>NC_138191.1:32757491-33957491 GCF_964194105.1 Spermophilus citellus | reverse complement strand
ACCGTGTTGGATTTACAGTTCCAAATCCATCTATCAATATAGGAGAAAACAGAGTGAAACCTAAAAATTCAAACTGTTACTGGAAATGAACGCTTCAACATAGAAGAACGAAATTTGGGGAACCAAGTCGGCTTAGTGTACTGATCATTACCTGAAAGTATCATCCAGTTTGGGTGCAGAAATATTTGCTGTGATTTCAGGAGATTCGTTGTTTTTGGAAGCTCGGCAACCCCTTTCTATGAAAGTGTTTCTCGCCAGTCACTGCTTAGGGCTACTTCAAGAGGAAACAAAACATAGAGATAGAACGTGAAACTGCTTTATTTTGTCAAGTTTCAAGAAGCTAGCACAAACCCTGTTGGATTTAGAGTTCCAAATACATCTATCAATATAGGAGAAAACAGAGTGAAACCTAAAAATTCAAACTGTTACTGGAAATGAACGCTTCACCATAGAAGAACGAAATTTGGGGAACCAAGTCGGCTTAGTGTACTGACCATTACCTGAAAGTATCATCCAGTTTGGGTGAAAAAATATTTGCTGAGATTTCTGGAGATTCGTAATTTTTGGAAGCTTGGGAACCCCTTTCCATGAAAGTGTTTCTCGCCATTCACTGCTTAGGGCTACATCAAGAGGAAACAAAACATAGAGATAGAATCTGAAACTCCTTTATTGTGTCAAGTTTCAAGAAGCTAGCACAAACCGTGTTGGATTTAGAGTTCCAAATACATCTATCAATATAGGAGAAAACAGAGTGAAACCTAAAAATTGAAACTGTTAGTAGAAACGAACGCTTCAATATAGAAGAATGAAATTTGGGGAACCAAGTTGGCTTATTGTACTGATCATTACCTGAAAGTATCATCCAGTTTGGGTGAAAAAATACTTGCTGAGATTTCTAGAGATTCGTAATTTTAGGAAGCTTGGCAACCCCTTTCCATGAAAGTGTTTCTCGCCAGTCACTGCTTAGGGCTACTTCAAGAGGAAACAACACATAGAGATAGAACGTGAAACTGCTTTATTTTGTCAAGTTTCAAGAAGCTAGCACAAACCGTGTTGGATTTAGAGTTCCAAATACATCTATCAATATAGGAGAAAACAGAGTGAAACCTAAAAATTCAAACTGTTACTGGAAATGAACGCTTCACCATTGAAGAACAAAATTTGGGGAACCAAGTTGGATTAGTGTACTGATCATTACCTGAAAGTATCATCCAGTTTGGGTGAAAAAATATTTGCTGAGATTTCTGGAGATTCGTAATTTTTGGAAGATTGGCAACCCCTTTCTATGAAAGTGTTTCTCGACAGTCACTGCTTAGGGCTACATCAAGAGGAAACAAAACATAGAGATAGAACGTGAAACTGCTTTATTTAGTCAAGTTTCAAGAAGCTAGCACAAACCGTGTTGGATTTAGAGTTCCAAATACATCTATCAATATAGGAGAAAACAGAGTGAAACCTAAAAATTCAAACTGTTAGTAGAAACAAACGCTTCAACATAGAAGAATGAAATTTGGAGAACCAAGTTGGCTTAGTGTACTAATCATTACCTGTAAGTATCATCCAGTTTTGGTGAAAAAATACTTGCTGAGATTTCTGGAGATTCGTAATTTTAGGAAGCTTGGCAACCCCTTTCCATGAAAGTGTTTCTCGCCAGTCACTGCATAGGGCTACTTCAAGAGGAAAGAACACATAGAGATAGAACGTGAAACTACTTTATTTTGTCAAGTTTCAAGAAGCTAGCACAAACCGTGTTGGATTTAGAGTTCCAAATCCATCTATCAATATAGGAGAAAACAGAGTGAAACCTAAAAATTCAAACTGTTACTGGAAATGAACGCTTCAACATAGAAGAACGAAATTTGGGGAACCAAGTCAGCTTAGTGTACTGATCATTACCTGAAAGTATCATCCAGTTTGGGTTCAGAAATATTTGCTGTGATTTCTGGAGATTCGTAGTTTTTGGAAGCTCGGCAACCCCTTTCTATGAAAGTGTTTCTCGCCAGTCACTGCTTAGGGCTACTTCAAGAGGAAACAAAACATAGAGATAGAACGTGAAACTGCTTTATTTTGTCAAGTTTCAAGAAGCTAGCACAAACCGTGTTGGATTTAGAGTTCCAAATACATCTATCAATATAGGAGAAAACAGAGTGAAACCTAAAAATTCAAACTGTTACTGGAAATGTAAGCTTCAACATAGAAGAACGAAATTTGGGGAACCAAGTCGGCTTAGTGTACTGATCATTACCTGAAAGTATCATCCAGTTTGGGTGAAAAAATATTTGCTGAGATTTCTGGAGATTCGTAAGTTTTGGAAGCTTGGCAAGACCTTTCCATGAAAGTGTTTCTCGCCAGTCACTGCTTAGGGCTACATCAAGAGGAAACAAAACACAGAGATAGAACCGGAAACTACTTTATTGTGTCAAGTTTCAAGAAGCTAGCACAAACCGTGTTGGATTTAGAGTTCCAAATACATCTATCAATATAGGAGAAAACAGAGTGAAACCTAAAAATTCAAACTGTTAGTAGAAACGAACGCTTCAACATAGAAGAATGAAATTTGGGGAACTAAGTTGGCTTAGTGTACTGATCATTACCTGAAAGTATCATCCAGTTTGCGTGAAAAAATACTTGCTGAGATTTCTGGAGATTCGTAATTTTAGGAAGCTTGGCAACCCCTTTCCATGAAAGTGTTTCTCGCCAATCACTGCATAGGTCTACATCAAGAGGAAA
Source organism: Spermophilus citellus (assembly GCF_964194105.1). Taxonomy (NCBI): domain Eukaryota; kingdom Metazoa; phylum Chordata; class Mammalia; order Rodentia; family Sciuridae; genus Spermophilus; species Spermophilus citellus. Next base: position 33,954,761 of record NC_138191.1, on the reverse strand, counting down.
GAACACATAGAGATAGAACGTGAAACTGCTTTATTTTGTCAAGTTTCAAGAAGCTAGCACAAACCGTGTTGGATTTAGAGTTCCAAATCCATCTATCAATATAGGAGAAAACAGAGTGAAACCTAAAAATTCAAACTGTTACTGGAAATGAACGCTTCACCATAGAAGAACGAAATTTGGGGAACCAAGTCGGCTTAGTGTACTGATGATTACCTGAAAGTATCATCCAGTTTGTGTGAAAAAATACCTGCTGAGATTTCTGGAGATTCGTAATTTTAGGAAGCTTGGGAACCCCTTTCCATGAAAGTGTTTCTCGCCAGTCACTGCATAGGCCTACTTCAAGAGGAAACAAAACATAGAGATAGAACCGGAAACTACTTTATTGTGTCAAGTTTCAAGAGGCTAGCAAAAACTGTGTTGGATTTAGAGTTCCAAATACATCTATCAATATAGGAGAAAACAGAGTGAAACGTAAAAATTCAAACTGTTAGTAGAAACGAACGCTTCAACATAGAAGAATGAAATTTGGGGAACTAAGTTGGCTTAGTGTACTGATCATTACCTGAAAGTATCATTCAGTTTGGGTGAAAAAATACTTGCTGAGATTTCTGGAGATTCGTAATTTTAGGAAGCTTGGCAACCCTTTTCCATGAAAGTGTTTCTCGCCAGTCACTGCATAGGCCTACTTCAAGAGGAAAGAACACATAGAGATAGAACGTGAAACTGCTTTATTTTGTCAAGTTTCCAGAAGCTAGCACAAACCGTGTTGGATTTAGAGTTCCAAATACATCTATCAATATAGGAGAAAACAGAGTGAAACCTAAAAATTCAAACTGTTACTGGAAATGAACGCTTCACCATAGAAGAACGAAATTTGGGGAACCAAGTCGGCTTAGTGTACTGATCATTACCTGAAAGTATCATCCAGTTTGGGTGAAAAAATATTTGCTGAGATTTCTGGAGATTCGTAATTTTTGGAAGCTTGGGAACCCCTTTCCATGAAAGTGTTTCTCGCCAGTCACTGCTTAGGGCTACATCAAGAGGAAACAAAACATAGAGATAGAATGTGAAACTGCTTTATTTTGTCAAGTTTCAAGAAGCTAGCACAAACCCTGTTGGATATAGAGTTCCAAATACATCTATCAATATAGGAGAAAACAGAGTGAAACCTAAAAATTCAAACTGTTACTGGAAATGAACGCTTCACCATAGAAGAACGAAATTTGGGGAACCAAGTCGGCTTAGTGAACTGATAATTACCTGAAAGTGTCATCCAGTTTGGGTGAAAAAATATTTGCTGAGATTTCTGAAGATTCGTAATTTTTGGAAGCTTGGCAACCCCTTTCCATGAAAGTGTTTCTCGCCAGTCACTGCTTAGGGCTACATCAAGAGGAAATAAAACATAGAGATAGAACGTGAAACTGCTTTATTTGGTAAAGTTTTAAGAAGCTAGCACAAACCGTGTTGGTTTTAGAGTTCCAAATACATCTATCAATATAGGAGAAAACAGAGTGAAACCTAAAAATTCAAACTGTTACTGGAAATGAACGCTTCACCATAGAAGAACGAAATTTGGGGAACCAAGTCGGCTTAGTGTACTGATCATTACCTGAAAGTATCATTCAGTTTGGGTGAAAAAATATTTGCTGAGATTTCTGGAGATTCGTAATTTTTGGAAGCTTGGCAACCCCTTTCCATGAAAGTGTTTCTCGCCAGTCACTGCTTAGGGCTACATCAAGAGGAAACAAAACATAGAGATAGAACCTGAAACTACTTTATTGTCTCAAGTTTCAAGAAGCTAGCACAAACCGTGTTGGATTTAGAGTTCCAAATACATCTATCAATATAGGAGAAAACAGAGTGAAACCTAAAAATTCAAACTGTTAGTAGAAATGAACGCTTCAACATAAAAGAATGAAATTTGGGGAACTAAGTTGGCTTAGTATACTGATCATTACCTGAAAGTGTCATTCAGTTTGGGTGAAAAAATACTTGCTGAGATTTCTGGAGATTCGTAATTTTAGGAAGCTTGGCAACCCCTTTCCATGAAAGTGTTTCTCGCCAGTCACTGCATAGGCCTACTTCAAGAGGAAAGAACACATAGAGATAGATCGTGAAACTGCTTTATTTTGTCAAGTTTCAAGAAGCTAGCACAAACCGTGTTGGATTTAGTGTTCCAAATACATCTATCAATATAGGAGAAAACAGAGTGAAACCTAAAAATTCAAACTGTTACTGGAAATGAACGCTTCACCATAGAAGAACGAAATTTGGGGTACCGAGTCGGCTTAGTGTACTGATCATTACCTGAAAGTATCATCCAGTTTGGGTGAAAAAATATTTGCTGAGATTTCTGGAGATTCGTAATTTTTGGAAACTTGGGAACCCCTTTCCATGAAAGTGTTTCTCTCCAGTCACTGCTTAGGGCTACAACAAGAGGAAACAAAACATAGAGATAGAACCGGAAACTACTTTATTGTGTCAAGTTTCAAGAAGCTAGCACAAACCGTGTTGGATTTAGAGTTCCAAATACATCTATCAATATAGGAGAAAACAGAGTGAAACCTAAAAATTCAAACTGTTAGTAGAAACGAACGCTTCAACATAGAAGAATGAAATTTGGGGAACTAAGTTGGCTTAGTGTACTGATCATTACCTGAAAGTATCATTTAGTTTGGGTGAAAAAATACTTGCTGAGATTTCTGGAGATTCGTAATTTTAGGAAGCTTGGCAACCCCTTTCCATGAAAGTGTTTCTCGCCAGTCACTGCATAGGCCTACTTCAAGAGGAAAGAACAAATAGAGATAGAACGTGAAACTGCTTTATTTTGTCAAGTTTCCAGAAGCTAGCACAAACCGTGTTGGATTTAGAGTTCCAAATACATCTATCAATATAGGAGAAAACAGAGTGAAACCTAAAAATTCAAACTGTTACTGGAAATGAACGCTTCACCATAGAAGAACAAAATTTGGGGAACCAAGTCGGCTTAGTGTACTGATCATTACCTGAAAGTATCATCCAGTTTGGGTGAAAAAATATTTGCTGAGATTTCTGGAGATTCGTAATTTTAGGAAGCTTGGCAACCCCTTTCCATGAAAGTGTTTCTCGCCAGTCACTGCATAGGCCTACTTCAAGAGGAAAGAACACATAGAGATAGATCGTGAAACTGCTTTATTTTGTCAAGTTTCAAGAAGCTAGCACAAACCCTGTTGGATTTAGAGTTCCAAATACATCTATCAATATAGGAGAAAACAGAGTGAAACCTAAAAATTCAATCTGTTACTGGAAATGAACGCTTTAACATAGAAGAACGAAATTTGGGGAACCAAGTCGGCTTAGTGTTCTGATCATATTCTGAAAGTATCATCCAGTTTGGGTGAAAAAATATTTGCTGAGATTTCTGGAGATTCGTAATTTTTGGAAGCTTGGCAACCCCTTTCCATGAAAGTGTTTCTCGACAGTCACTGCTTAGGGCTACATCAAGAGGAAACAAAACATAGAGATAGAACGTGAAACTGCTTTATTTTGTCAAGTTTCAAGAAGCTAGCACAAACCGTGTTGGATTTAGAGTTCCAAATACATCTATCAATATAGGAGAAAACAGAGTGAAACCTAAAAATTCAAACTGTTACTGGAAATGAACGCTTCAACATAGAAGAACGAAACTTGGGGAACCAAGTCGGCTTAGTGTACTGATCATTACCTGAAAGTATCATCCAGTTTGGGTGAAAAAATATTTGCTGAGATTTCTGGAGATTCGTAATTTTTGGAAGCTTGGGAACCCCTTTCCATGAAAGTGTTTCTCGCCAGTCACTGCTTAGGGCTACATCAAGAGGAAACAAAACATAGAGATAGAATCTGAAACTCCTTTATTGTGTCAAGTTTCAAGAAGCTAGCACAAACCGTGTTGGATTTAGAGTTCCAAATACATCTATCAATATAGGAGAAAACAGAGTGAAACCTAAAAATTGAAACTGTTAGTAGAAACGAACGCTTCAATATAGAAGAATGAAATTTGGGGAACCAAGTTGGCTTATTGTACTGATCATTACCTGAAAGTATCATCCAGTTTGGGTGAAAAAATACTTGCTGAGATTTCTAGAGATTCGTAATTTTAGGAAGCTTGGCAACCCCTTTCCATGAAAGTGTTTCTCGCCAGTCACTGCTTAGGGCTACTTCAAGAGGAAACAACACATAGAGATAGAACGTGAAACTGCTTTATTTTGTCAAGTTTCAAGAAGCTAGCACAAACCGTGTTGGATTTAGTGTTCCAAATACATCTATCAATATAGGAGAAAACAGAGTGAAACCTAAAAATTCAAACTGTTAATGGAAATGAACGCTTCACCTTTGAAGAACGAAATTTGGGGAACCAAGTTGGATTAGTGTACTGATCATTACCTGAAAGTATCATCCAGTTTGGGTGAAAAAATATTTGCTGAGATTTCTGGAGATTCATAATTTTTGGAAGATTGGCAACCCCTTTCTATGAAAGTGTTTCTCGACAGTCACTGCTTAGGGCTACATCAAGAGGAAACAAAACATAGAGATAGAACGTGAAACTGCTTTATTTAGTCAAGTTTCAAGAAGCTAGCACAAACCGTGTTGGATTTAGAGTTCCAAATACATCTATCAATATAGGAGAAAACAGAGTGAAACCTAAAAATTCAAACTGTTAGTAGAAACGAACGCTTCAACATAGAAGAATGAAATTTGGAGAACCAAGTTGGCTGAGTGTACTGATCATTACCTGTAAGTATCATCCAGTTTTGGTGAAAAAATACTTGCTGAGATTTCTGGAGATTCGTAATTTTAGGAAGCTTGGCAACCCCTTTCCATGAAAGTGTTTCTCGCCAGTCACTGCATAGGGCTACTTCAAGAGGAAAGAACACATAGAGATAGAACGTGAAACTACTTTATTTTGTCAAGTTTCAAGAAGCTTGCACAAACCGTGTTGGATTTAGAGTTCAAAAAACATCTATCAATATAGGAGAAAACAGAGTGAAACCTAAAAATTCAAACTGTTACTGGAAATGAACGCTTCAACATAGAAGAACGAAACTTGGGGAACCAAGTCGGCTTACTGTACTGATCATTACCTGAAAGTATCATCCAGTTTGGGTGAAAAAATATTTGCTGTGATTTCTGGAGATTCGTAGTTTTTGGAAGCTTGACAACCCCTTTCCATGAAAGTGTTTCTCGCCAGTCACTGCTTAGGGCTACATCAAGCGGAAACAACACATAGATATAGAACGTGAAACTGCTTTATTTTGTCAAGTTTCAAGAAGCTAGCACAAACCGTGTTGGATTTACAGTTCCAAATCCATCTATCAATATAGGAGAAAACAGAGTGAAACCTAAAAATTCAAACTGTTACTGGAAATGAACGCTTCAACATAGAAGAACGAAATTTGGGGAACCAAGTCGGCTTAGTGTACTGATCATTACCTGAAAGTATCATCCAGTTTGGGTGCAGAAATATTTGCTGTGATTTCTGGAGATTCGTAGTTTTTGGAAGCTCGGCAACCCCTTTCTATGAAAGTGTTTCTCGCCAGTCACTGCTTAGGGCTACTTCAAGAGGAAACAAAACATAGAGATAGAACGTGAAACTGCTTTATTTTGTCAAGTTTCAAGAAGCTAGCACAAACCGTGTTGGATTTAGAGTTCCAAATACATCTATCAATATAGGAGAAAACAGAGTGAAACCTAAAAATTCAAACTGTTACTGGAAATGAACGCTTCACCATAGAAGAACGAAATTTGGGGAACCAAGTCGGCTTAGTGTACTGACCATTACCTGAAAGTATCATCCAGTTTGGGTGAAAAAATATTTGCTGAGATTTCTGGAGATTCGTAATTTTTGGAAGCTTGGGAACCCCTTTCCATGAAAGTGTTTCTCGCCAGTCACTGCTTAGGGCTACATCAAGAGGAAACAAAACATAGAGATAGAATCTGAAACTCCTTTATTGTGTCAAGTTTCAAGAAGCTAGCACAAACCGTGTTGGATTTAGAGTTCCAAATACATCTATCAATATAGGAGAAAACAGAGTGAAACCTAAAAATTGAAACTGTTAGTAGAAACGAACGCTTCAATATAGAAGAATGAAATTTGGGGAACCAAGTTGGCTTATTGTACTGATCATTACCTGAAAGTATCATCCAGTTTGGGTGAAAAAATACTTGCTGAGATTTCTAGAGATTCGTAATTTTAGGAAGCTTGGCAACCCCTTTCCATGAAAGTGTTTCTCGCCAGTCACTGCTTAGGGCTACTTCAAGAGGAAACAACACATAGAGATAGAACGTGAAACTGCTTTATTTTGTCAAGTTTCAAGAAGCTAGCACAAACCGTGTTGGATTTAGAGTTCCAAATACATCTATCAATATAGGAGAAAACAGAGTGAAACCTAAAAATTCAAACTGTTACTGGAAATGAACGCTTCACCATTGAAGAACAAAATTTGGGGAACCAAGTTGGATTAGTGTACTGATCATTACCTGAAAGTATCATCCAGTTTGGGTGAAAAAATATTTGCTGAGATTTCTGGAGATTCGTAATTTTTGGAAGATTGGCAACCCCTTTCTATGAAAGTGTTTCTCGACAGTCACTGCTTAGGGCTACATCAAGAGGAAACAAAACATAGAGATAGAACGTGAAACTGCTTTATTTAGTCAAGTTTCAAGAAGCTAGCACAAACCGTGTTGGATTTAGAGTTCCAAATACATCTATCAATATAGGAGAAAACAGAGTGAAACCTAAAAATTCAAACTGTTAGTAGAAACAAACGCTTCAACATAGAAGAATGAAATTTGGAGAACCAAGTTGGCTTAGTGTACTGATCATTACCTGTAAGTATCATCCAGTTTTGGTGAAAAAATACTTGCTGAGATTTCTGGAGATTCGTAATTTTAGGAAGCTTGGCAACCCCTTTCCATGAAAGTGTTTCTCGCCAGTCACTGCATAGGGCTACTTCAAGAGGAAAGAACACATAGAGATAGAACGTGAAACTACTTTATTTTGTCAAGTTTCAAGAAGCTAGCACAAACCGTGTTGGATTTAGAGTTCCAAATCCATCTATCAATATAGGAGAAAACAGAGTGAAACCTAAAAATTCAAACTGTTACTGGAAATGAACGCTTCAACATAGAAGAACGAAATTTGGGGAACCAAGTCGGCTTAGTGTACTGATCATTACCTGAAAGTATCATCCAGTTTGGGTTCAGAAATATTTGCTGTGATTTCTGGAGATTCGTAGTTTTTGGAAGCTCGGCAACCCCTTTCTATGAAAGTGTTTCTCGCCAGTCACTGCTTAGGGCTACTTCAAGAGGAAACAAAACATAGAGATAGAACGTGAAACTGCTTTATTTTGTCAAGTTTCAAGAAGCTAGCACAAACCGTGTTGGATTTAGAGTTCCAAATACATCTATCAATATAGGAGAAAACAGAGTGAAACCTAAAAATTCAAACTGTTACTGGAAATGTAAGCTTCAACATAGAAGAACGAAATTTGGGGAACCAAGTCGGCTTAGTGTACTGATCATTACCTGAAAGTATCATCCAGTTTGGGTGAAAAAATATTTGCTGAGATTTCTGGAGATTCGTAATTTTTGGAAGCTTGGCAACCCCTTTCCATGAAAGTGTTTCTCGCCAGTCACTGCTTAGGGCTACTTCAAGAGGAAAAAAAACATAGAGAAAGAACGTGAAAATGCTTTATTTTGTCAAGTTTCAAGAAGCTAGCACAAACCGTGTTGGATTTAGAGTTCCAAATACATTTATCAATATAGGAGAAAACAGAGTGAAACCTAAAAATTTAAACTGTTACTAGAAATGAACGCTTCACCATAGAAGAACGAAATTTGGGGAACCAAGTCGGCTTAGTGTACTGACCATTACCTGAAAGTATCATCCAGTTTGGGTGAAAAAATATTTGCTGAGATTTCTGGAGATTCGTATTTTTTGGAAGCTTGGGAACCCCTTTCCATGAAAGTGTTTCTCGCCAGTCACTGCTTAGGGCTACATCAAGAGGAAACAAAACGTAGAGATAGAACGTGAAACTGCATTATTTGGTCAAGTTTCAAGAAGCTAGCACAAACCGTGTTGGATTTAGAGTTCCAAATACATCTATCAATATAGGAGAAAACAGAGTGAAACCTAAAAATTCAAACTGTTACTGGAAATGAAGGCTTCACCATAGAAGAACGAAATTTGGGGAACCAAGTCGGCTTAGTGTACTGATCATTACCTGAAAGTATCATCCAGTTTGGGTGAAAAAATATTTGCTGAGATTTCTGGAGATTCGTAAGTTTTGGAAGCTTGGCAAGACCTTTCCATGAAAGTGTTTCTCGCCAGTCACTGCTTAGGGCTACATCAAGAGGAAACAAAACACAGAGATAGAACCGGAAACTACTTTATTGTGTCAAGTTTCAAGAAGCTAGCACAAACCGTGTTGGATTTAGAGTTCCAAATACATCTATCAATATAGGAGAAAACAGAGTGAAACCTAAAAATTCAAACTGTTAGTAGAAACGAACGCTTCAACATAGAAGAATGAAATTTGGGGAACTAAGTTGGCTTAGTGTACTGATCATTACCTGAAAGTATCATCCAGTTTGCGTGAAAAAATACTTGCTGAGATTTCTGGAGATTCGTAATTTTAGGAAGCTTGGCAACCCCTTTCCATGAAAGTGTTTCTCGCCAATCACTGCATAGGTCTACATCAAGAGGAAAGAACACATAGAGATAGAACGTGAAACTGCTTTATTTTGTCAAGTTTCAAGAAGCTAGCACAAACCGTGTTGGATTTAGAGTTCCAAATACATCTATCAATATAGGAGAAAACAGAGTGAAACCTAAAAATTCAAACTGTTACTGGAAATGAACGCTTCACCATAGAAGAACGAAATTTGGGGAACCAAGTCGGCTTAGTGTACTGATGATTACCTGAAAGTATCATCCAGTTTGGGTGAAAAAATACCTGCTGAGATTTCTGGAGATTCGTAATTTTAGGAAGCTTGGGAACCCCTTTCCATGAAAGTGTTTCTCGCCAGTCACTGCATAGGCCTACTTCAAGAGGAAACAAAACATAGAGATAGAACCGGAAACTACTTTATTGTGTCAAGTTTCAAGAAGCTAGCAAAAACTGTGTTGGATTTAGAGGTCCAAATACATCTATCAATATAGGAGAAAACAGAGTGAAACGTAAAAATTCAAACTGTTAGTAGAAACGAACGCTTCAACATAGAAGAATGAAATTTGGGGAACTAAGTTGGCTTAGTGTACTGATCATTACCTGAAAGTATCATTCAGTTTGGGTGAAAAAATACTTGCTGAGATTTCTGGAGATTCGTAATTTTAGGAAGCTTGGCAACCCTTTTCCATGAAAGTGTTTCTCGCCAGTCACTGCATAGGCCTACTTCAAGAGGAAAGAACACATAGAGATAGAACGTGAAACTGCTTTATTTTGTCAAGTTTCCAGAAGCTAGCACAAACCGTGTTGGATTTAGAGTTCCAAATACATCTATCAATATAGGAGAAAACAGAGTGAAACCTAAAAATTCAAACTGTTACTGGAAATGAACGCTTCACCATAGAAGAACGAAATTTGGGGAACCAAGTCGGCTTAGTGTACTGATCATTACCTGAAAGTATCATCCAGTTTGGGTGAAAAAATATTTGCTGAGATTTCTGGAGATTCGTAATTTTTGGAAGCTTGGGAACCCCTTTCCATGAAAGTGTTTCTCGCCAGTCACTGCTTAGGGCTACATCAAGAGGAAACAAAACATAGAGATAGAATGTGAAACTGCTTTATTTTGTCAAGTTTCAAGAAGCTAGCACAAACCCTGTTGGATATAGAGTTCCAAATACATCTATCAATATAGGAGAAAACAGAGTGAAACCTAAAAATTCAAACTGTTACTGGAAATGAACGCTTCACCATAGAAGAACGAAATTTGGGGAACCAAGTCGGCTTAGTGAACTGATAATTACCTGAAAGTGTCATCCAGTTTGGGTGAAAAAATATTTGCTGAGATTTCTGGAGATTCGTAATTTTTGGAAGCTTGGCAACCCCTTTCCATGAAAGTGTTTCTCGCCAGTCACTGCTTAGGGCTACATCAAGAGGAAATAAAACATAGAGATAGAACGTGAAACTGCTTTATTTGGTAAAGTTTTAAGAAGCTAGCACAAACCGTGTTGGTTTTAGAGTTCCAAATACATCTATCAATATAGGAGAAAACAGAGTGAAACCTAAAAATTCAAACTGTTACTGGAAATGAACGCTTCACCATAGAAGAACGAAATTTGGGGAACCAAGTCGGCTTAGTGTACTGATCATTACCTGAAAGTATCATTCAGTTTGGGTGAAAAAATATTTGCTGAGATTTCTGGAGATTCGTAATTTTTGGAAGCTTGGCAACCCCTTTCCATGAAAGTGTTTCTCGCCAGTCACTGCTTAGGGCTACATCAAGAGGAAACAAAACATAGAGATAGAACCTGAAACTACTTTATTGTCTCAAGTTTCAAGAAGCTAGCACAAACCGTGTTGGATTTAGAGTTCCAAATACATCTATCAATATAGGAGAAAACAGAGTGAAACCTAAAAATTCAAACTGTTAGTAGAAATGAACGCTTCAACATAAAAGAATGAAATTTGGGGAACTAAGTTGGCTTAGTATACTGATCATTACCTGAAAGTGTCATTCAGTTTGGGTGAAAAAATACTTGCTGAGATTTCTGGAGATTCGTAATTTTAGGAAGCTTGGCAACCCCTTTCCATGAAAGTGTTTCTCGCCAGTCACTGCATAGGCCTACTTCAAGAGGAAAGAACACATAGAGATAGATCGTGAAACTGCTTTATTTTGTCAAGTTTCAAGAAGCTAGCACAAACCGTGTTGGATTTAGTGTTCCAAATACATCTATCAATATAGGAGAAAACAGAGTGAAACCTAAAAATTCAAACTGTTACTGGAAATGAACGCTTCACCATAGAAGAACGAAATTTGGGGTACCGAGTCGGCTTAGTGTACTGATCATTACCTGAAAGTATCATCCAGTTTGGGTGAAAAAATATTTGCTGAGATTTCTGGAGATTCGTAATTTTTGGAAACTTGGGAACCCCTTTCCATGAAAGTGTTTCTCTCCAGTCACTGCTTAGGGCTACAACAAGAGGAAACAAAACATAGAGATAGAACCGGAAACTACTTTATTGTGTCAAGTTTCAAGAAGCTAGCACAAACCGTGTTGGATTTAGAGTTCCAAATACATCTATCAATATAGGAGAAAACAGAGTGAAACCTAAAAATTCAAACTGTTAGTAGAAACGAACGCTTCAACATAGAAGAATGAAATTTGGGGAACTAAGTTGGCTTAGTGTACTGATCATTACCTGAAAGTATCATTTAGTTTGGGTGAAAAAATACTTGCTGAGATTTCTGGAGATTCGTAATTTTAGGAAGCTTGGCAACCCCTTTTCATGAAAGTGTTTCTCGCCAGTCACTGCATAGGCCTACTTCAAGAGGAAAGAACACATAGAGATAGAACGTGAAACTGCTTTATTTTGTCAAGTTTCCAGAAGCTAGCACAAACCGTGTTGGATTTAGAGTTCCAAATACATCTATCAATATAGGAGAAAACAGAGTGAAACCTAAAAATTCAAACTGTTACTGGAAATGAACGCTTCACCATAGAAGAACAAAATTTGGGGAACCAAGTCGGCTTAGTGTACTGATCATTACCTGAAAGTATCATCCAGTTTGGGTGAAAAAATATTTGCTGAGATTTCTGGAGATTCGTAATTTTAGGAAGCTTGGCAACCCCTTTCCATGAAAGTGTTTCTCGCCAGTCACTGCATAGGCCTACTTCAAGAGGAAAGAACACATAGAGATAGATCGTGAAACTGCTTTATTTTGTCAAGTTTCAAGAAGCTAGCACAAACCCTGTTGGATTTAGAGTTCCAAATACATCTATCAATATAGGAGAAAACAGAGTGAAACCTAAAAATTCAATCTGTTACTGGAAATGAACGCTTTAACATAGAAGAACGAAATTTGGGGAACCAAGTCGGCTTAGTGTTCTGATCATATTCTGAAAGTATCATCCAGTTTGGGTGAAAAAATATTTGCTGAGATTTCTGGAGATTCGTAATTTTTGGAAGCTTGGCAACCCCTTTCCATGAAAGTGTTTCTCGACAGTCACTGCTTAGGGCTACATCAAGAGGAAACAAAACATAGAGATAGAACGTGAAACTGCTTTATTTTGTCAAGTTTCAAGAAGCTAGCACAAACCGTGTTGGATTTAGAGTTCCAAATACATCTATCAATATAGGAGAAAACAGAGTGAAACCTAAAAATTCAAACTGTTACTGGAAATGAACGCTTCAACATAGAAGAACGAAACTTGGGGAACCAAGTCGGCTTAGTGTACTGATCATTACCTGAAAGTATCATCCAGTTTGGGTGAAAAAATATTTGCTGAGATTTCTGGAGATTCGTAATTTTTGGAAGCTTGGGAACCCCTTTCCATGAAAGTGTTTCTCGCCAGTCACTGCTTAGGGCTACATCAAGAGGAAACAAAACATAGAGATAGAATCTGAAACTCCTTTATTGTGTCAAGTTTCAAGAAGCTAGCACAAACCGTGTTGGATTTAGAGTTCCAAATACATCTATCAATATAGGAGAAAACAGAGTGAAACCTAAAAATTGAAACTGTTAGTAGAAACGAACGCTTCAATATAGAAGAATGAAATTTGGGGAACCAAGTTGGCTTATTGTACTGATCATTACCTGAAAGTATCATCCAGTTTGGGTGAAAAAATACTTGCTGAGATTTCTAGAGATTCGTAATTTTAGGAAGCTTGGCAACCCCTTTCCATGAAAGTGTTTCTCGCCAGTCACTGCTTAGGGCTACTTCAAGAGGAAACAACACATAGAGATAGAACGTGAAACTGCTTTATTTTGTCAAGTTTCAAGAAGCTAGCACAAACCGTGTTGGATTTAGAGTTCCAAATACATCTATCAATATAGGAGAAAACAGAGTGAAACCTAAAAATTCAAACTGTTAATGGAAATGAACGCTTCACCATTGAAGAACGAAATTTGGGGAACCAAGTTGGATTAGTGTACTGATCATTACCTGAAAGTATCATCCAGTTTGGGTGAAAAAATATTTGCTGAGATTTCTGGAGATTCGTAATTTTTGGAAGATTGGCAACCCCTTTCTATGAAAGTGTTTCTCGACAGTCACTGCTTAGGGCTACATCAAGAGGAAACAAAACATAGAGATAGAACGTGAAACTGCTTTATTTAGTCAAGTTTCAAGAAACTAGCACAAACCGTGTTGGATTTAGAGTTCCAAATACATCTATTAATATAGGAGAAAACAGAGTGAAACCTAAAAATTCAAACTGTTAGTAGAAACGAACGCTTCAACATAGAAGAATGAAATTTGGAGAACCAAGTTGGCTGAGTGTACTGATCATTACCTGTAAGTATCATCCAGTTTTGGTGAAAAAATACTTGCTGAGATTTCTGGAGATTCGTAATTTTAGGAAGCTTGGCAACCCCTTTCCATGTAAGTGTTTCTCGCCAGTCACTGCATAGGGCTACTTCAAGAGGAAAGAACACATAGAGATAGAACGTGAAACTACTTTATTTTGTCAAGTTTCAAGAAGCTAGCAAAAACCGTGTTGGATTTAGAGTTCCAAATACATCTATCAATATAGGAGAAAACAGAGTGAAACCTAAAAATTCAAACTGTTACTGGAAATGAACGCTTCAACATAGAAGAACGAAACTTGGGGAACCAAGTCAGCTTAGTGTACTGATCATTACCTGAAAGTATCATCCAGTTTGGGTGAAAAAATATTTGCTGTGATTTCTGGAGATTCGTAGTTTTTGGAAGCTTGACAACCCCTTTCCATGAAAGTGTTTCTCGCCAGTCACTGCTTAGGGCTACATCAAGCGGAAACAACACATAGATATAGAACGTGAAACTGCTTTATTTTGTCAAGTTTCAAGAAGCTAGCACAAACCGTGTTGGATTTACAGTTCCAAATCCATCTATCAATATAGGAGAAAACAGAGTGAAACCTAAAAATTCAAACTGTTACTGGAAATGAACGCTTCAACATATAAGAACGAAATTTGGGGAACCAAGTCGGCTTAGTGTACTGATCATTACCTGAAAGTATCATCCAGTTTGGGTGCAGAAATATTTGCTGTGATTTCTGGAGATTCGTAGTTTTTGGAAGCTCGGCAACCCCTTTCTATGAAAGTGTTTCTCGCCAGTCACTGCTTAGGGCTACTTCAAGAGGAAACAAAACATAGAGATAGAACGTGAAACTGCTTTATTTTGTCAAGTTTCAAGAAGCTAGCACAAACCGTGTTGGATTTAGAGTTCCAAATACATCTATCAATATAGGAGAAAACAGAGTGAAACCTAAAAATTCAAACTGTTACTGGAAATGAACGCTTCACCATAGAAGAACAAAATTTGGGGAACCAAGTCGGCTTAGTGTACTGACCATTACCTGAAAGTATCATCCAGTTTGGGTGAAAAAATATTTGCTGAGATTTCTGGAGATTCGTAATTTTTGGAAGCTTGGGAACCCCTTTCCATGAAAGTGTTTCTCGCCAGTCACTGCTTAGGGCTACATCAAGAGGAAACAAAACATAGAGATAGAATCTGAAACTCCTTTATTGTGTCAAGTTTCAAGAAGCTAGCACAAACCGTGTTGGATTTAGAGTTCCAAATACATCTATCAATATAGGAGAAAACAGAGTGAAACCTAAAAATTGAAACTGTTAGTAGAAACGAACGCTTCAATATAGAAGAATGAAATTTGGGGAACCAAGTTGGCTTATTGTACTGATCATTACCTGAAAGTATCATCCAGTTTGGGTGAAAAAATACTTGCTGAGATTTCTAGAGATTCGTAATTTTAGGAAGCTTGGCAACCCCTTTCCATGAAAGTGTTTCTCGCCAGTCACTGCTTAGGGCTACTTCAAGAGGAAACAACACATAGAGATAGAACGTGAAACTGCTTTATTTTGTCAAGTTTCAAGAAGCTAGCACAAACCGTGTTGGATTTAGAGTTCCAAATACATCTATCAATATAGGAGAAAACAGAGTGAAACCTAAAAATTCAAACTGTTACTGGAAATGAACGCTTCACCATTGAAGAACAAAATTTGGGGAACCAAGTTGGATTAGTGTACTGATCATTACCTGAAAGTATCATCCAGTTTGGGTGAAAAAATATTTGCTGAGATTTCTGGAGATTCGTAATTTTTGGAAGATTGGCAACCCCTTTCTATGAAAGTGTTTCTCGACAGTCACTGCTTAGGGCTACATCAAGAGGAAACAAAACATAGAGATAGAACGTGAAACTGCTTTATTTAGTCAAGTTTCAAGAAGCTAGCACAAACCGTGTTGGATTTAGAGTTCCAAATACATCTATCAATATAGGAGAAAACAGAGTGAAACCTAAAAATTCAAACTGTTAGTAGAAACAAACGCTTCAACATAGAAGAATGAAATTTGGAGAACCAAGTTGGCTTAGTGTACTGATCATTACCTGTAAGTATCATCCAGTTTTGGTGAAAAAATACTTGCTGAGATTTCTGGAGATTCGTAATTTTAGGAAGCTTGGCAACCCCTTTCCATGAAAGTGTTTCTCGCCAGTCACTGCATAGGGCTACTTCAAGAGGAAAGAACACATAGAGATAGAACGTGAAACTACTTTATTTTGTCAAGTTTCAAGAAGCTAGCACAAACCGTGTTGGATTTAGAGTTCCAAATACATCTATCAATATAGGAGAAAACAGAGTGAAACCTAAAAATTCAAACTGTTACTGGAAATGAACGCTTCAACATAGAAGAACGAAATTTGGGGAACCAACTCAGCTTAGTGTACTGATCATTACCTGAAAGTATCATCCAGTTTGGGTGAAAAAATATTTGCTGTGATTTCTGGAGATTCGTAGTTTTTGGAAGCTTGACAACCCCTTTCTATGAAAGCGTTTCTCGCCAGTCACTGCTTAGGGCTACATCAAGCGGAAACAACACATAGATATAGAACGTGAAACTGCTTTATTTTGTCAAGTTTCAAGAAGCTAGCACAAACCGTGTTGGATTTACAGTTCCAAATCCATCTATCAATATAGGAGAAAACAGAGTGAAACCTAAAAATTCAAACTGTTACTGGAAATGAACGCTTCAACATAGAAGAACGAAATTTGGGGAACCAAGTCGGCTTAGTGTACTGATCATTACCTGAAAGTATCATCCAGTTTGGGTGCAGAAATATTTGCTGTGATTTCTGGAGATTCGTAGTTTTTTGAAGCTCGGCAACCCCTTTCTATGAAAGTGTTTCTCGCCAGTCACTGCTTAGGGCTACTTCAAGAGGAAACAAAACATAGAGATAGAACGTGAAACTGCTTTATTTTGTCAAGTTTCAAGAAGCTAGCACAAACCGTGTTGGATTTAGAGTTCCAAATACATTTATCAATATAGGAGAAAACAGAGTGAAACCTAAAAATTTAAACTGTTACTGGAAATGAACGCTTCACCATAGAAGAACGAAATTTGGGGAACCAAGTCGGCTTAGTGTACTGACCATTACCTGAAAGTATCATCCAGTTTGGGTGAAAAAATATTTGCTGAGATTTCTGGAGATTCGTAATTTTTGGAAGATTGGCAACCCCTTTCCATGAAAGTGTTTCTCGCCAGTCACTGCTTAGGGATACATCAAGAGGAAACAAAACATAGAGATAGAACCTGAAAATACTTTATTGTGTCAAGTTTCAAGAAGCTAGCACAAACCGTGTTGGATTTAGAGTTCCAAATACATCTATCAATATAGGAGAAAACAGAGTGAAACCTAAAAATTGAAACTGTTAGTAGAAACGAACGCTTCAACATAGAAGAATGAAATTTGGGGAACCAAGACGGCTTAGTGTACTGATCATTACCTGAAAGTGTCATCCAGTTTGGGTGAAAAAATATTTGCTGAGATTTCTGGAGATTCGTATTTTTTGGAAGCTTGGCAACCCCTTTCCATGAAAGTGTTTCTCGCCAGTCACTGCATAGGGCTACTTCAAGAGGAAACAAAACATAAGATAGAACGTGAAACTTCTTTATTTTGTCAAGTTTCAAGAAGCTAGCACAAACCGTGTTTGATTTAGAGTTCCAAATACATCTATCTATATAGGAGAAAACAGAGTGAAACCTAAAAATTCAAACTCTTACTGGAAATAAACGCTTCAACATAGAAGAATGAAATTTGGGGAAGCAAGTCGGCGTAGTGTACTGATCATATTCTGAAAGTATCATCCAGTTTGGGTGAAAAAATATTTGCTGAGATTTCTGGAGATTCGTAATTTTAGGAAGCTTGGCAACCCCTTTCCATGAAAGTGTTTCTCGCCAGTCACTGCATAGGGCTACTTCAAGAGGAAAGAACACATAGAGATAGAACGTGAAACTACTTTATTTTGTCAAGTTTCAAGAAGCTAGCACAAACCGTGTTGGATTTAGAGTTCCAAATACATCTATCAATATAGGAGAAAACAGAGTGAAACCTAAAAATTCAAACTGTTACTGGAAATGAACGCTTCAACATAGAAGAACGAAATTTGGGGAACCAACTCAGCTTAGTGTACTGATCATTACCTGAAAGTATCATCCAGTTTGGGTGAAAAAATATTTGCTGTGATTTCTGGAGATTCGTAGTTTTTGGAAGCTTGACAACCCCTTTCTATGAAAGCGTTTCTCGCCAGTCACTGCTTAGGGCTACATCAAGCGGAAACAACACATAGATATAGAACGTGAAACTGCTTTATTTTGTCAAGTTTCAAGAAGCTAGCACAAACCGTGTTGGATTTACAGTTCCAAATCCATCTATCAATATAGGAGAAAACAGAGTGAAACCTAAAAATTCAAACTGTTACTGGAAATGAACGCTTCAACATAGAAGAACGAAATTTGGGGAACCAAGTCGGCTTAGTGTACTGATCATTACCTGAAAGTATCATCCAGTTTGGGTGCAGAAATATTTGCTGTGATTTCTGGAGATTCGTAGTTTTTTGAAGCTCGGCAACCCCTTTCTATGAAAGTGTTTCTCGCCAGTCACTGCTTAGGGCTACTTCAAGAGGAAACAAAACATAGAGATAGAACGTGAAACTGCTTTATTTTGTCAAGTTTCAAGAAGCTAGCACAAACCGTGTTGGATTTAGAGTTCCAAATACATTTATCAATATAGGAGAAAACAGAGTGAAACCTAAAAATTTAAACTGTTACTGGAAATGAACGCTTCACCATAGAAGAACGAAATTTGGGGAACCAAGTCGGCTTAGTGTACTGACCATTACCTGAAAGTATCATCCAGTTTGGGTGAAAAAATATTTGCTGAGATTTCTGGAGATTCGTAATTTTTGGAAGATTGGCAACCCCTTTCCATGAAAGTGTTTCTCGCCAGTCACTGCTTAGGGATACATCAAGAGGAAACAAAACATAGAGATAGAACCTGAAAATACTTTATTGTGTCAAGTTTCAAGAAGCTAGCACAAACCGTGTTGGATTTAGAGTTCCAAATACATCTATCAATATAGGAGAAAACAGAGTGAAACCTAAAAATTGAAACTGTTAGTAGAAACGAACGCTTCAACATAGAAGAATGAAATTTGGGGAACCAAGACGGCTTAGTGTACTGATCATTACCTGAAAGTGTCATCCAGTTTGGGTGAAAAAATATTTGCTGAGATTTCTGGAGATTCGTATTTTTTGGAAGCTTGGCAACCCCTTTCCATGAAAGTGTTTCTCGCCAGTCACTGCATAGGGCTACTTCAAGAGGAAACAAAACATAAGATAGAACGTGAAACTTCTTTATTTTGTCAAGTTTCAAGAAGCTAGCACAAACCGTGTTTGATTTAGAGTTCCAAATACATCTATCTATATAGGAGAAAACAGAGTGAAACCTAAAAATTCAAACTCTTACTGGAAATAAACGCTTCAACATAGAAGAATGAAATTTGGGGAAGCAAGTCGGCGTAGTGTACTGATCATATTCTGAAAGTATCATCCAGTTTGGGTGAAAAAATATTTGCTGAGATTTCTGGAGATTCGTAATTTTTGGAAGCTTGGCAACCCGTTTCCATGAAAGTGTTTCTCGCCAGTCACTGCTTAGGGCTACATCAAGAGGAATAAAACATAGAGATAGAACGTGAAACTGCTTTATTTTGTCAAGTTTCAAGAAGCTAGCACAAACCGTGTTGGATTTAGAGTTCCAAATACATCTATCAATATAGGAGAAAACAGAGTGAAACCTAAAAATTCAAACTGTTACTGGAAATGAACGCTTCAACATAGAAGAACGAAATTTGGGGAACCAAGTCGGCTTAGTGTACTGATCATTACCTGAAAGTATCATCCAGTTTGGGTGAAAAAATATTTGCTGAGATTTCTGGAGATTCGTAATTTTTGGAAGCTTGGCAACCCCTTTCCATGAAAGTGTTTCTCGCCAGTCACTGCTTAGGGCTACTTCAAGAGGAAAAAAAACATAGAGAAAGAACGTGAAACTGCTTTATTTTGTCAAGTTTCAAGAAGCTAGCACAAACCGTGTTGGATTTAGAGTTCCAAATACATTTATCAATATAGGAGAAAACAGAGTGAAACCTAAAAATTTAAACTGTTACTGGAAATGAACGCTTCACCATAGAAGAACGAAATTTGGGGAACCAAGTCGGCTTAGTGTACTGACCATTACCTGAAAGTATCATCCAGTTTGGGTGAAAAAATATTTGCTGAGATTTCTGGAGATTCGTATTTTTTGGAAGCTTGGGAACCCCTTTCCATGAAAGTGTTTCTCGCCAGTCACTGCCTAGGGCTACATCAAGAGGAAACAAAACATAGAGATAGAACGTGAAACTGCTTTATTTTGTCAAGTTTCAAGAAGCTAGCACAAACCGTGTTGGATTTAGAGTTCCAAATACATCTATCAATATAGGAGAAAACAGAGTGAAACCTAAAAATTCAAACTGTTAGTAGAAACGAACGCTTCAACATAGAAGAATGAAATTTGGGGAACTAAGTTGGCTTAGTGTGCTGATCATTACCTGAAAGTATCATCCAGTTTGGGTGAAAAAATACTTGCTGAGATTTCTGGAGATTCGTAATTTTAGGAAGCTTGGCAACCCCTTTCCATGAACGTGTTTCTGGCCAGTCACTGCATAGGCCTACTTCAAGAGGAAAGAACACATAGAGATAGAACATGAAACTGCTTTATTTTGTCAAGTTTCCAGAAGCTAGCACAAACCGTGTTGGATTTAGAGTTCCAAATACATCTATCAATATAGGAGAAAACAGAGTGAAACCTAAAAATTCAAACTGTTACTGGAAATGAACGCTTCACCATAGAAGAACGAAATTTGGGGAACCAAGTCGGCTTAGTGTACTGATCATTACCTGAAAGTATCATCCAGTTTGGGTGAAAAAATATTTGCTGAGATTTCTGGAGATTCGTAATTTTTGGAAGCTTGGGAAGCCCTTTCCATGAAAGTGTTTCTCGCCAGTCACTGCTTAGAGCTACATCAAGAGGAAACAAAACATAGAGATAGAACGAGAAACTGCTTTATTTTGTCAAGTTTCAAGAAGCTAGCACAAACCCTGTTGGATTTAGAGTTCCAAATACATCTATCAATATAGGAGAAAACAGAGTGAAACCTACAAATTCAAACTGTTACTGGAAATGAACGCTTTAACATAGAAGAATGAAATTTGCGGAACCAAGTCGGCTTAGTGTACTGATCATTACCTGAAAGTGTCATCCAGTTTGGGTGAAAAAATATTTGCTGAGATTTCTGGAGATTCGTATTTTTTGGAAGCTTGGCATCCCCTTTCCTTGAAAGTGTTTCTCGCCAGTCACTGCTTAGGGCTACATCAAGAGGAAACAAAACATAGAGATAGAACGTGAAACTGCATTATTTGGTCAAGTTTCAAGAAGCTAGCACAAACCGTGTTGGATTTAGAGTTCCAAATACATCTATCAATATAGGAGAAAACAGAGTGAAACCTAAAAATTCAAACTGTTACTGGAAATGAAGGCTTCACCATAGAAGAACGAAATTTGGGGAACCAAGTCGGCTTAGTGTACTGATCATTACCTGAAAGTATCATCCAGTTTGGGTGAAAAAATATTTGCTGAGATTTCTGGAGATTCGTAAGTTTTGGAAGCTTGGCAACCCCTTTCCATGAAAGTGTTTCTCGCCAGTCACTGCTTAGGGCTACATCAAGAGGAAACAAAACACAGAGATAGAACCGGAAACTACTTTATTGTGTCAAGTTTCAAGAAGCTAGCAAAAACCGTGTTAGATTTAGAGTTCCAAATACATCTATCAATATAGGAGAAAACAGAGTGAAACGTAAAAATTCAAACTGTTAGTAGAAACGAACGCTTCAACATAGAAGAATGAAATTTGGGGAACTAAGTTGGCTTAGTGTACTGATCATTACCTGAAAGTATCATTCAGTTTGGGTGAAAAAATACTTGCTGAGATTTCTGGAGATTCGTAATTTTAGGAAGCTTGGCAACCCTTTTCCATGAAAGTGTTTCTCGCCAGTCACTGCATAGGCCTACTTCAAGAGGAAAGAACACATAGAGATAGAACGTGAAACTGCTTTATTTTGTCAAGTTTCCAGAAGCTAGCACAAACCGTGTTGGATTTAGAGTTCCAAATACATCTATCAATATAGGAGAAAACAGAGTGAAACCTAAAAATTCAAACTGTTACTGGAAATGAACGCTTCACCATAGAAGAACGAAATTTGGGGAACCAAGTCGGCTTAGTGTACTGATCATTACCTGAAAGTATCATCCAGTTTGGGTGAAAAAATATTTGCTGAGATTTCTGGAGATTCGTAATTTTTGGAAGCTTGGGAACCCCTTTCCATGAAAGTGTTTCTCGCCAGTCACTGCTTAGGGCTACATCAAGAGGAAACAAAACATAGAGATATAATGTGAAACTGCTTTATTTTGTCAAGTTTCAAGAAGCTAGCACAAACCCTGTTGGATATAGAGTTCCAAATACATCTATCAATATAGGAGAAAACAGAGTGAAACCTAAAAATTCAAACTGTTACTGGAAATGAACGCTTCACCATAGAAGAACGAAATTTGGGGAACCAAGTCGGGTTAGTGTACTGATAATTACCTGAAAGTGTCATCCAGTTTGGGTGAAAAAATATTTGCTGAGATTTCTGGAGATTCGTAATTTTTGGAAGCTTGGCAACCCCTTTCCATGAAAGTGTTTCTCGCCAGTCACTGCTTAGGGCTACATCAAGAGGAAACAAAACATAGAGATAGAACCTGAAACTACTTTATTGTCTCAAGTTTCAAGAAGCTAGCAAAAACCGTGTTGGATTTAGAGTTCCAAATACATCTATCAATATAGGAGAAAACAGAGTGAAACCTAAAAATTCAAACTGTTAGTAGAAATGAACGCTTCAACATAAAAGAATGAAATTTGGGGAACTAAGTTGGCTTAGTATACTGATCATTAC
The DNA here is from genome assembly GCF_964194105.1 of Spermophilus citellus. Taxonomy (NCBI): domain Eukaryota; kingdom Metazoa; phylum Chordata; class Mammalia; order Rodentia; family Sciuridae; genus Spermophilus; species Spermophilus citellus. The sequence goes on along the minus strand of NC_138191.1, from coordinate 33,932,215 downwards.
CTGAAAGTGTCATCCAGTTTGGGTGAAAAAATACTTGCTGAGATTTCTGGAGATTCGTAATTTTAGGAAGCTTGGCAACCCCTTTCCATGAAAGTGTTTCTCGCCAGTCACTGCATAGGCCTACTTCAAGAGGAAAGAACACATAGAGATAGATCGTGAAACTGCTTTATTTTGTCAAGTTTCAAAAGCTAGCACAAACCCTGTTGGATTTAGAGTTCCAAATACATCTATCAATATAGGAGAAAACAGAGTGAAACCTAAAAATTCAAACTGTTACTGGAAATGAACGCTTCACCATAGAAGAACGAAATTTGGGGAACGAAGTCGGCTTAGTGTACTGATAATTACCTGAAAGTGTCATCCAGTTTGGGTGAAAAAATATTTGCTGAGATTTCTGGAGATTCGTAATTTTTGGAAGCTTGGCAACCCCTTTCCATGAAAGTGTTTCTCGCCAGTCACTGCTTAGGGCTACATCAAGAGGAAATAAAACATAGAGACAGAACGTGAAACTGCTTTATTTGGTAAAGTTTCAAGAAGCTAGCACAAACCGTGTTGGTTTTAGAGTTCCAAATACATCTATCAATATAGGAGAAAACAGAGTGAAACCTAAAAATTCAAACTGTTACTGGAAATGAACGCTTCACCATAGAAGAACGAAATTTGAGGAACCAAGTCGGCTTAGTGTACTGATCATTACCTGAAAGTATCATTCAGTTTGGGTGAAAAAATATTTGCTGAGATTTCTGGAGATTCGTAATTTTTGGAAGCTTGGCAACCCCTTTCCATGAAAGTGTTTCTCGCCAGTCACTGCTTAGGGCTACATCAAGAGGAAACAAAACATAGAGATAGAATTGGAAACTACTTTATTGTGTCAAGTTTCAAGAAGCTAGCAAAAACCGTGTTAGATTTAGAGTTCCAAATACATCTATCAATATAGGAGAAAACAGAGTGAAACGTAAAAATTCAAACTGTTAGTAGAAACGAACGCTTCAACATAGAAGAATGAAATTTGGGGAACTAAGTTGGCTTAGTGTACTGATCATTACCTGAAAGTATCATTCAGTTTGGGTGAAAAAATACTTGCTGAGATTTCTGGAGATTCGTAATTTTAGGAAGCTTGGCAACCCTTTTCCATGAAAGTGTTTCTCGCCAGTCACTGCATAGGCCTACTTCAAGAGGAAAGAACACATAGAGATAGAACGTGAAACTGCTTTATTTTGTCAAGTTTCCAGAAGCTAGCACAAACCGTGTTGGATTTAGAGTTCCAAATACATCTATCAATATAGGAGAAAACAGAGTGAAACCTAAAAATTCAAACTGTTACTGGAAATGAACGCTTCACCATAGAAGAACGAAATTTGGGGAACCAAGTCGGCTTAGTGTACTGATCATTACCTGAAAGTATCATCCAGTTTGGGTGAAAAAATATTTGCTGAGATTTCTGGAGATTCGTAAATTTTGGAAGCTTGGGAACCCCTTTCCATGAAAGTGTTTCTCGCCAGTCACTGCTTAGGGCTACATCAAGAGGAAACAAAACATAGAGATAGAATGTGAAACTGCTTTATTTTGTCAAGTTTCAAGAAGCTAGCACAAACCCTGTTGGATATAGAGTTCCAAATACATCTATCAATATAGGAGAAAACAGAGTGAAACCTAAAAATTCAAACTGTTACTGGAAATGAACGCTTCACCATAGAAGAACGAAATTTGGGGAACCAAGTCGGCGTAGTGTACTGATCATTACCTGAAAGTATCATCCAGTTTGGGTGAAAAAATACTTGCTGAGATTTCTGGAGATTCGTAATTTTAGGAAGCTTGGCAACCCCTTTCCATGAAAATGTTTCTCGCCAGTCACTGCATAGGCCTACTTCAAGAGGAAAGAACACATAGAAATCGAACGTGAAACTGCTTTATTTTGTCAAGTTTCAAGAAGCTAGCACAAACCGTGTTGGATTTAGAGTTCCAAATACATCTATCAATATAGGAGAAAACAGAGTGAAACCTAAAAATTCAAACTGTTACTGGAAATGAACGCTTCACCATAGAAGAACGAAATTTGGGGAACCAAGTCAGCTTAGTGTACTGATCATTACCTGAATTTATCATCCAGTTTGGGTGAAAAAATATTTGCTGAGTTTTCTGGAGATTCGTAATTTTTGGAAACTTGGGAACCCCTTTCCATGAAAGTGTTTCTCTCCAGTCACTGCTTAGGGCTACATCAAGAGGAAACAAAACATAGAGATAGAACCGAAAACTACTTTATTGTGTCAGGTTTCAAGAAGCTAGCAAAAACCGTGTTGGATTTAGAGTTCCAAATACATCTATCAATATAGGAGAAAACAGAGTGAAACCTAAAAATTCAAACTGTTAGTAGAAACGAACGCTTCAACATAGAAGAATGAAATTTGGGGAACCAAGTCGGCTTAGTGTACTGATCATTACCTGAAAGTATCATCCAGTTTGGGTGAAAAAATATTTGCTGAGATTTCTGGAGATTCGTAATTTTTGGAAGCTTGGGAACCCCTTTCCATGAAAGTGTTTCTCGCCAGTCACTGCTTAGGGCTACATCAAGAGGAAACAAAACATAGAGATAGAATGTGAATCTGCTTTATTTTGTCAAGTTTCAAGAAGCTAGCACAAACCGTGTTGGATATAGAGTTCCAAATACATCTATCAATATAGGAGAAAACAGAGTGAAACCTAAAAATTCAAACTGTTAGTAGAAATGAACGCTTCAACATAAAAGAATGAAATTTGGGGAACTAAGTTGGCTTAGTATACTGATCATTACCTGAAAGTTTCATCCAGTTTGGGTGAAAAAATACTTGCTGAGATTTCTGGAGATTCGTAATTTTAGGAAGCTTGGGAACCCCTTTCCATGAAAGTGTTTCTCGCCAGTCACTGCATAGGCCTACTTCAAGAGGAAAGAACACATAGAGATAGAACGTGAAACTGCTTTATTTTGTCAAGTTTCAAGAAGCTAGCACAAACCGTGTTGGATTTAGTGTTCCAAATACATCTATCAATATAGGAGAAAACAAAGTGAAACCCAAAAATTCAAACTGTTACTGGAAATGAACGCTTCACCATAGAAGAACGAAATTTGGGGAACCGAGTCGGCTTAGTGTACTGATCATTACCTGAATTTATCATCCAGTTTGGGTGAAAAAATATTTGCTGAGTTTTCTGGAGATTCGTAATTTTTGGAAACTTGGGAACCCCTTTCCATGAAAGTGTTTCTCTCAAGTCACTGCTTAGGGCTACATCAAGAGGAAACAAAACATAGAGATAGAACCGAAAACTACTTTATTGTGTCAGGTTTCAAGAAGCTAGCAAAAACCGTGTTGGATTTAGAGTTCCAAATACATCTATCAATATAGGAGAAAACAGAGTGAAACCTAAAAATTCAAACTGTTAGTAGAAACGAACGCTTCAACATAGAAGAATGAAATTTGGGGAACTAAGTTGGCTTAGTGTACTGATCATTACCTGAAAGTATCATTCAGTTTGGGTGAAAAAATACTTGCTGAGATTTCTGGAGATTCGTAATTTTAGGAAGCTTGGCAACCCCTTTCCATGAAAGTGTTTCTCGCCAGTCACTGCATAGGCCTACTTCAAGAGGAAAGAACACATAGAGAAAGAACGTGAAACTGCTTTATTTTGTCAAGTTTCCAGAAGCTAGCACAAACCGTGTTGGATTTAGAGTTCCAAATACATCTATCAATATAGGAGAAAACAGAGTGAAACCTAAAAATTCAAACTGTTACTGGAAATGAACGCTACACCATAGAAGAACGAAATTTGGGGAACCAAGTCGGCTTAGTGTACTGATCATTACCTGAAAGTATCATCCAGTTTGGGTGAAAAAATATTTGCTGAGATTTCTGGAGATTCGTAATTTTTGGAAGCTTGGGAACCCCTTTCCATGAAAGTGTTTCTCGCCAGTCACTGCTTAGGGCTACATCAAGAGGAAACAAAACATAGAGATAGAATGTGAATCTGCTTTATTTTGTCAAGTTTCAAGAAGCTAGCACAAACCGTGTTGGATATAGAGTTCCAAATACATCTATCAATATAGGAGAAAACAGAGTGAAACCTAAAAATTCAAACTGTTAGTAGAAATGAACGCTTCAACATAAAAGAATGAAATTTGGGGAACTAAGTTGGCTTAGTATACTGATCATTACCTGAAAGTTTCATCCAGTTTGGGTGAAAAAATACTTGCTGAGATTTCTGGAGATTCGTAATTTTAGGAAGCTTGGGAACCCCTTTCCATGAAAGTGTTTCTCGCCAGTCACTGCATAGGCCTACTTCAAGAGGAAAGAACACATAGAGATAGAACGTGAAACTGCTTTATTTTGTCAAGTTTCAAGAAGCTAGCACAAACCGTGTTGGATTTAGTGTTCCAAATACATCTATCAATATAGGAGAAAACAAAGTGAAACCCAAAAATTCAAACTGTTACTGGAAATGAACGCTTCACCATAGAAGAACGAAATTTGGGGAACCGAGTCGGCTTAGTGTACTGATCATTACCTGAAAGTATCATCCAGTTTGGGTGAAAAAATACCTGCTGAGATTTCTGGAGATTCGTAATTTTTGGAAACTTGGGAACCCCTTTCCATGAAAGTGTTTCTCTCCAGTCACTGCTTAGGGCTACAACAAGAGGAAACAAAACATAGAGATAGAACCGAAAACTACTTTATTGTGTCAAGTTTCAAGAAGCTAGCACAAACCGTGTTGGATTTAGAGTTCCAAATACATCTATCAATATAGGAGAAAACAGAGTGAAACCTAAAAATTCAAACTGTTAGTAGAAACGAACGCTTCAACATAGAAGAATGAAATTTGGGGAACCAAGTCGGCTTAGTGTACTGATCATTACCTGAAAGTGTCATCCAGTTTGGGTGAAAAAATATTTGCTGAGATTTTTGGAGATTCGTAATTTTTGGAAGCTTGGGAACCCCTTTCCATGAAAGTGTTTCTCGCCAGTCACTGCTTAGGGCTACATCAAGAGGAAAGAACACATAGAGATAGAACGTGAAACTGCTTTATTTTGTCAAGTTTCAAGAAGCTAGCACAAACCGTGTTGGATTTAGAGTTCCAAATACATCTATCAATATAGGAGAAAACAGAGTGAAACCTAAAAATTCAAACTGTTACTGGAAATGAACGCTTCACCATAGAAGAACGAAATTTGGGGAACCAAGTCGGCTTAGTGTACTGATCATTACCTGAAAGTATCATCCAGTTTGGGTGAAAAAATATTTGCTGAGATTTCTGGAGATTCGTAATTTTTGGAAGCTTGGGAACCCCTTTCCATGAAAGTGTTTCTCGCCAGTCACTGCTTAGGGCTACATCAAGAGGAAACAAAACACAGAGATAGAACCGGAAACTACTTTATTGTGTCAAGTTTCAAGAAGCTAGCACAAACCGTGTTGGATTTAGAGTTCCAAATACATCTATCAATATAGGAGAAAACAGAGTGAAACCTAAAAATTCAAACTGTTAGTAGAAAGGAACGCTTCAACATAGAAGAATGAAATTTGGGGAACTAAGTTGGCTTAGTGTACTGATCATTACCTGAAAGTATCATCCAGTTTGGGTGAAAAAATTCGTGCTGAGATTTCTGGAGATTCGTAATTTTAGGAAGCTTGGCAACCCCTTTCCATGAAAGTGTTTCTCGCCAGTCACTGCATAGGCCTACATCAAGAGGAAAGAACACATAGAGAAAGAACGTGAAACTGCTTTATTTTGTCAAGTTTCAAGAAGCTAGCACAAACCGTGTTGGATTTAGAGTTCCAAATACATCTATCAATATAGGAGAAAACAGAGTGAAACCTAAAAATTCAAACTGTTACTGGAAATGAACGCTTCACCATAGAAGAACGAAATTTGGGGAACCAAGTCGGCTTAGTGTACTGATCATTACCTGAAAGTATCATCCAGTTTGGGTGAAAAAATACTTGCTGAGATTTCTGGAGATTCGTAATTTTAGGAAGCTTGGCAACCCCTTTCCATGAAAATGTTTCTCGCCAGTCACTGCATAGGCCTACTTCAAGAGGAAAGAACACATAGAAATCGAACGTGAAACTGCTTTATTTTGTCAAGTTTCAAGAAGCTAGCACAAACCGTGTTGGATTTAGAGTTCCAAATACATCTATCAATATAGGAGAAAACAGAGTGAAACCTAAAAATTCAAACTGTTACTGGAAATGAACGCTTCACCATAGAAGAACGAAATTTGGGGAACCAAGTCAGCTTAGTGTACTGATCATTACCTGAATTTATCATCCAGTTTGGGTGAAAAAATATTTGCTGAGTTTTCTGGAGATTCGTAATTTTTGGAAACTTGGGAACCCCTTTCCATGAAAGTGTTTCTCTCCAGTCACTGCTTAGGGCTACATCAAGAGGAAACAAAACATAGAGATAGAACCGAAAACTACTTTATTGTGTCAGGTTTCAAGAAGCTAGCAAAAACCGTGTTGGATTTAGAGTTCCAAATACATCTATCAATATAGGAGAAAACAGAGTGAAACCTAAAAATTCAAACTGTTAGTAGAAACGAACGCTTCAACATAGAAGAATGAAATTTGGGGAACTAAGTTGGCTTAGTGTACTGATCATTACCTGAAAGTATCATTCAGTTTGGGTGAAAAAATACTTGCTGAGATTTCTGGAGATTCGTAATTTTAGGAAGCTTGGCAACCCCTTTCCATGAAAGTGTTTCTCGCCAGTCACTGCATAGGCCTACTTCAAGAGGAAAGAACACATAGAGATAGAACGTGAAACTGCTTTATTTTGTCAAGTTTCCAGAAGCTAGCACAAACCGTGTTGGATTTAGAGTTCCAAATACATCTATCAATATAGGAGAAAACAGAGTGAAACCTAAAAATTCAAACTGTTACTGGAAATAAACGCTTCACCATAGAAGAACGAAATTTGGGGAACCAAGTCGGCTTAGTGTACTGATCATTACCTGAAAGTATCATCCAGTTTGGGTGAAAAAATATTTGCTGAGATTTCTGGAGATTCGTAATTTTTGGAAGCTTGGGAACCCCTTTCCATGAAAGTGTTTCTCGCCAGTCACTGCTTAGGGCTAAATCAAGAGGAAACAAAACATAGAGATAGAATGTGAAACTGCTTTATTTTGTCAAGTTTCAAGAAGCTAGCACAAACCGTGTTGGATATAGAGTTCCAAATACATCTATCAATATAGGAGAAAACAGAGTGAAACCTAAAAATTCAAACTGTTACTGGAAATGAACGCTTCACCATAAAAGAATGAAATTTGGGGAACTAAGTTGGCTTAGTATACTGATCATTACCTGAAAGTATCATCCTGTTTGGGTGAAAAAATACTTGCTGAGATTTCTGGAGATTCGTAATTTTAGGAAGCTTGGGAACCCCTTTCCATGAAAGTGTTTCTCGCCAGTCACTGCATAGGCCTACTTCAAGAGGAAAGAACACATAGAGATAGAACGTGAAACTGCTTTATTTTGTCAAGTTTCAAGAAGCTAGCACAAACCATGTTGGATTTAGTGTTCCAAATACATCTATCAATATAGGAGAAAACAGAGTGAAACCCAAAAATTCAAACTGTTACTGGAAATGAACGCTTCACCATAGAAGAACGAAATTTGGGGAACCGAGTCGGCTTAGTGTACTGATCATTACCTGAAAGTATCATCCAGTTTGGGTGAAAAAATACCTGCTGAGATTTCTGGAGATTCGTAATTTTTGGAAACTTGGAAACCCCTTTCCATGAAAGTGTTTCTCTCCAGTCACTGCTTAGGGCTACAACAAGAGGAAACAAAACATAGAGATAGAACCGGAAACTACTTTATTGTGTCAAGTTTCAAGAAGCTAGCACAAACCGTGTTGGATTTAGAGTTCCAAATACATCTATCAATATAGGAGAAAACAGAGTGAAACCTAAAAATTCAAACTGTTAGTAGAAACGAACGCTTCAACATAGAAGAATGAAATTTGGGGAACCAAGTCGGCTTAGTGTACTGATCATTACCTGAAAGTATCATTGAGTTTGGGTGAAAAAATACTTGCTGAGATTTCTGGAGATTCGTAATTTTAGGAAGCTTGGCAACCCCTTTCCATGAAAGTGTTTCTCGCCATTCACTGCATAGGCCTACTTTAAGAGGAAAGAACACATAGAGATAGAACATGAAACTGCTTTATTTTGTCAAGTTTCCAGAAGCTAGCACAAACCGTGTTGGATTTAGAGTTCCAAAAACATCTATCAATATAGGAGAAAACAGAGTGAAACCTAAAAATTCAAACTGTTACTGGAAATGAACGCTTCACCATAGAAGAACAAAATTTGGGGAACCAAGTCGGCTTAGTGTACTGATCATTACCTAAAAGTATCATCCAGTTTGGGTGAAAAAATATTTGCTGAGATTTCTGGAGATTCGTAATTTTAGGAAGCTTGGCAACCCCTTTCCATGAAAGTGTTTCTCGCCAGTCACTGCATAGGCCTACTTCAAGAGGAAAGAACACATAGAGATAGATCGTGAAACTGCTTTATGTTGTCAAGTTTCAAGAAGCTAGCACAAACCCTGTTGGATTTAGAGTTCCAAATACATCTATCAATATAGGAGAAAACAGAGTGAAACCTAAAAATTCAAACTGTTACTGGAAATGAATGCTTCACCATAGAAGAACGAAATTTGGGGAACCAAGTCGGCTTAGTGTACTGATAATTACCTGAAAGTGTCATCCAGTTTGGGTGAAAAAATACTTGCTGAGATTTCTGGAGATTCGTAATTTTTGGAAGGTTGGCAACCCCTTTCCATGAAAGTGTTTCTCGCCAGTCACTGCATAGGCCTACTTCAAGAGGAAAGAACACATAGAGATAGAACGTGAAACTGCTTTATTTTGTCAAGTTTCAAGAAGCTAGCACAAACCGTGTTGGATTTAGAGTTCCAAATACATCTATCAATATAGGAGAAAACAGAGTGAAACCTAAAAATTCAAACTGTTACTGGAAATGAACGCTTCACCATAGAAGAACGAAATTTGGGGAACCAAGTCGGCTTAGTATACTGATCATTACCTGAAAGTATCATCCAGTTTGGGTGAAAAAATATTTGCTGAGATTTCTGGAGATTCGTAATTTTTGGAAGCTTGGGAACCCCTTTCCATGAAAGTGTTTCTCGCCAGTCACTGCTTAGGGCTACATCAAGAGGAAACAAAACACAGAGATAGAACCGGAAACTACTTTATTGTGTCAAGTTTCAAGAAGCTAGCACAAACCGTTTGGATTATAGTTCCAAATACATCTATCAATATAGGAGAAAACAGAGTGAAACCTAAAAATTCAAACTGTTAGTAGAAACGAACGCTTCAACATAGAAGAATGAAATTTGGGGAACTAAGTTGGCTTAGTGTACTGATCATTACCTGAAAGTATCATCCAGTTTGGGTGAAAAAATACTTGCTGAGATTTCTGGAGATTCGTAATTTTAGGAAGCTTGGCAACCCCTTTCCATGAAAGTGTTTCTCGCCAGTCACTGCATAGGCCTACATCAAGAGGAAAGAACACATAGAGATAGAACGTGAAACTGCTTTATTTGGTAGAGTTTCAAGAAGCTAGCACAAACCGTGTTGGTTTTAGAGTTCCAAATACATCTATCAATATAGGAGAAAACAGAGTGAAACCTAAAAATTCAAACTGTTACTGGAAATGAACGCTTCACCATAGAAGAACGAAATTTGGGGAACCAAGTCGGCTTAGTGTACTGATCATTACCTGAAAGTATCATCCAGTTTGGGTGAAAAAATACTTGCTGAGATTTCTGGAGATTCGTAATTTTAGGAAGCTTGGCAACCCCTTTCCATGAAAGTGTTTCTCGCCAGTCACTGCATAGGCCTACTTCAAGAGGAAAGAACACATAGAAATCGAACGTGAAACTGCTTTATTTTGTCAAGTTTCAAGAAGCTAGCACAAACCGTGTTGGATTTAGAGTTCCAAATACATCTATCAATATAGGAGAAAACAGAGTGAAACCTAAAAATTCAAACTGTTACTGGAAATGAACGCTTCACCATAGAAGAACGAAATTTGGGGAACCAAGTCAGCTTAGTGTACTGATCATTACCTGAATTTATCATCCAGTTTGGGTGAAAAAATATTTGCTGAGATTTCTGGAGATTCGTAATTTTTGGAAACTTGGGAACCCCTTTCCATGAAAGTGTTTCTCTCCAGTCACTGCTTAGGGCTACATCAAGAGGAAACAAAACATAGAGATAGAACCGAAAACTACTTTATTGTGTCAGGTTTCAAGAAGCTAGCAAAAACCGTGTTGGATTTAGAGTTCCAAATACATCTATCAATATAGGAGAAAACAGAGTGAAACCTAAAAATTCAAACTGTTAGTAGAAACGAACGCTTCAACATAGAAGAATGAAATTTGGGGAACTAAGTTGGCTTAGTGTACTGATCATTACCTGAAAGTATCATTCAGTTTGGGTGAAAAAATACTTGCTGAGATTTCTGGAGATTCGTAATTTTAGGAAGCTTGGCAACCCCTTTCCATGAAAGTGTTTCTCGCCAGTCACTGCATAGGCCTACTTCAAGAGGAAAGAACACATAGAGATAGAACGTGAAACTGCTTTATTTTGTCAAGTTTCCAGAAGCTAGCACAAACCATGTTGGATTTAGAGTTCCAAATACATCTATCAATATAGGAGAAAACAGAGTGAAACCTAAAAATTCAAACTGTTACTGGAAATGAACGCTTCACCATAGAAGAACGAAATTTGGGGAACCAAGTCGGCTTAGTGTACTGATCATTACCTGAAAGTATCATCCAGTTTGGGTGAAAAAATATTTGCTGAGATTTCTGGAGATTCGTAATTTTTGGAAGCTTGGGAACCCCTTTCCATGAAAGTGTTTCTCGCCAGTCACTGCTTAGGGCTACATCAAGAGGAAACAAAACATAGAGATAGAATGTGAAACTGCTTTATTTTGTCAAGTTTCAAGAAGCTAGCACAAACCGTGTTGGATATAGAGTTCCAAATACATCTATCAATATAGGAGAAAACAGAGTGAAACCTACAAATTCAAACTGTTACTGGAAATGAACGCTTTAACATAGAAGAATGAAATTTGCGGAACCAAGTCGGCTTAGTGTACTGATCATTACCTGAAAGTGTCATCCAGTTTGGGTGAAAAAATATTTGCTGAGATTTCTGGAGATTCGTATTTTTTGGAAGCTTGGCATCCCCTTTCCTTGAAAGTGTTTCTCGCCAGTCACTGCTTAGGGCTACATCAAGAGGAAACAAAACATAGAGATAGAACGTGAAACTGCATTATTTGGTCAAGTTTCAAGAAGCTAGCACAAACCGTGTTGGATTTAGAGTTCCAAATACATCTATCAATATAGGAGAAAACAGAGTGAAACCTAAAAATTCAAACTGTTACTGGAAATGAAGGCTTCACCATAGAAGAACGAAATTTGGGGAACCAAGTCGGCTTAGTGTACTGATCATTACCTGAAAGTATCATCCAGTTTGGGTGAAAAAATATTTGCTGAGATTTCTGGAGATTCGTAAGTTTTGGAAGCTTGGCAACCCCTTTCCATGAAAGTGTTTCTCGCCAGTCACTGCTTAGGGCTACATCAAGAGGAAACAAAACACAGAGATAGAACCGGAAACTACTTTATTGTGTCAAGTTTCAAGAAGCTAGCAAAAACCGTGTTAGATTTAGAGTTCCAAATACATCTATCAATATAGGAGAAAACAGAGTGAAACGTAAAAATTCAAACTGTTAGTAGAAACGAACGCTTCAACATAGAAGAATGAAATTTGGGGAACTAAGTTGGCTTAGTGTACTGATCATTACCTGAAAGTATCATTCAGTTTGGGTGAAAAAATACTTGCTGAGATTTCTGGAGATTCGTAATTTTAGGAAGCTTGGCAACCCTTTTCCATGAAAGTGTTTCTCGCCAGTCACTGCATAGGCCTACTTCAAGAGGAAAGAACACATAGAGATAGAACGTGAAACTGCTTTATTTTGTCAAGTTTCCAGAAGCTAGCACAAACCGTGTTGGATTTAGAGTTCCAAATACATCTATCAATATAGGAGAAAACAGAGTGAAACCTAAAAATTCAAACTGTTACTGGAAATGAACGCTTCACCATAGAAGAACGAAATTTGGGGAACCAAGTCGGCTTAGTGTACTGATCATTACCTGAAAGTATCATCCAGTTTGGGTGAAAAAATATTTGCTGAGATTTCTGGAGATTCGTAATTTTTGGAAGCTTGGGAACCCCTTTCCATGAAAGTGTTTCTCGCCAGTCACTGCTTAGGGCTACATCAAGAGGAAACAAAACATAGAGATATAATGTGAAACTGCTTTATTTTGTCAAGTTTCAAGAAGCTAGCACAAACCCTGTTGGATATAGAGTTCCAAATACATCTATCAATATAGGAGAAAACAGAGTGAAACCTAAAAATTCAAACTGTTACTGGAAATGAACGCTTCACCATAGAAGAACGAAATTTGGGGAACCAAGTCGGGTTAGTGTACTGATAATTACCTGAAAGTGTCATCCAGTTTGGGTGAAAAAATATTTGCTGAGATTTCTGGAGATTCGTAATTTTTGGAAGCTTGGCAACCCCTTTCCATGAAAGTGTTTCTCGCCAGTCACTGCTTAGGGCTACATCAAGAGGAAACAAAACATAGAGATAGAACCTGAAACTACTTTATTGTCTCAAGTTTCAAGAAGCTAGCAAAAACCGTGTTGGATTTAGAGTTCCAAATACATCTATCAATATAGGAGAAAACAGAGTGAAACCTAAAAATTCAAACTGTTAGTAGAAATGAACGCTTCAACATAAAAGAATGAAATTTGGGGAACTAAGTTGGCTTAGTATACTGATCATTACCTGAAAGTGTCATCCAGTTTGGGTGAAAAAATACTTGCTGAGATTTCTGGAGATTCGTAATTTTAGGAAGCTTGGCAACCCCTTTCCATGAAAGTGTTTCTCGCCAGTCACTGCATAGGCCTACTTCAAGAGGAAAGAACACATAGAGATAGATCGTGAAACTGCTTTATTTTGTCAAGTTTCAAGAAGCTAGCACAAACTGTGTTGGATTTAGAGTTCCAAATACATCTATAAATATAGGAGAAAACAGAGTGAAACCTAAAAATTCAAACTGTTAGTAGAAACGAACGCTTCAACATAGAAGAATGAAATTTGGGGAACTAAGTTGGCTTAGTATACTGATCATTACCTGAAAGTATCATCCAGTTTGGGTGAAAAAATACTTGCTGAGATTTCTGGAGATTCGTAATTTTAGGAAGCTTGGCAACCCCTTTCCATGAAAGTGTTTCTCGCCAGTCACTGCATAGGCCTACTTCAAGAGGAAAGAACACATAGAGATAGAACATGAAACTGCTTTATTTTGTCAAGTTTCAAGAAGCTAGCACAAACCGTGTTGGATTTAGAGTTCCAAATACATCTATCAATATAGGAGAAAACAGAGTGAAACCTAAAAATTCAAACTGTTACTGGAAATGAACGCTTCACCATAGAAGAACGAAATTTGGGGAACCAAGTTGGCTTAGTGTACTGATCATTACCTGAAAGTATCATACAGTTTGGGTGAAAAAATATTTGCTGAGATTTCTGGAGATTCGTAATTTTTGGAAGCTTGGCAACCCCTTTCCATGAAAGTGTTTCTCGCCAGTCACTGCTTAGGGCTACATCAAGAGGAAACAAAACATAGAGATAGAACCTGAAACTACTTTATTGTCTCAAGTTTCAAGAAGCTAGCACAAACCGTGTTGGATTTAGAGTTCCAAATACATCTATCAATATAGGAGAAAACAGAGTGAAACCTAAAAATTCAAACTGTTAGTAGAAATGAACGCTTCAACATAAAAGAATGAAATTTGGGGAACTAAGTTGGCTTAGTATACTGATCATTACCTGAAAGTATCATCCAGTTTGGGTGAAAAAATACTTGCTGAGATTTCTGGAGATTCGTAATTTTAGGAAGCTTGGGAACCCCTTTCCATGAAAGTGTTTCTCGCCAGTCACTGCATAGGCCTACTTCAAGAGGAAAGAACACATAGAGATAGAACGTGAAACTGCTTTATTTTGTCAAGTTTCAAGAAGCTAGCACAAACCGTGTTGGATTTAGTGTTCCAAATACATCTATCAATATAGGAGAAAACAGAGTGAAACCTAAAAATTCAAACTGTTACTGGAAATGAACGCTTCACCATAGAAGAACGAAATTTGGGGTACCGAGTCGGCTTAGTGTACTGATCATTACCTGAAAGTATCATCCAGTTTGGGTGAAAAAATATTTGCTGAGATTTCTGGAGATTCGTAATTTTTGGAAACTTGGGAACCCCTTTCCATGAAAGTGTTTCTCTCCAGTCACTGCTTAGGGCTACAACAAGAGGAAACAAAACATAGAGATAGAACCGGAAACTACTTTATTGTGTCAAGTTTCAAGAAGCTAGCACAAACCGTGTTGGATTTAGAGTTCCAAATACATCTATCAATATAGGAGAAAACAGAGTGAAACCTAAAAATTCAAACTGTTAGTAGAAACGAACGCTTCAACATAGAAGAATGAAATTTGGGGAACTAAGTTGGCTTAGTGTATTGATCATTACCTGAAAGTATCATTTAGTTTGGGTGAAAAAATACTTGCTGAGATTTCTGGAGATTTGTAATTTTAGGAAGCTTGGCAACCCCTTTCCATGAAAGTGTTTCTCGCCAGTCACTGCATAGGCCTACTTCAAGAGGAAAGAACACATAGAGATAGAACGTGAAACTGCTTTATTTTGTCAAGTTTCCAGAAGCTAGCACAAACCGTGTTGGATTTAGAGTTCCAAATACATCTATCAATATAGGAGAAAACAGAGTGAAACCTAAAAATTCAAACTGTTACTGGAAATGAACGCTTCACCATAGAAGAACAAAATTTGGGGAACCAAGTCGGCTTAGTGTACTGATCATTACCTGAAAGTATCATCCAGTTTGGGTGAAAAAATATTTGCTGAGATTTCTGGAGATTCGTAATTTTAGGAAGCTTGGCAACCCCTTTCCATGAAAGTGTTTCTCGCCAGTCACTGCATAGGCCTACTTCAAGAGGAAAGAACACATAGAGATAGATCGTGAAACTGCTTTATTTTGTCAAGTTTCAAAAGCTAGCACAAACCCTGTTGGATTTAGAGTTCCAAATACATCTATCAATATAGGAGAAAACAGAGTGAAACCTAAAAATTCAAACTGTTACTGGAAATGAACGCTTCACCATAGAAGAACGAAATTTGGGGAACGAAGTCGGCTTAGTGTACTGATAATTACCTGAAAGTGTCATCCAGTTTGGGTGAAAAAATATTTGCTGAGATTTCTGGAGATTCGTAATTTTTGGAAGCTTGGCAACCCCTTTCCATGAAAGTGTTTCTCGCCAGTCACTGCTTAGGGCTACATCAAGAGGAAATAAAACATAGAGACAGAACGTGAAACTGCTTTATTTGGTAAAGTTTCAAGAAGCTAGCACAAACCGTGTTGGTTTTAGAGTTCCAAATACATCTATCAATATAGGAGAAAACAGAGTGAAACCTAAAAATTCAAACTGTTACTGGAAATGAACGCTTCACCATAGAAGAACGAAATTTGAGGAACCAAGTCGGCTTAGTGTACTGATCATTACCTGAAAGTATCATTCAGTTTGGGTGAAAAAATATTTGCTGAGATTTCTGGAGATTCGTAATTTTTGGAAGCTTGGCAACCCCTTTCCATGAAAGTGTTTCTCGCCAGTCACTGCTTAGGGCTACATCAAGAGGAAACAAAACATAGAGATAGAATTGGAAACTACTTTATTGTGTCAAGTTTCAAGAAGCTAGCAAAAACCGTGTTAGATTTAGAGTTCCAAATACATCTATCAATATAGGAGAAAACAGAGTGAAACGTAAAAATTCAAACTGTTAGTAGAAACGAACGCTTCAACATAGAAGAATGAAATTTGGGGAACTAAGTTGGCTTAGTGTACTGATCATTACCTGAAAGTATCATTCAGTTTGGGTGAAAAAATACTTGCTGAGATTTCTGGAGATTCGTAATTTTAGGAAGCTTGGCAACCCTTTTCCATGAAAGTGTTTCTCGCCAGTCACTGCATAGGCCTACTTCAAGAGGAAAGAACACATAGAGATAGAACGTGAAACTGCTTTATTTTGTCAAGTTTCCAGAAGCTAGCACAAACCGTGTTGGATTTAGAGTTCCAAATACATCTATCAATATAGGAGAAAACAGAGTGAAACCTAAAAATTCAAACTGTTACTGGAAATGAACGCTTCACCATAGAAGAACGAAATTTGGGGAACCAAGTCGGCTTAGTGTACTGATCATTACCTGAAAGTATCATCCAGTTTGGGTGAAAAAATATTTGCTGAGATTTCTGGAGATTCGTAAATTTTGGAAGCTTGGGAACCCCTTTCCATGAAAGTGTTTCTCGCCAGTCACTGCTTAGGGCTACATCAAGAGGAAACAAAACATAGAGATAGAATGTGAAACTGCTTTATTTTGTCAAGTTTCAAGAAGCTAGCACAAACCCTGTTGGATATAGAGTTCCAAATACATCTATCAATATAGGAGAAAACAGAGTGAAACCTAAAAATTCAAACTGTTACTGGAAATGAACGCTTCACCATAGAAGAACGAAATTTGGGGAACCAAGTCGGCGTAGTGTACTGATCATTACCTGAAAGTATCATCCAGTTTGGGTGAAAAAATACTTGCTGAGATTTCTGGAGATTCGTAATTTTAGGAAGCTTGGCAACCCCTTTCCATGAAAATGTTTCTCGCCAGTCACTGCATAGGCCTACTTCAAGAGGAAAGAACACATAGAAATCGAACGTGAAACTGCTTTATTTTGTCAAGTTTCAAGAAGCTAGCACAAACCGTGTTGGATTTAGAGTTCCAAATACATCTATCAATATAGGAGAAAACAGAGTGAAACCTAAAAATTCAAACTGTTACTGGAAATGAACGCTTCACCATAGAAGAACGAAATTTGGGGAACCAAGTCAGCTTAGTGTACTGATCATTACCTGAATTTATCATCCAGTTTGGGTGAAAAAATATTTGCTGAGTTTTCTGGAGATTCGTAATTTTTGGAAACTTGGGAACCCCTTTCCATGAAAGTGTTTCTCTCCAGTCACTGCTTAGGGCTACATCAAGAGGAAACAAAACATAGAGATAGAACCGAAAACTACTTTATTGTGTCAGGTTTCAAGAAGCTAGCAAAAACCGTGTTGGATTTAGAGTTCCAAATACATCTATCAATATAGGAGAAAACAGAGTGAAACCTAAAAATTCAAACTGTTAGTAGAAACGAACGCTTCAACATAGAAGAATGAAATTTGGGGAACTAAGTTGGCTTAGTGTACTGATCATTACCTGAAAGTATCATTCAGTTTGGGTGAAAAAATACTTGCTGAGATTTCTGGAGATTCGTAATTTTAGGAAGCTTGGCAACCCCTTTCCATGAAAGTGTTTCTCGCCAGTCACTGCATAGGCCTACTTCAAGAGGAAAGAACACATAGAGAAAGAACGTGAAACTGCTTTATTTTGTCAAGTTTCCAGAAGCTAGCACAAACCGTGTTGGATTTAGAGTTCCAAATACATCTATCAATATAGGAGAAAACAGAGTGAAACCTAAAAATTCAAACTGTTACTGGAAATGAACGCTTCACCATAGAAGAACGAAATTTGGGGAACCAAGTCGGCTTAGTGTACTGATCATTACCTGAAAGTATCATCCAGTTTGGGTGAAAAAATATTTGCTGAGATTTCTGGAGATTCGTAATTTTTGGAAGCTTGGGAACCCCTTTCCATGAAAGTGTTTCTCGCCAGTCACTGCTTAGGGCTACATCAAGAGGAAACAAAACATAGAGATAGAATGTGAATCTGCTTTATTTTGTCAAGTTTCAAGAAGCTAGCACAAACCGTGTTGGATATAGAGTTCCAAATACATCTATCAATATAGGAGAAAACAGAGTGAAACCTAAAAATTCAAACTGTTAGTAGAAATGAACGCTTCAACATAAAAGAATGAAATTTGGGGAACTAAGTTGGCTTAGTATACTGATCATTACCTGAAAGTTTCATCCAGTTTGGGTGAAAAAATACTTGCTGAGATTTCTGGAGATTCGTAATTTTAGGAAGCTTGGGAACCCCTTTCCATGAAAGTGTTTCTCGCCAGTCACTGCATAGGCCTACTTCAAGAGGAAAGAACACATAGAGATAGAACGTGAAACTGCTTTATTTTGTCAAGTTTCAAGAAGCTAGCACAAACCGTGTTGGATTTAGTGTTCCAAATACATCTATCAATATAGGAGAAAACAAAGTGAAACCCAAAAATTCAAACTGTTACTGGAAATGAACGCTTCACCATAGAAGAACGAAATTTGGGGAACCGAGTCGGCTTAGTGTACTGATCATTACCTGAATTTATCATCCAGTTTGGGTGAAAAAATATTTGCTGAGTTTTCTGGAGATTCGTAATTTTTGGAAACTTGGGAACCCCTTTCCATGAAAGTGTTTCTCTCAAGTCACTGCTTAGGGCTACATCAAGAGGAAACAAAACATAGAGATAGAACCGAAAACTACTTTATTGTGTCAGGTTTCAAGAAGCTAGCAAAAACCGTGTTGGATTTAGAGTTCCAAATACATCTATCAATATAGGAGAAAACAGAGTGAAACCTAAAAATTCAAACTGTTAGTAGAAACGAACGCTTCAACATAGAAGAATGAAATTTGGGGAACTAAGTTGGCTTAGTGTACTGATCATTACCTGAAAGTATCATTCAGTTTGGGTGAAAAAATACTTGCTGAGATTTCTGGAGATTCGTAATTTTAGGAAGCTTGGCAACCCCTTTCCATGAAAGTGTTTCTCGCCAGTCACTGCATAGGCCTACTTCAAGAGGAAAGAACACATAGAGAAAGAACGTGAAACTGCTTTATTTTGTCAAGTTTCCAGAAGCTAGCACAAACCGTGTTGGATTTAGAGTTCCAAATACATCTATCAATATAGGAGAAAACAGAGTGAAACCTAAAAATTCAAACTGTTACTGGAAATGAACGCTACACCATAGAAGAACGAAATTTGGGGAACCAAGTCGGCTTAGTGTACTGATCATTACCTGAAAGTATCATCCAGTTTGGGTGAAAAAATATTTGCTGAGATTTCTGGAGATTCGTAATTTTTGGAAGCTTGGGAACCCCTTTCCATGAAAGTGTTTCTCGCCAGTCACTGCTTAGGGCTACATCAAGAGGAAACAAAACATAGAGATAGAATGTGAATCTGCTTTATTTTGTCAAGTTTCAAGAAGCTAGCACAAACCGTGTTGGATATAGAGTTCCAAATACATCTATCAATATAGGAGAAAACAGAGTGAAACCTAAAAATTCAAACTGTTAGTAGAAATGAACGCTTCAACATAAAAGAATGAAATTTGGGGAACTAAGTTGGCTTAGTATACTGATCATTACCTGAAAGTTTCATCCAGTTTGGGTGAAAAAATACTTGCTGAGATTTCTGGAGATTCGTAATTTTAGGAAGCTTGGGAACCCCTTTCCATGAAAGTGTTTCTCGCCAGTCACTGCATAGGCCTACTTCAAGAGGAAAGAACACATAGAGATAGAACGTGAAACTGCTTTATTTTGTCAAGTTTCAAGAAGCTAGCACAAACCGTGTTGGATTTAGTGTTCCAAATACATCTATCAATATAGGAGAAAACAAAGTGAAACCCAAAAATTCAAACTGTTACTGGAAATGAACGCTTCACCATAGAAGAACGAAATTTGGGGAACCGAGTCGGCTTAGTGTACTGATCATTACCTGAAAGTATCATCCAGTTTGGGTGAAAAAATACCTGCTGAGATTTCTGGAGATTCGTAATTTTTGGAAACTTGGGAACCCCTTTCCATGAAAGTGTTTCTCTCCAGTCACTGCTTAGGGCTACAACAAGAGGAAACAAAACATAGAGATAGAACCGAAAACTACTTTATTGTGTCAAGTTTCAAGAAGCTAGCACAAACCGTGTTGGATTTAGAGTTCCAAATACATCTATCAATATAGGAGAAAACAGAGTGAAACCTAAAAATTCAAACTGTTAGTAGAAACGAACGCTTCAACATAGAAGAATGAAATTTGGGGAACCAAGTCGGCTTAGTGTACTGATCATTACCTGAAAGTGTCATCCAGTTTGGGTGAAAAAATATTTGCTGAGATTTTTGGAGATTCGTAATTTTTGGAAGCTTGGGAACCCCTTTCCATGAAAGTGTTTCTCGCCAGTCACTGCTTAGGGCTACATCAAGAGGAAAGAACACATAGAGATAGAACGTGAAACTGCTTTATTTTGTCAAGTTTCAAGAAGCTAGCACAAACCGTGTTGGATTTAGAGTTCCAAATACATCTATCAATATAGGAGAAAACAGAGTGAAACCTAAAAATTCAAACTGTTACTGGAAATGAACGCTTCACCATAGAAGAACGAAATTTGGGGAACCAAGTCGGCTTAGTGTACTGATCATTACCTGAAAGTATCATCCAGTTTGGGTGAAAAAATATTTGCTGAGATTTCTGGAGATTCGTAATTTTTGGAAGCTTGGGAACCCCTTTCCATGAAAGTGTTTCTCGCCAGTCACTGCTTAGGGCTACATCAAGAGGAAACAAAACACAGAGATAGAACCGGAAACTACTTTATTGTGTCAAGTTTCAAGAAGCTAGCACAAACCGTGTTGGATTTAGAGTTCCAAATACATCTATCAATATAGGAGAAAACAGAGTGAAACCTAAAAATTCAAACTGTTAGTAGAAAGGAACGCTTCAACATAGAAGAATGAAATTTGGGGAACTAAGTTGGCTTAGTGTACTGATCATTACCTGAAAGTATCATCCAGTTTGGGTGAAAAAATTCGTGCTGAGATTTCTGGAGATTCGTAATTTTAGGAAGCTTGGCAACCCCTTTCCATGAAAGTGTTTCTCGCCAGTCACTGCATAGGCCTACATCAAGAGGAAAGAACACATAGAGAAATAACGTGAAACTGCTTTATTTTGTCAAGTTTCAAGAAGCTAGCACAAACCGTGTTGGATTTAGAGTTCCAAATACATCTATCAATATAGGAGAAAACAGAGTGAAACCTAAAAATTCAAACTGTTACTGGAAATGAACGCTTCACCATAGAAGAACGAAATTTGGGGAACCAAGTCGGCTTAGTGTACTGATCATTACCTGAAAGTATCATCCAGTTTGGGTGAAAAAATACTTGCTGAGATTTCTGGAGATTCGTAATTTTAGGAAGCTTGGCAACCCCTTTCCATGAAAATGTTTCTCGCCAGTCACTGCATAGGCCTACTTCAAGAGGAAAGAACACATAGAAATCGAACGTGAAACTGCTTTATTTTGTCAAGTTTCAAGAAGCTAGCACAAACCGTGTTGGATTTAGAGTTCCAAATACATCTATCAATATAGGAGAAAACAGAGTGAAACCTAAAAATTCAAACTGTTACTGGAAATGAACGCTTCACCATAGAAGAACGAAATTTGGGGAACCAAGTCAGCTTAGTGTACTGATCATTACCTGAATTTATCATCCAGTTTGGGTGAAAAAATATTTGCTGAGTTTTCTGGAGATTCGTAATTTTTGGAAACTTGGGAACCCCTTTCCATGAAAGTGTTTCTCTCCAGTCACTGCTTAGGGCTACATCAAGAGGAAACAAAACATAGAGATAGAACCGAAAACTACTTTATTGTGTCAGGTTTCAAGAAGCTAGCAAAAACCGTGTTGGATTTAGAGTTCCAAATACATCTATCAATATAGGAGAAAACAGAGTGAAACCTAAAAATTCAAACTGTTAGTAGAAACGAACGCTTCAACATAGAAGAATGAAATTTGGGGAACTAAGTTGGCTTAGTGTACTGATCATTACCTGAAAGTATCATTCAGTTTGGGTGAAAAAATACTTGCTGAGATTTCTGGAGATTCGTAATTTTAGGAAGCTTGGCAACCCCTTTCCATGAAAGTGTTTCTCGCCAGTCACTGCATAGGCCTACTTCAAGAGGAAAGAACACATAGAGATAGAACGTGAAACTGCTTTATTTTGTCAAGTTTCCAGAAGCTAGCACAAACCGTGTTGGATTTAGAGTTCCAAATACATCTATCAATATAGGAGAAAACAGAGTGAAACCTAAAAATTCAAACTGTTACTGGAAATAAACGCTTCACCATAGAAGAACGAAATTTGGGGAACCAAGTCGGCTTAGTGTACTGATCATTACCTGAAAGTATCATCCAGTTTGGGTGAAAAAATATTTGCTGAGATTTCTGGAGATTCGTAATTTTTGGAAGCTTGGGAACCCCTTTCCATGAAAGTGTTTCTCGCCAGTCACTGCTTAGGGCTAAATCAAGAGGAAACAAAACATAGAGATAGAATGTGAAACTGCTTTATTTTGTCAAGTTTCAAGAAGCTAGCACAAACCGTGTTGGATATAGAGTTCCAAATACATCTATCAATATAGGAGAAAACAGAGTGAAACCTAAAAATTCAAACTGTTACTGGAAATGAACGCTTCACCATAAAAGAATGAAATTTGGGGAACTAAGTTGGCTTAGTATACTGATCATTACCTGAAAGTATCATCCTGTTTGGGTGAAAAAATACTTGCTGAGATTTCTGGAGATTCGTAATTTTAGGAAGCTTGGGAACCCCTTTCCATGAAAGTGTTTCTCGCCAGTCACTGCATAGGCCTACTTCAAGAGGAAAGAACACATAGAGATAGAACGTGAAACTGCTTTATTTTGTCAAGTTTCAAGAAGCTAGCACAAACCATGTTGGATTTAGTGTTCCAAATACATCTATCAATATAGGAGAAAACAGAGTGAAACCCAAAAATTCAAACTGTTACTGGAAATGAACGCTTCACCATAGAAGAACGAAATTTGGGGAACCGAGTCGGCTTAGTGTACTGATCATTACCTGAAAGTATCATCCAGTTTGGGTGAAAAAATACCTGCTGAGATTTCTGGAGATTCGTAATTTTTGGAAACTTGGAAACCCCTTTCCATGAAAGTGTTTCTCTCCAGTCACTGCTTAGGGCTACAACAAGAGGAAACAAAACATAGAGATAGAACCGGAAACTACTTTATTGTGTCAAGTTTCAAGAAGCTAGCACAAACCGTGTTGGATTTAGAGTTCCAAATACATCTATCAATATAGGAGAAAACAGAGTGAAACCTAAAAATTCAAACTGTTAGTAGAAACGAACGCTTCAACATAGAAGAATGAAATTTGGGGAACCAAGTCGGCTTAGTGTACTGATCATTACCTGAAAGTATCATTGAGTTTGGGTGAAAAAATACTTGCTGAGATTTCTGGAGATTCGTAATTTTAGGAAGCTTGGCAACCCCTTTCCATGAAAGTGTTTCTCGCCATTCACTGCATAGGCCTACTTTAAGAGGAAAGAACACATAGAGATAGAACATGAAACTGCTTTATTTTGTCAAGTTTCCAGAAGCTAGCACAAACCGTGTTGGATTTAGAGTTCCAAATACATCTATCAATATAGGAGAAAACAGAGTGAAACCTAAAAATTCAAACTGTTACTGGAAATGAACGCTTCACCATAGAAGAACAAAATTTGGGGAACCAAGTCGGCTTAGTGTACTGATCATTACCTAAAAGTATCATCCAGTTTGGGTGAAAAAATATTTGCTGAGATTTCTGGAGATTCGTAATTTTAGGAAGCTTGGCAACCCCTTTCCATGAAAGTGTTTCTCGCCAGTCACTGCATAGGCCTACTTCAAGAGGAAAGAACACATAGAGATAGATCGTGAAACTGCTTTATGTTGTCAAGTTTCAAGAAGCTAGCACAAACCCTGTTGGATTTAGAGTTCCAAATACATCTATCAATATAGGAGAAAACAGAGTGAAACCTAAAAATTCAAACTGTTACTGGAAATGAATGCTTCACCATAGAAGAACGAAATTTGGGGAACCAAGTCGGCTTAGTGTACTGATAATTACCTGAAAGTGTCATCCAGTTTGGGTGAAAAAATACTTGCTGAGATTTCTGGAGATTCGTAATTTTTGGAAGCTTGGCAACCCCTTTCCATGAAAGTGTTTCTCGCCAGTCACTGCATAGGCCTACTTCAAGAGGAAAGAACACATAGAGATAGAACGTGAAACTGCTTTATTTTGTCAAGTTTCAAGAAGCTAGCACAAACCGTGTTGGATTTAGAGTTCCAAATACATCTATCAATATAGGAGAAAACAGAGTGAAACCTAAAAATTCAAACTGTTACTGGAAATGAACGCTTCACCATAGAAGAACGAAATTTGGGGAACCAAGTCGGCTTAGTATACTGATCATTACCTGAAAGTATCATCCAGTTTGGGTGAAAAAATATTTGCTGAGATTTCTGGAGATTCGTAATTTTTGGAAGCTTGGGAACCCCTTTCCATGAAAGTGTTTCTCGCCAGTCACTGCTTAGGGCTACATCAAGAGGAAACAAAACACAGAGATAGAACCGGAAACTACTTTATTGTGTCAAGTTTCAAGAAGCTAGCACAAACCGTTTGGATTATAGTTCCAAATACATCTATCAATATAGGAGAAAACAGAGTGAAACCTAAAAATTCAAACTGTTAGTAGAAACGAACGCTTCAACATAGAAGAATGAAATTTGGGGAACTAAGTTGGCTTAGTGTACTGATCATTACCTGAAAGTATCATCCAGTTTGGGTGAAAAAATACTTGCTGAGATTTCTGGAGATTCGTAATTTTAGGAAGCTTGGCAACCCCTTTCCATGAAAGTGTTTCTCGCCAGTCACTGCATAGGCCTACATCAAGAGGAAAGAACACATAGAGATAGAACGTGAAACTGCTTTATTTGGTAGAGTTTCAAGAAGCTAGCACAAACCGTGTTGGTTTTAGAGTTCCAAATACATCTATCAATATAGGAGAAAACAGAGTGAAACCTAAAAATTCAAACTGTTACTGGAAATGAACGCTTCACCATAGAAGAACGAAATTTGGGGAACCAAGTCGGCTTAGTGTACTGATCATTACCTGAAAGTATCATCCAGTTTGGGTGAAAAAATACTTGCTGAGATTTCTGGAGATTCGTAATTTTAGGAAGCTTGGCAACCCCTTTCCATGAAAGTGTTTCTCGCCAGTCACTGCATAGGCCTACTTCAAGAGGAAAGAACACATAGAAATCGAACGTGAAACTGCTTTATTTTGTCAAGTTTCAAGAAGCTAGCACAAACCGTGTTGGATTTAGAGTTCCAAATACATCTATCAATATAGGAGAAAACAGAGTGAAACCTAAAAATTCAAACTGTTACTGGAAATGAACGCTTCACCATAGAAGAACGAAATTTGGGGAACCAAGTCAGCTTAGTGTACTGATCATTACCTGAATTTATCATCCAGTTTGGGTGAAAAAATATTTGCTGAGATTTCTGGAGATTCGTAATTTTTGGAAACTTGGGAACCCCTTTCCATGAAAGTGTTTCTCTCCAGTCACTGCTTAGGGCTACATCAAGAGGAAACAAAACATAGAGATAGAACCGAAAACTACTTTATTGTGTCAGGTTTCAAGAAGCTAGCAAAAACCGTGTTGGATTTAGAGTTCCAAATACATCTATCAATATAGGAGAAAACAGAGTGAAACCTAAAAATTCAAACTGTTAGTAGAAACGAACGCTTCAACATAGAAGAATGAAATTTGGGGAACTAAGTTGGCTTAGTGTACTGATCATTACCTGAAAGTATCATTCAGTTTGGGTGAAAAAATACTTGCTGAGATTTCTGGAGATTCGTAATTTTAGGAAGCTTGGCAACCCCTTTCCATGAAAGTGTTTCTCGCCAGTCACTGCATAGGCCTACTTCAAGAGGAAAGAACACATAGAGATAGAACGTGAAACTGCTTTATTTTGTCAAGTTTCCAGAAGCTAGCACAAACCATGTTGGATTTAGAGTTCCAAATACATCTATCAATATAGGAGAAAACAGAGTGAAACCTAAAAATTCAAACTGTTACTGGAAATGAACGCTTCACCATAGAAGAACGAAATTTGGGGAACCAAGTCGGCTTAGTGTACTGATCATTACCTGAAAGTATCATCCAGTTTGGGTGAAAAAATATTTGCTGAGATTTCTGGAGATTCGTAATTTTTGGAAGCTTGGGAACCCCTTTCCATGAAAGTGTTTCTCGCCAGTCACTGCTTAGGGCTACATCAAGAGGAAACAAAACATAGAGATAGAATGTGAAACTGCTTTATTTTGTCAAGTTTCAAGAAGCTAGCACAAACCGTGTTGGATATAGAGTTCCAAATACATCTATCAATATAGGAGAAAACAGAGTGAAACCTAAAAATTCAAACTGTTACTGGCAATGAACGCTTCACCATAGAAGAACGAAATTTGGGGAACCAAGTCGGCTTAGTGTACTGATAATTACCTGAAAGTGTCATCCAGTTTGGGTGAAAAAATATTTGCTGAGATTTCTGGAGATTTGTAATTTTTGGAAGCTTGGCAACCCCTTTCCATGAAAGTGTTTCTCGCCAGTCACTGCTTAGGGCTACATCAAGAGGAAATAAAACATAGAGATAGAACGTGAAACTGCTTTATTTGGTAAAGTTTCAAGAAGCTAGCACAAACCGTGTTGGTTTTAGAGTTCCAAATACATCTATCAATATAGGAGAAAACAGAGTGAAACCTAAAAATTCAAACTGTTACTGGAAATGAACGCTTCACCATAGAAGAACGAAATTTGGGGAACCAAGTCGGCTTAGTGTACTGATCATTACCTGAAAGTATCATTCAGTTTGGGTGAAAAAATATTTGCTGAGATTTCTGGAGATTCGTAATTTTTGGAAGCTTGGCAACCCCTTTCCATGAAAGTGTTTCTCGCCAGTCACTGCTTAGGTCTACATCAAGAGGAAACAAAACATAGAGATAGAACCTGAAACTACTTTATTGTCTCAAGTTTCAAGAAGCTAGCACAAACCGTGTTGGATTTAGAGTTCCAAATACATCTATCAATATAGGAGAAAACAGAGTGAAACCTAAAAATTCAAACTGTTAGTAGAAATGAACGCTTCAACATAAAAGAATGAAATTTGGGGAACTAAGTTGGCTTAGTATACTGATCATTACCTGAAAGTATCATCCAGTTTGGGTGAAAAAATACTTGCTGAGATTTCTGGAGATTCGTAATTTTAGGAAGCTTGGCAACCGCTTTCCATGAAAGTGTTTCTCGCCAGTCACTGCATAGGCCTACTTCAAGAGGAAAGAACACATAGAGATAGAACATGAAACTGCTTTATTTTGTCAAGTTTCAAGAAGCTAGCACAAACCGTGTTGGATTTAGGGTTCCAAATACATCTATCAATATAGGAGAAAACAGAGTGAAACCTAAAAATTCAAACTGTTAGTAGAAACGAACGCTTCAACATAGAAGAATGAAATTTGGGGAACTAAGTTGGCTTAGTATACTGATCATTACCTGAAAGTATCATCCAGTTTGGGTGAAAAAATACTTGCTGAGATTTCTGGAGATTCGTAATTTTAGGAAGCTTGGCAACCCCTTTCCATGAAAGTGTTTCTCGCCAGTCACTGCATAGGCCTACTTCAAGAGGAAAGAACACATAGAGATAGAACATGAAACTGCTTTATTTTGTCAAGTTTCCAGAAGCTAGCACAAACCGTGTTGGATTTAGAGTTCCAAATACATCTATCAATATAGGAGAAAACAGAGTGAAACCTAAAATTTCAAACTGTTACTGGAAATGAAAGCTTCACCATAGAAGAACGAAATTTGGGGAACCAAGTCGGCTTAGTGTAATGATCATTACCTGAAAGTATCATCCAGTTTGGGTGAAAAAATATTTGCTGAGATTTCTGGAGATTCGTAATTTTAGGAAGCTTGGGAACCCCTTTCCATGAAAGTGTTTCTGGCCAGTCACTGCTTAGGGCTACATCAAGAGGAAAAAAAACATAGAGATAGAACCGGAAACTACTTTATTGTGTCAAGTTTCAAGAAGCTAGCACAAACCGTGTTGGATTTAGAGTTCCAAATACATCTATCAATATAGGAGAAAACAGAGTGAAACCTAAAAATTCAAACTGTTACTGGAAATGAACGCTTCACCATAGAAGAACAAAATTTGGGGAACCAAGTCGGCTTAGTGTACTGATCATTACCTGAAAGTATCATCCAGTTTGGGTGAAAAAATACCTGCTGAGATTTCTGGAGATTCGTAATTTTAGGAAGCTTGGGAACCCCTTTCAATGAAAGTGTTTCTCTCCAGTCACTGCATAGGCCTACTTCAAGAGGAAAGAACACATAGAGATAGAACGTGAAACTGCTTTATTTTGTCAAGTTTCAAGAAGCTAGCACAAACCGTGTTGGATTTAGTGTTCCAAATACATCTATCAATATAGGAGAAAACAGAGTGAAACCTAAAAATTCAAACTGTTACTGGAAATGAACGCTTCACCATAGAAGAACGAAATTTGGGGAACCGAGTCGGCTTAGTGTACTGATCATTACCTGAAAGTATCATCCAGTTTGGGTGAAAAAATATTTGCTGAGATTTCTGGAGATTCGTAATTTTTGGAAACTTGGGAACCCCTTTCCATGAAAGTGTTTCTCTCCAGTCACTGCTTAGGGCTACAACAAGAGGAAACAAAACATAGAGATAGAACCGGAAACTACTTTATTGTGTCAAGTTTCAAGAAGCTAGCACAAACCGTGTTGGATTTAGAGTTCCAAATACATCTATCAATATAGGAGAAAACAGAGTGAAACCTAAAAATTCAAACTGTTAGTAGAAACGATCGCTTCAACATAGAAGAATGAAATTTGGGGAACTAAGTTGGCTTAGTGTACTGATCATTACCTGAAAGTATCATTTAGTTTGGGTGAAAAAATACTTGCTGAGATTTCTGGAGATTCGTAATTTCAGGAAGCTTGGCAACCCCTTTCCATGAAAGTGTTTCTCGCCAGTCACTGCATAGGCCTACTTCAAGAGGAAAGAACACATAGAGATAGAACGTGAAACTGCTTTATTTTGTCAAGTTTCCAGAAGCTAGCACAAACCGTGTTGGATTTAGAGTTCCAAATACATCTATCAATATAGGAGAAAACAGAGTGAAACCTAAAAATTCAAACTGTTACTGGAAATGAACGCTTAACCATAGAAGAACGAAATTTGGGGAACCAAGTCGGCTTAGTGTACTGATCATTACCTGAAAGTGTCATCCAGAATGGGTGAAAAAATATTTGCTGAGATTTCTGGAGATTCGTAATTTTTGGAAGCTTGGCAACCCCTTTCCATGAAAGTGTTTCTCGCCAGTCACTGCTTAGGGCTACATCAAGAGGAAATAAAACATAGAGATAGAACGTGAAACTGCTTTATTTGGTAAAGTTTCAAGAAGCTAGCACAAACCGTGTTGGATTTAGAGTTCCAAATACATCTATCAATATAGGAGAAAACAGAGTGAAACCTAAAAATTCAAACTGTTACTGGAAATGAACGCTTCACCATAGAAGAACGAAATTTGGGGAACCAAGTCGGCTTAGTGTACTGATCATTACCTGAAAGTATCATCCAGTTTGGGTGAAAAAATATTTGCTGAGATTTCTGGAGATTCGTAATTTTTGGAAGCTTGGGAACCCCTTTCCATGAAAGTGTTTCTCGCCAGTCACTGCATAGGCCTACTTCAAGAGGAAAGAACACATAGAGATAGAATGTGAAACTGCTTTATTTTGTCAAGTTTCCAGGAGCTAGCACAAACCGTGTTGGATTTAGAGTTCCAAATACATCTATCAATATAGGAGAAAACAGAGTGAAACCTAAAAATTCAAACTGTTACTGGAAATGAACGCTTCACCATAGAAGAACGAAATTTGGGGAACCAAGTCGGCTTAGTGTACTGATCATTACCTGAAAGTATCATCCAGTTTGGGTGAAAAAATATTTGCTGAGATTTCTGGAGATTCGTAATTTTAGGAAGCTTGGGAACCCCTTTCCATGAAAGTGTTTCTTGCCAGTCACTGCTTAGGGCTACATCAAGAGGAAAAAAAACATAGAGATAGAACCGGAAACTACTTTATTGTGTCAAGTTTCAAGAAGCTAGCACAAACCTTGTTGGATTTACAGTTCCAAATACATCTATCAATATAGGAGAAAACAGAGTGAAACCTAAAAATTCAAACTGTTACTGGAAATGAACGCTTCACCATAGAAGAACGAAATTTGGGGAACCAAGTCGGCTTAGTGTACTGATCATTACCTGAAAGTATCATCCAGTTTGGGTGAAAAAATACCTGCTGAGATTTCTGGAGATTCGTAATTTTAGGAAGCTTGGGAACCCCTTTCAATGAAAGTGTTTCTCTCCAGTCACTGCTTAGGGCTACAACAAGAGGAAACAAAACATAGAGATAGAACCGGAAACTACTTTATTGTGTCAAGTTTCAAGAAGCTAGCACAAACCGTGTTGGATTTAGAGTTCCAAATACATCTATCAATATAGGAGAAAACAGAGTGAAACCTAAAAATTCAAACTGTTAGTAGAAACGACCGCTTCAACATAGAAGAATGAAATTTGGGGAACTAAGTTGGCTTAGTGTACTGATCATTACCTGAAAGTATCATTTAGTTTGGGTGAAAAAATACTTGCTGAGATTTCTGGAGATTCGTAATTTCAGGAAGCTTGACAACCCCTTTCCATGAAAGTGTTTCTCGCCAGTCACTGCATAGGCCTACTTCAAGAGGAAAGAACACATAGAGATAGAACGTGAAACTGCTTTATTTTGTCAAGTTTCCAGAAGCTAGCACAAACCGTGTTGGATTTAGAGTTCCAAATACATCTATCAATATAGGAGAAAACAGAGTGAAACCTAAAAATTCAAACTGTTACTGGAAATGAACGCTTCACCATAGAAGAACGAAATTTGGGGAACCAAGTCGGCTTAGTGTACTGATCATTACCTGAAAGTGTCATCCAGTTTGGGTGAAAAAATATTTGCTGAGATTTCTGGAGATTCGTAATTTTTGGAAGCTTGGCAACCCCTCTCCATGAAAGTGTTTCTCGCCAGTCACTGCTTAGGGCTACATCAAGAGGAAATAAAACATAGAGATAGAACGTGAAACTGCTTTATTTGGTAAAGTTTCAAGAAGCTAGCACAAACCGTGTTGGATTTAGAGTTCCAAATACATCTATCAATATAGGAGAAAACAGAGTGAAACCTAAAAATTCAAACTGTTACTGGAAATGAACGCTTCACCATAGAAGAACGAAATTTGGGGAACCAAGTCGGCTTAGTGTACTGATCATTACCTGAAAGTATCATCCAGTTTGGGTGAAAAAATACTTGCTGAGATTTCTGGAGATTCGTAATTTTTGGAAGCTTGGGAACCCCTTTCCATGAAAGTGTTTCTCGCCAGTCACTGCTTAGGGCTACATCAACAGGAAACAAAACATAGAGATAGAACCGGAAACTACTTTATTGTGTCAAGTTTCAAGAAGCTAGCACAAACCGTGTTGGATTTAGAGTTCCAAATACATCTCTCAATATAGGAGAAAACAGAGTGAAACCTAAAAATTCAAACTGTTAGTAGAAATGAACGCTTCAACATAGAAGAATGAAATTTGGGGAACTAACTTAGCTTAGTATACTGATCATTACCTGAAAGTATCATCCAGTTTGGGTGGAAAAATACTTGCTGAGATTTCTGGAGATTCGTAATTTTAGGAATGTTGGCAACCCCTTTCCATGAAAGTGTTTCTCGCCAGTCACTGCATAGGCCTACTTCAAGAGGAAAGAACACATAGAGATAGAACGTGAAACTGCTTTATTTTGTCAAGTTTCAAGAAGCTAGCACAAACCGTGTTGGATTTAGAGTTCCAAATACATCTATCAATATAGGAGAAAACAGAGTGAAACCTAAAAATTCAAACTGTTACTGGAAATGATCACTTCACCATAGAAGAACGAAATTTGGGGAACCAAGTCGGCTTAGTGTACTGATCATTACCTGAAAGTATCATCCAGTTTGGGTGAAAAAATATTTGCTGAGATTTCTGGAGATTCTTAATTTTAGGAAGCTTGGGAACCCCTTTCCATGAAAGTGTTTCTCGCCAGTCACTGCTTAGGGCTACATCAAGAGGAAACAAAACATAGAGATAGAACCGGAAACTACTTTATTGTGTCAAGTTTCAAGAAGCTAGCAAAAACCGTGTTGGATTTAGAGTTCCAAATACATCTATCAATATAGGAGAAAACAGAGTGAAACCTAAAAATTCAAACTGTTACTGGACATGAACGCTTCACCATAGAAGAACGAAATTTGGGGAACCAAGTCGGCTTAGTGTACTGATCATTACCTGAAAGTATCATCCAGTTTGGGTGAAAAAATACCTGTTGAGATTTCTGGAGATTCGTAATTTTAGGAAGCTTGGGAACCCCTTTCCATGAAAGTGTTTCTCGCCAGTCACTGCATAGGCCTACTTCAAGAGGAAAGAACACATAGAGATCGTACGTGAAACTGCTTTATTTTGTCAAGTTTCCAGAAGCTAGCACAAACCGTGTTGGATTTAGAGTTCCAAATACATCTATCAATATAGGAGAAAACAGAGTGAAACCTAAAAATTCAAACTGTTACTGGAAATGAACGCTTCACCATAGAAGAACGAAATTTGGGGAACCAAGTCGGCTTAGTGTACTGATCATTACCTGAAAGTGTCATCCAGTTTGGGTGAAAAAATATTTGCTGAGATTTCTGGAGATTCGTAATTTTTGGAAGCTTGGCAACCCCTCTCCATGAAAGTGTTTCTCGCCAGTCACTGCTTAGGGCTACATCAAGAGGAAATAAAACATAGAGATAGAACGTGAAACTGCTTTATTTGGTAAAGTTTCAAGAAGCTAGCACAAACCGTGTTGGATTTAGAGTTCCAAATACATCTATCAATATAGGAGAAAACAGAGTGAAACCTAAAAATTCAAACTGTTACTGGAAATGAACGCTTCACCATAGAAGAACGAAATTTGGGGAACCAAGTCGGCTTAGTGTACTGATCATTACCTGAAAGTATCATCCAGTTTGGGTGAAAAAATACTTGCTGAGATTTCTGGAGATTCGTAATTTTTGGAAGCTTGGGAACCCCTTTCCATGAAAGTGTTTCTCGCCAGTCACTGCTTAGGGCTACATCAACAGGAAACAAAACATAGAGATAGAACCGGAAACTACTTTATTGTGTCAAGTTTCAAGAAGCTAGCACAAACCGTGTTGGATTTAGAGTTCCAAATACATCTCTCAATATAGGAGAAAACAGAGTGAAACCTAAAAATTCAAACTGTTAGTAGAAATGAACGCTTCAACATAGAAGAATGAAATTTGGGGAACTAACTTAGCTTAGTATACTGATCATTACCTGAAAGTATCATCCAGTTTGGGTGGAAAAATACTTGCTGAGATTTCTGGAGATTCGTAATTTTAGGAATGTTGGCAACCCCTTTCCATGAAAGTGTTTCTCGCCAGTCACTGCATAGGCCTACTTCAAGAGGAAAGAACACATAGAGATAGAACGTGAAACTGCTTTATTTTGTCAAGTTTCAAGAAGCTAGCACAAACCGTGTTGGATTTAGAGTTCCAAATACATCTATCAATATAGGAGAAAACAGAGTGAAACCTAAAAATTCAAACTGTTACTGGAAATGATCACTTCACCATAGAAGAACGAAATTTGGGGA
This sequence comes from Spermophilus citellus, assembly GCF_964194105.1. Lineage (NCBI taxonomy): Eukaryota > Metazoa > Chordata > Mammalia > Rodentia > Sciuridae > Spermophilus > Spermophilus citellus. Next base: position 33,898,398 of record NC_138191.1, on the reverse strand, counting down.
ACCAAGTCGGCTTAGTGTACTGATCATTACCTGAAAGTATCATCCAGTTTGGGTGAAAAAATATTTGCTGAGATTTCTGGAGATTCGTAATTTTAGGAAGCTTGGGAACCCCTTTCCATGAAAGTGTTTCTCGCCAGTCACTGCTTAGGGCTACATCAAGAGGAAACAAAACATAGAGATAGAACCGGAAACTACTTTATTGTGTCAAGTTTCAAGAAGCTAGCAAAAACCGTGTTGGATTTAGAGTTCCAAATACATCTATCAATATAGGAGAAAACAGAGTGAAACCTAAAAATTCAAACTGTTACTGGACATGAACGCTTCACCATAGAAGAACGAAATTTGGGGAACCAAGTCGGCTTAGTGTACTGATCATTACCTGAAAGTATCATCCAGTTTGGGTGAAAAAATACCTGTTGAGATTTCTGGAGATTCGTAATTTTAGGAAGCTTGGGAACCCCTTTCCATGAAAGTGTTTCTCGCCAGTCACTGCATAGGCCTACTTCAAGAGGAAAGAACACATAGAGATCGTACGTGAAACTGCTTTATTTTGTCAAGTTTCAAGAAGCTAGCACAAACCGTGTTGGATTTAGAGTTCCAAATACATCTATCAATATAGGAGAAAACAGAGTAAAACCTAAAAATTCAAACTGTTACTGGAAATGAACGCTTCACCATAGAAGAACGAAATTTGGGGAACCAAGTCAGCTTAGTGTACTGATCACTACCTGAATTTATCATCCAGTTTGGGTGAAAAAATATTTGCTGAGATTTCTGGAGATTCGTAATTTTTGGAAACTTGGGAACCCCTTTCCATGAAAGTGTTTCTCTCCAGTCACTGCTTAGGGCTACATCAAGAGGAAACAAAACATAGAGATAGAACCGGAAACTACTTTATTGTGTCAAGTTTCAAGAAGCTAGCACAAACCGTGTTGGATTTAGAGTTCCAAATACATCTATCAATATAGGAGAAAACAGAGTGAAACCTAAAAATTCAAACTGTTAGTAGAAACGAACGCTTCAACATAGAAGAATGAAATTTGGGGAACTAAGTTGGCTTAGTGTACTGATCATTACCTGAAAGTATCATCCAGTTTGGTTGAAAAAATACTTGCTGAGATTTCTGGAGATTCGTAATTTTAGGAAGCTTGGCAACCCCTTTCCATGAAAGTGATTCTCGCCAGTCACTGCATAGGCCTACTTCAAGAGGAAAGAACACATAGAGATAGAACGTGAAACTGCTTTATTTTGTCAAGTTTCCAGAAGCTAGCACAAACCGTGTTGGATTTAGAGTTCCAAATACATCTATCAATATAGGAGAAAACAGAGTGAAACCTAAAAATTCAAACTGTTACTGGAAATGAACGCTTCACCATAGAAGAACGAAATTTGGGGAACCAAGTCGGCTTAGTGTACTGATCATTACCTGAAAGTATCATCCAGTTTGGGTGAAAAAATATTTGCTGAGATTTCTGGAGATTCGTAATTTTTGGAAGCTTGGGAACCCCTTTCCATGAAAGTGTTCCTCGCCAGTAACTGCTTAGGGCTACATCAAGAGGAAACAAAACATAGAGATAGAATGTGAAACTGCTTTATTTTGTCAAGTTTCAAGAAGCTAGCACAAACCCTGTTGGATTTAGAGTTCCAAATACATCTATCAATATAGGAGAAAACAGAGTGAAACCTAAAAATTCAAACTGTTACTGGAAATGAACGCTTCACCATAGAAGAACGAAATTTGGGGAACCAAGTCGGCTTAGTGTACTGATCATTACCTGAAAGTGTCATCCAGTTTGGGTGAAAAAATATTTGCTGAGATTTCTGGAGATTCGTAATTTTTGGAAGCTTGGCAACCCCTTTCCATGAAAGTGTTTCTCGACAGTCACTGCTTAGGGCTACATCAAGAGGAAATAAAACATAGAGATAGAACGAGAAACTGCTTTATTTGGTAAAGTTTCAAGAAGCTAGCACAAACCATGTTGGATTTAGAGTTCCAAATACATCTATCAATATAGGAGAAAACAGAGTGAAACCTAAAAATTCAAACTGTTACTGGAAATGCACGCTTCACCATAGAAGAACGAAATTTGGGGAACCAAGTCGGCTTAGTGTACTGATCATTACCTGAAAGTATCATCCAGTTTGGGTGAAAAAAATATTTGCTGAGATTTCTGGAGATTCGTAATTTTTGGAAGCTTGGCAACCCCTTTCCATGAAAGTGTTTCTCTCCAGTCACTGTTTAGGGCTACATCAAGAGGAAACAAAACATAGAGATAGAACCGGAAACTACTTTATTGTGTCAAGTTTCAAGAAGCTAGCACAAACCGTGTTGGATTTAGAGTTCCAAATACATCTATCAATATAGGAGAAAACAGAGTGAAACCTAAAAATTCAAACTGTTAGTAGAAATGAACGCTTCAACATAGAAGAATGAAATTTGGGGAACTAAGTTGGCTTAGTATACTGATCATTACCTGAAAGTATCATCCAGTTTGGGTGGAAAAATACTTGCTGAGATTTCTGGAGATTCGTAATTTTAGGAAGGTTGGCAACCGCTTTCCATGAAAGTGTTTCTCGCCAATCACTGCATAGAGCTACTTCAAGAGGAAAGAACACATAGAGATAGATCATGAAACTGCTTTATTTTGTCAAGTTTCAAGAAGCTAGCACAAACCTTGTTGGATTTACAGTTCCAAATACATCTATCAATATAGGAGAAAACAGAGTGAAACCTAAAAATTCAAACTGTTACTGGAAATGAACGCTTCACCATAGAAGAACGAAATTTGGGGAACCAAGTCAGCTTAGTGTACTGATCATTATCTGAATTTATCATCCAGTTTGGGTGAAAAAATATTTGCTGAGATTTCTGGAGATTCGTAATTTTTGGAAACTTGGGAACCCCTTTCCATGAAAGTGTTTCTCTCCAGTCACTGATTAGGGCTACATCAAGAGGAAACAAAACATAGAGATAGAACCGGAAACTACTTTATTGTGTCAAGTTTCAAGAAGCTAGCACAAACCGTGTTGGATTTAGAGTTCCAAATACATCTATCAATATAGGAGAAAACAGAGTGAAACCTAAAAATTCAAACTGTTAGTAGAAACGAACGCTTCAACATAGAAGAATGAAATTTGGGGAACTAAGTTGGCTTAGTGTACTGATCATTACCTGAAAGTATCATTCAGTTTGGGTGAAAAAATACTTGCTGAGATTTCTGGAGATTCGTAATTTTAGGAAGCTTGGCAACCCCTTTCAATGAAAGTGTTTCTCTCCAGTCACTGCATAGGCCTACTTCAAGAGGAAAGAACACATAGAGATAGAACGTGAAACTGCTTTATTTTGTCAAGTTTCAAGAAGCTAGCACAAACCGTGTTGGATTTAGTGTTCCAAATACATCTATCAATATAGGAGAAAACAGAGTGAAACCTAAAAATTCAAACTGTTACTGGAAATGAACACTTCACCATAGAAGAACGAAATTTGGGGAACCGAGTCGGCTTAGTGTACTGATCATTACCTGAAAGTATCATCCAGTTTGGGTGAAAAAATATTTGCTGAGATTTCTGGAGATTCGTAATTTTTGGAAACTTGGGAACCCCTTTCCATGAAAGTGTTTCTCTCCAGTCACTGCTTAGGGCTACAACAAGAGGAAACAAAACATAGAGATAGAACCGGAAACTACTTTATTGTGTCAAGTTTCAAGAAGCTAGCACAAACCGTGTTGGATTTAGAGTTCCAAATACATCTATCAATATAGGAGAAAACAGAGTGAAACCTAAAAATTCAAACTGTTAGTAGAAACGATCGCTTCAACATAGAAGAATGAAATTTGGGGAACTAAGTTGGCTTAGTGTACTGATCATTACCTGAAAGTATCATTTAGTTTGGGTGAAAAAATACTTGCTGAGATTTCTGGAGATTCGTAATTTCAGGAAGCTTGGCAACCCCTTTCCATGAAAGTGTTTCTCGCCAGTCACTGCATAGGCCTACTTCAAGAGGAAAGAACACATAGAGATAGAACGTGAAACTGCTTTATTTTGTCAAGTTTCCAGAAGCTAGCACAAACCGTGTTGGATTTAGAGTTCCAAATACATCTATCAATATAGGAGAAAACAGAGTGAAACCTAAAAATTCAAACTGTTACTGGAAATGAACGCTTAACCATAGAAGAACGAAATTTGGGGAACCAAGTCGGCTTAGTGTACTGATCATTACCTGAAAGTGTCATCCAGTTTGGGTGAAAAAATATTTGCTGAGATTTCTGGAGATTCGTAATTTTTGGAAGCTTGGCAACCCCTTTCCATGAAAGTGTTTCTCACCAGTCACTGCTTAGGGCTACATCAAGTGGAAATAAAACATAGAGATAGAACGTGAAACTGCTTTATTTGGTAAAGTTTCAAGAAGCTAGCACAAACCGTGTTGGATTTAGAGTTCCAAATACATCTATCAATATAGGAGAAAACAGAGTGAAACCTAAAAATTCAAACTGTTACTGGAAATGAACGCTTCACCATAGAAGAACGAAATTTGGGGAACCAAATCGGCTTAGTGTACTGATCATTACCTGAAAGTATCATCCAGTTTGGGTGAAAAAATATTTGCTGAGATTTCTGGAGATTCGTAATTTTTGGAAGCTTGGGAACCCCTTTCCATGAAAGTGTTTCTCGCCAGTCACTGCATAGGCCTACTTCAAGAGGAAAGAACACATAGAGATAGAATGTGAAACTGCTTTATTTTGTCAAGTTTCCAGGAGCTAGCACAAACCGTGTTGGATTTAGAGTTCCAAATACATCTATCAATATAGGAGAAAACAGAGTGAAACCTAAAAATTCAAACTGTTACTGGAAATGAACGCTTCACCATAGAAGAACGAAATTTGGGGAACCAAGTCGGCTTAGTGTACTGATCATTACCTGAAAGTATCATCCAGTTTGGGTGAAAAAATATTTGCTGAGATTTCTGGAGATTCGTAATTTTAGGAAGCTTGGGAACCCCTTTCCATGAAAGTGTTTCTTGCCAGTCACTGCTTAGGGCTACATCAAGAGGAAAAAAAACATAGAGATAGAACCGGAAACTACTTTATTGTGTCAAGTTTCAAGAAGCTAGCACAAACCTTGTTGGATTTACAGTTCCAAATACATCTATCAATATAGGAGAAAACAGAGTGAAACCTAAAAATTCAAACTGTTACTGGAAATGAACGCTTCACCATAGAAGAACGAAATTTGGGGAACCAAGTCGGCTTAGTGTACTGATCATTACCTGAAAGTATCATCCAGTTTGGGTGAAAAAATACCTGCTGAGATTTCTGGAGATTCGTAATTTTAGGAAGCTTGGGAACCCCTTTCAATGAAAGTGTTTCTCGCCAGTCACTGCATAGGCCTACTTCAAGAGGAAAGAAGACATAGAGATAGAACGTGAAACTGCTTTATTTTGTCAAGTTTCAAGAAGCTAGCACAAACCGTGTTGGATTTAGTGTTCCAAATACATCTATCAATATAGGAGAAAACAGAGTGAAACCTAAAAATTCAAACTGTTACTGGAAATGAACGCTTCACCATAGAAGAACGAAATTTGGGGAACCGAGTCGGCTTAGTGTACTGATCATTACCTGAAAGTATCATCCAGTTTGGGTGAAAAAATATTTGCTGAGATTTCTGGAGATTCGTAATTTTTGGAAACTTGGGAACCCCTTTCCATGAAAGTGTTTCTCTCCAGTCACTGCTTAGGGCTACAACAAGAGGAAACAAAACATAGAGATAGAACCGGAAACTACTTTATTGTGTCAAGTTTCAAGAATCTAGCACAAACCGTGTTGGATTTAGAGTTCCAAATACATCTATCAATATAGGAGAAAACAGAGTGAAACCTAAAAATTCAAACTGTTAGTAGAAACGACCGCTTCAACATAGAAGAATGAAATTTGGGGAACTAAGTTGGCTTAGTGTACTGATCATTACCTGAAAGTATCATTTAGTTTGGGTGAAAAAATACTTGCTGAGATTTCTGGAGATTCGTAATTTCAGGAAGCTTGACAACCCCTTTCCATGAAAGTGTTTCTCGCCAGTCACTGCATAGGCCTACTTCAAGAGGAAAGAACACATAGAGATAGAACGTGAAACTGCTTTATTTTGTCAAGTTTCCAGAAGCTAGCACAAACCGTGTTGGATTTAGAGTTCCAAATACATCTATCAATATAGGAGAAAACAGAGTGAAACCTAAAAATTCAAACTGTTACTGGAAATGAACGCTTCACCATAGAAGAACGAAATTTGGGGAACCAAGTCGGCTTAGTGTACTGATCATTACCTGAAAGTGTCATCCAGTTTGGGTGAAAAAATATTTGCTGAGATTTCTGGAGATTCGTAATTTTTGGAAGCTTGGCAACCCCTCTCCATGAAAGTGTTTCTCGCCAGTCACTGCTTAGGGCTACATCAAGAGGAAATAAAACATAGAGATAGAACGTGAAACTGCTTTATTTGGTAAAGTTTCAAGAAGCTAGCACAAACCGTGTTGGATTTAGAGTTCCAAATACATCTATCAATATAGGAGAAAACAGAGTGAAACCTAAAAATTCAAACTGTTACTGGAAATGAACGCTTCACCATAGAAGAACGAAATTTGGGGAACCAAGTCGGCTTAGTGTACTGATCATTACCTGAAAGTATCATCCAGTTTGGGTGAAAAAATACTTGCTGAGATTTCTGGAGATTCGTAATTTTTGGAAGCTTGGGAACCCCTTTCCATGAAAGTGTTTCTCGCCAGTCACTGCTTAGGGCTACATCAACAGGAAACAAAACATAGAGATAGAACCGGAAACTACTTTATTGTGTCAAGTTTCAAGAAGCTAGCACAAACCGTGTTGGATTTAGAGTTCCAAATACATCTCTCAATATAGGAGAAAACAGAGTGAAACCTAAAAATTCAAACTGTTAGTAGAAATGAACGCTTCAACATAGAAGAATGAAATTTGGGGAACTAACTTAGCTTAGTATACTGATCATTACCTGAAAGTATCATCCAGTTTGGGTGGAAAAATACTTGCTGAGATTTCTGGAGATTCGTAATTTTAGGAATGTTGGCAACCCCTTTCCATGAAAGTGTTTCTCGCCAGTCACTGCATAGGCCTACTTCAAGAGGAAAGAACACATAGAGATAGAACGTGAAACTGCTTTATTTTGTCAAGTTTCAAGAAGCTAGCACAAACCGTGTTGGATTTAGAGTTCCAAATACATCTATCAATATAGGAGAAAACAGAGTGAAACCTAAAAATTCAAACTGTTACTGGAAATGATCACTTCACCATAGAAGAACGAAATTTGGGGAACCAAGTCGGCTTAGTGTACTGATCATTACCTGAAAGTATCATCCAGTTTGGGTGAAAAAATATTTGCTGAGATTTCTGGAGATTCGTAATTTTAGGAAGCTTGGGAACCCCTTTCCATGAAAGTGTTTCTCGCCAGTCACTGCTTAGGGCTACATCAAGAGGAAACAAAACATAGAGATAGAACCGGAAACTACTTTATTGTGTCAAGTTTCAAGAAGCTAGCAAAAACCGTGTTGGATTTAGAGTTCCAAATACATCTATCAATATAGGAGAAAACAGAGTGAAACCTAAAAATTCAAACTGTTACTGGACATGAACGCTTCACCATAGAAGAACGAAATTTGGGGAACCAAGTCGGCTTAGTGTACTGATCATTACCTGAAAGTATCATCCAGTTTGGGTGAAAAAATACCTGTTGAGATTTCTGGAGATTCGTAATTTTAGGAAGCTTGGGAACCCCTTTCCATGAAAGTGTTTCTCGCCAGTCACTGCATAGGCCTACTTCAAGAGGAAAGAACACATAGAGATCGTACGTGAAACTGCTTTATTTTGTCAAGTTTCCAGAAGCTAGCACAAACCGTGTTGGATTTAGAGTTCCAAATACATCTATCAATATAGGAGAAAACAGAGTGAAACCTAAAAATTCAAACTGTTACTGGAAATGAACGCTTCACCATAGAAGAACGAAATTTGGGGAACCAAGTCGGCTTAGTGTACTGATCATTACCTGAAAGTGTCATCCAGTTTGGGTGAAAAAATATTTGCTGAGATTTCTGGAGATTCGTAATTTTTGGAAGCTTGGCAACCCCTCTCCATGAAAGTGTTTCTCGCCAGTCACTGCTTAGGGCTACATCAAGAGGAAATAAAACATAGAGATAGAACGTGAAACTGCTTTATTTGGTAAAGTTTCAAGAAGCTAGCACAAACCGTGTTGGATTTAGAGTTCCAAATACATCTATCAATATAGGAGAAAACAGAGTGAAACCTAAAAATTCAAACTGTTACTGGAAATGAACGCTTCACCATAGAAGAACGAAATTTGGGGAACCAAGTCGGCTTAGTGTACTGATCATTACCTGAAAGTATCATCCAGTTTGGGTGAAAAAATACTTGCTGAGATTTCTGGAGATTCGTAATTTTTGGAAGCTTGGGAACCCCTTTCCATGAAAGTGTTTCTCGCCAGTCACTGCTTAGGGCTACATCAACAGGAAACAAAACATAGAGATAGAACCGGAAACTACTTTATTGTGTCAAGTTTCAAGAAGCTAGCACAAACCGTGTTGGATTTAGAGTTCCAAATACATCTCTCAATATAGGAGAAAACAGAGTGAAACCTAAAAATTCAAACTGTTAGTAGAAATGAACGCTTCAACATAGAAGAATGAAATTTGGGGAACTAACTTAGCTTAGTATACTGATCATTACCTGAAAGTATCATCCAGTTTGGGTGGAAAAATACTTGCTGAGATTTCTGGAGATTCGTAATTTTAGGAATGTTGGCAACCCCTTTCCATGAAAGTGTTTCTCGCCAGTCACTGCATAGGCCTACTTCAAGAGGAAAGAACACATAGAGATAGAACGTGAAACTGCTTTATTTTGTCAAGTTTCAAGAAGCTAGCACAAACCGTGTTGGATTTAGAGTTCCAAATACATCTATCAATATAGGAGAAAACAGAGTGAAACCTAAAAATTCAAACTGTTACTGGAAATGATCACTTCACCATAGAAGAACGAAATTTGGGGAACCAAGTCGGCTTAGTGTACTGATCATTACCTGAAAGTATCATCCAGTTTGGGTGAAAAAATATTTGCTGAGATTTCTGGAGATTCGTAATTTTAGGAAGCTTGGGAACCCCTTTCCATGAAAGTGTTTCTCGCCAGTCACTGCTTAGGGCTACATCAAGAGGAAACAAAACATAGAGATAGAACCGGAAACTACTTTATTGTGTCAAGTTTCAAGAAGCTAGCAAAAACCGTGTTGGATTTAGAGTTCCAAATACATCTATCAATATAGGAGAAAACAGAGTGAAACCTAAAAATTCAAACTGTTACTGGACATGAACGCTTCACCATAGAAGAACGAAATTTGGGGAACCAAGTCGGCTTAGTGTACTGATCATTACCTGAAAGTATCATCCAGTTTGGGTGAAAAAATACCTGTTGAGATTTCTGGAGATTCGTAATTTTAGGAAGCTTGGGAACCCCTTTCCATGAAAGTGTTTCTCGCCAGTCACTGCATAGGCCTACTTCAAGAGGAAAGAACACATAGAGATCGTACGTGAAACTGCTTTATTTTGTCAAGTTTCAAGAAGCTAGCACAAACCGTGTTGGATTTAGAGTTCCAAATACATCTATCAATATAGGAGAAAACAGAGTAAAACCTAAAAATTCAAACTGTTACTGGAAATGAACGCTTCACAATAGAAGAACGAAATTTGGGGAACCAAGTCAGCTTAGTGTACTGATCACTACCTGAATTTATCATCCAGTTTGGGTGAAAAAATATTTGCTGAGATTTCTGGAGATTCGTAATTTTTGGAAAGTTGGGAACCCCTTTCCATGAAAGTGTTTCTCTCCAGTCACTGCTTAGGGCTACATCAAGAGGAAACAAAACATAGAGATAGAACCGGAAACTACTTTATTGTGTCAAGTTTCAAGAAGCTAGCACAAACCGTGTTGGATTTAGAGTTCCAAATACATCTATCAATATAGGAGAAAACAGAGTGAAACCTAAAAATTCAAACTGTTAGTAGAAACGAACGCTTCAACATAGAAGAATGAAATTTGGGGAACTAAGTTGGCTTAGTGTACTGATCATTACCTGAAAGTATCATTCAGTTTGGGTGAAAAAATACTTGCTGAGATTTCTGGAGATTCGTAATTTTAGGAAGCTTGGCAACCCCTTTCCATGAAAGTGATTCTCGCCAGTCACTGCATAGGCCTACTTCAAGAGGAAAGAACACATAGAGATAGAACGTGAAACTGCTTTATTTTGTCAAGTTTCCAGAAGCTAGCACAAACCGTGTTGGATTTAGAGTTCCAAATACATCTATCAATATAGGAGAAAACAGAGTGAAACCTAAAAATTCAAACTGTTACTGGAAATGAACGCTTCACCATAGAAGAACGAAATTTGGGGAACCAAGTCGGCTTAGTGTACTGATCATTACCTGAAAGTATCATCCAGTTTGGGTGAAAAAATATTTGCTGAGATTTCTGGAGATTCGTAATTTTTGGAAGCTTGGGAACCCCTTTCCATGAAAGTGTTCCTCGCCAGTAACTGCTTAGGGCTACATCAAGAGGAAACAAAACATAGAGATAGAATGTGAAACTGCTTTATTTTGTCAAGTTTCAAGAAGCTAGCACAAACCCTGTTGGATTTAGAGTTCCAAATACATCTATCAATATAGGAGAAAACAGAGTGAAACCTAAAAATTCAAACTGTTACTGGAAATGAACGCTTCACCATAGAAGAACGAAATTTGGGGAACCAAGTCGGCTTAGTGTACTGATCATTACCTGAAAGTGTCATCCAGTTTGGGTGAAAAAATATTTGCTGAGATTTCTGGAGATTCGTAATTTTTGGAAGCTTGGCAACCCCTTTCCATGAAAGTGTTTCTCGACAGTCACTGCTTAGGGCTACATCAAGAGGAAATAAAACATAGAGATAGAACGAGAAACTGCTTTATTTGGTAAAGTTTCAAGAAGCTAGCACAAACCATGTTGGATTTAGAGTTCCAAATACATCTATCAATATAGGAGAAAACAGAGTGAAACCTAAAAATTCAAACTGTTACTGGAAATGCACGCTTCACCATAGAAGAACGAAATTTGGGGAACCAAGTCGGCTTAGTGTACTGATCATTACCTGAAAGTATCATCCAGTTTGGGTGAAAAAAATATTTGCTGAGATTTCTGGAGTTTCGTAATTTTTGGAAGCTTGGCAACCCCTTTCCATGAAAGTGTTTCTCTCCAGTCACTGTTTAGGGCTACATCAAGAGGAAACAAAACATAGAGATAGAACCGGAAACTACTTTATTGTGTCAAGTTTCAAGAAGCTAGCACAAACCGTGTTGGATTTAGAGTTCCAAATACATCTATCAATATAGGAGAAAACAGAGTGAAACCTAAAAATTCAAACTGTTAGTAGAAATGAACGCTTCAACATAGAAGAATGAAATTTGGGGAACTAAGTTGGCTTAGTATACTGATCATTACCTGAAAGTATCATCCAGTTTGGGTGGAAAAATACTTGCTGAGATTTCTGGAGATTCGTAATTTTAGGAAGGTTGGCAACCGCTTTCCATGAAAGTGTTTCTCGCCAATCACTGCATAGGGCTACTTCAAGAGGAAAGAACACATAGAGATAGATCATGAAACTGCTTTATTTTGTCAAGTTTCAAGAAGCTAGCACAAACCTTGTTGGATTTACAGTTCCAAATACATCTATCAATATAGGAGAAAACAGAGTGAAACCTAAAAATTCAAACTGTTACTGGAAATGAACGCTTCACCATAGAAGAACGAAATTTGGGGAACCAAGTCAGCTTAGTGTACTGATCATTATCTGAATTTATCATCCAGTTTGGGTGAAAAAATATTTGCTGAGATTTCTGGAGATTCGTAATTTTTGGAAACTTGGGAACCCCTTTCCATGAAAGTGTTTCTCTCCAGTCACTGATTAGGGCTACATCAAGAGGAAACAAAACATAGAGATAGAACCGGAAACTACTTTATTGTGTCAAGTTTCAAGAAGCTAGCACAAACCGTGTTGGATTTAGAGTTCCAAATACATCTATCAATATAGGAGAAAACAGAGTGAAACCTAAAAATTCAAACTGTTAGTAGAAACGAACGCTTCAACATAGAAGAATGAAATTTGGGGAACTAAGTTGGCTTAGTGTACTGATCATTACCTGAAAGTATCATTCAGTTTGGGTGAAAAAATACTTGCTGAGATTTCTGGAGATTCGTAATTTTAGGAAGCTTGGCAACCCCTTTCCATTAAAGTGTTTCTCGCCAGTCACTGCATAGGCCTACTTCAAGAGGAAAGAACACATAGAGATTGAACGTGAAACTGCTTTTTTTGGTCAAGTTTCCAGAAGCTAGCACACACCGTGTTGGATTTAGAGTTCCAAATACATCTATCTATATAGGAGAAAACAGAGTGAAACCTAAAAATTCAAACTGTTACTGGAAATGAACGCTTCACCATAGAAGAACGAAATTTGGGGAACCAAGATGGCTTAGTGTACTGATCATTACCTGAAAGTATCATCCAGTTTGGGTGAAAAAATATTTGCTGAGATTTCTGGAGATTCGTAATTTTTGGAAGCTTGGGAACCCCTTTCCATGAAAGTGTTTCTCGCCAGTCACTGCTTAGGGCTACATCAAGAGGAAACAAAACATAGAGATACAATGTGAAACTGCTTTATTTTGTCAAGTTTCAAGAAGCTAGCACAAACCCTGTTGGATTTAGAGTTCCAAATACATCTATCAATATAGGAGAAAACAGAGTGAAACCTAAAAATTCAAACTGTTACTGGAAATGAACGCTTCTCCATAGAAGAACGAAATTTGGGGAACCAAGTCGGCTTAGTGTACTGATCATTACCTGAAAGTGTCATCCAGTTTGGGTGAAAAAATATTTGCTGAGATTTCTGGAGATTCGTAATTTTTGGAAGCTTGGCAACCCCTTTCCATGAAAGTGTTTCTCGCCAGTCACTGCTTAGGGCTACATCAAGAGGAAATAAAACATAGAGATAGAACGTGAAACTGCTTTATTTGGTAAAGTTTCAAGAAGCTAGCACAAACCGTGCTGGTTTTAGAGTTCCAAATACATCTATCAATATAGGAGAAAACAGAGTGAAACCTAAAAATTCAAACTGTTACTGGAAATGAACGCTTCACCATAGAAGAACGAAATTTGGGGAACCAAGTCGGCTTAGTGTACTGATAATTACCTGAAAGTATCATTCAGTTTGGGTGAAAAAATATTTGCTGAGATTTCTGGAGATTCGTAATTTTTGGAAGCTTGGCAACCCCTTTCCATGAAAGTGTTTCTCGCCAGTCACTGCTTAGGGCTACATCAAGAGGAAACAAAACATAGAGATAGAACCTGAAACTACTTTATTGTCTCAAGTTTCAAGAAGCTAGCACAAACCGTGTTGGATTTAGAGTTCCAAATACATCTATCAATATAGGAGAAAACAGAGTGAAACCTAAAAATTCAAACTGTTAGTAGAAATGAATGCTTCAACATAAAAGAATGAAATTTGGGGAACTAAGTTGGCTTAGTATACTGATCATTACCTGAAAGTATCATCCAGTTTGGGTGAAAAAATACTTGCTGAGATTTCTGGAGATTCGTAATTTTAGGAAGCTTGGCAACCCCTTTCCATGAAAGTGTTTCTCGCCAGTCACTGCATAGGCCTACTTCAAGAGGAAAGAACACATAGAGATAGAACATGAAACTGCTTTATTTTGTCAAGTTTCCAGAAGCTAGCACAAACCGTGTTGGATTTAGAGTTCCAAATACATCTATCAATATAGGAGAAAACAGAGTGAAACCTAAAAATTCAAACTGTTAGTAGAAACGAACGCTTCAAAATAGAAGAATGAAATTTGGGGAACTAAGTTGGCTTAGTATACTGATCATTACCTGAAAGTATCATCCAGTTTGTGTGGAAAAATACATGCTGAGACTTCTGGAGATTCGCAATTTTAGGAAGGTTGGCAACCCCTTTCCATGAAAGTGTTTCTCGCCAGTCACTGCATAGGGCTACTTCAAGAGGAAAGAACACATACAGATAGAACATGAAACTGCTTTATTTTGTCAAGTTTCCAGAAGCTAGCACAAACCGTGTTGGATTTAGAGTTCCAAATACATCTATCAATATAGGAGAAAACAGAGTGAAACCTAAAAATTCAAACTGTTAGTAGAAACGAACGCTTCAACATAGAAGAATGAAATTTGGGGAACTAATTTGGCTTAGTATACTGATCATTACCTGAAAGTATCATCCAGTTTGGGTGAAAAAATACTTGCTGAGATTTCTGGAGATTCGTAATTTTAGGAAGCTTGGCAACCCCTTTCCATGAAAGTGTTTCTCGCCAGTCACTGCATAGGCCTACTTCAAGAGGAAAGAACACATAGAGATATAACGTGAAACTGCTTTATTTTGTCAAGTTTCAAGAAGCTAGCACAAACCGTGTTGGATTTAGAGTTCCAAATACATCTATCAATATAGGAGAAAACAGAGTGAAACCTAAAAATTCAAACTGTTACTGGAAATGAACGCTTCACCATAGAAGAACGAAATTTGGGGAACCAAGTCGGCTTAGTGTACTGATCATTACCTGAAAGTATCATCCAATTTGGGTGAAAAAATATTTGCTGAGATTTCTGGAGATTCGTAATTTTTGGAAACTTGGGAACCCCTTTCCTTGAAAGTGTTTCTCGCCAGTCACTGCTTAGGGCTACATCAAGAGGAAACAAAACATAGAGATAGATCTGGAAACTACTTTATTGTGTCAAGTTTCAAGAAGCTAGCACAAACCGTGTTGGATTTAGAGTTCCAAATACATCTATCAATATAGGAGAAAACAGAGTGAAACCTAAAAATTCAAACTGTTAGTAGAAACGAACGCTTCAACATAGAAGAATGAAATTTGGGGAACTAAGTTGGCTTAGTGTACTGATCATTACCTGAAAGTATCATCCAGTTTGGGTGCAAAAATACTTGCGGAGATTTCTGGAGATTTGTAATTTTAGGAAGCTTGGCAACCTCTTTCCCTGAAAGTGTTTCTCGCCAGACACTGCATAGGCCTACTTCAAGAGGAAAGAACACATAGATATAGAACGTGAAACTGCTTTATTTTTTCAAGTTTCAAGAAGCTAGCACAACCGTGTTGGATTTAGAGTTCCAAATACATCTATCAATATAGGAGAAAACAGAGTGAAACCTAAAAATTCAAACTGTTACTGAAAATGAATGCTTCACCATAGAAGAACGAAATTTGGGGAACCAAGTCGGCTTAGTGTACTGATCATTACCTGAAAGTATCATCCAGTTTGGGTGAAAAAATATTTGCTGAGATTTCTGGAGATTCGTAATTTTTGGAAGCTTGGGAACCCCTTTCCATGAAAGTGTTTCTCGCCAGTCACTGCTTAGGGCTACATCAAGAGGAAACAAAACATAGAGATAGAACCAGAAACTACTTTATTGTGTCAAGTTTCAAGAAGCTAGCACAAACCGTGTTGGATTTAGAGTTCCAAATACATCTATCAATATAGGAGAAAACAGAGTGAAACCTAAAAATTGAAACTGTTAGTAGAAACGAACGCTTCAACATAGAAGAATGAAATTTGGGGAACTAAGTTGGCTTAGTATACTGATCATTACCTGAAAGTATCATCCAGTTTGGGTGAAAAAATACTTGCTGAGATTTCTGGAGATTCATAATTTTTGGAAGCTTGGCAACCCCTTTCCATGAAAGTGTTTCTCGACAGTCACTGCTTAGGGCTACATCAAGAGGAAATAAAACATAGAGATAGAACGAGAAACTGCTTTATTTGGTAAAGTTTCAAGAAGCTAGCACAAACCATGTTGGATTTAGAGTTCCAAATACATCTATCAATATAGGAGAAAACAGAGTGAAACCTAAAAATTCAAACTGTTACTGGAAATGCACGCTTCACCATAGAAGAACGAAATTTGGGGAACCAAGTCGGCTTAGTGTACTGATCATTACCTGAAAGTATCATCCAGTTTGGGTGAAAAAAATATTTGCTGAGATTTCTGGAGATTCGTAATTTTTGGAAGCTTGGCAACCCCTTTCCATGAAAGTGTTTCTCTCCAGTCACTGTTTAGGGCTACATCAAGAGGAAACAAAACATAGAGATAGAACCGGAAACTACTTTATTGTGTCAAGTTTCAAGAAGCTAGCACAAACCGTGTTGGATTTAGAGTTCCAAATACATCTATCAATATAGGAGAAAACAGAGTGAAACCTAAAAATTCAAACTGTTAGTAGAAATGAACGCTTCAACATAGAAGAATGAAATTTGGGGAACTAAGTTGGCTTAGTATACTGATCATTACCTGAAAGTATCATCCAGTTTGGGTGGAAAAATACTTGCTGAGATTTCTGGAGATTCGTAATTTTAGGAAGGTTGGCAACTGCTTTCCATGAAAGTGTTTCTCGCCAATCACTGCATAGGGCTACTTCAAGAGGAAAGAACACATAGAGATAGATCATGAAACTGCTTTATTTTGTCAAGTTTCAAGAAGCTAGCACAAACCTTGTTGGATTTACAGTTCCAAATACATCTATCAATATAGGAGAAAACAGAGTGAAACCTAAAAATTCAAACTGTTACTGGAAATGAACGCTTCACCATAGAAGAACGAAATTTGGGGAACCAAGTCAGCTTAGTGTACTGATCATTATCTGAATTTATCATCCAGTTTGTGTGAAAAAATATTTGCTGAGATTTCTGGAGATTCGTAATTTTTGGAAACTTGGGAACCCCTTTCCATGAAAGTGTTTCTCTCCAGTCACTGATTAGGGCTACATCAAGAGGAAACAAAACATAGAGATAGAACCGGAAACTACTTTATTGTGTCAAGTTTCAAGAAGCTAGCACAAACCGTGTTGGATTTAGAGTTCCAAATACATCTATCAATATAGGAGAAAACAGAGTGAAACCTAAAAATTCAAACTGTTAGTAGAAACGAACGCTTCAACATAGAAGAATGAAATTTGGGGAACTAAGTTGGCTTAGTGTACTGATCATTACCTGAAAGTATCATTCAGTTTGGGTGAAAAAATACTTGCTGAGATTTCTGGAGATTCGTAATTTTAGGAAGCTTGGCAACCCCTTTCCATTAAAGTGTTTCTCGCCAGTCACTGCATAGGCCTACTTCAAGAGGAAAGAACACATAGAGATTGAACGTGAAACTGCTTTTTTTTGTCAAGTTTCCAGAAGCTAGCACACACCGTGTTGGATTTAGAGTTCCAAATACATCTATCTATATAGGAGAAAACAGAGTGAAACCTAAAAATTCAAACTGTTACTGGAAATGAACGCTTCACCATAGAAGAACGAAATTTGGGGAACCAAGATGGCTTAGTGTACTGATCATTACCTGAAAGTATCATCCAGTTTGGGTGAAAAAATATTTGCTGAGATTTCTGGAGATTCGTAATTTTTGGAAGCTTGGGAACCCCTTTCCATGAAAGTGTTTCTCGCCAGTCACTGCTTAGGGCTACATCAAGAGGAAACAAAACATAGAGATACAATGTGAAACTGCTTTATTTTGTCAAGTTTCAAGAAGCTAGCACAAACCCTGTTGGATTTAGAGTTCCAAATACATCTATCAATATAGGAGAAAACAGAGTGAAACCTAAAAATTCAAACTGTTACTGGAAATGAACGCTTCTCCATAGAAGAACGAAATTTGGGGAACCAAGTCGGCTTAGTGTACTGATCATTACCTGAAAGTGTCATCCAGTTTGGGTGAAAAAATATTTGCTGAGATTTCTGGAGATTCGTAATTTTTGGAAGCTTGGCAACCCCTTTCCATGAAAGTGTTTCTCGCCAGTCACTGCTTAGGGCTACATCAAGAGGAAATAAAACATAGAGATAGAACGTGAAACTGCTTTATTTGGTAAAGTTTCAAGAAGCTAGCACAAACCGTGTTGGTTTTAGAGTTCCAAATACATCTATCAATATAGGAGAAAACAGAGTGAAACCTAAAAATTCAAACTGTTACTGGAAATGAACGCTTCACCATAGAAGAACGAAATTTGGGGAACCAAGTCGGCTTAGTGTACTGATAATTACCTGAAAGTATCATTCAGTTTGGGTGAAAAAATATTTGCTGAGATTTCTGGAGATTCGTAATTTTTGGAAGCTTGGCAACCCCTTTCCATGAAAGTGTTTCTCGCCAGTCACTGCTTAGGGCTACATCAAGAGGAAACAAAACATAGAGATAGAACCTGAAACTACTTTATTGTCTCAAGTTTCAAGAAGCTAGCACAAACCGTGTTGGATTTAGAGTTCCAAATACATCTATCAATATAGGAGAAAACAGAGTGAAACCTAAAAATTCAAACTGTTAGTAGAAATGAATGCTTCAACATAAAAGAATGAAATTTGGGGAACTAAGTTGGCTTAGTATACTGATCATTACCTGAAAGTATCATCCAGTTTGGGTGAAAAAATACTTGCTGAGATTTCTGGAGATTCGTAATTTTAGGAAGCTTGGCAACCCCTTTCCATGAAAGTGTTTCTCGCCAGTCACTGCATAGGCCTACTTCAAGAGGAAAGAACACATAGAGATAGAACATGAAACTGCTTTATTTTGTCAAGTTTCCAGAAGCTAGCACAAACCGTGTTGGATTTAGAGTTCCAAATACATCTATCAATATAGGAGAAAACAGAGTGAAACCTAAAAATTCAAACTGTTAGTAGAAACGAACGCTTCAAAATAGAAGAATGAAATTTGGGGAACTAAGTTGGCTTAGTATACTGATCATTACCTGAAAGTATCATCCAGTTTGTGTGGAAAAATACATGCTGAGACTTCTGGAGATTCGCAATTTTAGGAAGGTTGGCAACCCCTTTCCATGAAAGTGTTTCTCGCCAGTCACTGCATAGGGCTACTTCAAGAGGAAAGAACACATACAGATAGAACATGAAACTGCTTTATTTTGTCAAGTTTCCAGAAGCTAGCACAAACCGTGTTGGATTTAGAGTTCCAAATACATCTATCAATATAGGAGAAAACAGAGTGAAACCTAAAAATTCAAACTGTTAGTAGAAACGAACGCTTCAACATAGAAGAATGAAATTTGGGGAACTAATTTGGCTTAGTATACTGATCATTACCTGAAAGTATCATCCAGTTTGGGTGAAAAAATACTTGCTGAGATTTCTGGAGATTCGTAATTTTAGGAAGCTTGGCAACCCCTTTCCATGAAAGTGTTTCTCGCCAGTCACTGCATAGGCCTACTTCAAGAGGAAAGAACACATAGAGATATAACGTGAAACTGCTTTATTTTGTCAAGTTTCAAGAAGCTAGCACAAACCGTGTTGGATTTAGAGTTCCAAATACATCTATCAATATAGGAGAAAACAGAGTGAAACCTAAAAATTCAAACTGTTAGTAGAAACGAACGCTTCAACATAGAAGAATGAAATTTGGGGAACTAAGTTGGCTTAGTGTACTGATCATTACCTGAAAGTATCATCCAGTTTGGGTGCAAAAATACTTGCGGAGATTTCTGGAGATTTGTAATTTTAGGAAGCTTGGCAACCTCTTTCCCTGAAAGTGTTTCTCGCCAGACACTGCATAGGCCTACTTCAAGAGGAAAGAACACATAGATATAGAACGTGAAACTGCTTTATTTTTTCAAGTTTCAAGAAGCTAGCACAACCGTGTTGGATTTAGAGTTCCAAATACATCTATCAATATAGGAGAAAACAGAGTGAAACCTAAAAATTCAAACTGTTACTGAAAATGAATGCTTCACCATAGAAGAACGAAATTTGGGGAACCAAGTCGGCTTAGTGTACTGATCATTACCTGAAAGTATCATCCAGTTTGGGTGAAAAAATATTTGCTGAGATTTCTGGAGATTCGTAATTTTTGGAAGCTTGGGAACCCCTTTCCATGAAAGTGTTTCTCGCCAGTCACTGCTTAGGGCTACATCAAGAGGAAACAAAACATAGAGATAGAACCAGAAACTACTTTATTGTGTCAAGTTTCAAGAAGCTAGCACAAACCGTGTTGGATTTAGAGTTCCAAATACATCTATCAATATAGGAGAAAACAGAGTGAAACCTAAAAATTGAAACTGTTAGTAGAAACGAACGCTTCAACATAGAAGAATGAAATTTGGGGAACTAAGTTGGCTTAGTATACTGATCATTACCTGAAAGTATCATCCAGTTTGGGTGAAAAAATACTTGCTGAGATTTCTGGAGATTCATAATTTTTGGAAGCTTGGCAACCCCTTTCCATGAAAGTGTTTCTCGACAGTCACTGCTTAGGGCTACATCAAGAGGAAATAAAACATAGAGATAGAACGAGAAACTGCTTTATTTGGTAAAGTTTCAAGAAGCTAGCACAAACCATGTTGGATTTAGAGTTCCAAATACATCTATCAATATAGGAGAAAACAGAGTGAAACCTAAAAATTCAAACTGTTACTGGAAATGCACGCTTCACCATAGAAGAACGAAATTTGGGGAACCAAGTCGGCTTAGTGTACTGATCATTACCTGAAAGTATCATCCAGTTTGGGTGAAAAAAATATTTGCTGAGATTTCTGGAGATTCGTAATTTTTGGAAGCTTGGCAACCCCTTTCCATGAAAGTGTTTCTCTCCAGTCACTGTTTAGGGCTACATCAAGAGGAAACAAAACATAGAGATAGAACCGGAAACTACTTTATTGTGTCAAGTTTCAAGAAGCTAGCACAAACCGTGTTGGATTTAGAGTTCCAAATACATCTATCAATATAGGAGAAAACAGAGTGAAACCTAAAAATTCAAACTGTTAGTAGAAATGAACGCTTCAACATAGAAGAATGAAATTTGGGGAACTAAGTTGGCTTAGTATACTGATCATTACCTGAAAGTATCATCCAGTTTGGGTGGAAAAATACTTGCTGAGATTTCTGGAGATTCGTAATTTTAGGAAGGTTGGCAACTGCTTTCCATGAAAGTGTTTCTCGCCAATCACTGCATAGGGCTACTTCAAGAGGAAAGAACACATAGAGATAGATCATGAAACTGCTTTATTTTGTCAAGTTTCAAGAAGCTAGCACAAACCTTGTTGGATTTACAGTTCCAAATACATCTATCAATATAGGAGAAAACAGAGTGAAACCTAAAAATTCAAACTGTTACTGGAAATGAACGCTTCACCATAGAAGAACGAAATTTGGGGAACCAAGTCAGCTTAGTGTACTGATCATTATCTGAATTTATCATCCAGTTTGTGTGAAAAAATATTTGCTGAGATTTCTGGAGATTCGTAATTTTTGGAAACTTGGGAACCCCTTTCCATGAAAGTGTTTCTCTCCAGTCACTGATTAGGGCTACATCAAGAGGAAACAAAACATAGAGATAGAACCGGAAACTACTTTATTGTGTCAAGTTTCAAGAAGCTAGCACAAACCGTGTTGGATTTAGAGTTCCAAATACATCTATCAATATAGGAGAAAACAGAGTGAAACCTAAAAATTCAAACTGTTAGTAGAAACGAACGCTTCAACATAGAAGAATGAAATTTGGGGAACTAAGTTGGCTTAGTGTACTGATCATTACCTGAAAGTATCATTCAGTTTGGGTGAAAAAATACTTGCTGAGATTTCTGGAGATTCGTAATTTTAGGAAGCTTGGCAACCCCTTTCCATTAAAGTGTTTCTCGCCAGTCACTGCATAGGCCTACTTCAAGAGGAAAGAACACATAGAGATTGAACGTGAAACTGCTTTTTTTTGTCAAGTTTCCAGAAGCTAGCACACACCGTGTTGGATTTAGAGTTCCAAATACATCTATCTATATAGGAGAAAACAGAGTGAAACCTAAAAATTCAAACTGTTACTGGAAATGAACGCTTCACCATAGAAGAACGAAATTTGGGGAACCAAGATGGCTTAGTGTACTGATCATTACCTGAAAGTATCATCCAGTTTGGGTGAAAAAATATTTGCTGAGATTTCTGGAGATTCGTAATTTTTGGAAGCTTGGGAACCCCTTTCCATGAAAGTGTTTCTCGCCAGTCACTGCTTAGGGCTACATCAAGAGGAAACAAAACATAGAGATACAATGTGAAACTGCTTTATTTTGTCAAGTTTCAAGAAGCTAGCACAAACCCTGTTGGATTTAGAGTTCCAAATACATCTATCAATATAGGAGAAAACAGAGTGAAACCTAAAAATTCAAACTGTTACTGGAAATGAACGCTTCTCCATAGAAGAACGAAATTTGGGGAACCAAGTCGGCTTAGTGTACTGATCATTACCTGAAAGTGTCATCCAGTTTGGGTGAAAAAATATTTGCTGAGATTTCTGGAGATTCGTAATTTTTGGAAGCTTGGCAACCCCTTTCCATGAAAGTGTTTCTCGCCAGTCACTGCTTAGGGCTACATCAAGAGGAAATAAAACATAGAGATAGAACGTGAAACTGCTTTATTTGGTAAAGTTTCAAGAAGCTAGCACAAACCGTGTTGGTTTTAGAGTTCCAAATACATCTATCAATATAGGAGAAAACAGAGTGAAACCTAAAAATTCAAACTGTTACTGGAAATGAACGCTTCACCATAGAAGAACGAAATTTGGGGAACCAAGTCGGCTTAGTGTACTGATAATTACCTGAAAGTATCATTCAGTTTGGGTGAAAAAATATTTGCTGAGATTTCTGGAGATTCGTAATTTTTGGAAGCTTGGCAACCCCTTTCCATGAAAGTGTTTCTCGCCAGTCACTGCTTAGGGCTACATCAAGAGGAAACAAAACATAGAGATAGAACCTGAAACTACTTTATTGTCTCAAGTTTCAAGAAGCTAGCACAAACCGTGTTGGATTTAGAGTTCCAAATACATCTATCAATATAGGAGAAAACAGAGTGAAACCTAAAAATTCAAACTGTTAGTAGAAATGAATGCTTCAACATAAAAGAATGAAATTTGGGGAACTAAGTTGGCTTAGTATACTGATCATTACCTGAAAGTATCATCCAGTTTGGGTGAAAAAATACTTGCTGAGATTTCTGGAGATTCGTAATTTTAGGAAGCTTGGCAACCCCTTTCCATGAAAGTGTTTCTCGCCAGTCACTGCATAGGCCTACTTCAAGAGGAAAGAACACATAGAGATAGAACATGAAACTGCTTTATTTTGTCAAGTTTCCAGAAGCTAGCACAAACCGTGTTGGATTTAGAGTTCCAAATACATCTATCAATATAGGAGAAAACAGAGTGAAACCTAAAAATTCAAACTGTTAGTAGAAACGAACGCTTCAAAATAGAAGAATGAAATTTGGGGAACTAAGTTGGCTTAGTATACTGATCATTACCTGAAAGTATCATCCAGTTTGTGTGGAAAAATACATGCTGAGACTTCTGGAGATTCGCAATTTTAGGAAGGTTGGCAACCCCTTTCCATGAAAGTGTTTCTCGCCAGTCACTGCATAGGGCTACTTCAAGAGGAAAGAACACATACAGATAGAACATGAAACTGCTTTATTTTGTCAAGTTTCCAGAAGCTAGCACAAACCGTGTTGGATTTAGAGTTCCAAATACATCTATCAATATAGGAGAAAACAGAGTGAAACCTAAAAATTCAAACTGTTAGTAGAAACGAACGCTTCAACATAGAAGAATGAAATTTGGGGAACTAATTTGGCTTAGTATACTGATCATTACCTGAAAGTATCATCCAGTTTGGGTGAAAAAATACTTGCTGAGATTTCTGGAGATTCGTAATTTTAGGAAGCTTGGCAACCCCTTTCCATGAAAGTGTTTCTCGCCAGTCACTGCATAGGCCTACTTCAAGAGGAAAGAACACATAGAGATATAACGTGAAACTGCTTTATTTTGTCAAGTTTCAAGAAGCTAGCACAAACCGTGTTGGATTTAGAGTTCCAAATACATCTATCAATATAGGAGAAAACAGAGTGAAACCTAAAAATTCAAACTGTTACTGGAAATGAACGCTTCACCATAGAAGAACGAAATTTGGGGAACCAAGTCGGCTTAGTGTACTGATCATTACCTGAAAGTATCATCCAATTTGGGTGAAAAAATATTTGCTGAGATTTCTGGAGATTCGTAATTTTTGGAAACTTGGGAACCCCTTTCCTTGAAAGTGTTTCTCGCCAGTCACTGCTTAGGGCTACATCAAGAGGAAACAAAACATAGAGATAGATCTGGAAACTACTTTATTGTGTCAAGTTTCAAGAAGCTAGCACAAACCGTGTTGGATTTAGAGTTCCAAATACATCTATCAATATAGGAGAAAACAGAGTGAAACCTAAAAATTCAAACTGTTAGTAGAAACGAACGCTTCAACATAGAAGAATGAAATTTGGGGAACTAAGTTGGCTTAGTGTACTGATCATTACCTGAAAGTATCATCCAGTTTGGGTGCAAAAATACTTGCGGAGATTTCTGGAGATTTGTAATTTTAGGAAGCTTGGCAACCTCTTTCCCTGAAAGTGTTTCTCGCCAGACACTGCATAGGCCTACTTCAAGAGGAAAGAACACATAGATATAGAACGTGAAACTGCTTTATTTTTTCAAGTTTCAAGAAGCTAGCACAACCGTGTTGGATTTAGAGTTCCAAATACATCTATCAATATAGGAGAAAACAGAGTGAAACCTAAAAATTCAAACTGTTACTGAAAATGAATGCTTCACCATAGAAGAACGAAATTTGGGGAACCAAGTCGGCTTAGTGTACTGATCATTACCTGAAAGTATCATCCAGTTTGGGTGAAAAAATATTTGCTGAGATTTCTGGAGATTCGTAATTTTTGGAAGCTTGGGAACCCCTTTCCATGAAAGTGTTTCTCGCCAGTCACTGCTTAGGGCTACATCAAGAGGAAACAAAACATAGAGATAGAACCAGAAACTACTTTATTGTGTCAAGTTTCAAGAAGCTACCACAAACCGTGTTGGATTTAGAGTTCCAAATACATCTATCAATATAGGAGAAAACAGAGTGAAACCTAAAAATTCAAACTGTTACTGGAAATGAACGCTTCACCATAGAAGAACGAAATTTGGGGAACCAAGTCGGCTTAGTGTACTGATCATTACCTGAAAGTATCATCCAGTTTGGGTGAAAAAATACCTGCTGAGATTTCTGGAGATTCGTAATTTTAGGAAGCTTGGGAACCCCTTTCCATGAAAGTGTTTCTCGCCAGTCACTGCATAGGCCTACTTCAAGAGGAAAGAACACATAGAGATCGAACGTGAAACTGCTTTATTTTGTCAAGTTTCAAGAAGCTAGCACAAACCGTGTTGGATTTAGAGTTCCAAATACATCTATCAATATAGGAGAAAACAGAGTGAAACCTAAAAATTCAAACTGTTACTGGAAATGAACGCTTCACCATAGAAGAACGAAATTTGGGGAACCAAGTCGGCTTAGTGTACTGATCATTACCTGAAAGTGTCATGCAGTTTGGGTGAAAAAATATTTGCTGAGATTTCTGGAGATTCGTAATTTTTGGAAGCTTGGCAACCCCTTTCCATGAAAGTGTTTCTCGCCAGTCACTGCTTAGGGCTACATCAAGAGGAAACAAAACATAGAGATAGAACGTGAAACTGCTTTATTTGGTAAAGTTTCAAGAAGCTAGCACAAACCGTGTTGGTTTTAGAGTTCCAAATACATCTATCAATATAGGAGAAAACAGAGTGAAACCTAAAAATTCAAACTGTTAGTAGAAATGAACGCTTCAACATAGAAGAATGAAATTTGGGGAACTAAGTTGGCTTAGTATACTGATCATTACCTGAAAGTATCATCCAGTTTGTGTGGAAAAATACTTGCTGAGATTTCTGGAGATTCGTAATTTTAGGAAGGTTGGCAACCCCTTTCCATGAAAGTGTTTCTCGCCAGTCACTGCATAGGGCTACTTCAAGAGGAAAGAACACATACAGATAGAACATGAAACTGCTTTATTTTGTCAAGTTTCCAGAAGCTAGCACAAACCGTGTTGGATTTAGAGTTCCAAATACATCTTTCAATATGGGAGAAAACAGAGTGAAACCTAAAAATTCAAACTGTTACTGGAAATGAACGCTTCACCATAGAAGAACGAAATTTGGGGAACCAAGTCGGCTTAGTGTACTGATCATTACCTGAAAGTATCATCCAGTTTGGGTGAAAAAATATTTGCTGAGATTTCTGGAGATTCGTAATTTTTGGAAGCTTGGGAACCCCTTTCCATGAAAGTGTTTCTCGCCAGTCACTGCTTAGGGCTACATCAAGAGGAAACAAAACATAGAGATAGAACCGGAAACTCCTTTATTGTGTCAAGTTTCAAGAAGCTAGCACAAACCGTGTTGGATTTAGAGTTCCAAATACATCTATCAATATAGGAGAAAACAGAGTGAAACCTAAAAATTCAAACTGTTAGTAGAAACGAACGCTTCAACATAGAAGAATGAAATTTGGGGAACTAAGTTGGCTAAGTGTACTGATCATTACCTGAAAGTATCATCCAGTTTGGGTGAAAAAATACTTGCTGAGATTTCTGGAGATTCGTAATTTTAGGAAGCTTGGCAACCCCTTTCCATGAAAGTGTTTCTCGCCAGTCACTGCATAGGCCTACTTCAAGAGGAAAAAAAACATAGAGATAGAACGTGAAACTACTTTATTTTGTCAAGTTTCAAGAAGCTAGCACAAACCCTGTTGGATTTAGAGTTCCAAATACATCTATCAATATAGGAGAAAACAGAGTGAAACCTAAAAATTCAAACTGTTAGTAGAAACGAACGCTTCAACATAGAAGAATGAAATTTGGGGAACTAAGTTGGCTTAGTATACTGATCATTACCTGAAAGTATCATCCAGTTTGGGTGAAAAAATACTTGCTGAGATTTCTGGAGATTCGTAATTTTAGGAAGCTTGGCAACCCCTTTCCATGAAAGTGTTTCTCGCCAGTCACTGCATAGGCCTACTTCAAGAGGAAAGAACACATAGAGATCGAACGTGAAACTACTTTGTTTTGTCAAGTTTCAAGAAGCTAGCACAAACCGTGTTGGATTTAGAGTTCCAAATACATCTATCAATATAGGAGAAAACAGAGTGAAACCTAAAAATTCAAACTGTTACTGGAAATGAACGCTTCACCATAGAAGAACGAAATTTGGGGAACCAAGTCAGCTTAGTGTACTGATCATTACCTGAATTTATCATCCAGTTTGGGTGAAAAAATATTTGCTGAGATTTCTGGAGATTCGTAATTTTTGGAAACTTGGGAACCCCTTTCCATGAAAGTGTTTCTCTCCAGTCACTGCTTAGGGCTACATCAAGAGGAAACAAAACATAGAGAGAAAACGGAAACTACTTTATTGTGTCAAATTTCAAGAAGCTAGCACAAACCGTGTTGGATTTAGAGTTCCAAATACATCTATCAATATAGGAGAAAACAGAGTGAAACCTAAAAATTCAAACTGTTACTGGAAATAAACGCTTCACCACAGAAGAACGAAATTTGGAAAACCAAGTCGGCTTAGTGTACTGATCATTACCTGAAAGTATCATCCAGTTTGGGTGAAAAAATATTTGCTGAGATTTCTGGAGATTCGTAATTTTTGGAAGCTTGGCAACCCCTTTCCATGAAAGTGTTTCTCGCCAGTCACTGCTTAGGGCTACATCAAGAGGAAACAAAACATAGAGATAGAACCTGAAACTACTTTATTGTCTCAAGTTTCAAGAAGCTAGCACAAACCGTGTTGGATTTAGAGTTCCAAATACATCTATCAATATAGGAGAAAACAGAGTGAAACCTAAAAATTCAAACTGTTAGTAGAAACGAAGGCTTCAACATAAAAGAATGAAATTTGGGGAACTAAGTTGGCTTAGTATACTGATCATTACCTGAAAGTATCATCCAGTTTGGGTGAAAAAATATTTGCTGAGATTTCTGGAGATTCGTAATTTTTGGAAGCTTGGGAACCCCTTTCCATGAAAGTGTTTCTCGCCAGTCACTGCTTAGGGCTACATCAAGAGGAAACAAAACATAGAGATAGAATGTGAAACTGCTTTATTTTGTCAAGTTTCAAGAAGCTAGCACAAACCCTGTTGGATTTAGAGTTCCAAATACATCTATCAATATAGGAGAAAACAGAGTGAAACCTAAAAATTCAAACTGTTACTGGAAATTAACGCTTCACCATAGAAGAACGAAATTTGGGGAACCAAGTCGGCTTAGTGTACTGATCATTACCTGAAAGAGTCATCCAGTTTGGGTGAAAAAATATTTGCTGAGATTTCTGGAGATTCGTAATTTTTGGAAGCTTGGCAACCCCTTTCCATGAAAGTGTTTCTCGCCAGTCACTGCTTAGGGCTACATCAAGAGGAAACAAAACATAGAGATAGAACGTGAAACTGCTTTATTTGGTAAAGTTTCAAGAAGCTAGCACAAACCGTGTTGGTTTTAGAGTTCCAAGTACATCTATCAATATAGGAGAAAACAGAGTGAAACCTAAAAATTCAAACTGTTACTGGAAATGAACGCTTCACCATAGAAGAACGAAATTTGGGGAACCAAGTCGCCTTAGTGTACTGACCATTACCTGAAAGTATCATTCAGTTTGGGTGAAAAAATATTTGCTGAGATTTCTGGAGATTCGTAATTTTTGGAAGCTTGGCAACCCCTTTCCATGAAAGTGTTTCTCGCCAGTCACTGCTTAGGGCTACATCAAGAGGAAACAAAACATAGAGATAGAACCTGAAACTACTTTATTGTCTCAAGTTTCAAGAAGCTAGCACAAACCGTGTTGGATTTAGAGTTCCAAATACATCTATCAATATAGGAGAAAACAGAGTGAAACCTAAAAATTCAAACTGTTAGTAGAAATGAATGCTTCAACATAAAAGAATGAAATTTGGGGAACTAAGTTGGCTTAGTATACTGATCATTACCTGAAAGTATCATCCAGTTTGGGTGAAAAAATACTTGCTGAGATTTCTGGAGATTCGTAATTTTAGGAAGCTTGGCAACCCCTTTCCATGAAAGTGTTTCTCGCCAGTCACTGCATAGGCCTACTTCAAGAGGAAAGAAAACATAGAGATAGAACGTGAAACTGCTTTATTTAGTCAAGTTTCAAGAAGCTAGCACAAACCGTGTTGGATTTAGAGTTCCAAATACATCTTTCAATATAGGAGAAAACAGAGTGAAACCTAAAAATTCAAACTGTTACTGGAAATGAACGCTTCACCATAGAAGAACGAAATTTGGGAACCAAGTCGGCTTAGTGTACTGATCATTACCTGAAAGTATCATCCAGATTGGGTGAAAAAATATTTGCTGAGACTTCTGGAGATTCGTAATTTTTGGAAGCTTGGGAACCCCTTTCCATGAAAGTGTTTCTCGCCAGTCACTGCTTAGGGCTACATCAAGAGGAAACAAAACATAGAGATAGAACCGGAAACTACTTTATTGTGTCAAGTTTCAAGAAGCTAGCACAAACCGTGTTGGATTTAGAGTTCCAAATATATCTATCAATATAGGAGAAAACAGAGTGAAACCTAAAAATTCAAACTGTTATTAGAAATGAACGCTTCAACATAGAAGAATGAAATTTGGGGAACTAAGTTGGCTTAGTATACTGATCATTACCTGAAAGTATCATCCAGTTTGTGTGGAAAAATACTTGCTGAGATTTCTGGAGATTCGTAATTTTAGGAAGGTTGGCAACCCCTTTCCATGAAAGTGTTTCTCGCCAGTCACTGCATAGGGCTACTTCAAAAGGAAAGAACACATACAGATAGAACATGAAACTGCTTTATTTTGTCAAGTTTCCAGAAGCTAGCACAAACCGTGTTGGATTTAGAGTTTCAAATACATCTATCAATATAGGAGAAAAAAGAGTGAAACCTAAAAATTCAAACTGTTAGTAGAAACGAACGCTTCAACTTAGAAGAATGAAATTTGGGGAACTAAGTTGGCTTAGTATACTGATCATTACCTGAAAGTATCATCCAGTTTGGGTGAAAAAATACTTGCTGAGATTTCTGGAGATTCGTAATTTTAGGAAGCTTGGCAACCCCTTTCCATGAAAGTGTTTCTCGCCAGTCACTGCATAGGCCTACTTCAAGAGGAAAGAACACATAGAGATATAACGTGAAACTGCTTTATTTTTTCAAGTTTCAAGAAGCTAGCACAAACCATGTTGGATTTAGAGTTCCAAATACATCTATCAATATAGGAGAAAACAGAGTGAAACCTAAAAATTCAAACTGTTACTGGAAATGAACGCTTCACCATAGAAGAACGAAATTTGGGGAACCAAGTCGGCTTAGTGTACTGATCATTACCTGAAAGTATCATCCAATTTGGGTTAAAAAATATTTGCTGAGATTTCTGGAGATTCGTAATTTTTGGAAACTTGGGAACCCCTTTCCTTGAAAGTGTTTCTCGCCAGTCACTGCTTAGGGCTACATCAAGAGGAAACAAAACATAGAGATAGATCTGGAAACTACTTTATTGTGTCAAGTTTCAAGAAGCTAGCACAAACCGTGTTGGATTTAGAGTTCCAAATACATCTATCAATATAGGAGAAAACAGAGTGAAACCTAAAAATTCAAACTGTTAGTAGAAATGAACGCTTCAACATAGAAGATTGAAATTTGGGGAACTAAGTTGGCTTGGTGTACTGATCATTACCTGAAAGTATCATCCAGTTTGGGTGAAAAAATACTTGCTGAGATTTCTGGAGATTCGTAATTTTAGGAAGCTTGGCAACCCCTTTCCATGAAAGTGTTTCTCGCCAGTCACTGCATAGGGCTACTTAAAGAGGAAAGAACACATAGAGATAGAACATGAAACTGCTTTATTTTGTCAAGTTTCAAGAAGCTAGCACAAACCGTGTTGGATTTAGAGTTCCAAATACATCTATTAATATAGGAGAAAACAGAGTGAAACCTAAAAATTCAAACTGTTACTGGAAATAAACGCTTCACCATAGAAGAACGAAATTTGGGGAACCATGTTGGCTTAGTGTACTGATCATTACCTGAAAGTATCATCCAGTTTGGGTGAAAAAATATTTGCTGAGATTTCTGGAGATTCGTAATTTTTGGAAGCTTGGGAACCCCTTTCCATGAAAGTGTTTCTCGCCAGTCACTGCTTAGGGCTACATCAAGAGGAAACAAAACATAGAGCTAGAACGTGAAACTGCCTTATTTTGTCACGTTTCAAGAAGCTAGCACAAACCGTGTTGGATTTAGAGTTCCAAATACATCTATCAATATTGGAGAAAACAGAGTGAAACCTAAAAATTCAAACTGTTACTGGAAATGAACGCTTCACCATAGAAGAACGAAATTTGGGGAACCAAGTTGGCTTAGTGTACTGATCATTACCTGAAAGTATCATCCAGTTTGGGTGAAAAAATACTTGCTGAGATTTCTGGAGATTCGTAATTTTAGGAAGCTTGGCAACCCCTTTCCATGAAAGTGTTTCTCGCCAGTCACTGCATAGGCCTACTTCAAGAGGAAAGAACACATAGAGATAGAACGTGAAACTACTTTATTTTGTCAAGTTACAAGAAGCTAGCACAAACCGTGTTGGATTTAGAGTTCCAAATACATCTATCAATATAGGAGAAAACAGAGTGAAACCTAAAAATTCAAACTGTTATTGGAAATGAACGCTTCACCATAGAAGAACGAAATTTGGGGAACCAAGTCGGCTTAGTGTACTGATCATTACCTGAAAGTATCATCCAGTTTGGGTGAAAAAATATTTGCTGAGATTTCTGGAGATTCGTAATTTTTGGAAACTCTGGAACCCCTTTCCATGAAAGTGTTTCTCGCCAGTCACTGCTTAGGGCTACATCAAGAGGAAACAAAACATAGAGATAGAACCGGAAACTACTTTATTGTGTCAAGTTTCCAGAATCTAGCTCAAACCGTGTTGGATTTAGAGTTCCAAATACATCTATCAATATAGGAGAAAACAGAGTGAAACCTAAAAATTCAAACTGTTAGTAGAAACGAACGCTTCAACATAGAAGAATGAAATTTGGGGAACTAAGTTGGCTTAGTGTACTGATCATTACCTGAAAGTATCATCCAGTTTGGGTGCAAAAATACTGGCTGAGATTTCTGGAGATTCGTAATTTTAGGAAGCTTGGCAACCCCTTTCCATGAAAGTGTTTCTCGCCAGTCACTGCATAGGCCTACTTCAAGAGGAAAGAACACATAGAGATCGAACGTGAAACTGCTTTATTTTGTCAAGTTTCAAGAAGCTAGCACAAACCGTGTTGGATTTAGAGTTCCAAATACATCTATCAATATAGGAGAAAACAGAGTGAAACCTAAAAATTCAAACTGTTACTGGAAATGAACGCTTCACCATAGAAGAACGAAATTTGGGGAACCAAGTCGGCTTAGTGTACTGATCATTACCTGAAAGTATCATCCAGTTTGGGTGAAAAAATATTTGCTGAGACTTCTGGAGATTCGTAATTTTTGGAAGCTTGGGAACCCCTTTCCATGAAAGTGTTTCTCGCCAGTCACTGCTTAGGGCTACATCAAGAGGAAACAAAACATAGAGATAGAACCGGAAACTACTTTATTGTGTCAAGTTTCAAGAAGCTAGCACAAACCGTGTTGGATTTAGAGTTCCAAATACATCTATCAATATAGGAGAAAACAGAGTGAAACCTAAAAATTCAAACTGTTAGTAGAAATGAACGCTTCAACATAGAAGAATGAAATTTGGGGAACTAAGTTGGCTTAGTGTACTGATCATTACCTGAAAGTATCATCCAGTTTGGGTGAAAAAATACTTGCTGAGATTTCTGGAGATTCGTAATTTTAGGAAGCTTGGCAACCCCTTTCCATGAAAGTGTTTCTCGCCAGTCACTGCATAGGGCTACTTAAAGAGGAAAGAACACATAGAGATAGAACATGAAACTGCTTTATTTTGTCAAGTTTCAAGAAGCTAGCACAAACCGTGTTGGA
Source organism: Spermophilus citellus (assembly GCF_964194105.1). Taxonomy (NCBI): domain Eukaryota; kingdom Metazoa; phylum Chordata; class Mammalia; order Rodentia; family Sciuridae; genus Spermophilus; species Spermophilus citellus. The sequence continues at coordinate 33,865,354 of NC_138191.1, read as the reverse complement.
TTTAGAGTTCCAAATACATCTATCAATATAGGAGAAAACAGAGTGAAACCTAAAAATTCAAACTGTTACTGGAAATAAACGCTTCACCATAGAAGAACGAAATTTGGGGAACCAAGTTGGCTTAGTGTACTGATCATTACCTGAAAGTATCATCCAGTTTGGGTGAAAAAATATTTGCTGAGATTTCTGGAGATTCGTAATTTTTGGAAGCTTGGGAACCCCTTTCCATGAAAGTGTTTCTCGCCAGTCACTGCTTAGGGCTACATCAAGAGGAAACAAAACATAGAGCTAGAACGTGAAACTGCCTTATTTTGTCAAGTTTCAAGAAGCTAGCACAAACCGTGTTGGATTTAGAGTTCCAAATACATCTATCAATATTGGAGAAAACAGAGTGAAACCTAAAAATTCAAACTGTTACTGGAAATGAACGCTTCACCATAGAAGAACGAAATTTGGGGAACCAAGTTGGCTTAGTGTACTGATCATTACCTGAAAGTATCATCCAGTTTGGGTGAAAAAATATTTGCTGAGATTTCTGGAGATTCGTAATTTTTGGAAGCTTGGGAACCCCTTTCCATGAAAGTGTTTCTCGCCAGTCACTGCTTAGGGCTACATCAAGAGGAAACAAAACATAGAGATAGAACGTGAAACTGCCTTATTTTGTCACGTTTCAAGAAGCTAGCACAAACCGTGTTGGATTTAGAGTTCCAAATACATCTCTCAATATAGGAGAAAACAGAGTGAAACCTAAAAATTCAAACTGTTAGTAGAAACGAACGCTTCAACATAAAAGAATGAAATTTGGGGAACTAAGTTGTCTTAGTGTACTGATCATTACCTGAAAGTATCATCCAGTTTGGGTGAAAAAATACTTGCTGAGATTTCTGGAGATTCGTAATTTTAGGAAGCTTGGCAACCCCTTTCCATGAAAGTGTTTCTCGCCAGTCACTGCATAGGCCTACTTCAAGAGGAAAGAACACATAGAGATAGAACGTGAAACTACTTTATTTTGTCAAGTTACAAGAAGCTAGCACAAACCGTGTTGGATTTAGAGTTCCAAATACATCTATCAATATAGGAGAAAACAGAGTGAAACCTAAAAATTCAAACTGTTATTGGAAATGAACGCTTCACCATAGAAGAACGAAATTTGGGGAACCAAGTCGGCTTAGTGTACTGATCATTACCTGAAAGTATCATCCAGTTTGGGTGAAAAAATATTTGCTGAGATTTCTGGAGATTCGTAATTTTTGGAAACTCTGGAACCCCTTTCCATGAAAGTGTTTCTCGCCAGTCACTGCTTAGGGCTACATCAAGAGGAAAGAAAACATAGAGATAGAACCGGAAACTACTTTATTGTGTCAAGTTTCGAGAAGCTAGCACAAACCGTGTTGGATTTAGAGTTCCAAATACATCTATCAATATAGGAGAAAACAGAGTGAAACCTAAAAATTCAAACTGTTAGTAGAAACGAACGCTTCAACATAGAAGAATGAAATTTGGGGAACTAAGTTGGCTTAGTGTACTGATCATTACCTGAAAGTATCATCCAGTTTGGGTGCAAAAATACTGGCTGAGATTTCTGGAGATTCGTAATTTTAGGAAGCTTGGCAACCCCTTTCCATGAAAGTGTTTCTCGCCAGTCACTGCATAGGCCTACTTCAAGAGGAAAGAACACATAGAGATCGAACGTGAAACTGCTTTATTTTGTCAAGTTTCAAGAAGCTAGCACAAACCGTGTTGGATTTAGAGTTCCAAATACATCTATCAATATAGGAGAAAACAGAGTGAAACCTAAAAATTCAAACTGTTACTGGAAATGAACGCTTCACCATAGAAGAACGAAATTTGGGGAACCAAGTCGGCTTAGTGTACTGATCATTACCTGAAAGTATCATCCAGTTTGGGTGAAAAAATATTTGCTGAGATTTCTGGAGATTCGTAATTTTTGGAAGCTTGGGAACCCCTTTCCATGAAAGTGTTTCTCGCCAGTCACTGCTTAGGGCTACATCAAGAGGAAACAAAACATAGAGATAGAACCGGAAACTACTTTATTGTGTCAAGTTTCAAGAAGCTAGCACAAACCGTGTTGGATTTAGAGTTCCAAAAACATGTATCAATATAGGAGAAAACAGAGTGAAACCTAAAAATTCAAACTGTTAGTAGAAACGAATGCTTCAACATAGAAGAATGAAATTTGGGGAACTAAGTTGTCTTAGTGTACTGATCATTACCTGAAAGTATCATCCAGTTTGGGTGAAAAAATACTTGCTGAGATTTCTGGAGATTCGTAATTTTAGGAAGCTTGGCAACCCCTTTCCATGAAAGTGTTTCTCGCCAGTCACTGCATAGGCCTACTTCAAGAGGAAAGAACACATAGAGATAGAACATGATACTGCTTTATTTTGTCAAGTTTCAAGAAGGTAGCACAAACCGTGTTGGATTTAGAGTTCCAAATACATCTATCAATATAGGAGAAAACAGAGTGAAACCTAAAAATTCATACTGTTAGTAGAAACGAACGCTTCAACATAGAAGAATGAAATTTGGGGAACTAAGTTGGCTTAGTGTACTGATCATTACCTGAAAGTATCATTCAGTTTGGGTGAAAAAATACTTGCTGAGATTTCTGGAGATTCGTAATTTTAGGAAGCTTGGCAACCCCTTTCCATGAAAGTGTTTCTCGCCAGTCACTGCATAGGCCTACTTCAAGAGGAAAGAACACATAGAGATAGAACGTGAAACTGCTTTATTTTGTCAAGTTTCCAGAAGCTAGCACAAACCGTGTTGGATTTAGAGTTCCAAATACATCTATCAATATAGGAGAAAACAGAGTGAAACCTAAAAATTCAAACTGTTACTGGAAATGAACGCTTCACCATAGAAGAACGAAATTTGGGGAACCAAGTCGGCTTAGTGTACTGATCATTACCTGAAAGTATCATCCAGTTTGGGTGAAAAAATATTTGCTGAGACTTCTGGAGATTCGTAATTTTTGGAAGCTTGGGAACCCCTTTCCATGAAAGTGTTTCTCGCCAGTCACTGCTTAGGGCTACATCAAGAGGAAACAAAACATAGAGCTAGAACGTGAAACTGCCTTATTTTGTCACGTTTCAAGAAGCTAGCACAAACCGTGTTGGATTTAGAGTTCCAAATACATCTATCAATATTGGAGAAAACAGAGTGAAACCTAAAAATTCAAACTGTTACTGGAAATGAACGCTTCACCATAGAAGAACGAAATTTGGGGAACCAAGTTGGCTTAGTGTACTGATCATTACCTGAAAGTATCATCCAGTTTGGGTGAAAAAATATTTGCTGAGATTTCTGCAGATTCGTAATTTTTGGAAGCTTGGGAACCCCTTTCCATGAAAGTGTTTCTCGCCAGTCACTGCTTAGGGCTACATCAAGAGGAAACAAAACATAGAGATAGAACGTGAAACTGCCTTATTTTGTCACGTTTCAGGAAGCTAGCACAAACCGTGTTGGATTTAGAGTTCCAAATACATCTATCAATATAGGAGAAAACAGAGTGAAACCTAAAAATTCAAACTGTTAGTAGAAACGAACGCTTCAACATAGAAGAATGAAATTTGGGGAACTAAGTTGGCTTAGTGTACTGATCATTACCTGAAAGTATCATTCAGTTTGGGTGAAAAAATACTGGCTGAGATTTCTGGAGATTCGTAATTTTAGGAAGCTTGGCAACCCCTTTCCATGAAAGTGTTTCTCGCCAGTCACTGCATAGGCCTACTTCAAGAGGAAAGAACACATAGAGATAGAACGTGAAACTGCTTTATTTTGTCAAGTTTCAAGAAGCTAGCACAAACCGTGTTGGATTTAGAGTTCCAAATACATCTATCAATATAGGAGAAAACAAAGTGAAACCTAAAAATTCAAACTGTTACTGGAAATGAACGCTTCACCATAGAAGAACGAAATTTGGGGAACCAAGTCGGCTTAGTGTACTGATCATTACCTGAAAGTATCATCCAGTTTGGGTGAAAAAATATTTGCTGAGATTTCTGGAGATTCGTAAGTTTTGGAAGCTTGGCAACCCCTTTCCATGAAAGTGTTTCTCGCCAGTCACTGCTTAGGGCTACATCAAGAGGAAACAAAACATAGAGAAAGAACGTGAAACTGCTTTATTTTGTCAAGTTTCAAGAAGCTAGCACAAACCCTGTTGGATTTAGAGTTCCAAATACATCTATCAATATAGGAGAAAACAGAGTGAAACCTAAAAATTCAAACTGTTAGTATAAACGAACGCTTCAACATAGAAGAATGAAATTTGGGGAACTAAGTTGGCTTAGTATACTGATCATTACCTGAAAGTATCATCCAGTTTGGGTGAAAAAATACTTGCTGAGATTTCTTGAGATTCGTAATATTAGGAAGCTTGGCAACCCCTTTCCATGAAAGTGTTTCTCGCCAGTCACTGCATAGGCCTACTTCAAGAGGAAAGAACACATAGAGATAGAACGTGAAACTGCTTTATTTTGTCAAGTTTCCAGAAGCTAGCACAAACCATGTTGGATTTAGAGTTCCAAATATATCTATCAATATAGGAGAAAACAGAGTGAAACCTAAAAATTCAAACTGTTACTGGAAATGAACGCTTCACCATAGAAGAACGAAATTTGGGGAACCAAGTCGGCTTAGTGTACTGATCATTACCTGAAAGTATCATCCAGTTTGGGTGAAAAAATATTTGCTGAGATTTCTGGAGATTCGTAATTTTTGGAAGCTTGGCAACCCCTTTCCATGAAAGTGTTTCTCGCCAGTCACTGCTTAGGGCTACATCAAGAGGAAACAAAACATAGAGATAGAACCAGAAACTACTTTATTGTGTCATTTTTCAAGAAGCTAGCACAAACCGTGTTGGATTTAGAGTTCCAAATACATCTATCAATATAGGAGAAAACAGAGTGAAACCTAAAATTTCAAACTGTTACTAGAAACGAACGCTTCAACATAGAAGAATGAAATTTGGGGAACTAAGTTGGCTTAGTATACTGATCATTACCTGAAAGTATCATCCAGTTTGGGTGCAAAAATACTTGCTGAGATTTCTGGAGATTCGTAATTTTAGGAAGCTTGGCAACCCCTTTCCATGAAAGTGTTTCTCGCCAGTCACTGCATAGGCCTACTTCAAGAGGAAAGAACACATAGAGATAGAACGTGAAACTGCTTTATTTTTTCAAGTTTCAAGAAGCTAGCACAACCGTGTTGGATTTAGAGTTCCAAATACATCTATCAATATAGGAGAAAACAGAGTGAAACCTAAAAATTCAAACTGTTACTGAAAATGAATGCTTCACCATAGAAGAACGAAATTTGGGGAACCAAGTCGGCTTAGTGTACTGACCATTACCTGAAAGTATCATCCAGTTTGGGTGAAAAAATATTTGCTGAGATTTCTGGAGATTCGTAATTTTTGGAAGCTTGTGAACCCCTTTCCATGAAAGTGTTTCTCGCCAGTCACTGCTTAGGGCTACATCAAGAGGAAACAAAACATAGAGATAGAACCGGAAACTACTTTATTGTGTCAAGTTTCAAGAAGCTAGCACAAACCGTGTTGGATTTAGAGTTCCAAATATATCAATCAATATAGGAGAAAACAGAGTGAAACCTAAAAATTCAAACTGTTAGTAGAAATGAACGCTTCAACATAGAAGAATGAAATTTGGGGAACTAAGTTGGCTTAGTATACTGATCATTACCTGAAAGTATCATCCAGTTTGGGTGAAAAAATACTTGCTGAGATTTCTGGAGATTCGTAATTTTAGGAAGCTTGGCAACCCCTTTCCATGAAAGTGTTTCTCGCCAGTCACTGCATAGGGCTACTTCAAGAGGAAAGAACACATAGAGATAGAACATGAAACTGCTTTATTTTGTCAAGTTTCCAGAAGCTAGCACAAACCGTGTTGGATTTAGAGTTCCAAATACATCTATCAATATAGGAGAAAACAGAGTGAAACCTAAAAATTCAAACTGTTACTGGAAATGAACGCTTCACCATAGAAGAACGAAATTTGGGGAACCAAGTCGGCTTAGTGTACTGATCATTACCTGAAAGTATCATCCAGTTTGGGTGAAAAAATATTTGCTGAGATTTCTGGAGATTCGTAATTTTTGGAAGCTTGGCAACCCCTTTCCATGAAAGTGTTTCTCGCCAGTCACTGCTTAGGGCTACATCAAGAGGAAACAAAACATAGAGATAGAACCGGAAACTACTTTATTGTGTCAAGTTTCGAGAAGCTAGCACAAACCGTGTTGGATTTAGAGTTCCAAATACATCTATCAATATAGGAGAAAACAGAGTGAAACCTAAAAATTCAAACTGTTAGTAGAAACGAACGCTTCAACATAGAAGAATGAAATTTGGGGAACTAAGTTGGCTTAGTGTACTGATCATTACCTGAAAGTATCATTCAGTTTGGGTGAAAAAATACTTGCTGAGATTTCTGGAGATTCGTAATTTTAGGAAGCTTGGCAACCCCTTTCCATGAAAGTGTTTCTCGCCAGTCACTGCATAGGCCTACTTCAAGAGGAAAGAACACATAGAGATAGAACGTGAAACTGCTTTATTTTGTCAAGTTTCAAGAAGCTAGCACAAACCGTGTTGGATTTAGAGTTCCAAATACATCTATCAATATAGGAGAAAACAAAGTGAAACCTAAAAATTCAAACTGTTACTGGAAATGAACGCTTCACCATAGAAGAACGAAATTTGGGGAACCAAGTCGGCTTAGTGTACTGATCATTACCTGAAAGTATCATCCAGTTTGGGTGAAAAAATATTTGCTGAGATTTCTGGAGATTCGTAAGTTTTGGAAGCTTGGCAACCCCTTTCCATGAAAGTGTTTCTCGCCAGTCACTGCTTAGGGCTACATCAAGAGGAAACAAAACATAGAGAAAGAACGTGAAACTGCTTTATTTTGTCAAGTTTCAAGAAGCTAGCACAAACCCTGTTGGATTTAGAGTTCCAAATACATCTATCAATATAGGAGAAAACAGAGTGAAACCTAAAAATTCAAACTGTTAGTATAAACGAACGCTTCAACATAGAAGAATGAAATTTGGGGAACTAAGTTGGCTTAGTATACTGATCATTACCTGAAAGTATCATCCAGTTTGGGTGAAAAAATACTTGCTGAGATTTCTTGAGATTCGTAATTTTAGGAAGCTTGGCAACCCCTTTCCATGAAAGTGTTTCTCGCCAGTCACTGCATAGGCCTACTTCAAGAGGAAAGAACACATAGAGATAGAACGTGAAACTGCTTTATTTTGTCAAGTTTCCAGAAGCTAGCACAAACCATGTTGGATTTAGAGTTCCAAATATATCTATCAATATAGGAGAAAACAGAGTGAAACCTAAAAATTCAAACTGTTACTGGAAATGAACGCTTCACCATAGAAGAACGAAATTTGGGGAACCAAGTCGGCTTAGTGTACTGATCATTACCTGAAAGTATCATCCAGTTTGGGTGAAAAAATATTTGCTGAGATTTCTGGAGATTCGTAATTTTTGGAAGCTTGGCAACCCCTTTCCATGAAAGTGTTTCTCGCCAGTCACTGCTTAGGGCTACATCAAGAGGAAACAAAACATAGAGATAGAACCAGAAACTACTTTATTGTGTCATTTTTCAAGAAGCTAGCACAAACCGTGTTGGATTTAGAGTTCCAAATACATCTATCAATATAGGAGAAAACAGAGTGAAACCTAAAATTTCAAACTGTTACTAGAAACGAACGCTTCAACATAGAAGAATGAAATTTGGGGAACTAAGTTGGCTTAGTATACTGATCATTACCTGAAAGTATCATCCAGTTTGGGTGCAAAAATACTTGCTGAGATTTCTGGAGATTCGTAATTTTAGGAAGCTTGGCAACCCCTTTCCATGAAAGTGTTTCTCGCCAGTCACTGCATAGGCCTACTTCAAGAGGAAAGAACACATAGAGATAGAACGTGAAACTGCTTTATTTTTTCAAGTTTCAAGAAGCTAGCACAACCGTGTTGGATTTAGAGTTCCAAATACATCTATCAATATAGGAGAAAACAGAGTGAAACCTAAAAATTCAAACTGTTACTGAAAATGAATGCTTCACCATAGAAGAACGAAATTTGGGGAACCAAGTCGGCTTAGTGTACTGACCATTACCTGAAAGTATCATCCAGTTTGGATGAAAAAATATTTGCTGAGATTTCTGGAGATTCGTAATTTTTGGAAGCTTGTGAACCCCTTTCCATGAAAGTGTTTCTCGCCAGTCACTGCTTAGGGCTACATCAAGAGGAAACAAAACATAGAGATAGAACCGGAAACTACTTTATTGTGTCAAGTTTCAAGAAGCTAGCACAAACCGTGTTGGATTTAGAGTTCCAAATATATCAATCAATATAGGAGAAAACAGAGTGAAACCTAAAAATTCAAACTGTTAGTAGAAATGAACGCTTCAACATAGAAGAATGAAATTTGGGGAACTAAGTTGGCTTAGTATACTGATCATTACCTGAAAGTATCATCCAGTTTGGGTGAAAAAATACTTGCTGAGATTTCTGGAGATTCGTAATTTTAGGAAGCTTGGCAACCCCTTTCCATGAAAGTGTTTCTCGCCAGTCACTGCATAGGGCTACTTCAAGAGGAAAGAACACATAGAGATAGAACATGAAACTGCTTTATTTTGTCAAGTTTCCAGAAGCTAGCACAAACCGTGTTGGATTTAGAGTTCCAAATACATCTATCAATATAGGAGAAAACAGAGTGAAACCTAAAAATTCAAACTGTTACTGGAAATGAACGCTTCACCATAGAAGAACGAAATTTGGGGAACCAAGTCGGCTTAGTGTACTGATCATTACCTGAAAGTATCATCCAGTTTGGGTGAAAAAATATTTGCTGAGATTTCTGGAGATTCGTTATTTTTGGAAGCTTGGCAACCCCTTTCCATGAAAGTGTTTCTCGCCAGTCACTGCTTAGGGCTACATCATGAGGAAACAAAACATAGAGATAGAACCGGAAACTACTTTATTGTGTCAAGTTTCGAGAAGCTAGCACAAACCGTGTTGGATTTAGAGTTCCAAATACATCTATCAATATAGGAGAAAACAGAGTGAAACCTAAAAATTCAAACTGTTAGTAGAAACGAACGCTTCAACATAGAAGAATGAAATTTGGGGAACTAAGTTGGCTTAGTGTACTGATCATTACCTGAAAGTATCATTCAGTTTGGGTGAAAAAATACTTGCTGAGATTTCTGGAGATTCGTAATTTTAGGAAGCTTGGCAACCCCTTTCCATGAAAGTGTTTCTCGCCAGTCACTGCATAGGCCTACTTCAAGAGGAAAGAACACATAGAGATAGAACGTGAAACTGCTTTATTTTGTCAAGTTTCAAGAAGCTAGCACAAACCGTGTTGGATTTAGAGTTCCAAATTCATCTATCAATATAGGAGAAAACAGAGTGAAACCTAAAAATTCAAACTGTTACTGGAAATGAACGCTTCACCATAGAAGAACGAAATTTGGGGAACCAAGTCGGCTTAGTGTACTGATTATTACCTGAAAGTATCATCCAGTTTGGGTGAAAAAATATTTGCTGAGATTTCTGGAGATTCGTAATTTTTGGAAGCTTGGCAACCCCTTTCCATGAAAGTGTTTCTCGCCAGTCACTGCTTAGGGCTACATCAAGAGGAAACAAAACATAGAGATAGAACGTGAAACTGCTTTATTTTGTCAAGTTTCAAGAAGCTAGCACAAACCCTGTTGGATTTAGAGTTCCAAATACATATATCAATATAGGAGAAAACAGAGTGAAACCTAAAAATTCAAACTGTTAGTATAAACGAACGCTTCAACATAGAAGAATGAAATTTGGGGAACTAAGTTGGCTTAGTATACTGATCATTACCTGAAAGTATCATCCAGTTTGGGTGAAAAAATACTTGCTGAGATTTCTGGAGATTCGTAATTTTAGGAAGCTTGGCAACCCCTTTCCATGAAAGTGTTTCTCGCCAGTCACTGCATAGGCCTACTTCAAGAGGAAAGAACACATAGAGATAGAACGTGAAACTGCTTTATTTTGTCAAGTTTCCAGAAGCTAGCACAAACCATGTTGGATTTAGAGTTCCAAATATATCTATCAATATAGGAGAAAACAGAGTGAAACCTAAAAATTCAAACTGTTACTGGAAATGAACGCTTCACCATAGAAGAACGAAATTTGGGGAACCAAGTCGGCTTAGTGTACTGATCATTACCTGAAAGTATCATCCAGTTTGGGTGAAAAAATATTTGCTGAGATTTCTGGAGATTCGTAATTTTTGGAAGCTTGGCAACCCCTTTCCATGAAAGTGTTTCTCGCCAGTCACTGCTTAGGGCTACATCAAGAGGAAACAAAACATAGAGATAGAACCAGAAACTACTTTATTGTGTCAAGTTTCAAGAAGCTAGCACAAACCGTGTTGGATTTAGAGTTCCAAATACATCTATCAATATAGGAGAAAACAGAGTGAAACCTAAAATTTCAAACTGTTACTAGAAACGAACGCTTCAACATAGAAGAATGAAATTTGGGGAACTAAGTTGGCTTAGTGTACTGATCATTACCTGAAAGTATCATCCAGTTTGGGTGCAAAAATACTTGCTGAGATTTCTGGAGATTCGTAATTTTAGGAAGCTTGGCAACCCCTTTCCATGAAAGTGTTTCTCGCCAGTCACTGCATAGGCCTACTTCAAGAGGAAAGAACACATAGAGATAGAACGTGAAACTGCTTTATTTTTTCAAGTTTCAAGAAGCTAGCACAACCGTGTTGGATTTAGAGTTCCAAATACATCTATCAATATAGGAGAAAACAGAGTGAAACCTAAAAATTCAAACTGTTACTGACAATGAATGCTTCACCATAGAAGAACGAAATTTGGGGAACCAAGTCGGCTTAGTGTACTGACCATTACCGGAAAGTATCATCCAGTTTGGGTGAAAAAATATTTGCTGAGATTTCTGGAGATTCGTAATTTTTGGAAGCTTGGGAACCCCTTTCCATGAAAGTGTTTCTCGCCAGTCACTGCTTAGGGCTACATCAAGAGGAAACAAAACATAGAGATAGAACCTGAAACTACTTTATTGTCTCAAGTTTCAAGAAGCTAGCACAAACCGTGTTGGATTTAGAGTTCCAAATACATCAATCAATATAGGAGAAAACAGAGTGAAACCTAAAAATTCAAACTGTTAGTAGAAACGAACGCTTCAACATAGAAGAATGAAATTTGGGGAACTAAGTTGGCTTAGTGTACTGATCATTACCTGAAAGTATCATCCAGTTTGGGTGCAAAAATACTGGCTGAGATTTCTGGAGATTCGTAATTTTACGAAGCTTGGCAACCCCTTTCCATGAAAGTGTTTCTCGCCAGTCACTGCATAGGCCTACTTCAAGAGGAAAGAACACATCGATATAGAACGTGAAACTGCTTTATTTTGTCAAGTTTCAAGAAGCTAGCACAAACCGTGTTGGATTTAGAGTTCCAAATACGTCTATCAATATAGGAGAAAACAGAGTGAAACCTAAAAATTCAAACTGTTACTGGAAATGAACGCTTCACCATAGAAGAACGAAATTTGGGGAACCAAGTCGGCTTAGTGTACTGATCATTACCTGAAAGTATCATCCAGTTTGGGTGAAAAAATATTTGCTGAGATTTCTGGAGATTCGTAATTTTTGGAAGCTTGGGAACCCCTTTCCATGAAAGTGTTTCTCGCCAGTCACTGCTTAGGGCTACATCAAGAGGAAACAAAACATAGAGATAGAACCGGAAACTACTTTATTGTGTCAAGTTTCAAGAAGCTAGCACAAACCGTGTTGGATTTAGAGTTCCAAAAACATGTATCAATATAGGAGAAAACAGAGTGAAACCTAAAAATTCAAACTGTTAGTAGAAACGAATGCTTCAACATAGAAGAATGAAATTTGGGGAACTAAGTTGTCTTAGTGTACTGATCATTACCTGAAAGTATCATCCAGTTTGGGTGAAAAAATACTTGCTGAGATTTCTGGAGATTCGTAATTTTAGGAAGCTTGGCAACCCCTTTCCATGAAAGTGTTTCTCGCCAGTCACTGCATAGGCCTACTTCAAGAGGAAAGAACACATAGAGATAGAACATGATACTGCTTTATTTTGTCAAGTTTCAAGAAGGTAGCACAAACCGTGTTGGATTTAGAGTTCCAAATACATCTATCAATATAGGAGAAAACAGTGAAACCTAAAAATTCATACTGTTAGTAGAAACGAACGCTTCAACATAGAAGAATGAAATTTGGGGAACTAAGTTGGCTTAGTGTACTGATCATTACCTAAAAGTATCATTCAGTTTGGGTGAAAAAATACTTGCTGAGATTTCTGGAGATTCGTAATTTTAGGAAGCTTGGCAACCCCTTTCCATGAAAGTGTTTCTCGCCAGTCACTGCATAGGCCTACTTCAAGAGGAAAGAAAACATAGAGATAGAACGTGAAACTGCTTTATTTTGTCAAGTTTCCAGAAGCTAGCACAAACCGTGTTGGATTTAGAGTTCCAAATACATCTATCAATATAGGAGAAAACAGAGTGAAACCTAAAAATTCAAACTGTTACTGGAAATGAACGCTTCACCATAGAAGAACGAAATTTGGGGAACCAAGTCGGCTTAGTGTACTGATCATTACCTGAAAGTATCATCCAGTTTGGGTGAAAAAATATTTGCTGAGACTTCTGGAGATTTGTAATTTTTGGAAGCTTGGGAACCCCTTTCCATGAAAGTGTTTCTCGCCAGTCACTGCTTAGGGCTACATCAAGAGGAAACAAAACATAGAGATAGAACCGGAAACTACTTTATTGTGTCAAGTTTCAAGAAGCTAGCACAAACCGTGTTGGATTTAGAGTTCCAAATACATCTATCAATATAGGAGAAAACAGAGTGAAACCTAAAAATTCAAACTGTTAGTAGAAATGAACGCTTCAACATAGAAGAATGAAATTTGTGGAACTAAGTTGGCTTAGTGTACTGATCATTACCTGAAAGTATCATCCAGTTTGGGTGAAAAAATACTTGCTGAGATTTCTGGAGATTCGTAATTTTAGGAAGGTTGGCAACCCCTTTCCATGAAAGTGTTTCTCGCCAGTCACTGCATAGGGCTACTTAAAGAGGAAAGAACACATAGAGATAGAACATGAAACTGCTTTATTTTGTCAAGTTTCAAGAAGCTAGCACAAACCGTGTTGGATTTAGAGTTCCAAATACATCTATCAATATAGGAGAAAACAGAGTGAAACCTAAAAATTCAAACTGTTACTGGAAATAAACGCTTCACCATAGAAGAATGAAATTTTCGGAACCAAGTTGGCTTAGTGTACTGATCATTACCTGAAAGTATCATCCAGTTTGGGTGAAAAAATATTTGCTGAGATTTCTGGAGATTCGTAATTTTTGGAAGCTTGGGAACCCCTTTCCATGAAAGTGTTTCTCGCCAGTCACTGCTTAGGGCTACATCAAGAGGAAACAAAACATAGAGCTAGAACGTGAAACTGCCTTATTTTGTCACGTTTCAAGAAGCTAGCACAAACCGTGTTGGATTTAGAGTTCCAAATACATCTATCAATATTGGAGAAAACAGAGTGAAACCTAAAAATTCAAACTGTTACTGGAAATGAACGCTTCACCATAGAAGAACGAAATTTGGGGAACCAAGTTGGCTTAGTGTACTGATCATTACCTGAAAGTATCATCCAGTTTGGGTGAAAAAATATTTGCTGAGATTTCTGCAGATTCGTAATTTTTGGAAGCTTGGGAACCCCTTTCCATGAAAGTGTTTCTCGCCAGTCACTGCTTAGGGCTACATCAAGAGGAAACAAAACATAGAGATAGAACGTGAAACTGCCTTATTTTGTCACGTTTCAGGAAGCTAGCACAAACCGTGTTGGATTTAGAGTTCCAAATACATCTATCAATATAGGAGAAAACAGAGTGAAACCTAAAAATTCAAACTGTTAGTAGAAACGAACGCTTCAACATAGAAGACTGAAATTTGGGGAACTAAGTTGGCTTAGTGTACTGATCGTTACGTGAAAGTATCATCCAGTTTGGGTGAAAAAATACTGGCTGAGATTTCTGGAGATTCGTAATTTTAGGAAGCTTGGCAACCCCTTTCCATGAAAGTGTTTCTCGCCAGTCACTGCATAGGCCTACTTCAAGAGGAAAGAACACATAGAGATAGAACGTGAAACTGCTTTATTTTGTCAAGTTTCAAGAAGCTAGCACAAACCGTGTTGGATTTAGAGTTCCAAATACATCTATCAATATAGGAGAAAACAGAGTGAAACCTAAAAATTCAAACTGTTACTGGAAATGAACGCTTCACCATAGAAGAACGAAATTTGGGGAACCAAGTCGGCTTAGTGTACTGATCATTACCTGAAAGTATCATTCAGTTTGGGTGAAAAAATACTTGCTGAGATTTCTGGAGATTCGTAATTTTAGGAAGCTTGGCAACCCCTTTCCATGAAAGTGTTTCTCGCCAGTCACTGCATAGGCCTACTTCAAGAGGAAAGAACACATAGAGATAGAACGTGAAACTGCTTTATTTTGTCAAGTTTCAAGAAGCTAGCACAAACCGTGTTGGATTTAGAGTTCCAAATACATCTATCAATATAGGAGAAAACAAAGTGAAACCTAAAAATTCAAACTGTTACTGGAAATGAACGCTTCACCATAGAAGAACGAAATTTGGGGAACCAAGTCGGCTTAGTGTACTGATCATTACCTGAAAGTATCATCCAGTTTGGGTGAAAAAATATTTGCTGAGATTTCTGGAGATTCGTAAGTTTTGGAAGCTTGGCAACCCCTTTCCATGAAAGTGTTTCTCGCCAGTCACTGCTTAGGGCTACATCAAGAGGAAACAAAACATAGAGAAAGAACGTGAAACTGCTTTATTTTGTCAAGTTTCAAGAAGCTAGCACAAACCCTGTTGGATTTAGAGTTCCAAATACATCTATCAATATAGGAGAAAACAGAGTGAAACCTAAAAATTCAAACTGTTAGTATAAACGAACGCTTCAACATAGAAGAATGAAATTTGGGGAACTAAGTTGGCTTAGTATACTGATCATTACCTGAAAGTATCATCCAGTTTGGGTGAAAAAATACTTGCTGAGATTTCTTGAGATTCGTAATTTTAGGAAGCTTGGCAACCCCTTTCCATGAAAGTGTTTCTCGCCAGTCACTGCATAGGCCTACTTCAAGAGGAAAGAACACATAGAGATAGAACGTGAAACTGCTTTATTTTGTCAAGTTTCCAGAAGCTAGCACAAACCATGTTGGATTTAGAGTTCCAAATATATCTATCAATATAGGAGAAAACAGAGTGAAACCTAAAAATTCAAACTGTTACTGGAAATGAACGCTTCACCATAGAAGAACGAAATTTGGGGAACCAAGTCGGCTTAGTGTACTGATCATTACCTGAAAGTATCATCCAGTTTGGGTGAAAAAATATTTGCTGAGATTTCTGGAGATTCGTAATTTTTGGAAGCTTGGCAACCCCTTTCCATGAAAGTGTTTCTCGCCAGTCACTGCTTAGGGCTACATCAAGAGGAAACAAAACATAGAGATAGAACCAGAAACTACTTTATTGTGTCATTTTTCAAGAAGCTAGCACAAACCGTGTTGGATTTAGAGTTCCAAATACATCTATCAATATAGGAGAAAACAGAGTGAAACCTAAAATTTCAAACTGTTACTAGAAACGAACGCTTCAACATAGAAGAATGAAATTTGGGGAACTAAGTTGGCTTAGTATACTGATCATTACCTGAAAGTATCATCCAGTTTGGGTGCAAAAATACTTGCTGAGATTTCTGGAGATTCGTAATTTTAGGAAGCTTGGCAACCCCTTTCCATGAAAGTGTTTCTCGCCAGTCACTGCATAGGCCTACTTCAAGAGGAAAGAACACATAGAGATAGAACGTGAAACTGCTTTATTTTTTCAAGTTTCAAGAAGCTAGCACAACCGTGTTGGATTTAGAGTTCCAAATACATCTATCAATATAGGAGAAAACAGAGTGAAACCTAAAAATTCAAACTGTTACTGAAAATGAATGCTTCACCATAGAAGAACGAAATTTGGGGAACCAAGTCGGCTTAGTGTACTGACCATTACCTGAAAGTATCATCCAGTTTGGGTGAAAAAATATTTGCTGAGATTTCTGGAGATTTGTAATTTTTGGAAGCTTGTGAACCCCTTTCCATGAAAGTGTTTCTCGCCAGTCACTGCTTAGGGCTACATCAAGAGGAAACAAAACATAGAGATAGAACCGGAAACTACTTTATTGTGTCAAGTTTCAAGAAGCTAGCACAAACCGTGTTGGATTTAGAGTTCCAAATATATCAATCAATATAGGAGAAAACAGAGTGAAACCTAAAAATTCAAACTGTTAGTAGAAATGAACGCTTCAACATAGAAGAATGAAATTTGGGGAACTAAGTTGGCTTAGTATACTGATCATTACCTGAAAGTATCATCCAGTTTGGGTGAAAAAATACTTGCTGAGATTTCTGGAGATTCGTAATTTTAGGAAGCTTGGCAACCCCTTTCCATGAAAGTGTTTCTCGCCAGTCACTGCATAGGGCTACTTCAAGAGGAAAGAACACATAGAGATAGAACATGAAACTGCTTTATTTTGTCAAGTTTCCAGAAGCTAGCACAAACCGTGTTGGATTTAGAGTTCCAAATACATCTATCAATATAGGAGAAAACAGAGTGAAACCTAAAAATTCAAACTGTTACTGGAAATGAACGCTTCACCATAGAAGAACGAAATTTGGGGAACCAAGTCGGCTTAGTGTACTGATCATTACCTGAAAGTATCATCCAGTTTGGGTGAAAAAATATTTGCTGAGATTTCTGGAGATTCGTTATTTTTGGAAGCTTGGCAACCCCTTTCCATGAAAGTGTTTCTCGCCAGTCACTGCTTAGGGCTACATCATGAGGAAACAAAACATAGAGATAGAACCAGAAACTACTTTATTGTGTCAAGTTTCGAGAAGCTAGCACAAACCGTGTTGGATTTAGAGTTCCAAATACATCTATCAATATAGGAGAAAACAGAGTGAAACCTAAAAATTCAAACTGTTAGTAGAAACGAACGCTTCAACATAGAAGAATGAAATTTGGGGAACTAAGTTGGCTTAGTGTACTGATCATTACCTGAAAGTATCATTCAGTTTGGGTGAAAAAATACTTGCTGAGATTTCTGGAGATTCGTAATTTTAGGAAGCTTGGCAACCCCTTTCCATGAAAGTGTTTCTCGCCAGTCACTGCATAGGCCTACTTCAAGAGGAAAGAACACATAGAGATAGAACGTGAAACTGCTTTATTTTGTCAAGTTTCAAGAAGCTAGCACAAACCGTGTTGGATTTAGAGTTCCAAATACATCTATCAATATAGGAGAAAACAGAGTGAAACCTAAAAATTCAAACTGTTACTGGAAATGAACGCTTCACCATAGAAGAACGAAATTTGGGGAACCAAGTCGGCTTAGTGTACTGATTATTACCTGAAAGTATCATCCAGTTTGGGTGAAAAAATATTTGCTGAGATTTCTGGAGATTCGTAATTTTTGGAAGCTTGGCAACCCCTTTCCATGAAAGTGTTTCTCGCCAGTCACTGCTTAGGGCTACATCAAGAGGAAACAAAACATAGAGATAGAACGTGAAACTGCTTTATTTTGTCAAGTTTCAAGAAGCTAGCACAAACCCTGTTGGATTTAGAGTTCCAAATACATATATCAATATAGGAGAAAACAGAGTGAAACCTAAAAATTCAAACTGTTAGTATAAACGAACGCTTCAACATAGAAGAATGAAATTTGGGGAACTAAGTTGGCTTAGTATACTGATCATTACCTGAAAGTATCATCCAGTTTGGGTGAAAAAATACTTGCTGAGATTTCTGGAGATTCGTAATTTTAGGAAGCTTGGCAACCCCTTTCCATGAAAGTGTTTCTCGCCAGTCACTGCATAGGCCTACTTCAAGAGGAAAGAACACATAGAGATAGAACGTGAAACTGCTTTATTTTGTCAAGTTTCCAGAAGCTAGCACAAACCATGTTGGATTTAGAGTTCCAAATATATCTATCAATATAGGAGAAAACAGAGTGAAACCTAAAAATTCAAACTGTTACTGGAAATGAACGCTTCACCATAGAAGAACGAAATTTGGGGAACCAAGTCGGCTTAGTGTACTGATCATTACCTGAAAGTATCATCCAGTTTGGGTGAAAAAATATTTGCTGAGATTTCTGGAGATTCGTAATTTTTGGAAGCTTGGCAACCCCTTTCCATGAAAGTGTTTCTCGCCAGTCACTGCTTAGGGCTACATCAAGAGGAAACAAAACATAGAGATAGAACCAGAAACTACTTTATTGTGTCAAGTTTCAAGAAGCTAGCACAAACCGTGTTGGATTTAGAGTTCCAAATACATCTATCAATATAGGAGAAAACAGAGTGAAACCTAAAATTTCAAACTGTTACTAGAAACGAACGCTTCAACATAGAAGAATGAAATTTGGGGAACTAAGTTGGCTTAGTGTACTGATCATTACCTGAAAGTATCATCCAGTTTGGGTGCAAAAATACTTGCTGAGATTTCTGGAGATTCGTAATTTTAGGAAGCTTGGCAACCCCTTTCCATGAAAGTGTTTCTCGCCAGTCACTGCATAGGCCTACTTCAAGAGGAAAGAACACATAGAGATAGAACGTGAAACTGCTTTATTTTTTCAAGTTTCAAGAAGCTAGCACAACCGTGTTGGATTTAGAGTTCCAAATACATCTATCAATATAGGAGAAAACAGAGTGAAACCTAAAAATTCAAACTGTTACTGACAATGAATGCTTCACCATAGAAGAACGAAATTTGGGGAACCAAGTCGGCTTAGTGTACTGACCATTACCTGAATTTATCATCCAGTTTGGGTGAAAAAATATTTGCTGAGATTTCTGGAGATTCGTAATTTTTGGAAACTTGGGAACCCCTTTCCATGAAAGTGTTTCTCTCCAGTCACTGCTTAGGGCTACATCAAGAGGAAACAAAACATAGAGAGAAACCGGAAACTACTTTATTGTGTCAAATTTCAAGAAGCTAGCACAAACCGTGTTGGATTTAGAGTTCCAAATACATCTATCAATATAGGAGAAAACAGAGTGAAACCTAAAAATTCAAACTGTTAGTAGAAACGAACGCTTCAACATAGAAGAATGAAATTTGGGGAACTAAGTTGGCTTAGTGTACTGATCATTACCTGAAAGTATCATCCAGTTTGGGTGAAAAAATACTTGCTGAGATTTCTGGAGATTCGTAATTTTAGGAAGCTTGGCAACCCCTTTCCATGAAAGTGTTTCTCGCCAGTCACTGCATAGGCCTACTTCAAGAGGAAAGAACACATAGAGATAGAACGTGAAACTGCTTTATTTTGTCAAGTTTCCAGAAGCTAGCACAAACCGTGTTGGATTTAGAGTTCCAAATACATCTATCAATATAGGAGAAAACAGAGTGAAACCTAAAAATTCAAACTGTTACTGGAAATGAACGCTTCACCATAGAAGAACGAAATTTGGGGAACCAAGTCGGCTTAGTGTACTGATCATTACCTGAAAGTATCATCCAGTTTGGGTGAAAAAATATTTGCTGAGATTTCTTGAGATTCGTAATTTTTGGAAGCTTGGGAACCCCTTTCCATGAAAGTGTTTCTCGCCAGTCACTGCTTAGGGCTACATCAAGAGGAAACAAAACATAGAGATAGAACGTGAAACTGCTTTATTTGGTAAAGTTTCAAGAAGCTAGCACAAACCGTGTTGGTTTTAGAGTTCCAAATACATCTATCAATATAGGAGAAAACAGAGTGAAACCTAAAAATTCAAACTGTTATTGGAAATGAACGCTTCACCATAGAAGAACGAAATTTGGGGAACCAAGTCGGCTTAGTGTACTGATCATTACCTGAAAGTATCATCCAGTTTGGGTGAAAATATATTTGCTGAGATTTCTGGAGATTCGTAATTTTTGGAAGCTTGGCAACCCCTTTCCATGAAAGTGTTTCTCGCCAGTCACTGCTTAGGGCTACATCAAGAGGAAACAAAACATAGAGATAGAACCGGAAACTACTTTATTGTGTCAAGTTTCAAGAAGCTAG
The DNA here is from genome assembly GCF_964194105.1 of Spermophilus citellus. Lineage (NCBI taxonomy): Eukaryota > Metazoa > Chordata > Mammalia > Rodentia > Sciuridae > Spermophilus > Spermophilus citellus. The sequence continues at coordinate 33,845,136 of NC_138191.1, read as the reverse complement.
CACAAACCGTGTTGGATTTAGAGTTCCAAATACATCTATCAATATAGGAGAAAACAGAGTGAAACCTAAAAATTCAAACTGTTAGTAGAAACGAACGCTTCAACATAGAAGAATGAAATTTGGGGAACTAAGTTGGCTTAGTGTACTGATCATTACCTGAAAGTATCATCCAGTTTGGGTGCAAAAATACTGGCTGAGATTTCTGGAGATTCGTAATTTTAGGAAGCTTGGCAACCCCTTTCCATGAAAGTGTTTCTCGCCAGTCACTGCATAGGCCTACTTCAAGAGGAAAGAACACATAGAGATCGAACGTGAAACTGCTTTATTTTGTCAAGTTTCAAGAAGCTAGCACAAACCGTGTTGGATTTAGAGTTCCAAATACATCTATCAATATAGGAGAAAACAGAGTGAAACCTAAAAATTCAAACTGTTACTGGAAATGAACGCTTCACCATAGAAGAACGAAATTTGGGGAACCAAGTCGGCTTAGTGTACTGATCATTACCTGAAAGTATCATCCAGTTTGGGTGAAAAAATATTTGCTGAGATTTCTGGAGATTCGTAATTTTTGGAAGCTTGGGAACCCCTTTCCATGAAAGTGTTTCTCGCCAGTCACTGCTTAGGGCTACATCAAGAGGAAACAAAACATAGAGATAGAACCGGAAACTACTTTATTGTGTCAAGTTTCAAGAAGCTAGCACAAACCGTGTTGGATTTAGAGTTCCAAAAACATGTATCAATATAGGAGAAAACAGAGTGAAACCTAAAAATTCAAACTGTTAGTAGAAACGAACGCTTCAACATAGAAGAATGAAATTTGGGGAACTAATTTGTCTTAGTGTACTGATCATTACCTGAAAGTATCATCCAGTTTGGGTGAAAAAATACTTGCTGAGATTTCTGGAGATTCGTAATTTTAGGAAGCTTGGCAACCCCTTTCCATGAAAGTGTTTCTCGCCAGTCACTGCATAGGCCTACTTCAAGAGGAAAGAACACATAGAGATATAACGTGATACTGCTTTATTTTGTCAAGTTTCAAGAAGGTAGCACAAACCGTGTTGGATTTAGAGTTCCAAATACATCTATCAATATAGGAGAAAACAGAGTGAAACCTAAAAATTCAAACTGTTACTGGAAATGAACGCTTCACCATAGAAGAACGAAATTTGGGGAACCAAGTCGGCTTAGTGTACTGATCATTACCTGAAAGTATCATCCAGTTTGGGTGAAAAAATATTTGCTGAGATTTCTGGAGATTCGTAATTTTTGGAAGCTTGGCAACCCCTTTCCATGAAAGTGTTTCTCGCCAGTCACTGCTTAGGGCTACATCAAGAGGAAACAAAACATAGAGATAGAACTGGAAACTACTTTATTGTGTCAAGTGTCAAGAAGCTAGCACAAACCGTGTTGGATTTAGAGTTCCAAATACATCTATCAATATAGGAGAAAACAGAGTGAAACCTAAAAATTCATACTGTTAGTAGAAACGAACGCTTCAACATAGAAGAATGAAATTTGGGGAACTAAGTTGGCTTAGTGTACTGATCATTACCTGAAAGTATCATTCAGTTTGGGTGAAAAAATACTTGCTGAGATTTCTGGAGATTCGTAATTTTTGGAAACTTGGGAACCCCTTTCCATGAAAGTGTTTCTCTCCAGTCACTGATTAGGGCTACATCAAGAGGAAACAAAACATAGAGATAGAACCGGAAACTACTTTATTGTGTCAAGTTTCAAGAAGCTAGCACAAACCGTGTTGGATTTAGAGTTCCAAATACATCTATCAATATAGGAGAAAACAGAGTGAAACCTAAAAATTCAAACTGTTAGTAGAAACGAACGCTTCAACATAGAAGAATGAAATTTGGGGAACTAAGTTGGGTTAGTGTACTGATCATTACCTGAAAGTATCATTCAGTTTGGGTGAAAAAATACTTGCTGAGATATCTGGAGATTCGTAATTTTAGGAAGCTTGGCAACCCCTTTCCATTAAAGTGTTTCTCGCCAGTCACTGCATAGGCCTACTTCAAGAGGAAAGAACACATAGAGATAGAACGTGAAACTGCTTTTTTTTGTCAAGTTTCCAGAAGCTAGCACAAACCGTGTTGGATTTAGAGTTCCAAATACATCTATCTATATAGGAGAAAACAGAGTGAAACCTAAAAATTCAAACTGTTACTGGAAATGAACGCTTCACCATAGAAGAACGAAATTTGGGGAACTAAGTTGGCTTAGTATACTGATCATTACCTGAAAGTATCATCCAGTTTGGGTGAAAAAATATTTGCTGAGATTTCTGGAGATTCGTAATTTTTGGAAGCTTGGGAACCCCTTTCCATGAAAGTGTTTCTCGCCAGTCACTGCTTAGGGCTACATCAAGAGGAAACAATACATAGAGATAGAATGTGAAACTGCTTTATTTTGTCAAGTTTCAAGAAGCTAGCACAAACCCTGTTGGATTTAGAGTTCCAAATACATCTATCAATATAGGAGAAAACAGAGTGAAACCTAAAAATTCAAACTGTTACTGGAAATGAACGCTTCACCATAGAAGAACGAAATTTGGGGAACCAAGTCGGCTTAGTGTACTGATCATTACCTGAAAGTGTCATCCAGTTTGGGTGAAAAAATATTTGCTGAGATTTCTGGAGATTCGTAATTTTTGGAAGCTTGGCAACCCCTTTCCATGAAAGTGTTTCTCGCCAGTCACTGCTTAGGGCTACATCAAGAGGAAATAAAACATAGAGATAGAACGTGAAACTGCTTTATTTGGTAAAGTTTCAAGAAGCTAGCACAAACCGTGTTGGATTTAGAGTTCCAAATACATCTATCAATATAGGAGAAAACAGAGTGAAACCTAAAAATTCAAACTGTTAGTAGAAATGAATGCTTCAACATAAAAGAATGAAATTTGGGGAACTAAGTTGGCTTAGTATACTGATCATTACCTGAAAGTATCATCCAGTTTGGGTGAAAAAATACTTGCTGAGATTTCTGGAGATTCGTAATTTTAGGAAGCTTGGCAACCCCTTTCCATGAAAGTGTTTCTCGCCAGTCACTGCATAGGCCTACTTCAAGAGGAAAGAACACATAGAGATAGAACATGAAACTGCTTTATTTTGTCAAGTTTCCAGAAGCTAGCACAAACCGTGTTGGATTTAGAGTTCCAAATACATCTATCAATATAGGAGAAAACAGAGTGAAACCTAAAAATTCAAACTGTTAGTAGAAACGAACGCTTCAACATAGAAGAATGAAATTTGGGGAACTAAGTTGGCTTAGTATACTGATCATTACCTGAAAGTATCATCCAGTTTGTGTGGAAAAATACATGCTGAGATTTCTGGAGATTCGCAATTTTAGGAAGGTTGGCAACCCCTTTCCATGAAAGTGTTTCTCGCCAGTCACTGCATAGGGCTACTTCAAGAGGAAAGAACACATACAGATAGAACATGAAACTGCTTTATTTTGTCAAGTTTCCAGAAGCTAGCACAAACCGTGTTGGATTTAGAGTTCCAAATACATCTATCAATATAGGAGAAAACAGAGTGAAACCTAAAAATTCAAACTGTTAGTAGAAACGAACGCTTCAACATAGAAGAATGAAATTTGGGGAACTAAGTTGGCTTAGTATACTGATCATTACCTGAAAGTATCATCCAGTTTGGGTGAAAAAATACTTGCTGAGATTTCTGGAGATTCGTAATTTTAGGAAGCTTGGCAACCCCTTTCCTTGAAAGTGTTTCTCGCCAGTCACTGCATAGGCCTACTTCAAGAGGAAAGAACACATAGAGATATAACGTGAAACTGCTTTATTTTGTCAAGTTTCAAGAAGCTAGCACAAACCGTGTTGGATTTAGAGTTCCAAATACATCTATCAATATAGGAGAAAACAGAGTGAAACCTAAAAATTCAAACTGTTACTGGAAATGAACGCTTCACCATAGAAGAACGAAATTTGGGGAACCAAGTCGGCTTAGTGTACTGATCATTACCTGAAAGTATCATCCAGTTTGGGTGAAAAAATATTTGCTGAGACTTCTGGAGATTTGTAATTTTTGGAAGCTTGGGAACCCCTTTCCATGAAAGTGTTTCTCGCCAGTCACTGCTTAGGGCTACATCAAGAGGAAACAAAACATAGAGATAGAACCGGAAACTACTTTATTGTGTCAAGTTTCAAGAAGCTAGCACAAACCGTGTTGGATTTAGAGTTCCAAATACATCTATCAATATAGGAGAAAACAGAGTGAAACCTAAAAATTCAAACTGTTAGTAGAAATGAACGCTTCAACATAGAAGAATGAAATTTGGGGAACTAAGTTGGCTTAGTGTACTGATCATTACCTGAAAGTATCATCCAGTTTGGGTGCAAAAATACTTGCGGAGATTTCTGGAGATTTGTAATTTTAGGAAGCTTGGCAACCTCTTTCCCTGAAAGTGTTTCTCGCCAGTCACTGCAGAGGCCTACTTCAAGAGGAAAGAACACATAGATATAGAAAGTGAAACTGCTTTATTTTTTCAAGTTTCAAGAAGCTAGCACAACCGTGTTGGATTTAGAGTTCCAAATACATCTATCAATATAGGAGAAAACAGAGTGAAACCTAAAAATTCAAACTGTTACTGAAAATGAATGCTTCACCATAGAAGAACGAAATTTGGGGAACCAAGTCGGCTTAGTGTACTGATCATTACCTGAAAGTATCATCCAGTTTGGGTGAAAAAATATTTGCTGAGATTTCTTTAGATTCGTAATTTTTGGAAGCTTGGGAACCCCTTTCCATGAAAGGGTTTCTCGCCAGTCACTGCTTAGGGCTACATCAAGAGGAAACAAAACATAGAGATAGAACCAGAAACTACTTTATTGTCTCAAGTTTCAAGAAGCTAGCACAAACCGTGTTGGATTTAGAGTTCCAAATACATCTATCAATATAGGAGAAAACAGAGTGAAACCTAAAAATTCAAACTGTTAGTAGAAATGAACGCTTCAACATAGAAGAATGAAATTTGGGGAACTAAGTTGGCTTAGTATACTGATCATTACCTGAAAGTATCATCCAGTTTGGGTGGAAAAATACTTGCTGAGATTTCTGGAGATTCGTAATTTTAGGAAGGTTGGCAACCCCTTTCCATGAAAGTGTTTCTCGCCAGTCACTGCATAGGGCTACTTCAAGAGGAAAGAACACATAGAGATAGAACATGAAACTGCTTTATTTTGTCAAGTTTCCAGAATCTAGGACAAACCGTGTTGGATTTAGAGTTCCAAATACATCTATCAATATACGAGAAAACAGACTGAAACCTAAAAATTCAAACTGTTAGTAGAAACGAACGCTTCAACATAGAAGAATGAAATTTGGGGAACTAAGTTGGCTTAGTATACTAATCATTACCTGAAAGTATCATCCAGTTTGGGTGAAAAAATACTTGCTGAGATTTCTGGAGATTCGTAATTTTAGGAAGCTTGGCAACCCCTTTCCATGAAAGTGTTTCTCGCCAGTCACTGCATAGGCCTACTTCAAGAGGAAAGAACACATAGAGATAGAACATGAAACTGCTTTATTTTGTCAAGTTTCCAGAAGCTAGCACAAACCGTGTTGGATTTAGAGTTCCAAATACATCTATCAATATAGGAGAAAACAGAGTGAAACCTAAAAATTCAAACTGTTACTGGAAATGAACGCTTCACCATAGAAGAACGAAATTTGGGGAACCAAGTCGGCTTAGTGTACTGATCATTACCTGAAAGTATCATCCAGTTTGGGTGAAAAAATATTTGCTGAGATTTCTGGAGATTCGTAATTTTAGGAATCTTGGGAACCCCTTTCCATGAAAGTGTTTCTCGCCAGTCACTGCTTAGGGCTACATCAAGAGGAAACAAAACATAGAGATAGAACCAGAAACTACTTTATTGTGTCAAGTTTCAAGAAGCTAGCACAAACCGTGTTGGATTTAGAGTTCCAAATACATCTATCAATATAGGAGAAAACAGAGTGAAACCTAAAAATTCAAACTGTTACTGGAAATGAACGCTTCACCATAGAAGAACGAAATTTGGGGAACCAAGTCGGCTTAGTGTACTGATCATTACCTGAAAGTATCATCCAGTTTGGGTGAAAAAATACCTGCTGAGATTTCTGGAGATTCGTAATTTTAGGAAGCTTGGGAACCCCTTTCCATGAAAGTGTTTCTCGCCAGTCACTGCATAGGCCTACTTCAAGAGGAAAGAACACATAGAGATCGAACGTGAAACTGCTTTATTTTGTCAAGTTTCAAGAAGCTAGCACAACCGTGTTGGATTTAGAGTTCCAAATACATCTATCAATATAGGAGAAAACAGAGTGAAACCTAAAAATTCAAACTGTTACTGAAAATGAATGCTTCACCATAGAAGAACGAAATTTGGGGAACCAAGTCGGCTTAGTGTACTGACCATTACCTGAAAGTATCATCCAGTTTGGGTGAAAAAATATTTGCTGAGATTTCTGGAGATTCGTAATTTTTGGAAGCTTGTGAACCCCTTTCCATGTAAGTGTTTCTCGCCAGTCACTGCTTAGGGCTACATCAAGAGGAAACAAAACATAGAGATAGAACCGGAAACTACTTTATTGTGTCAAGTTTCAAGAAGCTAGCACAAACCGTGTTGGATTTAGAGTTCCAAATATATCAATCAATATAGGAGAAAACAGAGTGAAACCTAAAAATTCAAACTGTTAGTAGAAATGAACGCTTCAACATAGAAGAATGAAATTTGGGGAACTAAGTTGGCTTAGTATACTGATCATTACCTGAAAGTATCATCCAGTTTTGGTGAAAAAATACTTGCTGAGATTTCTGGAGATTCGTAATTTTAGGAAGCTTGGCAACCCCTTTCCATGAAAGTGTTTCTCGCCAGTCACTGCATAGGGCTACTTCAAGAGGAAAGAACACATAGAGATAGAACATGAAACTGCTTTATTTTGTCAAGTTTCCAGAAGCTAGCACAAACCGTGTTGGATTTAGAGTTCCAAATACATCTATCAATATAGGAGAAAACAGAGTGAAACCTAAAAATTCAAACTGTTACTGGAAATGAACGCTTCACCATAGAAGAACGAAATTTGGGGAACCAAGTCGGCTTAGTGTACTGATCATTACCTGAAAGTATCATCCAGTTTGGGTGAAAAAATACTTGCTGAGATTTCTGGAGATTCGTAATTTTAGGAAGCTTGGCAACCCCTTTCCATGAAAGTGTTTCTCGCCAGTCACTGCATAGGCCTACTTCAAGAGGAAAGAACACATAGAGATATAACGTGAAACTGCTTTATTTTGTCAAGTTTCAAGAAGCTAGCACAAACCGTGTTGGATTTAGAGTTCCAAATACATCTATCAATATAGGAGAAAACAGAGTGAAACCTAAAAATTCAAACTGTTACTGGAAATGAACGCTTCACCATAGAAGAACGAAATTTGGGGAACCAAGTCGGCTTAGTGTACTGATCATTACCTGAAAGTATCATCCAGTTTGGGTGAAAAAATATTTGCTGAGATTTCTGGAGATTCGTAATTTTTGGAAGCTTGGCAACCCCTTTCCATGAAAGTGTTTCTCGCCAGTCACTGCTTAGGGCTACATCAAGAGGAAACAAAACATAGAGATAGAACCGGAAACTACTTTATTGTGTCAAGTTTCGAGAAGCTAGCACAAACCGTGTTGGATTTAGAGTTCCAAATACATCTATCAATATAGGAGAAAACAGAGTGAAACCTAAAAATTCAAACTGTTAGTAGAAACGAACGCTTCAACATAGAAGAATGAAATTTGGGGAACTAAGTTGGCTTAGTGTACTGATCATTACCTGAAAGTATCATTCAGTTTGGGTGAAAAAATACTTGCTGAGATTTCTGGAGATTCGTAATTTTAGGAAGCTTGGCAACCCCTTTCCATGAAAGTGTTTCTCGCCAGTCACTGCATAGGCCTACTTCAAGAGGAAAGAACACATAGAGATAGAACGTGAAACTGCTTTATTTTGTCAAGTTTCAAGAAGCTAGCACAAACCGTGTTGGATTTAGAGTTCCAAATACATCTATTAATATAGGAGAAAACAGAGTGAAACCTAAAAATTCAAACTGTTACTGGAAATAAACGCTTCACCATAGAAGAACGAAATTTGGGGAACCAAGTCGGCTTAGTGTACTGATCATTACCTGAAAGTATCATCCAGTTTGGGTGAAAAAATATTTGCTGAGATTTCTGGAGATTCGTAATTTTTGGAAGCTTGGGAACCCCTTTCCATGAAAGTGTTTCTCGCCAGTCACTGCTTAGGGCTACATCAAGAGGAAACAAAACATAGAGCTAGAACGTGAAACTGCCTTATTTTGTCACGTTTCAAGAAGCTAGCACAAACCGTGTTGGATTTAGAGTTCCAAATACATCTATCAATATTGGAGAAAACAGAGTGAAACCTAAAAATTCAAACTGTTACTGGAAATGAACGCTTCACCATAGAAGAACGAAATTTGGGGAACCAAGTTGGCTTAGTGTACTGATCATTACCTGAAAGTATCATCCAGTTTGGGTGAAAAAATACTTGCTGAGATTTCTGGAGATTCGTAATTTTAGGAAGCTTGGCAACCCCTTTCCATGAAAGTGTTTCTCGCCAGTCACTGCATAGGCCTACTTCAAGAGGAAAGAACACATAGAGATAGAACGTGAAACTACTTTATTTTGTCAAGTTACAAGAAGCTAGCACAAACCGTGTTGGATTTAGAGTTCCAAATACATCTATCAATATAGGAGAAAACAGAGTGAAACCTAAAAATTCAAACTGTTATTGGAAATGAACGCTTCACCATAGAAGAACGAAATTTGGGGAACCAAGTCGGCTTAGTGTACTGATCATTACCTGAAAGTATCATCCAGTTTGGGTGAAAAAATATTTGCTGAGATTTCTGGAGATTCGTAATTTTTGGAAACTCTGGAACCCCTTTCCATGAAAGTGTTTCTCGCCAGTCACTGCTTAGGGCTACATCAAGAGGAAACAAAACATAGAGATAGAACCGGAAACTACTTTATTGTGTCAAGTTTCCAGAATCTAGCTCAAACCGTGTTGGATTTAGAGTTCCAAATACATCTATCAATATAGGAGAAAACAGAGTGAAACCTAAAAATTCAAACTGTTAGTAGAAACGAACGCTTCAACATAGAAGAATGAAATTTGGGGAACTAAGTTGGCTTAGTGTACTGATCATTACCTGAAAGTATCATCCAGTTTGGGTGAAAAAATACTGGCTGAGATTTCTGGAGATTCGTAATTTTAGGAAGCTTGGCAACCCCTTTCCATGAAAGTGTTTCTCGCCAGTCACTGCATAGGCCTACTTCAAGAGGAAAGAACACATAGAGATCGAACGTGAAACTGCTTTATTTTGTCAAGTTTCAAGAAGCTAGCACAAACCGTGTTGGATTTAGAGTTCCAAATACATCTATCAATATAGGAGAAAACAGAGTGAAACCTAAAAATTCAAACTGTTACTGGAAATGAACGCTTCACCATAGAAGAACGAAATTTGGGGAACCAAGTCGGCTTAGTGTACTGATCATTACCTGAAAGTATCATCCAGTTTGGGTGAAAAAATATTTGCTGAGACTTCTGGAGATTCGTAATTTTTGGAAGCTTGGGAACCCCTTTCCATGAAAGTGTTTCTCGCCAGTCACTGCTTAGGGCTACATCAAGAGGAAACAAAACATAGAGATAGAACCGGAAACTACTTTATTGTGTCAAGTTTCAAGAAGCTAGCACAAACCGTGTTGGATTTAGAGTTCCAAATACATCTATCAATATAGGAGAAAACAGAGTGAAACCTAAAAATTCAAACTGTTAGTAGAAATGAACGCTTCAACATAGAAGAATGAAATTTGGGGAACTAAGTTGGCTTAGTGTACTGATCATTACCTGAAAGTATCATCCAGTTTGGGTGAAAAAATACTTGCTGAGATTTCTGGAGATTCGTAATTTTAGGAAGCTTGGCAACCCCTTTCCATGAAAGTGTTTCTCGCCAGTCACTGCATAGGGCTACTTAAAGAGGAAAGAACACATAGAGATAGAACATGAAACTGCTTTATTTTGTCAAGTTTCAAGAAGCTAGCACAAACCGTGTTGGATTTAGAGTTCCAAATATATCTATCAATATAGGAGAAAACAGAGTGAAACCTAAAAATTCAAACTGTTACTGGAAATAAACGCTTCACCATAGAAGAACGAAATTTGGGGAACCAAGTTGGCTTAGTGTACTGATCATTACCTGAAAGTATCATCCAGTTTGGGTGAAAAAATATTTGCTGAGATTTCTGGAGATTCGTATTTTTTGGAAGCTTGGGAACCCCTTTCCATGAAAGTGTTTCTCGCCAGTCACTGCTTAGGGCTACATCAAGAGGAAACAAAACATAGAGCTAGAACGTGAAACTGCCTTATTTTGTCAAGTTTCAAGAAGCTAGCACAAACCGTGTTGGATTTAGAGTTCCAAATACATCTATCAATATTGGAGAAAACAGAGTGAAACCTAAAAATTCAAACTGTTACTGGAAATGAACGCTTCACCATAGAAGAACGAAATTTGGGGAACCAAGTTGGCTTAGTGTACTGATCATTACCTGAAAGTATCATCCAGTTTGGGTGAAAAAATATTTGCTGAGATTTCTGGAGATTCGTAATTTTTGGAAGCTTGGGAACCCCTTTCCATGAAAGTGTTTCTCGCCAGTCACTGCTTAGGGCTACATCAAGAGGAAACAAAACATAGAGATAGAACGTGAAACTGCCTTATTTTGTCACGTTTCAAGAAGCTAGCACAAACCGTGTTGGATTTAGAGTTCCAAATACGTCTATCAATATAGGAGAAAACAGAGTGAAACCTAAAAATTCAAACTGTTAGTAGAAACGAACGCTTCAACATAAAAGAATGAAATTTGGGGAACTAAGTTGTCTTAGTGTACTGATCATTACCTGAAAGTATCATCCAGTTTGGGTGAAAAAATACTTGCTGAGATTTCTGGAGATTCGTAATTTTAGGAAGCTTGGCAACCCCTTTCCATGAAAGTGTTTCTCGCCAGTCACTGCATAGGCCTACTTCAAGAGGAAAGAACACATAGAGATAGAACGTGAAACTACTTTATTTTGTCAAGTTACAAGAAGCTAGCACAAACCGTGTTGGATTTAGAGTTCCAAATACATCTATCAATATAGGAGAAAACAGAGTGAAACCTAAAAATTCAAACTGTTATTGGAAATGAACGCTTCACCATAGAAGAACGAAATTTGGGGAACCAAGTCGGCTTAGTGTACTGATCATTACCTGAAAGTATCATCCAGTTTGGGTGAAAAAATATTTGCTGAGATTTCTGGAGATTCGTAATTTTTGGAAACTCTGGAACCCCTTTCCATGAAAGTGTTTCTCGCCAGTCACTGCTTAGGGCTACATCAAGAGGAAACAAAACATAGAGATAGAACCGGAAACTACTTTATTGTGTCAAGTTTCGAGAAGCTAGCACAAACCGTGTTGGATTTAGAGTTCCAAATACATCTATCAATATAGGAGAAAAAGAGTGAAACCTAAAAATTCAAACTGTTAGTAGAAACGAACGCTTCAACATAGAAGAATGAAATTTGGGGAACTAAGTTGGCTTAGTGTACTGATCATTACCTGAAAGTATCATCCAGTTTGGGTGCAAAAATACTGGCTGAGATTTCTGGAGATTCGTAATTTTAGGAAGCTTGGCAACCCCTTTCCATGAAAGTGTTTCTCGCCAGTCACTGCATAGGCCTACTTCAAGAGGAAAGAACACATAGAGATCGAACTTGAAACTGCTTTATTTTGTCAAGTTTCAAGAAGCTAGCACAAACCGTGTTGGATTTAGAGTTCCAAATACATCTATCAATATAGGAGAAAACAGAGTGAAACCTAAAAATTCAAACTGTTACTGGAAATGAACGCTTCACCATAGAAGAACGAAATTTGGGGAACCAAGTCGGCTTAGTGTACTGATCATTACCTGAAAGTATCATCCAGTTTGGGTGAAAAAATATTTGCTGAGATTTCTGGAGATTCGTAATTTTTGGAAGCTTGGGAACCCCTTTCCATGAAAGTGTTTCTCGCCAGTCACTGCTTAGGGCTACATCAAGAGGAAACAAAACATAGAGATAGAACCGGAAACTACTTTATTGTGTCAAGTTTCAAGAAGCTAGCACAAACCGTGTTGGATTTAGAGTTCCAAAAACATGTATCAATATAGGAGAAAACAGAGTGAAACCTAAAAATTCAAACTGTTAGTAGAAACGAATGCTTCAACATAGAAGAATGAAATTTGGGGAACTAAGTTGTCTTAGTGTACTGATCATTACCTGAAAGTATCATCCAGTTTGGGTGAAAAAATACTTGCTGAGATTTCTGGAGATTCGTAATTTTAGGAAGCTTGGCAACCCCTTTCCATGAAAGTGTTTCTCGCCAGTCACTGCATAGGCCTACTTCAAGAGGAAAGAACACATAGAGATAGAACATGATACTGCTTTATTTTGTCAAGTTTCAAGAAGGTAGCACAAACCGTGTTGGATTTAGAGTTCCAAATACATCTATCAATATAGGAGAAAACAGAGTGAAACCTAAAAATTCATACTGTTAGTAGAAATGAACGCTTCAACATAGAAGAATGAAATTTGGGGAACTAAGTTGGCTTAGTGTACTGATCATTACCTGAAAGTATCATTCAGTTTGGGTGAAAAAATACTTGCTGAGATTTCTGGAGATTCGTAATTTTAGGAAGCTTGGCAACCCCTTTCCATGAAAGTGTTTCTCGCCAGTCACTGCATAGGCCTACTTCAAGAGGAAAGAACACATAGAGATAGAACGTGAAACTGCTTTATTTTGTCAAGTTTCCAGAAGCTAGCACAAACCGTGTTGGATTTAGAGTTCCAAATACATCTATCAATATAGGAGAAAACAGAGTGAAACCTAAAAATTCAAACTGTTACTGGAAATGAACGCTTCACCATAGAAGAACGAAATTTGGGGAACCAAGTCGGCTTAGTGTACTGATCATTACCTGAAAGTATCATCCAGTTTGGGTGAAAAAATATTTGCTGAGACTTCTGGAGATTTGTAATTTTTGGAAGCTTGGGAACCCCTTTCCATGAAAGTGTTTCTCGCCAGTCACTGCTTAGGGCTACATCAAGAGGAAACAAAACATAGAGATAGAACCGGAAACTACTTTATTGTGTCAAGTTTCAAGAAGCTAGCACAAACCGTGTTGGATTTAGAGTTCCAAATACATCTATCAATATAGGAGAAAACAGAGTGAAACCTAAAAATTCAAACTGTTAGTAGAAATGAACGCTTCAACATAGAAGAATGAAATTTGGGGAACTAAGTTGGCTTAGTGTACTGATCATTACCTGAAAGTATCATCCAGTTTGGGTGAAAAAATACTTGCTGAGATTTCTGGAGATTCGTAATTTTAGGAAGCTTGGCAACCCCTTTCCATGAAAGTGTTTCTCGCCAGTCACTGCATAGGGCTACTTAAAGAGGAAAGAACACATAGAGATAGAACATGAAACTGCTTTATTTTGTCAAGTTTCAAGAAGCTAGCACAAACCGTGTTGGATTTAGAGTTCCAAATACATCTATCAATATAGGAGAAAACAGAGTGAAACCTAAAAATTCAAACTGTTACTGGAAATAAACGCTTCACCATAGAAGAACGAAATTTGGGGAACCAAGTTGGCTTAGTGTACTGATCATTACCTGAAAGTATCATCCAGTTTGGGTGAAAAAATATTTGCTGAGATTTCTGGAGATTCGTAATTTTTGGAAGCTTGGGAACCCCTTTCCATGAAAGTGTTTCTCGCCAGTCACTGCTTAGGGCTACATCAAGAGGAAACAAAACATAGAGCTAGAACGTGAAACTGCCTTATTTTGTCACGTTTCAAGAAGCTAGCACAAACCGTGTTGGATTTAGAGTTCCAAATACATCTATCAATATTGGAGAAAACAGAGTGAAACCTAAAAATTCAAACTGTTACTGGAAATGAACGCTTCACCATAGAAGAACGAAATTTGGGGAACCAAGTTGGCTTAGTGTACTGATCATTACCTGAAAGTATCATCCAGTTTGGGTGAAAAAATATTTGCTGAGATTTCTGCAGATTCGTAATTTTTGGAAGCTTGGGAACCCCTTTCCATGAAAGTGTTTCTCGCCAGTCACTGCTTAGGGCTACATCAAGAGGAAACAAAACATAGAGATAGAACGTGAAACTGCCTTATTTTGTCACGTTTCAGGAAGCTAGCACAAACCGTGTTGGATTTAGAGTTCCAAATACATCTATCAATATAGGAGAAAACAGAGTGAAACCTAAAAATTCAAACTGTTAGTAGAAACGAACGCTTCAACATAGAAGACTGAAATTTGGGGAACTAAGTTGGCTTAGTGTACTGATCGTTACGTGAAAGTATCATCCAGTTTGGGTGAAAAAATACTGGCTGAGATTTCTGGAGATTCGTAATTTTAGGAAGCTTGGCAACCCCTTTCCATGAAAGTGTTTCTCGCCAGTCACTGCATAGGCCTACTTCAAGAGGAAAGAACACATAGAGATAGAACGTGAAACTGCTTTATTTTGTCAAGTTTCAAGAAGCTAGCACAAACCGTGTTGGATTTAGAGTTCCAAATACATCTATCAATATAGGAGAAAACAGAGTGAAACCTAAAAATTCAAACTGTTACTGGAAATGAACGCTTCACCATAGAAGAACGAAATTTGGGGAACCAAGTCGGCTTAGTGTACTGATCATTACCTGAAAGTATCATCCAGTTTGGGTGAAAAAATATTTGCTGAGATTTCTGGAGATTCGTAATTTTTGGAAGCTTGGCAACCCCTTTCCATGAAAGTGTTTCTCGCCAGTCACTGCTTAGGGCTACATCAAGAGGAAACAAAACATAGAGATAGAACCGGAAACTACTTTATTGTGTCAAGTTTCGAGAAGCTAGCACAAACCGTGTTGGATTTAGAGTTCCAAATACATCTATCAATATAGGAGAAAACAGAGTGAAACCTAAAAATTCAAACTGTTAGTAGAAACGAACGCTTCAACATAGAAGAATGAAATTTGGGGAACTAAGTTGGCTTAGTGTACTGATCATTACCTGAAAGTATCATTCAGTTTGGGTGAAAAAATACTTGCTGAGATTTCTGGAGATTCGTAATTTTAGGAAGCTTGGCAACCCCTTTCCATGAAAGTGTTTCTCGCCAGTCACTGCATAGGCCTACTTCAAGAGGAAAGAACACATAGAGATAGAACGTGAAACTGCTTTATTTTGTCAAGTTTCAAGAAGCTAGCACAAACCGTGTTGGATTTAGAGTTCCAAATACATCTATTAATATAGGAGAAAACAGAGTGAAACCTAAAAATTCAAACTGTTACTGGAAATAAACGCTTCACCATAGAAGAACGAAATTTGGGGAACCAAGTCGGCTTAGTGTACTGATCATTACCTGAAAGTATCATCCAGTTTGGGTGAAAAAATATTTGCTGAGATTTCTGGAGATTCGTAATTTTTGGAAGCTTGGGAACCCCTTTCCATGAAAGTGTTTCTCGCCAGTCACTGCTTAGGGCTACATCAAGAGGAAACAAAACATAGAGCTAGAACGTGAAACTGCCTTATTTTGTCACGTTTCAAGAAGCTAGCACAAACCGTGTTGGATTTAGAGTTCCAAATACATCTATCAATATTGGAGAAAACAGAGTGAAACCTAAAAATTCAAACTGTTACTGGAAATGAACGCTTCACCATAGAAGAACGAAATTTGGGGAACCAAGTTGGCTTAGTGTACTGATCATTACCTGAAAGTATCATCCAGTTTGGGTGAAAAAATACTTGCTGAGATTTCTGGAGATTCGTAATTTTAGGAAGCTTGGCAACCCCTTTCCATGAAAGTGTTTCTCGCCAGTCACTGCATAGGCCTACTTCAAGAGGAAAGAACACATAGAGATAGAACGTGAAACTACTTTATTTTGTCAAGTTACAAGAAGCTAGCACAAACCGTGTTGGATTTAGAGTTCCAAATACATCTATCAATATAGGAGAAAACAGAGTGAAACCTAAAAATTCAAACTGTTATTGGAAATGAACGCTTCACCATAGAAGAACGAAATTTGGGGAACCAAGTCGGCTTAGTGTACTGATCATTACCTGAAAGTATCATCCAGTTTGGGTGAAAAAATATTTGCTGAGATTTCTGGAGATTCGTAATTTTTGGAAACTCTGGAACCCCTTTCCATGAAAGTGTTTCTCGCCAGTCACTGCTTAGGGCTACATCAAGAGGAAACAAAACATAGAGATAGAACCGGAAACTACTTTATTGTGTCAAGTTTCCAGAATCTAGCTCAAACCGTGTTGGATTTAGAGTTCCAAATACATCTATCAATATAGGAGAAAACAGAGTGAAACCTAAAAATTCAAACTGTTAGTAGAAACGAACGCTTCAACATAGAAGAATGAAATTTGGGGAACTAAGTTGGCTTAGTGTACTGATCATTACCTGAAAGTATCATCCAGTTTGGGTGCAAAAATACTGGCTGAGATTTCTGGAGATTCGTAATTTTAGGAAGCTTGGCAACCCCTTTCCATGAAAGTGTTTCTCGCCAGTCACTGCATAGGCCTACTTCAAGAGGAAAGAACACATAGAGATCGAACGTGAAACTGCTTTATTTTGTCAAGTTTCAAGAAGCTAGCACAAACCGTGTTGGATTTAGAGTTCCAAATACATCTATCAATATAGGAGAAAACAGAGTGAAACCTAAAAATTCAAACTGTTACTGGAAATGAACGCTTCACCATAGAAGAACGAAATTTGGGGAACCAAGTCGGCTTAGTGTACTGATCATTACCTGAAAGTATCATCCAGTTTGGGTGAAAAAATATTTGCTGAGACTTCTGGAGATTCGTAATTTTTGGAAGCTTGGGAACCCCTTTCCATGAAAGTGTTTCTCGCCAGTCACTGCTTAGGGCTACATCAAGAGGAAACAAAACATAGAGATATAACCGGAAACTACTTTATTGTGTCAAGTTTCAAGAAGCTAGCACAAACCGTGTTGGATTTAGAGTTCCAAATACATCTATCAATATAGGAGAAAACAGAGTGAAACCTAAAAATTCAAACTGTTAGTAGAAATGAACGCTTCAACATAGAAGAATGAAATTTGGGGAACTAAGTTGGCTTAGTGTACTGATCATTACCTGAAAGTATCATCCAGTTTGGGTGAAAAAATACTTGCTGAGATTTCTGGAGATTCGTAATTTTAGGAAGCTTGGCAACCCCTTTCCATGAAAGTGTTTCTCGCCAGTCACTGCATAGGGCTACTTAAAGAGGAAAGAACACATAGAGATAGAACATGAAACTGCTTTATTTTGTCAAGTTTCAAGAAGCTAGCACAAACCGTGTTGGATTTAGAGTTCCAAATACATCTATCAATATAGGAGAAAACAGAGTGAAACCTAAAAATTCAAACTGTTACTGGAAATAAACGCTTCACCATAGAAGAACGAAATTTGGGGAACCAAGTTGGCTTAGTGTACTGATCATTACCTGAAAGTATCATCCAGTTTGGGTGAAAAAATATTTGCTGAGATTTCTGGAGATTCGTAATTTTTGGAAGCTTGGGAACCCCTTTCCATGAAAGTGTTTCTCGCCAGTCACTGCTTAGGGCTACATCAAGAGGAAACAAAACATAGAGCTAGAACGTGAAACTGCCTTATTTTGTCAAGTTTCAAGAAGCTAGCACAAACCGTGTTGGATTTAGAGTTCCAAATACATCTATCAATATTGGAGAAAACAGAGTGAAACCTAAAAATTCAAACTGTTACTGGAAATGAACGCTTCACCATAGAAGAACGAAATTTGGGGAACCAAGTTGGCTTAGTGTACTGATCATTACCTGAAAGTATCATCCAGTTTGGGTGAAAAAATATTTGCTGAGATTTCTGGAGATTCGTAATTTTTGGAAGCTTGGGAACCCCTTTCCATGAAAGTGTTTCTCGCCAGTCACTGCTTAGGGCTACATCAAGAGGAAACAAAACATAGAGATAGAACGTGAAACTGCCTTATTTTGTCACGTTTCAAGAAGCTAGCACAAACCGTGTTGGATTTAGAGTTCCAAATACATCTCTCAATATAGGAGAAAACAGAGTGAAACCTAAAAATTCAAACTGTTAGTAGAAACGAACGCTTCAACATAAAAGAATGAAATTTGGGGAACTAAGTTGTCTTAGTGTACTGATCATTACCTGAAAGTATCATCCAGTTTGGGTGAAAAAATACTTGCTGAGATTTCTGGAGATTCGTAATTTTAGGAAGCTTGGCAACCCCTTTCCATGAAAGTGTTTCTCGCCAGTCACTGCATAGGCCTACTTCAAGAGGAAAGAACACATAGAGATAGAACGTGAAACTACTTTATTTTGTCAAGTTACAAGAAGCTAGCACAAACCGTGTTGGATTTAGAGTTCCAAATACATCTATCAATATAGGAGAAAACAGAGTGAAACCTAAAAATTCAAACTGTTATTGGAAATGAACGCTTCACCATAGAAGAACGAAATTTGGGGAACCAAGTCGGCTTAGTGTACTGATCATTACCTGAAAGTATCATCCAGTTTGGGTGAAAAAATATTTGCTGAGATTTCTGGAGATTCGTAATTTTTGGAAACTCTGGAACCCCTTTCCATGAAAGTGTTTCTCGCCAGTCACTGCTTAGGGCTACATCAAGAGGAAACAAAACATAGAGATAGAACCGGAAACTACTTTATTGTGTCAAGTTTCGAGAAGCTAGCACAATCCGTGTTGGATTTAGAGTTCCAAATACATCTATCAATATAGGAGAAAACAGAGTGAAACCTAAAAATTTAAACTGTTAGTAGAAACGAACGCTTCAACATAGAAGAATGAAATTTGGGGAACTAAGTTGGCTTAGTGTACTGATCATTACCTGAAAGTATCATCCAGTTTGGGTGCAAAAATACTGGCTGAGATTTCTGGAGATTCGTAATTTTAGGAAGCTTGGCAACCCCTTTCCATGAAAGTGTTTCTCGCCAGTCACTGCATAGGCCTACTTCAAGAGGAAAGAACACATAGAGATCGAACGTGAAACTGCTTTATTTTGTCAAGTTTCAAGAAGCTAGCACAAACCGTGTTGGATTTAGAGTTCCAAATACATCTATCAATATAGGAGAAAACAGAGTGAAACCTAAAAATTCAAACTGTTACTGGAAATGAACGCTTCACCATAGAAGAACGAAATTTGGGGAACCAAGTCGGCTTAGTGTACTGATCATTACCTGAAAGTATCATCCAGTTTGGGTGAAAAAATATTTGCTGAGATTTCTGGAGATTCGTAATTTTTGGAAGCTTGGGAACTCCTTTCCATGAAAGTGTTTCTCGCCAGTCACTGCTTAGGGCTACATCAAGAGGAAACAAAACATAGAGATAGAACCGGAAACTACTTTATTGTGTCAAGTTTCAAGAAGCTAGCACAAACCGTGTTGGATTTAGAGTTCCAAAAACATGTATCAATATAGGAGAAAACAGAGTGAAACCTAAAAATTCAAACTGTTAGTAGAAACGAATGCTTCAACATAGAAGAATGAAATTTGGGGAACTAAGTTGTCTTAGTGTACTGATCATTACCTGAAAGTATCATCCAGTTTGGGTGAAAAAATACTTGCTGAGATTTCTGGAGATTCGTAATTTTAGGAAGCTTGGCAACCCCTTTCCATGAAAGTGTTTCTCGCCAGTCACTGCATAGGCCTACTTCAAGAGGAAAGAACACATAGAGATAGAACATGATACTGCTTTATTTTGTCAAGTTTCAAGAAGGTAGCACAAACCGTGTTGGATTTAGAGTTCCAAATACATCTATCAATATAGGAGAAAACAGAGTGAAACCTAAAAATTCATACTGTTAGTAGAAACGAACGCTTCAACATAGAAGAATGAAATTTGGGGAACTAAGTTGGCTTAGTGTACTGATCATTACCTGAAAGTATCATTCAGTTTGGGTGAAAAAATACTTGCTGAGATTTCTGGAGATTCGTAATTTTAGGAAGCTTGGCAACCCCTTTCCATGAAAGTGTTTCTCGCCAGTCACTGCATAGGCCTACTTCAAGAGGAAAGAACACATAGAGATAGAACGTGAAACTGCTTTATTTTGTCAAGTTTCCAGAAGCTAGCACAAACCGTGTTGGATTTAGAGTTCCAAATACATCTATCAATATAGGAGAAAACAGAGTGAAACCTAAAAATTCAAACTGTTACTGGAAATGAACGCTTCACCATAGAAGAACGAAATTTGGGGAACCAAGTCGGCTTAGTGTACTGATCATTACCTGAAAGTATCATCCAGTTTGGGTGAAAAAATATTTGCTGAGACTTCTGGAGATTTGTAATTTTTGGAAGCTTGGCAACCCCTTTCCATGAAAGTGTTTCTCGCCAGTCACTGCTTAGGGCTACATCAAGAGGAAACAAAACATAGAGATAGAACCGGAAACTACTTTATTGTGTCAAGTTTCAAGAAGCTAGCACAAACCGTGTTGGATTTAGAGTTCCAAATACATCTATCAATATAGGAGAAAACAGAGTGAAACCTAAAAATTCAAACTGTTAGTAGAAATGAACGCTTCAACATACAAGAATGAAATTTGGGGAACTAAGTTGGCTTAGTGTACTGATCATTACCTGAAAGTATCATCCAGTTTGGGTGAAAAAATACTTGCTGAGATTTCTGGAGATTCGTAATTTTAGGAAGCTTGGCAACCCCTTTCCATGAAAGTGTTTCTCGCCAGTCACTGCATAGGGCTACTTAAAGAGGAAAGAACACATAGAGATAGAACATGAAACTGCTTTATTTTGTCAAGTTTCAAGAAGCTAGCACAAACCGTGTTGGATTTAGAGTTCCAAATACATCTATCAATATAGGAGAAAACAGAGTGAAACCTAAAAATTCAAACTGTTACTGGAAATAAACGCTTCACCATAGAAGAACGAAATTTGGGGAACCAAGTTGGCTTAGTGTACTGATCATTACCTGAAAGTATCATCCAGTTTGGGTGAAAAAATATTTGCTGAGATTTCTGGAGATTCATAATTTTTGGAAGCTTGGGAACCCCTTTCCATGAAAGTGTTTCTCGCCAGTCACTGCTTAGGGCTACATCAAGAGGAAACAAAACATAGAGCTAGAACGTGAAACTGCCTTATTTTGTCACATTTCAAGAAGCTAGCACAAACCGTGTTGGATTTAGAGTTCCAAATACATCTATCAATATTGGAGAAAACAGAGTGAAACCTAAAAATTCAAACTGTTACGGGAAATGAACGCTTCACCATAGAAGAACGAAATTTGGGGAACCAAGTTGGCTTAGTGTACTGATCATTACCTGAAAGTATCATCCAGTTTGGGTGAAAAAATATTTGCTGAGATTTCTGGAGATTCGTAATTTTTGGAAGCTTGGGAACCCCTTTCCATGAAAGTGTTTCTCGCCAGTCACTGCTTAGGGCTACATCAAGAGGAAACAAAACATAGAGATAGAACGTGAAACTGCCTTATTTTGTCACGTTTCAGGAAGCTAGCACAAACCGTGTTGGATTTAGAGTTCCAAATACATATATCAATATAGGAGAAAACAGAGTGAAACCTAAAAATTCAAACTGTTAGTAGAAACGAACGCTTCAACATAGAAGACTGAAATTTGGGGAACTAAGTTGGCTTAGTGTACTGATCTTTACGTGAAAGTATCATCCAGTTTGGGTTAAAAAATACTGGCTGAGATTTCTGGAGATTCGTAATTTTAGGAAGCTTGGCAACCCCTTTCCATGAAAGTGTTTCTCGCCAGTCACTGCATAGGCCTACTTCAAGAGGAAAGAACACATAGAGATCGAACGTGAAACTGCTTTATTTTGTCAAGTTTCAAGAAGCTAGCACAAACCGTGTTGGATTTAGAGTTCCAAATACATCTATCAATATAGGAGAAAACAGAGTGAAACCTAAAAATTCAAACTGTTACTGGAAATGAACGCTTCACCATAGAAGAACGAAATTTGGGGAACCAAGTCGGCTTAGTGTACTGATCATTACCTGAAAGTATCATCCAGTTTGGGTGAAAAAATATTTGCTGAGATTTCTGGAGATTCGTAATTTTTGGAAGCTTGGCAACCCCTTTCCATGAAAGTGTTTCTCGCCAGACACTGCTTAGGGCTACATCAAGAGGAAACAAAAAATAGAGATAGAACTGGAAACTACTTTATTGTGTCAAGTTTCGAGAAGCTAGCACAAACCGTGTTGGATTTAGAGTTCCAAATACATCTATCAATATAGGAGAAAACAGAGTGAAACCTAAAAATTCAAACTGTTAGTAGAAACGAACGCTTCAACATAGAAGAATGAAATTTGGGGAACTAAGTTGGCTTAGTGTACTGATCATTACCTGAAAGTATCATTCAGTTTGGGTGAAAAAATACTTACTGAGATTTCTGGAGATTCGTAATTTTAGGAAGCTTGGCAACCCCTTTCCATGAAAGTGTTTCTCGCCAGTCACTGCATAGGCCTACTTCAAGAGGAAAGAACACATAGAGATAGAACGTGAAACTGCTTTATTTTGTCAAGTTTCCAGAAGCTAGCACAAACCATGTTGGATTTAGAGTTCCAAATATATCTATCAATATAGGAGAAAACAGAGTGAAACCTAAAAATTCAAACTGTTACTGGAAATGAACGCTTCACCATAGAAGAACGAAATTTGGGGAACCAAGTCGGCTTAGTGTACTGATCATTACCTGAAAGTATCATCCAGTTTGGGTGAAAAAATATTTGCTGAGATTTCTGGAGATTCGTAATTTTTGGAAGCTTGGCAACCCCTTTCCATGAAAGTGTTTCTCGCCAGTCACTGCTTAGGGCTACATCAAGAGGAAACAAAACATAGAGATAGAACCAGAAACTACTTTATTGTGTCATTTTTCAAGAAGCTAGCACAAACCGTGTTGGATTTAGAGTTCCAAATACATCTATCAATATAGGAGAAAACAGAGTGAAACCTAAAATTTCAAACTGTTACTAGAAACGAACGCTTCAACATAGAAGAATGAAATTTGGGGAACTAAGTTGGCTTAGTATACTGATCATTACCTGAAAGTATCATCCAGTTTGGGTGCAAAAATACTTGCTGAGATTTCTGGAGATTCGTAATTTTAGGAAGCTTGGCAACCCCTTTCCATGAAAGTGTTTCTCGCCAGTCACTGCATAGGCCTACTTCAAGAGGAAAGAACACATAGAGATAGAACGTGAAACTGCTTTATTTTTTCAAGTTTCAAGAAGCTAGCACAACCGTGTTGGATTTAGAGTTCCAAATACATCTATCAATATAGGAGAAAACAGAGTGAAACCTAAAAATTCAAACTGTTACTGAAAATGAATGCTTCACCATAGAAGAACGAAATTTGGGGAACCAAGTCGGCTTAGTGTACTGACCATTACCTGAAAGTATCATCCAGTTTGGGTGAAAAAATATTTGCTGAGATTTCTGGAGATTCGTAATTTTTGGAAGCTTGTGAACCCCTTTCCATGAAAGTGTTTCTCGCCAGTCACTGCTTAGGGCTACATCAAGAGGAAACAAAACATAGAGATAGAACCGGAAACTACTTTATTGTGTCAAGTTTCAAGAAGCTAGCACAAACCGTGTTGGATTTAGAGTTCCAAATATATCAATCAATATAGGAGAAAACAGAGTGAAACCTAAAAATTCAAACTGTTAGTAGAAATGAACGCTTCAACATAGAAGAATGAAATTTGGGGAACTAAGTTGGCTTAGTATACTGATCATTACCTGAAAGTATCATCCAGTTTGGGTGAAAAAATACTTGCTGAGATTTCTGGAGATTCGTAATTTTAGGAAGCTTGGCAACCCATTTCCATGAAAGTGTTTCTCGCCAGTCACTGCATAGGGCTACTTCAAGAGGAAAGAACACATAGAGATAGAACATGAAACTGCTTTATTTTGTCAAGTTTCCAGAAGCTAGCACAAACCGTGTTGGATTTAGAGTTCCAAATACATCTATCAATATAGGAGAAAACAGAGTGAAACCTAAAAATTCAAACTGTTACTGGAAATGAACGCTTCACCATAGAAGAACGAAATTTGGGGAACCAAGTCGGCTTAGTGTACTGATCATTACCTGAAAGTATCATCCAGTTTGGGTGAAAAAATATTTGCTGAGATTTCTGGAGATTCGTTATTTTTGGAAGCTTGGCAACCCCTTTCCATGAAAGTGTTTCTCGCCAGTCACTGCTTAGGGCTACATCATGAGGAAACAAAACATAGAGATAGAACCGGAAACTACTTTATTGTGTCAAGTTTCGAGAAGCTAGCACAAACCGTGTTGGATTTAGAGTTCCAAATACATCTATCAATATAGGAGAAAACACAGTGAAACCTAAAAATTCAAACTGTTACTGGAAATGAACGCTTCACCATAGAAGAACGAAATTTGGGGAACCAAGTCGGCTTAGTGTACTGATTATTACCTGAAAGTATCATCCAGTTTGGGTGAAAAAATATTTGCTGAGATTTCTGGAGATTCGTAATTTTTGGAAGCTTGGCAACCCCTTTCCATGAAAGTGTTTCTCGCCAGTCACTGCTTAGGGCTACATCAAGAGGAAACAAAACATAGAGATAGAACGTGAAACTGCTTTATTTTGTCAAGTTTCAAGAAGCTAGCACAAACACTGTTGGATTTAGAGTTCCAAATACATATATCAATATAGGAGAAAACAGAGTGAAACCTAAAAATTCAAACTGTTAGTATAAACGAACGCTTCAACATAGAAGAATGAAATTTGGGGAACTAAGTTGGCTTAGTATACTGATCATTACCTGAAAGTATCATCCAGTTTGGGTGAAAAAATACTTGCTGAGATTTCTGGAGATTCGTAATTTTAGGAAGCTTGGCAACCCCTTTCCATGAAAGTGTTTCTCGCCAGTCACTGCATAGGCCTACTTCAAGAGGAAAGAACACATAGAGATAGAACGTGAAACTGCTTTATTTTGTCAAGTTTCCAGAAGCTAGCACAAACCATGTTGGATTTAGAGTTCCAAATATATCTATCAATATAGGAGAAAACAGAGTGAAACCTAAAAATTCAAACTGTTACTGGAAATGAACGCTTCACCATAGAAGAACGAAATTTGGGGAACCAAGTCGGCTTAGTGTACTGATCATTACCTGAAAGTATCATCCAGTTTGGGTGAAAAAATATTTGCTGAGATTTCTGGAGATTCGTAATTTTTGGAAGCTTGGCAACCCCTTTCCATGAAAGTGTTTCTCGCCAGTCACTGCTTAGGGCTACATCAAGAGGAAACAAAACATAGAGATAGAACCAGAAACTACTTTATTGTGTCAAGTTTCAAGAAGCTAGCACAAACCGTGTTGGATTTAGAGTTCCAAATACATCTATCAATATAGGAGAAAACAGAGTGAAACCTAAAATTTCAAACTGTTACTAGAAACGAACGCTTCAACATAGAAGAATGAAATTTGGGGAACTAAGTTGGCTTAGTGTACTGATCATTACCTGAAAGTATCATCCAGTTTGGGTGCAAAAATACTTGCTGAGATTTCTGGAGATTCGTAATTTTAGGAAGCTTGGCAACCCCTTTCCATGAAAGTGTTTCTCGCCAGTCACTGCATAGGCCAACTTCAAGAGCAAAGAACACATAGAGATAGAACGTGAAACTGCTTTATTTTTTCAAGTTTCAAGAAGCTAGCACAACCGTGTTGGATTTAGAGTTCCAAATACATCTATCAATATAGGAGAAAACAGAGTGAAACCTAAAAATTCAAACTGTTACTGACAATGAATGCTTCACCATAGAAGAACGAAATTTGGGGAACCAAGTCGGCTTAGTGTACTGACCATTACCGGAAAGTATCATCCAGTTTGGGTGAAAAAATATTTGCTGAGATTTCTGGAGATTCGTAATTTTTGGAAGCTTGGGAACCCCTTTCCATGAAAGTGTTTCTCGCCAGTCACTGCTTAGGGCTACATCAAGAGGAAACAAAACATAGAGATAGAACCTGAAACTACTTTATTGTCTCAAGTTTCAAGAAGCTAGCACAAACCGTGTTGGATTTAGAGTTCCAAATACATCAATCAATATAGGAGAAAACAGAGTGAAACCTAAAAATTCAAACTGTTAGTAGAAACGAACGCTTCAACATAGAAGAATGAAATTTGGGGAACTAAGTTGGCTTAGTGTACTGATCATTACCTGAAAGTATCATCCAGTTTGGGTGCAAAAATACTGGCTGAGATTTCTGGAGATTCGTAATTTTACGAAGCTTGGCAACCCCTTTCCATGAAAGTGTTTCTCGCCAGTCACTGCATAGGCCTACTTCAAGAGGAAAGAACACATGGATATAGAACGTGAAACTGCTTTATTTTGTCAAGTTTCAAGAAGCTAGCACAAACCGTGTTGGATTTAGAGTTCCAAATACGTCTATCAATATAGGAGAAAACAGAGTGAAACCTAAAAATTCAAACTGTTACTGGAAATGAACGCTTCACCATAGAAGAACGAAATTTGGGGAACCAAGTCAGCTTAGTGTACTGATCATTACCTGAATTTATCATCCAGTTTGGGTGAAAAAATATTTGCTGAGATTTCTGGAGATTCGTAATTTTTGGAAACTTGGGAACCCCTTTCCATGAAAGTGTTTCTCTCCAGTCACTGCTTAGGGCTACATCAAGAGGAAACAAAACATAGAGAGAAACCGGAAACTACTTTATTGTGTCAAATTTCAAGAAGCTAGCACAAACCGTGTTGGATTTAGAATTCCAAATACATCTATCAATATAGGAGAAAACAGAGTGAAACCTAAAAATTCAAACTGTTAGTAGAAACGAACGCTTCAACATAGAAGAATGAAATTTGGGGAACTAAGTTGGCTTAGTGTACTGATCATTACCTGAAAGTATCATCCAGTTTGGGTGAAAAAATACTTGCTGAGATTTCTGGAGATTCGTAATTTTAGGAAGCTTGGCAACCCCTTTCCATGAAAGTGTTTCTCGCCAGTCACTGCATAGGCCTACTTCAAGAGGAAAGAACACATAGAGATAGAACGTGAAACTGCTTTATTTTGTCAAGTTTCCAGAAGCTAGCACAAACCGTGTTGGATTTAGAGTTCCAAATACATCTATCAATATAGGAGAAAACAGAGTGAAACCTAAAAATTCAAACTGTTACTGGAAATGAACGCTTCACCATAGAAGAACGAAATTTGGGGAACCAAGTCGGCTTAGTGTACTGATCATTACCTGAAAGTATCATCCAGTTTGGGTGCAAAAATACTGGCTGAGATTTCTGGAGATTCGTAATTTTAGGAAGCTTGGCAACCCCTTTCCATGAAAGTGTTTCTCGCCAGTCACTGCATAGGCCTACTTCAAGAGGAAAGAACACATAGAGATAGAACGTGAAACTACTTTATTTTGTCAAGTTTAAAGAAGCTAGCACAAACCGTGTTGGATTTAGAGTTCCAAATACATCTATCAATATAGGAGAAAACAGAGTGAAACCTAAAAATTCAAACTATTACTGGAAATGAACGCTTCACCATAGAAGAACGAAATTTGGGGAACCAAGTCAGCTTAGTGTACTGATCATTACCTGAAAGTATCATCCAGTTTGGGTGAAAAAATATTTGCTGAGACTTCTGGAGATTCGTAATTTTTGGAAGCTTGGGAACCCCTTTCCATGAAAGTGTTTCTCGCCAGTCACTGCTTAGGGCTACATCAAGAGGAAACAAAACATAGAGATAGAACCGGAAACTACTTTATTGTGTCAAGTTTCAAGAAGCTAGCACAAACCGTGTTGGATTTAGAGTTCCAAATACATCTATCAATATAGGAGAAAACAGAGTGAAACCTAAAAATTCAAACTGTTAGTAGAAACGAACGCTTCAACATAGAAGAATGAAATTTGGGGAACTAAGTTGGCTTAGTGTACTGATCATTACCTGAAAGTATCATCCAGTTTGGGTGCAAAAATACTGGCTGAGATTTCTGGAGATTCGTAATTTTACGAAGCTTGGCAACCCCTTTCCATGAAAGTGTTTCTCGCCAGTCACTGCATAGGCCTACTTCAAGAGGAAAGAACACATAGAGATCGAACGTGAAACTGCTTTATTTTGTCAAGTTTCAAGAAGCTAGCACAAACCGTGTTGGATTTAGAGTTCCAAATACATCTATCAATATAGGAGAAAACAGAGTGAAACCTAAAAATTCAAACTGTTACTGGAAATGAACGCTTCACCATAGAAGAACGAAATTTGGGGAACCAAGTCGGCTTAGTGTACTGATCATTACCTGAAAGTATCATCCAGTTTGGGTGAAAAAATATTTGCTGAGATTTCTGGAGATTCGTAATTTTTGGAAGCTTGGGAACCCCTTTCCATGAAAGTGTTTCTCGCCAGTCACTGCTTAGGGCTACATCAAGAGGAAACAAAACATAGAGATAGAACCGGAAACTACTTTATTGTGTCAAGTTTCAAGAAGCTAGCACAAACCGTGTTGGATTTAGAGTTCCAAAAACATGTATCAATATAGGAGAAAACAGAGTGAAACCTAAAAATTCAAACTGTTAGTAGAAACGAACGCTTCAACATAGAAGAATGAAATTTGGGGAACTAATTTGTCTTAGTGTACTGATCATTACCTGAAAGTATCATCCAGTTTGGGTGAAAAAATACTTGCTGAGATTTCTGGAGATTCGTAATTTTAGGAAGCTTGGCAACCCCTTTCCATGAAAGTGTTTCTCGCCAGTCACTGCATAGGCCTACTTCAAGAGGAAAGAACACATAGAGATATAACGTGATACTGCTTTATTTTGTCAAGTTTCAAGAAGGTAGCACAAACCGTGTTGGATTTAGAGTTCCAAATACATCTATCAATATAGGAGAAAACAGAGTGAAACCTAAAAATTCAAACTGTTACTGGAAATGAACGCTTCACCATAGAAGAACGAAATTTGGGGAACCAAGTCGGCTTAGTGTACTGATCATTACCTGAAAGTATCATCCAGTTTGGGTGAAAAAATATTTGCTGAGATTTCTGGAGATTCGTAATTTTTGGAAGCTTGGCAACCCCTTTCCATGAAAGTGTTTCTCGCCAGTCACTGCTTAGGGCTACATCAAGAGGAAACAAAACATAGAGATAGAACTGGAAACTACTTTATTGTGTCAAGTGTCAAGAAGCTAGCACAAACCGTGTTGGATTTAGAGTTCCAAATACATCTATCAATATAGGAGAAAACAGAGTGAAACCTAAAAATTCATACTGTTAGTAGAAACGAACGCTTCAACATAGAAGAATGAAATTTGGGGAACTAAGTTGGCTTAGTGTACTGATCATTACCTGAAAGTATCATTCAGTTTGGGTGAAAAAATACTTGCTGAGATTTCTGGAGATTCGTAATTTTTGGAAACTGGGGAACCCCTTTCCATGAAAGTGTTTCTCTCCAGTCACTGATTAGGGCTACATCAAGAGGAAACAAAACATAGAGATAGAACCGGAAACTACTTTATTGTGTCAAGTTTCAAGAAGCTAGCACAAACCGTGTTGGATTTAGAGTTCCAAATACATCTATCAATATAGGAGAAAACAGAGTGAAACCTAAAAATTCAAACTGTTACTGGAAATGAACGCTTCACCATAGAAGAACGAAATTTGGGGAACCAAGTCGGCTTAGTGTACTGATCATTACCTGAAAGTATCATCCAGTTTGGGTGAAAAAATATTTGCTGAGATTTCTGGAGATTCGTAATTTTTGGAAGCTTGGGAACCCCTTTCCATGAAAGTGTTTCTCGCCAGTCACTGCTTAGGGCTACATCAAGAGGAAACAATACATAGAGATAGAATGTGAAACTGCTTTATTTTGTCAAGTTTCAAGAAGCTAGCACAAACCCTGTTGGATTTAGAGTTCCAAATACATCTATCAATATAGGAGAAAACAGAGTGAAACCTAAAAATTCAAACTGTTACTGGAAATGAACGCTTCACCATAGAAGAACGAAATTTGGGGAACCAAGTCGGCTTAGTGTACTGATCATTACCTGAAAGTGTCATCCAGTTTGGGTGAAAAAATATTTGCTGAGATTTCTGGAGATTCGTAATTTTTGGAAGCTTGGCAACCCCTTTCCATGAAAGTGTTTCTCGCCAGTCACTGCTTAGGGCTACATCAAGAGGAAATAAAACATAGAGATAGAACGTGAAACTGCTTTATTTGGTAAAGTTTCAAGAAGCTAGCACAAACCGTGTTGGATTTAGAGTTCCAAATACATCTATCAATATAGGAGAAAACAGAGTGAAACCTAAAAATTCAAACTGTTAGTAGAAATGAATGCTTCAACATAAAAGAATGAAATTTGGGGAACTAAGTTGGCTTAGTATACTGATCATTACCTGAAAGTATCATCCAGTTTGGGTGAAAAAATACTTGCTGAGATTTCTGGAGATTCGTAATTTTAGGAAGCTTGGCAACCCCTTTCCATGAAAGTGTTTCTCGCCAGTCACTGCATAGGCCTACTTCAAGAGGAAAGAACACATAGAGATAGAACATGAAACTGCTTTATTTTGTCAAGTTTCCAGAAGCTAGCACAAACCGTGTTGGATTTAGAGTTCCAAATACATCTATCAATATAGGAGAAAACAGAGTGAAACCTAAAAATTCAAACTGTTAGTAGAAACGAACGCTTCAACATAGAAGAATGAAATTTGGGGAACTAAGTTGGCTTAGTATACTGATCATTACCTGAAAGTATCATCCAGTTTGTGTGGAAAAATACATGCTGAGATTTCTGGAGATTCGCAATTTTAGGAAGGTTGGCAACCCCTTTCCATGAAAGTGTTTCTCGCCAGTCACTGCATAGGGCTACTTCAAGAGGAAAGAACACATACAGATAGAACATGAAACTGCTTTATTTTGTCAAGTTTCCAGAAGCTAGCACAAACCGTGTTGGATTTAGAGTTCCAAATACATCTATCAATATAGGAGAAAACAGAGTGAAACCTAAAAATTCAAACTGTTAGTAGAAACGAACGCTTCAACATAGAAGAATGAAATTTGGGGAACTAAGTTGGCTTAGTATACTGATCATTACCTGAAAGTATCATCCAGTTTGGGTGAAAAAATACTTGCTGAGATTTCTGGAGATTCGTAATTTTAGGAAGCTTGGCAACCCCTTTCCTTGAAAGTGTTTCTCGCCAGTCACTGCATAGGCCTACTTCAAGAGGAAAGAACACATAGAGATATAACGTGAAACTGCTTTATTTTGTCAAGTTTCAAGAAGCTAGCACAAACCGTGTTGGATTTAGAGTTCCAAATACATCTATCAATATAGGAGAAAACAGAGTGAAACCTAAAAATTCAAACTGTTACTGGAAATGAACGCTTCACCATAGAAGAACGAAATTTGGGGAACCAAGTCGGCTTAGTGTACTGATCATTACCTGAAAGTATCATCCAATTTGGGTGAAAAAATATTTGCTGAGATTTCTGGAGATTCGTAATTTTTGGAAACTTGGGAACCCCTTTCCTTGAAAGTGTTTCTCGCCAGTCACTGCTTAGGGCTACATCAAGAGGAAACAAAACATAGAGATAGATCTGGAAACTACTTTATTGTGTCAAGTTTCAAGAAGCTAGCACAAACCGTGTTGGATTTAGAGTTCCAAATACATCTATCAATATAGGAGAAAACAGAGTGAAACCTAAAAATTCAAACTGTTAGTAGAAACGAACGCTTCAACATAGAAGAATGAAATTTGGGGAACTAAGTTGGCTTAGTGTACTGATCATTACCTGAAAGTATCATCCAGTTTGGGTGCAAAAATACTTGCGGAGATTTCTGGAGATTTGTAATTTTAGGAAGCTTGGCAACCTCTTTCCCTGAAAGTGTTTCTCGCCAGTCACTGCATAGGCCTACTTCAAGAGGAAAGAACACATAGATATAGAACGTGAAACTGCTTTATTTTTTCAAGTTTCAAGAAGCTAGCACAACCGTGTTGGATTTAGAGTTCCAAATACATCTATCAATATAGGAGAAAACAGAGTGAAACCTAAAAATTCAAACTGTTACTGAAAATGAATGCTTCACCATAGAATAACGAAATTTGGGGAACCAAGTCGGCTTAGTGTACTGATCATTACCTGAAAGTATCATCCAGTTTGGGTGAAAAAATATTTGCTGAGATTTCTTTAGATTCGTAATTTTTGGAAGCTTGGGAACCCCTTTCCATGAAAGGGTTTCTCGCCAGTCACTGCTTAGGGCTACATCAAGAGGAAACAAAACATAGAGATAGAACCAGAAACTACTTTATTGTGTCAAGTTTCAAGAAGCTAGCACAAACCGTGTTGGATTTAGAGTTCCAAATACATCTATCAATATAGGAGAAAACAGAGTGAAACCTAAAAATTCAAACTGTTAGTAGAAATGAACGCTTCAACATAGAAGAATGAAATTTGGGGAACTAAGTTGGCTTAGTATACTGATCATTACCTGAAAGTATCATCCAGTTTGGGTGGAAAAATACTTGCTGAGATTTCTGGAGATTCGTAATTTTAGGAAGGTTGGCAACCCCTTTCCATGAAAGTGTTTCTCGCCAGTCACTGCATAGGGCTACTTCAAGAGGAAAGAACACATAGAGATAGAACAGGAAACTGCTTTATTTTGTCAAGTTTCCAGAATCTAGGACAAACCGTGTTGGATTTAGAGTTCCAAATACATCTATCAATATACGAGAAAACAGACTGAAACCTAAAAATTCAAACTGTTAGTAGAAACGAACGCTTCAACATAGAAGAATGAAATTTGGGGAACTAAGTTGGCTTAGTATACTAATCATTACCTGAAAGTATCATCCAGTTTGGGTGAAAAAATACTTGCTGAGATTTCTGGAGATTCGTAATTTTAGGAAGCTTGGCAACCCCTTTCCATGAAAGTGTTTCTCGCCAGTCACTGCATAGGCCTACTTCAAGAGGAAAGAACACATAGAGATAGAACATGAAACTGCTTTATTTTGTCAAGTTTCCAGAAGCTAGCACAAACCGTGTTGGATTTAGAGTTCCAAATACATCTATCAATATAGGAGAAAACAGAGTGAAACCTAAAAATTCAAACTGTTACTGGAAATGAACGCTTCACCATAGAAGAACGAAATTTGGGGAACCAAGTCGGCTTAGTGTACTGATCATTACCTGAAAGTATCATCCAGTTTGGGTGAAAAAATATTTGCTGAGATTTCTGGAGATTCGTAATTTTAGGACGCTTGGGAACCCCTTTCCATGAAAGTGTTTCTCGCCAGTCACTGCTTAGGGCTACATCAAGAGGAAACAAAACATAGAGATAGAACCAGAAACTACTTTATTGTGTCAAGTTTCAAGAAGCTAGCACAAACCGTGTTGGATTTAGAGTTCCAAATACATCTATCAATATAGGAGAAAACAGAGTGAAACCTAAAAATTCAAACTGTTACTGGAAATGAACGCTTCACCATAGAAGAACGAAATTTGGGGAACCAAGTCGGCTTAGTGTACTGATCATTACCTGAAAGTATCATCCAGTTTGGGTGAAAAAATACCTGCTGAGATTTCTGGAGATTCGTAATTTTAGGAAGCTTGGGAACCCCTTTCCATGAAAGTGTTTCTCGCCAGTCACTGCATAGGCCTACTTCAAGAGGAAAGAACACATAGAGATCGAACGTGAAACTGCTTTATTTTGTCAAGTTTCAAGAAGCTAGCACAACCGTGTTGGATTTAGAGTTCCAAATACATCTATCAATATAGGAGAAAACAGAGTGAAACCTAAAAATTCAAACTGTTACTGAAAATGAATGCTTCACCATAGAAGAACGAAATTTGGGGAACCAAGTCGGCTTAGTGTACTGACCATTACCTGAAAGTATCATCCAGTTTGGGTGAAAAAATATTTGCTGAGATTTCTGGAGATTCGTAATTTTTGGAAGCTTGTGAACCCCTTTCCATGAAAGTGTTTCTCGCCAGTCACTGCTTAGGGCTACATCAAGAGGAAACAAAACATAGAGATAGAACCGGAAACTACTTTATTGTGTCAAGTTTCAAGAAGCTAGCACAAACCGTGTTGGATTTAGAGTTCCAAATATATCAATCAATATAGGAGAAAACAGAGTGAAACCTAAAAATTCAAACTGTTAGTAGAAATGAACGCTTCAACATAGAAGAATGAAATTTGGGGAACTAAGTTGCCTTAGTATACTGATCATTACCTGAAAGTATCATCCAGTTTGGGTGAAAAAATACTTGCTGAGATTTCTGGAGATTCGTAATTTTAGGAAGCTTGGCAACCCCTTTCCATGAAAGTGTTTCTCGCCAGTCACTGCATAGGGCTACTTCAAGAGGAAAGAACACATAGAGATAGAACATGAAACTGCTTTATTTTGTCAAGTTTCCAGAAGCTAGCACAAACCGTGTTGGATTTAGAGTTCCAAATACATCTATCAATATAGGAGAAAACAGAGTGAAACCTAAAAATTCAAACTGTTACTGGAAATGAACGCTTCACCATAGAAGAACGAAATTTGGGGAACCAAGTCGGCTTAGTGTACTGATCATTACCTGAAAGTATCATCCAGTTTGGGTGAAAAAATATTTGCTGAGATTTCTGGAGATTCGTTATTTTTGGAAGCTTGGCAACCCCTTTCCATGAAAGTGTTTCTCGCCAGTCACTGCTTAGGGCTACATCATGAGGAAACAAAACATAGAGATAGAACCGGAAACTACTTTATTGTGTCAAGTTTCGAGAAGCTAGCACAAACCGTGTTGGATTTAGAGTTCCAAATACATCTATCAATATAGGAGAAAACAGAGTGAAACCTAAAAATTCAAACTGTTAGTAGAAACGAACGCTTCAACATAGAAGAATGAAATTTGGGGAACTAAGTTGGCTTAGTGTACTGATCATTACCTGAAAGTATCATTCAGTTTGGGTGAAAAAATACTTGCTGAGATTTCTGGAGATTCGTAATTTTAGGAAGCTTGGCAACCCCTTTCCATGAAAGTGTTTCTCGCCAGTCACTGCATAGGCCTACTTCAAGAGGAAAGAACACATAGAGATAGAACGTGAAACTGCTTTATTTTGTCAAGTTTCAAGAAGCTAGCACAAACCGTGTTGGATTTAGAGTTCCAAATACATCTATCAATATAGGAGAAAACAGAGTGAAACCTAAAAATTCAAACTGTTACTGGAAATGAACGCTTCACCATAGAAGAACGAAATTTGGGGAACCAAGTCGGCTTAGTGTACTGATTATTACCTGAAAGTATCATCCAGTTTGGGTGAAAAAATATTTGCTGAGATTTCTGGAGATTCGTAATTTTTGGAAGCTTGGCAACCCCTTTCCATGAAAGTGTTTCTCGCCAGTCACTGCTTAGGGCTACATCAAGAGGAAACAAAACATAGAGATAGAACGTGAAACTGCTTTATTTTGTCAAGTTTCAAGAAGCTAGCACAAACCCTGTTGGATTTAGAGTTCCAAATACATATATCAATATAGGAGAAAACAGAGTGAAACCTAAAAATTCAAACTGTTAGTATAAACGAACGCTTCAACATAGAAGAATGAAATTTGGGGAACTAAGTTGGCTTAGTATACTGATCATTACCTGAAAGTATCATCCAGTTTGGGTGAAAAAATACTTGCTGAGATTTCTGGAGATTCGTAATTTTAGGAAGCTTGGCAACCCCTTTCCATGAAAGTGTTTCTCGCCAGTCACTGCATAGGCCTACTTCAAGAGGAAAGAACACATAGAGATAGAACGTGAAACTGCTTTATTTTGTCAAGTTTCCAGAAGCTAGCACAAACCATGTTGGATTTAGAGTTCCAAATATATCTATCAATATAGGAGAAAACAGAGTGAAACCTAAAAATTCAAACTGTTACTGGAAATGAACGCTTCACCATAGAAGAACGAAATTTGGGGAACCAAGTCGGCTTAGTGTACTGATCATTACCTGAAAGTATCATCCAGTTTGGGTGAAAAAATATTTGCTGAGATTTCTGGAGATTCGTAATTTTTGGAAGCTTGGCAACCCCTTTCCATGAAAGTGTTTCTCGCCAGTCACTGCTTAGGGCTACATCAAGAGGAAACAAAACATAGAGATAGAACCAGAAACTACTTTATTGTGTCAAGTTTCAAGAAGCTAGCACAAACCGTGTTGGATTTAGAGTTCCAAATACATCTATCAATATAGGAGAAAACAGAGTGAAACCTAAAATTTCAAACTGTTACTAGAAACGAACGCTTCAACATAGAAGAATGAAATTTGGGGAACTAAGTTGGCTTAGTGTACTGATCATTACCTGAAAGTATCATCCAGTTTGGGTGCAAAAATACTTGCTGAGATTTCTGGAGATTCGTAATTTTAGGAAGCTTGGCAACCCCTTTCCATTAAAGTGTTTCTCGCCAGTCACTGCATAGGCCTACTTCAAGAGGAAAGAACACATAGAGATAGAACGTGAAACTGCTTTATTTTTTCAAGTTTCAAGAAGCTAGCACAACCGTGTTGGATTTAGAGTTCCAAATACATCTATCAATATAGGAGAAAACAGAGTGAAACCTAAAAATTCAAACTGTTACTGACAATGAATGCTTCACCATAGAAGAACGAAATTTGGGGAACCAAGTCGGCTTAGTGTACTGACCATTACCGGAAAGTATCATCCAGTTTGGGTGAAAAAATATTTGCTGAGATTTCTGGAGATTCGTAATTTTTGGAAGCTTGGGAACCCCTTTCCATGAAAGTGTTTCTCGCCAGTCACTGCTTAGGGCTACATCAAGAGGAAACAAAACATAGAGATAGAACCTGAAACTACTTTATTGTCTCAAGTTTCAAGAAGCTAGCACAAACCGTGTTGGATTTAGAGTTCCAAATACATCAATCAATATAGGAGAAAACAGAGTGAAACCTAAAAATTCAAACTGTTAGTAGAAACGAACGCTTCAACATAGAAGAATGAAATTTGGGGAACTAAGTTGGCTTAGTGTACTGATCATTACCTGAAAGTATCATCCAGTTTGGGTGCAAAAATACTGGCTGAGATTTCTGGAGATTCGTAATTTTACGAAGCTTGGCAACCCCTTTCCATGAAAGTGTTTCTCGCCAGTCACTGCATAGGCCTACTTCAAGAGGAAAGAACACATCGATATAGAACGTGAAACTGCTTTATTTTGTCAAGTTTCAAGAAGCTAGCACAAACCGTGTTGGATTTAGAGTTCCAAATACGTCTATCAATATAGGAGAAAACAGAGTGAAACCTAAAAATTCAAACTGTTACTGGAAATGAACGCTTCACCATAGAAGAACGAAATTTGGGGAACCAAGTCAGCTTAGTGTACTGATCATTACCTGAATTTATCATCCAGTTTGGGTGAAAAAATATTTGCTGAGATTTCTGGAGATTCGTAATTTTTGGAAACTTGGGAACCCCTTTCCATGAAAGTGTTTCTCTCCAGTCACTGCTTAGGGCTACATCAAGAGGAAACAAAACATAGAGAGAAACCGGAAACTACTTTATTGTGTCAAATTTCAAGAAGCTAGCACAAACCGTGTTGGATTTAGAGTTCCAAATACATCTATCAATATAGGAGAAAACAGAGTGAAACCTAAAAATTCAAACTGTTAGTAGAAACGAACGCTTCAACATAGAAGAATGAAATTTGGGGAACTAAGTTGGCTTAGTGTACTGATCATTACCTGAAAGTATCATCCAGTTTGGGTGAAAAAATACTTGCTGAGATTTCTGGAGATTCGTAATTTTAGGAAGCTTGGCAACCCCTTTCCATGAAAGTGTTTCTCGCCAGTCACTGCATAGGCCTACTTCAAGAGGAAAGAACACATAGAGATAGAACGTGAAACTGCTTTATTTTGTCAAGTTTCCAGAAGCTAGCACAAACCGTGTTGGATTTAGAGTTCCAAATACATCTATCAATATAGGAGAAAACAGAGTGAAACCTAAAAATTCAAACTGTTACTGGAAATGAACGCTTCACCATAGAAGAACGAAATTTGGGGAACCAAGTCGGCTTAGTGTACTGATCATTACCTGAAAGTATCATCCAGTTTGGGTGAAAAAATATTTGCTGAGATTTCTTGAGATTCGTAATTTTTGGAAGCTTGGGAACCCCTTTCCATGAAAGTGTTTCTCGCCAGTCACTGCTTAGGGCTACATCAAGAGGAAACAAAACATAGAGATAGAACGTGAAACTGCTTTATTTGGTAAAGTTTCAAGAAGCTAGCACAAACCGTGTTGGTTTTAGAGTTCCAAATACATCTATCAATATAGGAGAAAACAGAGTGAAACCTAAAAATTCAAACTGTTATTGGAAATGAACGCTTCACCATAGAAGAACGAAATTTGGGGAACCAAGTCGGCTTAGTGTACTGATCATTACCTGAAAGTATCATCCAGTTTGGGTGAAAAAATACTTGCTGAGATTTCTGGAGATTCGTAATTTTAGGAAGCTTGGCAACCCCTTTCCATGAAAGTGTTTCTCGCCAGTCACTGCATAGGCCTACTTCAAGAGGAAAGAACACATAGAGATAGAACGTGAAACTACTTTATTTTGTCAAGTTTAAAGAAGCTAGCACAAACCGTGTTGGATTTAGAGTTCCAAATACATCTATCAATATAGGAGAAAACAGAGTGAAACCTAAAAATTCAAACTGTTACTGGAAATGAACGCTTCACCATAGAAGAACGAAATTTGGGGAACCAAGTCGGCTTAGTGTACTGATCATTACCTGAAAGTATCATCCAGTTTGGGTGAAAAAATATTTCCTGAGACTTCTGGAGATTCGTAATTTTTGGAAGCTTGGGAACCCCTTTCCATGAAAGTGTTTCTCGCCAGTCACTGCTTAGGGCTACATCAAGAGGAAACAAAACATAGAGATAGAACCGGAAACTACTTTATTGTGTCAAGTTTCAAGAAGCTAGCACAAACCGTGTTGGATTTAGAGTTCCAAATACATCTATCAATATAGGAGAAAACAGAGTGAAACCTAAAAATTCAAACTGTTAGTAGAAACGAACGCTTCAACATAGAAGAATGAAATTTGGGGAACTAAGTTGGCTTAGTGTACTGATCATTACCTGAAAGTATCATCCAGTTTGGGTGCAAAAATACTGGCTGAGATTTCTGGAGATTCGTAATTATAGGAAGCTTGGCAACCCCTTTCCATGAAAGTGTTTCTCGCCAGTCACTGCATAGGCCTACTTCAAGAGGAAAGAACACATAGAGATCGAACGTGAAACTCCTTTATTTTGTCAAGTTTCAAGAAGCTAGCACAAACCGTGTTGGATTTAGAGTTCCAAATACATCTATCAATATAGGAGAAAACAGAGTGAAACCTAAAAATTCAAACTGTTACTGGAAATGAACGCTTCACCATAGAAGAACGAAATTTGGGGAACCAAGTCGGCTTAGTGTACTGATCATTACCTGAAAGTATCATCCAGTTTGGGTGAAAAAATATTTGCTGAGATTTCTGGAGATTCGTAATTTTTGGAAGCTTGGGAACCCCTTTCCATGAAAGTGTTTCTCGCCAGTCACTGCTTAGGGCTACATCAAGAGGAAACAAAACATAGAGATAGAACCGGAAACTACTTTATTGTGTCAAGTTTCAAGAAGCTAGCACAAACCGTGTTGGATTTAGAGTTCCAAAAACATGTATCAATATAGGAGAAAACAGAGTGAAACCTAAAAATTCAAACTGTTAGTAGAAACGAACGCTTCAACATAGAAGAATGAAATTTGGGGAACTAATTTGTCTTAGTGTACTGATCATTACCTGAAAGTATCATCCAGTTTGGGTGAAAAAATACTTGCTGAGATTTCTGGAGATTCGTAATTTTAGGAAGCTTGGCAACCCCTTTCCATGAAAGTGTTTCTCGCCAGTCACTGCATAGGCCTACTTCAAGAGGAAAGAACACATAGAGATATAACGTGATACTGCTTTATTTTGTCAAGTTTCAAGAAGGTAGCACAAACCGTGTTGGATTTAGAGTTCCAAATACATCTATCAATATAGGAGAAAACAGAGTGAAACCTAAAAATTCAAACTGTTACTGGAAATGAACGCTTCACCATAGAAGAACGAAATTTGGGGAACCAAGTCGGCTTAGTGTACTGATCATTACCTGAAAGTATCATCCAGTTTGGGTGAAAAAATATTTGCTGAGATTTCTGGAGATTCGTAATTTTTGGAAGCTTGGCAACCCCTTTCCATGAAAGTGTTTCTCGCCAGTCACTGCTTAGGGCTACATCAAGAGGAAACAAAACATAGAGATAGAACTGGAAACTACTTTATTGTGTCAAGTGTCAAGAAGCTAGCACAAACCGTGTTGGATTTAGAGTTCCAAATACATCTATCAATATAGGAGAAAACAGAGTGAAACCTAAAAATTCATACTGTTAGTAGAAACGAACGCTTCAACATAGAAGAATGAAATTTGGGGAACTAAGTTGGCTTAGTGTACTGATCATTACCTGAAAGTATCATTCAGTTTGGGTGAAAAAATACTTGCTGAGATTTCTGGAGATTCGTAATTTTTGGAAACTTGGGAACCCCTTTCCATGAAAGTGTTTCTCTCCAGTCACTGATTAGGGCTACATCAAGAGGAAACAAAACATAGAGATAGAACCGGAAACTACTTTATTGTGTCAAGTTTCAAGAAGCTAGCACAAACCGTGTTGGATTTAGAGTTCCAAATACATCTATCAATATAGGAGAAAACAGAGTGAAACCTAAAAATTCAAACTGTTAGTAGAAACGAACGCTTCAACATAGAAGAATGAAATTTGGGGAACTAAGTTGGGTTAGTGTACTGATCATTACCTGAAAGTATCATTCAGTTTGGGTGAAAAAATACTTGCTGAGATATCTGGAGATTCGTAATTTTAGGAAGCTTGGCAACCCCTTTCCATTAAAGTGTTTCTCGCCAGTCACTGCATAGGCCTACTTCAAGAGGAAAGAACACATAGAGATAGAACGTGAAACTGCTTTTTTTTGTCAAGTTTCCAGAAGCTAGCACAAACCGTGTTGGATTTAGAGTTCCAAATACATCTATCTATATAGGAGAAAACAGAGTGAAACCTAAAAATTCAAACTGTTACTGGAAATGAACGCTTCACCATAGAAGAACGAAATTTGGGGAACTAAGTTGGCTTAGTATACTGATCATTACCTGAAAGTATCATCCAGTTTGGGTGAAAAAATATTTGCTGAGATTTCTGGAGATTCGTAATTTTTGGAAGCTTGGGAACCCCTTTCCATGAAAGTGTTTCTCGCCAGTCACTGCTTAGGGCTACATCAAGAGGAAACAATACATAGAGATAGAATGTGAAACTGCTTTATTTTGTCAAGTTTCAAGAAGCTAGCACAAACCCTGTTGGATTTAGAGTTCCAAATACATCTATCAATATAGGAGAAAACAGAGTGAAACCTAAAAATTCAAACTGTTACTGGAAATGAACGCTTCACCATAGAAGAACGAAATTTGGGGAACCAAGTCGGCTTAGTGTACTGATCATTACCTGAAAGTGTCATCCAGTTTGGGTGAAAAAATATTTGCTGAGATTTCTGGAGATTCGTAATTTTTGGAAGCTTGGCAACCCCTTTCCATGAAAGTGTTTCTCGCCAGTCACTGCTTAGGGCTACATCAAGAGGAAATAAAACATAGAGATAGAACGTGAAACTGCTTTATTTGGTAAAGTTTCAAGAAGCTAGCACAAACCGTGTTGGATTTAGAGTTCCAAATACATCTATCAATATAGGAGAAAACAGAGTGAAACCTAAAAATTCAAACTGTTAGTAGAAATGAATGCTTCAACATAAAAGAATGAAATTTGGGGAACTAAGTTGGCTTAGTATACTGATCATTACCTGAAAGTATCATCCAGTTTGGGTGAAAAAATACTTGCTGAGATTTCTGGAGATTCGTAATTTTAGGAAGCTTGGCAACCCCTTTCCATGAAAGTGTTTCTCGCCAGTCACTGCATAGGCCTACTTCAAGAGGAAAGAACACATAGAGATAGAACATGAAACTGCTTTATTTTGTCAAGTTTCCAGAAGCTAGCACAAACCGTGTTGGATTTAGAGTTCCAAATACATCTATCAATATAGGAGAAAACAGAGTGAAACCTAAAAATTCAAACTGTTAGTAGAAACGAACGCTTCAACATAGAAGAATGAAATTTGGGGAACTAAGTTGGCTTAGTATACTGATCATTACCTGAAAGTATCATCCAGTTTGTGTGGAAAAATACATGCTGAGATTTCTGGAGATTCGCAATTTTAGGAAGGTTGGCAACCCCTTTCCATGAAAGTGTTTCTCGCCAGTCACTGCATAGGGCTACTTCAAGAGGAAAGAACACATACAGATAGAACATGAAACTGCTTTATTTTGTCAAGTTTCCAGAAGCTAGCACAAACCGTGTTGGATTTAGAGTTCCAAATACATCTATCAATATAGGAGAAAACAGAGTGAAACCTAAAAATTCAAACTGTTAGTAGAAACGAACGCTTCAACATAGAAGAATGAAATTTGGGGAACTAAGTTGGCTTAGTATACTGATCATTACCTGAAAGTATCATCCAGTTTGGGTGAAAAAATACTTGCTGAGATTTCTGGAGATTCGTAATTTTAGGAAGCTTGGCAACCCCTTTCCTTGAAAGTGTTTCTCGCCAGTCACTGCATAGGCCTACTTCAAGAGGAAAGAACACATAGAGATATAACGTGAAACTGCTTTATTTTGTCAAGTTTCAAGAAGCTAGCACAAACCGTGTTGGATTTAGAGTTCCAAATACATCTATCAATATAGGAGA
Source organism: Spermophilus citellus (assembly GCF_964194105.1). Taxonomy (NCBI): domain Eukaryota; kingdom Metazoa; phylum Chordata; class Mammalia; order Rodentia; family Sciuridae; genus Spermophilus; species Spermophilus citellus. The sequence continues at coordinate 33,802,168 of NC_138191.1, read as the reverse complement.
AAACAGAGTGAAACCTAAAAATTCAAACTGTTACTGAAAATGAATGCTTCACCATAGAAGAACGAAATTTTGGGGAACCAAGTCGGCTTAGTGTACTGATCATTACCTGAAAGTATCATCCAGTTTGGGTGAAAAAATATTTGCTGAGATTTCTTTAGATTCGTAATTTTTGGAAGCTTGGGAACCCCTTTCCATGAAAGGGTTTCTCGCCAGTCACTGCTTAGGGCTACATCAAGAGGAAACAAAACATAGAGATAGAACCAGAAACTACTTTATTTTGTCAAGTTTCAAGAAGCTAGCACAAACCGTGTTGGATTTAGAGTTCCAAATACATCTATCAATATAGGAGAAAACAGAGTGAAACCTAAAAATTCAAACTGTTAGTAGAAATGAACGCTTCAACATAGAAGAATGAAATTTGGGGAACTAAGTTGGCTTAGTATACTGATCATTACCTGAAAGTATCATCCAGTTTGGGTGGAAAAATACTTGCTGAGATTTCTGGAGATTCGTAATTTTAGGAAGGTTGGCAACCCCTTTCCATGAAAGTGTTTCTCGCCAGTCACTGCATAGGGCTACTTCAAGAGGAAAGAACACATAGAGATAGAACATGAAACTGCTTTATTTTGTCAAGTTTCCAGAATCTAGGACAAACCGTGTTGGATTTAGAGTTCCAAATACATCTATCAATATACGAGAAAACAGACTGAAACCTAAAAATTCAAACTGTTAGTAGAAACGAACGCTTCAACATAGAAGAATGAAATTTGGGGAACTAAGTTGGCTTAGTATACTAATCATTACCTGAAAGTATCATCCAGTTTGGGTGAAAAAATACTTGCTGAGATTTCTGGAGATTCGTAATTTTAGGAAGCTTGGCAACCCCTTTCCATGAAAGTGTTTCTCGCCAGTCACTGCATAGGCCTACTTCAAGAGGAAAGAACACATAGAGATAGAACATGAAACTGCTTTATTTTGTCAAGTTTCCAGAAGCTAGCACAAACCGTGTTGGATTTAGAGTTCCAAATACATCTATCAATATAGGAGAAAACAGAGTGAAACCTAAAAATTCAAACTGTTACTGGAAATGAACGCTTCACCATAGAAGAACGAAATTTGGGGAACCAAGTCGGCTTAGTGTACTGATCATTACCTGAAAGTATCATCCAGTTTGGGTGAAAAAATATTTGCTGAGATTTCTGGAGATTCGTAATTTTAGGAAGCTTGGGAACCCCTTTCCATGAAAGTGTTTCTCGCCAGTCACTGCTTAGGGCTACATCAAGAGGAAACAAAACATAGAGATAGAACCAGAAACTACTTTATTGTGTCAAGTTTCAAGAAGCTAGCACAAACCGTGTTGGATTTAGAGTTCCAAATACATCTATCAATATAGGAGAAAACAGAGTGAAACCTAAAAATTCAAACTGTTACTGGAAATGAACGCTTCACCATAGAAGAACGAAATTTGGGGAACCAAGTCGGCTTAGTGTACTGATCATTACCTGAAAGTATCATCCAGTTTGGGTGAAAAAATACCTGCTGAGATTTCTGGAGATTCGTAATTTTAGGAAGCTTGGGAACCCCTTTCCATGAAAGTGTTTCTCGCCAGTCACTGCATAGGCCTACTTCAAGAGGAAAGAACACATAGAGATCGAACGTGAAACTGCTTTATTTTGTCAAGTTTCAAGAAGCTAGCACAAACCGTGTTGGATTTAGAGTTCCAAATACATCTATCAATATAGGAGAAAACAGAGTGAAACCTAAAAATTCAAACTGTTACTGGAAATGAACGCTTCACCATAGAAGAACGAAATTTGGGGAACCAAGTCGGCTTAGTGTACTGATCATTACCTGAAAGTATCATCCAGTTTGGGTGAAAAAATATTTGCTGAGATTTCTGGAGATTCGTAATTTTTGGAAGCTTGGGAACCCCTTTCCATGAAAGTGTTTCTCGAAAGTCACTGCTTAGGGCTACATCAAGAGGAAACAAAACATAGAGATAGAATGTGAAACTGCTTTATTTTGTCAAGTTTCAAGAAGCTAGCACAAACCCTGTTGGATTTAGAGTTCCAAATACATCTATCAATATAGGAGAAAACAGAGTGAAACCTAAAAATTCAAACTGTTACTGGAAATGAACGCTTCACCATAGAAGAACGAAATTTGGGGAACCAAGTCGGCTTAGTGTACTGATCATTACCTGAAAGTGTCATCCAGTTTGTGTGGAAAAATACTTGCTGAGATTTCTGGAGATTCGTAATTTTAGGAAGGTTGACAACCCCTTTCCATGAAAGTGTTTCTCGCCAGTCACTGCATAGGGCTACTTCAAGAGGAAAGAACACATACAGATAGAACATGAAACTGCTTTATTTTGTCAAGTTTCCAGAAGCTAGCACAAACCGTGTTGGATTTAGAGTTCCAAATACATCTTTCAATATGGGAGAAAACAGAGTGAAACCTAAAAATTCAAACTGTTACTGGAAATGAACGCTTCACCATAGAAGAACGAAATTTGGGGAACCAAGTCGGCTTAGTGTACTGATCATTACCTGAAAGTATCATCCAGTTTGGGTGAAAAAATATTTGCTGAGATTTCTGGAGATTCGTAATTTTTGGAAGCTTGGGAACCCCTTTCCATGAAAGTGTTTCTCGCCAGTCACTGCTTAGGGCTACATCAAGAGGAAACAAAACATAGAGATAGAACGTGAAACTGCTTTATTTGGTAAAGTTTCAAGAAGCTAGCACAAACCGTGTTGGTTTTAGAGTTCCAAATACATCTATCAATATAGGAGAAAACAGAGTGAAACCTAAAAATTCAAACAGTTACTGGAAATGAACGCTTCACCATAGAAGAACGAAATTTGGGGAACCAAGTCGGCTTAGTGTACTGACCATTACCTGAAAGTATCATTCAGTTTGGGTGAAAAAATATTTGCTGAGATTTCTGGAGATTCGTAATTTTTGGAAGCTTGGCAACCCCTTTCCATGAAAGTGTTTCTCGCCAGTCACTGCTTAGGGCTACATCAAGAGGAAACAAAACATAGAGATAGAACCTGAAACTACTTTATTGTCTCAAGTTTCAAGAAGCTAGCACAAACCGTGTTGGATTTAGAGTTCCAAATACATCTATCAATATAGGAGAAAACAGAGTGAAACCTAAAAATTCAAACTGTTAGTAGAAATGAATGCTTCAACATAAAAGAATGAAATTTGGGGAACTAAGTTGGCTTAGTATACTGATCATTACCTGAAAGTATCATCCAGTTTGGGTGAAAAAATACTTGCTGAGATTTCTGGAGATTCGTAATTTTAGGAAGCTTGGCAACCCCTTTCCATGAAAGTGTTTCTCGCCAGTCACTGCATAGGCCTACTTCAAGAGGAAAGAACACATAGAGATAGAACGTGAAACTGCTTTATTTAGTCAAGTTTCAAGAAGCTAGCACAAACCGTGTTGGATTTAGAGTTCCAAATACATCTTTCAATATAGCAGAAAACAGAGTGAAACCTAAAAATTCAAACTGTTACTGGAAATGAACGCTTCACCATAGAAGAACGAAATTTGGGGAACCAAGTCGGCTTAGTGTACTGATCATTACCTGAAAGTATCATCCAGTTTGGGTGAAAAAATATTTGCTGAGACTTCTGGAGATTCGTAATTTTTGGAAGCTTGGCAACCCCTTTCCATGAAAGTGTTTCTCGCCAGTCACTGCTTAGGGCTACATCAAGAGGAAACAAAACATAGAGATAGAACCGGAAACTACTTTATTGTGTCAAGTTTCAAGAAGCTAGCACAAACCGTGTTGGATTTAGAGTTCCAAATATATCTATCAATATAGGAGAAAACAGAGTGAAACCTAAAAATTCAAACTGTTATTAGAAATGAACGCTTCAACATAGAAGAATGAAATTTGGGGAACTAAGTTGGCTTAGTATACTGATCATTACCTGAAAGTATCATCCAGTTTGTGTGGAAAAATACTTGCTGAGATTTCAGGAGATTCGTAATTTTAGGAAGGTTGGCAACCCCTTTCCATGAAAGTGTTTCTCGCCAGTCACTGCATAGGGCTACTTCAAAAGGAAAGAACACATACAGATAGAACATGAAACTGCTTTATTTTGTCAAGTTTCCAGAAGCTAGCACAAACCGTGTTGGATTTAGAGTTCCAAATACATCTATCAATATAGGAGAAAACAGAGTGAAACCTAAAAATTCAAACTGTTAGTAGAAACGAACGCTTCAACATAGAAGAATGAAATTTGGGGAACTAAGTTGGCTTAGTGTACTGATCATTATCTGAAAGTATCATCCAGTTTGGGTGCAAAAATATTTGCTGAGATTTCTGGAGATTCGTAATTTTTGGAAGCTTGGCAACCCCTTTCCATGAAAGTGTTTCTCGACAGTCACTGCTTAGGGCTACATCAAGAGGAAACAAAACATAGAGCTAGAACGTGAAACTGCCTTATTTTGTCACGTTTCAAGAAGCTAGCACAAACCGTGTTGGATTTAGAGTTCCAAATACATCTATCAATATTGGAGAAAACAGAGTGAAACCTAAAAATTCAAACTGTTACTGGAAATGAACGCTTCACCATAGAAGAACGAAATTTGGGGAACCAAGTTGGCTTAGTGTACTGATCATTACCTGAAAGTATCATCCAGTTTGGGTGAAAAAATATTTGCTGAGATTTCTGGAGATTCGTAATTTTTGGAAGCTTGGGAACCCCTTTCCATGAAAGTGTTTCTCGCCAGTCACTGCTTAGGGCTACATCAAGAGGAAACAAAACATAGAGATAGAACGTGAAACTGCCTTATTTTGTCACGTTTCAAGAAGCTAGCACAAACCGTGTTGGATTTAGAGTTCCAAATACATCTCTCAATATAGGAGAAAACAGAGTGAAACCTAAAAATTCAAACTGTTATTGGAAATGAACGCTTCACCATAGAAGAACGAAATTTGGGGAACCAAGTCGGCTTAGTGTACTGATCATTACCTGAAAGTATCATCCAGTTTGGGTGAAAAAATATTTGCTGAGATTTCTGGAGATTCGTAATTTTTGGAAACTCTGGAACCCCTTTCCATGAAAGTGTTTCTCGCCAGTCACTGCTTAGGGCTACATCAAGAGGAAACAAAACATAGAGATAGAACCGGAAACTACTTTATTGTGTCAAGTTTCGATAAGCTAGCACAAACCGTGTTGGATTTAGAGTTCCAAATACATCTATCAATATAGGAGAAAACAGAGTGAAACCTAAAAATTCAAACTGTTAGTAGAAACGAACGCTTCAACATAGAAGAATGAAATTTGGGGGACTAAGTTGGCTTAGTGTACTGATCATTACCTGAAAGTATCATCCAGTTTGGGTGCAAAAATACTGGCTGAGATTTCTGGAGATTCGTAATTTTAGGAAGCTTGGCAACCCCTTTCCATGAAAGTGTTTCTCGCCAGTCACTGCATAGGCCTACTTCAAGAGGAAAGAACACATAGAGATCGAACGTGAAACGGCTTTATTTTGTCAAGTTTCAAGAAGCTAGCACAAACCGTGTTGGATTTAGAGTTCCAAATACATCTATCAATATAGGAGAAAACAGAGTGAAACCTAAAAATTCAAACTGTTACTGGAAATGAACGCTTCACCATAGAAGAACGAAATTTGGGGAACCAAGTCGGCTTAGTGTACTGATCATTACCTGAAAGTATCATCCAGTTTGGGTGAAAAAATATTTGCTGAGATTTCTGGAGATTCGTAATTTTTGGAAGCTTGGGAACCCCTTTCCATGAAAGTGTTTCTCGCCAGTCACTGCTTAGGGCTACATCAAGAGGAAACAAAACATAGAGATAGAACCGGAAACTACTTTATTGTGTCAAGTTTCAAGAAGCTAGCACAAACCGTGTTGGATTTAGAGTTCCAAAAACATGTATCAATATAGGAGAAAACAGAGTGAAACCTAAAAATTCAAACTGTTAGTAGAAACGAATGCTTCAACATAGAAGAATGAAATTTGGGGAACTAAGTTGTCTTAGTGTACTGATCATTACCTGAAAGTATCATCCAGTTTGGGTGAAAAAATACTTGCTGAGATTTCTGGAGATTCGTAATTTTAGGAAGCTTGGCAACCCCTTTCCATGAAAGTGTTTCTCGCCAGTCACTGCATAGGCCTACTTCAAGAGGAAAGAACACATAGAGATAGAACGTGATACTGCTTTATTTTGTCAAGTTTCAAGAAGGTAGCACAAACCGTGTTGGATTTAGAGTTCCAAATACATCTATCAATATAGGAGAAAACAGAGTGAAACCTAAAAATTCATACTGTTAGTAGAAACGAACGCTTCAACATAGAAGAATGAAATTTGGGGAACTAAGTTGGCTTAGTGTACTGATCATTACCTGAAAGTATCATTCAGTTTGGGTGAAAAAATACTTGCTGAGATTTCTGGAGATTCGTAATTTTAGGAAGCTTGGCAACCCCTTTCCATGAAAGTGTTTCTCGCCAGTCACTGCATAGGCCTACTTCAAGAGGAAAGAACACATAGAGATAGAACGTGAAACTGCTTTATTTTGTCAAGTTTCCAGAAGCTAGCACAAACCGTGTTGGATTTAGAGTTCCAAATACATCTATCAATATAGGAGAAAACAGAGTGAAACCTAAAAATTCAAACTGTTACTGGAAATGAACGCTTCACCATAGAAGAACGAAATTTGGGGAACCAAGTCGGCTTAGTGTACTGATCATTACCTGAAAGTATCATCCAGTTTGGGTGAAAAAATATTTGCTGAGACTTCTGGAGATTTGTAATTTTTGGAAGCTTGGGAACCCCTTTCCATGAAAGTGTTTCTCGCCAGTCACTGCTTAGGGCTACATCAAGAGGAAACAAAACATAGAGATAGAACCGGAAACTACTTTATTGTGTCAAGTTTCAAGAAGCTAGCACAAACCGTGTTGGATTTAGAGTTCCAAATACATCTATCAATATAGGAGAAAACAGAGTGAAACCTAAAAATTCAAACTGTTAGTAGAAATGAACGCTTCAACATAGAAGAATGAAATTTGGGGAACTAAGTTGGCTTAGTGTACTGATCATTACCTGAAAGTATCATCCAGTTTGGGTGAAAAAATACTTGCTGAGATTTCTGGAGATTCGTAATTTTAGGAAGCTTGGCAACCCCTTTCCATGAAAGTGTTTCTCGCCAGTCACTGCATAGGGCTACTTAAAGAGGAAAGAACACATAGAGATAGAACATGAAACTGCTTTATTTTGTCAAGTTTCAAGAAGCTAGCACAAACCGTGTTGGATTTAGAGTTCCAAATACATCTATCAATATAGGAGAAAACAGAGTGAAACCTAAAAATTCAAACTGTTACTGGAAATAAACGCTTCACCATAGAAGAACGAAATTTGGGGAATCAAGTTGGCTTAGTGTACTGATCATTACCTGAAAGTATCATTCAGTTTGGGTGAAAAAATACTTGCTGAGATTTCTGGAGATTCGTAATTTTAGGAAGCTTGGCAACCCCTTTCCATGAAAGTGTTTCTCGCCAGTCACTGCATAGGCCTACTTCAAGAGGAAAGAACACATAGAGATAGAACGTGAAACTGCTTTATTTTGTCAAGTTTCAAGAAGCTAGCACAAACCGTGTTGGATTTAGAGTTCCAAATACATCTATCAATATAGGAGAAAACAAAGTGAAACCTAAAAATTCAAACTGTTACTGGAAATGAACGCTTCACCATAGAAGAACGAAATTTGGGGAACCAAGTCGGCTTAGTGTACTGATCATTACCTGAAAGTATCATCCAGTTTGGGTGAAAAAATATTTGCTGAGATTTCTGGAGATTCCTAAGTTTTGGAAGCTTGGCAACCCCTTTCCATGAAAGTGTTTCTCGCCAGTCACTGCTTAGGGCTACATCAAGAGGAAACAAAACATAGAGAAAGAACGTGAAACTGCTTTATTTTGTCTAGTTTCAAGAAGCTAGCACAAACCCTGTTGGATTTAGAGTTCCAAATACATCTATCAATATAGGAGAAAACAGAGTGAAACCTAAAAATTCAAACTGTTAGTATAAACGAACGCTTCAACATAGAAGAATGAAATTTGGGGAACTAAGTTGGCTTAGTATACTGATCATTACCTGAAAGTATCATCCAGTTTGGGTGAAAAAATACTTGCTGAGATTTCTTGAGATTCGTAATTTTAGGAAGCTTGGCAACCCCTTTCCATGAAAGTGTTTCTCGCCAGTCACTGCATAGGCCTACTTCAAGAGGAAAGAACACATAGAGATAGAACGTGAAACTGCTTTATTTTGTCAAGTTTCAAGAAGCTAGCACAAACCATGTTGGATTTAGAGTTCCAAATATATCTATCAATATAGGAGAAAACAGAGTGAAACCTAAAAATTCAAACTGTTACTGGAAATGAACGCTTCACCATAGAAGAACGAAATTTGGGGAACCAAGTCGGCTTAGTGTACTGATCATTACCTGAAAGTATCATCCAGTTTGGGTGAAAAAATATTTGCTGAGATTTCTGGAGATTCGTAATTTTTGGAAGCTTGGCAACCCCTTCCCATGAAAGTGTTTCTCGCCAGTCACTGCTTAGGGCTACATCAAGAGGAAACAAAACATAGAGATAGAACCAGAAACTACTTTATTGTGTCAAGTTTCAAGAAGCTAGCACAAACCGTGTTGGATTTAGAGTTCCAAATACATCTATCAATATAGGAGAAAACAGAGTGAAACCTAAAATTTCAAACTGTTACTAGAAACGAACGCTTCAACATAGAAGAATGAAATTTGGGGAACTAAGTTGGCTTAGTGTACTGATCATTACCTGAAAGTATCATCCAGTTTGGGTGCAAAAATACTTGCTGAGATTTCTGGAGATTCGTAATTTTAGGAAGCTTGGCAACCCCTTTCCATGAAAGTGTTTCTCGCCAGTCACTGCATAGGCCTACTTCAAGAGGAAAGAACACATAGAGATAGAACGTGAAACTGCTTTATTTTTTCAAGTTTCAAGAAGCTAGCACAACCGTGTTGGATTTAGAGTTCCAAATACATCTATCAATATAGGAGAAAACAGAGTGAAACCTAAAAATTCAAACTGTTACTGAAAATGAATGCTTCACCATAGAAGAACGAAATTTGGGGAACCAAGTCGGCTTAGTGTACTGACCATTACCTGAAAGTATCATCCAGTTTGGGTGAAAAAATATTTGCTGAGATTTCTGGAGATTTGTAATTTTTGGAAGCTTGGGAACCCCTTTCCATGAAAGTGTTTCTCGCCAGTCACTGCTTAGGGCTACACCAGAGGAAACAAAACATAGAGCTAGAACGTGAAACTGCCTTATTTTGTCACGTTTCAAGAAGCTAGCACAAACCGTGTTGGATTTAGAGTTCCAAATACATCTATCAATATTGGAGAAAACAGAGTGAAACCTAAAAATTCAAACTGTTACTGGAAATGAACGCTTCACCATAGAAGAACGAAATTTGGGGAACCAAGTTGGCTTAGTGTACTGATCATTACCTGAAAGTATCATCCAGTTTGGGTGAAAAAATATTTGCTGAGATTTCTGGAGATTCGTAATTTTTGGAAGCTTGGGAACCCCTTTCCATGAAAGTGTTTCTCGCCAGTCACTGCTTAGGGCTACATCAAGAGGAAACAAAACATAGAGATAGAACGTGAAACTGCCTTATTTTGTCACGTTTCAGGAAGCTAGCACAAACCGTGTTGGATTTAGAGTTCCAAATACATCTATCAATATAGGAGAAAACAGAGTGAAACCTAAAAATTCAAACTGTTAGTAGAAACGAACGCTTCAACATAGAAGACTGAAATTTGGGGAACTAAGTTGGCTTAGTGTACTGATCGTTACGTGAAAGTATCATCCAGTTTGGGTGAAAAAATACTGGCTGAGATTTCTGGAGATTCGTAATTTTAGGAAGCTTGGCAACCCCTTTCCATGAAAGTGTTTCTCGCCAGTCACTGCATAGGCCTACTTCAAGAGGAAAGAACACATCGATATAGAACGTGAAACTGCTTTATTTTGTCAAGTTTCAAGAAGCTAGCACAAACCGTGTTGGATTTAGAGTTCCAAATACATCTATCAATATAGGAGAAAACAGAGTGAAACCTAAAAATTCAAACTGTTACTGGAAATGAACGCTTCACCATAGAAGAACGAAATTTGGGGAACCAAGTCGGCTTAGTGTACTGATCATTACCTGAAAGTATCATCCAGTTTGGGTGAAAAAATATTTGCTGAGATTTCTGGAGATTCGTAATTTTTGGAAGCTTGGCAACCCCTTTCCATGAAAGTGTTTCTCGCCAGTCACTGCTTAGGGCTACATCAAGAGGAAACAAAACATAGAGATAGAACTGGAAACTACTTTATTGTGTCAAGTTTCGAGAAGCTAGCACAAACCGTGTTGGATTTAGAGTTCCAAATACATCTATCAATATAGGAGAAAACAAAGTGAAACCTAAAAATTCAAACTGTTACTGGAAATGAACGCTTCACCATAGAAGAACGAAATTTGGGGAACCAAGTCGGCTTAGTGTACTGATCATTACATGAAAGTATCATCCAGTTTGGGTGAAAAAATACTTGCTGAGATTTCTTGAGATTCGTAATTTTAGGAAGCTTGGCAACCCCTTTCCATGAAAGTGTTTCTCGCCAGTCACTGCATAGGCCTACTTCAAGAGGAAAGAACACATAGAGATAGAACGTGAAACTGCTTTATTTTGTCAAGTTTCAAGAAGCTAGCACAAACCATGTTGGATTTAGAGTTCCAAATATATCTATCAATATAGGAGAAAACAGAGTGAAAAATAAAAATTCAAACTGTTACTGGAAATGAACGCTTCACCATAGAAGAACGAAATTTGGGGAACCAAGTCGGCTTAGTGTACTGATCATTACCTGAAAGTATCATCCAGTTTGGGTGAAAAAATATTTGCTGAGATTTCTGGAGATTCGTAATTTTTGGAAGCTTGGCAACCCCTTCCCATGAAAGTGTTTCTCGCCAGTCACTGCTTAGGGCTACATCAAGAGGAAACAAAACATAGAGATAGAACCAGAAACTACTTTATTGTGTCAAGTTTCAAGAAGCTAGCACAAACCGTGTTGGATTTAGAGTTCCAAATACATCTATCAATATAGGAGAAAACAGAGTGAAACCTAAAATTTCAAACTGTTACTAGAAACGAACGCTTCAACATAGAAGAATGAAATTTGGGGAACTAAGTTGGCTTAGTGTACTGATCATTACCTGAAAGTATCATCCAGTTTGGGTGCAAAAATACTTGCTGAGATTTCTGGAGATTCGTAATTTTAGGAAGCTTGGCAACCCCTTTCCATGAAAGTGTTTCTCGCCAGTCACTGCATAGGCCTACTTCAAGAGGAAAGAACACATAGAGATAGAACGTGAAACTGCTTTATTTTTTCAAGTTTCAAGAAGCTAGCACAACCGTGTTGGATTTAGAGTTCCAAATACATCTATCAATATAGGAGAAAACAGAGTGAAACCTAAAAATTCAAACTGTTAGTAGAAACGAACGCTTCAACATAGAAGAATGAAATTTGGGGAACTAAGTTGGCTTAGTGTACTGATCATTACCTGAAAGTATCATCCAGTTTGGGTGCAAAAATACTGGCTGAGATTTCTGGAGATTCGTAATTTTAGGAAGCTTGGCAACCCCTTTCCATGAAAGTGTTTCTCGCCAGTCACTGCATAGGCCTACTTCAAGAGGAAAGAACACATCGATATAGAATGTGAAACTGCTTTATTTTGTCAAGTTTCAAGAAACTAGCACAAACCGTGTTGGATTTAGAGTTCCAAATACATCTATCAATATAGGAGAAAACAGAGTGAAACCTAAAAATTCAAACTGTTACTGGAAATGAACGCTTCACCATAGAAGAATGAAATTTGGGGAACCAAGTCAGCTTAGTGTACTGATCATTACCTGAATTTATCATCCAGTTTGGGTGAAAAAATATTTGCTGAGATTTCTGGAGATTCGTAATTTTTGGAAACTTGGGAACCCCTTTCCATGAAAGTGTTTCTCTCCAGTCACTGCTTAGGGCTACATCAAGAGGAAACAAAACATAGAGAGAAACCGGAAACTACTTTATTGTGTCAAATTTCAAGAAGCTAGCACAAACCGTGTTGGATTTAGAGTTCCAAATACATCTATCAATATAGGAGAAAACAGAGTGAAACTTAAAAATTCAAACTGTTAGTAGAAACGAACGCTTCAACATAGAAGAATGAAATTTGGGGAACTAAGTTGGCTTAGTGTACTGATCATTACCTGAAAGTATCATCCAGTTTGGGTGAAAAAATACTTGCTGAGATTTCTGGAGATTCGTAATTTTAGGAAGCTTGGCAACCCCTTTCCATGAAAGTGTTTCTCGCCAGTCACTGCATAGGCCTACTTCAAGAGGAAAGAACACATAGAGATAGAACGTGAAACTGCTTTATTTTGTCAAGTTTCCAGAAGCTAGCACAAACCGTGTTGGATTTAGAGTTCCAAATACATCTATCAATATAGGAGAAAACAGAGTGAAACCTAAAAATTCAAACTGTTACTGGAAATGAACGCTTCACCATAGAAGAACGAAATTTGGGGAACCAAGTCGGCTTAGTGTACTGATCATTACCTGAAAGTATCATCCAGTTTGGGTGAAAAAATATTTGCTGAGATTTCTTGAGATTCGTAATTTTTGGAAGCTTGGGAACCCCTTTCCATGAAAGTGTTTCTCGCCAGTCACTGCTTAGGGCTACATCAAGAGGAAACAAAACATAGAGATAGAACGTGAAACTGCTTTATTTGGTAAAGTTTCAAGAAGCTAGCACAAACCGTGTTGGTTTTAGAGTTCCAAATACATCTATCAATATAGGAGAAAACAGAGTGAAACCTAAAAATTCAAACTGTTATTGGAAATGAACGCTTCACCATAGAAGAACGAAATTTGGGGAACCAAGTCGGCTTAGTGTACTGATCATTACCTGAAAGTATCATCCAGTTTGGGTGAAAAAATATTTGCTGAGATTTCTGGAGATTCGTAATTTTTGGAAGCTTGGCAACCCCTTTCCATGAAAGTGTTTCTCGCCAGTCACTGCTTAGGGCTACATCAAGAGGAAACAAAACATAAAGATAGAACCGGAAACTACTTTATTGTGTCAAGTTTCAAGAAGCTAGCACAAACCGTGTTGGATTTAGAGTTCCAAATACATCTATCAATATAGGAGAAAACAGAGTGAAACCTAAAAATTCAAACTGTTAGTAGAAAGGAACGCTTCAACATAGAAGAATGAAATTTGGGGAACTAAGTTGTCTTAGTGTACTGATCATTACCTGAAAGTATCATCCAGTTTGGGTGAAAAAATACTTGCTGAGATTTCTGGAGATTCGTAATTTTAGGAAGCTTGGCAACCCCTTTCCATGAAAGTGTTTCTCGCCAGTCACTGCATAGGCCTACTTCAAGAGGAAAGAACACATAGAGATAGAACGTGAAACTACTTTATTTTGTCAAGTTTAAAGAAGCTAGCACAAACCGTGTTGGATTTAGAGTTCCAAATACATCTATCAATATAGGAGAAAACAGAGTGAAACCTAAAAATTCAAACTGTTACTGGAAATGAACGCTTCACCATAGAAGAACGAAATTTGGGGAACCAAGTCGGCTTAGTGTACTGATCATTACCTGAAAGTATCATCCAGTTTGGGTGAAAAAATATTTGCTGAGACTTCTGGAGATTCGTAAATTTTGGAAGCTTGGGAACCCCTTTCCATGAAAGTGTTTCTCGCCAGTCACTGCTTAGGGCTACATCAAGAGGAAACAAAACATAGAGATAGAACCGGAAACTGCTTTATTGTGTCAAGTTTCAAGAAGCTAGCACAAACCGTGTTGGATTTAGAGTTCCAAATACATCTATCAATATAGGAGAAAACAGAGTGAAACCTAAAAATTCAAACTGTTAGTAGAAACGAACGCTTCAACATAGAAGAATGAAATTTGGGGAACTAAGTTGGCTTAGTGTACTGATCATTACCTGAAAGTATCATCCAGTTTGGGTGCAAAAATACTGGCTGAGATTTCTGGAGATTCGTAATTTTAGGAAGCTTGGCAACCCCTTTCCATGAAAGTGTTTCTCGCCAGTCACTGCATAGGCCTACTTCAAGAGGAAAGAACACATAGAGATAGAACGTGAAACTGCTTTATTTTGTCAAGTTTCAAGAAGCTAGCACAAACCGTGTTGGATTTAGAGTTCCAAATACATCTATCAATATAGGAGAAAACAGAGTGAAACCTAAAAATTCAAACTGTTACTGGAAATGAACGCTTCACCATAGAAGAACGAAATTTGGGGAACCAAGTCGGCTTAGTGTACTGATCATTACCTGAAAGTATCATCCAGTTTGGGTGAAAAAATATTTGCTGAGATTTCTGGAGATTCGTAATTTTTGGAAGCTTGGGAACCCCTTTCCATGAAAGTGTTTCTCGCCAGTCACTGCTTAGGGCTACATCAAGAGGAAACAAAACATAGAGATAGAACCGGAAACTACTTTATTGTGTCAAGTTTCAAGAAGCTAGCACAAACCGTGTTGGATTTAGAGTTCCAAAAACATGTATCAATATAGGAGAAAACAGAGTGAAACCTAAAAATTCAAACTGTTAGTAGAAACGAACGCTTCAACATAGAAGAATGAAATTTGGGGAACTAATTTGTCTTAGTGTACTGATCATTACCTGAAAGTATCATCCAGTTTGGGTGAAAAAATACTTGCTGAGATTTCTGGAGATTCGTAATTTTAGGAAGCTTGGCAACCCCTTTCCATGAAAGTGTTTCTCGCCAGTCACTGCATAGGCCTACTTCAAGAGGAAAGAACACATAGAGATATAACGTGATACTGCTTTATTTTGTCAAGTTTCAAGAAGGTAGCACAAACCGTGTTGGATTTAGAGTTCCAAATACATCTATCAATATAGGAGAAAACAGAGTGAAACCTAAAAATTCAAACTGTTACTGGAAATGAACGCTTCACCATAGAAGAACGAAATTTGGGGAACCAAGTCGGCTTAGTGTACTGATCATTACCTGAAAGTATCATCCAGTTTGGGTGAAAAAATATTTGCTGAGATTTCTGTAGATTCGTAATTTTTGGAAGCTTGGCAACCCCTTTCCATGAAAGTGTTTCTCGCCAGTCACTGCTTAGGGCTACATCAAGAGGAAACAAAACATAGAGATAGAACTGGAAACTACTTTGTTGTGTCAAGTGTCAAGAAGCTAGCACAAACCGTGTTGGATTTAGAGTTCCAAATACATCTATCAATATAGGAGAAAACAGAGTGAAACCTAAAAATTCATACTGTTAGTAGAAACGAACGCTTCAACATAGAAGAATGAAATTTGGGGAACTAAGTTGGCTTAGTGTACTGATCATTACCTGAAAGTATCATTCAGTTTGGGTGAAAAAATACTTGCTGAGATTTCTGGAGATTCGTAATTTTAGGAAGCTTGGCAACCCCTTTCCATGAAAGTGTTTCTCGCCAGTCACTGCATAGGCCTACTTCAAGAGGAAAGAACACATAGAGATAGAACGTGAAACTGCTTTATTTTGTCAAGTTTCAAGAAGCTAGCACAAACCGTGTTGGATTTAGAGTTCCAAATACATCTATCAATATAGGAGAAAACAGAGTGAAACCTAAAAATTCAAACTGTTACTGGAAATGAACGCTTCACCATAGAAGAACGAAATTTGGGGAACCAAGTCGGCTTAGTGTACTGATCATTACCTGAAAGTATCATCGAGTTTGGGTGAAAAAATATTTGCTGAGACTTCTGGAGATTCGTAATTTTTGGAAGCTTGGGAACCCCTTTCCATGAAAGTGTTTCTCGCCAGTCACTGCTTAGGGCTACATCAAGAGGAAACAAAACATAGAGATAGAACCGGAAACTACTTTATTGTGTCAAGTTTCAAGAAGCTAGCACAAACCGTGTTGGATTTAGAGTTCCAAATACATATATCAATATAGGAGAAAACAGAGTGAAACCTAAAAATTCAAACTGTTAGTAGAAACGAACGCTTCAACATAGAAGAATGAAATTTGGGGAACTAAGTTGGCTTAGTGTACTGATCATTACCTGAAAGTATCATCCAGTTTGGGTGCAAAAATACTGGCTGAGATTTCTGGAGATTCGTAATTTTAGGAAGCTTGGCAACCCCTTTCCATGAAAGTGTTTCTCGCCAGTCACTGCATAGGCCTACTTCAAGAGGAAAGAACACATAGAGATCGAACGTGAAACGGCTTTATTTTGTCAAGTTTCAAGAAGCTAGCACAAACCGTGTTGGATTTAGAGTTCCAAATACATCTATCAATATAGGAGAAAACAGAGTGAAACCTAAAAATTCAAACTGTTACTGGAAATGAACGCTTCACCATAGAAGAACGAAATTTGGGGAACCAAGTCGGCTTAGTGTACTGATCATTACCTGAAAGTATCATCCAGTTTGGGTGAAAAAATATTTGCTGAGATTTCTGGAGATTCGTAATTTTTGGAAGCTTGGGAACCCCTTTCCATGAAAGTGTTTCTCGCCAGTCACTGCTTAGGGCTACATCAAGAGGAAACAAAACATAGAGATAGAACCGGAAACTACTTTATTGTGTCAAGTTTCAAGAAGCTAGCACAAACCGTGTTGGATTTAGAGTTCCAAAAACATGTATCAATATAGGAGAAAACAGAGTGAAACCTAAAAATTCAAACTGTTAGTAGAAACGAATGCTTCAACATAGAAGAATGAAATTTGGGGAACTAAGTTGTCTTAGTGTACTGATCATTACCTGAAAGTATCATCCAGTTTGGGTGAAAAAATACTTGCTGAGATTTCTGGAGATTCGTAATTTTAGGAAGCTTGGCAACCCCTTTCCATGAAAGTGTTTCTCGCCAGTCACTGCATAGGCCTACTTCAAGAAGAAAGAACACATAGAGATAGAACGTGATACTGCTTTATTTTGTCAAGTTTCAAGAAGCTAGCACAAACCGTGTTGGATTTAGAGTTCCAAATACATCTATCAATATAGGAGAAAACAGAGTGAAACCTAAAAATTCAAACTGTTAGTATAAACGAACGCTTCAACATAGAAGAATGAAATTTGGGGAACTAAGTTGGCTTAGTATACTGATCATTACCTGAAAGTATCATCCAGTTTGGGTGAAAAAATACTTGCTGAGATTTCTTGAGATTCGTAATTTTAGGAAGCTTGGCAACCCCTTTCCATGAAAGTGTTTCTCGCCAGTCACTGCATAGGCCTACTTCAAGAGGAAAGAACACATAGAGATAGAACGTGAAACTGCTTTATTTTGTCAAGTTTCAAGAAGCTAGCACAAACCATGTTGGATTTAGAGTTCCAAATATATCTATCAATATAGGAGAAAACAGAGTGAAACCTAAAAATTCAAACTGTTACTGGAAATGAACGCTTCACCATAGAAGAACGAAATTTGGGGAACCAAGTCGGCTTAGTGTACTGATCATTACCTGAAAGTATCATCCAGTTTGGGTGAAAAAATATTTGCTGAGATTTCTGGAGATTCGTAATTTTTGGAAGCTTGGCAACCCCTTTCCATGAAAGTGTTTCTCGCCAGTCACTGCTTAGGGCTACATCAAGAGGAAACAAAACATAGAGATAGAACCGGAAACTACTTTATTGTGTCAAGTTTCAAGAAGCTAGCACAAACCGTGTTGGATTTAGAGTTCCAAAAACATGTATCAATATAGGAGAAAACAGAGTGAAACCTAAAAATTCAAACTGTTATTAGAAACGAATGCTTCAACATAGAAGAATGAAATTTGGGGAACTAAGTTGTCTTAGTGTACTGATCATTACCTGAAAGTATCATCCAGTTTGGGTGAAAAAATACTTGCTGAGATTTCTGGAGATTCGTAATTTTAGGAAGCTTGGCAACCCCTTTCCATGAAAGTGTTTCTCGCCAGTCACTGCATAGGCCTACTTCAAGAAGAAAGAACACATAGAGATAGAACGTGATACTGCTTTATTTTGTCAAGTTTCAAGAAGCTAGCACAAACCGTGTTGGATTTAGAGTTCCAAATACATCTATCAATATAGGAGAAAACAGAGTGAAACCTAAAAATTCAAACTGTTAGTATAAACGAACGCTTCAACATAGAAGAATGAAATTTGGGGAACTAAGTTGGCTTAGTATACTGATCATTACCTGAAAGTATCATCCAGTTTGGGTGAAAAAATACTTGCTGAGATTTCTTGAGATTCGTAATTTTAGGAAGCTTGGCAACCCCTTTCCATGAAAGTGTTTCTCGCCAGTCACTGCATAGGCCTACTTCAAGAGGAAAGAACACATAGAGATAGAACGTGAAACTGCTTTATTTTGTCAAGTTTCAAGAAGCTAGCACAAACCATGTTGGATTTAGAGTTCCAAATATATCTATCAATATAGGAGAAAACAGAGTGAAACCTAAAAATTCAAACTGTTACTGGAAATGAACGCTTCACCATAGAAGAACGAAATTTGGGGAACCAAGTCGGCTTAGTGTACTGATCATTACCTGAAAGTATCATCCAGTTTGGGTGAAAAAATATTTGCTGAGATTTCTGGAGATTCGTAATTTTTGGAAGCTTGGCAACCCCTTTCCATGAAAGTGTTTCTCGCCAGTCACTGCTTAGGGCTACATCAAGAGGAAACAAAACATAGAGATAGAACCAGAAACTACTTTATTGTGTCAAGTTTCAAGAAGCTAGCACAAACCGTGTTGGATTTAGAGTTCCAAATACATCTATCAATATAGGAGAAAACAGAGTGAAACCTAAAATTTCAAACTGTTACTAGAAACGAACGCTTCAACATAGAAGAATGAAATTTGGGGAACTAAGTTGGCTTAGTGTACTGATCATTACCTGAAAGTATCATCCAGTTTGGGTGCAAAAATACTTGCTGAGATTTCTGGAGATTCGTAATTTTAGGAAGCTTGGCAACCCCTTTCCATGAAAGTGTTTCTCGCCAGTCACTGCATAGGCCTACTTCAAGAGGAAAGAACACATAGAGATAGAACGTGAAACTGCTTTATTTTTTCAAGTTTCAAGAAGCTAGCACAACCGTGTTGGATTTAGAGTTCCAAATACATCTATCAATATAGGAGAAAACAGAGTGAAACCTAAAAATTCAAACTGTTACTGAAAATGAATGCTTCACCATAGAAGAACGAAATTTGGGGAACCAAGTCGGCTTAGTGTACTGACCATTACCTGAAAGTATCATCCAGTTTGGGTGAAAAAATATTTGCTGAGATTTCTGGAGATTCGTAATTTTTGGAAGCTTGTGAACCCCTTTCCATGAAAGTGTTTCTCGCCAGTCACTGCTTAGGGCTACATCAAGAGGAAACAAAACATAGAGATAGAACCGGAAACTACTTTATTGTGTCAAGTTTCAAGAAGCTAGCACAAACCGTGTTGGATTTAGAGTTCCAAATATAACAATCAATATAGGAGAAAACAGAGTGAAACCTAAAAATTCAAACTGTTAGTAGAAATGAACGCTTCAACATAGAAGAATGAAATTTGGGGAACTAAGTTGGCTTAGTATACTGATCATTACCTGAAAGTATCATCCAGTTTGGGTGAAAAAATACTTGCTGAGATTTCTGGAGATTCGTAATTTTAGGAAGCTTGGCAACCCCTTTCCATGAAAGTGTTTCTCGCCAGTCACTGCATAGGGCTACTTCAAGAGGAAAGAACACATAGAGATAGAACATGAAACTGCTTTATTTTGTCAAGTTTCCAGAAGCTAGCACAAACCGTGTTGGATTTAGAGTTCCAAATACATCTATCAATATAGGAGAAAACAGAGTGAAACCTAAAAATTCAAACTGTTACTGGAAATGAACGCTTCACCATAGAAGAACGACATTTGGGGAACCAAGTCGGCTTAGTGTACTGATCATTACCTGAAAGTATCATCCAGTTTGGGTGAAAAAATATTTGCTGAGATTTCTGGAGATTCGTAATTTTTGGAAGCTTGGGAACCCCTTTCCATGAAAGTGTTTCTCGCCAGTCACTGCTTAGGGCTACATCATGAGGAAACAAAACATAGAGATAGAACCGGAAACTACTTTATTGTGTCAAGTTTCGAGAAGCTAGCACAAACCGTGTTGGATTTAGAGTTCCAAATACATCTATCAATATAGGAGAAAACAGAGTGAAACCTAAAAATTCAAACTGTTAGTAGAAACGAACGCTTCAACATAGAAGAATGAAATTTGGGGAACTAAGTTGGCTTAGTGTACTGATCATTACCTGAAAGTATCATTCAGTTTGGGTGAAAAAATACTTGCTGAGATTTCTGGAGATTCGTAATTTTAGGAAGCTTGGCAACCCCTTTCCATGAAAGTGTTTCTCGCCAGTCACTGCATAGGCCTACTTCAAGAGGAAAGAACACATAGAGATAGAACGTGAAACTGCTTTATTTTGTCAAGTTTCAAGAAGCTAGCACAAACCGTGTTGGATTTAGAGTTCCAAATACATCTATCAATATAGGAGAAAACAGAGTGAAACCTAAAAATTCAAACTGTTATTGGAAATGAACGCTTCACCATAGAAGAACGAAATTTGGGGAACCAAGTCGGCTTAGTGTACTGATCATTACCTGAAAGTATCATCCAGTTTGGGTGAAAAAATATTTGCTGAGATTTCTGGAGATTCGTAAGTTTTGGAAGCTTGGCAACCCCTTTCCATGAAAGTGTTTCTCGCCAGTCACTGCTTAGGGCTACATCAAGAGGAAACAAAACATAGAGATAGAACGTGAAACTGCTTTATTTTGTCAAGTTTCAAGAAGCTAGCACAAACCCTGTTGGATTTAGAGTTCCAAATACATCTATCAATATAGGAGAAAACAGAGTGAAACCTAAAAATTCAAACTGTTACTGGAAATGAACGCTTCACCATAGAAGAACGAAATTTGGGGAACCAAGTCGGCTTAGTGTACTGATCATTACCTGAAAGTATCATCCAGTTTGGGTGAAAAAATACTTGCTGAGATTTCTTGAGATTCGTAATTTTAGGAAGCTTGGCAACCCCTTTCCATGAAAGTGTTTCTCGCCAGTCACTGCATAGGCCTACTTCAAGAGGAAAGAACACATAGAGATAGAACGTGAAACTGCTTTATTTTTTCAAGTTTCAAGAAGCTAGCACAACCGTGTTGGATTTAGAGTTCCAAATACATCTATCAATATAGGAGAAAACAGAGTGAAACCTAAAAATTCAAACTGTTACTGAAAATGAATGCTTCACCATAGAAGAACGAAATTTGGGGAACCAAGTCGGCTTAGTGTACTGACCATTACCGGAAAGTATCATCCAGTTTGGGTGAAAAAATATTTGCTGAGATTTCTGGAGATTCGTAATTTTTGGAAGCTTGGGAACCCCTTTCCATGAAAGTGTTTCTCGGCAGTCACTGCTTAGGGCTACATCAATAGGAAACAAAACATAGAGATAGAACCGGAAACTACTTTATTGTGTCAAGTTTCAAGAAGCTAGCACAAACCGTGTTGGATTTAGAGTTCCAAATACATCTATCAATATAGGAGAAAACAGAGTGAAACCTAAAAATTCAAACTGTTACTGGAAATAAACGCTTCACCATAGAAGAACGAAATTTGGGGAACCAAGTTGGCTTAGTGTACTGATCATTTCCTGAAAGTATCATCCAGTTTGGGTGAAAAAATATTTGCTGAGATTTTTGGAGATTCGTAATTTTTGGAAGCTTGGGAACCCCTTTCCATGAAAGTGTTTCTCGCCAGTCACTGCTTAGGGCTACATCAAGAGGAAACAAAACATAGAGATAGAACCTGAAACTACTTTATTGTCTCAAGTTTCAAGAAGCTAGCACAAACCGTGTTGGATTTAGAGTTCCAAATACATCTATCAATATAGGAGAAAACAGAGTGAAACCTAAAAATTCAAACTGTTAGTAGAAACGAACGCTTCAACATAGAAGAATGAAATTTGGGGAACTAAGTTGGCTTAGTGTACTGATCATTACCTGAAAGTATCATCCAGTTTGGGTGCAAAAATACTGGCTGAGATTTCTGGAGATTCGTAATTTTAGGAAGCTTGGCAACCCCTTTCCATGAAAGTGTTTCTCGCCAGTCACTGCATAGGCCTACTTCAAGAGGAAAGAACACATCGATATAGAACGTGAAACTGCTTTATTTTGTCAAGTTTCAAGAAGCTAGCACAAACCGTGTTGGATTTAGAGTTCCAAATACATCTATCAATATAGGAGAAAACAGAGTGAAACCTAAAAATTCAAACTGTTACTGGAAATGAACGCTTCACCATAGAAGAACGAAATTTGGGGAACCAAGTCAGCTTAGTGTACTGATCATTACCTGAATTTATCATCCAGTTTGGGTGAAAAAATATTTGCTGAGATTTCTGGAGATTCGTAATTTTTGGAAACTTGGGAACCCCTTTCCATGAAAGTGTTTCTCTCCAGTCACTGCTTAGGGCTACATCAAGAGGAAACAAAACATAGAGAGAAACCGGAAACTACTTTATTGTGTCAAATTTCAAGAAGCTAGCACAAACCGTGTTGGATTTAGAGTTCCAAATACATCTATCAATATAGGAGAAAACTGAGTGAAACCTAAAAATTCAAACTGTTAGTAGAAACGAACGCTTCAACATAGAAGAATGAAATTTGGGGAACTAAGTTGGCTTAGTGTACTGATCATTACCTGAAAGTATCATCCAGTTTGGGTGAAAAAATACTTGCTGAGATTTCTGGAGATTCGTAATTTTAGGAAGCTTGGCAACCCCTTTCCATGAAAGTGTTTCTCGCCAGTCACTGCATAGGCCTACTTCAAGAGGAAAGAACACATAGAGATAGAACGTGAAACTGCTTTATTTTGTCAAGTTTCCAGAAGCTAGCACAAACCGTGTTGGATTTAGAGTTCCAAATACATCTATCAATATAGGAGAAAACAGAGTGAAACCTAAAAATTCAAACTGTTACTGGAAATGAACGCTTCACCATAGAAGAACGAAATTTGGGGAACCAAGTCGGCTTAGTGTACTGATCATTACCTGAAAGTATCATCCAGTTTGGGTGAAAAAATATTTGCTGAGATTTCTTGAGATTCGTAATTTTTGGAAGCTTGGGAACCCCTTTCCATGAAAGTGTTTCTCGCCAGTCACTGCTTAGGGCTACATCAAGAGGAAACAAAACATAGAGATAGAACGTGAAACTGCTTTATTTGGTAAAGTTTCAAGAAGCTAGCACAAACCGTGTTGGTTTTAGAGTTCCAAATACATCTATCAATATAGGAGAAAACAGAGTGAAACCTAAAAATTCAAACTGTTATTGGAAATGAACGCTTCACCATAGAAGAACGAAATTTGGGGAACCAAGTCGGCTTAGTGTACTGATCATTACCTGAAAGTATCATCCAGTTTGGGTGAAAAAATATTTGCTGAGATTTCTGGAGATTCGTAATTTTTGGAAGCTTGGCAACCCCTTTCCATGAAAGTGTTTCTCGCCAGTCACTGCTTAGGGCTACATCAAGAGGAAACAAAACATAAAGATAGAACCGGAAACTACTTTATTGTGTCAAGTTTCAAGAAGCTAGCACAAACCGTGTTGGATTTAGAGTTCCAAATACATCTATCAATATAGGAGAAAACAGAGTGAAACCTAAAAATTCAAACTGTTAGTAGAAAGGAACGCTTCAACATAGAAGAATGAAATTTGGGGAACTAAGTTGTCTTAGTGTACTGATCATTACCTGAAAGTACCATCCAGTTTGGGTGAAAAAATACTTGCTGAGATTTCTGGAGATTCGTAATTTTAGGAAGCTTGGCAACCCCTTTCCATGAAAGTGTTTCTCGCCAGTCACTGCATAGGCCTACTTCAAGAGGAAAGAACACATAGAGATAGAACGTGAAACTACTTTATTTTGTCAAGTTTAAAGAAGCTAGCACAAACCGTGTTGGATTTAGAGTTCCAAATACATCTATCAATATAGGAGAAAACAGAGTGAAACCTAAAAATTCAAACTGTTACTGGAAATGAACGCTTCACCATAGAAGAACGAAATTTGGGGAACCAAGTCGGCTTAGTGTACTGATCATTACCTGAAAGTATCATCCAGTTTGGGTGAAAAAATATTTGCTGAGACTTCTGGAGATTCGTAAATTTTGGAAGCTTGGGAACCCCTTTCCATGAAAGTGTTTCTTGCCAGTCACTGCTTAGGGCTACATCAAGAGGAAACAAAACATAGAGATAGAACCGGAAACTACTTTATTGTGTCAAGTTTCAAGAAGCTAGCACAAACCGTGTTGGATTTAGAGTTCCAAATACATCTATCAATATAGGAGAAAACAGAGTGAAACCTAAAAATTCAAACTGTTAGTAGAAACGAACGCTTCAACATAGAAGAATGAAATTTGGGGAACTAAGTTGGCTTAGTGTACTGATCATTACCTGAAAGTATCATCCAGTTTGGGTGAAAAAATACTGGCTGAGATTTCTGGAGATTCGTAATTTTAGGAAGCTTGGCAACCCCTTTCCATGAAAGTGTTTCTCGCCAGTCACTGCATAGGCCTACTTCAAGAGGAAAGAACACATAGAGATCGAACGTGAAACTGCTTTATTTTGTCAAGTTTCAAGAAGCTAGCACAAACCGTGTTGGATTTAGAGTTCCAAATACATCTATCAATATAGGAGAAAACAGAGTGAAACCTAAAAATTCAAACTGTTACTGGAAATGAACGCTTCACCATAGAAGAACGAAATTTGGGGAACCAAGTCGGCTTAGTGTACTGATCATTACCTGAAAGTATCATCCAGTTTGGGTGAAAAAATATTTGCTGAGATTTCTGGAGATTCGTAATTTTTGGAAGCTTGGGAACCCCTTTCCATGAAAGTGTTTCTCGCCAGTCACTGCTTAGGGCTACATCAAGAGGAAACAAAACATAGAGATAGAACCGGAAACTACTTTATTGTGTCAAGTTTCAAGAAGCTAGCACAAACCGTGTTGGATTTAGAGTTCCAAATACATCTATCAATATAGGAGAAAACAGAGTGAAACCTAAAAATTCAAACTGTTACTGGAAATGAACGCTTCACCATAGAAGAACGAAATTTGGGGAACCAAGTCGGCTTAGTGTACTGATCATTACCTGAAAGTATCATCCAGTTTGGGTGAAAAAATATTTGCTGAGACTTCTGGAGATTCGTAATTTTTGGAAGCTTGGGAACCCCTTT
Organism: Spermophilus citellus; assembly: GCF_964194105.1. Classification (NCBI taxonomy): domain Eukaryota; kingdom Metazoa; phylum Chordata; class Mammalia; order Rodentia; family Sciuridae; genus Spermophilus; species Spermophilus citellus. The sequence continues at coordinate 33,776,856 of NC_138191.1, read as the reverse complement.
CCATGAAAGTGTTTCTCGCCAGTCACTGCTTAGGGCTACATCAAGAGGAAACAAAACATAGAGATAGAACCGGAAACTACTTTATTGTGTCAAGTTTCAAGAAGCTAGCACAAACCGTGTTGGATTTAGAGTTCCAAATACATCTATCAATATAGGAGAAAACAGAGTGAAACCTAAAAATTCAAACTGTTAGTAGAAACGAACGCTTCAACATAGAAGAATGAAATTTGGGGAACTAAGTTGTCTTAGTGTACTGATCATTACCTGAAAGTATCATTCAGTTTGGGTGAAAAAATACTTGCTGAGATTTCTGGAGATTCGTAATTTTAAGAAGCTTGGCAACCCCTTTCCATGAAAGTGTTTCTCGCCAGTCACTGCATAGGCCTACTTCAAGAGGAAAGAACACATAGAGATAGAACGTGAAACTGCTTTATTTTGTCAAGTTTCAAGAAGCTAGCACAAACCGTGTTGGATTTAGAGTTCCAAATACATCTATCAATATAGGAGAAAACAGAGTGAAACCTAAATATTCAAACTGTTAGTAGAAATGAACGCTTCAACATAGAAGAATGAAATTTGGGGAACTAAGTTGGCTTAGTGTACTGATCATTACCTGAAAGTATCATCCAGTTTGGGTGAAAAAATACTTGCTGAGATTTCTGGAGATTCGTAATTTTAGGAAGCTTGGCAACCCCTTTCCATGAAAGTGTTTCTCGCCAGTCACTGCATAGGGCTACTTAAAGAGGAAAGAACACATAGAGAGAGAACATGAAACTGCTTTATTTTGTCAAGTTTCAAGAAGCTAGCACAAACCGTGTTGGATTTAGAGTTCCAAATACATCTATCAATATAGGAGAAAACAGAGTGAAACCTAAAAATTCAAACTGTTACTGGAAATAAACGCTTCACCATAGAAGAACGAAATTTGGGGAACCAAGTCGGCTTAGTGTACTGATCATTACCTGTAAGTATCATCCAGTTTGGGTGAAAAAATATTTGCTGAGATTTCTGGAGATTCGTAATTTTTGGAAGCTTGGGAACCCCTTTCCATGAAAGTGTTTCTCGCCAGTCACTGCTTAGGGCTACATCAAGAGGAAACAAAACATAGAGATAGAACGTGAAACTGCCTTATTTTGTCACGTTTCAAGAAGCTAGCACAAACCGTGTTGGATTTAGAGTTCCAAATACATCTATCAATATTGGAGAAAACAGAGTGAAACCTAAAAATTCAAACTGTTACTGGAAATGAACGCTTCACCATAGAAGAACGAAATTTGGGGAACCAAGTTGGCTTAGTGTACTGATCATTACCTGAAAGTATCATCCAGTTTGGGTGAAAAAATATTTGCTGAGATTTCTGGAGATTCGTAATTTTTGGAAGCTTGGGAACCCCTTTCCATGAAAGTGTTTCTCGCCAGTCACTGCTTAGGGCTACATCAAGAGGAAACAAAACATAGAGATAGAACGTGAAACTGCCTTATTTTGTCACGTTTCAAGAAGCTAGCACAAACCGTGTTGGATTTAGAGTTCCAAATACATCTATCAATATAGGAGAAAACAGAGTGAAACCTAAAAATTCAAACTGTTAGTAGAAACGAACGCTTCAACATAGAAGAATGAAATTTGGGGAACTAAGTTGTCTTAGTGTACTGATCATTACCTGAAAGTATCATCCAGTTTGGGTGAAAAAATACTTGCTGAGATTTCTGGAGATTCGTAATTTTAGGAAGCTTGGCAACCCCTTTCCATGAAAGTGTTTCTCGCCAGTCACTGCATAGGCCTACTTCAAGAGGAAAGAACACATAGAGATAGAACGTGAAACTACTTTATTTTGTCAAGTTACAAGAAGCTAGCACAAACCGTGTTGGATTTAGAGTTCCAAATACATCTATCAATATAGGAGAAAACAGAGTGAAACCTAAAAATTCAAACTGTTACTGGAAATGAACGCTTCAACATAGAAGAACGAAATTTGGGGAACCAAGTCGACTTAGAGTACTGATCATTACCTGAAAGTATCATCCAGTTTGGGTGAAAAAATATTTGCTGAGATTTCTGGAGATTCGTAATTTTTGGAAACTCTGGAACCCCTTTCCATGAAAGTGTTTCTCGCCAGTCACTGCTTAGGGCTACATCAAGAGGAAACAAAACATAGAGATAGAACCGTAAACTACTTTATTGTGTCAAGTTTCGAGAAGCTAGCACAAACCGTGTTGGATTTAGAGTTCCAAATACATCTATCAATATAGGAGAAAACAGAGTGAAACCTAAAAATTCAAACTGTTAGTAGAAACGAACGCTTCAACATAGAAGAATGAAATTTGGGGAACTAAGTTGGCTTAGTGTACTGATCATTACCTGAAAGTATCATCCAGTTTGGGTGAAAAAATACTGGCTGAGATTTCTGGAGATTCGTAATTTTAGGAAGCTTGGCAACCCCTTTCCATGAAAGTGTTTCTCGCCAGTCACTGCATAGGCCTACTTCAAGAGGAAAGAACACATAGAGATAGAACGTGAAACTGCTTTATTTTGTCAAGTTTCAAGAAGCTAGCACAAACCGTGTTGGATTTAGAGTTCCAAATACATCTATCAATATAGGAGAAAACAGAGTGAAACCTAAAAATTCAAACTGTTACTGGAAATGAACGCTTCACCATAGAAGAACAAAATTTGGGGAACCAAATCGGCTTAGTGTACTGATCATTACCTGAAAGTATCATCCAGTTTGGGTGAAAAAATATTTGCTGAGATTTCTGGAGATTCGTAATTTTTGGAAGCTTGGCAACCCCTTTCCATGAAAGTGTTTCTCGCCAGTCACTGCTTAGGGCTACATCAAGAGGAAACAAAACATAGAGATAGAACCGGAAACTACTTTATTGTGTCAAGTTTCGAGAAGCTAGCACAAACCGTGTTGGATTTAGAGTTCCAAATACATCTATCAATATAGGAGAAAACAGAGTGAAACCTAAAAATTCAAACTGTTAGTAGAAACGAATGCTTCAACATAGAAGAATGAAATTTGGGGAACTAAGTTGGCTTAGTGTACTGATCATTACCTGAAAGTATCATCCAGTTTGGGTGAAAAAATATTTGCTGAGATTTCTGGAGATTCGTAATTTTTGGAAGCTTGGGAACCCCTTTCCATGAAAGTGTTTCTCGCCAGTCACTGCTTAGGGCTACATCAAGAGGAAACAAAACATAGAGATAGAACCGGAAACTACTTTATTGTGTCAAGTTTCAAGAAGCTAGCACAAACCGTGTTGGATTTAGAGTTCCAAAAACATGTATCAATATAGGAGAAAACAGAGTGAAACCTAAAAATTCAAACTGTTAGTAGAAACGAACGCTTCAACATAGAAGAATGAAATTTGGGGAACTAAGTTGTCTTAGTGTACTGATCATTACTTGAAAGTATCATCCAGTTTGGGTGAAAAAATACTTGCTGAGATTTCTGGAGATTCGTAATTTTAGGAAGCTTGGCAACCCCTTTCCATGAAAGTGTTTCTCGCCAGTCACTGCATAGGCCTACTTCAAGAGGAAAGAACACATAGAGATAGAACGTGATACTGCTTTATTTTGTCAAGTTTCAAGAAGGTAGCACAAACCGTGTTGGATTTAGAGTTCCAAATACATCTATCAATATAGGAGAAAACACAGTGAAACCTAAAAATTCAAACTGTTACTGGAAATGAACGCTTCACCATAGAAGAACGAAATTTGGGGAACCAAGTCGGCTTAGAGTACTGATCATTACCTGAAAGTATCATCCAATTTGGGTGAAAAAATATTTGCTGAGATTTCTGGAGATTCGTAATTTTTGGAAACTCTGGAACCCCTTTCCTTGAAAGTGTTTCTCGCCAGTCACTGCTTAGGGCTACATCAAGAGGAAACAAAACATAGAGATAGAACCGTAAACTACTTTATTGTGTCAAGTTTCGAGAAGCTAGCACAAACCGTGTTGGATTTAGAGTTCCAAATACATCTATCAATATAGGAGAAAACAGAGTGAAACCTAAAAATTCATACTGTTAGTAGAAACGAACGCTTCAACATAGAAGAATGAAATTTGGGGAACTAAGTTGGCTTAGTGTACTGATCATTACCTGAAAGTATCATTCAGTTTGGGTGAAAAAAATACTTGCTGAGATTTCTGGAGATTCGTAATTTTAGGAAGCTTGGCAACCCCTTTCCATGAAAGTGTTTCTCGCCAGTCACTGCATAGGCCTACTTCAAGAGGAAAGAACACATAGAGATAGAACGTGAAACTGCTTTATTTTGTCAAGTTTCAAGAAGCTAGCACAAACCGTGTTGGATTTAGAGTTCCAAATACATCTATCAATATAGTAGAAAACAGAGTGAAACCTAAAAATTCAAACTGTTACTGGAAATGAACGCTTCACCATAGAAGAATGAAATTTGGGGAACCAAGTCGGCTTAGTGTACTGATCATTACCTGAAAGTATCATCCAGTTTGGGTGAAAAAATATTGCTGAGACTTCTGGAGATTCGTAATTTTTGGAAGCTTGTGAACCCCTTTCCATGAAAGTGTTTCTCGCCAGTCACTGCTTAGGGCTACATCAAGAGGAAACAAAACATAGAGATAGAACGTGAAACTGCCTTATTTTGTCACGTTTCTAGAAGCTAGCACAAACCGTGTTGGATTTAGAGTTCCAAATACATCTATCAATATAGGAGAAAACAGAGTGAAACCTAAAAATTCAAACTGTTACTGGAAATGAACGCTTCACCATAGAAGAACGAAATTTGGGGAACCAAGTCGGCTTAGTGTACTGATCATTACCTGAAAGTATCATCCAGTTTGGGTGAAAAAATATTTGCTGAGATTTCTGGAGATTCATAATTTTTGGAAGCTTGGCAACCCCTTTCCATGAAAGTGTTTCTCGCCAGTCACTGCTTAGGGCTACATCAAGAGGAAACAAAACATAGAGATAGAACCGGAAACTACTTTATTGTGTCAAGTTTCGAGAAGCTAGCACAAACCGTGTTGGATTTAGAGTTCCAAATACATCTATCAATATAGGAGAAAACAGAGTGAAACCTAAAAATTCAAACTGTTAGTAGAAACAAACGCTTCAACATAGAAGAATGAAATTTGGGGAACTAAGTTGGCTTAGTGTACTGATCATTTCCTGAAAGTATCATCCAGTTTGGGTGCAAAAATACTGGCTGAGATTTCTGGAGATTCGTAATTTTAGGAAGCTTGGCAACCCCTTTCCATGAAAGTGTTTCTCGCCAGTCACTGCATAGGCCTACTTCAAGAGGAAAGAACACATAGAGATAGAACGTGAAACTGCTTTATTTTGTCAAGTTTCAAGAAGCTAGCACAAACCGTGTTGGATTTAGAGTTCCAAATACATCTATCAATATAGGAGAAAACAGAGTGCAACCTAAAAATTCAAACTGTTACTGGAAATGAACGCTTCACCATAGAAGAACGAAATTTGGGGAACCAAGTTGGCTTAGTGTACTGATCATTACCTGAAAGTATCATCCAGTTTGGGTGAAAAAATATTTGCTGAGATTTCTGGAGTTTCGTAATTTTTGGAAGCTTGGGAACCCATTTCCATGAAAGTGTTTCTCGCCAGTCACTGCTTAGGGCTACATCAAGAGGAAACAAAACATAGAGATAGAACCGGAAACTCCTTTATTGTGTCAAGTTTCAAGAAGCTAGCACAAACCGTGTTGGATTTAGAGTTCCAAATACATCTATCAATATAGGAGAAAACAGAGTGAAACCTAAAAATTCAAACTGTTAGTAGAAACGAACGCTTCAACATAGAAGAATGAAATTTGGGGAACTAAGTTGTCTTAGTGTACTGATCATTACCTGAAAGTATCATCCAGTTTGGGTGAAAAAATATTTGCTGAGATTTCTGGAGATTCGTAATTTTAGGAAGCTTGGCAACCCCTTTCCATGAAAGTGTTTCTCGCCAGTCACTGCATAGGCCTACTTCAAGAGGAAAGAACACATAGAGATAGAACGTGAAACTGCTTTATTTTGTCAAGTTTCAAGAAGCTAGCACAAACCGTGTTGGATTTAGAGTTCCAAATACATCTATCAATATAGGAGAAAACAGAGTGAAACCTAAAAATTCAAACTGTTACTGGAAATGAACGCTTCACCATAGAAGAACGAAATTTGGGGAACCAAGTCGGCTTAGTGTACTGATCATTACCTGAATTTATCATCCAGTTTGGGTGAAAAAATATTTGCTGAGATTTCTGGAGATTCGTAATTTTTGGAAACTCTGGAACCCCTTTCCATGAAAGTGTTTCTCGCCAGTCACTGCTTAGGGCTACATCAAGAGGAAACAAAACATAGAGACAGAACTGGAAACTACTTTATTGTGTCTAGTTTCAAGAAGCTAGCACAAACCGTGTTGGATTTAGAGTTCCAAATACATCTATCAATATAGGAGAAAACAGAGTGAAACCTAAAAATTCAAATTGTTAGTAGAAACAAATGCTTCAACATAGAAGAATGAAATTTGGGGAACTAAGTTGGCTTAGTGTACTGATCATTACCTGAAAGTATCATTCAAGTTGGGTGAAAAAATCCTTGCTGAGATTTCTGGAGATTCGTAATTTTAGGAAGCTTGGCAACCCCTTTCCATGAAAGTGTTTCTCGCCAGTCACTGCATAGGCCTACTTCAAGAGGAAAGAACACATAGAGATAGAACGTGAAACTGCTTTATTTTGTCAAGTTTCAAGAAGCTAGCACAAACCGTGTTGGATTTAGAGTTCCAAATACATCTATCAATATAGGAGAAAACAGAGTGAAACCTAAAAATTCAAACTGTTACTGGAAATGAACGCTTCACCATAGAAGAACAAAATTTGGGGAACCAAATCGGCTTAGTGTACTGATCATTACCTGAAAGTATCATCCAGTTTGGGTGAAAAAATATTTGCTGAGATTTCTGGAGATTCGTAATTTTTGGAAGCTTGGCAACCCCTTTCCATGAAAGTGTTTCTCGCCAGTCACTGCTTAGGGCTACATCATGAGGAAACAAAACATAGAGATAGAACCGGAAACTACTTTATTGTGTCAAGTTTCGAGAAGCTAGCACAAACCGTGTTGGATTTAGAGTTCCAAATACATCTATCAATATAGGAGAAAACAGAGTGAAACCTAAAAATTCAAACTGTTAGTAGAAACGAATGCTTCAACATAGAAGAATGAAATTTGGGGAACTAAGTTGGCTTAGTGTACTGATCATTACCTGAAAGTATCATCCAGTTTGGGTGAAAAAATACTGGCTGAGATTTCTGGAGATTCGTAATTTTAGGAAGCTTGGCAACCCCTTTCCATGAAAGTGTTTCTCGCCAGTCACTGCATAGGCCTACTTCAAGAGGAAAGAACACATAGAGATAGAACGTGAAACTGCTTTATTTTGTCAAGTTTCAAGAAGCTAGCACAAACCGTGTTGGATTTAGAGTTCCAAATACATCTATCAATATAGGAGAAAACAGAGTGAAACCTAAAAATTCAAACTGTTACTGGAAATGAACGCTTCACCATAGAAGAACGAAATTTGGGGAACCAAGTCGGCTTAGTGTACTGATCATTACCTGAAAGTATCATCGAGTTTGGGTGAAAAAATATTTGCTGAGATTTCTGGAGATTCGTAATTTTTTATTTGCTGAGATTTCTGGAGATTCGTAATTTTTGGAAGCTTGGGAACCCCTTTCCATGAAAGTGTTTCTCGCCAGTCACTGCTTAGGGCTACATCAAGAGGAAACAAAACATAGAGATAGAACCGGAAAATACTTTATTGTGTCAAGTTTCAAGAAGCTAGCACAAACCGTGTTGGATTTAGAGTTCCAAATACATCTATCAATATAGGAGAAAACAGAGTGAAACCTAAAAATTCAAACTGTTAGTAGAAACGAACGCTTCAACATAGAAGAATGAAATTTGGGGAACTAAGTTGTCTTAGTGTACTGATCATTACTTGAAAGTATCATCCAGTTTGGGTGAAAAAATACTTGCTGAGATTTCTGGAGATTCGTAATTTTAGGAAGCTTGGCAACCCCTTTCCATGAAAGTGTTTCTCGCCAGTCACTGCATAGGCCTACTTCAAGAGGAAAGAACACATAGAGATAGAACGTGAAACTGCTTTATTTTGTCAAGTTTCAAGAAGCTAGCACAAACCGTGTTGGATTTAGAGTTCCAAATACATCTATCAATATAGGAGAAAACAGAGTGAAACCTAAAAATTCAAACTGTTACTGGAAATGAACGCTTCACCATAGAAGAACGAAATTTGGGGAACCAAGTCGGCTTAGTGTACTGATCATTACCTGAATTTATCATCCAGTTTGGGTGAAAAAATATTTGCTGAGATTTCTGGAGATTCGTAATTTTTGGAAACTCTGGAACCCCTTTCCATGAAAGTGTTTCTCGCCAGTCACTGCTTAGGGCTACATCAAGAGGAAACAAAACATAGAGATAGAACCGGAAACTACTTTATTGTGTCAAGTTTCAAGAAGCTAGCACAAACCGTGTTGGATTTAGAGTTCCAAATACATCTATCAATATAGGAGAAAACAGAGTGAAACCTAAAAATTCAAACTGTTAGTAGAAACGAACGCTTCAACATAGAAGAATGAAATTTGGGGACCTAAGTTGGCTTAGTGTACTGATCATTACCTGAAAGTATCATTCAGTTTGGGTGAAAAAATACTTGCTGAGATTTCTGGAGATTCGTAATTTTAGGGAGCTTGGCAACCCCTTTCCATGAAAGTGTTTCTCGCCAGTCACTGCATAGGCCTACTTCAAGAGGAAAGAACACATAGAGATAGAACGTGAAACTGCTTTATTTTTTCAAGTTTCAAGAAGCTAGCACAAACCGTGTTGGATTTAGAGTTCCAAATACATCTATCAATATAGGACAAAACAGAGTGAAACCTAAAAATTCAAACTGTTAGTAGAAATGAACACTTCAACATAGAAGAATGAAATTTGGGGAACTAAGTTGGCGTAGTGTACTGATCATTACCTGAAAGTATCATCCAGTTTGTGTGCAAAAATACTTGCTGAGATTTCTGGAGTTTCGTAATTTTAGGAAGCTTGGCAACCCCTTTCCATGAAAGTGTTTCTCGCCAGTCACTGCATAGGGCTACTTAAAGAGGAAAGAACACATAGAGATAGAACATGAAACTGCTTTATTTTGTCAAGTTTCAAGAAGCTAGCACAAACCGTGTTGGATTTAGTGTTCCAAATACATCTATCAATATAGGAGAAAACAAAGTGAAACCTAAAAATTCAAACTGTTACTGGAAATGAACGCTTCACCATAGAAGAAAGAAATTTGGGGAACCAAGTCGGCTTAGTGTACTGATCATTACCTGAAAGTATCATCCAGTTTGGGTGAAAAAATATTTGCTGAGGTTTCTGGAGATTCGTAAGTTTTGGAAGATTGGCAACCCCTTTCCATGAAAGTGTTTCTCGCCAGTCACTGCTTAGGGCTACATCAAGAGGAAACAAAACATAGAGATAGAACCTGAAACTACTTTATTGTGTCAAGTTTCAAGAAGCTAGCACAAACCGTGTTGGATTTAGAGTTCCAAATACATCTATCAATATGGGAGAAAACAGAGTGAAACCTAAAAATTCAAACTGTTAGTAGAAACGAACGCTTCAACATAGAAGAATGAAATTTGGGGAACTAAGTTGGCTTAGTGTACTGATCATTACCTGAAAGTATCATCCAGTTTGGGTGAAAAAATACTTGCTGAGATTTCTGGAGATTCGTAATGTTAGGAAGTAAGGCAACCCCTTTCCATGAAAGTGTTTCTCGCCAGTCACTGCATAGGCCTACTTCAAGAGGAAAGAACAAATAGAGACAGAACGTGAAAATGCTTTATTTTGTCAAGTATCCAGAAGGTAGCACAAACCGTGTTGGATTTAGAGTTCCAAATACATCTATCAATATAGGATAAAACAGAGTGAAACCTAAAAATTCAAACTGTTACTGGAAATGAACGCTTCACCATAGCAGAACGAAATTTGGGGAACCAAGTCGGCTTAGTGTACTGATCATTACCTGAAAGTATCATCCAGTTTGGGTGAAAAAATATTTGCTGAGATTTCTGGAGATTCGTAATTTTTGGAAGCTTGGGAACCCCTTTCCATGAAAGTGTTTCTCGCCAGTCACTGCTTAGGGCTACATCAAGAGGAAACAAAACATAGAGATAGAACGTGAAACTGCTATATTTTGTCAAGTTTCAAGAAGCTAGCACAAACCGTGTTGGATTTAGAGTTCCAAATACATCTATCAATATAGGAGAAAACAGAGTGAAACCTAAAAATTCAAACTGTTACTGGAAATGAACGCTTCAACATAGAAGAACGAAATTTGGGGAACCAAGTCGGCTTAGTGTACTGATATTTACCTGAAAGTGTCATCCAGTTTGGGTGAAAAAATATTTGCTGAGATTTCTGGAGATTTGTAATTTTTGGAAGCTTGGCAACCCCTTTCCATGAAAGTGTTTCTCGCCAGTCACTGCTTAGGGCTACATCAAGAGGAAACAAAACATAGAGATAGAACGTGAAACTGCTTTATTTGGTCAAGTTTCAAGAAGCTAGCAGAAACCGTGTTGGATTTAGAGTTCCAAATACATCTATCTATATAGGAGAAAACAGAGTGAAACCTAAAAATTCAAAGTGTTACTGGAAATGAATGCTTCACCATAGAAGAACGAAATTTGGGGAACCAAGTCGGCTTAGGGTACTGATCATTACCTGAAAGTATCATCCAGATTGGGTGAAAAAATATTTGCTGATATTTCTGGAGATTCTTAATTTTTGGAACCTTGGCAACCCCTTTCCATGAAAGTGTTTCTCCCCAGTCACTGCTTAGGGCTACATCAAGAGGAAACAAAACATAGAGATAGAACCTGAAACTACTTTATTGTCTCAAGTTTCAAGAAGCTAGCACAAACCGTGTTGGATTTAGAGTTCCAAATACATCTATCAATATAGGAGAAAACAGAGTGAAACCTAAAAATTCAAACTGTTACTGGAAATGAACGCTTCACCATAGCAGAACGAAATTTGGGGAACCAAGTCGGCTTAGTGTATTGATCATTACCTGAAAGTATCATCCAGTTTGGGTGAAAAAATACTTGCTGAGATTTCTGGAGATTCGTAATTTTTGGAAGCTTGGGAACCCCTTTCCATGAAAGTGTTTCTCGCCAGTCACTGCTTAGGGCTACATCAAGAGGAAACAAAACATAGAGATAGAACCGGAATCTACTTTATTGTATCAAGTTTCAAGAAGCTAGCACAAACCGTGTTGGATTTAGAGTTCCAAATACATCTATCAATATAGGAGAAAACAGAGTGAAACCTAAAAATTCAAACTGTTAGTAGAAACGAACGCTTCAACATAGAAGAATGAAATTTGGGGAACTAAGTTTTCTTAGTGTACTGATCATTACCTGAAAGTATCATCTAGTTTGGGTGAAAAAATACTTGCTGAGATTTCTGGAGATTCGTAATTTTAGGAAGGTTGGCAACCCCTTTCCATGAAAGTGTTTCTCGCCAGTCACTGCATAGGCCTACTTCAAGAGGAAAGAACACATAGAGATAGAACGTGAAACTGCTTTATTTTGTCAAGTTTCCAGAAGCTAGCACAAACCGTGTTGGATTTAGAGTTCCAAATACATCTATCAATAGAGGAGAAAACAGAGTGAAACCTAAAAATTCAAACTGTTACTGGAAATGAACGCTTCACCATAGAAGAACGAAATTTGGGGAACCAAGTCGGATTAGTGCACTTATCATTACCTGAAAGTATCATCCAGTTTGGGTGAAAAAATATTTGCTGAGATTTCTGGAGATTCGTAATTTTTGGAAGCTTGGGAACCCCTTTCCATGAAAGTGTTTCTCGCCAGTCACTGCTTAGGGCTACATCAAGAGGAAACAAAACATACAGATAGAACGTGAAACTGCTTTATTTGTCAAGTATCCAGAAGGTAGCACAAACCGTGTTGGATTTAGAGTTCCAAATACATCTATCAATATAGGAGAAAACAGAGTGAAACCTAAAAATTCAAACTGTTACTGGAAATGAACGCTTCAACATAGAAGAACGAAATTTGGGGAACCAAGTCGGCTTAGTGTACTGATCATTACCTGAAAGTATCATCAAGTTTGGGTGAAAAAATACTCGCTGAGATTTCTGGAGATACGTAATTTTAGGAAGCTTGGCAACCCCTTTCCATGAAAGTGTTTCTCGCCAGTCACTGCATAGGGCTACATCAAGAGAAAACAAAACATAGAGATAGAACCTGAAACTACTTTATTGTCTCAAGTTTCAAGAAGCTAGCACAAACCGTGTTGGATTTAGAGTTCCAAATACATCTATCAATATAGGAGAAAACAGAGTGAAACCTAAAAATTCAAACTGTTAGTAGAAACGAACGCTTCAACATAGAAGAATGAAATTTGGGGAACTAAGTTGGCTTAGTGTACTGATCATTACCTGAAAGTATCATCCAGTTTGGGTGCAAAAATACTGGCTGAGATTTCTGGAGATTCGTAATTTTACGAAGCTTGGCAACCCCTTTCCATGAAAGTGTTTCTCGCCAGTCACTGAATAGGCCTACTTCAAGAGGAAAGAACACATAGAGATAGAACGTGAAACTGCTTTATTTGGTCAAGTTTCAAGAAGCTAGCACAAACCGTGTTGTATTTAGAGTTCCAAAAACATCTATCAATATAGGAGAAAACAGAGTGAAACCTAAAAATTCAAACTGTTACTGGAAATGAACGCTTCACCATAGAAGAACGAAATTTGGGGAACCAAGTCGCCTTAGTGTACTGATCATTACCTGAAAGTATCATCCAGTTTGGGTGAAAAAATACTCGCTGAGATTTCTGGAGATTCGTAATTTTAGGAAGCTTGCCAACCCCTTCCATGAAAGTGTTTCTCGCCAGTCACTGCATAGGGCTACTTAAAGAGGAAAGAACACATAGAGATAGAACATGAAACTGCTTTATTTTGTCAAGTTTCAAGAAGCTAGCACAAACCGTGTTGGATTTAGTGTTCCAAATACATCTATCAATATAGGAGAAAACAGAGTGAAACCTAAAAATTCAAACTGTTACTGGAAATGAACGCTTCACCATAGAAGAACGAAATTTGGGGAACCAAGTCGGCTTAGTGTACTGATCATTACCTGAAAGTATCATCCAGTTTGGGTGAAAAAATATTTGCTGAGGTTTCTGGAGATTCGTAAGTTTTGGAAGATTGGCAACCCCTTTCCATGAAAGTGTTTCTCGCCAGTCACTGCTTAGGGCTACATCAAGAGGAAACAAAACATAGAGATAGAACCTGAAACTACTTTATTGTGTCAAGTTTCAAGAAGCTAGCACAAACCGTGTTGGATTTAGAGTTCCAAATACATCTATCAATATGGGAGAAAACAGAGTGAAACCTAAAAATTCAAACTGTTAGTAGAAACGAACAATTCAACATAGAAGAATGAAATTTGGGGAACTAAGTTGGCTTAGTGTACTGATCATTACCTGAAAGTATCATCCAGTTTGGGTGAAAAAATACTTGCTGAGATTTCTGGAGATTCGTAATGTTAGGAAGTAAGGCAACCCCTTTCCATGAAAGTGTTTCTCGCCAGTCACTGCATAGGCCTACTTCAAGAGGAAAGAACAAATAGAGACAGAACGTGAAAATGCTTTATTTTGTCAAGTATCCAGAAGGTAGCACAAACCGTGTTGGATTTAGAGTTCCAAATACATCTATCAATATAGGAGAAAACAGAGTGAAACCTAAAAATTCAAACTGTTACTGGAAATGAACGCTTCAAAATAGAAGAACGAAATTTGGGGAACCAAGTCGGCTTAGTGTACTGATCATTACCTGAAAGTATCATCCAGTTTGGGTGAAAAAATATTTGCTGAGATTTCTGGAGATTCGTAATTTTAGGAAGCTTGGGAACCCCTTTCCATGAAAGTGTTTCTCGCCAGTCACTGCATAGGCCTACTTCAAGAGGAAAGAACACATAGAGATAGAACGTGAAACTGCTTTATTTTGTCAAGTTTCAAGAAGCTAGCACAAACCGTGTTGGATTTAGAGTTCCAAATACATCTATCTATATAGGAGAAAACAGAGTGAAACCTAAAAATTCAAAGTGTTACTGGAAATGAATGCTTCACCATAGAAGAACGAAATTTGGGGAACCAAGTCGGCTTAGGGTACTGATCATTACCTGAAAGTATCATCCAGATTGGGTGAAAAAATATTTGCTGAGATTTCTGGAGATTCTTAATTTTTGGAACCTTGGCAACCCCTTTCCATGAAAGTGTTTCTCCCCAGTCACTGCTTAGGGCTACATCAAGAGGAAACAAAACATAGAGATAGAACCTGAAACTACTTTATTGTCTCAAGTTTCAAGAAGCTAGCACAAACCGTGTTGGATTTAGAGTTCCAAATACATCTATCAATATAGGAGAAAACAGAGTGAAACCTAAAAATTCAAACTGTTACTGGAAATGAACGCTTCACCATAGCAGAACGAAATTTGGGGAACCAAGTCGGCTTAGTGTATTGATCATTACCTGAAAGTATCATCCAGTTTGGGTGAAAAAATACTTGCTGAGATTTCTGGAGATTCGTAATTTTTGGAAGCTTGGGAACCCGTTTCCATGAAAGTGTTTCTCGCCAGTCACTGCTTAGGGCTACATCAAGAGGAAACAAAACATAGAGATAGAACCGGAATCTACTTTATTGTATCAAGTTTCAAGAAGCTAGCACAAACCGTGTTGGATTTAGAGTTCCAAATACATCTAACAATATAGGAGAAAACAGAGTGAAACCTAAAAATTCAAACTGTTAGTAGAAACGAACGCTTCAACATAGAAGAATGAAATTTGGGGAACTAAGTTTTCTTAGTGTACTGATCATTACCTGAAAGTATCATCTAGTTTGGGTGAAAAAATACTTGCTGAGATTTCTGGAGATTCGTAATTTTAGGAAGGTTGGCAACCCCTTTCCATGAAAGTGTTTCTCGCCAGTCACTGCATAGGCCTACTTCAAGAGGAAAGAACACATAGAGATAGAACGTGAAACTGCTTTATTTTGTCAAGTTTCCAGAAGCTAGCACAAACCGTGTTGGATTTAGAGTTCCAAATACATCTATCAATAGAGGAGAAAACAGAGTGAAACCTAAAAATTCAAACTGTTACTGGAAATGAACGCTTCACCATAGAAGAACGAAATTTGGGGAACCAAGTCGGCTTAGTGTACTGATCATTACCTGAAAGTATCATCAAGTTTGGGTGAAAAAATACTCGCTGAGATTTCTGGAGATACGTAATTTTAGGAAGCTTGGCAACCCCTTTCCATGAAAGTGTTTCTCGCCAGTCACTGCATAGGGCTACATCAAGAGGAAACAAAACATAGAGATAGAACCTGAAACTACTTTATTGTCTCAAGTTTCAAGAAGCTAGCACAAACCGTGTTGGATTTAGAGTTCCAAATACATCTATCAATATAGGAGAAAACAGAGTGAAACCTAAAAATTCAAACTGTTAGTAGAAACGAACGCTTCAACATAGAAGAATGAAATTTGGGGAACTAAGTTGGCTTAGTGTACTGATCATTACCTGAAAGTATCATCCAGTTTGGGTGCAAAAATACTGGCTGAGATTTCTGGAGATTCGTAATTTTACGAAGCTTGGCAACCCCTTTCCATGAAAGTGTTTCTCGCCAGTCACTGCATAGGCCTACTTCAAGAGGAAAGAACACATAGAGATAGAACGTGAAACTGCTTTATTTGGTCAAGTTTCAAGAAGCTAGCACAAACCGTGTTGTATTTAGAGTTCCAAAAACATCTATCAATATAGGAGAAAACAGAGTGAAACCTAAAAATTCAAACTGTTACTGGAAATGAACGCTTCACCATAGAAGAACGAAATTTGGGGAACCAAGTCGCCTTAGTGTATTGATCATTACCTGAAAGTATCATCCAGTTTGGGTGAAAAAATACTCGCTGAGATTTCTGGAGATTCGTAATTTTAGGAAGCTTGCCAACCCCTTTCCATGAAAGTGTTTCTCGCCAGTCACTGCATAGGCCTACTTCAAGAGGAAAGAACACATAGAGATAGAACGTGAAACTGCTTTATTTGGTCAAGTTTCAAGAAGCTAGCACAAACCGTGTTGGATTTAGAGTTCCAAATAAATCTATCAATATAGGAGAAAACAGAGTGAAACCTAAAAATTCAAACTGTTACTGGAAATGAACGCTTCACCATAGAAGTACGAAATTTGGGGAACCAAGTCGGCTTAGTGTACTGATCATTACCTGAAAGTATCATCCAGATTGGGTGAAAAAATATTTGCTGAGATTTCTGGAGATTCGTAAGTTTTGGAAGCTTGGCAACCCCTTTCCATGAAAGTGTTTCTCCCCAGTCACTGCTTAGGGCTACATCAAGAGGAAACAAAACATAGAGATAGAACCTGAAACTACTTTATTGTCTCAAGTTTCAAGAAGCTAGCAGAAACCGTGTTGGATTTAGAGTTCCAAATACATCTATCAATATAGGAGAAAACAGAGTGAAACCTAAAAATTCAAACTGTTAGTAGAAACGAACGCTTCAACATAGAAGAATGAAATTTGGGGAACTAAGTTGGTTTAGTGTACTGATCATTACCTGAAAGTATCATCCAGTTTGGGTGAAAAAATACTTGATGAGATTTCTGGAGATTCGTAATTTTACGAAGCTTGGCAACCCCTTTCCATGAAAGTGTTTCTCGCCAGTCACTGCATAGGCCTACTTCAAGAGGAAAGAACACATAGAGATAGAACGTGAATCTGCTTTATTTGGTCAAGTTTCCAGAAGCTAGCACAAACCGTGTTGTATTTAGAGTTCCAAAAACATCTATCAATATAGGAGAAAACAGAGTGAAACCTAAAAATTCAAACTGTTACTGGAAATGAACGCTTCAACATAGAAGAACGAAATTTGGGGAACCAAGTCGGCTTAGTGTACTGATCATTACCTGAAAGTATCATCCAGTTTGGGTGAAAAAATATTTGCTGAGATTTCTGGAGATTCGTAATTTTTGGAAGCTTGGCAACCCCTTTCCATGAAAGTGTTTCTCACCAGTCACTGCTTAGGGCTACATCAAGAGGAAACAAAACATAGAGATAGAACGTGAAACTGCTTTATTTTGTCAAGTTTCAAGAAGCTAGCACAAACCGTGTTGGATTTAGAGTTCCAAATACATCTATCAATATAGGAGAAAACAGAGTGAAACCTAAAAATTCAAACTGTTACTGGAAATGAACGCTTCACCATAGAAGAACGAAATTTGGGGAACCAAGTCGGCTTAGTGTACTGATCATTACCTGAAAGTATCATCCAGTTTGGGTGAAAAAATATTTGCTGAGATTTCTGGAGATTCGTAAGTTTTGGAAGCTTGGCAACCCCTTTCCATGAAAGTGTTTCTCGCCAGTCACTGCTTAGGGCTACATCAAGAGGAAACAAAACATAGAGATAGAACCTGAAACTACTTTATTGTCTCAAGTTTCAAGAAGCTAGCACAAACCGTGTTGGATTTAGAGTTCCAAATACATCTATCAATATAGGAGAAAACAGAGTGAAACCTAAAAATTCAAACGGTTAGTAGAAACGAACGCTTCAACATAGAAGAATGAAATTTGGGGAACTAAATTGGCTTAGTGTACTGATCATTACCTGAAAGTATCATCCAGTTTGTGTGAAAAAATACTTGCTGAGATTTCTGGAGATTCATAATTTTAGGAAGCTTGGCAACCCCTTTCCATGAAAGTGTTTCTCGCCAGTCACTGCATAGGCCTACTTCAAGAGGAAAGAACACATAGAGATAGAACGTGAAACTGCTTTATTTGGTCAAGTTTCCAGAAGCTAGCACAAACCGTGTTGGATTTAGAGTTCCAAATACATCTATCAATATAGGAGAAAACAGAGTGAAACCTAAAAATTCAAACTGTTACTGGAAATGAACGCTTCAACATAGAAGAACGAAATTTGCGGAAACAAGTCGGCTTAGTGTACTGATCATTACCTGAAAGTATCATCCAGTTTGGGTGAAAAAATATTTGCTGAGATTACTGGAGATTCGTAATTTTTGGAAGCTTGGCAACCCCTTTCCATGAAAGTGTTTCTCGCCAGTCACTGCTTAGGGCTACATCAAGAGGAAACAAAACATAGAGATAGAAACTGAAACTACTTTATTGTCTCAAGATTCAAGAAGCTAGCACAAACCGTGTTGGATTTAGAGTTCCAAATACATCTATCAATATAGGAGAAAACAGAGTGAAACCTAAAAATTCAAACTGTTAGTAGAAACGAACGCTTCAACATAGAAGAATGAAATTTGGGGAACTAAGTTGGCTTAGTGTACTGATCATTACCTGAAAGTATCATCCAGTTTGGGTGAAAAAATACTTGCTGAGATTTCTGGAGATTCGTAATTTTAGGAAGCTTGGCAACCCCTTTCCATGAAAGTGTTTTTCGCCAGTCACTGCATAGGGCTTCTTTAAGAGGAAAGAACACATAGAGATAGAACGTGAACCTGCTTTATTTTGTCAAGTTTCAAGAAGCTAGCACAAACCGTGTTGGATTTAGAGTTCCAAATACATCCATCTATATAGGAGAAAACAGAGTGAAACCTAAAAATTCAAACTGTTACTGGAAATGAACGCTTCACCATAGAAGAACGAAATTTGGGGAACCAAGTCGGCTTAGTGTACTGATCATTACCTGAAAGTGTCATCCAGTTTGGGTGAAAAAATGTTTGGTGAGATTTCTGGAGATTCGTAATTTTTGGAAGCTTGGCAACCCCTTTCCATGAAAGTGTTTCTCGCCAGTCACTGCTTAGGGCTACATCAAGAGGAAACAAAACATAGAGATAGAACGTGAAACTGCTTTATTTTGTCAAATTTCAAGAAGCTAGCACAAACCGTGTTGGATTTAGAGTTCCAAATACATCTATCAATATAGGAGAAAACAGAGTGAAACCTAAAAATTCAAACTGTTACTGGAAATGAACGCTTCACCATAGAAGAACGACATTTGGGGAACCAAGTCGGCTTAGTGTACTGATCATTACCTGAAAGTATCATCCAGTTTGGGTGAAAAAATATTTGCTGAGATTTCTGGAGATTCGTAATTTTTGGAAGCTTGGCAACCCCTTTCCATGAAAGTGTTTCTCGCGAGCCACTGCTTAGGGCTACATCAAGAGGAAACAAAACATAGAGATAGAACCTGAAACTACTTTATTGTCTCAAGTTTCAAGAAGCTAGCACAAACCGTGTTGGATTTAGAGTTCCAAATACATCTATCAATATAGGAGAAAACAGAGTGAAACCTAAAAATTCAAACTGTTACTGGAAATGAATGCTTCACCATAGAAGAACGAAATTTGGGGAACCAAGTCGGCTTAGTGTACTGATCATTACCTGAAAGTATCATCCAGTTTGGGTGAAAAAATACTTGCTGAGATTTCTGGAGATTCGTAATTTTAGGAAGCTTGGCAACCCCTTTCCATGAAAGTGTTTCTCGCCAGTCACTGCATAGGCCTACTTCAAGAGGAAAGAACACATAGAGATAGAACGTGAAACTGCTTTATTTGGTCAAGTTTCCAGAAGCTAGCACAAACCGAGTTGGATTTAGAGTTCCAAATACATCTATCAATATAGGAGAAAACAGAGTGAAACCTAAAAATTCAAACTGTTACTGGAAATGAACGCTTCACCATAGAAGAACGAAATTTGGGGAACCAAGTCGACTTAGTGTACTGATCATTACCTGCAAGTATCATCCAGTTTGGGTGAAAAAATACTTGCTTAGATTTCTGGAGATTCGTAATTTTAGGAAGCTTGGCAACCCCTTTCCATGAAAGTGTTTCTCGCCAGTCACTGCATAGGCCTACTTCAAGAGGAAAGAACACATAGAGATCGAACGTGAAACTGCTTTATTTGGTCAAGTTTCCAGAAGCTAGCACAAACCGAGTTGGATTTAGAGTTCCAAATACATCTATCAATATAGGAGAAAACAGAGTGAAACCTAAAAATTCAAACTGTTACTGGAAATGAACGCTTCACCATAGAAGAACGAAATTTGGGGAACCAAGTCAGCTTAGTGTACTGATCATTACCTGAATTTATCATCCAGTTTGGGTGAAAAAATATTTGCTGAGATTTCTGGAGATTCGTAAGTTTTGGAAACTTGAGAACCCCTTTCCATGAAAGTGTTTCTCTCCAGTCACTGCTTAGGGCTACATCAAGAGGAAACAAAACATAGAGATAGAACTGGAAACTACTTTATTGTGTCAAGTTTCAAGAAGCTAGCACAAACCGTGTTGGATTTAGAGTTCCAAATACATCTATCAATATAGGAGAAAACAGAGTGAAACCTAAAAATTCAAACTTAGTAGAAACGAACGCTTCAACATAGAAGAATGAAATTTGGGCAACTAAGTTGGCTTAGTGTACTGATCATTACCTGAAAGTATCATCCAGTTTGGGTGAAAAAATACTTGCTGAGATTTCTGGAGATTCGTAATTTTAGGAAGCTTGGCAACCCCTTTCCATGAAAGTGTTTCTCGCCAGTCACTGCATAGGCCTACTTCAAGAGGAAAGAACACATAGAGATAGAACGTGAAACTGCTTTATTTTGTCAAGTTTCCAGAAGCTAGCACAAACCGTGTTGGATTTAGAGTTCCAAATACATCTATCAATATAGGAGAAAACAGAGTGAAACCTAAAAATTCAAACTGTTACTGGAAATGAACGCTTCACCATAGAAAAACGAAATTTGGGGAACCAAGTCGGCTTAGTGTACTGATCATTACCTGAAAGTATCATCCAGTTTGGGTGAAAAAATACTTGCTGAGATTTCTGGAGATTCGTAATTTTAGGAAGCTTGGGAACCCCTTTCCATGAAAGTGTTTCTCGCCAGTCACTGCTTAGGGCTACATCAAGAGGAAACAAAACATAGAGACAGAACGTGAAACTGCTGTATTTTGCCAAGTTTCAAGAAGCTAGCACAAACCCTGTTGGATTTAGAGTTCCAAATACATCTATCAATATAGGAGAAAACAGAGTGAAACCTAAAAATTCAAACTGTTACTGGAAATGAACGCTTCAACATAGAAGAACGAAATTTGGGGAACCAAGTCGGCTTAGTGTACTGATCATTACCTGAAAGTGTCATCCAGTTTGGGTGAAAAAATATTTGCTGAGATTTCTGGAGATTCCTAATTTTTGGAAGCTTGGCAACCCCTTTCCATGAAAGTGTTTCTCGCCAGTCACTGCTTAGGGCTACATCAAGAGGAAATAAAACATAGAGATAGAACGTGAAACTGCTTTATTTGGTAAAGTTTCAAGAAGCTAGCACAAACCGTGTTGGTTTTAGAGTTCCAAATACATCTATCAATATAGGAGAAAACAGAGTGAAACCTAAAAATTCAAACTGTTAGTAGAAACGAACGCTTCAACATAAAAAAATGAAATTTGGGGAACTAAGTTGGCTTAGTATACTGATCATTACCTGAAAGTATCATCCAGTCTGGGTGAAAAAATACTTGCTGAGATTTCTGGAGATTCGTAATTTTTGGAAGCTTGGCAACCCCTTTCCATGAAAGTGTTTCTCGCCAGTCACTGCTTAGGGCTAAATCATAAGGAAACAAAACATAGAGATAGAACCTGAAACTACTTTATTGTGTCAAGTTTCAAGAAGCTACCACAAACCGTGTTGGATTTAGAGTTTCAAATACATCTATCAATATAGGAGAAAACAGAGTGAAACCTAAAAATTCAAACTGTTAGTAGAAACGAACGCTTCAACATAGAAGAATGAAATTTGGGGAACTAAGTTGGCTTAGTGTACTGATCATTACCTGAAAGTATCATCCAGTTTGGGTGAAAAAATACTTGCTGAGATTTCTGGAGATTCGTAATTTTAGGAAGCTTGGCAACCCCTTTCCATGAAAGTGTTTTTCGCCAGTCACTGCATAGGGCTTCTTTAAGAGGAAAGAACACATAGAGATAGAACGTGAACCTGCTTTATTTTGTCAAGTTTCAAGAAGCTAGCACAAACCGTGTTGGATTTAGAGTTCCAAATACATCTATCTATATAGGAGAAAACAGAGTGAAACCTAAAAATTCAAACTGTTACTGGAAATGAACGCTTCACCATAGAAGAACGAAATTTGGGGAACCAAGTCGGCTTAGTGTACTGATCATTACCTGAAAGTTTCATCCAGTTTGGGTGAAAAAATGTTTGGTGAGATTTCTGGAGATTCGTAATTTTTGGAAGCTTGGCAACCCCTTTCCATGAAAGTGTTTCTCGCCAGTCACTGCTTAGGGCTACATCAAGAGGAAACAAAACATAGAGATAGAACGTGAAACTGCTTTATTTTGTCAAGTTTCAAGAAGCTAGCACAAACCGTGTTGGATTTAGAGTTCCAAATACATCTATCAATATAGGAGAAAACAGAGTGAAACCTAAAAATTCAAACTGTTACTGGAAATGAACGCTTCACCATAGAAGAACGAAATTTGGGGAACCAAGTCGGCTTAGTGTATTGATCATTACCTGAAAGTATCATCCAGTTTGGGTGAAAAAATACTTGCTGAGATTTCTGGAGATTCGTAATTTTTGGAAGCTTGGGAACCCCTTTCCAAGAAAGTGTTTCTCGCCAGTCACTGCTTAGGGCTACATCAAGAGGAAACAAAACATAGAGATAGAACCGGAAACTACTTTATTGTATCAAGTTTCAAGAAGCTAGCACAAACCGTGTTGGATTTAGAGTTCCAAATACATCTATCAATATAGGAGAAAACAGAGTGAAACCTAAAAATTCAAACTGTTAGTAGAAACGAACGCTTCAACATAGAAGAATGAAATTTGGGGAACTAAGTTTTCTTAGTGTACTGATCATTACCTGAAAGTATCATCTAGTTTGGGTGAAAAAATACTTGCTGAGATTTCTGGAGATTCGTAATTTTAGGAAGGTTGGCAACCCCTTTCCATGAAAGTGTTTCTCGCCAGTCACTGCATAGGCCTACTTCAAGAGGAAAGAACACATAGAGATAGAACGTGAAACTGCTTTATTTTCTCAAGTTTCCAGAAGCTAGCACAAACCGTGTTGGATTTAGAGTTCCAAATACATCTAACAATATAGGAGAAAACAGAGTGAAACCTAAAAATTCAAACTGTTACTGGAAATGAACGCTTCACCATAGAAGAACGAAATTTGGGGAACCAAGTCGGATTAGTGCACTTATCATTACCTGAAAGTATCATCCAGTTTGGGTGAAAAAATATTTGCTGAGATTTCTGGAGATTCGTAATTTTTGGAAGCTTGGGATCCCCTTTCCATGAAAGTGTTTCTCGCCAGTCACTGCTTAGGGCTACATCAAGAGGAAACAAAACATAGAGATAGAACGTGAAACTGCTTTATTTTGTCAAGTTTCAAGAAGCTAGCACAAACCCTGTTGGATTTAGAGTTCCAAATACATCTATCAATATAGGAGAAAACAGAGTGAAACCTAAAAATTCAAACTGTTACTGGAAATGAACGCTTCACCATAGAAGAACGAAATTTGGGGAACCAAGTCGGCTTAGTGTACTGATCATTACCTGAAAGTATCATCAAGTTTGGGTGAAAAAATACTCGCTGAGATTTCTGGAGATACGTAATTTTAGGAAGCTTGGCAACCCCTTTCCATGAACGTGTTTCTCGCCAGTCACTGCATAGGGCTACATCAAGAGGAAACAAAACATAGAGATAGAACCTGAAACTACTTTATTGTCTCAAGTTTCAAGAAGCTAGCACAAACCGTGTTTGATTTAGAGTTCCAAATACATCTATCAATATAGGAGAAAACAGAGTGAAACCTAAAAATTCAAACTGTTAGTAGAAACGAACGCTTCAACATAGAAGAATGAAATTTGGGGAACTAAGTTGGCTTAGTGTACTGATCATTACCTGAAAGTATCATCCAGTTTGGGTGCAAAAATACTGGCTGAGATTTCTGGAGATTCGTAATTTTACGAAGCTTGGCAACCCCTTTCCATGAAAGTGTTTCTCGCCAGTCACTGCATAGGCCTACTTCAAGAGGAAAGAACACATAGAGATAGAACGTGAAACTGCTTTATTTGGTCAAGTTTCAAGAAGCTAGCACAAACCGTGTTGTATTTAGAGTTCCAAAAACATCTATCAATATAGGAGAAAACAGAGTGAAACCTAAAAATTCAAACTGTTACTGGAAATGAACGCTTCACCATAGAAGAACGAAATTTGGGGAACCAAGTCGCCTTAGTGTATTGATCATTACCTGAAAGTATCATCCAGTTTGGGTGAAAAAATACTCGCTGAGATTTCTGGAGATTCGTAATTTTAGGAAGCTTGCCAACCCCTTTCCATGAAAGTGTTTCTCGCCAGTCACTGCATAGGCCTACTTCAAGAGGAAAGAACACATAGAGATAGAACGTGAAACTGCTTTATTTGGTCAAGTTTCAAGAAGCTAGCACAAACCGTGTTGGATTTAGAGTTCCAAATAAATCTATCAATATAGGAGAAAACAGAGTGAAACCTAAAAATTCAAACTGTTACTGGAAATGAACGCTTCAACATAGAAGAACGAAATTTGGGGAACCAAGTCGGCTTAGTGTACTGATCATTACCTGAAAGTATCATCCAGTTTGGGTGAAAAAATATTTGCTGAGATTTCTGGAGATTCGTAATTTTTGGAAGCTTGGCAACCCCTTTCCATGAAAGTGTTTCTCGCCAGTCACTGCTTAGGGCTACATCAAGAGGAAACAAAACATGGAGATAGAACCTGAAACTACTTTATTGTCTCAAGTTTCAAGAAGCTAGCACAAACCGTGTTGGATTTAGAGTTCCAAATACATCTATCAATATAGGAGAAAACAGAGTGAAACCTAAAAATTCAAACGGTTAGTAGAAACGAACGCTTCAACATAGAAGAATGAAATTTGGGGAACTAAATTGGCTTAGTGTACTGATCATTACCTGAAAGTATCATCCAGTTTGTGTGAAAAAATACTTGCTGAGATTTCTGGAGATTCATAATTTTAGGAAGCTTGGCAACCCCTTTCCATGAAAGTGTTTCTCGCCAGTCACTGCATAGGCCTACTTCAAGAGGAAAGAACACATAGAGATAGAACGTGAAACTGCTTTATTTGGTCAAGTTTCCAGAAGCTAGCACAAACCGTGTTGGATTTAGAGTTCCAAATACATCTATCAATATAGGAGAAAACAGAGTGAAACCTAAAAATTCAAACTGTTACTGGAAATGAACGCTTCAACATAGAAGAACGAAATTTGCGGAAACAAGTCGGCTTAGTGTACTGATCATTACCTGAAAGTATCATCCAGTTTGGGTGAAAAAATATTTGCTGAGATTACTGGAGATTCGTAATTTTTGGAAGCTTGGCAACCCCTTTCCATGAAAGTGTTTCTCGCCAGTCACTGCTTAGGGCTACATCAAGAGGAAACAAAACATAGAGATAGAAACTGAAACTACTTTATTGTCTCAAGATTCAAGAAGCTAGCACAAACCGTGTTGGATTTAGAGTTCCAAATACATCTATCAATATAGGAGAAAACAGAGTGAAACCTAAAAATTCAAACTGTTAGTAGAAACGAACGCTTCAACATAGAAGAATGAAATTTGGGGAACTAAGTTGGCTTAGTGTACTGATCATTACCTGAAAGTATCATCCAGTTTGGGTGAAAAAATACTTGCTGAGATTTCTGGAGATTCGTAATTTTAGGAAGCTTGGCAACCCCTTTCCATGAAAGTGTTTTTCGCCAGTCACTGCATAGGGCTTCTTTAAGAGGAAAGAACACATAGAGATAGAACGTGAACCTGCTTTATTTTGTCAAGTTTCAAGAAGCTAGCACAAACCGTGTTGGATTTAGAGTTCCAAATACATCCATCTATATAGGAGAAAACAGAGTGAAACCTAAAAATTCAAACTGTTACTGGAAATGAACGCTTCACCATAGAAGAACGAAATTTGGGGAACCAAGTCGGCTTAGTGTACTGATCATTACCTGAAAGTGTCATCCAGTTTGGATGAAAAAATGTTTGGTGAGATTTCTGGAGATTCGTAATTTTTGGAAGCTTGGCAACCCCTTTCCATGAAAGTGTTTCTCGCCAGTCACTGCTTAGGGCTACATCAAGAGGAAACAAAACATAGAGATAGAACGTGAAACTGCTTTATTTTGTCAAATTTCAAGAAGCTAGCACAAACCGTGTTGGATTTAGAGTTCCAAATACATCTATCAATATAGGAGAAAACAGAGTGAAACCTAAAAATTCAAACTGTTACTGGAAATGAACGCTTCACCATAGAAGAACGACATTTGGGGAACCAAGTCGGCTTAGTGTACTGATCATTACCTGAAAGTATCATCCAGTTTGGGTGAAAAAATATTTGCTGAGATTTCTGGAGATTTGTAATTTTTGGAAGCTTGGCAACCCCTTTCCATGAAAGTGTTTCTCGCGAGCCACTGCTTAGGGCTACATCAAGAGGAAACAAAACATAGAGATAGAACCTGAAACTACTTTATTGTCTCAAGTTTCAAGAAGCTAGCACAAACCGTGTTGGATTTAGAGTTCCAAATACATCTATCAATATAGGAGAAAACAGAGTGAAACCTAAAAATTCAAACGGTTAGTAGAAACGAACGCTTCAACATAGAAGAATGAAATTTGGGGAACTAAATTGGCTTAGTGTACTGATCATTACCTGAAAGTATCATCCAGTTTGGGTGAAAAAATACTTGCTGAGATTTCTGGAGATTCGTAATTTTAGGAAGCTTGGCAACCCCTTTCCATGAAAGTGTTTCTCGCCAGTCACTGCATAGGCCTACTTCAAGAGGAAAGAACACATAGAGATAGAACGTGAAACTGCTTTATTTGGTCAAGTTTCCAGAAGCTAGCACAAACCGAGTTGGATTTAGAGTTCCAAATACATCTATCAATATAGGAGAAAACAGAGTGAAACCTAAAAATTCAAACTGTTACTGGAAATGAACGCTTCACCATAGAAGAACGAAATTTGGGGAACCAAGTCGACTTAGTGTCCTGATCATTACCTGAAAGTATCATCCAGTTTGGGTGAAAAAATACTTGCTTAGATTTCTGGAGATTCGTAATTTTAGGAAGCTTGGCAACCCCTTTCCATGAAAGTGTTTCTCGCCAGTCACTGCATAGGCCTACTTCAAGAGGAAAGAACACATAGAGATCGAACGTGAAACTGCTTTATTTTGTCAAGTTTCAAGAAGCTAGCACAAACCGTGTTGGATTTAGAGTTCCAAATACATCTATCAATATAGGAGAAAACAGAGTGAAACCTAAAAATTCAAACTGTTACTGGAAATGAACGCTTCACCATAGAAGAACGAAATTTGGGGAACCAAGTCAGCTTAGTGTACTGATCATTACCTGAAAGTATCATCCAGTTTGGGTGAAAAAATATTTGCTGAGATTTCTGGAGATTCGTAAGTTTTGGAAACTTGAGAACCCCTTTCCATGAAAGTGTTTCTCTCCAGTCACTGCTTAGGGCTACATCAAGAGGAAACAAAACATAGAGATAGAACTGGAAACTACTTTATTGTGTCAAGTTTCAAGAAGCTAGCACAAACCGTGTTGGATTTAGAGTTCCAAATACATCTATCAATATAGGAGAAAACAGAGTGAAACCTAAAAATTCAAACTGTTAGTAGAAACGAACGCTTCAACATAGAAGAATGAAATTTGGGCAACTAAGTTGGCTTAGTGTACTGATCATTACCTGAAAGTATCATCCAGTTTGGGTGAAAAAATATTTGCTGAGATTTCTGGAGATTCGTAATTTTAGGAAGCTTGGCAACCCCTTTCCATGAAAGTGTTTCTCGCCAGTCACTGCATAGGCCTACTTCAAGAGGAAAGAACACATAGAGATAGAACGTGAAACTGCTTTATTTTGTCAAGTTTCCAGAAGCTAGCACAAACCGTGTTGGATTTAGAGTTCCAAATACATCTATCAATATAGGAGAAAACAGAGTGAAACCTAAAAATTCAAACTGTTACTGGAAATGAACGCTTCACCATAGAAAAACGAAATTTGGGGAACCAAGTCGGCTTAGTGTACTGATCATTACCTGAAAGTATCATCCAGTTTGGGTGAAAAAATACTTGCTGAGATTTCTGGAGATTCGTAATTTTAGGAAGCTTGGGAACCCCTTTCCATGAAAGTGTTTCTCGCCAGTCACTGCTTAGGGCTACATCAAGAGGAAACAAAACATAGAGATAGAACGTGAAACTGCTGTATTTTGCCAAGTTTCAAGAAGCTAGCACAAACCGTGTTGGATTTAGAGTTACAAATACATCTATCAATATAGGAGAAAACAGAGTGAAACCTAAAAATTCAAACTGTTACTGGAAATGAACGCTTCAACATAGAAGAACGAAATTTGGGGAACCAAGTCGGCTTAGTGTACTGATCATTACCTGAAAGTGTCATCCAGTTTGGGTGAAAAAATATTTGCTGAGATTTCTGGAGATTCCTAATTTTTGGAAGCTTGGCAACCCCTTTCCATGAAAGTGTTTCTCGCCAGTCACTGCTTAGGGCTACATCAAGAGGAAATAAAACATAGAGATAGAACGTGAAACTGCTTTATTTGGTAAAGTTTCAAGAAGCTAGCACAAACCGTGTTGGTTTTAGAGTTCCAAATACATCTATCAATATAGGAGAAAACAGAGTGAAACCTAAAAATTCAAACTGTTAGTAGAAACGAACGCTTCAACATAAAAAAATGAAATTTGGGGAACTAAGTTGGCTTAGTATACTGATCATTACCTGAAAGTATCATCCAGTCTGGGTGAAAAAATACTTGCTGAGATTTCTGGAGATTCGTAATTTTTGGAAGCTTGGCAACCCCTTTCCATGAAAGTGTTTCTCGCCAGTCACTGCTTAGGGCTAAATCATAAGGAAACAAAACATAGAGATAGAACCTGAAACTACTTTATTGTGTCAAGTTTCAAGAAGCTACCACAAACCGTGTTGGATTTAGAGTTTCAAATACATCTATCAATATAGGAGAAAACAGAGTGAAACCTAAAAATTCAAACTGTTAGTAGAAACGAACGCTTCAACATAGAAGAATGAAATTTGGGGAACTAAGTTGGCTTAGTGTACTGATCATTACCTGAAAGTATCATCCAGTTTGGGTGAAAAAATACTTGCTGAGATTTCTGGAGATTCGTAATTTTAGGAAGCTTGGCAACCCCTTTCCATGAAAGTGTTTTTCGCCAGTCACTGCATAGGGCTTCTTTAAGAGGAAAGAACACATAGAGATAGAACGTGAACCTGCTTTATTTTGTCAAGTTTCAAGAAGCTAGCACAAACCGTGTTGGATTTAGAGTTCCAAATACATCTATCTATATAGGAGAAAACAGAGTGAAACCTAAAAATTCAAACTGTTACTGGAAATGAACGCTTCACCATAGAAGAACGAAATTTGGGGAACCAAGTCGGCTTAGTGTACTGATCATTACCTGAAAGTTTCATCCAGTTTGGGTGAAAAAATGTTTGGTGAGATTTCTGGAGATTCGTAATTTTTGGAAGCTTGGCAACCCCTTTCCATGAAAGTGTTTCTCGCCAGTCACTGCTTAGGGCTACATCAAGAGGAAACAAAACATAGAGATAGAACGTGAAACTGCTTTATTTTGTCAAGTTTCAAGAAGCTAGCACAAACCGTGTTGGATTTAGAGTTCCAAATACATCTATCAATATAGGAGAAAACAGAGTGAAACCTAAAAATTCAAACTGTTACTGGAAATGAACGCTTCACCATAGAAGAACGAAATTTGGGGAACCAAGTCGGCTTAGTGTACTGATCATTACCTGAAAGTATCATCCAGTTTGGGTGAAAAAATATTTGCTGAGATTTCTGGAGATTCGTAATTTTTGGAAGCTTGGCAACCCCTTTCCATGAAAGTGTTTCTCGCGAGCCACTGCTTAGGGCTACATCAAGAGGAAACAAAACATAGAGATAGAACCTGAAACTACTTTATTGTCTCAAGTTTCAAGAAGCTAGCACAAACCGTGTTGGATTTAGAGTTCCAAATACATCTATCAATATAGGAGAAAACAGAGTGAAACCTAAAAATTCAAACTGTTACTGGAAATGAATGCTTCACCATAGAAGAACGAAATTTGGGGAACCAAGTCGGCTTAGTGTACTGATCATTACCTGAAAGTATCATCCAGTTTGGGTGAAAAAATACTTGCTGAGATTTCTGGAGATTCGTAATTTTAGGAAGCTTGGCAACCCCTTTCCATGAAAGTGTTTCTCGCCAGTCACTGCATAGGCCTACTTCAAGAGGAAAGAACACATAGAGATAGAACGTGAAACTGCTTTATTTGGTCAAGTTTCCAGAAGCTAGCACAAACCGTGTTGGATTTAGAGTTCCAAATACATCTATCAATATAGGAGAAAACAGAGTGAAACCTAAAAATTCAAACTGTTACTGGAAATGAACGCTTCAACATAGAAGAACGAAATTTGCGGAACCAAGTCGGCTTAGTGTACTGATCATTACCTGAAAGTATCATCCAGTTTGGGTGAAAAAATATTTGCTGAGATTACTGGAGATTCGTAATTTTGGAAGCTTGGCAACCCCTTTCCATGAAAGTGTTTCTCGCCAGTCACTGCTTAGGGCTACATCAAGAGGAAACAAAACATAGAGATAGAAACTGAAACTACTTTATTGTCTCAAGATTCAAGAAGCTAGCACAAACCGTGTTGGATTTAGAGTTCCAAATACATCTATCAATATAGGAGAAAACAGAGTGAAACCTAAAAATTCAAACTGTTAGTAGAAACGAACGCTTCAACATAGAAGAATGAAATTTGGGGAACTAAGTTGGCTTAGTGTACTGATCATTACCTGAAAGTATCATCCAGTTTGGGTGAAAAAATACTTGCTGAGATTTCTGGAGATTCGTAATTTTAGGAAGCTTGGCAACCCCTTTCCATGAAAGTGTTTCTCGCCAGTCACTGCATAGGGCTTCTTTAAGAGGAAAGAACACATAGAGATAGAACGTGAACCTGCTTTATTTTGTCAAGTTTCAAGAAGCTAGCACAAACCGTGTTGGATTTAGAGTTCCAAATACATCTATCTATATAGGAGAAAACAGAGTGAAACCTAAAAATTCAAACTGTTACTGGAAATGAACGCTTCACCATAGAAGAACGAAATTTGGGGAACCAAGTCGCCTTAGTGTACTGATCATTACCTGAAAGTGTCATCCAGTTTGGGTGAAAAAATGTTTGGTGAGATTTCTGGAGATTCGTAATTTTTAGAAGCTTGGCAACCCCTTTCCATGAAAGTGTTTCTCGCCAGTCACTGCTTAGGGCTACATCAAGAGGAAACAAAACATAGAGATAGAACGTGAAACTGCTTTATTTTGTCAAGTTTCAAGAAGCTAGCACAAACCGTGTTGGATTTAGAGTTCCAAATACATCTATCAATATAGGAGAAAACAGAGTGAAACCTAAAAATTCAAACTGTTACTGGAAATGAACGCTTCACCATAGAAGAACGAAATTTGGGGAACCAAGTCGGCTTAGTGTACTGATCATTACCTGAAAGTATCATCCAGTTTGGGTGAAAAAATGTTTGGTGAGATTTCTGGAGATTCGTAATTTTTGGAAGCGTGGCAACCCCTTTCCATGAAAGTGTTTCTCGCCAGTCACTGCTTAGGGCTACATCAAGAGGAAACAAAACATAGAGATAGAACCTGAAACTACTTTATTGTCTCAATTTTCAAGAAGCTAGCACAAACCGTGTTGGATTTCGAGTTCCAAATACATCTATCAATATAGGAGAAAACAGAGTGAAACCTAAAAATTCAAACTGTTACTGGAAATGAACGCTTCACCATAGAAGAACGAAATTTGGGGAACCAAGTCAGCTTAGTGTACTGATCATTACCTGAATTTATCATCCAGTTTGGGTGAAAAAATATTTGCTGAGATTTCTGGAGATTCGTAAGTTTTGGAAACTTGAGAACCCCTTTCCATGAAAGTGTTTCTCTCCAGTCACTGCTTAGGGCTACATCAAGAGGAAACAAAACATAGAGATAGAACTGGAAACTACTTTATTGTGTCAAGTTTCAAGAAGCTAGCACAAACCGTGTTGGATTTAGAGTTCCAAATACATCTATCAATATAGGAGAAAACAGAGTGAAACCTAAAAATTCAAACTGTTAGTAGAAACTAACGCTTCAACATAGAAGAATGAAATTTGGGCAACTAAGTTGGCTTAGTGTACTGATCATTACCTGAAAGTATCATCCAGTTTGGGTGAAAAAATACTTGCTGAGATTTCTGGAGATTCGTAATTTTAGGAAGCTTGGCAACCCCTTTCCATGAAAGTGTTTCTCGCCAGTCACTGCATAGGCCTACTTCAAGAGGAAAGAACACATAGAGATAGAACGTGAAACTGCTTTATTTTGTCAAGTTTCCAGAAGCTAGCACAAACCGTGTTGGATTTAGAGTTCCAAATACATCTATCAATATAGGAGAAAACAGAGTGAAACCTAAAAATTCAAACTGTTACTGGAAATGAACGCTTCACCATAGAAAAACGAAATTTGGGGAACCAAGTCGGCTTAGTGTACTGATCATTACCTGAAAGTATCATCCAGTTTGGGTGAAAAAATATTTGCTGAGATTTCTGGAGATTCGTAATTTTTGGAAGCTTGGGAACCCCTTTCCATGAAAGTGTTTCTCGCCAGTCACTGCTTAGGGCTACATCAAGAGGAAACAAAACATAGAGATAGAACGTGAAACTGCTGTATTTTGCCAAGTTTCAAGAAGCTAGCACAAACCCTGTTGGATTTAGAGTTCCAAATACATCTATCAATATATGAGAAAACAGAGTGAAACCTAAAAATTCAAACTGTTAATGGAAATGAACGCTTCAACATAGAAGAACGAAATTTGGGGAACCAAGTCGGCTTAGTGTACTGATCATTACCTGAAAGTGTCATCCAGTTTGGGTGAAAAAATATTTGCTGAGATTTCTGGAGATTCCTAATTTTTGGAAGCTTGGCAACCCCTTTCCATGAAAGTGTTTCTCGCCAGTCACTGCTTAGGGCTACATCAAGAGGAAATAAAACAGAGAGATAGAACGTGAAACTGCTTTATTTGGTAAAGTTTCAAGAAGCTAGCACAAACCGTGTTGGTTTTAGAGTTCCAAATACATCTATCAATATAGGAGAAAACAGAGTGAAACCTAAAAATTCAAACTGTTAGTAGAAAAGAACGCTTCAACATAAAAAAATGAAATTTGGGGAACTAAGTTGGCTTAGTATACTGATCATTACCTGAAAGTATCATCCAGTCTGGGTGAAAAAATACTTGCTGAGATTTCTGGAGATTCGTAATTTTTGGAAGCTTGGCAACCCCTTTCCATGAAAGTGTTTCTCGCCAGTCACTGCTTAGGGCTAAATCATAAGGAAACAAAACATAGAGATAGAACCTGAAACTACTTTATTGTGTCAAGTTTCAAGAAGCTACCACAAACCGTGTTGGATTTAGAGTTTCAAATACATCTATCAATATAGGAGAAAATAGAGTGAAACCTAAAAATTCAAACTGTTAGTAGCAAGGAATGCTTCAACATAGAAGAATGAAATTTGGGGAACTAAGTTGGCTTAGTGTACTGATCATTACCTGAAAGTATCATCCAGTTTGGGTGAAAAAATACTTGGTGAGATTTCTGGAGATTCGTAATTTTTGGAAGCTTGGGAACCCCTTTCCATGAAAGTGTTTCTCGCCAGTCACTGCTTAGGGCTACATCAAGAGGAAACAAAACATAGAGATAGAACCGGAAACTACTTTATTGTGTCAAGTTTCAAGAAGCTAGCACAAACCGTGTTGGATTTAGAGTTCCAAATACATCTATCAATATAGGAGAAAACAGAGTGAAACCTAAAAATTCAAACTGTTAGTAGAAATGAACGCTTCAACATAGAAGAATGAAATTTGGGGAACTAAGTTGGCTTAGTATACTGATCATTACCTAAAAGTATCATCCAGTTTGGGTGCAAAAATACTTGCTGAGATTTCTGGAGATTCGTAATTTTAGGAAGTTTGGCAACCCCTTTCCATGAAAGTGTTTCTCGCCAGTCACTGCATAGGGCTACTTCAAGAGGAAAGAACACATAGAGATAGAACAGGAAACTGCTTTATTTTGTCAAGTTTCCAGAAGCTAGCACAAACCGTGTTGGATTTAGGGTTCCAAATACATCTATCAATATAGGAGAAAACAGAGTGAAACCTAAAAATTCAAACTGTTACTGGAAATGAACGCTTCACCATAGAAGAACGAAATTTGGGGAACGAAGTTGGCTTAGTGTACTGATCATTACCTGAAAGTATCATCCAGTTTGGGTGAAAAAATACTTGCTGAGATTTCTGGAGATTCGTAATTTTAGGAAGCTTGGCAACCCCTTTCCATGAAAGTGTTTCTCGCCAGTCACTGCATAGGGCTACTTCAAGAGGAAAGAACACATAGAGATAGAACATGAAACTGCTTTATTTTGTCAAGTTTCAAGAAGCTAGCACAAACCGTGTTGGATTTAGAGTTCCAAATACATCTATCAATATAGGAGAAAACAGAGTGAAACCTAAAAATTCAAACTGTTACTGGAAATGAACGCTTCAACATAGAAGAACGAAATTTGGGGAACCAAGTCGGCTTAGTTTACTGATCATTACCTGAAAGTATCATCCAGTTTGGGTGAAAAAATATTTGCTGAGATTTCTAAAGATTCGTAATTTTTGGAAGCTTGGGAACCCCTTTCCATGAAAGTGTTTCTCGCCAGTCACTGCTTAGGGCTACATCAAGAGGAAACAAAACATAGAGATAGAACGTGAAACTGCCTTATTTTGTCAAGTTTCAAGAAGCTAGCACAAACCGTGTTGGATTTAGAGTTCCAAATACATCTATCAATATAGGAGAAAACACAGTGAAACCGGAAAATTCAAACTGTTACTGGAAATGAACGCTTCACCATAGAAGAACGAAATTTGGGGAACGAAGTTGGCTTAGTGTACTGATCATTACCTGAAAGTATCATCCAGTTTGGGTGAAAAAATATTTGCTGAGATTTTTGGAGATTCATAATTTTTGGAAGCTTGGCAACACCTTTCCATGAAAGTGTTTCTCGCCAGTCACTGCTTAGGGCTACATCAAGAGGAAACAAAACATAGAGATAGAACCTGAAACTACTTTATTGTCTCAAGTTTCAAGAAGCTAGCACAAACCGTGTTGGATTTAGAGTTCCAAATACATCTATCAATATAGGAGAAAACAGAGTGAAACCTAAAAATTCAAACTGTTAGTAGAAACGAACGCTTCACCATAGAAGAACGAAATTTGGGGAACGAAGTTGGCTTAGTGTACTGATCATTACCTGAAAGTATCATCCAGTTTGGGTGAAAAAATACTTGCTGAGATTTCTGGAGATTCGTAATTTTAGGAAGCTTGGCAACCCCTTTCCATGAAAGTGTTTCTCGCCAGTCACTGCATAGGGCTACTTCAAGAGGAAAGAACACATAGAGATAGAACATGAAACTGCTTTATTTTGTCAAGTTTCAAGAAGCTAGCACAAACCGTGTTGGATTTAGAGTTCCAAATACATCTATCAATATAGGAGAAAACAGAGTGAAACCTAAAAATTCAAACTGTTACTGGAAATGAACGCTTCAACATAGAATAACGAAATTTGGGGAACCAAGTCGGCTTAGTTTACTGATCATTACCTGAAAGTATCATCCAGTTTGGGTGAAAAAATATTTGCTGAGATTTCTAAAGATTCGTAATTTTTGGAAGCTTGGGAACCCCTTTCCATGAAAGTGTTTCTCGCCAGTCACTGCTTAGGGCTACATCAAGAGGAAACAAAACATAGAGATAGAACGTGAAACTGCCTTATTTTGTCAAGTTTCAAGAAGCTAGCACAAACCGTGTTGGATTTAGAGTTCCAAATACATCTATCAATATAGGAGAAAACAGAGTGAAACCTAAAAATTCAAACTGTTACTGGAAATGAACGCTTCACCATAGAAGAACGAAATTTGGGGAACGAAGTTGGCTTAGTGTACTGATCATTACCTGAAAGTATCATCCAGTTTGGGTGAAAAAATATTTGCTGAGATTTTTGGAGATTCATAATTTTTGGAAGCTTGGCAACACCTTTCCATGAAAGTGTTTCTCGCCAGTCACTGCTTAGGGCTACATCAAGAGGAAACAAAACATAGAGATAGAACCTGAAACTACTTTATTGTCTCAAGTTTCAAGAAGCTAGCACAAACCGTGTTGGATTTAGAGTTCCAAATACATCTATCAATATAGGAGAAAACAGAGTGAAACCTAAAAATTCAAACTGTTAGTAGAAACGAACGCTTCAACATAGAAGAATGAAATTTGGGGAACTAAGTTGGCTTAGTGTACTGATCATTACCTGAAAGTATCATCCAGTTTGGGTTAAAAAATACTTGCTGAGATTTCTGGAGATTCGTAATTTTAGGAAGCTTGGCAACCCCTTTCCATGAAAGTGTTTCTCGCCAGTCACTGCATAGGCCTACTTCAAGAGGAAAGAACACATAGAGATAGAACGTGAAACTGCTTTATTTTGTCAAGTTTCAAGAAGCTAGCACAAACCGTGGTGGATTTAGAGTTCCAAATACATCTATCAATATAGGAGAAAACAGAGTGAAACATAAAAATTCAAACTGTTACTGGAAATGAACGCTTCACCATAGAAGAACGAAATTTGGGGAACCAAGTCGGCTTAGTGTACTGATCATTACCTGAAAGTATCATCCAGTTTGGGTGAAAAAATATTTGCTGAGATTTCTGGAGATTCGTAAGTTTTGGAAGCTTGGCAACCCCTTTCCATGAAAGTGTTTCTCG
The DNA here is from genome assembly GCF_964194105.1 of Spermophilus citellus. NCBI lineage: Eukaryota > Metazoa > Chordata > Mammalia > Rodentia > Sciuridae > Spermophilus > Spermophilus citellus. Next base: position 33,739,815 of record NC_138191.1, on the reverse strand, counting down.
CCAGTCACTGCTTAGGGCTACATCAAGAGGAAACAAAACATAGAGATAGAACCGGAAACTACTTTATTGTCTCAAGTTTCAAGAAGCTAGCACAAACCGTGTTGGATTTAGAGTTCCAAATACATCTATCAATATAGGAGAAAACAGAGTGAAACCTAAAAATTCAAACTGTTAGTAGAAATGAACGCTTCAACATAGAAGAATGAAATTTGGGGAACTAAGTTGGCTTAGTGTACTGATCATTACCTGAAAGTATCATCCAGTTTGGGTGAAAAAATACTGGCTGAGATTTCTGGAGATTCGTAATTTTAGGAAGCTTGGCAACCCCTTTCCACGAAAGTGTTTCTCGCCAGTCACTGCATAGGCCTACTTCAAGAGGAAAGAACACATAGAGATAGAACGTGAAACTGCTTTATTTTGTCAAGTTTCAAGAAGCTAGCACAAACCGTGTTGGTTTCAGAGTTCCAAATACATCTATCAATATAGGAGAAAACAGAGTGAAACCTAAAAATTCAAACTGTTAGTAGAAATGAACGCTTCAACATAGAAGAATGAAATTTGGGGAACTAAGTTGGCTTAGTGTACTGATCATTACCTGAAAGTATCATCCAGTTTGTGTGAAAAAATACTTGCTGAGATTTCTGGAGATTCATAATTTTAGGAAGCTTGGCAACCCCTTTCCATGAAAGTGTTTTTCGCCAGTCACTGCATAGGGCTTCTTTAAGAGGAAAGAACACATAGAGATAGAACGTGAACCTGCTTTATTTTGTCAAGTTTCAAGAAGCTAGCACAAACCGTGTTGGATTTAGAGTTCCAAATACATCTATCTATATAGGAGAAAACAGAGTGAAACCTAAAAATTCAAACTGTTACTGGAAATGAACGCTTCACCATAGAAGAACGAAATTTGGGGAACCAAGTCGGCTTAGTGTACTGATCATTACCTGAAAGTTTCATCCAGTTTGGGTGAAAAAATGTTTGGTGAGATTTCTGGAGATTCGTAATTTTTGGAAGCTTGGCAACCCCTTTCCATGAAAGTGTTTCTCGCCAGTCACTGCTTAGGGCTACATCAAGAGGAAACAAAACATAGAGATAGAACGTGAAACTGCTTTATTTTGTCAAGTTTCAAGAAGCTAGCACAAACCGTGTTGGATTTAGAGTTCCAAATACATCTATCAATATAGGAGAAAACAGAGTGAAACCTAAAAATTCAAACTGTTACTGGAAATGAACGCTTCACCATAGAAGAACGAAATTTGGGGAACCAAGTCAGCTTAGTGTACTGATCATTACCTGAATTTATCATCCAGTTTGGGTGAAAAAATATTTGCTGAGATTTCTGGAGATTCGTAATTTTTGGAAGCTTGGCAACCCCTTTCCATGAAAGTGTTTCTCGCCAGTCACTGCTTAGGGCTACATCAAGAGGAAACAAAACATAGAGATAGAACCTGAAACTGCCTTATTGTCTCAAGTTTCAAGAAGCTAGCACAAACCGTGTTGGATTTAGAGTTCCAAATACATCTATCAATATAGGAGAAAACAGAGTGAAACCTAAAAATTCAAACTGTTACTGGAAATGAATGCTTCACCATAGAAGAACGAAATTTGGGGAACCAAGTCGGCTTAGTGTACTGATCATTACCTGAAAGTATCATCCAGTTTGGGTGAAAAAATACTTGCTGAGATTTCTGGAGATTCGTAATTTTAGGAAGCTTGGCAACCCCTTTCCATGAAAGTGTTTCTCGCCAGTCACTGCATAGGCCTACTTCAAGAGGAAAGAACACATAGAGATAGAACGTGAAACTGCTTTATTTGGTCAAGTTTCCAGAAGCTAGCACAAACCGTGTTGGATTTAGAGTTCCAAATACATCTATCAATATAGGAGAAAACAGAGTGAAACCTAAAAATTCAAACTGTTACTGGAAATGAACGCTTCAACATAGAAGAACGAAATTTGCGGAACCAAGTCGGCTTAGTGTACTGATCATTACCTGAAAGTATCATCCAGTTTGGGTGAAAAAATATTTGCTGAGATTACTGGAGATTCGTAATTTTGGAAGCTTGGCAACCCCTTTCCATGAAAGTGTTTCTCGCCAGTCACTGCTTAGGGCTACATCAAGAGGAAACAAAACATAGAGATAGAAACTGAAACTACTTTATTGTCTCAAGATTCAAGAAGCTAGCACAAACCGTGTTGGATTTAGAGTTCCAAATACATCTATCAATATAGGAGAAAACAGAGTGAAACCTAAAAATTCAAACTGTTACTGGAAATGAACGCTTCACCATAGAAGAACGAAATTTGGGGAACCAAGTCGGCTTAGTGTACTGATCATTACCTGAAAGTATCATCCAGTTTGGGTGAAAAAATGTTTGGTGAGATTTCTGGAGATTCGTAATTTTTGGAAGCTTGGCAACCCCTTTCCATGAAAGTGTTTCTCGCCAGTCACTGCTTAGGGCTACATCAAGAGGAAACAAAACATAGAGATAGAACCTGAAACTACTTTATTGTCTCAATTTTCAAGAAGCTAGCACAAACCGTGTTGGATTTAGAGTTCCAAATACATCTATCAATATAGGAGAAAACAGAGTGAAACCTAAAAATTCAAACTGTTACTGGAAATGAACGCTTCACCATAGAAGAACGAAATTTGGGGAACCAAGTCAGCTTAGTGTACTGATCATTACCTGAATTTATCATCCAGTTTGGGTGAAAAAATATTTGCTGAGATTTCTGGAGATTCGTAAGTTTTGGAAACTTGAGAACCCCTTTCCATGAAAGTGTTTCTCTCCAGTCACTGCTTAGGGCTACATCAAGAGGAAACAAAACATAGAGATAGAACTGGAAACTACTTTATTGTGTCAAGTTTCAAGAAGCTAGCACAAACCGTGTTGGATTTAGAGTTCCAAATACATCTATCAATATAGGAGAAAACAGAGTGAAACCTAAAAATTCAAACTGTTAGTAGAAACGAACGCTTCAACATAGAAGAATGAAATTTGGGCAACTAAGTTGGCTTAGTGTACTGATCATTACCTGAAAGTATCATCCAGTTTGGGTGAAAAAATACTTGCTGAGATTTCTGGAGATTCGTAATTTTAGGAAGCTTGGCAACCCCTTTCCATGAAAGTGTTTCTCGCCAGTCACTGCATAGGCCTACTTCAAGAGGAAAGAACACATAGAGATAGAACGTGAAACTGCTTTATTTTGTCAAGTTTCCAGAAGCTAGCACAAACCGTGTTGGATTTAGAGTTCCAAATACATCTATCAATATAGGAGAAAACAGAGTGAAACCTAAAAATTCAAACTGTTACTGGAAATGAACGCTTCACCATAGAAAAACGAAATTTGGGGAACCAAGTCGGCTTAGTGTACTGATCATTACCTGAAAGTATCATCCAGTTTGGGTGAAAAAATATTTGCTGAGATTTCTGGAGATTCGTAATTTTTGGAAGCTTGGGAACCCCTTTCCATGAAAGTGTTTCTCGCCAGTCACTGCTTAGGGCTACATCAAGAGGAAACAAAACATAGAGATAGAACGTGAAACTGCTGTATTTTGCCAAGTTTCAAGAAGCTAGCACAAACCCTGTTGGATTTAGAGTTCCAAATACATCTATCAATATAGGAGAAAACAGAGTGAAACCTAAAAATTCAAACTGTTACTGGAAATGAACGCTTCAACATAGAAGAACGAAATTTGGGGAACCAAGTCGGCTTAGTGTACTGATCATTACCTGAAAGTGTCATCCAGTTTGGGTGAAAAAATATTTGCTGAGATTTCTGGAGATTCCTAATTTTTGGAAGCTTGGCAACCCCTTTCCATGAAAGTGTTTCTCGCCAGTCACTGCTTAGGGCTACATCAAGAGGAAATAAAACATAGAGATAGAACGTGAAACTGCTTTATTTGGTAAAGTTTCAAGAAGCTAGCACAAACCGTGTTGGTTTTAGAGTTCCAAATACATCTATCAATATAGGAGAAAACAGAGTGAAACCTAAAAATTCAAACTGTTAGTAGAAAAGAACGCTTCAACATAAAAAAATGAAATTTGGGGAACTAAGTTGGCTTAGTATACTGATCATTACCTGAAAGTATCATCCAGTCTGGGTGAAAAAATACTTGCTGAGATTTCTGGAGATTCGTAATTTTTGGAAGCTTGGCAACCCCTTTCCATGAAAGTGTTTCTCGCCAGTCACTGCTTAGGGCTAAATCATAAGGAAACAAAACATAGAGATTGAACCTGAAACTACTTTATTGTGTCAAGTTTCAAGAAGCTACCACAAACCGTGTTGGATTTAGAGTTTCAAATACATCTATCAATATAGGAGAAAACAGAGTGAAACCTAAAAATTCAAACTGTTAGTAGCAAGGAATGCTTCAACATAGAAGAATGAAATTTGGGGAACTAAGTTGGCTTAGTGTACTGATCATTACCTGAAAGTATCATCCAGTTTGGGTGAAAAAATACTTGGTGAGATTTCTGGAGATTCGTAATTTTTGGAAGCTTGGGAACCCCTTTCCATGAAAGTGTTTCTCGCCAGTCACTGCTTAGGGCTACATCAAGAGGAAACAAAACATAGAGATAGAACCGGAAACTACTTTATTGTGTCAAGTTTCAAGAAGCTAGCACAAACCGTGTTGGATTTAGAGTTCCAAATACATCTATCAATATAGGAGAAAACAGAGTGAAACCTAAAAATTCAAACTGTTAGTAGAAATGAACGCTTCAACATAGAAGAATGAAATTTGGGGAACTAAGTTGGCTTAGTATACTGATCATTACCTAAAAGTATCATCCAGTTTGGGTGCAAAAATACTTGCTGAGATTTCTGGAGATTCGTAATTTTAGGAAGCTTGGCAACCCCTTTCCATGAAAGTGTTTCTCGCCAGTCACTGCATAGGGCTACTTCAAGAGGAAAGAACACATAGAGATAGAACAGGAAACTGCTTTATTTTGTCAAGTTTCCAGAAGCTAGCACAAACCGTGTTGGATTTAGGGTTCCAAATACATCTATCAATATAGGAGAAAACAGAGTGAAACCTAAAAATTCAAACTGTTACTGGAAATGAACGCTTCACCATAGAAGAACGAAATTTGGGGAACGAAGTTGGCTTAGTGTACTGATCATTACCTGAAAGTATCATCCAGTTTGGGTGAAAAAATACTTGCTGAGATTTCTGGAGATTCGTAATTTTAGGAAGCTTGGCAACCCCTTTCCATGAAAGTGTTTCTCGCCAGTCACTGCATAGGGCTACTTCAAGAGGAAAGAACACATAGAGATAGAACATGAAACTGCTTTATTTTGTCAAGTTTCAAGAAGCTAGCACAAACCGTGTTGGATTTAGAGTTCCAAATACATCTATCAATATAGGAGAAAACAGAGTGAAACCTAAAAATTCAAACTGTTACTGGAAATGAACGCTTCAACATAGAAGAACGAAATTTGGGGAACCAAGTCGGCTTAGTTTACTGATCATTACCTGAAAGTATCATCCAGTTTGGGTGAAAAAATATTTGCTGAGATTTCTAAAGATTCGTAATTTTTGGAAGCTTGGGAACCCCTTTCCATGAAAGTGTTTCTCGCCAGTCACTGCTTAGGGCTACATCAAGAGGAAACAAAACATAGAGATAGAACGTGAAACTGCCTTATTTTGTCAAGTTTCAAGAAGCTAGCACAAACCGTGTTGGATTTAGAGTTCCAAATACATCTATCAATATAGGAGAAAACACAGTGAAACCGGAAAATTCAAACTGTTACTGGAAATGAATGCTTCACCATAGAAGAACGAAATTTGGGGAACGAAGTTGGCTTAGTGTACTGATCATTACCTGAAAGTATCATCCAGTTTGGGTGAAAAAATATTTGCTGAGATTTTTGGAGATTCATAATTTTTGGAAGCTTGGCAACACCTTTCCATGAAAGTGTTTCTCGCCAGTCACTGCTTAGGGCTACATCAAGAGGAAACAAAACATAGAGATAGAACCTGAAACTACTTTATTGTCTCAAGTTTCAAGAAGCTAGCACAAACCGTGTTGGATTTAGAGTTCCAAATACATCTATCAATATAGGAGAAAACAGAGTGAAACCTAAAAATTCAAACTGTTAGTAGAAACGAACGCTTCACCATAGAAGAACGAAATTTGGGGAACGAAGTTGGCTTAGTGTACTGATCATTACCTGAAAGTATCATCCAGTTTGGGTGAAAAAATACTTGCTGAGATTTCTGGAGATTCGTAATTTTAGGAAGCTTGGCAACCCCTTTCCATGAAAGTGTTTCTCGCCAGTCACTGCATAGGGCTACTTCAAGAGGAAAGAACACATAGAGATAGAACATGAAACTGCTTTATTTTGTCAAGTTTCAAGAAGCTAGCACAAACCGTGTTGGATTTAGAGTTCCAAATACATCTATCAATATAGGAGAAAACAGAGTGAAACCTAAAAATTCAAACTGTTACTGGAAATGAACGCTTCAACATAGAATAACGAAATTTGGGGAACCAAGTCGGCTTAGTTTACTGATCATTACCTGAAAGTATCATCCAGTTTGGGTGAAAAAATATTTGCTGAGATTTCTAAAGATTCGTAATTTTTGGAAGCTTGGGAACCCCTTTCCATGAAAGTGTTTCTCGCCAGTCACTGCTTAGGGCTACATCAAGAGGAAACAAAACATAGAGATAGAACGTGAAACTGCCTTATTTTGTCAAGTTTCAAGAAGCTAGCACAAACCGTGTTGGATTTAGAGTTCCAAATACATCTATCAATATAGGAGAAAACAGAGTGAAACCTAAAAATTCAAACTGTTACTGGAAATGAACGCTTCACCATAGAAGAACGAAATTTGGGGAACGAAGTTGGCTTAGTGTACTGATCATTACCTGAAAGTATCATCCAGTTTGGGTGAAAAAATATTTGCTGAGATTTTTGGAGATTCATAATTTTTGGAAGCTTGGCAACACCTTTCCATGAAAGTGTTTCTCGCCAGTCACTGCTTAGGGCTACATCAAGAGGAAACAAAACATAGAGATAGAACCTGAAACTACTTTATTGTCTCAAGTTTCAAGAAGCTAGCACAAACCGTGTTGGATTTAGAGTTCCAAATACATCTATCAATATAGGAGAAAACAGAGTGAAACCTAAAAATTCAAACTGTTAGTAGAAACGAACGCTTCAACATAGAAGAATGAAATTTGGGGAACTAAGTTGGCTTAGTGTACTGATCATTACCTGAAAGTATCATCCAGTTTGGGTTAAAAAATACTTGCTGAGATTTCTGGAGATTCGTAATTTTAGGAAGCTTGGCAACCCCTTTCCATGAAAGTGTTTCTCGCCAGTCACTGCATAGGCCTACTTCAAGAGGAAAGAACACATAGAGATAGAACGTGAAACTGCTTTATTTTGTCAAGTTTCAAGAAGCTAGCACAAACCGTGGTGGATTTAGAGTTCCAAATACATCTATCAATATAGGAGAAAACAGAGTGAAACATAAAAATTCAAACTGTTACTGGAAATGAACGCTTCACCATAGAAGAACGAAATTTGGGGAACCAAGTCGGCTTAGTGTACTGATCATTACCTGAATGTATCATCCAGTTTGGGTGAAAAAATATTTGCTGAGATTTCTGGAGATTCGTAAGTTTTGGAAGCTTGGCAACCCCTTTCCATGAAAGTGTTTCTCGCCAGTCACTGCTTAGGGCTACATCAAGAGGAAACAAAACATAGAGATAGAACCGGAAACTACTTTATTGTCTCAAGTTTCAAGAAGCTAGCACAAACCGTGTTGGATTTAGAGTTCCAAATACATCTATCAATATAGGAGAAAACAGAGTGAAACCTAAAAATTCAAACTGTTAGTAGAAATGAACGCTTCAACATAGAAGAATGAAATTTGGGGAACTAAGTTGGCTTAGTGTACTGATCATTACCTGAAAGTATCATCCAGTTTGGGTGAAAAAATACTGGCTGAGATTTCTGGAGATTCGTAATTTTAGGAAGCTTGGCAACCCCTTTCCATGAAAGTGTTTCTCGCCAGTCACTGCATAGGCCTACTTCAAGAGGAAAGAACACATAGAGATAGAACGTGAAACTGCTTTATTTTGTCAAGTTTCAAGAAGCTAGCACAAACCGTGTTGGTTTCAGAGTTCCAAATACATCTATCAATATAGGAGAAAACAGAGTGAAACCTAAAAATTCAAACTGTTACTGGAAATGAACGCTTCACCATAGAAGAACGAAATTTGTGGAACCAAGTCGGCTTAGTGTACTGATCATTACCTGAATTTATCATTCAGTTTGGGTGAAAAAATATTTGCTGAGATTTCTGGAGATTCGTAATTTTTGGAAACTTGGGAACCCCTTTCCTTGAAAGTGTTTCTCGCCAGTCACTGCTTAGGGCTACATCAAGAGGAAACAAAACATAGAGATAGAACTGGAAACTACTTTATTGTGTCAAGTTTCAAGAAGCTAGCACAAACCGTGTTGGATTTAGAGTTCCAAATACATCTATCAATATAGGAGAAAACAGAGTGAAACCTAAAAATTCAAACTGTTAGTAGAAACGAACGCTTCAACATAGAAGAATGAAATTTGGGGAACTAAGTTGGCTTAGTGTACTCATCATTACCTGAAAGTATCATTCAGTTTGGGTGAAAAAATACTTGCTGAGATTTCTGGAGATTCGTAATTTTAGGAAGCTTGGCAACCCCTTTCCATGAAAGTGTTTCTCGCCAGTCACTGAATAGGCCTACTTAGAGAGGAAAGAACACATAGAGATAGAACGTGAAACTGCTTTATTTTGTCAAGTTTCAAGAAGCTAGCACAAACCGTGTTGGATTTAGAGTTCCAAATACATCTATCAATATAGGAGAAAACAGAGTGAAACCTAAAAATTCAAACTGTTACTGGAAATGAACGCTTCACCATAGAAGAACGAAATTTGGGGATCCAAGTTGGCTTAGTGTACTGATCATTACCTGAAAGTATCATCCAGTTTGGGTGAAAAAATATTTGCTGAGATTTCTGGAGATTCGTAATTTTTGGAAGCTTGGCAACCCCTTTCCATGAAAGTGTTTCTCGCCAGTCACTGCTTAGGGCTACATCAAGAGGAAACAAAACATAGAGATAGAACTGGAAACTACTTTATTGTGTCAAGTTTCAAGAAGCTAGCACAAACCGTGTTGGATTTAGAGTTCCAAATACATCTATCAATATAGGAGAAAACAGAGTGAAACCTAAAAATTCAAACTCTTAGTAGAAACGAATGCTTCAACATAGAAGAATGAAATTTGGGGAACTAAGTTGGCTTAGTGTACTGATCATTACCTGAAAGTATCATCTAGTTTGGGTGAAAAAATACTTGCTGAGATTTCTGGAGATTCGTAATTTTAGGAATGTTGGCAACCCCTTTCCATAAAAGTGTTTCTCGCCAGTCACTGCATAGGCCTACTTCAAGAGGAAAGAACACATAGAGATAGAACGTGAAACTGCTTTATTTTGTCAAGTTTCCAGAAGCTAGCACAAACCGTGTTGGATTTAGAGTTCCAAATACATCTATCAATATAGGAGAAAACAGAGTGAAACCTAAAAATTCAAACTGTTACTGGAAATGAACGCTTCACCATAGAAGAACGAAATTTGGGGAACCAAGTCGGATTAGTGTACTGATCATTACCTGAAAGTATCATCCAGTTTGGGTGAAAAAATATTTGCTGAGATTTCTAGAGATTCGTAATTTTTGGAAGCTTGGGAACCCCTTTCCATGAGAGTGTTTCTCGCCAGTCACTGCTTAGGGCTACATCAAGAGGAAACAAAACATAGAGATAGAACGTGAAACTGCTTTATTTTGTCAAGTATCCAGAAGGTAGCACAAACCGTGTTGGATTTAGAGTTCCAAATACATCTATCAATATAGGAGAAAACAGAGTGAAACCTAAAAATTCAAACTGTTAGTAGAAACGAATGCTTCAACATAGAAGAATGAAATTTGGGGAACTAAGTTGGCTTAGTGTACTGATCATTACCTGAAAGTATCATTCAGTTTGGGTGAAAAAATACTTGCTGAGATTTCTGGAGATTCGTAATTTTAGGAAGCTTGGCAACCCCTTTCCATGAAAGTGTTTCTCGCCAGTCACTGAATAGGCCTACTTAGAGAGGAAAGAACACATAGAGATAGAACGTGAAACTGCTTTATTTTGTCAAGTTTCAAGAAGCTAGCACAAACCGTGTTGGATTTAGAGTTCCAAATACATCTATCAATATAGGAGAAAACAGAGTGAAACCTAAAAATTCAAACTGTTACTGGAAATGAACGCTTCACCATAGAAGAACGAAATTTGGGGATCCAAGTTGGCTTAGTGTACTGATCATTACCTGAAAGTATCATCCAGTTTGGGTGAAAAAATATTTGCTGAGATTTCTGGAGATTCGTAATTTTTGGAAGCTTGGCAACCCCTTTCCATGAAAGTGTTTCTCGCCAGTCACTGCTTAGGGCTACATCAAGAGGAAACAAAACATAGAGATAGAACTGGAAACTACTTTATTGTGTCAAGTTTCAAGAAGCTAGCACAAACCGTGTTGGATTTAGAGTTCCAAATACATCTATCAATATAGGAGAAAACAGAGTGAAACCTAAAAATTCAAACTCTTAGTAGAAACGAATGCTTCAACATAGAAGAATGAAATTTGGGGAACTAAGTTGGCTTAGTGTACTGATCATTACCTGAAAGTATCATCTAGTTTGGGTGAAAAAATACTTGCTGAGATTTCTGGAGATTCGTAATTTTAGGAATGTTGGCAACCCCTTTCCATAAAAGTGTTTCTCGCCAGTCACTGCATAGGCCTACTTCAAGAGGAAAGAACACATAGAGATAGAACGTGAAACTGCTTTATTTTGTCAAGTTTCCAGAAGCTAGCACAAACCGTGTTGGATTTAGAGTTCCAAATACATCTATCAATATAGGAGAAAACAGAGTGAAACCTAAAAATTCAAACTGTTACTGGAAATGAACGCTTCACCATAGAAGAACGAAATTTGGGGAACCAAGTCGGATTAGTGTACTGATCATTACCTGAAAGTATCATCCAGTTTGGGTGAAAAAATATTTGCTGAGATTTCTAGAGATTCGTAATTTTTGGAAGCTTGGGAACCCCTTTCCATGAAAGTGTTTCTCGCCAGTCACTGCTTAGGGCTACATCAAGAGGAAACAAAACATAGAGATAGAACGTGAAACTGCTTTATTTTGTCAAGTATCCAGAAGGTAGCACAAACCGTGTTGGATTTAGAGTTCCAAATACATCTATCAATATAGGAGAAAACAGAGTGAAACCTAAAAATTCAAACTGTTAGTAGAAACGAATGCTTCAACATAGAAGAATGAAATTTGGGGAACTAAGTTGGCTTAGTGTACTGATCATTACCTGAAAGTATCATTCAGTTTGGGTGAAAAAATACTTGCTGAGATTTCTGGAGATTCGTAATTTTAGGAAGCTTGGCAACCCCTTTCCATGAAAGTGTTTCTCGCCAGTCACTGCATAGGCCTACTTCAAGAGGAAAGAACACATAGAGATAGAACGTGAAACTGCTTTATTTTGTCAAGTTTCCAGAAGCTAGCACAAACCGTGTTGGATTTAGAGTTCCAAATACATCTATCAATATAGGAGAAAACAGAGTGAAACCTAAAAATTCAAACTGTTATTGGAAATGAACGCTTCACCATACAAGAACGAAATTTGGGGAACCAAGTCGGCTTAGTGTACTGATCATTACCTGAAAGTATCATCCAGTTTGGGTGAAAAAATATTTGCTGAGATTTCTGGAGATTCGTAATTTTTGGAAGCTTGGCAACCCCTTTCCATGAAAGTGTTTCTCGCCAGTCACTGCTTAGGGCTACATCAAGAGGAAACAAAACATAGAGATAGAACCGGAAACTACTTTATTGTGTCAAGTTTCAAGAAGCTAGCACAAACCGTGTTGGATTTAGAGTTCCAAATACATCTATCAATATAGGAGAAAACAGAGTGAAACCTAAAAATTCAAACTGTTAGTAGAAATGAACGCTTCAACATAGAAGAATGAAATTTGGGGAACTAAGTTGGCTTAGTGTACTGATCATTACCTGAAAGTATCATCCAGTTTGGGTGAAAAAACACTAGCTGAGATTTCTGGAGATTCGTAATTTTAGGAAGCTTGGCAACCCCTTTCCATGAAAGTGTTTCTCGCCAGTCACTGCATAGGGCTACTTCAAGAGGAAAGAACACATAGAGATAGAACATGAAACTGCTTTATTTTGTCAAGTTTCCAGAAGCTAGCACAAACCGTGTTGGATTTAGAGTTCCAAATACATCTATCAATATAGGAGAAAACAGAGTGAAACCTAAAAATTCAAACTGTTAGTAGAAACGAACGCTTCAACATAGAAGAATGAAATTTGGGGAACTAAGTTGGCTTAGTGTACTGATCATTACCTGAAAGTATCATCCAGTTTGGGTGAAAAAATACTTGCTGAGATTTCTGGAGATTCGTAATTTTAGGAAGCTTGGCAACCCCTTTCCATGAAAGTGTTTCTCGCCAGTCACTGCATAGGCCTACTTCAAGAGGAAAGAACACATAGAGATAGAACGTGAAACTGCTTTATTTTGTCAAGTTTCAAGAAGCTAGCACAAACCGTGGTGGATTTAGAGTTCCAAATACATCTATCAATATAGGAGAAAACAGAGTGAAACATAAAAATTCAAACTGTTACTGGAAATGAACGCTTCACCATAGAAGAACGAAATTTGGGGAACCAAGTCGGCTTAGTGTACTGATCATTACCTGAAAGTATCATCCAGTTTGGGTGAAAAAATATTTGCTGAGATTTCTGGAGATTCGTAAGTTTTGGAAGCTTGGCAACCCCTTTCCATGAAAGTGTTTCTCGCCAGTCACTGCTTAGGGCTACATCAAGAGGAAACAAAACTTAGAGATAGAACCGGAAACTACTTTATTGTCTCAAGTTTCAAGAAGCTAGCACAAACCGTGTTGGATTTAGAGTTCCAAATACATCTATCAATATAGGAGAAAAGAGAGTGAAACCTAAAAATTGAAACTGTTAGTAGAAATGAACGCTTCAACATAGAAGAATGAAATTTGGGGAACTAAGTTGGCTTAGTGTACTGATCATTACCTGAAAGTATCATCCAGTTTGGGTGAAAAAATACTGGCTGAGATTTCTGGAGATTCGTAATTTTAGGAAGCTTGGCAACCCCTTTCCATGAAAGTGTTTCTCGCCAGTCACTGCATAGGCCTACTTCAAGAGGAAAGAACACATAGAGATAGAACGTGAAACTGCTTTATTTTGTCAAGTTTCAAGAAGCTAGCACAAACCGTGTTGGTTTCAGAGTTCCAAATACATCTATCAATATAGGAGAAAACAGAGTGAAACCTAAAAATTCAAACTGTTACTGGAAATGAACGCTTCACCATAGAAGAACGAAATTTGGGGAACCAAGTCGGCTTAGTGTACTGATCATTACCTGAATTTATCATTCAGTTTGGGTGAAAAAATATTTGCTGAGATTTCTGGAGATTCGTAATTTTTGGAAACTTGGGAACCCCTTTCCTTGAAAGTGTTTCTCGCCAGTCACTGCTTAGGGCTACATCAAGAGGAAACAAAACATAGAGATAGAACTGGAAACTACTTTATTGTGTCAAGTTTCAAGAAGCTAGCACAAACCGTGTTGGATTTAGAGTTCCAAATACATCTATCAATATAGGAGAAAACAGAGTGAAACCTAAAAATTCAAACTGTTAGTAGAAACGAACGCTTCAACATAGAAGAATGAAATTTGGGGAACTAAGTTGGCTTAGTGTACTCATCATTACCTGAAAGTATCATTCAGTTTGGGTGAAAAAATACTTGCTGAGATTTCTGGAGATTCGTAATTTTAGGAAGCTTGGCAACCCCTTTCCATGAAAGTGTTTCTCGCCAGTCACTGAATAGGCCTACTTAGAGAGGAAAGAACACCTAGAGATAGAACGTGAAACTGCTTTATTTTGTCAAGTTTCAAGAAGCTAGCACAAACCGTGTTGGATTTAGAGTTCCAAATACATCTATCAATATAGGAGAAAACAGAGTGAAACCTAAAAATTCAAACTGTTACTGGAAATGAACGCTTCACCATAGAAGAACGAAATTTGGGGATCCAAGTTGGCTTAGTGTACTGATCATTACCTGAAAGTATCATCCAGTTTGGGTGAAAAAATATTTGCTGAGATTTCTGGAGATTCGTAATTTTTGGAAGCTTGGGAACCCCTTTCCATGAAAGTGTTTCTCGCCAGTCACTGCTTAGGGCTACATCAAGAGGAAACAAAACATAGAGATAGAACTGGAAACTACTTTATTGTGTCAAGTTTCAAGAAGCTAGCACAAACCGTGTTGGATTTAGAGTTCCAAATACATCTATCAATATAGGAGAAAACAGAGTGAAACCTAAAAATTCAAACTCTTAGTAGAAACGAATGCTTCAACATAGAAGAATGAAATTTGGGGAACTAAGTTGGCTTAGTGTACTGATCATTACCTGAAAGTATCATCTAGTTTGGGTGAAAAAATACTTGCTGAGATTTCTGGAGATTCGTAATTTTAGGAATGTTGGCAACCCATTTCCATAAAAGTGTTTCTCGCCAGTCACTGCATAGGCCTACTTCAAGAGGAAAGAACACATAGAGATAGAACTTGAAACTGCTTTATTTTGTCAAGTTTCCAGAAGCTAGCACAAACCGTGTTGGATTTAGAGTTCCAAATACATCTATCAATATAGGAGAAAACAGAGTGAAACCTAAAAATTCAAACTGTTACTGGAAATGAACGCTTCACCATAGAAGAACGAAATTTGGGGAACCAAGTCGGATTAGTGTACTGATCATTACCTGAAAGTATCATCCAGTTTGGGTGAAAAAATATTTGCTGAGATTTCTGGAGATTCGTAATTTTTGGAAGCTTGGGAACCCCTTTCCATGAAAGTGTTTCTCGCCAGTCACTGCTTAGGGCTACATCAAGAGGAAACAAAACATAGAGATAGAACGTGAAACTGCTTTATTTTGTCAAGTATCCAGAAGGTAGCACAAACCGTGTTGGATTTAGAGTTCCAAATACATCTATCAATATAGGAGAAAACAGAGTGAAACCTAAAAATTCAAACTGTTAGTAGAAACGAATGCTTCAACATAGAAGAATGAAATTTGGGGAACTAAGTTGGCTTAGTGTACTGATCATTACCTGAAAGTATCATTCAGTTTGGGTGAAAAAATACTTGCTGAGATTTCTGGAGATTCGTAATTTTTGGAAGCTTGGGAACCCCTTTCCATGAAAGTGTTTCTCGCCAGTCACTGCTAAGGGCTACATCAAGAGGAAACAAAACATTGAGATAGAACGTGAAACTGCCTTATTTTGTCAAGTTTCAAGAAGCTAGCACACACCGTGTTGGATTTAGAGTTCCAAATACATCTATCAATATAGGAGAAAACAGAGTGAAACCTAAAAATTCAAACTGTTACTGGAAATGAACGCTTCACCATAGAAGAATGAATTTTGGGGAACCAAGTTGGCTTAGTGTACTGATCATTACCTGAAAGTATAATCCAGTTTGGGTGAAAAAATATTTGCTGAGATTTCTGGAGATTCGTAATTTTTGCAAGCTTGGTAACCCCTTTACATGAAATTGTTTCTCGCCAGTCACTGCTTAGGGCTACATCAAGAGGAAACAAAACATAGAGATAGAACCTGAAACTACTTTATTGTGTCAAGTTTCAAGAAGCTAGCACAAACCGTGTTGGATTTAGAGTTACAAATACATCTATCAATATAGGAGAAAACAGAGTGAAACCTAAAAATTCAAACTGTTAGTTGAAATGAACGCTTCAACATAGAAGAATGAAATTTGGGGAACTAAGTTGGCTTAGTGTACTGATCATTACCTGAAAGTATCATTCAGTTTGGGTGAAAAAATACTTGCTGAGATTTCTGGAGATTCGTAAATTTAGGAAGCTTGGCAACCCCTTTCCATGAAAGTGTTTCTCGCCAGTCACTGCATAGGCCTACTTCAAGAGGAAAGAACACAAAGAGATAGAACGTGAAACTGCTTTATTTTGTCAAGTTTCAAGAAGCTAGCACAAACCGTGTTGGATTTAGAGTTCCAAATACATCTATCAATATAGGAGAAAACAGAGTGAAACCTAAAAATTCAAACTGTTACTGGAAATGAACGCTTCACCATAGAAGAACGAAATTTGGGGATCCAAGTTGGCTTAGTGTACTGATCATTACCTGAAAGTATCATCCAGTTTGGGTGAAAAAATATTTGCTGAGATTTCTGGAGATTCGTAATTTTTGGAAGCTTGGGAACCCCTTTCCATGAAAGTGTTTCTCGCCAGTCACTGCTTAGGGCTACATCAAGAGGAAACAAAACATAGAGATAGAACTGGAAACTGCTTTATTTTGTCAAGTATCCAGAAGGTAGCACAAACCGTGTTGGATTTAGAGTTCCAAATACATC
Organism: Spermophilus citellus; assembly: GCF_964194105.1. NCBI lineage: Eukaryota > Metazoa > Chordata > Mammalia > Rodentia > Sciuridae > Spermophilus > Spermophilus citellus. The sequence goes on along the minus strand of NC_138191.1, from coordinate 33,723,287 downwards.
TATCAATATAGGAGAAAACAGAGTGAAACCTAAAAATTCAAACTGTTAGTAGAAACGAATGCTTCAACATAGAAGAATGAAATTTGGGGAACTAAGTTGGCTTAGTGTACTGATCATTACCTGAAAGTATCATTCAGTTTGGGTGAAAAAATACTTGCTGAGATTTCTGGAGATTCGTAATTTTAGGAAGCTTGGCAACCCCTTTCCATGAAAGTGTTTCTCGCCAGTCACTGCATAGGCCTACTTCAAGAGGAAAGAACACATAGAGATAGAACGTGAAACTGCTTTATTTTATCAAGTTTCCAGAAGCTAGCACAAACCGTGTTGGATTTAGAGTTCCAAATACATCTATCAATATAGGAGAAAACAGAGTGAAACCTAAAAATTCAAACTGTTATTGGAAATGAACGCTTCACCATACAAGAACGAAATTTGGGGAACCAAGTCGGCTTAGTGTACTGATCATTACCTGAATTTATCATCCAGTTTGGGTGAAAAAATATTTGCTGAGATTTCTGGAGATTCGTAATTTTTGGAAACTTGGGAACCCCTTTCCTTGAAAGTGTTTCTCGCCAGTCACTGCTTAGGGCTACATCAAGAGGAAACAAAACATAGAGATAGATCTGGAAACTACTTTATTGTGTCAAGTTTCAAGAAGCTAGCACAAACCGTGTTGGATTTAGAGTTACAAATACATCTATCAATATAGGAGAAAACAGAGTGAAACCTAAAAATTCAAACTGTTAGTTGAAATGAACGCTTCAACATAGAAGAATGAAATTTGGGGAACTAAGTTGGCGTAGTGTACTGATCATTACCTGAAAGTATCATTCAGTTTGGGTGAAAAAATACTTGCTGAGATTTCTGGAGATTCGTAATTTTAGGAAGCTTGGCAACCCCGTTCCATGAAAGTGTTTTTTCGCCAGTCACTGCATAGGCCTACTTCAAGAGGAAAGAACACAAAGAGATAGAACGTGAAACTGCTTTATTTTGTCAAGTTTCAAGAAGCTAGCACAAACCGTGTTGGATTTAGAGTTCCAAATACATCTATCAATATAGGAGAAAACAGAGTGAAACCTAAAAATTCAAACTGTTACTGGAAATGAACGCTTCACCATAGAAGAACGAAATTTGGGGATCCAAGTTGGCTTAGTGTACTGATCATTACCTGAAAGTATCATCCAGTTTGGGTGAAAAAATATTTGCTGAGATTTCTGGAGATTCGTAATTTTTGGAAGCTTGGGAACCCCTTTCCATGAAAGTGTTTCTCGCCAGTCACTGCTTAGGGCTACATCAAGAGGAAACAAAACATAGAGATAGAACTGGAAACTGCTTTATTTTGTCAAGTATCCAGAAGGTAGCACAAACCGTGTTGGATTTAGAGTTCCAAATACATCTATCAATATAGGAGAAAACAGAGTGAAACCTAAAAATTCAAACTGTTAGTAGAAACGAATGCTTCAACATAGAAGAATGAAATTTGGGGAACTAAGTTGGCTTAGTGTACTGATCATTACCTGAAAGTATCATTCAGTTTGGGTGAAAAAATACTTGCTGAGATTTCTGGAGATTCGTAATTTTAGGAAGCTTGGCAACCCCTTTCCATGAAAGTGTTTCTCGCCAGTCACTGCATAGGCCTACTTCAAGAGGAAAGAACACATAGAGATAGAACGTGAAACTGCTTTATTTTATCAAGTTTCCAGAAGCTAGCACAAACCGTGTTGGATTTAGAGTTCCAAATACATCTATCAATATAGGAGAAAACAGAGTGAAACCTAAAAATTCAAACTGTTATTGGAAATGAACGCTTCACCATACAAGAACGAAATTTGGGGAACCAAGTCGGCTTAGTGTACTGATCATTACCTGAATTTATCATCCAGTTTGGGTGAAAAAATATTTGCTGAGATTTCTGGAGATTCGTAATTTTTGGAAACTTGGGAACCCCTTTCCTTGAAAGTGTTTCTCGCCAGTCACTGCTTAGGGCTACATCAAGAGGAAACAAAACATAGAGATAGATCTGGAAACTACTTTATTGTGTCAAGTTTCAAGAAGCTAGCACAAACCGTGTTGGATTTAGAGTTACAAATACATCTATCAATATAGGAGAAAACAGAGTGAAACCTAAAAATTCAAACTGTTAGTTGAAATGAACGCTTCAACATAGAAGAATGAAATTTGGGGAACTAAGTTGGCGTAGTGTACTGATCATTACCTGAAAGTATCATTCAGTTTGGGTGAAAAAATACTTGCTGAGATTTCTGGAGATTCGTAATTTTAGGAAGCTTGGCAACCCCGTTCCATGAAAGTGTTTTTTCGCCAGTCACTGCATAGGCCTACTTCAAGAGGAAAGAACACAAAGAGATAGAACGTGAAACTGCTTTATTTTGTCAAGTTTCAAGAAGCTAGCACAAACCGTGTTGGATTTAGAGTTCCAAATACATCTATCAATATAGGAGAAAACAGAGTGAAACCTAAAAATTCAAACTGTTACTGGAAATGAACGCTTCACCATAGAAGAACGAAATTTGGGGATCCAAGTTGGCTTAGTGTACTGATCATTACCTGAAAGTATCATCCAGTTTGGGTGAAAAAATATTTGCTGAGATTTCTGGAGATTCGTAATTTTTGGAAGCTTGGGAACCCCTTTCCATGAAAGTGTTTCTCGCCAGTCACTGCTTAGGGCTACATCAAGAGGAAACAAAACATAGAGATAGAACTGGAAACTGCTTTATTTTGTCAAGTATCCAGAAGGTAGCACAAACCGTGTTGGATTTAGAGTTCCAAATACATCTATCAATATAGGAGAAAACAGAGTGAAACCTAAAAATTCAAACTGTTAGTAGAAACGAATGCTTCAACATAGAAGAATGAAATTTGGGGAACTAAGTTGGCTTAGTGTACTGATCATTACCTGAAAGTATCATTCAGTTTGGGTGAAAAAATACTTGCTGAGATTTCTGGAGATTCGTAATTTTAGGAAGCTTGGCAACCCCTTTCCATGAAAGTGTTTCTCGCCAGTCACTGCATAGGCCTACTTCAAGAGGAAAGAACACATAGAGATAGAACGTGAAACTGCTTTATTTTGTCAAGTTTCCAGAAGCTAGCACAAACCGTGTTGGATTTAGAGTTCCAAATACATCTATCAATATAGGAGAAAACAGAGTGAAACCTAAAAATTCAAACTGTTATTGGAAATGAACGCTTCACCATACAAGAACGAAATTTGGGGAACCAAGTCGGCTTAGTGTACTGATCATTACCTGAATTTATCATCCAGTTTGGGTGAAAAAATATTTGCTGAGATTTCTGGAGATTCGTAATTTTTGGAAACTTGGGAACCCCTTTCCTTGAAAGTGTTTCTCGCCAGTCACTGCTTAGGGCTACATCAAGAGGAAACAAAACATAGAGATAGATCTGGAAACTACTTTATTGTGTCAAGTTTCAAGAAGCTAGCACAAACCGTGTTGGATTTAGAGTTACAAATACATCTATCAATATAGGAGAAAACAGAGTGAAACCTAAAAATTCAAACTGTTAGTTGAAATGAACGCTTCAACATAGAAGAATGAAATTTGGGGAACTAAGTTGGCTTAGTGTACTGATCATTATCTGAAAGTATCATTCAGTTTGGGTGAAAAAATACTTGCTGAGATTTCTGGAGATTCATAATTTTAGGAAGCTTGGCAACCCCTTTCCATGAAAGTGTTTTTTCGCCAGTCACTGCATAGGCCTACTTCAAGAGGAAAGAACACAAAGAGATAGAACGTGAAACTGCTTTATTTTGTCAAGTTTCAAGAAGCTAGCACAAACCGTGTTGGATTTAGAGTTCCAAATACATCTATCAATATAGGAGAAAACAGAGTGAAACCTAAAAATTCAAACTGTTACTGGAAATAAACGCTTCACCATAGAAGAACGAAATTTGGGGAACCAAGTCGGCTTAGTGTACTGATCATTACCTGAAATTATCATCCAGTTTGGGTGAAAAAATATTTGCTGAGATTTCTGGAGATTCGTAATTTTTGGAAGCTTGGGAACCCCTTTCCATGAAAGTGTTTCTCGCCAGTCACTGCTAAGGGCTACATCAAGAGGAAACAAAACATTGAGATAGAACGTGAAACTGCCTTATTTTGTCAAGTTTCAAGAAGCTAGCACACACCGTGTTGGATTTAGAGTTCCAAATACATCTATCAATATAGGAGAAAACAGAGTGAAACCTAAAAATTCAAACTGTTACTGGAAATGAACGCTTCACCATAGAAGAATGAATTTTGGGGAACCAAGTTGGCTTAGTGTACTGATCATTACCTGAAAGTATAATCCAGTTTGGGTGAAAAAATATTTGCTGAGATTTCTGGAGATTCGTAATTTTTGCAAGCTTGGTAACCCCTTTACATGAAATTGTTTCTCGCCAGTCACTGCTTAGGGCTACATCAAGAGGAAACAAAACATAGAGATAGAACCTGAAACTACTTTATTGTCTCAAGTTTCAAGAAGCTAGCACAAACCGTGTTGGATTTAGAGTTCCAAATACATCTATCAATATAGGAGAAAACAGAGTTAAACCGAAAAATTCAAACTGTTAGTAGAAACGAACATTTCAACATAGAAGAATGAAATTTGGCGAACTAAGTTGGCTTAGTGTACTGATCATTACCTGAAAGTATCATCCAGTTTGGGTGAAAAAATACTTGCTGAGATTTCTGGAGATTCGTAATGTTAGGAAGTATGGCAACCCCTTTCCATGAAAGTGTTTCTCGCCAGTCACTGCATAGGCCTACTTCAAGAGGAAAGAATACATAGAATAGAACGTGAAACTGCTTTATTTTGTCAAGTATCCAGAAGGTAGCACAAACCGTGTTGGATTTAGAGTTCCAAATACATCTATCAATATAGGAGAAAACAGAATGAAACCTAAAAATTCAAACTGTTACTGGGAATGAACGCTTCACCATAGAAGAACGAAATTTGGGTAACCAAGTCGGCTTAGTGTACTGATCATTACCTGAAAGTATCATCCAGTTTGGGTGAAAAAATATTTGCTGAGATTTCTGGAGATTCGTAATTTTTGGAAGCTTGGGAACCCCTTTCCATGAAAGTGTTTCTCGCCAGTCACTGCTTAGGGCTACATCAAGAGGAAACAAAACATAGTGATAGAACGTGAAACTGCTTTATTTTGTCAAGTTTCAAGAAGCTAGCACAAACCGTGTTGGATTTAGAGTTCCAAATACATCTATCAATATAGGAGAAAACAAAGTGAAACCTAAAAATTCAAACTGTTACTTGAAATGAACGCTTCAACATAGAAGAACAAAATTTGGGGAACCAAGTCTGCTTAGTGTACTGATCATTACCTGAAAGTGTCATCCAGTTTGGGTTAAAAAATATTTGCTGAGATTTCTGGAGATTCGTAATTTTTGGAAGCTTGGCAACCCCTTTCCATGATAGTGTTTCTCGCCAGTCACTGCTTAGGGCTACATCAAGAGGAAACAAAACATAGAGATAGAACGTGAAACTGCTTTATTTGGTCAAGTTTCAAGAAGCTAGTAGAAACCGTGTTGGATTTAGAGTTCCAAATACATCTATCTATATAGGAGAAAACAGAGTGAAACCTAAAAATTCAAACTGTTACTGGAAATGAACGCTTCACCATAGAAGAACGAAATTTGGGGAACCAAGTCGGCTTAGGGTACTGATCATTACCTGAAAGTATCATCCAGTTTGGGTGAAAAAATATTTGCTGAGATTTCTGGAGATTCGTAATTTTTGGAAGCTTGGCAACCCCTTTCCATGAAAGTGTTTCTCGCCAGTCACTGCTTAGGGCTACATCAAGAGGAAACAAAACATAGAGATAGAACCTGAAACTACTTTATTGTCTCAAGTTTCAAGATGCTAGCACAAACCGTGTTGGATTTAGAGTTCCAAATACATCTATCAATATAGGAGAAAACAGAGTGAAACCTAAAAATTCAAACTGTTAGTAGAAACGAACGCTTCAACATAGAAGAATGAAATTTGGGGAACTAAGTTGGCTTAGTGTACTGATCACTACCTGAAAGTATCATCCAGTTTGGGTGAAAAAATACTTGCTGAGATTTCTGGAGATTCGTAATTTTAGGAAGCTTGGCAACCCCTTTCCATGAAAGTGTTTCTCGCCAGTCACTGCATAGGCCTACTTCAAGAGGAAAGAACACATAGAGATAGAACGTGAAACTGCTTTATTTTGTCAAGTTTCAAGAAGCTAGCACAAACCGTGTTGGATTTAGAGTTCCAAATACATCTATCAATATAGGAGAAAACAGAGTGAAACCTAAAAATTCAAACTGTTAGTAGAAACGAACGCTTCAACATAGAAGAATGAAATTTGGGGTACTAAGTTGGCTTAGTGTACTGATCATTACCTGAAAGTATCATGCAGTTTGGGTGAAAAAATACTTGCTGAGATTTCTGGAGATTCGTAATTTTAGGAAGCTTGGGAACCCCTTTCCATGAAAGTGTTTCTCGCCAGTCACTGCATAGGGCTTCTTTAAGAGGAAAGAACACATAGAGATAGAACGTGAAACTGCTTTATTTTGTCAAGTTTCAAGAAGCTAGCACAAACCGTGTTGGATTTATAGTTCCAAATACATCTATCTATATAGGAGAAAACAGAGTGAAACCTAAAAATTCAAACTGTTACTGGAAATGAACGCTTCACCATAGAAGAACGAAATTTGGGGAACCAAGATGGCTTAGTGTACTGATCATTACCTGAAAGTATCATCCAGTTTGGGTGAAAAAAATATTTGCTGAGATTTCTGGAGATTCGTAATTTTTGGAAGTTTGGGAACCCCTTTCCATGAAAGTGTTTCTCGCCAGTCACTGCTTAGGGCTATATCAAGAGGAAACAAAACATAGAGATAGAACCTGAAGCTACTTTATTGTGTCAAGTTTCAAGAAGCTAGCACAAACCGTGTTGGATTTAGAGTTCCAAATACATCTATCAATATAGGAGAAAACAGAGTGAAACCTAAAAATTCAAACTGTTAGTAGAAATGAACGCTTCAACATAGAAGAATGAAATTTGGGGAACTAAGTTGGCTTAGTGTACTGATCATTACCTGAAAGTATCATCCAGTTTGGGTGAAAAAATACTTGCTGAGATTTCTGGAGATTCGTAATTTTAGGAAGCTTGGCAACCCCTTTCCATGAAAGTGTTTCTCGCCAGTCACTGCATAGGCCTACTTCAAGAGGAAAGAACACATAGAGATAGAACGTGAAAGTGCTTTATTTTGTCAAGTTTCCAGAAGCTAGCACAAACCGTGTTGGATTTAGAGTTCCAAATACATCTATCAATATAGGAGAAAACAGAGTGAAACCTAAAAATTCAAACTGTTACTGGAAATGAACGCTTCACCATAGAAGAACGAAATTTGGGGAACCAAGTCGGCTTAGTGTACTGATCATTACCTGAAAGTATCATCCAGTTTGGGTGAAAAAATATTTGCTGAGATTTCTGGAGATTCGTAATTTTTGGAAGCTTGGCAACCCCTTTCCATGAAAGTGTTTCTCGCCAGTCACTGCTTAGGGCTACATCAAGAGGAAACAAAACATAGAGATAGAACCGGAAACTACTTTATTGTCTCAAGTTTCAAGAAGCTAGCACAAACCGTGTTGGATTTAGAGTTCCAAATACATCTATCAATATAGGAGAAAACAGAGTGTAACCTAAAAATTCAAACTGTTAGTAGAAACGAACGCTTCAACATAGAAGAATGAAATTTGGGGAACTAAGTTGGCTTAGTGTACTGATCATTACCTGAAAGTATCATCCAGTTTGGGTGAAAGAATACTTGCTGAGATTTCTGGAGATTCGTAATTTTAGGAAGCTTGGCAACCCCTTTCCATGAAAGTGTTTCTTGCCAGTCACTGCATAGGGCTACTTCAAGAGGAAAGAACACATAGAGATAGAACGTGAAACTGCTTTATTTTGTCAAGTTTCCAGAAGCTAGCACAAACCGTGTTGGATTTAGAGTGCCAAATACATCTATCAATATAGTAGAAAACAGAGTGAAACCTAAAAATTCAAACTGTTACTGGAAATGAACGCTTCACCATAGAAGAACGAAATTTGGGGAACCAAGTCGGCTTAGTGTACTGATCATTACCTGAAAGTATCATCCAGTTTGGGTGAAAAAATATTTGCTGAGATTTCTGGAGATTCGTAATTTTTGGAAGCTTGTCAACCCCTTTCCATGAAAGTGTTTCTCGCCAGTCACTGCTTAGGGCTACATCAAGAGGAAACAAAACATAGAGATAGAAAGTGAAACTGCTTTATTTGGTCAAGTTTCAAGAAGCTAGCACAAACTGTGTTGGATTTAGAGTTCCAAATACATCTATCAATATAGGAGAAAACAGAGTGAAACCTAAAAATTCAAACTGTTACCGGAAATGAACGCTTCAACATAGAAGAACGAAATTTGGGGAACCAAGTCGGCTTAGTGTACTGATCATTACCTGAAAGTATCATCCAGTTTGGGTGAAAAAATATTTGCTGAGATTTCTGGAGATTTGTAATTTTTGGAAGCTTGGCAACCCCTTTCCATGAAAGTGTTTCTCGCCAGTCACTGCTTAGGGCTACATCAAGAGGAAACAAAACATAGAGATAGAACGTGAAACTGCTTTATTTTGTCAAGTTTCAAGAAGATAGCACAAACCGTGTTGGATTTAGAGTTCCAAATACATCTATCAATATAGGAGAAAACAGAGTGAAACCTAAAAATTCAAACTGTTACTGGAAATGAACGCTTCACCATAGAAGAATGAATTTTGGGGAACCAAGTTGGCTTAGTGTACTGATCATTACCTGAAAGTATAATCCAGTTTGGGTGAAAAAATATTTGCTGAGATTTCTGGAGATTCGTAATTTTTGCAAGCTTGGTAACCCCTTTACATGAAATTGTTTCTCGCCAGTCACTGCTTAGGGCTACATCAAGAGGAAACAAAACATAGAGATAGAACCTGAAACTACTTTATTGTCTCAAGTTTCAAGAAGCTAGCACAAACCGTGTTGGATTTAGAGTTCCAAATACATCTATCAATATAGGAGAAAACAGAGTTAAACTGAAAAATTCAAACTGTTAGTAGAAACGAACATTTCAACATAGAAGAATGAAATTTGGCGAACTAAGTTGGCTTAGTGTACTGATCATTACCTGAAAGTATCATCCAGTTTGGGTGAAAAAATACTTGCTGAGATTTCTGGAGATTCGTAATGTTAGGAAGTATGGCAACCCCTTTCCATGAAAGTGTTTCTCGCCAGTCACTGCATAGGCCTACTTCAAGAGGAAAGAATACATAGAATAGAACGTGAAACTGCTTTATTTTGTCAAGTATCCAGAAGGTAGCACAAACCGTGTTGGATTTAGAGTTCCAAATACATCTATCAATATAGGAGAAAACAGAATGAAACCTAAAAATTCAAACTGTTACTGGAAATGAACGCTTCACCATAGAAGAACGAAATTTGGGTAACCAAGTCGGCTTAGTGTACTGATCATTACCTGAAAGTATCATCCAGTTTGGGTGAAAAAATATTTGCTGAGATTTCTGGAGATTCGTAATTTTTGGAAGCTTGGGAACCCCTTTCCATGAAAGTGTTTCTCGCCAGTCACTGCTTAGGGCTACATCAAGAGGAAACAAAACATAGTGATAGAACGTGAAACTGCTTTATTTTGTCAAGTTTCAAGAAGCTAGCACAAACCGTGTTGGATTTAGAGTTCCAAATACATCTATCAATATAGGAGAAAACAAAGTGAAACCTAAAAATTCAAACTGTTACTTGAAATGAACGCTTCAACATAGAAGAACAAAATTTGGGGAACCAAGTCTGCTTAGTGTACTGATCATTACCTGAAAGTGTCATCCAGTTTGGGTTAAAAAATATTTGCTGAGATTTCTGGAGATTCGTAATTTTTGGAAGCTTGGCAACCCCTTTCCATGATAGTGTTTCTCGCCAGTCACTGCTTAGGGCTACATCAAGAGGAAACAAAACATAGAGATAGAACGTGAAACTGCTTTATTTGGTCAAGTTTCAAGAAGCTAGCAGAAACCGTGTTGGATTTAGAGTTCCAAATACATCTATCTATATAGGAGAAAACAGAGTGAAACCTAAAAATTCAAACTGTTACTGGAAATGAACGCTTCACCATAGAAGAACGAAATTTGGGGAACCAAGTCGGCTTAGGGTACTGATCATTACCTGAAAGTATCATCCAGTTTGGGTGAAAAAATATTTGCTGAGATTTCTGGAGATTCGTAATTTTTGGAAGCTTGGCAACCCCTTTCCATGAAAGTGTTTCTCGCCAGTCACTGCTTAGGGCTACATCAAGAGGAAACAAAACATAGAGATAGAACCTGAAACTACTTTATTGTCTCAAGTTTCAAGATGCTAGCACAAACCGTGTTGGATTTAGAGTTCCAAATACATCTATCAATATAGGAGAAAACAGAGTGAAACCTAAAAATTCAAACTGTTAGTAGAAACGAACGCTTCAACATAGAAGAATGAAATTTGGGGAACTAAGTTGGCTTAGTGTACTGATCACTACCTGAAAGTATCATCCAGTTTGGGTGAAAAAATACTTGCTGAGATTTCTGGAGATTCGTAATTTTAGGAAGCTTGGCAACCCCTTTCCATGAAAGTGTTTCTCGCCAGTCACTGCATAGGCCTACTTCAAGAGGAAAGAACACATAGAGATAGAACGTGAAACTGCTTTATTTTGTCAAGTTTCAAGAAGCTAGCACAAACCGTGTTGGATTTAGAGTTCCAAATACATCTATCAATATAGGAGAAAACAGAGTGAAACCTAAAAATTCAAACTGTTAGTAGAAACGAACGCTTCAACATAGAAGAATGAAATTTGGGGAACTAAGTTGGCTTAGTGTACTGATCATTACCTGAAAGTATCATGCAGTTTGGGTGAAAAAATACTTGCTGAGATTTCCGGAGATTCGTAATTTTAGGAAGCTTGGGAACCCCTTTCCATGAAAGTGTTTCTCGCCAGTCACTGCATAGGGCTTCTTTAAGAGGAAAGAACACATAGAGATAGAACGTGAAACTGCTTTATTTTGTCAAGTTTCAAGAAGCTAGCACAAACCGTGTTGGATTTATAGTTCCAAATACATCTATCTATATAGGAGAAAACAGAGTGAAACCTAAAAATTCAAACTGTTACTGGAAATGAACGCTTCACCATAGAAGAACGAAATTTGGGGAACCAAGATGGCTTAGTGTACTGATCATTACCTGAAAGTATCATCCAGTTTGGGTGAAAAAAATATTTGCTGAGATTTCTGGAGATTCGTAATTTTTGGAAGCTTGGGAACCCCTTTCCATGAAAGTGTTTCTCGCCAGTCACTGCTTAGGGCTATATCAAGAGGAAACAAAACATAGAGATAGAACCTGAAGCTACTTTATTGTGTCAAGTTTCAAGAAGCTAGCACAAACCGTGTTGGATTTAGAGTTCCAAATACATCTATCAATATAGGAGAAAACAGAGTGAAACCTAAAAATTCAAACTGTTAGTAGAAATGAACGCTTCAACATAGAAGAATGAAATTTGGGGAACTAAGTTGGCTTAGTGTACTGATCATTACCTGAAAGTATCATCCAGTTTGGGTGAAAAAATACTTGCTGAGATTTCTGGAGATTCGTAATTTTAGGAAGCTTGGCAACCCCTTTCCATGAAAGTGTTTCTCGCCAGTCACTGCATAGGCCTACTTCAAGAGGAAAGAACACATAGAGATAGAACGTGAAAGTGCTTTATTTTGTCAAGTTTCCAGAAGCTAGCACAAACCGTGTTGGATTTAGAGTTCCAAATACATCTATCAATATAGGAGAAAACAGAGTGAAACCTAAAAATTCAAACTGTTACTGGAAATGAACGCTTCACCATAGAAGAACGAAATTTGGGGAACCAAGTCGGCTTAGTGTACTGATCATTACCTGAAAGTATCATCCAGTTTGGGTGAAAAAATATTTGCTGAGATTTCTGGAGATTCGTAATTTTTGGAAGCTTGGCAACCCCTTTCCATGAAAGTGTTTCTCGCCAGTCACTGCTTAGGGCTACATCAAGAGGAAACAAAACATAGAGATAGAACCGGAAACTACTTTATTGTCTCAAGTTTCAAGAAGCTAGCACAAACCGTGTTGGATTTAGAGTTCCAAATACATCTATCAATATAGGAGAAAACAGAGTGTAACCTAAAAATTCAAACTGTTAGTAGAAACGAACGCTTCAACATAGAAGAATGAAATTTGGGGAACTAAGTTGGCTTAGTGTACTGATCATTACCTGAAAGTATCATCCAGTTTGGGTGAAAGAATACTTGCTGAGATTTCTGGAGATTCGTAATTTTAGGAAGCTTGGCAACCCCTTTCCATGAAAGTGTTTCTTGCCAGTCACTGCATAGGGCTACTTCAAGAGGAAAGAACACATAGAGATAGAACGTGAAACTGCTTTATTTTGTCAAGTTTCCAGAAGCTAGCACAAACCGTGTTGGATTTAGAGTGCCAAATACATCTATCAATATAGTAGAAAACAGAGTGAAACCTAAAAATTCAAACTGTTACTGGAAATGAACGCTTCACCATAGAAGAACGAAATTTGGGGAACCAAGTCGGCTTAGTGTACTGATCATTACCTGAAAGTATCATCCAGTTTGGGTGAAAAAATATTTGCTGAGATTTCTGGAGATTCGTAATTTTTGGAAGCTTGTCAACCCCTTTCCATGAAAGTGTTTCTCGCCAGTCACTGCTTAGGGCTACATCAAGAGGAAACAAAACATAGAGATAGAAAGTGAAACTGCTTTATTTGGTCAAGTTTCAAGAAGCTAGCACAAACTGTGTTGGATTTAGAGTTCCAAATACATCTATCAATATAGGAGAAAACAGAGTGAAACCTAAAAATTCAAACTGTTACAGGAAATGAACGCTTCAACATAGAAGAACGAAATTTGGGGAACCAAGTCGGCTTAGTGTACTGATCATTACCTGAAAGTATCATCCAGTTTGGGTGAAAAAATATTTGCTGAGATTTCTGGAGATTTGTAATTTTTGGAAGCTTGGCAACCCCTTTCCATGAAAGTGTTTCTCGCCAGTCACTGCTTAGGGCTACATCAAGAGGAAACAAAACATAGAGATAGAACGTGAAACTGCTTTATTTTGTCAAGTTTCAAGAAGATAGCACAAACCGTGTTGGATTTAGAGTTCCAAATACATCTATCAATATAGGAGAAAACAGAGTGAAACCTAAAAATTCAAACTCTTAGTAGAAACGAACGCTTCAACATAGAAGAATGAAATTTTTAGGAATTAAGTTGGCTTAGTGTACTGATCATTACCTGAAAGTATCATCCAGTTTGGGTGAAAAAATACTTGCTGATATTTCTGGTGATTCGTAATTTTAGGAAGCTTGGAGACCCCTTCCCATGAAAGTGTTTCTCGCCAGTCACTGCATAGGCCTACTTAAAGAGGAAAGAACACATAGAGATAGAACGTGAAACTGCTTTATTTTGTCAAGTTTCCAGAAGCTAGCACAAACCGTGTTGGATTTAGAGTTCCAAATACATCTATCAATATAGGAGAAAACAGAGTGAAACCTAAAAATTCAAACTGTTACTGGAAATGAACGCTTCACCATAGAAGAACGAAATTTGGGGAACCAAGTCAGCTTAGTGTACTGATCATTACCTGAAAGTATCATCCAGTTTGGGTGAAAAAATAATTGCTGAGATTTCTGGAGATTCGTAATTTTTGGAAGCTTGGCAACCCCTTTCCATGAAAGTGTTTCTCACCAGTCACTGCTTAGGGCTACATCAAGAGGAAACAAAACATAGAGATAGAACCTGAAACTGCTTTATTTTGTCAAGTTTCAAGAAGCAAGCACAAACCGTGTTGGATTTAGAGTTCCAAATACATCTATCAATATAGGAGAAAACAGAGTGAAACCTAAAAATTCAAACTGTTACTGGAAATGAACGCTTCAACATAGAAGAACGAAATTTGGGGAACCAAGTCCGCTTAGTGTACTGATCATTACCTGAAAGTATCATCCAGTTTGGGTGAAAAAATATTTGCTGAGATTTCTGGAGATTCGTAATTTTTGGAAGCTTGGCAACCCCTTTCCATGAAAGTGTTTCTCACCAGTCACTGCTTAGGGCTACATCAAGAGATAACAAAACATAGACATAGAACGTGAAACTGCTTTATTTTGTCAAGTTTCAAGAAGCTAGCACAAACCGTGTTGGATTTAGAGTTCCAAATACATCTATCAATATAGGAGAAAACAGAGTGAAACCTAAAAATTCAAACTGTTACTGGAAATGAACGCTTCAACATAGAAGAACGAAATTTGGGGAACCAAGTTGGCTTATTGTACTGATCATTACCTGAAAGTATCATCCAGTTTGGGTGAAAAAATATTTGCTGAGATTTCTGGAGATTCGTAATTTTAGGAAGCTTGGCAACCCCTTTCCATGAAAGTGTTTCTCGCCAGTCACTGCTTAGGGCTACATCAAGAGGAAACAAAACATTGAGATAGAACGTGAAACTGCTTCATTTGGTCAAGTTTCAAGAAGCTAGCACAAACCGTGTTGGATTTAGAGTTCCAAATACATCTATCAATATAGGAGAAAACAGAGTGAAACCTAAAAATTCAAACTGTTACTGGAAATGAACGCTTCAACATACAAGAACGAAATTTGGGGAACCAAGTCGGCTTAGTGTACTGATCATTACCTGAAAGTATCATCCAGTTTGGGTGAAAAAATATTTGCTGAGATTTCTGAAGATTCGTAATTTTTGGAAGCTTGGGAACCCCTTTCCACGAAAGTGTTTCTCGCCAGTCACTCCTTAGGACTACATCAAGAGGAAACAAAACATAGAGATAGAACCTGAAACTACTTTATTGTGTCAAGTTTCAAGAAGCTAGCAAAAACCGTGTTGGATTTAGAGTTCCAAAAACATCTATCAATATAGGAGAAAACCGAGTGAAACCTAATAATTCAAACTGTTAGTAGAAACGAACGCTTCAACATAGAAGAATGAAATTTGGGGAACTAAGTTGGCTTAGTGTACTGATCATTACCTGAAAGTATCATCCAGTTTGGGTGAAAGAATACTTGCAGAGATTTCTGGAGATTCGTAATTTTAGGAAGCTTGGCAACCCCTTTCCATGAAAGTGTTACTCGCCAGTCACTGCATAGGGCTACTTCAAGAGGAAAGAACACATAGAGATAGAACGTGAAACTGCTTTATTTTGTCACGTTTCCAGAAGCTAGCACAAACCGTGTTGGATTTAGAGTTCCAAATACATCTATCAATATAGGAGAAAACAGAGTGAAACCTAAAAATTCAAACTGTTACTGGAAATGAACGCTTCACCATAGAAGAACGAAATTTGGGGAACCAAGTCGGCTTAGTGTACTGATCATTACCTGAAAGTGTCATCCAGTTTGGGTGAAAAAATATTTGCTGAGATTTCTGGAGATTCGTAATTTTTGGAAGCTTGGCAACCCGTTTCCATGAAAGTGTTTCTCGCCAGTCACTGCTTAGGGCTACATCAAGAGGAAACAAAACGTGGAGATAGAACGTGAAACTGCTTTATTTTGTCAAGTTTCAAGAAGCTAGCACAAACCGTGTTGGATTTAGAGTTCCAAATACATCTATCAATATAGGAGAAAACACAGTGAAACCTAAAAATTCAAACTGTTACTGGAAATGAACGCTTCAACATAGAAGAACGAAATTTGGATAACCAAGTCGGCTTAGTGTACTGATCATTACCTGAAAGTATCATCCAGTTTGGGTGAAAAAATATTTGCTGAGATTTCTGGAGATTCGTAATTTTTGGAAGCTTGGCATCCCCTTTCCATGAAAGTGTTTCTCGCCAGTCACTGCTTAGGGCTACATCAAGAGGAAACAAAACGTGGAGATAGAACGTGAAACTGCTTTATTTTGTCAAGATTCAAGAAGCTAGCACAAACCTTGATTTAGAGTTCCAAATACATCTATCAATATAGGAGAAAACAGAGTGAAACCTAAAAATTCAAACTCTTAGTAGAAACGAACGCTTCAACATAGAAGAATGAAATTTTTAGGAACTAAGTTGGCTTAGTGTACTGATCATTACCTGAAAGTATAATCCAGTTTGGGTGAAAAAATACTTGCTGAGATTTCTGGTGATTCGTAATTTTAGGAAGCTTGGCGACCCCTTCCCATGAAAGTGTTTCTCGCCAGTCACTGCATAGGCCTACTTCAAGAGGAAAGAACACATAGAGATAGAACGTGAAACTGCTTTATTTTGTCAAGTTTCCAGAAGCTAGCACAAACCGTGTTGGATTTAGAGTTCCAAATACATCTCTCAATATAGGAGAAAACAGAGTGAAACCTAAAAATTCAAACTGTTACTGGAAATGAACGCTTCACCATAGAAGAACGAAATTTGGGGAACCAAGTCGGCTTAGTGTACTGATCATTACCTGAAAGTATCATCCAGTTTGGGTGAAAAAATATTTGCTGAGATTTCTGGAGATTCGTAATTTTTGGAAGCTTGGCAACCCCTTTCCATGAAAGTGTTTCTCGCCAGTCACTGCTTAGGGCTACATCAAGAGGAAACAAAACATAGAGATAGAACGTGAAACTGCTTCATTTGGTCAAGTTTCAAGAAGCTAGCACAAACCGTGTTGGATTTAGAGTTCCAAATACATCTATCAATATAGGAGAAAACAGAGTGAAACCTAAAAATTCAAACTGTTACTGGAAATGAACGCTTCAACATAGAAGAACGAAATTTGGGGAACCAAGTCGGCTTAGTGTACTGATCATTACCTGAAAGTATCATCCAGTTTGGGTGAAAAAATATTTGCTGAGATTTCTGAAGATTCGTAATTTTTGGAAGCTTGGGAACCCCTTTCCACGAAAGTGTTTCTCGCCAGTCACTGCTTAGGACTACATCAAGAGGAAACAAAACATAGAGATAGAACCTGAAACTACTTTATTGTGTCAAGTTTCAAGAAGCTAGCACAAACCGTGTTGCATTTAGAGTTCCAAAAACATCTATCAATATAGGAGAAAACAGAGTGAAACCTAAAAATTCAAACTGTTAGTAGAAACGAACGCTTCAACATAGAAGAATGAAATTTGGGGAACTAAGTTGGCTTAGTGTACTGATCATTACCTGAAAGTATCATCCAGTTTGGGTGAAAGAATACTTGCTGAGATTTCTGGAGATTCGTAATTTTAGGAAGCTTGGCAACCCCTTTCCATGAAAGTGTTTCTCGCCAGTCACTGCATAGGCCTACTTCAAGAGGAAAGAACACATAGAGATAGAACGTGAAACTGCTTTATTTTGTCACGTTTCCAGAAGCTAGCACAAACCGTGTTGGATTTAGAGTTCCAAATACATCTATCAATATAGGAGAAAACAGAGTGAAACCTAAAAATTCAAACTGTTACTGGAAATGAACGCTTCACCATAGAAGAACGAAATTTGGGGAACCAAGTCGGCTTAGTGTACTGATCATTACCTGAAAGTGTCATCCAGTTTGGGTGAAAAAATATTTGCTGAGATTTCTGGAGATTCGTAATTTTTGGAAGCTTGGCAACCCGTTTCCATGAAAGTGTTTCTCGCCAGTCACTGCTTAGGGCTACATCAAGAGGAAACAAAACGTGGAGATAGAACTTGAAACTGCTTTATTTTGTCAAGTTTCAAGAAGCTAGCACAAACCGTGTTGGATTTAGAGTTCCAAATACATCTATCAATATAGGAGAAAACACAGTGAAACCTAAAAATTCAAACTGTTACTGGAAATGAACGCTTCAACATAGAAGAACGAAATTTGGATAACCAAGTCGGCTTAGTGTACTGATCATTACCTGAAAGTATCATCCAGTTTGGGTGAAAAAATATTTGCTGAGATTTCTGGAGATTCGTAATTTTTGGAAGCTTGGCAACCCCTTTCCATGAAAGTGTTTCTCGCCAGTCACTGCTTAGGGCTACATCAAGAGGAAACAAAACGTGGAGATAGAACGTGAAACTGCTTTATTTTTTCAGGATTCAAGAAGCTAGCACAAACCTTGATTTAGAGTTCCAAATACATCTATCAATATAGGAGAAAACAGAGTGAAACCTAAAAATTCAAACTCTTAGTAGAAACGAACGCTTCAACATAGAAGAATGAAATTTTTAGGAACTAAGTTGGCTTAGTGTACTGATCATTACCTGAAAGTATAATCCAGTTTGGGTGAAAAAATACTTGCTGAGATTTCTGGTGATTCGTAATTTTAGGAAGCTTGGCGACCCCTTCCCATGAAAGTGTTTCTCGCCAGTCACTGCATAGGCCTACTTCAAGAGGAAAGAACACATAGAGATAGAACGTGAAACTGCTTTATTTTGTCAAGTTTCCAGAAGCTAGCACAAACCGTGTTGGATTTAGAGTTCCAAATACATCTCTCAATATAGGAGAAAACAGAGTGAAACCTAAAAATTCAAACTGTTACTGGAAATGAACGCTTCACCATAGAAGAACGAAATTTGGGGAACCAAGTCGGCTTAGTGTACTGATCATTACCTGAAAGTATCATCCAGTTTGGGTGAATAAATATTTGCTGAGATTTCTGGAGATTCGTAATTTTTGGAAGCTTGGCAACCCCTTTCCATGAAAGTGTTTCTCGCCAGTCACTGCTTAGGGCTACATCAAGAGGAAACAAAACATAGAGATAGAACGTGAAACTGCTTCATTTGGTCAAGTTTCAAGAAGCTAGCACAAACCGTGTTGGATTTAGAGTTCCAAATACATCTATCAATATAGGAGAAAACAGAGTGAAACCTAAAAATTCAAACTGTTACTGGAAATGAACGCTTCAACATAGAAGAACGAAATTTGGGGAACCAAGTCGGCTTAGTGTACTGATCATTACCTGAAAGTATCATCCAGTTTGGGTGAAAAAATATTTGCTGAGATTTCTGAAGATTCGTAATTTTTGGAAGCTTGGGAACCCCTTTCCACGAAAGTGTTTCTCGCCAGTCACTGCTTAGGACTACATCAAGAGGAAACAAAACATAGAGATAGAACCTGAAACTACTTTATTGTGTCAAGTTTCAAGAAGCTAGCACAAACCGTGTTGCATTTAGAGTTCCAAAAACATCTATCAATATAGGAGAAAACAGAGTGAAACCTAAAAATTCAAACTGTTAGTAGAAACGAACGCTTCAACATAGAAGAATGAAATTTGGGGAACTAAGTTGGCTTAGTGTACTGATCATTACCTGAAAGTATCATCCAGTTTGGGTGAAAGAATACTTGCTGAGATTTCTGGAGATTCGTAATTTTAGGAAGCTTGGCAACCCCTTTTCATGAAAGTGTTTCTCGCCAGTCACTGCATAGGCCTACTTCAAGAGGAAAGAACACATAGAGATAGAACGTGAAACTGCTTTATTTTGTCACGTTTCCAGAAGCTAGCACAAACCGTGTTGGATTTAGAGTTCCAAATACATCTATCAATATAGGAGAAAACAGAGTGAAACCTAAAAATTCAAACTGTTACTGGAAATGAACGCTTCACCATAGAAGAACGAAATTTGGGGAACCAAGTCGGCTTAGTGTACTGATCATTACCTGAAAGTGTCATCCAGTTTGGGTGAAAAAATATTTGCTGAGATTTCTGGAGATTCGTAATCTTTGGAAGCTTGGCAACCCGTTTTCATGAAAGTGTTTCTCGCCAGTCACTGCTTAGGGCTACATCAAGAGGAAACAAAACGTGGAGATAGAATGTGAAACTGCTTTATTTTGTCAAGTTTCAAGAAGCTAGCACAAACCGTGTTGTATTTAGAGTTCCAAATACATCTATCAATATATGAGAAAACACAGTGAAACCGGAAAATTCAAACTGTTACTGGAAATGAATGCTTCAACATAGAAGAACGAAATTTGGGGAACCAAGTCGGCTTAGTGTACTGATCATTACCTGAAAGTATCATCCAGTTTGGGTGAAAAAATATTTGCTGAGATTTCTGGAGATTCGTAATTTTTGGAAGCTTGGCAACCCCTTTCCATGAAAGTGTTTCTCGCCAGTCACTGCTTAGGGCTACATCAAGAGGAAACAAAACGTGGAGATAGAACGTGAAACTGCTTTATTTTGTCAAGATTCAAGAAGCTAGCACAAACCTTGATTTAGAGTTCCAAATACATCTATCAATATAGGAGAAAACAGAGTGAAACCTAAAAATTCAAACTGTTAGTAGAAACGAACGCTTCAACATAGAATAATGAAATTTGGGGAACTAAGTTGGCTTAGTGTACTGATCACTACCTGAAAGTATCATCCAGTTTGGGTGAAAAAATACTTGCTGAGATTTCTGGAGATTCGTAATTTTAGGAAGCTTGGCAACCCCTTTCCATGAAAGTGTTTCTCGCCAGTCACTGCATAGGCCTACTTCAAGAGGAAAGAACACATAGAGATAGAACGTGAAACTGCTTTATTTTGTCAAGTTTCAAGAAGCTAGCACAAACCGTGTTGGATTTAGAGTTCCAAATACATCTATGAATATAGGAGAAAACAGAGTGAAACCTAAAAATTCAAACTGTTACTGGAAATGAACGCTTCACCATAGAAGAACGAAATTTGGAGAACCAAGTCGGCTTAGTGTACTGATCATTACCTGAAAGTATCATCCAGTTTGGGTGAAAAAATATTTGCTGAGATTTCTGGAGATTCGTAATTTTTGGAAGCTTGGCAACCCCTTTCCATGTAAGTGTTTCTCGCCAGTCACTGCATAGGGCTACATCAAGAGGAAACAAAACATAGAGATAGAACGTGAAACTGCTTTATTTTGTCAAGTTTCCAGAAGCTAGCACAAACCGTGTTGGATTTAGAGTGCCAAATACATCTATCAATATAGGAGAAAACAGAGTGAAACCTAAAAATTCAAACTGTTACTGGAAATGAACGCTTCACCATAGAAGAACGAAATTTGGAGAACCAAGTCAGCTTAGTGTACTGATCATTACCTGAAAGTATCATCCAGTTTGGGTGAAAAAATATTTGCTGAGATTTTTGGAGATTCGTAATTTTTGGAAGCTTGGCAACACCTTTCCATGAAAGTGTTTCTCGCCAGTCACTGCTTAGGGCTACATCAAGAGGAAACAAAACATAGAGATAGAACCTGAAACTACTTTATTGTGTCAAGTTTCAAGAAGCTAGCACAAACCGTGTTGGATTTAGAGTTCCAAAAACATCTATCAATATAGGAGAAAACAGAGTGAAACCTAAAAATTCAAACTGTTAGTAGAAACGAACGCTTCAACATAGAAAAATGAAATTTGGGGAACTAAGTTGGCTTAGTGTACTGATCATTACCTGAAAGTATCATCCAGTTTGGGTGAAAGAATACTTGCTGAGATTTCTGGAGATTCGTAATTTTAGGAAGCTTGGCAACCCCTTTCCATGAAAGTGTTTCTCGCCAGTCACTGCATAGGCCTACTTCAAGAGGAAAGAACACATAGAGATAGAACGTGAAACTGATTTATTTTGTCACGTTTCCAGAAGCTAGCACAAACCGTGTTGGATTTAGAGTTCCAAATACATCTATCAATATAGGAGAAAACAGAGTGAAACCTAAAAATTCAAACTGTTACTAAAAATGAACGCTTCACCATAGAAGAACGAAATTTGGGGAACCAAGTCGGCTTAGTGTACTGATCATTACCTGAAAGTATCATCCAGTTTGGGTGAAAAAATATTTGCTTAGATTTCTGGAGATTCGTAATTTTTGGAAGCTTAGCAACCCCTTTCCATGAAAGTGTTTCTCACCAGTAACTGCTTAGGGCTACATCAAGAGGAAACAAAACATAGAGATAGAACGTGAAACTGCTTTATTTTGTCAAGTTTCAAGAAGCTAGCACAAACCGTGTTGGATTTAGAGTTCCAAATACATCTATCAATATAGGAGAAAACAGAGTGAAACCTAAAAATTCAAACTGTTACTGGAAATGAACGCTTCAACATAGAAGAACGAAATTTGGGGAACCAAGTTGGCTTATTGTACTGATCATTACCTGAAAGTATCATCCAGTTTGGGTGAAAAAATATTTGCTGAGATTTCTGGAGATTCGTAATTTTTGGAAGCTTGGCAACCCCTTTCCATGAAAGTGTTTCTCGCCAGTCACTGCTTAGGGCTACATCAAGAGGAAACAAAACATAGAGATAGAACGTGAAACTGCTTCATTTGGTCAAGTTTCAAGAAGCTAGCACAAACCGTGTTGGATTTAGAGTTCCAAATACATCTATCAATATAGGAGAAAACAGAGTGAAACCTAAAAATTCAAACTGTTACTGGAAATGAACGCTTCAACATAGAAGAACGAAATTTGGGGAACCAAGTCGGCTTAGTGTACTGATCATTACCTGAAAGTATCATCGAGTTTGGGTGAAAACAATATTTGCTGAGATTTCTGAAGATTCGTAATTTTTGGAAGCTTGGGAACCCCTTTCCACGAAAGTGTTTCTCGCCAGTCACTGCTTAGGACTACATCAAGAGGAAACAAAACATAGAGATAGAACCTGAAACTACTTTATTGTGTCAAGTTTCAAGAAGCTAGCACAAACCGTGTTGGATTTAGAGTTCCAAAAACATCTATCAATATAGGAGAAAACAGAGTGAAACCTAAAAATTCAAACTGTTGGTAGAAATGAACGCTTCAACATAGAAGAATGAAATTTGGGGAACTAAGTTGGCTTAGTGTACTGATCATTACCTGAAAGTATCATCCAGTTTGGGTGAAAGAATACTTGCTGAGATTTCTGGAGATTCGTAATTTTAGGAAGCTTGGCAACCCCTTTCCATGAAAGTGTTTCTCGCCAGTCACTGCATAGGCCTACTTCAAGAGGAAAGAACACATAGAGATAGAACGTGAAACTGCTTTATTTTGTCACGTTTCCAGAAGCTAGCACAAACCGTGTTGGATTTAGAGTTCCAAATACATCTATCAAAATAGGAGAAAACAGAGTGAAACCTAAAAATTCAAACTGTTACTGGAAATGAACGCTTCACCATAGAAGAACGAAATTTGGGGAACCAAGTCGGCTTAGTGTACTGATCATTACCTGAAAGTGTCATCCATTTTGGGTGAAAAAATATTTGCTGAGATTTCTGGAGATTCGTAATTTTTGGAAGCTTGGCAACTCGTTTCCATGAAAGTGTTTCTCGCCAGTCACTGCTTAGGGCTACATCAAGAGGAAACAAAACGTGGAGATAGAACCTGAAACTGCTTTATTTTGTCAAGTTTCAAGAAGCTAGCACAAACCGTGTTGGATTTAGAGTTCCAAATACATCTATCAATATAGGAGAAAACACAGTGAAACCGGAAAATTCAAACTGTTACTGGAAATGAACGCTTCAACATAGAAGAACGAAATTTGGGGAACCAAGTCAGCTTAGTGTACTGATCATTACCTGAAAGTATCATCCAGTTTGGGTGAAAAAATATTTGCTGAGATTTCTGGAGATTCGTAATTTTTGGAAGCTTGGCAACCCCTTTCCATGAAAGTTTTTCTCGCCAGTCACTGCTTAGGGCTACATCAAGAGGAAAAAAAAGGTGGAGATAGAACGTGAAACTGCTTTATTTTGTAAAGATTCAAGAAGCTAGCACAAACCTTGATTTAGAGTTCCAAATACATCTATCAATATAGGAGAAAACAGAGTGAAACCTAAAAATTCAAACTGTTACTGGAAATGAACGCTTCAAAATAGAATAATGAAATTTGGGGAACTAAGTCGGCTTAGTGTACTGATCACTACCTGAAAGTATCATCCAGTTTGGGTGAAAAAATATTTGCTGAGATTTCTGGAGATTCGTAATTTTTGGAAGCTTGGCAACCCCTTTCCATGAAAGTGTTTCTCGCCAGTCACTGCATAGGGCTACATCAAGAGGAAACAAAACATAGAGATAGAACGTGAAACTGCTTTATTTTGTCAAGTTTCCAGAAGCTAGCACAAACCGTGTTGGATTTAGAGTTCCAAATACATCTATCAATATAGGAGAAAACAGAGTGAAACCTAAAAATTCAAACTGTTACTGGAAATGAACGCTTCACCATAGAAGAACGAAATTTGGAGAACCAAGTCAGCTTAGTGTACTGATCATTACCTGAAAGTATCATCCAGTTTGGGTGAAAAAATATTTGCTGAGATTTCTGGAGATTCGTAATTTTTGGAAGCTTGGCAACACCTTTCCATGAAAGTGTTTCTCGCCAGTCACTGCTTAGGGCTACATCAAGAGGAAACAAAACATAGAGATAGAACCTGAAACTACTTTATTGTGTCAAGTTTCAAGAAGCTAGCACAAACAGTGTTGGATTTAGAGTTCCAAAAACATCTATCAA
The DNA here is from genome assembly GCF_964194105.1 of Spermophilus citellus. Taxonomy (NCBI): domain Eukaryota; kingdom Metazoa; phylum Chordata; class Mammalia; order Rodentia; family Sciuridae; genus Spermophilus; species Spermophilus citellus. The sequence continues at coordinate 33,698,860 of NC_138191.1, read as the reverse complement.
TATAGGAGAAAACAGAGTGAAACCTAAAAATTCAAACTGTTAGTAGAAACGAACGCTTCAACATAGAAGAATGAAATTTGGGGAACTAAGTTGGCTTAGTGTACTGATCATTACCTGAAAGTATCATCCAGTTTGGGTGAAAGAATACTTTCTGAGATTTCTGGAGATTCGTAATTTTAGGAAGCTTGGCAACCCCTTTCCATGAAAGTGTTTCTCGCCAGTCACTGCATAGGCCTACTTCAAGAGGAAAGAACACATAGAGATAGATCGTGAAACTGCTTTATTTTGTCACGTTTCCAGAAGCTAGCACAAACCGTGTTGGATTTAGAGTTCCAAATACATCTATCAATATAGGAGAAAACAGAGTGAAACCTAAAAATTCAAACTGTTACTGGAAATGAACGCTTCACCATAGAAGAACGAAATTTGGGGAACCAAGTTGGCTTAGTGTACTGATCATTACCTGAAAGTATCATCCAGTTTGGGTGAAAAAATATTTGCTGAGATTTCTGGAGATTCGTAATTTTTGGAAGCTTGGGAACCCCTTTCCATGAAAGTGTTTCTCGCCAGTCACTGCTTAGGGCTACATCAAGAGGAAACAAAACGTGGAGATAGAACGTGAAACTGCTTTATTTTGTCAAGATTCAAGAAGCTAGCACAAACCTTGATTTTGAGTTCCAAATACATCTATCAATATAGGAGAAAACAGAGTGAAACCTAAAAATTCAAACTGTTAGTAGAAACGAACGCTTCAACATAGAATAATGAAATTTGGGGAACTAAGTTGGCTTAGTGTACTGATCACTACCTGAAAGTATCATCCAGTTTGGGTGAAAAAATACTTGCTGAGATTTCTGGAGATTCGTAATTTTAGGAAGCTTGGCAACCCCTTTCCATGAAAGTGTTTCTCGCCAGTCACTGCATAGGCCTACTTCAAGAGGAAAGAACACATAGAGATAGAACGTGAAACTGCTTTATTTTGTCAAGTTTCAAGAAGCTAGCACAAACCGTGTTGGATTTAGAGTTCCAAACACATCTATGAATATAGGAGAAAACAGAGTGAAACCTAAAAATTCAAACTGTTACTGGAAATGAACGCTTCACCATAGAAGAACGAAATTTGGGGAACCAAGTCGGCTTAGTGTACTGATCATTACCTGAAAGTATCATCCAGTTTGGGTGAAAAAATATTTGCTGAGATTTCTGGAGATTCGTAATTATTGGAAGCTTGGCAACCCCTTTCCATGAAAGTGTTTCTCGCCAGTCACTGCATAGGGCTACTTCAAGAGGAAAGAACACATAGAGATAGAACGTGAAACTGCTTTATTTTGTCAAGTTTCCAGAAGCTAGCACAAACCGTGTTGGATTTAGAGTTCCAAATACATCTATCAATATAGGAGAAAACAGAGTGAAACCTAAAAATTCAAACTGTTACTGGAAATGAACGCTTCACAATAGAAGAACGAAATTTGGAGAACCAAGTCAGCTTAGTGTACTGATCATTACCTGAAAGTATCATCCAGTTTGGGTGAAAAAATATTTGCTGAGATTTCTGGAGATTCGTAATTTTTGGAAGCTTGGCAACACCTTTCCATGAAAGTGTTTCTCGCCAGTCACTGCTTAGGGCTACATCAAGAGGAAACAAAACATAGAGATAGAACCTGAAACTACTTTATTGTGTCAAGTTTCAAGAAACTAGCACAAACCGTGTTGGATTTAGAGTTCCAAAAACATCTATCAATATAGGAGAAAACAGAGTGAAACCTAAAAATTCAAACTGTTAGTAGAAACGAACGCTTCAACATAGAAGAATGAAATTTGGGGAACTAAGTTGGCTTAGTGTACTGATCATTACCTGAAAGTATCATCCAGTTTGGGTGAAAGAATACTTGCTGAGATTTCTGGAGATTCGTAATTTTAGGAAGCTTGGCAACCCCTTTCCATGAAAGTGTTTCTCGCCAGTCACTGCATAAGCCTACTTCAAGAGGAAAGAACACATAGAGATAGAACGTGAAACTGCTTTATTTTGTCACGTTTCCAGAAGCTAGCACAAACCGTGTTGGACAAATACATCTATCAATATAGGAGAAAACAGAGTGAAACCTAAAAATTCAAACTGTTACTGGAAATGAACGCTTCACCATAGAAGAACGAAATTTGGGGAACCAAGTCGGCTTAGTGTACTGATCATTACCTGAAAGTGTCATCCAGTTTGGGTGAAAAAATATTTGCTGAGATTTCTGGAGATTCGTAATTTTTGGAAGCTTGGCAACCCGTTTCCATGAAAGTGTTTCTCGCCAGTCACTGCTTAGGGCTACATCAAGAGGAAACAAAACGTGGAGATAGAACCTGAAACTGCTTTATTTTGTCAAGTTTCAAGAAGCTAGCACAAACCGTGTTGGATTTAGAGTTCCAAATACATCTATCAATATAGGAGAAAACACAGTGAAACCGGAAAATTCAAACTGTTACTGGAAATGAACGCTTCAACATAGAAGAACGAAATTTGGGGAACCCAGTCGGCTTAGTGTACTGATCATTACCTGAAAGTATCATCCAGTTTGGGTGAAAAAATATTTGCTGAGATTTCTGGAGATTCGTAATTTTTGGAAGCTTGGCAACCCCTTTCCATGAAAGTGTTTCTCGCCAGTCACTGCTTAGGGCTACATCAAGAGGAAACAAAACGTGGAGATAGAACGTGAAACTGCTTTATTTTGTCAAGATTCAAGAAGCTAGCACAAACCTTGATTTAGAGTTCCAAATACATCTATCAATATAGGAGAAAACAGAGTGAAACCTAAAAATTCAAACTGTTAGTAGAAACGAACGCTTCAACATAGAATAATGAAATTTGGGGAACTAAGTTGGCTTAGTGTACTGATCACTACCTGAAAGTATCATCCAGTTTGGGTGAAAAAATACTTGCTGAGATTTCTGGAGATTCGTAATTTTAGGAAGCTTGGCAACCCCTTTCCATGAAAGTGTTTCTCGCCAGTCACTGCATAGGGCTACTTCAAGAGGAAAGAACACATAGAGATAGAACGTGAAACTGCTTTATTTTGTCACGTTTCCAGAAGCTAGCACAAACCGTGTTGGATTTAGAGTTCCAAATACATCTATCAATATAGGAGAAAACAGAGTGAAACCAAAAAATTCAAACTGTTACCGGAAATGAACGCTTCAACATAGAAGAACAAAATTTGGGGAACCAAGTCGGCTTAGTGTACTGATCATTACCTGAAAGTATCATCCAGTTTGGGTGAAAAAATATTTGCTGAGATTTCTGGAGATTCGTAATTTTTGGAAGCTTGGCAACCCCTTTCCATGAAAGTGTTTCTCGCCAGTCACTGCTTTGGGCTACATCAAGAGGAAACAAAACATAGAGATAGAACGTGAAACTGCTTTATTTTGTGAAGTTTCAAGAAGCTAGCACAAACCGTGCTGGATTTAGAGTTCCAAATACATCTATCAATATAGGAGAAAACAGAGTGAAACCTAAAAATTCAAACTGTTAGTAGAAACGAACGCTTCAACATAGAAGAATGAAATTTGGGGAACCAAGTCGGCTTAGTGTACTGATCATTACCTGAAAGTATCATCCAGTTTGGGTGAAAGAATACTTGCTGAGATTTCTGGAGATTCGTAATTTTAGGAAGCTTGGCAACCCCTTTCCATGAAAGTGTTTCTCGCCAGTCACTGCATAGGCCTACTTCAAGAGGAAAGAACACATAGAGATAGAACGTGAAACTGCTTTATTTTGTCACGTTTCCAGAAGCTAGCAAAAACCGTGTTGGATTTAGAGTTCCAAATACATCTATCAATATAGGAGAAAACAGAGTGAAACCTAAAAATTCAAACTGTTACTGGAAATGAACGCTTCACCATAGAAGAACGAAATTTGGGGAACCAAGTCCGCTTAGTGTACTGATCATTACCTGAAAGTGTCATCCAGTTTGGGTGAAAAAATATTTGCTGAGATTTCTGGAGATTCGTAATTTTTGGAAGCTTGGCAACCCGTTTCCATGAAAGTGTTTCTCGCCAGTCACTGCTTAGGGCTACATCAAGAGGAAACAAAACGTGGAGATAGAACGTGAAACTGCTTTATCTTGTCAAGTTTCAAGAAGCTAGCAAAAACAGTGTTGGATTTAGAGTTCCAAATACATCTATCAATATAGGAGAAAACACAGTGAAACCTAAAAATTCAAACTGTTACTGGAAATGAACGCTTCAACATAGAAGAACGAAATTTGGGGAACCAAGTCGGCTTAGTGTACTGATCATTACCTGAAAGTATCATCCAGTTTGGGTGAAAAAATATTTGCTGAGATTTCTGGAGATTCGTAATTTTTGGAAGCTTGGGAACCCCTTTCCATGAAAGTGTTTCTCACCAGTCACTGCTTAGGGCTACATCAAGAGGAAACAAAACGTGGAGATAGAACGTGAAACTGCTTTATTTTGTCAAGATTCAAGAAGCTAGCACAAACCTTGATTTTGAGTTCCAAATACATCTATCAATATAGGAGAAAACAGAGTGAAACCTAAAAATTCAAACTGTTAGTAGAAACGAACGCTTCAACATAGAATAATGAAATTTGGGGAACTAAGTTGGCTTAGTGTACTGATCACTACCTGAAAGTATCATCCAGTTTGGGTGAAAAAATACTTGCTGAGATTTCTGGAGATTCGTAATTTTAGGAAGCTTGGCAACCCCTTTCCATGAAAGTGTTTCTCGCCAGTCACTGCATAGGCCTACTTCAAGAGGAAAGAACACATAGAGATAGAACGTGAAACTGCTTTATTTTGTCAAGTTTCAAGAAGCTAGCACAAACCGTGTTGGATTTAGAGTTCCAAACACATCTATGAATATAGGAGAAAACAGAGTGAAACCTAAAAATTCAAACTGTTACTGGAAATGAACGCTTCACCATAGAAGAACGAAATTTGGGGAACCAAGTCGGCTTAGTGTACTGATCATTACCTGAAAGTATCATCCAGTTTGGGTGAAAAAATATTTGCTGAGATTTCTGGAGATTCGTAATTATTGGAAGCTTGGCAACCCCTTTCCATGAAAGTGTTTCTCGCCAGTCACTGCATAGGGCTACTTCAAGAGGAAAGAACACATAGAGATAGAACGTGAAACTGCTTTATTTTGTCAAGTTTCCAGAAGCTAGCACAAACCGTGTTGGATTTAGAGTTCCAAATACATCTATCAATATAGGAGAAAACAGAGTGAAACCTAAAAATTCAAACTGTTACTGGAAATGAACGCTTCACAATAGAAGAACGAAATTTGGAGAACCAAGTCAGCTTAGTGTACTGATCATTACCTGAAAGTATCATCCAGTTTGGGTGAAAAAATATTTGCTGAGATTTCTGGAGATTCGTAATTTTTGGAAGCTTGGCAACACCTTTCCATGAAAGTGTTTCTCGCCAGTCACTGCTTAGGGCTACATCAAGAGGAAACAAAACATAGAGATAGAACCTGAAACTACTTTATTGTGTCAAGTTTCAAGAAACTAGCACAAACCGTGTTGGATTTAGAGTTCCAAAAACATCTATCAATATAGGAGAAAACAGAGTGAAACCTAAAAATTCAAACTGTTAGTAGAAACGAACGCTTCAACATAGAAGAATGAAATTTGGGGAACTAAGTTGGCTTAGTGTAGTGATCATTACCTGAAAGTATCATCCAGTTTGGGTGAAAGAATATTTGCTGAGATTTCTGGAGATTCGTAATTTTAGGAAGCTTGGCAACCCCTTTCCATGAAAGTGTTTCTCGCCAGTCACTGCATAAGCCTACTTCAAGAGGAAAGAACACATAGAGATAGAACGTGAAACTGCTTTATTTTGTCACGTTTCCAGAAGCTAGCACAAACCGTGTTGGACAAATACATCTATCAATATAGGAGAAAACAGAGTGAAACCTAAAAATTCAAACTGTTACTGGAAATGAACGCTTCACCATAGAAGAACGAAATTTGGGGAACCAAGTCGGCTTAGTGTACTGATCATTACCTGAAAGTGTCATCCAGTTTGGGTGAAAAAATATTTGCTGAGATTTCTGGAGATTCGTAATTTTTGGAAGCTTGGCAACCCGTTTCCATGAAAGTGTTTCTTGCCAGTCACTGCTTAGGGCTACATCAAGAGAAAACAAAACGTGGAGATAGAACGTGAAACTGCTTTATCTTGTCAAGTTTCAAGAAGCTAGGACAAACCGTGTTGGATTTAGAGTTCCAAATACAGCTATCAATATAGGAGAAAACACAGTGAAACCTAAAAATTCAAACTGTTACTGGAAATGAACGCTTCAACATAGAAGAACGAAATTTGGGGAACCAAGTCGGCTTAGTGTACTGATCATTACCTGAAAGTATCATCCAGTTTGGGTGAAAAAATATTTGCTGAGATTTCTGGAGATTCGTAATTTTTGGAAGCTTGGCAACCCCTTTCCATGAAAGTGTTTCTCGCCAGTCACTGCATAGGCCTACTTCAAGAGGAAAGAACACATAGAGATAGAACGTGAAACTGCTTTATTTTGTCAAGTTTCCAGAAGCTAGCACAAACCGTGTTGGATTTAGAGTTCCAAATACATCTATCAATATAGGAGAAAACACAGTGAAACCGGAAAATTCAAACTGTTACTGGAAATGAACGCTTCAACATAGAAGAACGAAATTTGGGGAACCCAGTCGGCTTAGTGTACTGATCATTACCTGAAAGTATCATCCAGTTTGGGTGAAAAAATATTTGCTGAGATTTCTGGAGATTCGTAATTTTTGGAAGCTTGGCAACCCCTTTCCATGAAAGTGTTTCTCGCCAGTCACTGCTTAGGGCTACATCAAGAGGAAACAAAACGTGGAGATAGAACGTGAAACTGCTTTATTTTGTCAAGATTCAAGAAGCTAGCACAAACCTTGATTTAGAGTTCCAAATACATCTATCAATATAGGAGAAAACAGAGTGAAACCTAAAAATTCAAACTGTTAGTAGAAACGAACGCTTCAACATAGAATAATGAAATTTGGGGAACTAAGTTGGCTTAGTGTACTGATCACTACCTGAAAGTATCATCCAGTTTGGGTGAAAAAATACTTGCTGAGATTTCTGGAGATTCGTAATTTTAGGAAGCTTGGCAACCCCTTTCCATGAAAGTGTTTCTCGCCAGTCACTGCATAGGGCTACTTCAAGAGGAAAGAACACATACAGATAGAACGTGAAACTGCTTTATTTTGTCACGTTTCCAGAAGCTAGCACAAACCGTGTTGGATTTAGAGTTCCAAATACATCTATCAATATAGGAGAAAACAGAGTGAAACCAAAAAATTCAAACTGTTACCGGAAATGAACGCTTCAACATAGAAGAACAAAATTTGGGGAACCAAGTCGGCTTAGTGTACTGATCATTACCTGAAAGTATCATCCAGTTTGGGTGAAAAAATATTTGCTGAGATTTCTGGAGATTCGTAATTTTTGGAAGCTTGGCAACCCCTTTCCATGAAAGTGTTTCTCGCCAGTCACTGCTTTGGGCTACATCAAGAGGAAACAAAACATAGAGATAGAACGTGAAACTGCTTTATTTTGTGAAGTTTCAAGAAGCTAGCACAAACCGTGTTGGATTTAGAGTTCCAAATACATCTATCAATATAGGAGAAAACAGAGTGAAACCTAAAAATTCAAACTGTTAGTAGAAACGAACGCTTCAACATAGAAGAATGAAATTTGGGGAACCAAGTCGGCTTAGTGTACTGATCATTACCTGAAAGTATCATCCAGTTTGGGTGAAAGAATACTTGCTGAGATTTCTGGAGATTCGTAATTTTAGGAAGCTTGGCAACCCCTTTCCATGAAAGTGTTTCTCGCCAGTCACTGCATAGGCCTACTTCAAGAGGAAAGAACACATAGAGATAGAACGTGAAACTGCTTTATTTTGTCACGTTTCCAGAAGCTAGCAAAAACCGTGTTGGATTTAGAGTTCCAAATACATCTATCAATATAGGAGAAAACAGAGTGAAACCTAAAAATTCAAACTGTTACTGGAAATGAACGCTTCACCATAGAAGAACGAAATTTGGGGAACCAAGTCGGCTTAGTGTACTGATCATTACCTGAAAGTGTCATCCAGTTTGGGTGAAAAAATATTTGCTGAGATTTCTGGAGATTCGTAATTTTTGGAAGCTTGGCAACCCGTTTCCATGAAAGTGTTTCTCGCCAGTCACTGCTTAGGGCTACATCAAGAGGAAACAAAACGTGGATATAGAACGTGAAACTGCTTTATCTTGTCAAGTTTCAAGAAGCTAGCACAAACAGTGTTGGATTTAGAGTTCCAAATACATCTATCAATATAGGAGAAAACACAGTGAAACCTAAAAATTCAAACTGTTACTGGAAATGAACGCTTCAACATAGAAGAACGAAATTTGGGGAACCAAGTCGGCTTAGTGTACTGATCATTACCTGAAAGTATCATCCAGTTTGGGTGAAAAAATATTTGCTGAGATTTCTGGAGATTCGTAATTTTTGGAAGCTTGGCAACCCCTTTCCATGAAAGTGTTTCTCGCCAGTCACTGCTTAGGGCTACATCAAGAGGAAACAAAACGTGGAGATAGAACGTGAAACTGCTTTATTTTGTCAAGATTCAAGAAGCTAGCACAAACCTTGATTTAGAGTTCCAAATACATCTATCAATATAGGAGAAAACAGAGTGAAACCTAAAAATTCAAACTGTTAGTAGAAACGAACGCTTCAACATAGAATAATGAAATTTGGGGAACTAAGTTGGCTTAGTGTACTGATCACTACCTGAAAGTATCATCCAGTTTGGGTGAAAAAATACTTGCTGAGATTTCTGGAGATTCGTAATTTTAGGAAGCTTGGCAACCCCTTTCCATGAAAGTGTTTCTCGCCAGTCACTGCATAGGCCTACTTCAAGAGGAATGAACACATAGAGATAGAACGTGAAACTGCTTTATTTTGTCAAGTTTCAAGAAGCTAGCACAAACCGTGTTGGATTTAGAGTTCCAAATATATCTATGAATATAGGAGAAAACAGAGTGAAACCTAAAAATTCAAACTGTTACTGGAAACGAACGCTTCAACATAGAAGAATGAAATTTGGGGAACCAAGTCGGCTTAGTGTACTGATCATTACCTGAAAGTATCATCCAGTTTGGGTGAAAAAATACTTGCTGAGATTTCTGGAGATTCGTAATTTTAGGAAGCTTGGCAACCCCTTTCCATGGAAGTGTTTCTCGCCAGTCACTGCATAGGGCTACTTCAAGAGGAAAGAACACATAGAGATAGAACGTGAAACTGCTTTATTTTGTCACGTTTCCAGAAGCTAGCACAAACCGTGTTGGATTTAGAGTTCCAAATACATCTATCAATATAGGAGAAAACAGAGTGAAACCAAAAAATTCAAACTGTTACCGGAAATGAACGCTTCAACATAGAAGAACAAAATTTGGGGAACCAAGTCGGCTTAGTGTACTGATCATTACCTGAAAGTATCATCAAGTTTGGGTGAAAAAATATTTGCTGAGATTTCTGGAGATTCGTAATTTTTGGAAGCTTGGCAACCCCTTTCCATTAAAGTGTTTCTCGCCAGTCACTGCTTTGGGCTACATCAAGAGGAAACAAAACATAGAGATAGAACGTGAAACTGCTTTATTTTGTGAAGTTTCAAGAAGCTAGCACAAACCGTGTTGGATTTAGAGTTCCAAATACAGCTATCAATATAGGAGAAAACACAGTGAAACCTAAAAATTCAAACTGTTACTGGAAATGAACGCTTCAACATAGAAGAACGAAATTTGGGGAACCAAGTCGGCTTAGTGTACTGATCATTACCTGAAAGTATCATCCAGTTTGGGTGAAAAAATATTTGCTGAGATTTCTGGAGATTCGTAATTTTTGGAAGCTTGGCAACCCCTTTCCATTAAAGTGTTTCTCGCCAGTCACTGCTTTGGGCTACATCAAGAGGAAACAAAACATAGAGATAGAACGTGAAACTGCTTTATTTTGTGAAGTTTCAAGAAGCTAGCACAAACCGTGTTGGATTTAGAGTTCCAAATACAGCTATCAATATAGGAGAAAACACAGTGAAACCTAAAAATTCAAACTGTTACTGGAAATGAACGCTTCAACATAGAAGAACGAAATTTGGGGAACCAAGTCGGCTTAGTGTACTGATCATTACCTGAAAGTATCATCCAGTTTGGGTGAAAAAATATTTGCTGAGATTTCTGGAGATTCGTAATTTTTGGAAGCTTGGCAACCCCTTTTCATGAAAGTGTTTCTCGCCAGTCACTGCATAGGCCTACTTCAAGAGGAAAGAACACATAGAGATAGAACGTGAAACTGCTTTATTTTGTCAAGTTTCCAGAAGCTAGCACAAACCGTGTTGGATTTAGAGTTCCAAATATATCTATCAATATAGGAGAAAACAGAGTGAAACCTAAAAATTCAAACTGTTACTGGAAATGAACGCTTCACCATAGAAGAACGAAATTTGGGGAACCAAGTCGGCTTAGTGTACTGATCATTACCTGAAAGTGTCATCCAGTTTGGGTGAAAAAATATTTGCTGAGATTTCTGGAGATTCGTAATTTTTGGAAGCTTGGGAACCCCTTTCCATGAAAGTGTTTCTCGCCAGTCACTGCTTAGGGCTACATCAAGAGGAAACAAAACATAGAGATAGAACTGGAAACTACTTTATTGTGTCAAGTTTCAAGAAGCTAGCACAAACCGTGTTGGATTTAGAGTTCCAAATACATCTATCAATATAGGAGAAAACAGAGTGAAACCTAAAAATTCAAACTCTTAGTAGAAACGAATGCTTCAACATAGAAGAATGAAATTTGGGGAACTAAGTTGGCTTAGTGTACTGATCATTACCTGAAAGTATCATCTAGTTTGGGTGAAAAAATACTTGCTGAGATTTCTGGAGATTCGTAATTTTAGGAATGTTGGCAACCCCTTTCCATAAAAGTGTTTCTCGCCAGTCACTGCATAGGCCTACTTCAAGAGGAAAGAACACATAGAGATAGAACGTGAAACTGCTTTATTTTGTCAAGTTTCCAGAAGCTAGCACAAACCGTGTTGGATTTAGAGTTCCAAATACATCTATCAATATAGGAGAAAACAGAGTGAAACCTAAAAATTCAAACTGTTACTGGAAATGAACGCTTCACCATAGAAGAACGAAATTTGGGGAACCAAGTCGGATTAGTGTACTGATCATTACCTGAAAGTATCATCCAGTTTGGGTGAAAAAATATTTGCTGAGATTTCTGGAGATTCGTAATTTTTGGAAGCTTGGGAACCCCTTTCCATGAAAGTGTTTCTCGCCAGTCACTGCTTAGGGCTTCATCAAGAGGAAACAAAACATAGAGATAGAACGTGAAACTGCTTTATTTTGTCAAGTATCCAGAAGGTAGCACAAACCGTGTTGGATTTAGAGTTCCAAATACATCTATCAATATAGGAGAAAACAGAGTGAAACCTAAAAATTCAAACTGTTAGTAGAAACGAATGCTTCAACATAGAAGAATGAAATTTGGGGAACTAAGTTGGCTTAGTGTACTGATCATTACCTGAAAGTATCATTCAGTTTGGGTGAAAAAATACTTGCTGAGATTTCTGGAGATTCGTAATTTTAGGAAGCTTGGCAACCCCTTTCCATGAAAGTGTTTCTCGCCAGTCACTGCATAGGCCTACTTCAAGAGGAAAGAACACATAGAGATAGAACGTGAAACTGCTTTATTTTGTCAAGTTTCCAGAAGCTAGCACAAACCGTGTTGGATTTAGAGTTCCAAATACATCTATCAATATAGGAGAAAACAGAGTGAAACCTAAAAATTCAAACTGTTATTGGAAATGAACGCTTCACCATACAAGAACGAAATTTGGGGAACCAAGTCGGCTTAGTGTACTGATCATTACCTGAAAGTATCATCCAGTTTGGGTGAAAAAATATTTGCTGAGATTTCTGGAGATTCGTAATTATTGGAAGCTTGGCAACCCCTTTCCATGAAAGTGTTTCTCGCCAGTCACTGCATAGGGCTACTTCAAGAGGAAAGAACACATAGAGATAGAACGTGAAACTGCTTTATTTTGTCAAGTTTCCAGAAGCTAGCACAAACCGTGTTGGATTTAGAGTTCCAAATACATCTATCAATATAGGAGAAAACAGAGTGAAACCTAAAAATTCAAACTGTTACTGGAAATGAACGCTTCACAATAGAAGAACGAAATTTGGAGAACCAAGTCAGCTTAGTGTACTGATCATTACCTGAAAGTATCATCCAGTTTGGGTGAAAAAATATTTGCTGAGATTTCTGGAGATTCGTAATTTTTGGAAGCTTGGCAACACCTTTCCATGAAAGTGTTTCTCGCCAGTCACTGCTTAGGGCTACATCAAGAGGAAACAAAACATAGAGATAGAACCTGAAACTACTTTATTGTGTCAAGTTTCAAGAAACTAGCACAAACCGTGTTGGATTTAGAGTTCCAAAAACATCTATCAATATAGGAGAAAACAGAGTGAAACCTAAAAATTCAAACTGTTAGTAGAAACGAACGCTTCAACATAGAAGAATGAAATTTGGGGAACTAAGTTGGCTTAGTGTAGTGATCATTACCTGAAAGTATCATCCAGTTTGGGTGAAAGAATATTTGCTGAGATTTCTGGAGATTCGTAATTTTAGGAAGCTTGGCAACCCCTTTCCATGAAAGTGTTTCTCGCCAGTCACTGCATAAGCCTACTTCAAGAGGAAAGAACACATAGAGATAGAACGTGAAACTGCTTTATTTTGTCACGTTTCCAGAAGCTAGCACAAACCGTGTTGGACAAATACATCTATCAATATAGGAGAAAACAGAGTGAAACCTAAAAATTCAAACTGTTACTGGAAATGAACGCTTCACCATAGAAGAACGAAATTTGGGGAACCAAGTCGGCTTAGTGTACTGATCATTACCTGAAAGTGTCATCCAGTTTGGGTGAAAAAATATTTGCTGAGATTTCTGGAGATTCGTAATTTTTGGAAGCTTGGCAACCCGTTTCCATGAAAGTGTTTCTTGCCAGTCACTGCTTAGGGCTACATCAAGAGAAAACAAAACGTGGAGATAGAACGTGAAACTGCTTTATCTTGTCAAGTTTCAAGAAGCTAGGACAAACCGTGTTGGATTTAGAGTTCCAAATACAGCTATCAATATAGGAGAAAACACAGTGAAACCTAAAAATTCAAACTGTTACTGGAAATGAACGCTTCAACATAGAAGAACGAAATTTGGGGAACCAAGTCGGCTTAGTGTACTGATCATTACCTGAAAGTATCATCCAGTTTGGGTGAAAAAATATTTGCTGAGATTTCTGGAGATTCGTAATTTTTGGAAGCTTGGCAACCCCTTTCCATGAAAGTGTTTCTCGCCAGTCACTGCATAGGCCTACTTCAAGAGGAAAGAACACATAGAGATAGAACGTGAAACTGCTTTATTTTGTCAAGTTTCCAGAAGCTAGCACAAACCGTGTTGGATTTAGAGTTCCAAATACATCTATCAATATAGGAGAAAACACAGTGAAACCGGAAAATTCAAACTGTTACTGGAAATGAACGCTTCAACATAGAAGAACGAAATTTGGGGAACCCAGTCGGCTTAGTGTACTGATCATTACCTGAAAGTATCATCCAGTTTGGGTGAAAAAATATTTGCTGAGATTTCTGGAGATTCGTAATTTTTGGAAGCTTGGCAACCCCTTTCCATGAAAGTGTTTCTCGCCAGTCACTGCTTAGGGCTACATCAAGAGGAAACAAAACGTGGAGATAGAACGTGAAACTGCTTTATTTTGTCAAGATTCAAGAAGCTAGCACAAACCTTGATTTAGAGTTCCAAATACATCTATCAATATAGGAGAAAACAGAGTGAAACCTAAAAATTCAAACTGTTAGTAGAAACGAACGCTTCAACATAGAATAATGAAATTTGGGGAACTAAGTTGGCTTAGTGTACTGATCACTACCTGAAAGTATCATCCAGTTTGGGTGAAAAAATACTTGCTGAGATTTCTGGAGATTCGTAATTTTAGGAAGCTTGGCAACCCCTTTCCATGAAAGTGTTTCTCGCCAGTCACTGCATAGGGCTACTTCAAGAGGAAAGAACACATACAGATAGAACGTGAAACTGCTTTATTTTGTCACGTTTCCAGAAGCTAGCACAAACCGTGTTGGATTTAGAGTTCCAAATACATCTATCAATATAGGAGAAAACAGAGTGAAACCAAAAAATTCAAACTGTTACCGGAAATGAACGCTTCAACATAGAAGAACAAAATTTGGGGAACCAAGTCGGCTTAGTGTACTGATCATTACCTGAAAGTATCATCCAGTTTGGGTGAAAAAATATTTGCTGAGATTTCTGGAGATTCGTAATTTTTGGAAGCTTGGCAACCCCTTTCCATGAAAGTGTTTCTCGCCAGTCACTGCTTTGGGCTACATCAAGAGGAAACAAAACATAGAGATAGAACGTGAAACTGCTTTATTTTGTGAAGTTTCAAGAAGCTAGCACAAACCGTGTTGGATTTAGAGTTCCAAATACATCTATCAATATAGGAGAAAACAGAGTGAAACCTAAAAATTCAAACTGTTAGTAGAAACGAACGCTTCAACATAGAAGAATGAAATTTGGGGAACCAAGTCGGCTTAGTGTACTGATCATTACCTGAAAGTATCATCCAGTTTGGGTGAAAGAATACTTGCTGAGATTTCTGGAGATTCGTAATTTTAGGAAGCTTGGCAACCCCTTTCCATGAAAGTGTTTCTCGCCAGTCACTGCATAGGCCTACTTCAAGAGGAAAGAACACATAGAGATATAACGTGAAACTGCTTTATTTTGTCACATTTCCAGAAGCTAGCAAAAACCGTGTTGGATTTAGAGTTCCAAATACATCTATCAATATTGGAGAAAACAGAGTGAAACCTAAAAATTCAAACTGTTACTGGAAATGAACGCTTCACCATAGAAGAACGAAATTTGGGGAACCAAGTCGGCTTAGTGTACTGATCATTACCTGAAAGTGTCATCCAGTTTGGGTGAAAAAATATTTGCTGAGATTTCTGGAGATTCGTAATTTTTGGAAGCTTGGCAACCCGTTTCCATGAAAGTGTTTCTCGCCAGTCACTGCTTAGGGCTACATCAAGAGGAAACAAAACGTGGAGATAGAACGTGAAACTGCTTTATCTTGTCAAGTTTCAAGAAGCTAGCACAAACAGTGTTGGATTTAGAGTTCCAAATACATCTATCAATATAGGAGAAAACACAGTGAAACCTAAAAATTCAAACTGTTACTGGAAATGAACGCTTCAACATAGAAGAACGAAATTTGGGGAACCAAGTCGGCTTAGTGTACTGATCATTACCTGAAAGTATCATCCAGTTTGGGTGAAAAAATATTTGCTGAGATTTCTGGAGATTCGTAATTTTTGGAAGCTTGGCAACCCCTTTCCATGAAAGTGTTTCTCGCCAGTCACTGCTTAGGGCTACATCAAGAGGAAACAAAACGTGGAGATAGAACGTGAAACTGCTTTATTTTGTCAAGATTCAAGAAGCTAGCACAAACCTTGATTTAGAGTTCCAAATACATCTATCAATATAGGAGAAAACAGAGTGAAACCTAAAAATTCAAACTGTTAGTAGAAACGAACGCTTCAACATAGAATAATGAAATTTGGGGAACTAAGTTGGCTTAGTGTACTGATCACTACCTGAAAGTATCATCCAGTTTGGGTGAAAAAATACTTGCTGAGATTTCTGGAGATTCGTAATTTTAGGAAGCTTGGCAACCCCTTTCCATGAAAGTGTTTCTCGCCAGTCACTGCATAGGCCTACTTCAAGAGGAATGAACACATAGAGATAGAACGTGAAACTGCTTTATTTTGTCAAGTTTCAAGAAGCTAGCACAAACCGTGTTGGATTTAGAGTTCCAAATATATCTATGAATATAGGAGAAAACAGAGTGAAACCTAAAAATTCAAACTGTTACTGGAAACGAACGCTTCAACATAGAAGAATGAAATTTGGGGAACCAAGTCGGCTTAGTGTACTGATCATTACCTGAAAGTATCATCCAGTTTGGGTGAAAAAATACTTGCTGAGATTTCTGGAGATTCGTAATTTTAGGAAGCTTGGCAACCCCTTTCCATGGAAGTGTTTCTCGCCAGTCACTGCATAGGGCTACTTCAAGAGGAAAGAACACATAGAGATAGAACGTGAAACTGCTTTATTTTGTCACGTTTCCAGAAGCTAGCACAAACCGTGTTGGATTTAGAGTTCCAAATACATCTATCAATATAGGAGAAAACAGAGTGAAACCAAAAAATTCAAACTGTTACCGGAAATGAACGCTTCAACATAGAAGAACAAAATTTGGGGAACCAAGTCGGCTTAGTGTACTGATCATTACCTGAAAGTATCATCAAGTTTGGGTGAAAAAATATTTGCTGAGATTTCTGGAGATTCGTAATTTTTGGAAGCTTGGCAACCCCTTTCCATTAAAGTGTTTCTCGCCAGTCACTGCTTTGGGCTACATCAAGAGGAAACAAAACATAGAGATAGAACGTGAAACTGCTTTATTTTGTGAAGTTTCAAGAAGCTAGCACAAACCGTGTTGGATTTAGAGTTCCAAATACATCTATCAATATAGGAGAAAACAGAGTGAAACCTAAAAATTCAAACTGTTAGTAGAAACGAACGCTTCAACATAGAAGAATGAAATTTGGGGAACCAAGTCGGCTTAGTGTACTGATCATTACCTGAAAGTATCATCCAGTTTGGGTGAAAGAATACTTGCTGAGATTTCTGGAGATTCGTAATTTTAGGAAGCTTGGCAACCCCTTTCCATGAAAGTGTTTCTCGCCAGTCACTGCATAGGCCTACTTCAAGAGGAAAGAACACATAGAGATATAACGTGAAACTGCTTTATTTTGTCACGTTTCCAGAAGCTAGCACAAACCGTGTTGGATTTAGAGTTCCAAATACATCTATCAATATAGGAGAAAACAGAGTGAAACCTAAAAATTCAAACTGTTACTGGAAATGAACGCTTCACCATAGAAGAACGAAATTTGGGGAACCAAGTCGGCTTAGTGTACTGATCATTACCTGAAAGTGTCATCCAGTTTGGGTGAAAAAATATTTGCTGAGATTTCTGGAGATTCGTAATTTTTGGAAGCTTGGCAACCCGTTTCCATGAAAGTGTTTCTCGCCAGTCACTTCTTAGGGCTACATCAAGAGAAAACAAAACGTGGAGATAGAACGTGAAACTGCTTTATCTTGTCAAGTTTCAAGAAGCTAGGACAAACCGTGTTCGATTTAGAGTTCCAAATACAGCTATCAATATAGGAGAAAACACAGTGAAACCGGAAAATTCAAACTGTTACTGGAAATGAACGCTTCAACATAGAAGAACGAAATTTGGGGAACCAAGTCGGCTTAGTGTACTGATCATTACCTGAAAGTATCATCCAGTTTGGGTGAAAAAATATTTGCTGAGATTTCTGGAGATTCGTAATTTTTGGAAGCTTGGCAACCCCTTTTCATGAAAGTGTTTCTCGCCAGTCACTGCATAGGCCTACTTCAAGAGGAAAGAACACATAGAGATAGAACGTGAAACTGCTTTATTTTGTCAAGTTTCCAGAAGCTAGCACAAACCGTGTTGGATTTAGAGTTCCAAATACATCTATCAATATAGGAGAAAACAGAGTGAAACCTAAAAATTCAAACTGTTACTGGAAATGAACGCTTCACCATAGAAGAACGAAATTTGGGGAACCAAGTCGGCTTAGTGTACTGATCATTACCTGAAAGTGTCATCCAGTTTGGGTGAAAAAATATTTGCTGAGATTTCTGGAGATTCGTAATTTTTGGAAGCTTGGGAACCCCTTTCCATGAAAGTGTTTCTTGCCAGTCACTGCTTAGGGCTACATCAAGAGGAAACAAAACATAGAGATAGAACTGGAAACTACTTTATTGTGTCAAGTTTCAAGAAGCTAGCACAAACCGTGTTGGATTTAGAGTTCCAAATACATCTATCAATATAGGAGAAAACAGAGTGAAACCTAAAAATTCAAACTCTTAGTAGAAACGAATGCTTCAACATAGAAGAATGAAATTTGGGGAACTAAGTTGGCTTAGTGTACTGATCATTACCTGAAAGTATCATCTAGTTTGGGTGAAAAAATACTTGCTGAGATTTCTGGAGATTCGTAATTTTAGGAATGTTGGCAACCCCTTTCCATAAAAGTGTTTCTCGCCAGTCACTGCATAGGCCTACTTCAAGAGGAAAGAACACATAGAGATAGAACGTGAAACTGCTTTATTTTGTCAAGTTTCCAGAAGCTAGCACAAACCGTGTTGGATTTAGAGTTCCAAATACATCTATCAATATAGGAGAAAACAGAGTGAAACCTAAAAATTCAAACTGTTACTGGAAATGAACGCTTCACCATAGAAGAACGAAATTTGGGGAACCAAGTCGGATTAGTGTACTGATCATTACCTGAAAGTATCATCCAGTTTGGGTGAAAAAATATTTGCTGAGATTTCTGGAGATTCGTAATTTTTGGAAGCTTGGGAACCCCTTTCCATGAAAGTGTTTCTCGCCAGTCACTGCTTAGGGCTACATCAAGAGGAAACAAAACATAGAGATAGAACGTGAAACTGCTTTATTTTGTCAAGTATCCAGAAGGTAGCACAAACCGTGTTGGATTTAGAGTTCCAAATACATCTATCAATATAGGAGAAAACAGAGTGAAACCTAAAAATTCAAACTGTTAGTAGAAACGAATGCTTCAACATAGAAGAATGAAATTTGGGGAACTAAGTTGGCTTAGTGTACTGATCATTACCTGAAAGTATCATTCAGTTTGGGTGAAAAAATACTTGCTGAGATTTCTGGAGATTCGTAATTTTAGGAAGCTTGGCAACCCCTTTCCATGAAAGTGTTTCTCGCCAGTCACTGCATAGGCCTACTTCAAGAGGAAAGAACACATAGAGATAGAACGTGAAACTGCTTTATTTTGTCAAGTTTCCAGAAGCTAGCACAAACCGTGTTGGATTTAGAGTTCCAAATACATCTATCAATATAGGAGAAAACAGAGTGAAACCTAAAAATTCAAACTGTTATTGGAAATGAACGCTTCACCATACAAGAACGAAATTTGGGGAACCAAGTCGGCTTAGTGTACTGATCATTACCTGAATTTATCATCCAGTTTGGGTGAAAAAATATTTGCTGAGATTTCTGGAGATTCGTAATTTTTGGAAACTTGGGAACCCCTTTCCTTGAAAGTGTTTCTCGCCAGTCACTGCTTAGGGCTATATCAAGAGGAAACAAAACATAGAGATAGATCTGGAAACTACTTTATTGTGTCAACTTTCAAGAAGCTAGCACAAACCGTGTTGGATTTAGAGTTCCAAATACATCTATCAATATAGGAGAAAACAGAGTGAAACCTAAAAATTCAAACTGTTAGTTGAAATGAACGCTTCAACATAGAAGAATGAAATTTGGGGAACTAAGTTGGCTTAGTGTACTGATCATTACCTGAAAGTATCATTCAGTTTGGGTGAAAAAATACTTGCTTAGATTTCTGGAGATTCGTAATTTTAGGAAGCTTGGCAACCCCTTTCCATGAAAGTGTTTCTCGCCAGTCACTGCATAGGCCTACTTCAAGAGGAAAGAACACAAAGTGATAGAACGTGAAACTGCTTTATTTTGTCAAGTTTCAAGAAGCTAGCACAAACCGTGTTGGATTTAGAGTTCCAAATACATCTATCAATATAGGAGAAAACAGAGTGAAACCTAAAAATTCAAACTGTTACTGGAAATGAACGCTTCACCATAGAAGAACGAAATTTGGGGAACCAAGTCGGCTTAGTGTACTGATCATTACCTGAATTTATCATTCAGTTTGGGTGAAAAAATATTTGCTGAGATTTCTGGAGATTCGTAATTTTTGGAAGCTTGGCAACCCGTTTCCATGAAAGTGTTTCTCGCCAGTCACTTCTTAGGGCTACATCAAGAGAAAACAAAACGTGGAGATAGAACGTGAAACTGCTTTATCTTGTCAAGTTTCAAGAAGCTAGGACAAACCGTGTTCGATTTAGAGTTCCAAATACAGCTATCAATATAGGAGAAAACACAGTGAAACCTAAAAATTCAAACTGTTACTGGAAATGAACGCTTCAACATAGAAGAACGAAATTTGGGGAACCAAGTCGGCTTAGTGTACTGATCATTACCTGAAAGTATCATCCAGTTTGGGTGAAAAAATATTTGCTGAGATTTCTGGAGATTCGTAATTTTTGGAAGCTTGGCAACCCCTTTTCATGAAAGTGTTTCTCGCCAGTCACTGCATAGGCCTACTTCAAGAGGAAAGAACACATAGAGATAGAACGTGAAACTGCTTTATTTTGTCAAGTTTCCAGAAGCTAGCACAAACCGTGTTGGATTTAGAGTTCCAAATACATCTATCAATATAGGAGAAAACAGAGTGAAACCTAAAAATTCAAACTGTTACTGGAAATGAACGCTTCACCATAGAAGAACGAAATTTGGGGAACCAAGTCGGCTTAGTGTACTGATCATTACCTGAAAGTGTCATCCAGTTTGGGTGAAAAAATATTTGCTGAGATTTCTGGAGATTCGTAATTTTTGGAAGCTTGGGAACCCCTTTCCATGAAAGTGTTTCTCGCCAGTCACTGCTTAGGGCTACATCAAGAGGAAACAAAACATAGAGATAGAACTGGAAACTACTTTATTGTGTCAAGTTTCAAGAAGCTAGCACAAACCGTGTTGGATTTAGAGTTCCAAATACATCTATCAATATAGGAGAAAACAGAGTGAAACCTAAAAATTCAAACTCTTAGTAGAAACGAATGCTTCAACATAGAAGAATGAAATTTGGGGAACTAAGTTGGCTTAGTGTACTGATCATTACCTGAAAGTATCATCTAGTTTGGGTGAAAAAATACTTGCTGAGATTTCTGGAGATTCGTAATTTTAGGAATGTTGGCAACCCCTTTCCATAAAAGTGTTTCTCGCCAGTCACTGCATAGGCCTACTTCAAGAGGAAAGAACACATAGAGATAGAACGTGAAACTGCTTTATTTTGTCAAGTTTCCAGAAGCTAGCACAAACCGTGTTGGATTTAGAGTTCCAAATACATCTATCAATATAGGAGAAAACAGAGTGAAACCTAAAAATTCAAACTGTTACTGGAAATGAACGCTTCACCATAGAAGAACGAAATTTGGGGAACCAAGTCGGATTAGTGTACTGATCATTACCTGAAAGTATCATCCAGTTTGGGTGAAAAAATATTTGCTGAGATTTCTGGAGATTCGTAATTTTTGGAAGCTTGGGAACCCCTTTCCATGAAAGTGTTTCTCGCCAGTCACTGCTTAGGGCTACATCAAGAGGAAACAAAACATAGAGATAGAACGTGAAACTGCTTTATTTTGTCAAGTATCCAGAAGGTAGCACAAACCGTGTTGGATTTAGAGTTCCAAATACATCTATCAATATAGGAGAAAACAGAGTGAAACCTAAAAATTCAAACTGTTAGTAGAAACGAATGCTTCAACATAGAAGAATGAAATTTGGGGAACTAAGTTGGCTTAGTGTACTGATCATTACCTGAAAGTATCATTCAGTTTGGGTGAAAAAATACTTGCTGAGATTTCTGGAGATTCGTAATTTTAGGAAGCTTGGCAACCCCTTTCCATGAAAGTGTTTCTCGCCAGTCACTGCATAGGCCTACTTCAAGAGGAAAGAACACATAGAGATAGAACGTGAAACTGCTTTATTTTGTCAAGTTTCCAGAAGCTAGCACAAACCGTGTTGGATTTAGAGTTCCAAATACATCTATCAATATAGGAGAAAACAGAGTGAAACCTAAAAATTCAAACTGTTATTGGAAATGAACGCTTCACCATAGAAGAACGAAATTTGGGGAACCAAGTCGGCTTAGTGTACTGATCATTACCTGAATTTATCATCCAGTTTGGGTGAAAAAATATTTGCTGAGATTTCTGGAGATTCGTAATTTTTGGAAACTTGGGAACCCCTTTCCTTGAAAGTGTTTCTCGCCAGTCACTGCTTAGGGCTATATCAAGAGGAAACAAAACATAGAGATAGATCTGGAAACTACTTTATTGTGTCAACTTTCAAGAAGCTAGCACAAACCGTGTTGGATTTAGAGTTCCAAATACATCTATCAATATAGGAGAAAACAGAGTGAAACCTAAAAATTCAAACTGTTAGTTGAAATGAACGCTTCAACATAGAAGAATGAAATTTGGGGAACTAAGTTGGCTTAGTGTACTGATCATTACCTGAAAGTATCATTCAGTTTGGGTGAAAAAATACTTGCTGAGATTTCTGGAGATTCGTAATTTTAGGAAGCTTGGCAACCCCTTTCCATGAAAGTGTTTCTCGCCAGTCACTGCATAGGCCTACTTCAAGAGGAAAGAACACAAAGTGATAGAACGTGAAACTGCTTTATTTTGTCAAGTTTCAAGAAGCTAGCACAAACCGTGTTGGATTTAGAGTTCCAAATACATCTATCAATATAGGAGAAAACAGAGTGAAACCTAAAAATTCAAACTGTTACTGGAAATGAACGCTTCACCATAGAAGAACGAAATTTGGGGAACCAAGTCGGCTTAGTGTACTGATCATTACCTGAAAGTATCATCCAGTTTGGGTGAAAAAATATTTGCTGAGATTTCTGGAGATTCGTAATTTTTGGAAGCTTGGCAACCCCTTTCCATGAAAGTGTTTCTCGCCAGTCACTGCTTAGGGCTACATCAAGAGGAAACAAAACATAGAGATAGAACCGGAAACTACTTTATTGTGTCAAGTTTCAAGAAGCTAGCACAAACCGTGTTGGATTTAGAGTTCCAAATACATCTATCAATATAGGAGAAAACAGAGTGAAACCTAAAAATTCAAACTGTTAGTAGAAACGAACGCTTCAACATAGAAGAATGAAATTTGGGGAACTAAGTTGGCTTAGTGTACTGATCATTACCTGAAAGTATCATCCAGTTTGGGTGAAAAAATACTGGCTGAGATTTCTGGAGATTCGTAATTTTAGGAAGCTTGGCAACCCCTTTCCATGAAAGTGTTTCTCGCCAGTCACTGCATAGGCCTACTTCAAGAGGAAAGAACACATAGAGATACAACGTGAAACTGCTTTATTTTGTCAAGTTTCAAGAAGCTAGCACAAACCGTGTTGTTTTCAGAGTTCCAAATACATCTATCAATATAGGAGAAAACAGAGTGAAACCTAAAAATTCAAACTGTTACTGGAAATGAACGCTTCACCATAGAAGAACGAAATTTGGGGAACCAAGTCGGCTTAGTGTACTGATCATTACCTGAATTTATCATTCAGTTTGGGTGAAAAAATATTTGCTGAGATTTCTGGAGATTCGTAATTTTTGGAAACTTGGGAACCCCTTTCCTTGAAAGTGTTTCTCGCCAGTCACTGCTTAGGGCTACATCAAGAGGAAACAAAACATAGAGATAGAACTGGAAACTACTTTATTGTGTCAAGTTTCAAGAAGCTAGCACAAACCGTGTTGGATTTAGAGTTCCAAATACATCTATCAATATAGGAGAAAACAGAGTGAAACCTAAAAATTCAAACTGTTAGTAGAAACGAACGCTTCAACATAAAAGAATGAAATTTGGGGAACTAAGTTGGCTTAGTGTACTCATCATTACCTGAAAGTATCATTCAGTTTGGGTGAAAAAATACTTGCTGAGATTTCTGGAGATTCGTAATTTTAGGAAGCTTGGCAACCCCTTTCCATGAAAGTGTTTCTCGCCAGTCACTGCATAGGCCTACTTCAAGAGGAAAGAACACATAGAGATAGAACGTGAAACTGCTTTATTTTGTCAAGTTTCAAGAAGCTAGCAGAAACCGTGTTGGATTTAGAGTTCCAAATACATCTATCAATATAGGAGAAAACAGAGTGAAACCTAAAAATTCAAACTGTTACTGGAAATGAACGCTTCACCATAGAAGAACGAAATTTGGGGATCCAAGTTGGCTTAGTGTACTGATCATTACCTGAAAGTATCATCCAGTTTGGGTGAAAAAATATTTGCTGAGATTTCTGGAGATTCGTAATTTTTGGAAGCTTGGGAACCCCTTTCCATGAAAGTGTTTCTCGCCAGTCACTGCTAAGGGCTACATCAAGAGGAAACAAAACATTGAGATAGAACGTGAAACTGCCTTATTTTGTCAAGTTTCAAGAAGCTAGCACACACCGTGTTGGATTTAGAGTTCCAAATACATCTATCAATATAGGAGAAAACAGAGTGAAACCTAAAAATTCAAACTGTTACTGGAAATGAACGCTTCACCATAGAAGAATGAAATTTGGGTAACCAAGTCGGCTTAGTGTACTGATCATTACCTGAAAGTATCATCCAGTTTGGGTGAAAAAATATTTGCTGAGATTTCTGGAGATTCGTAATTTTTCGAAGCTTGGGAACCCCTTTCCATGAAAGTGTTTCTCGCCAGTCACTGCTTAGGGCTACATCAAGAGGAAACAAAACATAGTGATAGAACGTGAAACTGCTTTATTTTGTCAAGTTTCAAGAAGCTAGCACAAACCGTGTTGGATTTAGAGTTCCAAATACATCTATCAATATAGGAGAAAACAAAGTGAAACCTAAAAATTCAAACTGTTACTTGAAATGAACGCTTCAACATAGAAGAACAAAATTTGGGGAACCAAGTCTGCTTAGTGTACTGATCATTACCTGAAAGTGTCATCCAGTTTGGGTTAAAAAATATTTGCTGAGATTTCTGGAGATTCGTAATTTTTGGAAGCTTGGCAACCCCTTTCCATGATAGTGTTTCTCGCCAGTCACTGCTTAGGGCTACATCAAGAGGAAACAAAACATAGAGATAGAACGTGAAACTGCTTTATTTGGTCAAGTTTCAAGAAGCTAGCAGAAACCGTGTTGGATTTAGAGTTCCAAATACATCTATCTATATAGGAGAAAACAGAGTGAAACCTAAAAATTCAAACTGTTACTGGAAATGAACGCTTCACCATAGAAGAACGAAATTTGGGGAACCAAGTCGGCTTAGGGTACTGATCATTACCTGAAAGTATCATCCAGTTTGGGTGAAAAAATATTTGCTGAGATTTCTGGAGATTCGTAATTTTTGGAAGCTTGGCAACCCCTTTCCATGAAAGTGTTTCTCGCCAGTCACTGCTTAGGGCTACATCAAGAGGAAACAAAACATAGAGATAGAACCTGAAACTACTTTATTGTCTCAAGTTTCAAGAAGCTAGCACAAACCGTGTTGGATTTAGAGTTCCAAATACATCTATCAATATAGGAGAAAACAGAGTGAAACCTAAAAATTCAAACTGTTAGTAGAAACGAACGCTTCAACATAGAAGAATGAAATTTGGGGAACTAAGTTGGCTTAGTGTACTGATCACTACCTGAAAGTATCATCCAGTTTGGGTGAAAAAATACTTGCTGAGATTTCTGGAGATTCGTAATTTTAGGAAGCTTGGCAACCCCTTTCCATGAAAGTGTTTCTCGCCAGTCACTGCATAGGCCTACTTCAAGAGGAAAGAACACATAGAGATAGAACGTGAAACTGCTTTATTTTGTCAAGTTTCAAGAAGCTAGCACAAACCGTGTTGGATTTAGAGTTCCAAATACATCTATCAATATAGGAGAAAACAGAGTGAAACCTAAAAATTCAAACTGTTAGTAGAAACGAACGCTTCAACATAGAAGAATGAAATTTGGGGAACTAAGTTGGCTTAGTGTACTGATCATTACCTGAAAGTATCATGCAGTTTGGGTGAAAAAATACTTGCTGAGATTTCTGGAGATTCGTAATTTTAGGAAGCTTGGCAACCCCTTTCCATGAAAGTGTTTCTCGCCAGTCACTGCATAGGGCTACTTCAAGAGGAAAGAACACATAGAGATAGAACGTGAAAGTGCTTTATTTTGTCAAGTTTCCAGAAGCTAGCACAAACCGTGTTGGATTTAGAGTTCCAAATACATCTATCAATATAGGAGAAAACAGAGTGAAACCTAAAAATTCAAACTGTTACTGGAAATGAACGCTTCACCATAGAAGAACGAAATTTGGGGAACCAAGTCAGCTTAGTGTACTGATCATTACCTGAAAGTATCATCCAGTTTGGGTGAAAAAATATTTGCTGAGATTTCTGGAGATTCGTAATTTTTGGAAGCTTGGCAACCCCTTTCCATGAAAGTGTTTCTCGCCAGTCACTGCTTAGGGCTACATCAAGAGGAAACAAAACATAGAGATAGAACCGGAAACTACTTTATTGTCTCAAGTTTCAAGAAGCTAGCACAAACCGTGTTGGATTTAGAGTTCCAAATACATCTATCAATATAGGAGAAAACAGAGTGTAACCTAAAAATTCAAACTGTTAGTAGAAACGAACGCTTCAACATAGAAGAATGAAATTTGGGGAACTAAGTTGGCTTAGTGTACTGATCATTACCTGAAAGTATCATCCAGTTTGGGTGAAAAAATACTTGCTGAGATTTCTGGAGATTCGTAATTTTAGGAAGCTTGGCAACCCCTTTCCATGAAAGTGTTTCTTGCCAGTCACTGCATAGGGCTACTTCAAGAGGAAAGAACACATAGAGATAGAACGTGAAACTGCTTTATTTTGTCAAGTTTCCAGAAGCTAGCACAAACCGTGTTGGATTTAGAGTGCCAAATACATCTATCAATATAGGAGAAAACAGAGTGAAACCTAAAAATTCAAACTGTTACTGGAAATGAACGCTTCACCATAGAAGAACGAAATTTGGGGAACCAAGTCGGCTTAGTGTACTGATCATTACCTGAAAGTATCATCCAGTTTGGGTGAAAAAATATTTGCTGAGATTTCTGGAGATTCGTAATTTTTGCAAGCTTGGTAACCCCTTTACATGAAATTGTTTCTCGCCAGTCACTGCTTAGGGCTACATCAAGAGGAAACAAAACATAGAGATAGAACCTGAAACTACTTTATTGTCTCAAGTTTCAAGAAGCTAGCACAAACCGTGTTGGATTTAGAGTTCCAAATACATCTATCAATATAGGAGAAAACAGAGTTAAACCGAAAAATTCAAACTGTTAGTAGAAACGAACATTTCAACATAGAAGAATGAAATTTGGGGAACCAAGTCGGCTTAGTGTACTGATCATTACCTGAAAGTATCATCCAGTTTGGGTGAAAAAATACTTGCTGAGATTTCTGGAGATTCGTAATGTTAGGAAGTATGGCAACCCCTTTCCATGAAAGTGTTTCTCGCCAGTCACTGCATAGGCCTACTTCAAGAGGAAAGAATACATAGAATAGAACGTGAAACTGCTTTATTTTGTCAAGTATCCAGAAGGTAGCACAAACCGTGTTGGATTTAGAGTTCCAAATACATCTATCAATATAGGAGAAAACAGAATGAAACCTAAAAATTCAAACTGTTACTGGAAATGAACGCTTCACCATAGAAGAACGAAATTTGGGTAACCAAGTCGGCTTAGTGTACTGATCATTACCTGAAAGTATCATCCAGTTTGGGTGAAAAAATATTTGCTGAGATTTCTGGAGATTCGTAATTTTTGGAAGCTTGGGAACCCCTTTCCATGAAAGTGTTTCTCGCCAGTCACTGCTTAGGGCTACATCAAGAGGAAACAAAACATAGTGATAGAACGTGAAACTGCTTTATTTTGTCAAGTTTCAAGAAGCTAGCACAAACCGTGTTGGATTTAGAGTTCCAAATACATCTATCAATATAGGAGAAAACAAAGTGAAACCTAAAAATTCAAACTGTTACTTGAAATGAACGCTTCAACATAGAAGAACAAAATTTGGGGAACCAAGTCTGCTTAGTGTACTGATCATTACCTGAAAGTGTCATCCAGTTTGGGTTAAAAAATATTTGCTGAGATTTCTGGAGATTCGTAATTTTTGGAAGCTTGGCAACCCCTTTCCATGATAGTGTTTCTCGCCAGTCACTGCTTAGGGCTACATCAAGAGGAAACAAAACATAGAGATAGAACGTGAAACTGCTTTATTTGGTCAAGTTTCAAGAAGCTAGCAGAAACCGTGTTGGATTTAGAGTTCCAAATACATCTATCTATATAGGAGAAAACAGAGTGAAACCTAAAAAATCAAACTGTTACTGGAAATGAACGCTTCACCATAGAAGAACGAAATTTGGGGAACCAAGTCGGCTTAGTGTACTGATCATTACCTGAAAGTATCATCCAGTTTGGGTGAAAAAATATTTGCTGAGATTTCTGGAGATTCGTAATTTTTGGAAGCTTGGCAACCCCTTTCCATGAAAGTGTTTCTCGCCAGTCACTGCTTAGGGCTACATCAAGAGGAAACAAAACATAGAGATAGAACCGGAAACTACTTTATTGTCTCAAGTTTCAAGAAGCTAGCACAAACCGTGTTGGATTTAGAGTTCCAAATACATCTATCAATATAGGAGAAAACAGAGTGTAACCTAAAAATTCAAACTGTTAGTAGAAACGAACGCTTCAACATAGAAGAATGAAATTTGGGGAACTAAGTTGGCTTAGTGTACTGATCATTACCTGAAAGTATCATCCAGTTTGGGTGAAAAAATACTTGCTGAGATTTCTGGAGATTCGTAATTTTAGGAAGCTTGGCAACCCCTTTCCATGAAAGTGTTTCTTGCCAGTCACTGCATAGGGCTACTTCAAGAGGAAAGAACACATAGAGATAGAACGTGAAACTGCTTTATTTTGTCAAGTTTCCAGAAGCTAGCACAAACCGTGTTGGATTTAGAGTGCCAAATACATCTATCAATATAGGAGAAAACAGAGTGAAACCTAAAAATTCAAACTGTTACTGGAAATGAACGCTTCACCATAGAAGAACGAAATTTGGGGAACCAAGTCGGCTTAGTGTACTGATCATTACCTGAAAGTATCATCCAGTTTGGGTGAAAAAATATTTGCTGAGATTTCTGGAGATTCGTAATTTTTGCAAGCTTGGTAACCCCTTTACATGAAATTGTTTCTCGCCAGTCACTGCTTAGGGCTACATCAAGAGGAAACAAAACATAGAGATAGAACCTGAAACTACTTTATTGTCTCAAGTTTCAAGAAGCTAGCACAAACCGTGTTGGATTTAGAGTTCCAAATACATCTATCAATATAGGAGAAAACAGAGTTAAACCGAAAAATTCAAACTGTTAGTAGAAACGAACATTTCAACATAGAAGAATGAAATTTGGGGAACCAAGTCGGCTTAGTGTACTGATCATTACCTGAAAGTATCATCCAGTTTGGGTGAAAAAATACTTGCTGAGATTTCTGGAGATTCGTAATGTTAGGAAGTATGGCAACCCCTTTCCATGAAAGTGTTTCTCGCCAGTCACTGCATAGGCCTACTTCAAGAGGAAAGAATACATAGAATAGAACGTGAAACTGCTTTATTTTGTCAAGTATCCAGAAGGTAGCACAAACCGTGTTGGATTTAGAGTTCCAAATACATCTATCAATATAGGAGAAAACAGAATGAAACCTAAAAATTCAAACTGTTACTGGAAATGAACGCTTCACCATAGAAGAACGAAATTTGGGTAACCAAGTCGGCTTAGTGTACTGATCATTACCTGAAAGTATCATCCAGTTTGGGTGAAAAAATATTTGCTGAGATTTCTGGAGATTCGTAATTTTTGGAAGCTTGGGAACCCCTTTCCATGAAAGTGTTTCTCGCCAGTCACTGCTTAGGGCTACATCAAGAGGAAACAAAACATAGTGATAGAACGTGAAACTGCTTTATTTTGTCAAGTTTCAAGAAGCTAGCACAAACCGTGTTGGATTTAGAGTTCCAAATACATCTATCAATATAGGAGAAAACAAAGTGAAACCTAAAAATTCAAACTGTTACTTGAAATGAACGCTTCAACATAGAAGAACAAAATTTGGGGAACCAAGTCTGCTTAGTGTACTGATCATTACCTGAAAGTGTCATCCAGTTTGGGTTAAAAAATATTTGCTGAGATTTCTGGAGATTCGTAATTTTTGGAAGCTTGGCAACCCCTTTCCATGATAGTGTTTCTCGCCAGTCACTGCTTAGGGCTACATCAAGAGGAAACAAAACATAGAGATAGAACGTGAAACTGCTTTATTTGGTCAAGTTTCAAGAAGCTAGCAGAAACCGTGTTGGATTTAGAGTTCCAAATACATCTATCTATATAGGAGAAAACAGAGTGAAACCTAAAAAATCAAACTGTTACTGGAAATGAACGCTTCACCATAGAAGAACGAAATTTGGGGAACCAAGTCGGCTTAGGGTACTGATCATTACCTGAAAGTATCATCCAGTTTGGGTGAAAAAATATTTGCTGAGATTTCTGGAGATTCGTAATTTTTGGAAGCTTGGCAACCCCTTTCCATGAAAGTGTTTCTCGCCAGTCACTGCTTAGGGCTACATCAAGAGGAAACAAAACATAGAGATAGAACCTGAAACTACTTTATTGTCTCAAGTTTCAAGAAGCTAGCACAAACCGTGTTGGATTTAGAGTTCCAAATACATCTATCAATATAGGAGAAAACAGAGTGAAACCTAAAAATTCAAACTGTTAGTAGAAACGAACGCTTCAACATAGAAGAATGAAATTTGGGGAACTAAGTTGGCTTAGTGTACTGATCACTACCTGAAAGTATCATCCAGTTTGGGTGAAAAAATACTTGCTGAGATTTCTGGAGATTCGTAATTTTAGGAAGCTTGGCAACCCCTTTCCATGAAAGTGTTTCTCGCCAGTCACTGCTTAGGGCTACATCAAGAGGAAACAAAACGTGGAGATAGAACGTGAAACTGCTTTATTTTGTCAAGATTCAAGAAGCTAGCACAAACCTTGATTTAGAGTTCCAAATACATCTATCAATATAGGAGAAAACAGAGTGAAACCTAAAAATTCAAACTGTTAGTAGAAACGAACGCTTCAACATAGAATAATGAAATTTGGGGAACTAAGTTGGCTTAGTGTACTGATCACTACCTGAAAGTATCATGCAGTTTGGGTGAAAAAATACTTGCTGAGATTTCTGGAGATTCGTAATTTTAGGAAGCTTGGCAACCCCTTTCCATGAAAGTGTTTCTCGCCAGTCACTGCATAGGGCTACTTCAAGAGGAAAGAACACATAGAGATAGAACGTGAAAGTGCTTTATTTTGTCAAGTTTCCAGAAGCTAGCACAAACCGTGTTGGATTTAGAGTTCCAAATACATCTATCAATATAGGAGAAAACAGAGTGAAACCTAAAAATTCAAACTGTCACTGGAAATGAACGCTTCACCATAGAAGAACGAAATTTGGGGAACCAAGTCGGCTTAGTGTACTGATCATTACCTGAAAGTATCATCCAGTTTGGGTGAAAAAATATTTGCTGAGATTTCTGGAGATTCGTAATTTTTGGAAGCTTGGCAACCCCTTTCCATGAAAGTGTTTCTCGCCAGTCACTGCTTAGGGCTACATCAAGAGGAAACAAAACATAGAGATAGAACCGGAAACTACTTTATTGTCTCAAGTTTCAAGAAGCTAGCACAAACCGTGTTGGATTTAGAGTTCCAAATACATCTATCAATATAGGAGAAAACAGAGTGTAACCTAAAAATTCAAACTGTTAGTAGAAACGAACGCTTCAACATAGAAGAATGAAATTTGGGGAACTAAGTTGGCTTAGTGTACTGATCATTACCTGAAAGTATCATCCAGTTTGGGTGAAAAAATACTTGCTGAGATTTCTGGAGATTCGTAATTTTAGGAAGCTTGGCAACCCCTTTCCATGAAAGTGTTTCTTGCCAGTCACTGCATAGGGCTACTTCAAGAGGAAAGAACACATAGAGATAGAACGTGAAACTGCTTTATTTTGTCAAGTTTCCAGAAGCTAGCACAAACCGTGTTGGATTTAGAGTGCCAAATACATCTATCAATATAGGAGAAAACAGAGTGAAACCTAAAAATTCAAACTGTTACTGGAAATGAACGCTTCACCATAGAAGAACGAAATTTGGGGAACCAAGTCGGCTTAGTGTACTGATC
Organism: Spermophilus citellus; assembly: GCF_964194105.1. Taxonomy (NCBI): domain Eukaryota; kingdom Metazoa; phylum Chordata; class Mammalia; order Rodentia; family Sciuridae; genus Spermophilus; species Spermophilus citellus. Next base: position 33,666,707 of record NC_138191.1, on the reverse strand, counting down.
ATTACCTGAAAGTATCATCCAGTTTGGGTGAAAAAATATTTGCTGAGATTTCTGGAGATTCGTAATTTTTGGAAGCTTGTCAACCCCTTTCCATGAAAGTGTTTCTCGAAAGTCACTGCTTAGGGCTACATCAAGAGGAAACAAAACATAGAGATAGAAAGTGAAACTGCTTTATTTGGTCAAGTTTCAAGAAGCTAGCACAAACTGTGTTGGATTTAGAGTTCCAAATACATCTATCAATATAGGAGAAAACAGAGTGAAACCTAAAAATTCAAACTGTTACCGGAAATGAACGCTTCAACATAGAAGAACGAAATTTGGGGAACCAAGTCGGCTTAGTGTACTGATCATTACCTGAAAGTATCATCCAGTTTGGGTGAAAAAATATTTGCTGAGATTTCTGGAGATTTGTAATTTTTGGAAGCTTGGCAACCCCTTTCCATGAAAGTGTTTCTCGCCAGACACTGCTTAGGGCTACATCAAGAGGAAACAAAACATAGAGATAGAACGTGAAACTGCTTTATTTTGTCAAGTTTCAAGAAGATAGCACAAACCGTGTTGGATTTAGAGTTCCAAATACATCTATCAATATAGGAGAAAACAGAGTGAAACCTAAAAATTCAAACTCTTAGTAGAAACGAACGCTTCAACATAGAAGAATGAAATTTTTAGGAATTAAGTTGGCTTAGTGTACTGATCATTACCTGAAAGTATCATCCAGTTTGGGTGAAAAAATACTTGCTGATATTTCTGGTGATTCGTAATTTTAGGAAGCTTGGCGACCCCTTCCCATGAAAGTGTTTCTCGCCAGTCACTGCATAGGCCTACTTAAAGAGGAAAGAACACATAGAGATAGAACGTGAAACTGCTTTATTTTGTCAAGTTTCCAGAAGCTAGCACAAACCGTGTTGGATTTAGAGTTCCAAATACATCTATCAATATAGGAGAAAACAGAGTGAAACCTAAAAATTCAAACTGTTACTGGAAATGAACGCTTCACCATAGAAGAACGAAATTTGGGGAACCAAGTCAGCTTAGTGTACTGATCATTACCTGAAAGTATCATCCAGTTTGGGTGAAAAAATAATTGCTGAGATTTCTGGAGATTCGTAATTTTTGGAAGCTTGGCAACCCCTTTCCATGAAAGTGTTTCTCACCAGTCACTGCTTAGGGCTACATCAAGAGGAAACAAAACATAGAGATAGAACGTGAAACTGCTTTATTTTGTCAAGTTTCAAGAAGCAAGCACAAACCGTGTTGGATTTAGAGTTCCAAATACATCTATCAATATAGGAGAAAACAGAGTGAAACCTAAAAATTCAAACTGTTACTGGAAATGAACGCTTCAACATAGAAGAACGAAATTTGGGGAACCAAGTCCGCTTAGTGTACTGATCATTACCTGAAAGTATCATCCAGTTTGGGTGAAAAAATATTTGCTGAGATTTCTGGAGATTCGTAATTTTTGGAAGCTTGGCAACCCCTTTCCATGAAAGTGTTTCTCACCAGTCACTGCTTAGGGCTACATCAAGAGATAACAAAACATAGACATAGAACGTGAAACTGCTTTATTTTGTCAAGTTTCAAGAAGCTAGCACAAACCGTGTTGGATTTAGAGTTCCAAATACATCTATCAATATAGGAGAAAACAGAGTGAAACCTAAAAATTCAAACTGTTACTGGAAATGAACGCTTCAACATAGAAGAACGAAATTTGGGGAACCAAGTTGGCTTATTGTACTGATCATTACCTGAAAGTATCATCCAGTTTGGGTGAAAAAATATTTGCTGAGATTTCTGGAGATTCGTAATTTTAGGAAGCTTGGCAACCCCTTTCCATGAAAGTGTTTCTCGCCAGTCACTGCATAGGCCTACTTCAAGAGGAAAGAACACAAAGAGATAGAACGTGAAACTGCTTCATTTGGTCAAGTTTCAAGAAGCTAGCACAAACCGTGTTGGATTTAGAGTTCCAAATACATCTATCAATATAGGAGAAAACAGAGTGAAACCTAAAAATTCAAACTGTTACTGGAAATGAACGCTTCAACATACAAGAACGAAATTTGGGGAACCAAGTCGGCTTAGTGTACTGATCATTACCTGAAAGTATCATCCAGTTTGGGTGAAAAAATATTTGCTGAGATTTCTGAAGATTCGTAATTTTTGGAAGCTTGGGAACCCCTTTCCACGAAAGTGTTTCTCGCCAGTCACTCCTTAGGACTACATCAAGAGGAAACAAAACATAGAGATAGAACCTGAAACTACTTTATTGTGTCAAGTTTCAAGAAGCTAGCACAAACCGTGTTGGATTTAGAGTTCCAAAAACATCTATCAATATAGGAGAAAACAGAGTGAAACCTAATAATTCAAACTGTTAGTAGAAACGAACGCTTCAACATAGAAGAATGAAATTTGGGGAACTAAGTTGGCTTAGTGTACTGATCATTACCTGAAAGTATCATCCAGTTTGGGTGAAAGAATACTTGCAGAGATTTCTGGAGATTCGTAATTTTAGGAAGCTTGGCAACCCCTTTCCATGAAAGTGTTACTCGCCAGTCACTGCATAGGGCTACTTCAAGAGGAAAGAACACATAGAGATAGAACGTGAAACTGCTTTATTTTGTCACGTTTCCAGAAGCTAGCACAAACCGTGTTGGATTTAGAGTTCCAAATACATCTATCAATATAGGAGAAAACAGAGTGAAACCTAATAATTCAAACTGTTACTGGAATTGAACGCTTCACCATAGAAGAACGAAATTTGGGGAACCAAGTCGGCTTAGTGTACTGATCATTACCTGAAAGTATCATCCAGTTTGGGTGAAAAAATATTTGCTGAGATTTCTGGAGATTCGTAATTTTTGGAAGCTTGGGAACCCCTTTCCATGAAAGTGTTTCTCGCCAGTCACTGCTTAGGGCTACATCAAGAGGAAAGAATACATAGAGATAGAACGTGAAACTGCTTTCTTTTGTCAAGTTTCACGAAGCTAGCACAAACCGTGTTGGGTTTAGAGTTCCAAATACATCTATCAATATAGGAGAAAACAGAGTGAAACCTAAAAATTCAAACTGTTACTGGAAATGAACGCTTCACCATAGAAGAACAAAATTTGGGGAACCAAGTCGGCTTAGTGTACTGATCATTACCTGAAAGTGTCATCCAGTTTGGGTGAAAAAATATTTGCTGAGATTTCTGGAGATTCGTAATTTTTGGAAGCTTGGCAACCCGTTTCCATGAAAGTGTTTCTCGCCAGTCACTGCTTAGGGCTACATCAAGAGGAAACAAAACGTGGAGATAGAACGTGAAACTGCTTTATTTTGTCAAGTTTCAAGAAGCTAGCACAAACCGTGTTGGATTTAGAGTTCCAAATACATCTATCAATATAGGAGAAAACACAGTGAAACCTAAAAATTCAAACTGTTACTGGAAATGAACGCTTCAACATAGAAGAACGAAATTTGGATAACCAAGTCGGCTTAGTGTACTGATCATTACCTGAAAGTATCATCCAGTTTGGGTGAAAAAATATTTGCTGAGATTTCTGGAGATTCGTAATTTTTGGAAGCTTGGCAACCCCTTTCCATGAAAGTGTTTCTCGCCAGTCACTGCTTAGGGCTACATCAAGAGGAAACAAAACGTGGAGATAGAACGTGAAACTTCCTTATATTGTCAAGATTCAAGAAGCTAGCACAAACCTTGATTTAGAGTTCCAAATACATCTATCAATATAGGAGAAAACAGAGTGAAACCTAAAAATTCAAACTCTTAGTAGAAACGAACGCTTCAACATAGAAGAATGAAATTTTTAGGAACTAAGTTGGCTTAGTGTACTGATCATTACCTGAAAGTATAATCCAGTTTGGGTGAAAAAATACTTGCTGAGATTTCTGGTGATTCGTAATTTTAGGAAGCTTGGCGACCCCTTCCCATGAAAGTGTTTCTCGCCAGTCACTGCATAGGCCTACTTCAAGAGGAAAGAACACATAGAGATAGAACATGAAACTGCTTTATTTTGTCAAGTTTCCAGAAGCTAGCACAAACCGTGTTGGATTTAGAGTTCCAAAAACATCTATCAATATAGGAGAAAACAGAGTGAAACCTAAAAATTCAAACTGTTACTGGAAATGAACGCTTCAACATAGAAGAACGAAATTTGGGGAACCAAGTCGGCTTAGTGTACTGATCATTACCTGAAAGTATCATCCAGTTTGGGTGAAAAAATATTTGCTGAGATTTCTGGAGATTCGTAATTTTTGGAAGCTTGGCAACCCCTTTCCATGAAAGTGTTTCTCGCCAGTCACTGCTTAGGGCTACATCAAGAGGAAACAAAACATAGAGATAGAACGTGAAACTGCTTCATTTGGTCAAGTTTCAAGAAGCTAGCACAAACCGTGTTGGATTTAGAGTTCCAAATACATCTATCAATATAGGAGAAAACAGAGTGAAACCTAAAAATTCAAACTGTTACTGGAAATGAACGATTCAACATAGAAGAACGAAATTTGGGGAACCAAGTCAGCTTAGTGTACTGATCATTACCTGAAAGTATCATCCAGTTTGGGTGAAAAAATATTTGCTGAGATTTCTGAAGATTCGTAATTTTTGGAAGCTTGGGAACCCCTTTCCACGAAAGTGTTTCTCGCCAGTCACTGCTTAGGACTACATCAAGAGGAAACAAAACATAGAGATAGAACCTGAAACTCCTTTATTGAGTCAAGTTTCAAGAAGCTAGCACAAACCGTGTTGCATTTAGAGTTCCAAAAACATCTATCAATATAGGAGAAAACAGAGTGAAACCTAAAAATTCAAACTGTTAGTAGAAACGAATGCTTCAACATAGAAGAATGAAATTTGGGGAACTAAGTTGGCTTAGTGTACTGATCATTACCTGAAAGTATCATCCAGTTTGGGTGAAAGAATACTTGCTGAGATTTCTGGAGATTCGTAATTTTAGGAAGCTTGGCAACCCCTTTCCATGAAAGTGTTTCTCGCCAGTCACTGCATAGGCCTACTTCAAGAGGAAAGAACACATAGAGATAGAACGTGAAACTGCTTTATTTTGTCACGTTTCCAGAAGCTAGCACAAACCGTGTTGGATTTAGAGTTCCAAATACATCTATCAATATAGGAGAAAACAGAGTGAAACCTAAAAATTCAAACTGTTACTGGAAATGAACGCTTCACCATAGAAGAACGAAATTTGGGGAACCAAGTCGGCTTAGTGTACTGATCATTACCTGAAAGTGTCATCCAGTTTGGGTGAAAAAATATTTGCTGAGATTTCTGGAGATTCGTAATTTTTGGAAGCTTGGCAACCCGTTTCCATGAAAGTGTTTCTCGCCAGTCACTGCTTAGGGCTACATCAAGAGGAAACAAAACGTGGAGATAGAACGTGAAACTGCTTTATTTTGTCAAGTTTCAAGAAGCTAGCACAAACCGTGTTGGATTTAGAGTTCCAAATACATCTATCAATATAGGAGAAAACACAGTGAAACCTAAAAATTCAAACTGTTACTGGAAATGAACGCTTCAACATAGAAGAACGAAATTTGGATAACCAAGTCGGCTTAGTGTACTGATCATTACCTGAAAGTATCATCCAGTTTGGGTGAAAAAATATTTGCTGAGATTTCTGGAGATTCGTAATTTTTGGAAGCTTGGCAACCACTTTCCGTGAAAGTGTTTCTCGCCAGTCACTGCTTAGGGCTACATCAAGAGGAAACAAAACGTGGAGATAGAACGTGAAACTGCTTTATTTTGTCAAGATTCAAGAAGCTAGCACAAACCTTGATTTAGAGTTCCAAATACATCTATCAATATAGGAGAAAACAGAGTGAAACCTAAAAATTCAAACTCTTAGTAGAAACGAACGCTTCAACATAGAAGAATGAAATTTTTAGGAACTAAGTTGGCTTAGTGTACTGATCATTACCTGAAAGTATAATCCAGTTTGGGTGAAAAAATACTTGCTGAGATTTCTGGTGATTCGTAATTTTAGGAAGCTTGGCGACCCCTTCCCATGAAAGTGTTTCTCGCCAGTCACTGCATAGGCCTACTTCAAGAGGAAAGAACACATAGAGATAGAACGTGAAACTGCTTTATTTTGTCAAGTTTCCAGAAGCTAGCACAAACCGTGTTGGATTTAGAGTTCCAAATACATCTCTCAATATAGGAGAAAACAGAGTGAAACCTAAAAATTCAAACTGTTACTGGAAATGAATGCTTCACCATAGAAGAACGAAATTTGGAGAACCAAGTCGGCTTAGTGTACTGATCATTACCTGAAAGTATCATCCAGTTTGGGTGAAAAAATATTTGCTGAGATTTCTGGAGATTCGTAATTTTTGGAAGCTTGGCAACCCCTTTCCATGAAAGTGTTTCTCGCCAGTCACTGCATAGGGCTACATCAAGAGGAAACAAAACATAGAGATAGAACGTGAAACTGCTTTATTTTGTCAAGTTTCCAGAAGCTAGCACAAACCGTGTTGGATTTAGAGTTCCAAATACATCTATCAATATAGGAGAAAACAGAGTGAAACCTAAAAATTCAAACTGTTACTGGAAATGAACGCTTCACCATAGAAGAAAGAAATTTGGAGAACCAAGTCAGCTTAGTGTACTGATCATTACCTGAAAGTATCATCCAGTTTGGGTGAAAAAATATTTGCTGAGATTTCTGGAGATTCGTAATTTTTGGAAACTTGGGAACACCTTTCCATGAAAGTGTTTCTCGCCAGTCACTGCTTAGGGCTACATCAAGAGGAAACAAAACATAGAGATAGAACCAGAAACTACTTTATTGTGTCAAGTTTCAAGAAGCTAGCACAAACCGTGTTGGATTTAGAGTTCCAAATACATCTATCAATATAGGAGAAAACAGAGTGAAACCTAAAATTTCAAACTGTTACTAGAAACGAACGCTTCAACATAGAAGAATGAAATTTGGGGAACTAAGTTGGCTTAGTGTACTGATCATTACCTGAAAGTATCATCCAGTTTGGGTGCAAAAATACTTGCTGAGATTTCTGGAGATTCGTAATTTTAGGAAGCTTGGCAACCCCTTTCCATGAAAGTGTTTCTCGCCAGTCACTGCATAGGCCTACTTCAAGAGGAAAGAACACATAGAGATAGAACGTGAAACTGCTTTATTTTTTCAAGTTTCAAGAAGCTAGCACAACCGTGTTGGATTTAGAGTTCCAAATACATCTATCAATATAGGAGAAAACAGAGTGAAACCTAAAAATTCAAACTGTTACTGAAAATGAATGCTTCACCATAGAAGAACGAAATTTGGGGAACCAAGTCGGCTTAGTGTACTGACCATTACCTGAAAGTATCATCCAGTTTGGGTGAAAAAATATTTGCTGAGATTTCTGGAGATTTGTAATTTTTGGAAGCTTGGGAACCCCTTTCCATGAAAGTGTTTCTCGCCAGTCACTGCTTAGGGCTACATCAAGAGGAAACAAAACATAGAGCTAGAACGTGAAACTGCCTTATTTTGTCACGTTTCAAGAAGCTAGCACAAACCGTGTTGGATTTAGAGTTCCAAATACATCTATCAATATTGGAGAAAACAGAGTGAAACCTAAAAATTCAAACTGTTACTGGAAATGAACGCTTCACCATAGAAGAACGAAATTTGGGGAACCAAGTTGGCTTAGTGTACTGATCATTACCTGAAAGTATCATCCAGTTTGGGTGAAAAAATATTTGCTGAGATTTCTGGAGATTCGTAATTTTTGGAAGCTTGGGAACCCCTTTCCATGAAAGTGTTTCTCGCCAGTCACTGCTTAGGGCTACATCAAGAGGAAACAAAACATAGAGATAGAACGTGAAACTGCCTTATTTTGTCACGTTTCAGGAAGCTAGCACAAACCGTGTTGGATTTAGAGTTCCAAATACATCTATCAATATAGGAGAAAACAGAGTGAAACCTAAAAATTCAAACTGTTAGTAGAAACGAACGCTTCAACATAGAAGACTGAAATTTGGGGAACTAAGTTGGCTTAGTGTACTGATCGTTACGTGAAAGTATCATCCAGTTTGGGTGAAAAAATACTGGCTGAGATTTCTGGAGATTCGTAATTTTAGGAAGCTTGGCAACCCCTTTCCATGAAAGTGTTTCTCGCCAGTCACTGCATAGGCCTACTTCAAGAGGAAAGAACACATAGAGATAGAACGTGAAACTGCTTTATTTTGTCAAGTTTCAAGAAGCTAGCACAAACCGTGTTGGATTTAGAGTTCCAAATACATCTATCAATATAGGAGAAAACAGAGTGAAACCTAAAAATTCAAACTGTTACTGGAAATGAACGCTTCACCATAGAAGAACGAAATTTGGGGAACCAAGTCGGCTTAGTGTACTGATCATTACCTGAAAGTATCATCCAGTTTGGGTGAAAAAATATTTGCTGAGATTTCTGGAGATTCGTAATTTTTGGAAGCTTGGCAACCCCTTTCCATGAAAGTGTTTCTCGCCAGTCACTGCTTAGGGCTACATCAAGAGGAAACAAAACATAGAGATAGAACCGGAAACTACTTTATTGTGTCAAGTTTCGAGAAGCTAGCACAAACCGTGTTGGATTTAGAGTTCCAAATACATCTATCAATATAGGAGAAAACAAAGTGAAACCTAAAAATTCAAACTGTTACTGGAAATGAACGCTTCACCATAGAAGAACGAAATTTGGGGAACCAAGTCGGCTTAGTGTACTGATCATTACCTGAAAGTATCATCCAGTTTGGGTGAAAAAATACTTGCTGAGATTTCTTGAGATTCGTAATTTTAGGAAGCTTGGCAACCCCTTTCCATGAAAGTGTTTCTCGCCAGTCACTGCATAGGCCTACTTCAAGAGGAAAGAACACATAGAGATAGAACGTGAAACTGCTTTATTTTGTCAAGTTTCAAGAAGCTAGCACAAACCATGTTGGATTTAGAGTTCCAAATATATCTATCAATATAGGAGAAAACAGAGTGAAAAATAAAAATTCAAACTGTTACTGGAAATGAACGCTTCACCATAGAAGAACGAAATTTGGGGAACCAAGTCGGCTTAGTGTACTGATCATTACCTGAAAGTATCATCCAGTTTGGGTGAAAAAATATTTGCTGAGATTTCTGGAGATTCGTAATTTTTGGAAGCTTGGCAACCCCTTCCCATGAAAGTGTTTCTCGCCAGTCACTGCTTAGGGCTACATCAAGAGGAAACAAAACATAGAGATAGAACCAGAAACTACTTTATTGTGTCAAGTTTCAAGAAGCTAGCACAAACCGTGTTGGATTTAGAGTTCCAAATACATCTATCAATATAGGAGAAAACAGAGTGAAACCTAAAATTTCAAACTGTTACTAGAAACGAACGCTTCAACATAGAAGAATGAAATTTGGGGAACTAAGTTGGCTTAGTGTACTGATCATTACCTGAAAGTATCATCCAGTTTGGGTGCAAAAATACTTGCTGAGATTTCTGGAGATTCGTAATTTTAGGAAGCTTGGCAACCCCTTTCCATGAAAGTGTTTCTCGCCAGTCACTGCATAGGCCTACTTCAAGAGGAAAGAACACATAGAGATAGAACGTGAAACTGCTTTATTTTTTCAAGTTTCAAGAAGCTAGCACAACCGTGTTGGATTTAGAGTTCCAAATACATCTATCAATATAGGAGAAAACAGAGTGAAACCTAAAAATTCAAACTGTTAGTAGAAACGAACGCTTCAACATAGAAGAATGAAATTTGGGGAACTAAGTTGGCTTAGTGTACTGATCATTACCTGAAAGTATCATCCAGTTTGGGTGCAAAAATACTGGCTGAAATTTCTGGAGATTCGTAATTTTAGGAAGCTTGGCAACCCCTTTCCATGAAAGTGTTTCTCGCCAGTCACTGCATAGGCCTACTTCAAGAGGAAAGAACACATCGATATAGAACGTGAAACTGCTTTATTTTGTCAAGTTTCAAGAAGCTAGCACAAACCGTGTTGGATTTAGAGTTCCAAATACATCTATCAATATAGGAGAAAACAGAGTGAAACCTAAAAATTCAAACTGTTACTGGAAATGAACGCTTCACCATAGAAGAATGAAATTTGGGGAACCAAGTCAGCTTAGTGTACTGATCATTACCTGAATTTATCATCCAGTTTGGGTGAAAAAATATTTGCTGAGATTTCTGGAGATTCGTAATTTTTGGAAACTTGGGAACCCCTTTCCATGAAAGTGTTTCTCTCCAGTCACTGCTTAGGGCTACATCAAGAGGAAACAAAACATAGAGAGAAACCGGAAACTACTTTATTGTGTCAAATTTCAAGAAGCTAGCACAAACCGTGTTGGATTTAGAGTTCCAAATACATCTATCAATATAGGAGAAAACAGAGTGAAACTTAAAAATTCAAACTGTTAGTAGAAACGAACGCTTCAACATAGAAGAATGAAATTTGGGGAACTAAGTTGGCTTAGTGTACTGATCATTACCTGAAAGTATCATCCAGTTTGGGTGAAAAAATACTTGCTGAGATTTCTGGAGATTCGTAATTTTAGGAAGCTTGGCAACCCCTTTCCATGAAAGTGTTTCTCGCCAGTCACTGCATAGGCCTACTTCAAGAGGAAAGAACACATAGAGATAGAACGTGAAACTGCTTTATTTTGTCAAGTTTCCAGAAGCTAGCACAAACCGTGTTGGATTTAGAGTTCCAAATACATCTATCAATATAGGAGAAAACAGAGTGAAACCTAAAAATTCAAACTGTTACTGGAAATGAACGCTTCACCATAGAAGAACGAAATTTGGGGAACCAAGTCGGCTTAGTGTACTGATCATTACCTGAAAGTATCATCCAGTTTGGGTGAAAAAATATTTGCTGAGATTTCTTGAGATTCGTAATTTTTGGAAGCTTGGGAACCCCTTTCCATGAAAGTGTTTCTCGCCAGTCACTGCTTAGGGCTACATCAAGAGGAAACAAAACATAGAGATAGAACGTGAAACTGCTTTATTTGGTAAAGTTTCAAGAAGCTAGCACAAACCGTGTTGGTTTTAGAGTTCCAAATACATCTATCAATATAGGAGAAAACAGAGTGAAACCTAAAAATTCAAACTGTTATTGGAAATGAACGCTTCACCATAGAAGAACGAAATTTGGGGAACCAAGTCGGCTTAGTGTACTGATCATTACCTGAAAGTATCATCCAGTTTGGGTGAAAAAATATTTGCTGAGATTTCTGGAGATTCGTAATTTTTGGAAGCTTGGCAACCCCTTTCCATGAAAGTGTTTCTCGCCAGTCACTGCTTAGGGCTACATCAAGAGGAAACAAAACATAAAGATAGAACCGGAAACTACTTTATTGTGTCAAGTTTCAAGAAGCTAGCACAAACCGTGTTGGATTTAGAGTTCCAAATACATCTATCAATATAGGAGAAAACAGAGTGAAACCTAAAAATTCAAACTGTTAGTAGAAAGGAACGCTTCAACATAGAAGAATGAAATTTGGGGAACTAAGTTGTCTTAGTGTACTGATCATTACCTGAAAGTATCATCCAGTTTGGGTGAAAAAATACTTGCTGAGATTTCTGGAGATTCGTAATTTTAGGAAGCTTGGCAACCCCTTTCCATGAAAGTGTTTCTCGCCAGTCACTGCATAGGCCTACTTCAAGAGGAAAGAACACATAGAGATAGAACGTGAAACTACTTTATTTTGTCAAGTTTAAAGAAGCTAGCACAAACCGTGTTGGATTTAGAGTTCCAAATACATCTATCAATATAGGAGAAAACAGAGTGAAACCTAAAAATTCAAACTGTTACTGGAAATGAACGCTTCACCATAGAAGAACGAAATTTGGGGAACCAAGTCGGCTTAGTGTACTGATCATTACCTGAAAGTATCATCCAGTTTGGGTGAAAAAATATTTGCTGAGACTTCTGGAGATTCGTAAATTTTGGAAGCTTGGGAACCCCTTTCCATGAAAGTGTTTCTCGCCAGTCACTGCTTAGGGCTACATCAAGAGGAAACAAAACATAGAGATAGAACCGGAAACTACTTTATTGTGTCAAGTTTCAAGAAGCTAGCACAAACCGTGTTGGATTTAGAGTTCCAAATACATCTATCAATATAGGAGAAAACAGAGTGAAACCTAAAAATTCAAACTGTTAGTAGAAACGAACGCTTCAACATAGAAGAATGAAATTTGGGGAACTAAGTTGGCTTAGTGTACTGATCATTACCTGAAAGTATCATCCAGTTTGGGTGCAAAAATACTGGCTGAGATTTCTGGAGATTCGTAATTTTAGGAAGCTTGGCAACCCCTTTCCATGAAAGTGTTTCTCGCCAGTCACTGCATAGGCCTACTTCAAGAGGAAAGAAAACATAGAGATAGAACGTGAAACTGCTTTATTTTGTCAAGTTTCAAGAAGCTAGCACAAACCGTGTTGGATTTAGAGTTCCAAATACATCTATCAATATAGGAGAAAACAGAGTGAAACCTAAAAATTCAAACTGTTACTGGAAATGAACGCTTCACCATAGAAGAACGAAATTTGGGGAACCAAGTCGGCTTAGTGTACTGATCATTACCTGAAAGTATCATCCAGTTTGGGTGAAAAAATATTTGCTGAGATTTCTGGAGATTCGTAATTTTTGGAAGCTTGGGAACCCCTTTCCATGAAAGTGTTTCTCGCCAGTCACTGCTTAGGGCTACATCAAGAGGAAACAAAACATAGAGATAGAACCGGAAACTACTTTATTGTGTCAAGTTTCAAGAAGCTAGCACAAACCGTGTTGGATTTAGAGTTCCAAAAACATGTATCAATATAGGAGAAAACAGAGTGAAACCTAAAAATTCAAACTGTTAGTAGAAACGAACGCTTCAACATAGAAGAATGAAATTTGGGGAACTAATTTGTCTTAGTGTACTGATCATTACCTGAAAGTATCATCCAGTTTGGGTGAAAAAATACTTGCTGAGATTTCTGGAGATTCGTAATTTTAGGAAGCTTGGCAACCCCTTTCCATGAAAGTGTTTCTCGCCAGTCACTGCATAGGCCTACTTCAAGAGGAAAGAACACATAGAGATATAACGTGATACTGCTTTATTTTGTCAAGTTTCAAGAAGGTAGCACAAACCGTGTTGGATTTAGAGTTCCAAATACATCTATCAATATAGGAGAAAACAGAGTGAAACCTAAAAATTCAAACTGTTACTGGAAATGAACGCTTCACCATAGAAGAATGAAATTTGGGGAACCAAGTCGGCTTAGTGTACTGATCATTACCTGAAAGTATCATCCAGTTTGGGTGAAAAAATATTTGCTGAGATTTCTGTAGATTCGTAATTTTTGGAAGCTTGGCAACCCCTTTCCATGAAAGTGTTTCTCGCCAGTCACTGCTTAGGGCTACATCAAGAGGAAACAAAACATAGAGATAGAACTGGAAACTACTTTGTTGTGTCAAGTGTCAAGAAGCTAGCACAAACCGTGTTGGATTTAGAGTTCCAAATACATCTATCAATATAGGAGAAAACAGAGTGAAACCTAAAAATTCATACTGTTAGTAGAAACGAACGCTTCAACATAGAAGAATGAAATTTGGGGAACTAAGTTGGCTTAGTGTACTGATCATTACCTGAAAGTATCATTCAGTTTGGGTGAAAAAATACTTGCTGAGATTTCTGGAGATTCGTAATTTTAGGAAGCTTGGCAACCCCTTTCCATGAAAGTGTTTCTCGCCAGTCACTGCATAGGCCTACTTCAAGAGGAAAGAACACATAGAGATAGAACGTGAAACTGCTTTATTTTGTCAAGTTTCAAGAAGCTAGCACAAACCGTGTTGGATTTAGAGTTCCAAATACATCTATCAATATAGGAGAAAACAGAGTGAAACCTAAAAATTCAAACTGTTACTGGAAATGAACGCTTCACCATAGAAGAACGAAATTTGGGGAACCAAGTCGGCTTAGTGTACTGATCATTACCTGAAAGTATCATCGAGTTTGGGTGAAAAAATATTTGCTGAGATTTCTGGAGATTCGTAATTTTTGGAAGCTTGGGAACCCCTTTCCATGAAAGTGTTTCTCGCCAGTCACTGCTTAGGGCTACATCAAGAGGAAACAAAACATAGAGATAGAACCGGAAACTACTTTATTGTGTCAAGTTTCAAGAAGCTAGCACAAACCGTGTTGGATTTAGAGTTCCAAATACATATATCAATATAGGAGAAAACAGAGTGAAACCTAAAAATTCAAACTGTTAGTAGAAACGAACGCTTCAACATAGAAGAATGAAATTTGGGGAACTAAGTTGGTTTAGTGTACTGATCATTACCTGAAAGTATCATCCAGTTTGGGTGCAAAAATACTGGCTGAGATTTCTGGAGATTCGTAATTTTAGGAAGCTTGGCAACCCCTTTCCATGAAAGTGTTTCTCGCCAGTCACTGCATAGGCCTACTTCAAGAGGAAAGAACACATAGAGATCGAACGTGAAACGGCTTTATTTTGTCAAGTTTCAAGAAGCTAGCACAAACCGTGTTGGATTTAGAGTTCCAAATACATCTATCAATATAGGAGAAAACAGAGTGAAACCTAAAAATTCAAACTGTTACTGGAAATGAACGCTTCACCATAGAAGAACGAAATTTGGGGAACCAAGTCGGCTTAGTGTACTGATCATTACCTGAAAGTATCATCCAGTTTGGGTGAAAAAATATTTGCTGAGACTTCTGGAGATTCGTAATTTTTGGAAGCTTGGGAACCCCTTTCCATGAAAGTGTTTCTCGCCAGTCACTGCTTAGGGCTACATCAAGAGGAAACAAAACATAGAGATAGAACCGGAAACTACTTTATTGTGTCAAGTTTCAAGAAGCTAGCACAAACCGTGTTGGATTTAGAGTTCCAAAAACATGTATCAATATAGGAGAAAACAGAGTGAAACCTAAAAATTCAAACTGTTAGTAGAAACGAATGCTTCAACATAGAAGAATGAAATTTGGGGAACTAAGTTGTCTTAGTGTACTGATCATTACCTGAAAGTATCATCCAGTTTGGGTGAAAAAATACTTGCTGAGATTTCTGGAGATTCGTAATTTTAGGAAGCTTGGCAACCCCTTTCCATGAAAGTGTTTCTCGCCAGTCACTGCATAGGCCTACTTCAAGAAGAAAGAACACATAGAGATAGAACGTGATACTGCTTTATTTTGTCAAGTTTCAAGAAGGTAGCACAAACCGTGTTGGATTTAGAGTTCCAAATACATCTATCAATATAGGAGAAAACAGAGTGAAACCTAAAAATTCATACTGTTAGTAGAAACGAACGCTTCAACATAGAAGAATGAAATTTGGGGAACTAAGTTGGCTTAGTGTACTGATCATTACCTGAAAGTATCATTCAGTTTGGGTGAAAAAATACTTGCTGAGATTTCTGGAGATTCGTAATTTTAGGAAGCTTGGCAACCCCTTTCCATGAAAGTGTTTCTCGCCAGTCACTGCATAGGCCTACTTCAAGAGGAAAGAACACATAGAGATAGAACGTGAAACTGCTTTATTTTGTCAAGTTTCCAGAAGCTAGCACAAACCGTGTTGGATTTAGAGTTCCAAATACATCTATCAATATAGGAGAAAACAGAGTGAAACCTAAAAATTCAAACTGTTACTGGAAATGAACGCTTCACCATAGAAGAACGAAATTTGGGGAACCAAGTCGGCTTAGTGTACTGATCATTACCTGAAAGTATCATCCAGTTTGGGTGAAAAAATACTTGCTGAGATTTCTGGAGATTCGTAATTTTAGGAAGCTTGCCAACCCCTTTCCATGAAAGTGTTTCTCGCCAGTCACTGCATAGGGCTACTTAAAGAGGAAAGAACACATAGAGATAGAACATGAAACTGCTTTATTTTGTCAAGTTTCAAGAAGCTAGCACAAACCGTGTTGGATTTAGAGTTCCAAATACATCTATCAATATAGGAGAAAACAGAGTGAAACCTAAAAATTCAAACTGTTACTGGAAATGAACGCTTCACCATAGAAGAACGAAATTTGGGGAACCAAGTCGGCTTAGTGTACTGATCATTACCTGAAAGTATCATCCAGTTTGGGTGAAAAAATATTTGCTGAGATTTCTGGAGATTCGTAATTTTTGGAAGCTTGGCAACCCGTTTCCATGAAAGTGTTTCTCGCCAGTCACTGCTTAGGGCTACATCAAGAGGAAACAAAACATAGAGATAGAACCGGAAACTACTTTATTGTGTCAAGTTTCGAGAAGCTAGCACAAACCGTGTTGGATTTAGAGTTCCAAATACATCTATCAATATAGGAGAAAACAGAGTGAAACCTAAAAATTCAAACTGTTAGTAGAAACGAACGCTTCAACATAGAAGAATGAAATTTGGGGAACTAAGTTGGCTTAGTGTACTGATCATTACCTGAAAGTATCATTCAGTTTGGGTGAAAAAATACTTGCTGAGATTTCTGGAGATTCGTAATTTTAGGAAGCTTGGCAACCCCTTTCCATGAAAGTGTTTCTCGCCAGTCACTGCATAGGCCTACTTCAAGAGGAAAGAACACATAGAGATAGAACGTGAAACTGCTTTATTTTGTCAAGTTTCAAGAAGCTAGCACAAACCGTGTTGGATTTAGAGTTCCAAATACATCTATCAATATAGGAGAAAACAAAGTGAAACCTAAAAATTCAAAGTGTTACTGGAAATGAACGCTTCACCATAGAAGAACGAAATTTGGGGAACCAAGTCGGCCTAGTGTACTGATCATTACCTGAAAGTATCATCCAGTTTGGGTGAAAAAATATTTGCTGAGATTTCTGGAGATTCCTAAGTTTTGGAAGCTTGGCAACCCCTTTCCATGAAAGTGTTTCTCGCCAGTCACTGCTTAGGGCTACATCAAGAGGAAACAAAACATAGAGAAAGAACGTGAAACTGCTTTATTTTGTCAAGTTTCAAGAAGCTAGCACAAACCCTGTTGGATTTAGAGTTCCAAATGCATCTATCAATATAGGAGAAAACAGAGTGAAACCTAAAAATTCAAACTGTTAGTATAAACGAACGCTTCAACATAGAAGAATGAAATTTGGGGAACTAAGTTGGCTTAGTATACTGATCATTACCTGAAAGTATCATCCAGTTTGGGTGAAAAAATACTTGCTGAGATTTCTTGAGATTCGTAATTTTAGGAAGCTTGGCAACCCCTTTCCATGAAAGTGTTTCTCGCCAGTCACTGCATAGGCCTACTTCAAGAGGAAAGAACACATAGAGATAGAACGTGAAACTGCTTTATTTTGTCAAGTTTCAAGAAGCTAGCACAAACCATGTTGGATTTAGAGTTCCAAATATATCTATCAATATAGGAGAAAACAGAGTGAAACCTAAAATTTCAAACTGTTACTAGAAACGAACGCTTCAACATAGAAGAATGAAATTTGGGGAACTAAGTTGGCTTAGTGTACTGATCATTACCTGAAAGTATCATCCAGTTTGGGTGCAAAAATACTTGCTGAGATTTCTGGAGATTCGTAATTTTAGGAAGCTTGGCAACCCCTTTCCATGAAAGTGTTTCTCGCCAGTCACTGCATAGGCCTACTTCAAGAGGAAAGAACACATAGAGATAGAACGTGAAACTGCTTTATTTTTTCAAGTTTCAAGAAGCTAGCACAACCGTGTTGGATTTAGAGTTCCAAATACATCTATCAATATAGGAGAAAACAGAGTGAAACCTAAAAATTCAAACTGTTAGTATAAACGAACGCTTCAACATAGAAGAATGAAATTTGGGGAACTAAGTTGGCTTAGTATACTGATCATTACCTGAAAGTATCATCCAGTTTGGGTGAAAAAATACTTGCTGAGATTTCTTGAGATTCGTAATTTTAGGAAGCTTGGCAACCCCTTTCCATGAAAGTGTTTCTCGCCAGTCACTGCATAGGCCTACTTCAAGAGGAAAGAACACATAGAGATAGAACGTGAAACTGCTTTATTTTTTCAAGTTTCAAGAAGCTAGCACAACCGTGTTGGATTTAGAGTTCCAAATACATCTATCAATATAGGAGAAAACAGAGTGAAACCTAAAAATTCAAACTGTTACTGAAAATGAATGCTTCACCATAGAAGAACGAAATTTGGGGAACCAAGTCGGCTTAGTGTACTGATCATTACCTGAAAGTATCATCCAGTTTGGGTGAAAAAATACTTGCTGAGATTTCTGGAGATTCGTAATTTTAGGAAGCTTGCCAACCCCTTTCCATGAAAGTGTTTCTCGCCAGTCACTGCATAGGGCTACTTAAAGAGGAAAGAACACATAGAGATAGAACATGAAACTGCTTTATTTTGTCAAGTTTCAAGAAGCTAGCACAAACCGTGTTGGATTTAGAGTTCCAAATACATCTATCAATATAGGAGAAAACAGAGTGAAACCTAAAAATTCAAACTGTTACTGGAAATGAACGCTTCACCATAGAAGAACGAAATTTGGGGAACCAAGTCGGCTTAGTGTACTGATCATTACCTGAAAGTATCATCCAGTTTGGGTGAAAAAATATTTGCTGAGATTTCTGGAGATTCGTAATTTTTGGAAGCTTGGCAACCCCTTTCCATGAAAGTGTTTCTCGCCAGTCACTGCTTAGGGCTACATCAAGAGGAAACAAAACATAGAGATAGAACCGGAAACTACTTTATTGTGTCAAGTTTCGAGAAGCTAGCACAAACCGTGTTGGATTTAGAGTTCCAAATACATCTATCAATATAGGAGAAAACAGAGTGAAACCTAAAAATTCAAACTGTTAGTAGAAACGAACGCTTCAACATAGAAGAATGAAATTTGGGGAACTAAGTTGGCTTAGTGTACTGATCATTACCTGAAAGTATCATTCAGTTTGGGTGAAAAAATACTTGCTGAGATTTCTGGAGATTCGTAATTTTAGGAAGCTTGGCAACCCCTTTCCATGAAAGTGTTTCTCGCCAGTCACTGCATAGGCCTACTTCAAGAGGAAAGAACACATAGAGATAGAACGTGAAACTGCTTTATTTTGTCAAGTTTCAAGAAGCTAGCACAAACCGTGTTGGATTTAGAGTTCCAAATACATCTATCAATATAGGAGAAAACAAAGTGAAACCTAAAAATTCAAAGTATTACTGGAAATGAACGCTTCACCATAGAAGAACGAAATTTGGGGAACCAAGTCGGCTTAGTGTACTGATCATTACCTGAAAGTATCATCCAGTTTGGGTGAAAAAATATTTGCTGAGATTTCTGGAGATTCCTAAGTTTTGGAAGCTTGGCAACCCCTTTCCATGAAAGTGTTTCTCGCCAGTCACTGCTTAGGGCTACATCAAGAGGAAACAAAACATAGAGAAAGAACGTGAAACTGCTTTATTTTGTCAAGTTTCAAGAAGCTAGCACAAACCCTGTTGGATTTAGAGTTCCAAATGCATCTATCAATATAGGAGAAAACAGAGTGAAACCTAAAAATTCAAACTGTTAGTATAAACGAACGCTTCAACATAGAAGAATGAAATTTGGGGAACTAAGTTGGCTTAGTATACTGATCATTACCTGAAAGTATCATCCAGTTTGGGTGAAAAAATACTTGCTGAGATTTCTTGAGATTCGTAATTTTAGGAAGCTTGGCAACCCCTTTCCATGAAAGTGTTTCTCGCCAGTCACTGCATAGGCCTACTTCAAGAGGAAAGAACACATAGAGATAGAACGTGAAACTGCTTTATTTTGTCAAGTTTCAAGAAGCTAGCACAAACCATGTTGGATTTAGAGTTCCAAATATATCTATCAATATAGGAGAAAACAGAGTGAAACCTAAAATTTCAAACTGTTACTAGAAACGAACGCTTCAACATAGAAGAATGAAATTTGGGGAACTAAGTTGGCTTAGTGTACTGATCATTACCTGAAAGTATCATCCAGTTTGGGTGCAAAAATACTTGCTGAGATTTCTGGAGATTCGTAATTTTAGGAAGCTTGGCAACCCCTTTCCATGAAAGTGTTTCTCGCCAGTCACTGCATAGGCCTACTTCAAGAGGAAAGAACACATAGAGATAGAACGTGAAACTGCTTTATTTTTTCAAGTTTCAAGAAGCTAGCACAACCGTGTTGGATTTAGAGTTCCAAATACATCTATCAATATAGGAGAAAACAGAGTGAAACCTAAAAATTCAAACTGTTAGTATAAACGAACGCTTCAACATAGAAGAATGAAATTTGGGGAACTAAGTTGGCTTAGTATACTGATCATTACCTGAAAGTATCATCCAGTTTGGGTGAAAAAATACTTGCTGAGATTTCTTGAGATTCGTAATTTTAGGAAGCTTGGCAACCCCTTTCCATGAAAGTGTTTCTCGCCAGTCACTGCATAGGCCTACTTCAAGAGGAAAGAACACATAGAGATAGAACGTGAAACTGCTTTATTTTTTCAAGTTTCAAGAAGCTAGCACAACCGTGTTGGATTTAGAGTTCCAAATACATCTATCAATATAGGAGAAAACAGAGTGAAACCTAAAAATTCAAACTGTTACTGAAAATGAATGCTTCACCATAGAAGAACGAAATTTGGGGAACCAAGTCGGCTTAGTGTACTGACCATTACCGGAAAGTATCATCCAGTTTGGGTGAAAAAATATTTGCTGAGATTTCTGGAGATTCGTAATTTTTGGAAGCTTGGGAACCCCTTTCCATGAAAGTGTTTCTCGCCAGTCACTGCTTAGGGCTACATCAAGAGGAAACAAAACATAGAGATAGAACCGGAAACTACTTTATTGTGTCAAGTTTCAAGAAGCTAGCACAAACCGTGTTGGATTTAGAGTTCCAAATACATCTATCAATATAGGAGAAAACAGAGTGAAACCTAAAAATTCAAACTGTTACTGGAAATAAACGCTTCACCATAGAAGAACGAAATTTGGGGAACCAAGTTGGCTTAGTGTACTGATCATTTCCTGAAAGTATCATCCAGTTTGGGTGAAAAAATATTTGCTGAGATTTTTGGAGATTCGTAATTTTTGGAGGCTTGGGAACCTTTTTCCATGAAAGTGTTTCTCGCCAGTCACTGCTTAGGGCTACATCAAGTTGAAACAAAACATAGAGATAGAACCTGAAACTACTTTATTGTCTCAAGTTTCAAGAAGCTAGCACAAACCGTGTTGGATTTAGAGTTCCAAATACATCTATCAATATAGGAGAAAACAGAGTGAAACCTAAAAATTCAAACTGTTAGTAGAAACGAACGCTTCAACATAGAAGAATGAAATTTGGGGAACTAAGTTGGCTTAGTGTACTGATCATTACCTGAAAGTATCATCCAGTTTGGGTGCAAAAATACTGGCTGAGATTTCTGGAGATTCGTAATTTTAGGAAGCTTGGCAACCCCTTTCCATGAAAGTGTTTCTCGCCAGTCACTGCATAGGCCTACTTCAAGAGGAAAGAACACATCGATATAGAACGTGAAACTGCTTTATTTTGTCAAGTTTCAAGAAGCTAGCACAAACCGTGTTGGATTTAGAGTTCCAAATACATCTATCAATATAGGAGAAAACAGAGTGAAACCTAAAAATTCAAACTGTTACTGGAAATGAACGCTTCACCATAGAAGAACGAAATTTGGGGAACCAAGTCAGCTTAGTGTACTGATCATTACCTGAATTTATCATCCAGTTTGGGTGAAAAAATATTTGCTGAGATTTCTGGAGATTCGTAATTTTTGGAAACTTGGGAACCCCTTTCCATGAAAGTGTTTCTCTCCAGTCACTGCTTAGGGCTACATCAAGAGGAAACAAAACATAGAGAGAAACCGGAAACTACTTTATTGTGTCAAATTTCAAGAAGCTAGCACAAACCGTGTTGGATTTAGAGTTCCAAATACATCTATCAATATAGGAGAAAACTGAGTGAAACCTAAAAATTCAAACTGTTAGTAGAAACGAACGCTTCAACATAGAAGAATGAAATTTGGGGAACTAAGTTGGCTTAGTGTACTGATCATTACCTGAAAGTATCATCCAGTTTGGGTGAAAAAATACTTGCTGAGATTTCTGGAGATTCGTAATTTTAGGAAGCTTGGCAACCCCTTTCCATGAAAGTGTTTCTCGCCAGTCACTGCATAGGCCTACTTCAAGAGGAAAGAACACATAGAGATAGAACGTGAAACTGCTTTATTTTGTCAAGTTTCCAGAAGCTAGCACAAACCGTGTTGGATTTAGAGTTCCAAATACATCTATCAATATAGGAGAAAACAGAGTGAAACCTAAAAATTCAAACTGTTACTGGAAATGAACGCTTCACCATAGAAGAACGAAATTTGGGGAACCAAGTCGGCTTAGTGTACTGATCATTACCTGAAAGTATCATCCAGTTTGGGTGAAAAAATATTTGCTGAGATTTCTTGAGATTCGTAATTTTTGGAAGCTTGGGAACCCCTTTCCATGAAAGTGTTTCTCGCCAGTCACTGCTTAGGGCTACATCAAGAGGAAACAAAACATAGAGATAGAACGTGAAACTGCTTTATTTGGTAAAGTTTCAAGAAGCTAGCACAAACCGTGTTGGTTTTAGAGTTCCAAATACATCTATAAATATAGGAGAAAACAGAGTGAAACCTAAAAATTCAAACTGTTATTGGAAATGAACGCTTCACCATAGAAGAACGAAATTTGGGGAACCAAGTCGGCTTAGTGTACTGATCATTACCTGAAAGTATCATCCAGTTTGGGTGAAAAAATATTTGCTGAGATTTCTGGAGATTCGTAATTTTTGGAAGCTTGGCAACCCCTTTCCATGAAAGTGTTTCTCGCCAGTCACTGCTTAGGGCTACATCAAGAGGAAACAAAACATAAAGATAGAACCGGAAACTACTTTATTGTGTCAAGTTTCAAGAAGCTAGCACAAACCGTGTTGGATTTAGAGTTCCAAATACATCTATCAATATAGGAGAAAACAGAGTGAAACCTAAAAATTCAAACTGTTAGTAGAAAGGAACGCTTCAACATAGAAGAATGAAATTTGGGGAACTAAGTTGTCTTAGTGTACTGATCATTACCTGAAAGTATCATCCAGTTTGGGTGAAAAAATACTTGCTGAGATTTCTGGAGATTCGTAATTTTAGGAAGCTTGGCAACCCCTTTCCATGAAAGTGTTTCTCGCCAGTCACTGCATAGGCCTACTTCAAGAGGAAAGAACACATAGAGATAGAACGTGAAACTACTTTATTTTGTCAAGTTTAAAGAAGCTAGCACAAACCGTGTTGGATTTAGAGTTCCAAATACATCTATCAATATAGGAGAAAACAGAGTGAAACCTAAAAATTCAAACTGTTACTGGAAATGAACGCTTCACCATAGAAGAACGAAATTTGGGGAACCAAGTCGGCTTAGTGTACTGATCATTACCTGAAAGTATCATCCAGTTTGGGTGAAAAAATATTTGCTGAGACTTCTGGAGATTCGTAAATTTTGGAAGCTTGGGAACCCCTTTCCATGAAAGTGTTTCTCGCCAGTCACTGCTTAGGGCTAGATCAAGAGGAAACAAAACATAGAGATAGAACCGGAAACTACTTTATTGTGTCAAGTTTCAAGAAGCTAGCACAAACCGTGTTGGATTTAGAGTTCCAAATACATCTATCAATATAGGAGAAAACAGAGTGAAACCTAAAAATTCAAACTGTTAGTAGAAACGAACGCTTCAACATAGAAGAATGAAATTTGGGGAACTAAGTTGGCTTAGTGTACTGATCATTACCTGAAAGTATCATCCAGTTTGGGTGAAAAAATACTGGCTGAGATTTCTGGAGATTCGTAATTTTAGGAAGCTTGGCAACCCCTTTCCATGAAAGTGTTTCTCGCCAGTCACTGCATAGGCCTACTTCAAGAGGAAAGAACACATAGAGATCGAACGTGAAACTGCTTTATTTTGTCAAGTTTCAAGAAGCTAGCACAAACCGTGTTGGATTTAGAGTTCCAAATACATCTATCAATATAGGAGAAAACAGAGTGAAACCTAAAAATTCAAACTGTTACTGGAAATGAACGCTTCACCATAGAAGAACGAAATTTGGGGAACCAAGTCGGCTTAGTGTACTGATCATTACCTGAAAGTATCATCCAGTTTGGGTGAAAAAATATTTGCTGAGATTTCTGGAGATTCGTAATTTTTGGAAGCTTGGGAACCCCTTTCCATGAAAGTGTTTCTCGCCAGTCACTGCTTAGGGCTACATCAAGAGGAAACAAAACATAGAGATAGAACCGGAAACTACTTTATTGTGTCAAGTTTCAAGAAGCTAGCACAAACCGTGTTGGATTTAGAGTTCCAAATACATCTATCAATATAGGAGAAAACAGAGTGAAACCTAAAAATTCAAACTGTTAGTAGAAACGAACGCTTCAACATAGAAGAATGAAATTTGGGGAACTAATTTGTCTTAGTGTACTGATCATTACCTGAAAGTATCATCCAGTTTGGGTGAAAAAATACTTGCTGAGATTTCTGGAGATTCGTAATTTTAGGAAGCTTGGCAACCCCTTTCCATGAAAGTGTTTCTCGCCAGTCACTGCATAGGCCTACTTCAAGAGGAAAGAACACATAGAGATATAACGTGATACTGCTTTATTTTGTCAAGTTTCAAGAAGGTAGCACAAACCGTGTTGGATTTAGAGTTCCAAATACATCTATCAATATAGGAGAAAACAGAGTGAAACCTAAAAATTCAAACTGTTACTGGAAATGAACGCTTCACCATAGAAGAACGAAATTTGGGGAACCAAGTCGGCTTAGTGTACTGATCATTACCTGAAAGTATCATCCAGTTTGGGTGAAAAAATATTTGCTGAGATTTCTGGAGATTCGTAATTTTTGGAAGCTTGGCAACCCCTTTCCATGAAAGTGTTTCTCGCCAGTCACTGCTTAGGGCTACATCAAGAGGAAACAAAACATGGAGATAGAACTGGAAACTACTTTGTTGTGTCAAGTGTCAAGAAGCTAGCACAAACCGTGTTGGATTTAGAGTTCCAAATACATCTATCAATATAGGAGAAAACAGCGTGAAACCTAAAAATTCATACTGTTAGTAGAAACGAACGCTTCAACATAGAAGAATGAAATTTGGGGAACTAAGTTGGCTTAGTGTACTGATCATTACCTGAAAGTATCATTCAGTTTGGGTGAAAAAATACTTGCTGAGATTTCTGGAGATTCGTAATTTTAGGAAGCTTGGCAACCCCTTTCCATGAAAGTGTTTCTCGCCAGTCACTGCATAGGCCTACTTCAAGAGGAAAGAACACATAGAGATAGAACGTGAAACTGCTTTATTTTGTCAAGTTTCAAGAAGCTAGCACAAACCGTGTTGGATTTAGAGTTCCAAATACATCTATCAATATAGGAGAAAACAGAGTGAAACCTAAAAATTCAAACTGTTACTGGAAATGAACGCTTCACCATAGAAGAACGAAATTTGGGGAACCAAGTCGGCTTAGTGTACTGATCATTACCTGAAAGTATCATCCAGTTTGGGTGAAAAAATATTTGCTGAGACTTCTGGAGATTCGTAATTTTTGGAAGCTTGGGAACCCCTTTCCATGAAAGTGTTTCTCGCCAGTCACTGCTTAGGGCTACATCAAGAGGAAACAAAACATAGAGATAGAACCGGAAACTACTTTATTGTGTCAAGTTTCAAGAAGCTAGCACAAACCGTGTTGGATTTAGAGTTCCAAATACATCTATCAATATAGGAGAAAACAGAGTGAAACCTAAAAATTCAAACTGTTAGTAGAAACGAACGCTTCAACATAGAAGAATGAAATTTGGGGAACTAAGTTGTCTTAGTGTACTGATCATTACCTGAAAGTATCATCCAGTTTGGGTGAAAAAATACTTGCTGAGATTTCTGGAGATTCGTAATTTTAGGAAGCTTGGCAACCCCTTTCCATGAAAGTGTTTCTCGCCAGTCACTGCATAGGGCTACTTAAAGAGGAAAGAACACATAGAGAGAGAACATGAAACTGCTTTATTTTGTCAAGTTTCAAGAAGCTAGCACAAACCGTGTTGGATTTAGAGTTCCAAATACATCTATCAATATAGGAGAAAACAGAGTGAAACCTAAAAATTCAAACTGTTACTGGAAATAAACGCTTCACCATAGAAGAACGAAATTTGGGGAACCAAGTCGGCTTAGTGTACTGATCATTACCTGAAAGTATCATCCAGTTTGGGTGAAAAAATATTTGCTGAGATTTCTGGAGATTCGTAATTTTTGGAAGCTTGGGAACCCCTTTCCATGAAAGTGTTTCTCGCCAGTCACTGCTTAGGGCTACATCAAGAGGAAACAAAACATAGAGATAGAACGTGAAACTGCCTTATTTTGTCACGTTTCAAGAAGCTAGCACAAACCGTGTTGGATTTAGAGTTCCAAATACATCTATCAATATTGGAGAAAACAGAGTGAAACCTAAAAATTCAAACTGTTACTGGAAATGAACGCTTCACCATAGAAGAACGAAATTTGGGGAACCAAGTTGGCTTAGTGTACTGATCATTACCTGAAAGTATCATCCAGTTTGGGTGAAAAAATATTTGCTGAGATTTCTGGAGATTCGTAATTTTTGGAAGCTTGGGAACCCCTTTCCATGAAAGTGTTTCTCGCCAGTCACTGCTTAGGGCTACATCAAGAGGAAACAAAACATAGAGATAGAACGTGAAACTGCCTTATTTTGTCACGTTTCAAGAAGCTAGCACAAACCGTGTTGGATTTAGAGTTCCAAATACATCTATCAATATAGGAGAAAACAGAGTGAAACCTAAAAATTCAAACTGTTAGTAGAAACGAACGCTTCAACATAGAAGAATGAAATTTGGGGAACTAAGTTGTCTTAGTGTACTGATCATTACCTGAAAGTATCATCCAGTTTGGGTGAAAAAATACTTGCTGAGATTTCTGGAGATTCGTAATTTTAGGAAGCTTGGCAACCCCTTTCCATGAAAGTGTTTCTCGCCAGTCACTGCATAGGCCTACTTCAAGAGGAAAGAACACATAGAGATAGAACGTGAAACTACTTTATTTTGTCAAGTTACAAGAAGCTAGCACAAACCGTGTTGGATTTAGAGTTCCAAATACATCTATCAATATAGGAGAAAACAGAGTGAAACCTAAAAATTCAAACTGTTACTGGAAATGAACGCTTCAACATAGAAGAACGAAATTTGGGGAACCAAGTCGGCTTAGAGTATTGATCATTACCTGAAAGTATCATCCAGTTTGGGTGAAAAAATATTTGCTGAGATTTCTGGAGATTCGTAATTTTTGGAAACTCTGGAACCCCTTTCCATGAAAGTGTTTCTCGCCAGTCACTGCTTAGGGCTACATCAAGAGGAAACAAAACATAGAGATAGAACCGTAAACTACTTTATTGTGTCAAGTTTCGAGAAGCTAGCACAAACCGTGTTGGATTTAGAGTTCCAAATACATCTATCAATATAGGAGAAAACAGAGTGAAACCTAAAAATTCAAACTGTTAGTAGAAACGAACGCTTCAACATAGAAGAATGAAATTTGGGGAACTAAGTTGGCTTAGTGTACTGATCATTACCTGAAAGTATCATCCAGTTTGGGTGAAAAAATACTGGCTGAGATTTCTGGAGATTCGTAATTTTAGGAAGCTTGGCAACCCCTTTCCATGAAAGTGTTTCTCGCCAGTCACTGCATAGGCCTACTTCAAGAGGAAAGAACACATAGAGATAGAACGTGAAACTGCTTTATTTTTTCAAGTTTCAAGAAGCTAGCACAAACCGTGTTGGATTTAGAGTTCCAAATACATCTATCAATATTGGAGAAAACAGAGTGAAACCTAAAAATTCAAACTGTTACTGGAAATGAACGCTTCACCATAGAAGAACGAAATTTGGGGAACCAAGTTGGCTTAGTGTACTGATCATTACCTGAAAGTATCATCCAGTTTGGGTGAAAAAATATTTGCTGAGATTTCTGGAGATTCGTAATTTTTGGAAGCTTGGGAACCCCTTTCCATGAAAGTGTTTCTCGCCAGTCACTGCTTAGGGCTACATCAAGAGGAAACAAAACATAGAGATAGAACGTGAAACTGCCTTATTTTGTCACGTTTCAAGAAGCTAGCACAAACCGTGTTGGATTTAGAGTTCCAAATACATCTATCAATATAGGAGAAAACAGAGTGAAACCTAAAAATTCAAACTGTTAGTAGAAACGAACGCTTCAACATAGAAGAATGAAATTTGGGGAACTAAGTTGTCTTAGTGTACTGATCATTACCTGAAAGTATCATCCAGTTTGGGTGAAAAAATACTTGCTGAGATTTCTGGAGATTCGTAATTTTAGGAAGCTTGGCAACCCCTTTCCATGAAAGTGTTTCTCGCCAGTCACTGCATAGGCCTACTTCAAGAGGAAAGAACACATAGAGATAGAACGTGAAACTACTTTATTTTGTCAAGTTACAAGAAGCTAGCACAAACCGTGTTGGATTTAGAGTTCCAAATACATCTATCAATATAGGAGAAAACAGAGTGAAACCTAAAAATTCAAACTGTTACTGGAAATGAACGCTTCAACATAGAAGAACGAAATTTGGGGAACCAAGTCGGCTTAGAGTACTGATCATTACCTGAAAGTATCATCCAGTTTGGGTGAAAAAATATTTGCTGAGATTTCTGGAGATTCGTAATTTTTGGAAACTCTGGAACCCCTTTCCATGAAAGTGTTTCTCGCCAGTCACTGCTTAGGGCTACATCAAGAGGAAACAAAACATAGAGATAGAACCGTAAACTACTTTATTGTGTCAAGTTTCGAGAAGCTAGCACAAACCGTGTTGGATTTAGAGTTCCAAATACATCTATCAATATAGGAGAAAACAGAGTGAAACCTAAAAATTCAAACTGTTAGTAGAAACGAACGCTTCAACATAGAAGAATGAAATTTGGGGAACTAAGTTGGCTTAGTGTACTGATCATTACCTGAAAGTATCATCCAGTTTGGGTGAAAAAATTCTGGCTGAGATTTCTGGAGATTCGTAATTTTAGGAAGCTTGGCAACCCCTTTCCATGAAAGTGTTTCTCGCCAGTCACTGCATAGGCCTACTTCAAGAGGAAAGAACACATAGAGATCGAACGTGAAACTGCTTTATTTTGTCAAGTTTCAAGAAGCTAGCACAAACCGTGTTGGATTTAGAGTTCCAAATACATCTATCAATATAGGAGAAAACAGAGTGAAACCTAAAAATTCAAACTGTTACTGGAAATGAACGCTTCACCATAGAAGAACGAAATTTGGGGAACCAAGTCGGCTTAGTGTACTGATCATTACCTGAAAGTATCATCCAGTTTGGGTGAAAAAATATTTGCTGAGATTTCTGGAGATTCGTAATTTTTGGAAGCTTGGGAACCCCTTTCCATGAAAGTGTTTCTCGCCAGTCACTGCTTAGGGCTACATCAAGAGGAAACAAAACATAGAGATAGAACCGGAAACTACTTTATTGTGTCAAGTTTCAAGAAGCTAGCACAAACCGTGTTGGATTTAGAGTTCCAAATACATCTATCAATATAGGAGAAAACAGAGTGAAACCTAAAAATTCAAACTGTTAGTAGAAACGAACGCTTCAACATAGAAGAATGAAATTTGGGGAACTAATTTGTCTTAGTGTACTGATCATTACCTGAAAGTATCATCCAGTTTGGGTGAAAAAATACTTGCTGAGATTTCTGGAGATTCGTAATTTTAGGAAGCTTGGCAACCCCTTTCCATGAAAGTGTTTCTCGCCAGTCACTGCATAGGCCTACTTCAAGAGGAAAGAACACATAGAGATATAACGTGATACTGCTTTATTTTGTCAAGTTTCAAGAAGGTAGCACAAACCGTGTTGGATTTAGAGTTCCAAATACATCTATCAATATAGGAGAAAACAGAGTGAAACCTAAAAATTCAAACTGTTACTGGAAATGAACGCTTCACCATAGAAGAACGAAATTTGGGGAACCAAGTCGGCTTAGTGTACTGATCATTACCTGAAAGTATCATCCAGTTTGGGTGAAAAAATATTTGCTGAGATTTCTGGAGATTCGTAATTTTTGGAAGCTTGGCAACCCCTTTCCATGAAAGTGTTTCTCGCCAGTCACTGCTTAGGGCTACATCAAGAGGAAACAAAACATGGAGATAGAACTGGAAACTACTTTGTTGTGTCAAGTGTCAAGAAGCTAGCACAAACCGTGTTGGATTTAGAGTTCCAAATACATCTATCAATATAGGAGAAAACAGAGTGAAACCTAAAAATTCATACTGTTAGTAGAAACGAACGCTTCAACATAGAAGAATGAAATTTGGGGAACTAAGTTGGCTTAGTGTACTGATCATTACCTGAAAGTATCATTCAGTTTGGGTGAAAAAATACTTGCTGAGATTTCTGGAGATTCGTAATTTTAGGAAGCTTGGCAACCCCTTTCCATGAAAGTGTTTCTCGCCAGTCACTGCATAGGCCTACTTCAAGAGGAAAGAACACATAGAGATAGAACGTGAAACTGCTTTATTTTGTCAAGTTTCAAGAAGCTAGCACAAACCGTGTTGGATTTAGAGTTCCAAATACATCTATCAATATAGGAGAAAACAGAGTGAAACCTAAAAATTCAAACTGTTACTGGAAATGAACGCTTCACCATAGAAGAACGAAATTTGGGGAACCAAGTCGGCTTAGTGTACTGATCATTACCTGAAAGTATCATCCAGTTTGGGTGAAAAAATATTTGCTGAGACTTCTGGAGATTCGTAATTTTTGGAAGCTTGGGAACCCCTTTCCATGAAAGTGTTTCTCGCCAGTCACTTCTTAGGGCTACATCAAGAGGAAACAAAACATAGAGATAGAACCGGAAACTACTTTATTGTGTCAAGTTTCAAGAAGCTAGCACAAACCGTGTTGGATTTAGAGTTCCAAATACATCTATCAATATAGGAGAAAACAGAGTGAAACCTAAAAATTCAAACTGTTAGTAGAAACGAACGCTTCAACATAGAAGAATGAAATTTGGGGAACTAAGTTGTCTTAGTGTACTGATCATTACCTGAAAGTATCATTCAGTTTGGGTGAAAAAATACTTGCTGAGATTTCTGGAGATTCGTAATTTTAGGAAGCTTGGCAACCCCTTTCCATGAAAGTGTTTCTCGCCAGTCACTGCATAGGCCTACTTCAAGAGGAAAGAACACATAGAGATAGAACGTGAAACTGCTTTATTTTGTCAAGTTTCAAGAAGCTAGCACAAACCGTGTTGGATTTAGAGTTCCAAATACATCTATCAATATAGGAGAAAACAGAGTGAAACCTAAATATTCAAACTGTTAGTAGAAATGAACGCTTCAACATAGAGAAATGAAATTTGGGGAACTAAGTTGGCTTAGTGTACTGATCATTACCTGAAAGTATCATCCAGTTTGGGTGAAAAAATACTTGCTGAGATTTCTGGAGATTCGTAATTTTAGGAAGCTTGGCAACCCCTTTCCATGAAAGTGTTTCTCGCCAGTCACTGCATAGGGCTACTTAAAGAGGAAAGAACACATAGAGAGAGAACATGAAACTGCTTTATTTTGTCAAGTTTCAAGAAGCTAGCACAAACCGTGTTGGATTTAGAGTTCCAAATACATCTATCAATATAGGAGAAAACAGAGTGAAACCTAAAAATTCAAACTGTTACTGGAAATAAACGCTTCACCATAGAAGAACGAAATTTGGGGAACCAAGTCGGCTTAGTGTACTGATCATTACCTGAAAGTATCATCCAGTTTGGGTGAAAAAATATTTGCTGAGATTTCTGGAGATTCGTAATTTTTGGAAGCTTGGGAACCCCTTTCCATGAAAGTGTTTCTCGCCAGTCACTGCTTAGGGCTACATCAAGAGGAAACAAAACATAGAGATAGAACGTGAAACTGCCTTATTTTGTCACGTTTCAAGAAGCTAGCACAAACCGTGTTGGATTTAGAGTTCCAAATACATCTATCAATATTGGAGAAAACAGAGTGAAACCTAAAAATTCAAACTGTTACTGGAAATGAACGCTTCACCATAGAAGAACGAAATTTGGGGAACCAAGTTGGCTTAGTGTACTGATCATTACCTGAAAGTATCATCCAGTTTGGGTGAAAAAATATTTGCTGAGATTTCTGGAGATTCGTAATTTTTGGAAGCTTGGGAACCCCTTTCCATGAAAGTGTTTCTCGCCAGTCACTGCTTAGGGCTACATCAAGAGGAAACAAAACATAGAGATAGAACGTGAAACTGCCTTATTTTGTCACGTTTCAAGAAGCTAGCACAAACCGTGTTGGATTTAGAGTTCCAAATACATCTATCAATATAGGAGAAAACAGAGTGAAACCTAAAAATTCAAACTGTTAGTAGAAACGAACGCTTCAACATAGAAGAATGAAATTTGGGGAACTAAGTTGTCTTAGTGTACTGATCATTACCTGAAAGTATCATCCAGTTTGGGTGAAAAAATACTTGCTGAGATTTCTGGAGATTCGTAATTTTAGGAAGCTTGGCAACCCCTTTCCATGAAAGTGTTTCTCGCCAGTCACTGCATAGGCCTACTTCAAGAGGAAAGAACACATAGAGATAGAACGTGAAACTACTTTATTTTGTCAAGTTACAAGAAGCTAGCACAAACCGTGTTGGATTTAGAGTTCCAAATACATCTATCAATATAGGAGAAAACAGAGTGAAACCTAAAAATTCAAACTGTTACTGGAAATGAACGCTTCAACATAGAAGAACGAAATTTGGGGAACCAAGTCGGCTTAGAGTACTGATCATTACCTGAAAGTATCATCCAGTTTGGGTGAAAAAATATTTGCTGAGATTTCTGGAGATTCGTAATTTTTGGAAACTCTGGAACCCCTTTCCATGAAAGTGTTTCTCGCCAGTCACTGCTTAGGGCTACATCAAGAGGAAACAAAACATAGAGATAGAACCGTAAACTACTTTATTGTGTCAAGTTTCGAGAAGCTAGCACAAACCGTGTTGGATTTAGAGTTCCAAATACATCTATCAATATAGGAGAAAACAGAGTGAAACCTAAAAATTCAAACTGTTAGTAGAAACGAACGCTTCAACATAGAAGAATGAAATTTGGGGAACTAAGTTGGCTTAGTGTACTGATCATTACCTGAAAGTATCATCCAGTTTGGGTGAAAAAATACTGGCTGAGATTTCTGGAGATTCGTAATTTTAGGAAGCTTGGCAACCCCTTTCCATGAAAGTGTTTCTCGCCAGTCACTGCATAGGCCTACTTCAAGAGGAAAGAACACATAGAGATAGAACGTGAAACTGCTTTATTTTTTCAAGTTTCAAGAAGCTAGCACAAACCGTGTTGGATTTAGAGTTCCAAATACATCTATCAATATTGGAGAAAACAGAGTGAAACCTAAAAATTCAAACTGTTACTGGAAATGAACGCTTCACCATAGAAGAACGAAATTTGGGGAACCAAGTTGGCTTAGTGTACTGATCATTACCTGAAAGTATCATCCAGTTTGGGTGAAAAAATATTTGCTGAGATTTCTGGAGATTCGTAATTTTTGGAAGCTTGGGAACCCCTTTCCATGAAAGTGTTTCTCGCCAGTCACTGCTTAGGGCTACATCAAGAGGAAACAAAACATAGAGATAGAACGTGAAACTGCCTTATTTTGTCACGTTTCAAGAAGCTAGCACAAACCGTGTTGGATTTAGAGTTCCAAATACATCTATCAATATAGGAGAAAACAGAGTGAAACCTAAAAATTCAAACTGTTAGTAGAAACGAACGCTTCAACATAGAAGAATGAAATTTGGGGAACTAAGTTGTCTTAGTGTACTGATCATTACCTGAAAGTATCATCCAGTTTGGGTGAAAAAATACTTGCTGAGATTTCTGGAGATTCGTAATTTTAGGAAGCTTGGCAACCCCTTTCCATGAAAGTGTTTCTCGCCAGTCACTGCATAGGCCTACTTCAAGAGGAAAGAACACATAGAGATAGAACGTGAAACTACTTTATTTTGTCAAGTTACAAGAAGCTAGCACAAACCGTGTTGGATTTAGAGTTCCAAATACATCTATCAATATAGGAGAAAACAGAGTGAAACCTAAAAATTCAAACTGTTACTGGAAATGAACGCTTCAACATAGAAGAACGAAATTTGGGGAACCAAGTCGGCTTAGAGTACTGATCATTACCTGAAAGTATCATCCAGTTTGGGTGAAAAAATATTTGCTGAGATTTCTGGAGTTTCGTAATTTTTGGAAGCTTGGGAACCCATTTCCATGAAAGTGTTTCTCGCCAGTCACTGCTTAGGGCTACAACAAGAGGAAACAAAACATAGAGATAGAACCGGAAACTCCTTTATTGTGTCAAGTTTCAAGAAGCTAGCACAAACCGTGTTGGATTTAGAGTTCCAAATACATCTATCAATATAGGAGAAAACAGAGTGAAACCTAAAAATTCAAACTGTTAGTAGAAACGAACGCTTCAACATAGAAGAATGAAATTTGGGGAACTAAGTTGTCTTAGTGTACTGATCATTACCTGAAAGTATCATCCAGTTTGGGTGAAAAAATACTTGCTGAGATTTCTGGAGATTCGTAATTTTAGGAAGCTTGGCAACCCCTTTCCATGAAAGTGTTTCTCGCCAGTCACTGCATAGGCCTACTTCAAGAGGAAAGAACACATAGAGATAGAACGTGAAACTGCTTTATTTTGTCAAGTTTCAAGAAGCTAGCACAAACCGTGTTGGATTTAGAGTTCCAAATACATCTATCAATATAGGAGAAAACAGAGTGAAACCTAAAAATTCAAACTGTTACTGGAAATGAACGCTTCACCATAGAAGAACGAAATTTGGGGAACCAAGTCGGCTTAGTGTACTGATCATTACCTGAATTTATCATCCAGTTTGGGTGAAAAAATATTTGCTGAGATTTCTGGAGATTCGTAATTTTTGGAAACTCTGGAACCCCTTTCCATGAAAGTGTTTCTCGCCAGTCACTGCTTAGGGCTACATCAAGAGGAAACAAAACATAGAGACAGAACCGGAAACTACTTTATTGTGTCTAGTTTCAAGAAGCTAGCACAAACCGTGTTGGATTTAGAGTTCCAAATACATCTATCAATATAGGAGAAAACAGAGTGAAACCTAAAAATTCAAATTGTTAGTAGAAACAAATGCTTCAACATAGAAGAATGAAATTTGGGGAACTAAGTTGGCTTAGTGTACTGATCATTACCTGAAAGTATCATTCAGTTTGGGTGAAAAAATCCTTGCTGAGATTTCTGGAGATTCGTAATTTTAGGAAGCTTGGCAACCCCTTTCCATGAAAGTGTTTCTCGCCAGTCACTGCATAGGCCTACTTCAAGAGGAAAGAACACATAGAGATAGAACGTGAAACTGCTTTATTTTGTCAAGTTTCAAGAAGCTAGCACAAACCGTGTTGGATTTAGAGTTCCAAATACATCTATCAATATAGGAGAAAACAGAGTGAAACCTAAAAATTCAAACTGTTACTGGAAATGAACGCTTCACCATAGAAGAACAAAATTTGGGGAACCAAATCGGCTTAGTGTACTGATCATTACCTGAAAGTATCATCCAGTTTGGGTGAAAAAATATTTGCTGAGATTTCTGGAGATTCGTAATTTTTGGAAGCTTGGCAACCCCTTTCCATGAAAGTGTTTCTCGCCAGTCACTGCTTAGGGCTACATCAAGAGGAAACAAAACATAGAGATAGAACCGGAAACTACTTTATTGTGTCAAGTTTCGAGAAGCTAGCACAAACCGTGTTGGATTTAGAGTTCCAAATACATCTATCAATATAGGAGAAAACAGAGTGAAACCTAAAAATTCAAACTGTTAGTAGAAACGAATGCTTCAACATAGAAGAATGAAATTTGGGGAACTAAGTTGGCTTAGTGTACTGATCATTACCTGAAAGTATCATCCAGTTTGGGTGAAAAAATATTTGCTGAGATTTCTGGAGATTCGTAATTTTTGGAAGCTTGGGAACCCCTTTCCATGAAAGTGTTTCTCGCCAGTCACTGCTTAGGGCTACATCAAGAGGAAACAAAACATAGAGATAGAACCGGAAACTACTTTATTGTGTCAAGTTTCAAGAAGCTAGCACAAACCGTGTTGGATTTAGAGTTCCAAAAACATGTATCAATATAGGAGAAAACAGAGTGAAACCTAAAAATTCAAACTGTTAGTAGAAACGAACGCTTCAACATAGAAGAATGAAATTTGGGGAACTAAGTTGTCTTAGTGTACTGATCATTACTTGAAAGTATCATCCAGTTTGGGTGAAAAAATACTTGCTGAGATTTCTGGAGATTCGTAATTTTAGGAAGCTTGGCAACCCCTTTCCATGAAAGTGTTTCTCGCCAGTCACTGCATAGGCCTACTTCAAGAGGAAAGAACACATAGAGATAGAACGTGATACTGCTTTATTTTGTCAAGTTTCAAGAAGGTAGCACAAACCGTGTTGGATTTAGAGTTCCAAATACATCTATCAATATAGGAGAAAACAGAGTGAAACCTAAAAATTCAAACTGTTACTGGAAATGAACGCTTCACCATAGAAGAACGAAATTTGGGGAACCAAGTCGGCTTAGAGTACTGATCATTACCTGAAAGTATCATCCAATTTGGGTGAAAAAATATTTGCTGAGATTTCTGGAGATTCGTAATTTTTGGAAACTCTGGAACCCCTTTCCATGAAAGTGTTTCTCGCCAGTCACTGCTTAGGGCTACATCAAGAGGAAACAAAACATAGAGATAGAACCGTAAACTACTTTATTGTGTCAAGTTTCGAGAAGCTAGCACAAACCGTGTTGGATTTAGAGTTCCAAATACATCTATCAATATAGGAGAAAACAGAGTGAAACCTAAAAATTCATACTGTTAGTAGAAACGAACGCTTCAACATAGAAGAATGAAATTTGGGGAACTAAGTTGGCTTAGTGTACTGATCATTACCTGAAAGTATCATTCAGTTTGGGTGAAAAAAATACTTGCTGAGATTTCTGGAGATTCGTAATTTTAGGAAGCTTGGCAACCCCTTTCCATGAAAGTGTTTCTCGCCAGTCACTGCATAGGCCTACTTCAAGAGGAAAGAACACATAGAGATAGAACGTGAAACTGCTTTATTTTGTCAAGTTTCAAGAAGCTAGCACAAACCGTGTTGGATTTAGAGTTCCAAATACATCTATCAATATAGTAGAAAACAGAGTGAAACCTAAAAATTCAAACTGTTACTGGAAATGAACGCTTCACCATAGAAGAATGAAATTTGGGGAACCAAGTCGGCTTAGTGTACTGATCATTACCTGAAAGTATCATCCAGTTTGGGTGAAAAAATATTGCTGAGACTTCTGGAGATTCGTAATTTTTGGAAGCTTGTGAACCCCTTTCCATGAAAGTGTTTCTCGCCAGTCACTGCTTAGGGCTACATCAAGAGGAAACAAAACATAGAGATAGAACGTGAAACTGCCTTATTTTGTCACGTTTCTAGAAGCTAGCACAAACCGTGTTGGATTTAGAGTTCCAAATACATCTATCAATATTGGAGAAAACAGAGTGAAACCTAAAAATTCAAACTGTTACTGGAAATGAACGCTTCACCATAGAAGAACGAAATTTGGGGAACCAAGTTGGCTTAGTGTACTGATCATTACCTGAAAGTGTCATCCAGTTTGGGTGAAAAAATATTTGCTGAGATTTCTGGAGATTCGTAATTTTTGGAAGCTTGGGAACCCCTTTCCATGAAAGTGTTTCTCGCCAGTCACTGCTTAGGGCTACATCAAGAGGAAACAAAACATAGAGATAGAACATGAAACTGCCTTATTTTGTCACGTTTCCAGAAGCTAGCACAAACCGTGTTGGATTTAGAGTTCCAAATACATCTATCAATATAGGAGAAAACAGAGTGAAACCTAAAAATTCAAACTGTTAGTAGAAACGAACGCTTCAACATAGAAGACTGAAATTTGGGGAACTAAGTTGGCTTAGTGTACTGATCGTTACGTGAAAGTATCATCCAGTTTGGGTGAAAAAATACTGGCTGAGATTTCTGGAGATTCGTAATTTTAGGAAGCTTGGCAACCCCTTTCCATGAAAGTGTTTCTCGCCAGTCACTGCATAGGCCTACTTCAAGAGGAAAGAACACATAGAGATAGAACGTGAAACTGCTTTATTTTGTCAAGTTTCAAGAAGCTAGCACAAACCGTGTTGGATTTAGAGTTCCAAATACATCTATCAATATAGGAGAAAACAGAGTGAAACCTAAAAATTCAAACTGTTACTGGAAATGAACGCTTCACCATAGAAGAACGAAATTTGGGGAACCAAGTCGGCTTAGTGTACTGATCATTACCTGAAAGTATCATCCAGTTTGGGTGAAAAAATATTTGCTGAGATTTCTGGAGATTCATAATTTTTGGAAGCTTGGCAACCCCTTTCCATGAAAGTGTTTCTCGCCAGTCACTGCTTAGGGCTACATCAAGAGGAAACAAAACATAGAGATAGAACCGGAAACTACTTTATTGTGTCAAGTTTCGAGAAGCTAGCACAAACCGTGTTGGATTTAGAGTTCCAAATACATCTATCAATATAGGAGAAAACAGAGTGAAACCTAAAAATTCAAACTGTTAGTAGAAACAAACGCTTCAACATAGAAGAATGAAATTTGGGGAACTAAGTTGGCTTAGTGTACTGATCATTTCCTGAAAGTATCATCCAGTTTGGGTGCAAAAATACTGGCTGAGATTTCTGGAGATTCGTAATTTTAGGAAGCTTGGCAACCCCTTTCCATGAAAGTGTTTCTCGCCAGTCACTGCATAGGCCTACTTCAAGAGGAAAGAACACATAGAGATAGAACGTGAAACTGCTTTATTTTGTCAAGTTTCAAGAAGCTAGCACAAACCGTGTTGGATTTAGAGTTCCAAATACATCTATCAATATAGGAGAAAACAGAGTGAAACCTAAAAATTCAAACTGTTACTGGAAATGAACGCTTCACCATAGAAGAACGAAATTTGGGGAACCAAGTTGGCTTAGTGTACTGATCATTACCTGAAAGTATCATCCAGTTTGGGTGAAAAAATATTTGCTGAGATTTCTGGAGTTTCGTAATTTTTGGAAGCTTGGGAACCCATTTCCATGAAAGTGTTTCTCGCCAGTCACTGCTTAGGGCTACATCAAGAGGAAACAAAACATAGAGATAGAACCGGAAACTCCTTTATTGTGTCAAGTTTCAAGAAGCTAGCACAAACCGTGTTGGATTTAGAGTTCCAAATACATCTATCAATATAGGAGAAAACAGAGTGAAACCTAAAAATTCAAACTGTTAGTAGAAACGAACGCTTCAACATAGAAGAATGAAATTTGGGGAACTAAGTTGTCTTAGTGTACTGATCATTACCTGAAAGTATCATCCAGTTTGGGTGAAAAAATATTTGCTGAGATTTCTGGAGATTCGTAATTTTAGGAAGCTTGGCAACCCCTTTCCATGAAAGTGTTTCTCGCCAGTCAGTGCATAGGCCTACTTCAAGAGGAAAGAACACATAGAGATAGAACGTGAAACTGCTTTATTTTGTCAAGTTTCAAGAAGCTAGCACAAACCGTGTTGGATTTAGAGTTCCAAATACATCTATCAATATAGGAGAAAACAGAGTGAAACCTAAAAATTCAAACTGTTACTGGAAATGAACGCTTCACCATAGAAGAACGAAATTTGGGGAACCAAGTCGGCTTAGTGTACTGATCATTACCTGAATTTATCATCCAGTTTGGGTGAAAAAATATTTGCTGAGATTTCTGGAGATTCGTAATTTTTGGAAACTCTGGAACCCCTTTCCATGAAAGTGTTTCTCGCCAGTCACTGCTTAGGGCTACATCAAGAGGAAACAAAACATAGAGACAGAACCGGAAACTACTTTATTGTGTCTAGTTTCAAGAAGCTAGCACAAACCGTGTTGGATTTAGAGTTCCAAATACATCTATCAATATAGGAGAAAACAGAGTGAAACCTAAAAATTCAAATTGTTAGTAGAAACAAATGCTTCAACATAGAAGAATGAAATTTGGGGAACTAAGTTGGCTTAGTGTACTGATCATTACCTGAAAGTATCATTCAAGTTGGGTGAAAAAATCCTTGCTGAGATTTCTGGAGATTCGTAATTTTAGGAAGCTTGGCAACCCCTTTCCATGAAAGTGTTTCTCGCCAGTCACTGCATAGGCCTACTTCAAGAGGAAAGAACACATAGAGATAGAACGTGAAACTGCTTTATTTTGTCAAGTTTCAAGAAGCTAGCACAAACCGTGTTGGATTTAGAGTTCCAAATACATCTATCAATATAGGAGAAAACAGAGTGAAACCTAAAAATTCAAACTGTTACTGGAAATGAACGCTTCACCATAGAAGAACAAAATTTGGGGAACCAAATCGGCTTAGTGTACTGATCATTACCTGAAAGTATCATCCAGTTTGGGTGAAAAAATATTTGCTGAGATTTCTGGAGATTCGTAATTTTTGGAAGCTTGGCAACCCCTTTCCATGAAAGTGTTTCTCGCCAGTCACTGCTTAGGGCTACATCATGAGGAAACAAAACATAGAGATAGAACCGGAAACTACTTTATTGTGTCAAGTTTCGAGAAGCTAGCACAAACCGTGTTGGATTTAGAGTTCCAAATACATCTATCAATATAGGAGAAAACAGAGTGAAACCTAAAAATTCAAACTGTTAGTAGAAACGAATGCTTCAACATAGAAGAATGAAATTTGGGGAACTAAGTTGGCTTAGTGTACTGATCATTACCTGAAAGTATCATCCAGTTTGGGTGAAAAAATACTGGCTGAGATTTCTGGAGATTCGTAATTTTAGGAAGCTTGGCAACCCCTTTCCATGAAAGTGTTTCTCGCCAGTCACTGCATAGGCCTACTTCAAGAGGAAAGAACACATAGAGATAGAACGTGAAACTGCTTTATTTTGTCAAGTTTCAAGAAGCTAGCACAAACCGTGTTGGATTTAGAGTTCCAAATACATCTATCAATATAGGAGAAAACAGAGTGAAACCTAAAAATTCAAACTGTTACTGGAAATGAACGCTTCACCATAGAAGAACGAAATTTGGGGAACCAAGTCGGCTTAGTGTACTGATCATTACCTGAAAGTATCATCGAGTTTGGGTGAAAAAATATTTGCTGAGATTTCTGGAGATTCGTAATTTTTTATTTGCTGAGATTTCTGGAGATTCGTAATTTTTGGAAGCTTGGGAACCCCTTTCCATGAAAGTGTTTCTCGCCAGTCACTGCTTAGGGCTACATCAAGAGGAAACAAAACATAGAGATAGAACCGGAAAATACTTTATTGTGTCAAGTTTCAAGAAGCTAGCACAAACCGTGTTGGATTTAGAGTTCCAAATACATCTATCAATATAGGAGAAAACAGAGTGAAACCTAAAAATTCAAACTGTTACTGGAAATGAACGCTTCACCATAGAAGAACGAAATTTGGGGAACCAAGTTGGCTTAGTGTACTGATCATTACCTGAAAGTATCATCCAGTTTGGGTGAAAAAATATTTGCTGAGATTTCTGGAGTTTCGTAATTTTTGGAAGCTTGGGAACCCATTTCCATGAAAGTGTTTCTCGCCAGTCACTGCTTAGGGCTACATCAAGAGGAAACAAAACATAGAGATAGAACCGGAAACTCCTTTATTGTGTCAAGTTTCAAGAAGCTAGCACAAACCGTGTTGGATTTAGAGTTCCAAATACATCTATCAATATAGGAGAAAACAGAGTGAAACCTAAAAATTCAAACTGTTAGTAGAAACGAACGCTTCAACATAGAAGAATGAAATTTGGGGAACTAAGTTGTCTTAGTGTACTGATCATTACCTGAAAGTATCATCCAGTTTGGGTGAAAAAATATTTGCTGAGATTTCTGGAGATTCGTAATTTTAGGAAGCTTGGCAACCCCTTTCCATGAAAGTGTTTCTCGCCAGTCAGTGCATAGGCCTACTTCAAGAGGAAAGAACACATAGAGATAGAACGTGAAACTGCTTTATTTTGTCAAGTTTCAAGAAGCTAGCACAAACCGTGTTGGATTTAGAGTTCCAAATACATCTATCAATATAGGAGAAAACAGAGTGAAACCTAAAAATTCAAACTGTTACTGGAAATGAACGCTTCACCATAGAAGAACGAAATTTGGGGAACCAAGTCGGCTTAGTGTACTGATCATTACCTGAATTTATCATCCAGTTTGGGTGAAAAAATATTTGCTGAGATTTCTGGAGATTCGTAATTTTTGGAAACTCTGGAACCCCTTTCCATGAAAGTGTTTCTCGCCAGTCACTGCTTAGGGCTACATCAAGAGGAAACAAAACATAGAGACAGAACCGGAAACTACTTTATTGTGTCTAGTTTCAAGAAGCTAGCACAAACCGTGTTGGATTTAGAGTTCCAAATACATCTATCAATATAGGAGAAAACAGAGTGAAACCTAAAAATTCAAATTGTTAGTAGAAACAAATGCTTCAACATAGAAGAATGAAATTTGGGGAACTAAGTTGGCTTAGTGTACTGATCATTACCTGAAAGTATCATTCAAGTTGGGTGAAAAAATCCTTGCTGAGATTTCTGGAGATTCGTAATTTTAGGAAGCTTGGCAACCCCTTTCCATGAAAGTGTTTCTCGCCAGTCACTGCATAGGCCTACTTCAAGAGGAAAGAACACATAGAGATAGAACGTGAAACTGCTTTATTTTGTCAAGTTTCAAGAAGCTAGCACAAACCGTGTTGGATTTAGAGTTCCAAATACATCTATCAATATAGGAGAAAACAGAGTGAAACCTAAAAATTCAAACTGTTACTGGAAATGAACGCTTCACCATAGAAGAACAAAATTTGGGGAACCAAATCGGCTTAGTGTACTGATCATTACCTGAAAGTATCATCCAGTTTGGGTGAAAAAATATTTGCTGAGATTTCTGGAGATTCGTAATTTTTGGAAGCTTGGCAACCCCTTTCCATGAAAGTGTTTCTCGCCAGTCACTGCTTAGGGCTACATCATGAGGAAACAAAACATAGAGATAGAACCGGAAACTACTTTATTGTGTCAAGTTTCGAGAAGCTAGCACAAACCGTGTTGGATTTAGAGTTCCAAATACATCTATCAATATAGGAGAAAACAGAGTGAAACCTAAAAATTCAAACTGTTAGTAGAAACGAATGCTTCAACATAGAAGAATGAAATTTGGGGAACTAAGTTGGCTTAGTGTACTGATCATTACCTGAAAGTATCATCCAGTTTGGGTGAAAAAATACTGGCTGAGATTTCTGGAGATTCGTAATTTTAGGAAGCTTGGCAACCCCTTTCCATGAAAGTGTTTCTCGCCAGTCACTGCATAGGCCTACTTCAAGAGGAAAGAACACATAGAGATAGAACGTGAAACTGCTTTATTTTGTCAAGTTTCAAGAAGCTAGCACAAACCGTGTTGGATTTAGAGTTCCAAATACATCTATCAATATAGGAGAAAACAGAGTGAAACCTAAAAATTCAAACTGTTACTGGAAATGAACGCTTCACCATAGAAGAACGAAATTTGGGGAACCAAGTCGGCTTAGTGTACTGATCATTACCTGAAAGTATCATCGAGTTTGGGTGAAAAAATATTTGCTGAGATTTCTGGAGATTCGTAATTTTTTATTTGCTGAGATTTCTGGAGATTCGTAATTTTTGGAAGCTTGGGAACCCCTTTCCATGAAAGTGTTTCTCGCCAGTCACTGCTTAGGGCTACATCAAGAGGAAACAAAACATAGAGATAGAACCGGAAAATACTTTATTGTGTCAAGTTTCAAGAAGCTAGCACAAACCGTGTTGGATTTAGAGTTCCAAATACATCTATCAATATAGGAGAAAACAGAGTGAAACCTAAAAATTCAAACTGTTAGTAGAAACGAACGCTTCAACATAGAAGAATGAAATTTGGGGAACTAAGTTGTCTTAGTGTACTGATCATTACTTGAAAGTATCATCCAGTTTGGGTGAAAAAATACTTGCTGAGATTTCTGGAGATTCGTAATTTTAGGAACCTTGGCAACCCCTTTCCATGAAAGTGTTTCTCGCCAGTCACTGCATAGGCCTACTTCAAGAGGAAAGAACACATAGAGATAGAACGTGAAACTGCTTTATTTTGTCAAGTTTCAAGAAGG
Organism: Spermophilus citellus; assembly: GCF_964194105.1. Classification (NCBI taxonomy): domain Eukaryota; kingdom Metazoa; phylum Chordata; class Mammalia; order Rodentia; family Sciuridae; genus Spermophilus; species Spermophilus citellus. Next base: position 33,622,483 of record NC_138191.1, on the reverse strand, counting down.
TAGCACAAACCGTGTTGGATTTAGAGTTCCAAATACATCTATCAATATAGGAGAAAACAGAGTGAAACCTAAAAATTCAAACTGTTACTGGAAATGAACGCTTCACCATAGAAGAACGAAATTTGGGGAACCAAGTCGGCTTAGTGTACTGATCATTACCTGAATTTATCATCCAGTTTGGGTGAAAAAATATTTGCTGAGATTTCTGGAGATTCGTAATTTTTGGAAACTCTGGAACCCCTTTCCATGAAAGTGTTTCTCGCCAGTCACTGCTTAGGGCTACATCAAGAGGAAACAAAACATAGAGATAGAACCGGAAACTACTTTATTGTGTCAAGTTTCAAGAAGCTAGCACAAACCGTGTTGGATTTAGAGTTCCAAATACATCTATCAATATAGGAGAAAACAGAGTGAAACCTAAAAATTCAAACTGTTAGTAGAAACGAACGCTTCAACATAGAAGAATGAAATTTGGGGACCTAAGTTGGCTTAGTGTACTGATCATTACCTGAAAGTATCATTCAGTTTGGGTTAAAAAATACTTGCTGAGATTTCTGGAGATTCGTAATTTTAGGGAGCTTGGCAACCCCTTTCCATGAAAGTGTTTCTCGCCAGTCACTGCATAGGCCTACTTCAAGAGGAAAGAACACATAGAGATAGAACGTGAAACTGCTTTATTTTTTCAAGTTTCAAGAAGCTAGCACAAACCGTGTTGGATTTAGAGTTCCAAATACATCTATCAATATAGGAGAAAACAGAGTGAAACCTAAAAATTCAAACTGTTAGTAGAAATGAACACTTCAACATAGAAGAATGAAATTTGGGGAACTAAGTTGGCGTAGTGTACTGATCATTACCTGAAAGTATCATCCAGTTTGTGTGCAAAAATACTTGCTGAGATTTCTGGAGTTTCGTAATTTTAGGAAGCTTGGCAACCCCTTTCCATGAAAGTGTTTCTCGCCAGTCACTGCATAGGGCTACTTAAAGAGGAAAGAACACATAGAGATAGAACATGAAACTGCTTTATTTTGTCAAGTTTCAAGAAGCTAGCACAAACCGTGTTGGATTTAGTGTTCCAAATACATCTATCAATATAGGAGAAAACAAAGTGAAAACTAAAAATTCAAACTGTTACTGGAAATGAACGCTTCACCATAGAAGAAAGAAATTTGGGGAACCAAGTCGGCTTAGTGTACTGATCATTACCTGAAAGTATCATCCAGTTTGGGTGAAAAAATATTTGCTGAGGTTTCTGGAGATTCGTAAGTTTTGGAAGATTGGCAACCCCTTTCCATGAAAGTGTTTCTCGCCAGTCACTGCTTAGGGCTACATCAAGAGGAAACAAAACATAGAGATAGAACCTGAAACTACTTTATTGTGTCAAGTTTCAAGAAGCTAGCACAAACCGTGTTGGATTTAGAGTTCCAAATACATCTATCAATATGGGAGAAAACAGAGTGAAACCTAAAAATTCAAACTGTTAGTAGAAACGAACGCTTCAACATAGAAGAATGAAATTTGGGGAACTAAGTTGGCTTAGTGTACTGATCATTACCTGAAAGTATCATGCAGTTTGGGTGAAAAAATACTTGCTGAGATTTCTGGAGATTCGTAATGTTAGGAAGTAAGGCAACCCCTTTCCATGAAAGTGTTTCTCGCCAGTCACTGCATAGGCCTACTTCAAGAGGAAAGAACAAATAGAGACAGAACGTGAAAATGCTTTATTTTGTCAAGTATCCAGAAGGTAGCACAAACCGTGTTGGATTTAGAGTTCCAAATACATCTATCAATATAGGATAAAACAGAGTGAAACCTAAAAATTCAAACTGTTACTGGAAATGAACGCTTCAAAATAGAAGAACGAAATTTGGGGAACCAAGTCGGCTTAGTGTACTGATCATTACCTGAAAGTATCATCCAGTTTGGGTGAAAAAATATTTGCTGAGATTTCTGGAGATTCGTAATTTTTGGAAGCTTGGGAACCCCTTTCCATGAAAGTGTTTCTCGCCAGTCACTGCTTAGGGCTACATCAAGAGGAAACAAAACATAGAGATAGAACGTGAAACTGCTATATTTTGTCAAGTTTCAAGAAGCTAGCACAAACCGTGTTGGATTTAGAGTTCCAAATACATCTATCAATATAGGAGAAAACAGAGTGAAACCTAAAAATTCAAACTGTTAGTAGAAACGAACGCTTCAACATAGAAGAATGAAATTTGGGGACCTAAGTTGGCTTAGTGTACTGATCATTACCTGAAAGTATCATTCAGTTTGGGTGAAAAAATACTTGCTGAGATTTCTGGAGATTCGTAATTTTAGGGAGCTTGGCAACCCCTTTCCATGAAAGTGTTTCTCGCCAGTCACTGCATAGGCCTACTTCAAGAGGAAAGAACACATAGAGATAGAACGTGAAACTGCTTTATTTTGTCAAGTTTCAAGAAGCTAGCACAAACCGTGTTGGATTTAGAGTTCCAAATACATCTATCAATATAGGAGAAAACAGAGTGAAACCTAAAAATTCAAACTGTTACTGGAAATGAACGCTTCACCATAGAAGAACAAAATTTGGGGAACCAAATCGGCTTAGTGTACTGATCATTACCTGAAAGTATCATCCAGTTTGGGTGAAAAAATATTTGCTGAGATTTCTGGAGATTCGTAATTTTTGGAAGCTTGGCAACCCCTTTCCATGAAAGTGTTTCTCGCCAGTCACTGCTTAGGGCTACATCATGAGGAAACAAAACATAGAGATAGAACCGGAAACTACTTTATTGTGTCAAGTTTCGAGAAGCTAGCACAAACCGTGTTGGATTTAGAGTTCCAAATACATCTATCAATATAGGAGAAAACAGAGTGAAACCTAAAAATTCAAACTGTTAGTAGAAACGAATGCTTCAACATAGAAGAATGAAATTTGGGGAACTAAGTTGGCTTAGTGTACTGATCATTACCTGAAAGTATCATCCAGTTTGGGTGAAAAAATACTGGCTGAGATTTCTGGAGATTCGTAATTTTAGGAAGCTTGGCAACCCCTTTCCATGAAAGTGTTTCTCGCCAGTCACTGCATAGGCCTACTTCAAGAGGAAAGAACACATAGAGATAGAACATGAAACTGCTTTATTTTGTCAAGTTTCAAGAAGCTAGCACAAACCGTGTTGGATTTAGTGTTCCAAATACATCTATCAATATAGGAGAAAACAAAGTGAAACCTAAAAATTCAAACTGTTACTGGAAATGAACGCTTCACCATAGAAGAAAGAAATTTGGGGAACCAAGTCGGCTTAGTGTACTGATCATTACCTGAAAGTATCATCCAGTTTGGGTGAAAAAATATTTGCTGAGGTTTCTGGAGATTCGTAAGTTTTGGAAGATTGGCAACCCCTTTCCATGAAAGTGTTTCTCGCCAGTCACTGCTTAGGGCTACATCAAGAGGAAACAAAACATAGAGATAGAACCTGAAACTACTTTATTGTGTCAAGTTTCAAGAAGCTAGCACAAACCGTGTTGGATTTAGAGTTCCAAATACATCTATCAATATGGGAGAAAACAGAGTGAAACCTAAAAATTCAAACTGTTAGTAGAAACGAACGCTTCAACATAGAAGAATGAAATTTGGGGAACTAAGTTGGCTTAGTGTACTGATCATTACCTGAAAGTATCATCCAGTTTGGGTGAAAAAATACTTGCTGAGATTTCTGGAGATTCGTAATGTTAGGAAGTAAGGCAACCCCTTTCCATGAAAGTGTTTCTCGCCAGTCACTGCATAGGCCTACTTCAAGAGGAAAGAACAAATAGAGACAGAACGTGAAAATGCTTTATTTTGTCAAGTATCCAGAAGGTAGCACAAACCGTGTTGGATTTAGAGTTCCAAATACATCTATCAATATAGGATAAAACAGAGTGAAACCTAAAAATTCAAACTGTTACTGGAAATGAACGCTTCACCATAGAAGAACGAAATTTGGGGAACCAAGTCGGCTTAGTGTACTGATCATTACCTGAAAGTATCATCCAGTTTGGGTGAAAAAATATTTGCTGAGATTTCTGGAGATTCGTAATTTTTGGAAGCTTGGGAACCCCTTTCCATGAAAGTGTTTCTCGCCAGTCACTGCTTAGGGCTACATCAAGAGGAAACAAAACATAGAGATAGAACGTGAAACTGCTATATTTTGTCAAGTTTCAAGAAGCTAGCACAAACCGTGTTGGATTTAGAGTTCCAAATACATCTATCAATATAGGAGAAAACAGAGTGAAACCTAAAAATTCAAACTGTTACTGGAAATGAACGCTTCAACATAGAAGAACGAAATTTGGGGAACCAAGTCGGCTTAGTGTACTGATCATTACCTGAAAGTGTCATCCAGTTTGGGTGAAAAAATATTTGCTGAGATTTCTGGAGATTCGTAATTTTTGGAAGCTTGGCAACCCCTTTCCATGAAAGTGTTTCTCGCCAGTCACTGCTTAGGGCTACATCAAGAGGAAACAAAACATAGAGATAGAACGTGAAACTGCTTTATTTGGTCAAGTTTCAAGAAGCTAGCAGAAACCGTGTTGGATTTAGAGTTCCAAATACATCTATCTATATAGGAGAAAACAGAGTGAAACCTAAAAATTCAAAGTGTTACTGGAAATGAATGCTTCACCATAGAAGAACGAAATTTGGGGAACCAAGTCGGCTTAGGGTACTGATCATTACCTGAAAGTATCATCCAGATTGGGTGAAAAAATATTTGCTGAGATTTCTGGAGATTCTTAATTTTTGGAACCTTGGCAACCCCTTTCCATGAAAGTGTTTCTCCCCAGTCACTGCTTAGGGCTACATCAAGAGGAAACAAAACATAGAGATAGAACCTGAAACTACTTTATTGTCTCAAGTTTCAAGAAGCTAGCACAAACCGTGTTGGATTTAGAGTTCCAAATACATCTATCAATATAGGAGAAAACAGAGTGAAACCTAAAAATTCAAACTGTTACTGGAAATGAACGCTTCACCATAGCAGAACGAAATTTGGGGAACCAAGTCGGCTTAGTGTATTGATCATTACCTGAAAGTATCATCCAGTTTGGGTGAAAAAATACTTGCTGAGATTTCTGGAGATTCGTAATTTTTGGAAGCTTGGGAACCCCTTTCCATGAAAGTGTTTCTCGCCAGTCACTGCTTAGGGCTACATCAAGAGGAAACAAAACATAGAGATAGAACCGGAATCTACTTTATTGTATCAAGTTTCAAGAAGCTAGCACAAACCGTGTTGGATTTAGAGTTCCAAATACATCTATCAATATAGGAGAAAACAGAGTGAAACCTAAAAATTCAAACTGTTAGTAGAAACGAACGCTTCAACATAGAAGAATGAAATTTGGGGAACTAAGTTTTCTTAGTGTACTGATCATTACCTGAAAGTATCATCTAGTTTGGGTGAAAAAATACTTGCTGAGATTTCTGGAGATTCGTAATTTTAGGAAGGTTGGCAACCCCTTTCCATGAAAGTGTTTCTCGCCAGTCACTGCATAGGCCTACTTCAAGAGGAAAGAACACATAGAGATAGAACGTGAAACTGCTTTATTTTCTCAAGTTTCCAGAAGCTAGCACAAACCGTGTTGGATTTAGAGTTCCAAATACATCTAACAATATAGGAGAAAACAGAGTGAAACCTAAAAATTCAAACTGTTACTGGAAATGAACGCTTCACCATAGAAGAACGAAATTTGGGGAACCAAGTCGGATTAGTGCACTTATCATTACCTGAAAGTATCATCCAGTTTGGGTGAAAAAATATTTGCTGAGATTTCTGGAGATTCGTAATTTTTGGAAGCTTGGGATCCCCTTTCCATGAAAGTGTTTCTCGCCAGTCACTGCTTAGGGCTACATCAAGAGGAAACAAAACATACAGATAGAACGTGAAACTGCTTTATTTGTCAAGTATCCAGAAGGTAGCACAAACCGTGTTGGATTTAGAGTTCCAAATACATCTATCAATATAGGAGAAAACAGAGTGAAACCTAAAAATTCAAACTGTTACTGGAAATGAACGCTTCACCATAGAAGAACGAAATTTGGGGAACCAAGTCGGCTTAGTGTACTGATCATTACCTGAAAGTATCATCAAGTTTGGGTGAAAAAATACTCGCTGAGATTTCTGGAGATACGTAATTTTAGGAAGCTTGGCAACCCCTTTCCATGAAAGTGTTTCTCGCCAGTCACTGCATAGGGCTACATCAAGAGGAAACAAAACATAGAGATAGAACCTGAAACTACTTTATTGTCTCAAGTTTCAAGAAGCTAGCACAAACCGTGTTGGATTTAGAGTTCCAAATACATCTATCAATATAGGAGAAAACAGAGTGAAACCTAAAAATTCAAACTGTTAGTAGAAACGAACGCTTCAACATAGAAGAATGAAATTTGGGGAACTAAGTTGGCTTAGTGTACTGATCATTACCTGAAAGTATCATCCAGTTTGGGTGCAAAAATACTGGCTGAGATTTCTGGAGATTCGTAATTTTACGAAGCTTGGCAACCCCTTTCCATGAAAGTGTTTCTCGCCAGTCACTGCATAGGCCTACTTCAAGAGGAAAGAACACATAGAGATAGAACGTGAAACTGCTTTATTTGGTCAAGTTTCAAGAAGCTAGCACAAACCGTGTTGTATTTAGAGTTCCAAAAACATCTATCAATATAGGAGAAAACAGAGTGAAACCTAAAAATTCAAACTGTTACTGGAAATGAACGCTTCACCATAGAAGAACGAAATTTGGGGAACCAAGTCGCCTTAGTGTATTGATCATTACCTGAAATTATCATCCAGTTTGGGTGAAAAAATACTCGCTGAGATTTCTGGAGATTCGTAATTTTAGGAAGCTTGCCAACCCCTTTCCATGAAAGTGTTTCTCGCCAGTCACTGCATAGGCCTACTTCAAGAGGAAAGAACACATAGAGATAGAACGTGAAACTGCTTTATTTGGTCAAGTTTCAAGAAGCTAGCACAAACCGTGTTGGATTTAGAGTTCCAAATAAATCTATCAATATAGGAGAAAACAGAGTGAAACCTAAAAATTCAAACTGTTACTGGAAATGAACGCTTCACCATAGAAGTACGAAATTTGGGGAACCAAGTCGGCTTAGTGTACTGATCATTACCTGAAAGTATCATCCAGATTGGGTGAAAAAATATTTGCTGAGATTTCTGGAGATTCGTAAGTTTTGGAAGCTTGGCAACCCCTTTCCATGAAAGTGTTTCTCCCCAGTCACTGCTTAGGGCTACATCAAGAGGAAACAAAACATAGAGATAGAACCTGAAACTACTTTATTGTCTCAAGTTTCAAGAAGCTAGCAGAAACCGTGTTGGATTTAGAGTTCCAAATACATCTATCAATATAGGAGAAAAACAGAGTGAAACCTAAAAATTCAAACTGTTAGTAGAAACGAACACTTCAACATAGAAGAATGAAATTTGGGGAACTAAGTTGGTTTAGTGTACTGATCATTACCTGAAAGTATCATCCAGTTTGGGTGAAAAAATACTTGATGAGATTTCTGGAGATTCGTAATTTTACGAAGCTTGGCAACCCCTTTCCATGAAAGTGTTTCTCGCCAGTCACTGCATAGGCCTACTTCAAGAGGAAAGAACACATAGAGATAGAACGTGAATCTGCTTTATTTGGTCAAGTTTCCAGAAGCTAGCACAAACCGTGTTGTATTTAGAGTTCCAAAAACATCTATCAATATAGGAGAAAACAGAGTGAAACCTAAAAATTCAAACTGTTACTGGAAATGAACGCTTCAACATAGAAGAACGAAATTTGGGGAACCAAGTCGGCTTAGTGTACTGATCATTACCTGAAAGTATCATCCAGTTTGGGTGAAAAAATATTTGCTGAGATTTCTGGAGATTCGTAATTTTTGGAAGCTTGGCAACCCCTTTCCATGAAAGTGTTTCTCACCAGTCACTGCTTAGGGCTACATCAAGAGGAAACAAAACATAGAGATAGAACGTGAAACTGCTTTATTTTGTCAAGTTTCAAGAAGCTAGCACAAACCGTGTTGGATTTAGAGTTCCAAATACATCTATCAATATAGGAGAAAACAGAGTGAAACCTAAAAATTCAAACTGTTACTGGAAATGAACGCTTCACCATAGAAGAACGAAATTTGGGGAACCAAGTCGGCTTAGTGTACTGATCATTACCTGAAAGTATCATCCAGTTTGGGTGAAAAAATATTTGCTGAGATTTCTGGAGATTCGTAAGTTTTGGAAGCTTGGCAACCCCTTTCCATGAAAGTGTTTCTCGCCAGTCACTGCTTAGGGCTACATCAAGAGGAAACAAAACATAGAGATAGAACCTGAAACTACTTTATTGTCTCAAGTTTCAAGAAGCTAGCACAAACCGTGTTGGATTTAGAGTTCCAAATACATCTATCAATATAGGAGAAAACAGAGTGAAACCTAAAAATTCAAACGGTTAGTAGAAACGAACGCTTCAACATAGAAGAATGAAATTTGGGGAACTAAATTGGCTTAGTGTACTGATCATTACCTGAAAGTATCATCCAGTTTGTGTGAAAAAATACTTGCTGAGATTTCTGGAGATTCATAATTTTAGGAAGCTTGGCAACCCCTTTCCATGAAAGTGTTTCTCGCCAGTCACTGCATAGGCCTACTTCAAGAGGAAAGAACACATAGAGATAGAACGTGAAACTGCTTTATTTGGTCAAGTTTCCAGAAGCTAGCACAAACCGTGTTGGATTTAGAGTTCCAAATACATCTATCAATATAGGAGAAAACAGAGTGAAACCTAAAAATTCAAACTGTTACTGGAAATGAACGCTTCAACATAGAAGAACGAAATTTGCGGAAACAAGTCGGCTTAGTGTACTGATCATTACCTGAAAGTATCATCCAGTTTGGGTGAAAAAATATTTGCTGAGATTACTGGAGATTCGTAATTTTTGGAAGCTTGGCAACCCCTTTCCATGAAAGTGTTTCTCGCCAGTCACTGCTTAGGGCTACATCAAGAGGAAACAAAACATAGAGATAGAAACTGAAACTACTTTATTGTCTCAAGATTCAAGAAGCTAGCACAAACCGTGTTGGATTTAGAGTTCCAAATACATCTATCAATATAGGAGAAAACAGAGTGAAACCTAAAAATTCAAACTGTTAGTAGAAACGAACGCTTCAACATAGAAGAATGAAATTTGGGGAACTAAGTTGGCTTAGTGTACTGATCATTACCTGAAAGTATCATCCAGTTTGGGTGAAAAAATACTTGCTGAGATTTCTGGAGATTCGTAATTTTAGGAAGCTTGGCAACCCCTTTCCATGAAAGTGTTTTTCGCCAGTCACTGCATAGGGCTTCTTTAAGAGGAAAGAACACATAGAGATAGAACGTGAACCTGCTTTATTTTGTCAAGTTTCAAGAAGCTAGCACAAACCGTGTTGGATTTAGAGTTCCAAATACATCCATCTATATAGGAGAAAACAGAGTGAAACCTAAAAATTCAAACTGTTACTGGAAATGAACGCTTCACCATAGAAGAACGAAATTTGGGGAACCAAGTCGGCTTAGTGTACTGATCATTACCTGAAAGTGTCATCCAGTTTGGGTGAAAAAATGTTTGGTGAGATTTCTGGAGATTCGTAATTTTTGGAAGCTTGGCAACCCCTTTCCATGAAAGTGTTTCTCGCCAGTCACTGCTTAGGGCTACATCAAGAGGAAACAAAACATAGAGATAGAACGTGAAACTGCTTTATTTTGTCAAATTTCAAGAAGCTAGCACAAACCGTGTTGGATTTAGAGTTCCAAATACATCTATCAATATAGGAGAAAACAGAGTGAAACCTAAAAATTCAAACTGTTACTGGAAATGAACGCTTCACCATAGAAGAACGACATTTGGGGAACCAAGTCGGCTTAGTGTACTGATCATTACCTGAAAGTATCATCCAGTTTGGGTGAAAAAATATTTGCTGAGATTTCTGGAGATTCGTAATTTTTGGAAGCTTGGCAACCCCTTTCCATGAAAGTGTTTCTCGCGAGCCACTGCTTAGGGCTACATCAAGAGGAAACAAAACATAGAGATAGAACCTGAAACTACTTTATTGTCTCAAGTTTCAAGAAGCTAGCACAAACCGTGTTGGATTTAGAGTTCCAAATACATCTATCAATATAGGAGAAAACAGAGTGAAACCTAAAAATTCAAACTGTTACTGGAAATGAATGCTTCACCATAGAAGAACGAAATTTGGGGAACCAAGTCGGCTTAGTGTACTGATCATTACCTGAAAGTATCATCCAGTTTGGGTGAAAAAATACTTGCTGAGATTTCTGGAGATTCGTAATTTTAGGAAGCTTGGCAACCCCTTTCCATGAAAGTGTTTCTCGCCAGTCACTGCATAGGCCTACTTCAAGAGGAAAGAACACATAGAGATAGAACGTGAAACTGCTTTATTTGGTCAAGTTTCCAGAAGCTAGCACAAACCGTGTTGGATTTAGAGTTCCAAATACATCTATCAATATAGGAGAAAACAGAGTGAAACCTAAAAATTCAAACTGTTACTGGAAATGAACGCTTCAACATAGAAGAACGAAATTTGCGGAACCAAGTCGGCTTAGTGTACTGATCATTACCTGAAAGTATCATCCAGTTTGGGTGAAAAAATATTTGCTGAGATTACTGGAGATTCGTAATTTTTGGAAGCTTGGCAACCCCTTTCCATGAAAGTGTTTCTCGCCAGTCACTGCTTAGGGCTACATCAAGAGGAAACAAAACATAGAGATAGAAACTGAAACTACTTTATTGTCTCAAGATTCAAGAAGCTAGCACAAACCGTGTTGGATTTAGAGTTCCAAATACATCTATCAATATAGGAGAAAACAGAGTGAAACCTAAAAATTCAAACTGTTAGTAGAAACGAACGCTTCAACATAGAAGAATGAAATTTGGGGAACTAAGTTGGCTTAGTGTACTGATCATTACCTGAAAGTATCATCCAGTTTGGGTGAAAAAATACTTGCTGAGATTTCTGGAGATTCGTAATTTTAGGAAGCTTGGCAACCCCTTTCCATGAAAGTGTTTCTCGCCAGTCACTGCATAGGGCTTCTTTAAGAGGAAAGAACACATAGAGATAGAATGTGAACCTGCTTTATTTTGTCAAGTTTCAAGAAGCTAGCACAAACCGTGTTGGATTTAGAGTTCCAAATACATCTATCTATATAGGAGAAAACAGAGTGAAACCTAAAAATTCAAACTGTTACTGGAAATGAACGCTTCACCATAGAAGAACGAAATTTGGGGAACCAAGTCGCCTTAGTGTACTGATCATTACCTGAAAGTGTCATCCAGTTTGGGTGAAAAAATGTTTGGTGAGATTTCTGGAGATTCGTAATTTTTGGAAGCTTGGCAATCCCTTTCCATGAAAGTGTTTCTCGCCAGTCACTGCTAAGGGCTACATCAAGAGGAAACAAAACATAGAGATAGAACGTGAAACTGCTTTATTTTGTCAAGTTTCAAGAAGCTAGCACAAACCGTGTTGGATTTAGAGTTCCAAATACATCTATCAATATAGGAGAAAACAGAGTGAAACCTAAAAATTCAAACTGTTACTGGAAATGAACGCTTCACCATAGAAGAACGAAATTTGGGGAACCAAGTCGGCTTAGTGTACTGATCATTACCTGAAAGTATCATCCAGTTTGGGTGAAAAAATGTTTGGTGAGATTTCTGGAGATTCGTAATTTTTGGAAGCTTGGCAACCCCTTTCCATGAAAGTGTTTCTAGCCAGTCACTGCTTAGGGCTACATCAAGAGGAAACAAAACATAGAGAGAGAACCTGAAACTACTTTATTGTCTCAAGTTTCAAGAAGCTAGCACAAACCGTGTTGGATTTAGAGTTCCAAATACATCTATCAATATAGGAGAAAACAGAGTGAAACCTAAAAATTCAAACGGTTAGTAGAAACGAACGCTTCAACATAGAAGAATGAAATTTGGGGAACTAAATTGGCTTAGTGTACTGATCATTACCTGAAAGTATCATCCAGTTTGGGTGAAAAAATACTTGCTGAGATTTCTGGAGATTCGTAATTTTAGGAAGCTTGGCAACCCCTTTCCATGAAAGTGTTTCTCGCCAGTCACTGCATAGGCCTACTTCAAGAGGAAAGAACACATAGAGATAGAACGTGAAACTGCTTTATTTGGTCAAGTTTCCAGAAGCTAGCACAAACCGAGTTGGATTTAGAGTTCCAAATACATCTATCAATATAGGAGAAAACAGAGTGAAACCTAAAAATTCAAACTGTTACTGGAAATGAACGCTTCACCATAGAAGAACGAAATTTGGGGAACCAAGTCGACTTAGTGTACTGATCATTACCTGAAAGTATCATCCAGTTTGGGTGAAAAAATACTTGCTTAGATTTCTGGAGATTCGTAATTTTAGGAAGCTTGGCAACCCCTTTCCATGAAAGTGTTTCTCGCCAGTCACTGCATAGGCCTACTTCAAGAGGAAAGAACACATAGAGTTCGAACGTGAAACTGCTTTATTTTGTCAAGTTTCAAGAAGCTAGCACAAACCGTGTTGGATTTAGAGTTCCAAATACATCTATCAATATAGGAGAAAACAGAGTGAAACCTAAAAATTCAAACTGTTACTGGAAATGAACGCTTCACCATAGAAGAACGAAATTTGGGGAACCAAGTCAGCTTAGTGTACTGATCATTACCTGAATTTATCATCCAGTTTGGGTGAAAAAATATTTGCTGAGATTTCTGGAGATTCGTAAGTTTTGGAAACTTGAGAACCCCTTTCCATGAAAGTGTTTCTCTCCAGTCACTGCTTAGGGCTACATCAAGAGGAAACAAAACATAGAGATAGAACTGGAAACTACTTTATTGTGTCAAGTTTCAAGAAGCTAGCACAAACCGTGTTGGATTTAGAGTTCCAAATACATCTATCAATATAGGAGAAAACAGAGTGAAACCTAAAAATTCAAACTTAGTAGAAACGAACGCTTCAACATAGAAGAATGAAATTTGGGCAACTAAGTTGGCTTAGTGTACTGATCATTACCTGAAAGTATCATCCAGTTTGGGTGAAAAAATACTTGCTGAGATTTCTGGAGATTCGTAATTTTAGGAAGCTTGGCAACCCCTTTCCATGAAAGTGTTTCTCGCCAGTCACTGCATAGGCCTACTTCAAGAGGAAAGAACACATAGAGATAGAACGTGAAACTGCTTTATTTTGTCAAGTTTCCAGAAGCTAGCACAAACCGTGTTGGATTTAGAGTTCCAAATACATCTATCAATATAGGAGAAAACAGAGTGAAACCTAAAAATTCAAACTGTTACTGGAAATGAACGCTTCACCATAGAAAAACGAAATTTGGGGAACCAAGTCGGCTTAGTGTACTGATCATTACCTGAAAGTATCATCCAGTTTGGGTGAAAAAATACTTGCTGAGATTTCTGGAGATTCGTAATTTTAGGAAGCTTGGGAACCCCTTTCCATGAAAGTGTTTCTCGCCAGTCACTGCTTAGGGCTACATCAAGAGGAAACAAAACATAGAGATAGAACGTGAAACTGCTGTATTTTGCCAAGTTTCAAGAAGCTAGCACAAACCCTGTTGGATTTAGAGTTCCAAATACATCTATCAATATAGGAGAAAACAGAGTGAAACCTAAAAATTCAAACTGTTACTGGAAATGAACGCTTCAACATAGAAGAACGAAATTTGGGGAACCAAGTCGGCTTAGTGTACTGATCATTACCTGAAAGTGTCATCCAGTTTGGGTGAAAAAATATTTGCTGAGATTTCTGGAGATTCCTAATTTTTGGAAGCTTGGCAACCCCTTTCCATGAAAGTGTTTCTCGCCAGTCACTGCTTAGGGCTACATCAAGAGGAAATAAAACATAGAGATAGAACGTGAAACTGCTTTATTTGGTAAAGTTTCAAGAAGCTAGCACAAACCGTGTTGGTTTTAGAGTTCCAAATACATCTATCAATATAGGAGAAAACAGAGTGAAACCTAAAAATTCAAACTGTTACTGGAAATGAACGCTTCAACATAAAAAAATGAAATTTGGGGAACCAAGTCGGCTTAGTGTATTGATCATTACCTGAAAGTATCATCCAGTTTGGGTGAAAAAATACTTGCTGAGATTTCTGGAGATTCGTAATTTTTGGAAGCTTGGGAACCCCTTTCCAAGAAAGTGTTTCTCGCCAGTCACTGCTTAGGGCTACATCAAGAGGAAACAAAACATAGAGATAGAACCGGAAACTACTTTATTGTATCAAGTTTCAAGAAGCTAGCACAAACCGTGTTGGATTTAGAGTTCCAAATACATCTATCAATATAGGAGAAAACAGAGTGAAACCTAAAAATTCAAACTGTTAGTAGAAACGAACGCTTCAACATAGAAGAATGAAATTTGGGGAACTAAGTTTTCTTAGTGTACTGATCATTACCTGAAAGTATCATCTAGTTTGGGTGAAAAAATACTTGCTGAGATTTCTGGAGATTCGTAATTTTAGGAAGGTTGGCAACCCCTTTCCATGAAAGTGTTTCTCGCCAGTCACTGCATAGGCCTACTTCAAGAGGAAAGAACACATAGAGATAGAACGTGAAACTGCTTTATTTTCTCAAGTTTCCAGAAGCTAGCACAAACCGTGTTGGATTTAGAGTTCCAAATACATCTAACAATATAGGAGAAAACAGAGTGAAACCTAAAAATTCAAACTGTTACTGGAAATGAACGCTTCACCATAGAAGAACGAAATTTGGGGAACCAAGTCGGCTTAGTGTACTGATCATTACCTGAAAGTATCATCAAGTTTGGGTGAAAAAATATTTGCTGAGATTTCTGGAGATTCGTAATTTTTGGAAGCTAGGGATCCCCTTTCCATGAAAGTGTTTCTCGCCAGTCACTGCTTAGGGCTACATCAAGAGGAAACAAAACATAGAGATAGAACGTGAAACTGCTTTATTTTGTCAAGTTTCAAGAAGCTAGCACAAACCCTGTTGGATTTAGAGTTCCAAATACATCTATCAATATAGGAGAAAACAGAGTGAAACCTAAAAATTCAAACTGTTACTGGAAATGAACGCTTCACCATAGAAGAACGAAATTTGGGGAACCAAGTCGGCTTAGTGTACTGATCATTACCTGAAAGTATCATCAAGTTTGGGTGAAAAAATACTCGCTGAGATTTCTGGAGATACGTAATTTTAGGAAGCTTGGCAACCCCTTTCCATGAACGTGTTTCTCGCCAGTCACTGCATAGGGCTACATCAAGAGGAAACAAAACATAGAGATAGAACCTGAAACTACTTTATTGTCTCAAGTTTCAAGAAGCTAGCACAAACCGTGTTGGATTTAGAGTTCCAAATACATCTATCAATATAGGAGAAAACAGAGTGAAACCTAAAAATTCAAACTGTTAGTAGAAACGAACGCTTCAACATAGAAGAATGAAATTTGGGGAACTAAGTTGGCTTAGTGTACTGATCATTACCTGAAAGTATCATCCAGTTTGGGTGCAAAAATACTGGCTGAGATTTCTGGAGATTCGTAATTTTACGAAGCTTGGCAACCCCTTTCCATGAAAGTGTTTCTCGCCAGTCACTGCATAGGCCTACTTCAAGAGGAAAGAACACATAGAGATAGAACGTGAAACTGCTTTATTTGGTCAAGTTTCAAGAAGCTAGCACAAACCGTGTTGTATTTAGAGTTCCAAAAACATCTATCAATATAGGAGAAAACAGAGTGAAACCTAAAAATTCAAACTGTTACTGGAAATGAACGCTTCACCATAGAAGAACGAAATTTGGGGAACCAAGTCGCCTTAGTGTATTGATCATTACCTGAAAGTATCATCCAGTTTGGGTGAAAAAATACTCGCTGAGATTTCTGGAGATTCGTAATTTTAGGAAGCTTGCCAACCCCTTTCCATGAAAGTGTTTCTCGCCAGTCACTGCATAGGCCTACTTCAAGAGGAAAGAACACATAGAGATAGAACGTGAAACTGCTTTATTTGGTCAAGTTTCAAGAAGCTAGCACAAACCGTGTTGGATTTAGAGTTCCAAATAAATCTATCAATATAGGAGAAAACAGAGTGAAACCTAAAAATTCAAACTGTTACTGGAAATGAACGCTTCACCATAGAAGTACGAAATTTGGGGAACCAAGTCGGCTTAGTGTACTGATCATTACCTGAAAGTATCATCCAGATTGGGTGAAAAAATATTTGCTGAGATTTCTGGAGATTCGTAAGTTTTGGAAGCTTGGCAACCCCTTTCCATGAAAGTGTTTCTCCCCAGTCACTGCTTAGGGCTACATCAAGAGGAAACAAAACATAGAGATAGAACCTGAAACTACTTTATTGTCTCAAGTTTCAAGAAGCTAGCAGAAACCGTGTTGGATTTAGAGTTCCAAATACATCTATCAATATAGGAGAAAACAGAGTGAAACCTAAAAATTCAAACTGTTAGTAGAAACGAACGCTTCAACATAGAAGAATGAAATTTGGGGAACTAAGTTGGTTTAGTGTACTGATCATTACCTGAAAGTATCATCCAGTTTGGGTGAAAAAATACTTGATGAGATTTCTGGAGATTCGTAATTTTACGAAGCTTGGCAACCCCTTTCCATGAAAGTGTTTCTCGCCAGTCACTGCATAGGCCTACTTCAAGAGGAAAGAACACATAGAGATAGAACGTGAATCTGCTTTATTTGGTCAAGTTTCCAGAAGCTAGCACAAACCGTGTTGTATTTAGAGTTCCAAAAACATCTATCAATATAGGAGAAAACAGAGTGAAACCTAAAAATTCAAACTGTTACTGGAAATGAACGCTTCAACATAGAAGAACGAAATTTGGGGAACCAAGTCGGCTTAGTGTACTGATCATTACCTGAAAGTATCATCCAGTTTGGGTGAAAAAATATTTGCTGAGATTTCTGGAGATTCGTAATTTTTGGAAGCTTGGCAACCCCTTTCCATGAAAGTGTTTCTCGCCAGTCACTGCTTAGGGCTACATCAAGAGGAAACAAAACATAGAGATAGAACGTGAAACTGCTTTATTTTGTCAAGTTTCAAGAAGCTAGCACAAACCGTGTTGGATTTAGAGTTCCAAATACATCTATCAATATAGGAGAAAACAGAGTGAAACCTAAAAATTCAAACTGTTACTGGAAATGAACGCTTCACCATAGAAGAACGAAATTTGGGGAACCAAGTCGGCTTAGTGTACTGATCATTACCTGAAAGTATCATCCAGTTTGGGTGAAAAAATGTTTGGTGAGATTTCTGGAGATTCGTAATTTTTGGAAGCTTGGCAACCCCTTTCCATGAAAGTGTTTCTCGCCAGTCACTGCTTAGGGCTACATCAAGAGGAAACAAAACATAGAGATAGAACCTGAAACTACTTTATTGTCTCAATTTTCAAGAAGCTAGCACAAACCGTGTTGGATTTAGAGTTCCAAATACATCTATCAATATAGGAGAAAACAGAGTGAAACCTAAAAATTCAAACTGTTACTGGAAATGAACGCTTCACCATAGAAGAACGAAATTTGGGGAACCAAGTCAGCTTAGTGTACTGATCATTACCTGAATTTATCATCCAGTTTGGGTGAAAAAATATTTGCTGAGATTTCTGGAGATTCGTAAGTTTTGGAAACTTGAGAACCCCTTTCCATGAAAGTGTTTCTCTCCAGTCACTGCTTAGGGCTACATCAAGAGGAAACAAAACATAGAGATAGAACTGGAAACTACTTTATTGTGTCAAGTTTCAAGAAGCTAGCACAAACCGTGTTGGATTTAGAGTTCCAAATACATCTATCAATATAGGAGAAAACAGAGTGAAACCTAAAAATTCAAACTGTTAGTAGAAACGAACGCTTCAACATAGAAGAATGAAATTTGGGCAACTAAGTTGGCTTAGTGTACTGATCATTACCTGAAAGTATCATCCAGTTTGGGTGAAAAAATACTTGCTGAGATTTCTGGAGATTCGTAATTTTAGGAAGCTTGGCAACCCCTTTCCATGAAAGTGTTTCTCGCCAGTCACTGCATAGGCCTACTTCAAGAGGAAAGAACACATAGAGATAGAACGTGAAACTGCTTTATTTTGTCAAGTTTCCAGAAGCTAGCACAAACCGTGTTGGATTTAGAGTTCCAAATACATCTATCAATATAGGAGAAAACAGAGTGAAACCTAAAAATTCAAACTGTTACTGGAAATGAACGCTTCACCATAGAAAAACGAAATTTGGGGAACCAAGTCGGCTTAGTGTACTGATCATTACCTGAAAGTATCATCCAGTTTGGGTGAAAAAATATTTGCTGAGATTTCTGGAGATTCGTAATTTTTGGAAGCTTGGGAACCCCTTTCCATGAAAGTGTTTCTCGCCAGTCACTGCTTAGGGCTACATCAAGAGGAAACAAAACATAGAGATAGAACGTGAAACTGCTGTATTTTGCCAAGTTTCAAGAAGCTAGCACAAACCCTGTTGGATTTAGAGTTCCAAATACATCTATCAATATAGGAGAAAACAGAGTGAAACCTAAAAATTCAAACTGTTACTGGAAATGAACGCTTCAACATAGAAGAACGAAATTTGGGGAACCAAGTCGGCTTAGTGTACTGATCATTACCTGAAAGTGTCATCCAGTTTGGGTGAAAAAATATTTGCTGAGATTTCTGGAGATTCCTAATTTTTGGAAGCTTGGCAACCCCTTTCCATGAAAGTGTTTCTCGCCAGTCACTGCTTAGGGCTACATCAAGAGGAAATAAAACATAGAGATAGAACGTGAAACTGCTTTATTTGGTAAAGTTTCAAGAAGCTAGCACAAACCGTGTTGGTTTTAGAGTTCCAAATACATCTATCAATATAGGAGAAAACAGAGTGAAACCTAAAAATTCAAACTGTTAGTAGAAAAGAACGCTTCAACATAAAAAAATGAAATTTGGGGAACTAAGTTGGCTTAGTATACTGATCATTACCTGAAAGTATCATCCAGTCTGGGTGAAAAAATACTTGCTGAGATTTCTGGAGATTCGTAATTTTTGGAAGCTTGGCAACCCCTTTCCATGAAAGTGTTTCTCGCCAGTCACTGCTTAGGGCTAAATCATAAGGAAACAAAACATAGAGATAGAACCTGAAACTACTTTATTGTGTCAAGTTTCAAGAAGCTACCACAAACCGTGTTGGATTTAGAGTTTCAAATACATCTATCAATATAGGAGAAAACAGAGTGAAACCTAAAAATTCAAACTGTTAGTAGCAAGGAATGCTTCAACATAGAAGAATGAAATTTGGGGAACTAAGTTGGCTTAGTGTACTGATCATTACCTGAAAGTATCATCCAGTTTGGGTGAAAAAATACTTGGTGAGATTTCTGGAGATTCGTAATTTTTGGAAGCTTGGGAACCCCTTTCCATGAAAGTGTTTCTCGCCAGTCACTGCTTAGGGCTACATCAAGAGGAAACAAAACATAGAGATAGAACCGGAAACTACTTTATTGTGTCAAGTTTCAAGAAGCTAGCACAAACCGTGTTGGATTTAGAGTTCCAAATACATCTATCAATATAGGAGAAAACAGAGTGAAACCTAAAAATTCAAACTGTTAGTAGAAATGAACGCTTCAACATAGAAGAATGAAATTTGGGGAACTAAGTTGGCTTAGTATACTGATCATTACCTAAAAGTATCATCCAGTTTGGGTGCAAAAATACTTGCTGAGATTTCTGGAGATTCGTAATTTTAGGAAGCTTGGCAACCCCTTTCCATGAAAGTGTTTCTCGCCAGTCACTGCATAGGGCTACTTCAAGAGGAAAGAACACATAGAGATAGAACAGGAAACTGCTTTATTTTGTCAAGTTTCCAGAAGCTAGCACAAACCGTGTTGGATTTAGGGTTCCAAATACATCTATCAATATAGGAGAAAACAGAGTGAAACCTAAAAATTCAAACTGTTACTGGAAATGAACGCTTCACCATAGAAGAACGAAATTTGGGGAACGAAGTTGGCTTAGTGTACTGATCATTACCTGAAAGTATCATCCAGTTTGGGTGAAAAAATACTTGCTGAGATTTCTGGAGATTCGTAATTTTAGGAAGCTTGGCAACCCCTTTCCATGCAAGTGTTTCTCGCCAGTCACTGCATAGGGCTACTTCAAGAGGAAAGAACACATAGAGATAGAACATGAAACTGCTTTATTTTGTCAAGTTTCAAGAAGCTAGCACAAACCGTGTTGGATTTAGAGTTCCAAATACATCTATCAATATAGGAGAAAACAGAGTGAAACCTAAAAATTCAAACTGTTACTGGAAATGAACGCTTCAACATAGAAGAACGAAATTTGGGGAACCAAGTCGGCTTAGTTTACTGATCATTACCTGAAAGTATCATCCAGTTTGGGTGAAAAAATATTTGCTGAGATTTCTAAAGATTCGTAATTTTTGGAAGCTTGGGAACCCCTTTCCATGAAAGTGTTTCTCGCCAGTCACTGCTTAGGGCTACATCAAGAGGAAACAAAACATAGAGATAGAACGTGAAACTGCCTTATTTTGT
The DNA here is from genome assembly GCF_964194105.1 of Spermophilus citellus. Classification (NCBI taxonomy): domain Eukaryota; kingdom Metazoa; phylum Chordata; class Mammalia; order Rodentia; family Sciuridae; genus Spermophilus; species Spermophilus citellus. Next base: position 33,601,909 of record NC_138191.1, on the reverse strand, counting down.
CAAGTTTCAAGAAGCTAGCACAAACCGTGTTGGATTTAGAGTTCCAAATACATCTATCAATATAGGAGAAAACACAGTGAAACCGGAAAATTCAAACTGTTACTGGAAATGAACGCTTCACCATAGAAGAACGAAATTTGGGGAACGAAGTTGGCTTAGTGTACTGATCATTACCTGAAAGTATCATCCAGTTTGGGTGAAAAAATATTTGCTGAGATTTTTGGAGATTCATAATTTTTGGAAGCTTGGCAACACCTTTCCATGAAAGTGTTTCTCGCCAGTCACTGCTTAGGGCTACATCAAGAGGAAACAAAACATAGAGATAGAACCTGAAACTACTTTATTGTCTCAAGTTTCAAGAAGCTAGCACAAACCGTGTTGGATTTAGAGTTCCAAATACATCTATCAATATAGGAGAAAACAGAGTGAAACCTAAAAATTCAAACTGTTAGTAGAAACGAACGCTTCACCATAGAAGAACGAAATTTGGGGAACGAAGTTGGCTTAGTGTACTGATCATTACCTGAAAGTATCATCCAGTTTGGGTGAAAAAATACTTGCTGAGATTTCTGGAGATTCGTAATTTTAGGAAGCTTGGCAACCCCTTTCCATGAAAGTGTTTCTCGCCAGTCACTGCATAGGGCTACTTCAAGAGGAAAGAACACATAGAGATAGAACATGAAACTGCTTTATTTTGTCAAGTTTCAAGAAGCTAGCACAAACCGTGTTGGATTTAGAGTTCCAAATACATCTATCAATATAGGAGAAAACAGAGTGAAACCTAAAAATTCAAACTGTTACTGGAAATGAACGCTTCAACATAGAATAACGAAATTTGGGGAACCAAGTCGGCTTAGTTTACTGATCATTACCTGAAAGTATCATCCAGTTTGGGTGAAAAAATGTTTGGTGAGATTTCTAAAGATTCGTAATTTTTGGAAGCTTGGGAACCCCTTTCCATGAAAGTGTTTCTCGCCAGTCACTGCTTAGGGCTACATCAAGAGGAAACAAAACATAGAGATAGAACGTGAAACTGCCTTATTTTGTCAAGTTTCAAGAAGCTAGCACAAACCGTGTTGGATTTAGAGTTCCAAATACATCTATCAATATAGGAGAAAACAGAGTGAAACCTAAAAATTCAAACTGTTACTGGAAATGAACGCTTCACCATAGAAGAACGAAATTTGGGGAACGAAGTTGGCTTAGTGTACTGATCATTACCTGAAAGTATCATCCAGTTTGGGTGAAAAAATATTTGCTGAGATTTTTGGAGATTCATAATTTTTGGAAGCTTGGCAACACCTTTCCATGAAAGTGTTTCTCGCCAGTCACTGCTTAGGGCTACATCAAGAGGAAACAAAACATAGAGATAGAACCTGAAACTACTTTATTGTCTCAAGTTTCAAGAAGCTAGCACAAACCGTGTTGGATTTAGAGTTCCAAATACATCTATCAATATAGGAGAAAACAGAGTGAAACCTAAAAATTCAAACTGTTAGTAGAAACGAACGCTTCAACATAGAAGAATGAAATTTGGGGAACTAAGTTGGCTTAGTGTACTGATCATTACCTGAAAGTATCATCCAGTTTGGGTTAAAAAATACTTGCTGAGATTTCTGGAGATTCGTAATTTTAGGAAGCTTGGCAACCCCTTTCCATGAAAGTGTTTCTCGCCAGTCACTGCATAGGCCTACTTCAAGAGGAAAGAACACATAGAGATAGAACGTGAAACTGCTTTATTTTGTCAAGTTTCAAGAAGCTAGCACAAACCGTGGTGGATTTAGAGTTCCAAATACATCTATCAATATAGGAGAAAACAGAGTGAAACCTAAAAATTCAAACTGTTAGTAGAAATGAACGCTTCAACATAGAAGAATGAAATTTGGGGAACTAAGTTGGCTTAGTGTACTGATCATTACCTGAAAGTATCATCCAGTTTGGGTGAAAAAATACTGGCTGAGATTTCTGGAGATTCGTAATTTTAGGAAGCTTGGCAACCCCTTTCCATGAAAGTGTTTCTCGCCAGTCACTGCATAGGCCTACTTCAAGAGGAAAGAACACATAGAGATAGAACGTGAAACTGCTTTATTTTGTCAAGTTTCAAGAAGCTAGCACAAACCGTGTTGGTTTCAGAGTTCCAAATACATCTATCAATATAGGAGAAAACAGAGTGAAACCTAAAAATTCAAACTGTTAGTAGAAATGAACGCTTCAACATAGAAGAATGAAATTTGGGGAACTAAGTTGGCTTAGTGTACTGATCATTACCTGAAAGTATCATCCAGTTTGGGTGAAAAAATATTTGCTGAGATTTCTGGAGATTCGTAATTTTTGGAAGCTTGGCAACCCCTTTCCATGAAAGTGTTTCTCGCCAGTCACTGCTTAGGGCTACATCAAGAGGAAACAAAACGTGGAGATAGAACGTGAAACTGCTTTATTTTGTCAAGATTCAAGAAGCTAGCACAAACCTTGATTTAGAGTTCCAAATACATCTATCAATATAGGAGAAAACAGAGTGAAACCTAAAAATTCAAACTGTTAGTAGAAACGAACGCTTCAACATAGAATAATGAAATTTGGGGAACTAAGTTGGCTTAGTGTACTGATCACTACCTGAAAGTATCATCCAGTTTGGGTGAAAAAATACTTGCTGAGATTTCTGGAGATTCGTAATTTTAGGAAGCTTGGCAACCCCTTTCCATGAAAGTGTTTCTCGCCAGTCACTGCATAGGGCTACTTCAAGAGGAAAGAACACATAGAGATAGAACGTGAAACTGCTTTATTTTGTCACGTTTCCAGAAGCTAGCACAAACCGTGTTGGATTTAGAGTTCCAAATACATCTATCAATATAGGAGAAAACAGAGTGAAACCAAAAAATTCAAACTGTTACCGGAAATGAACGCTTCAACATAGAAGAACAAAATTTGGGGAACCAAGTCGGCTTAGTGTACTGATCATTACCTGAAAGTATCATCCAGTTTGGGTGAAAAAATATTTGCTGAGATTTCTGGAGATTCGTAATTTTTGGAAGCTTGGCAACCCCTTTCCATGAAAGTGTTTCTCGCCAGTCACTGCTTTGGGCTACATCAAGAGGAAACAAAACATAGAGATAGAACGTGAAACTGCTTTATTTTGTGAAGTTTCAAGAAGCTAGCACAAACCGTGTTGGATTTAGAGTTCCAAATACATCTATCTATATAGGAGAAAACAGAGTGAAACCTAAAAATTCAAACTGTTACTGGAAATGAACGCTTCACCATAGAAGAACGAAATTTGGGGAACCAAGTCGGCTTAGTGTACTGATCATTACCTGAAAGTTTCATCCAGTTTGGGTGAAAAAATGTTTGGTGAGATTTCTGGAGATTCGTAATTTTTGGAAGCTTGGCAACCCCTTTCCATGAAAGTGTTTCTCGCCAGTCACTGCTTAGGGCTACATCAAGAGGAAACAAAACATAGAGATAGAACGTGAAACTGCTTTATTTTGTCAAGTTTCAAGAAGCTAGCACAAACCGTGTTGGATTTAGAGTTCCAAATACATCTATCAATATAGGAGAAAACAGAGTGAAACCTAAAAATTCAAACTGTTACTGGAAATGAACGCTTCACCATAGAAGAACGAAATTTGGGGAACCAAGTCGGCTTAGTGTACTGATCATTACCTGAAAGTATCATCCAGTTTGGGTGAAAAAATATTTGCTGAGATTTCTGGAGATTCGTAATTTTTGGAAGCTTGGCAACCCCTTTCCATGAAAGTGTTTCTCGCGAGCCACTGCTTAGGGCTACATCAAGAGGAAACAAAACATAGAGATAGAACCTGAAACTACTTTATTGTCTCAAGTTTCAAGAAGCTAGCACAAACCGTGTTGGATTTAGAGTTCCAAATACATCTATCAATATAGGAGAAAACAGAGTGAAACCTAAAAATTCAAACTGTTACTGGAAATGAATGCTTCACCATTGAAGAACGAAATTTGGGGAACCAAGTCGGCTTAGTGTACTGATCATTACCTGAAAGTATCATCCAGTTTGGGTGAAAAAATACTTGCTGAGATTTCTGGAGATTCGTAATTTTAGGAAGCTTGGCAACCCCTTTCCATGAAAGTGTTTCTCGCCAGTCACTGCATAGGCCTACTTCAAGAGGAAAGAACACATAGAGATAGAACGTGAAACTGCTTTATTTGGTCAAGTTTCCAGAAGCTAGCACAAACCGTGTTGGATTTAGAGTTCCAAATACATCTATCAATATAGGAGAAAACAGAGTGAAACCTAAAAATTCAAACTGTTACTGGAAATGAACGCTTCAACATAGAAGAACGAAATTTGCGGAACCAAGTCGGCTTAGTGTACTGATCATTACCTGAAAGTATCATCCAGTTTGGGTGAAAAAATATTTGCTGAGATTACTGGAGATTCGTAATTTTGGAAGCTTGGCAACCCCTTTCCATGAAAGTGTTTCTCGCCAGTCACTGCTTAGGGCTACATCAAGAGGAAACAAAACATAGAGATAGAAACTGAAACTACTTTATTGTCTCAAGATTCAAGAAGCTAGCACAAACCGTGTTGGATTTAGAGTTCCAAATACATCTATCAATATAGGAGAAAACAGAGTGAAACCTAAAAATTCAAACTGTTAGTAGAAACGAACGCTTCAACATAGAAGAATGAAATTTGGGGAACTAAGTTGGCTTAGTGTACTGATCATTACCTGAAAGTATCATCCAGTTTGGGTGAAAAAATACTTGCTGAGATTTCTGGAGATTCGTAATTTTAGGAAGCTTGGCAACCCCTTTCCATGAAAGTGTTTCTCGCCAGTCACTGCATAGGGCTTCTTTAAGAGGAAAGAACACATAGAGATAGAACGTGAACCTGCTTTATTTTGTCAAGTTTCAAGAAGCTAGCACAAACCGTGTTGGATTTAGAGTTCCAAATACATCTATCTATATAGGAGAAAACAGAGTGAAACCTAAAAATTCAAACTGTTACTGGAAATGAACGCTTCACCATAGAAGAACGAAATTTGGGGAACCAAGTCGCGTTAGTGTACTGATCATTACCTGAAAGTGTCATCCAGTTTGGGTGAAAAAATGTTTGGTGAGATTTCTGGAGATTCGTAATTTTTAGAAGCTTGGCAACCCCTTTCCATGAAAGTGTTTCTCGCCAGTCACTGCTTAGGGCTACATCAAGAGGAAACAAAACATAGAGATAGAACGTGAAACTGCTTTATTTTGTCAAGTTTCAAGAAGCTAGCACAAACCGTGGTGGATTTAGAGTTCCAAATACATCTATCAATATAGGAGAAAACAGAGTGAAACCTAAAAATTCAAACTGTTACTGGAAATGAACGCTTCACCATAGAAGAACGAAATTTGGGGAACCAAGTCGGCTTAGTGTACTGATCATTACCTGAAAGTATCATCCAGTTTGGGTGAAAAAATGTTTGGTGAGATTTCTGGAGATTCGTAATTTTTGGATGCTTGGCAACCCCTTTCCATGAAAGTGTTTCTCGCCAGTCACTGCTTAGGGCTACATCAAGAGGAAACAAAACATAGAGATAGAACCTGAAACTACTTTATTGTCTCAATTTTCAAGAAGCTAGCACAAACCGTGTTGGATTTAGAGTTCCAAATACATCTATCAATATAGGAGAAAACAGAGTGAAACCTAAAAATTCAAACTGTTACTGGAAATGAACGCTTCACCATAGAAGAACGAAATTTGGGGAACCAAGTCAGCTTAGTGTACTGATCATTACCTGAATTTATCATCCAGTTTGGGTGAAAAAATATTTGCTGAGATTTCTGGAGATTCGTAAGTTTTGGAAACTTGAGAACCCCTTTCCATGAAAGTGTTTCTCTCCAGTCACTGCTTAGGGCTACATCAAGAGGAAACAAAACATAGAGATAGAACTGGAAACTACTTTATTGTGTCAAGTTTCAAGAAGCTAGCACAAACCGTGTTGGATTTAGAGTTCCAAATACATCTATCAATATAGGAGAAAACAGAGTGAAACCTAAAAATTCAAACTGTTAGTAGAAACGAACGCTTCAACATAGAAGAATGAAATTTGGGCAACTAAGTTGGCTTAGTGTACTGATCATTACCTGAAAGTATCATCCAGTTTGGGTGAAAAAATACTTGCTGAGATTTCTGGAGATTCGTAATTTTAGGAAGCTTGGCAACCCCTTTCCATGAAAGTGTTTCTCGCCAGTCACTGCATAGGCCTACTTCAAGAGGAAAGAACACATAGAGATGGAACGTGAAACTGCTTTATTTTGTCAAGTTTCCAGAAGCTAGCACAAACCGTGTTGGATTTAGAGTTCCAAATACATCTATCAATATAGGAGAAAACAGAGTGAAACCTAAAAATTCAAACTGTTACTGGAAATGAACGCTTCACCATAGAAAAACGAAATTTGGGGAACCAAGTCGGCTTAGTGTACTGATCATTACCTGAAAGTATCATCCAGTTTGGGTGAAAAAATATTTGCTGAGATTTCTGGAGATTCGTAATTTTTGGAAGCTTGGGAACCCCTTTCCATGAAAGTGTTTCTCGCCAGTCACTGCTTAGGGCTACATCAAGAGGAAACAAAACATAGAGATAGAACGTGAAACTGCTGTATTTTGCCAAGTTTCAAGAAGCTAGCACAAACCCTGTTGGATTTAGAGTTCCAAATACATCTATCAATATAGGAGAAAACAGAGTGAAACCTAAAAATTCAAACTGTTACTGGAAATGAACGCTTCAACATAGAAGAACGAAATTTGGGGAACCAAGTCGGCTTAGTGTACTGATCATTACCTGAAAGTGTCATCCAGTTTGGGTGAAAAAATATTTGCTGAGATTTCTGGAGATTCGTAATTTTTGGAAGCTTGGGAACCCCTTTCCATGAAAGTGTTTCTCGCCAGTCACTGCTTAGGGCTACATCAAGAGGAAATAAAACATAGATATAGAACGTGAAACTGCTTTATTTGGTAAAGTTTCAAGAAGCTAGCACAAACCGTGTTGGTTTTAGAGTTCCAAATACATCTATCAATATAGGAGAAAACAGAGTGAAACCTAAAAATTCAAACTGTTAGTAGAAAAGAACGCTTCAACATGAAAAAATGAAATTTGGGGAACTAAGTTGGCTTAGTATACTGATCATTACCTGAAAGTATCATCCAGTCTGGGTGAAAAAATACTTGCTGAGATTTCTGGAGATTCGTAATTTTTGGAAGCTTGGCAACCCCTTTCCATGAAAGTGTTTCTCGCCAGTCACTGCTTAGGGCTAAATCATAAGGAAACAAAACATAGAGATAGAACCTGAAACTACTTTATTGTGTCAAGTTTCAAGAAGCTACCACAAACCGTGTTGGATTTAGAGTTTCAAATACATCTATCAATATAGGAGAAAACAGAGTGAAACCTAAAAATTCAAACTGTTAGTAGCAAGGAATGCTTCAACATAGAAGAATGAAATTTGGGGAACTAAGTTGGCTTAGTGTACTGATCATTACCTGAAAGTATCATCCAGTTTGGGTGAAAAAATACTTGGTGAGATTTCTGGAGATTCGTAATTTTTGGAAGCTTGGGAACCCCTTTCCATGAAAGTGTTTCTCGCCAGTCACTGCATAGGGCTACTTCAAGAGGAAAGAACACATAGAGATAGAACATGAAACTGCTTTATTTTGTCAAGTTTCAAGAAGCTAGCACAAACCGTGTTGGATTTAGAGTTCCAAATACATCTATCAATATAGGAGAAAACAGAGTGAAACCTAAAAATTCAAACTGTTACTGGAAATGAACGCTTCAACATAGAAGAACGAAATTTGGGGAACCAAGTCGGCTTAGTTTACTGATCATTACCTGAAAGTATCATCCAGTTTGGGTGAAAAAATATTTGCTGAGATTTCTAAAGATTCGTAATTTTTGGAAGCTTGGGAACCCCTTTCCATGAAAGTGTTTCTCGCCAGTCACTGCTTAGGGCTACATCAAGAGGAAACAAAACATAGAGATAGAACGTGAAACTGCCTTATTTTGTCAAGTTTCAAGAAGCTAGCACAAACCGTGTTGGATTTAGAGTTCCAAATACATCTATCAATATAGGAGAAAACAGAGTGAAACCGGAAAATTCAAACTGTTACTGGAAATGAACGCTTCACCATAGAAGAACGAAATTTGGGGAACGAAGTTGGCTTAGTGTACTGATCATTACCTGAAAGTATCATCCAGTTTGGGTGAAAAAATATTTGCTGAGATTTTTGGAGATTCATAATTTTTGGAAGCTTGGCAACACCTTTCCATGAAAGTGTTTCTCGCCAGTCACTGCTTAGGGCTACATCAAGAGGAAACAAAACATAGAGATAGAACCTGAAACTACTTTATTGTCTCAAGTTTCAAGAAGCTAGCACAAACCGTGTTGGATTTAGAGTTCCAAATACATCTATCAATATAGGAGAAAAAGAGTGAAACCTAAAAATTCAAACTGTTAGTAGAAATGAACGCTTCAACATAGAAGAATGAAATTTGGGGAACTAAGTTGGCTTAGTGTACTGATCATTACCTGAAAGTATCATCCAGTTTGGGTGAAAAAATACTGGCTGAGATTTCTGGAGATTCGTAATTTTAGGAAGCTTGGCAACCCCTTTCCATGAAAGTGTTTCTCGCCAGTCACTGCATAGGCCTACTTCAAGAGGAAAGAACACATAGAGATAGAACGTGAAACTGCTTTATTTTGTCAAGTTTCAAGAAGCTAGCACAAACCGTGTTGGTTTCAGAGTTCCAAATACATCTATCAATATAGGAGAAAACAGAGTGAAACCTAAAAATTCAAACTGTTACTGGAAATGAACGCTTCACCATAGAAGAACGAAATTTGTGGAACCAAGTCGGCTTAGTGTACTGATCATTACCTGAATTTATCATTCAGTTTGGGTGAAAAAATATTTGCTGAGATTTCTGGAGATTCGTAATTTTTGGAAACTTGGGAACCCCTTTCCTTGAAAGTGTTTCTCGCCAGTCACTGCTTAGGGCTACATCAAGAGGAAACAAAACATAGAGATAGAACTGGAAACTACTTTATTGTGTCAAGTTTCAAGAAGCTAGCACAAACCGTGTTGGATTTAGAGTTCCAAATACATCTATCAATATAGGAGAAAACAGAGTGAAACCTAAAAATTCAAACTGTTAGTAGAAACGAACGCTTCAACATAGAAGAATGAAATTTGGGGAACTAAGTTGGCTTAGTGTACTCATCATTACCTGAAAGTATCATTCAGTTTGGGTGAAAAAATACTTGCTGAGATTTCTGGAGATTCGTAATTTTAGGAAGCTTGGCAACCCCTTTCCATGAAAGTGTTTCTCGCCAGTCACTGCATAGGGCTACTTCAAGAGGAAAGAACACATAGAGATAGAACGTGAAACTGCTTTATTTTGTCACGTTTCCAGAAGCTAGCACAAACCGTGTTGGATTTAGAGTTCCAAATACATCTATCAATATAGGAGAAAACAGAGTGAAACCAAAAAATTCAAACTGTTACCGGAAATGAACGCTTCAACATAGAAGAACAAAATTTGGGGAACCAAGTCGGCTTAGTGTACTGATCATTACCTGAAAGTATCATCCAGTTTGGGTGAAAAAATATTTGCTGAGATTTCTGGAGATTCGTAATTTTTGGAAGCTTGGCAACCCCTTTCCATGAAAGTGTTTCTCGCCAGTCACTGCTTTGGGCTACATCAAGAGGAAACAAACCATAGAGATAGAACGTGAAACTGCTTTATTTTGTGAAGTTTCAAGAAGCTAGCACAAACCGTGTTGGATTTAGAGTTCCAAATACATCTATCAATATAGGAGAAAACAGAGTGAAACCTAAAAATTCAAACTGTTAGTAGAAACGAACGCTTCAACATAGAAGAATGAAATTTGGGGAACCAAGTCGGCTTAGTGTACTGATCATTACCTGAAAGTATCATCCAGTTTGGGTGAAAGAATACTTGCTGAGATTTCTGGAGATTCGTAATTTTAGGAAGCTTGGCAACCCCTTTCCATGAAAGTGTTTCTCGCCAGTCACTGCATAGGCCTACTTCAAGAGGAAAGAACACATAGAGATAGAACGTGAAACTGCTTTATTTTGTCACGTTTCCAGAAGCTAGCAAAAACCGTGTTGGATTTAGAGTTCCAAATACATCTATCAATATAGGAGAAAACAGAGTGAAACCTAAAAATTCAAACTGTTACTGGAAATGAACGCTTCAAAATAGAAGAACGAAATTTGGGGAACCAAGTCGGCTTAGTGTACTGATCATTACCTGAAAGTGTCATCCAGTTTGGGTGAAAAAATATTTGCTGAGATTTCTGGAGATTCGTAATTTTTGGAAGCTTGGCAACCCGTTTCCATGAAAGTGTTTCTCGCCAGTCACTGCTTAGGGCTACATCAAGAGGAAACAAAACGTGGAGATAGAACGTGAAACTGCTTTATCTTGTCAAGTTTCAAGAAGCTAGCACAAACAGTGTTGGATTTAGAGTTCCAAATACATCTATCAATATAGGAGAAAACACAGTGAAACCTAAAAATTCAAACTGTTACTGGAAATGAACGCTTCAACATAGAAGAACGAAATTTGGGGAACCAAGTCGGCTTAGTGTACTGATCATTACCTGAAAGTATCATCCAGTTTGGGTGAAAAAATATTTGCTGAGATTTCTGGAGATTCGTAATTTTTGGAAGCTTGGCAACCCCTTTCCATGAAAGTGTTTCTCGCCAGTCACTGCTTAGGGCTACATCAAGAGGAAACAAAACGTGGAGATAGAACGTGAAACTGCTTTATTTTGTCAAGATTCAAGAAGCTAGCACAAACCTTGATTTAGAGTTCCAAATACATCTATCAATATAGGAGAAAACAGAGTGAAACCTAAAAATTCAAACTGTTAGTAGAAACGAACGCTTCAACATAGAATAATGAAATTTGGGGAACTAAGTTGGCTTAGTGTACTGATCACTACCTGAAAGTATCATCCAGTTTGGGTGAAAAAATACTTGCTGAGATTTCTGGAGATTCGTAATTTTAGGAAGCTTGGCAACCCCTTTCCATGAAAGTGTTTCTCGCCAGTCACTGCATAGGCCTACTTCAAGAGGAATGAACACATAGAGATAGAACGTGAAACTGCTTTATTTTGTCAAGTTTCAAGAAGCTAGCACAAACCGTGTTGGATTTAGAGTTCCAAATACATCTATGAATATAGGAGAAAACAGAGTGAAACCTAAAAATTCAAACTGTTACTGGAAACGAACGCTTCAACATAGAAGAATGAAATTTGGGGAACCAAGTCGGCTTAGTGTACTGATCATTACCTGAAAGTATCATCCAGTTTGGGTGAAAAAATACTTGCTGAGATTTCTGGAGATTCGTAATTTTAGGAAGCTTGGCAACCCCTTTCCATGGAAGTGTTTCTCGCCAGTCACTGCATAGGGCTACTTCAAGAGGAAAGAACACATAGAGATAGAACGTGAAACTGCTTTATTTTGTCACGTTTCCAGAAGCTAGCACAAACCGTGTTGGATTTAGAGTTCCAAATACATCTATCAATATAGGAGAAAACAGAGTGAAACCAAAAAATTCAAACTGTTACCGGAAATGAACGCTTCAACATAGAAGAACAAAATTTGGGGAACCAAGTCGGCTTAGTGTACTGATCATTACCTGAAAGTATCATCAAGTTTGGGTGAAAAAATATTTGCTGAGATTTCTGGAGATTCGTAATTTTTGGAAGCTTGGCAACCCCTTTCCATGAAAGTGTTTCTCGCCAGTCACTGCTTTGGGCTACATCAAGAGGAAACAAAACATAGAGATAGAACGTGAAACTGCTTTATTTTGTGAAGTTTCAAGAAGCTAGCACAAACCGTGTTGGATTTAGAGTTCCAAATACATCTATCAATATAGGAGAAAACAGAGTGAAACCTAAAAATTCAAACTGTTAGTAGAAACGAACGCTTCAACATAGAAGAATGAAATTTGGGGAACCAAGTCGGCTTAGTGTACTGATCATTACCTGAAAGTATCATCCAGTTTGGGTGAAAGAATACTTGCTGAGATTTCTGGAGATTCGTAATTTTAGGAAGCTTGGCAACCCCTTTCCATGAAAGTGTTTCTCTCCAGTCACTGCTTAGGGCTACATCAAGAGGAAACAAAACATAGAGATAGAACTGGAAACTACTTTATTGTGTCAAGTTTCAAGAAGCTAGCACAAACCGTGTTGGATTTAGAGTTCCAAATACATCTATCAATATAGGAGAAAACAGAGTGAAACCTAAAAATTCAAACTGTTAGTAGAAACGAACGCTTCAACATAGAAGAATGAAATTTGGGCAACTAAGTTGGCTTAGTGTACTGATCATTACCTGAAAGTATCATCCAGTTTGGGTGAAAAAATACTTGCTGAGATTTCTGGAGATTCGTAATTTTAGGAAGCTTGGCAACCCCTTTCCATGAAAGTGTTTCTCGCCAGTCACTGCATAGGCCTACTTCAAGAGGAAAGAACACATAGAGATAGAACGTGAAACTGCTTTATTTTGTCAAGTTTCCAGAAGCTAGCACAAACCGTGTTGGATTTAGAGTTCCAAATACATCTATCAATATAGGAGAAAACAGAGTGAAACCTAAAAATTCAAACTGTTACTGGAAATGAACGCTTCACCATAGAAGAACGAAATTTGGGGAACCAAGTCGGCTTAGTGTACTGATCATTACCTGAAAGTGTCATCCAGTTTGGGTGAAAAAATATTTGCTGAGATTTCTGGAGATTCGTAATTTTTGGAAGCTTGGCAACCCGTTTCCATGAAAGTGTTTCTCGCCAGTCACTGCTTAGGGCTACATCAAGAGAAAACAATACGTGGAGATAGAACGTGAAACTGCTTTATCTTGTCAAGTTTCAAGAAGCTAGGACAAACCGTGTTGGATTTAGAGTTCCAAATACAGCTATCAATATAGGAGAAAACACAGTGAAACCTAAAAATTCAAACTGTTACTGGAAATGAACGCTTCAACATAGAAGAACGAAATTTGGGGAACCAAGTCGGCTTAGTGTACTGATCATTACCTGAAAGTATCATCCAGTTTGGGTGAAAAAATATTTGCTGAGATTTCTGGAGATTCGTAATTTTTGGAAGCTTGGCAACCCCTTTCCATGAAAGTGTTTCTCGCCAGTCACTGCATAGGCCTACTTCAAGAGGAAAGAACACATAGAGATAGAACGTGAAACTGCTTTATTTTGTCAAGTTTCCAGAAGCTAGCACAAACCGTGTTGGATTTAGAGTTCCAAATACATCTATCAATATAGGAGAAAACAGAGTGAAACCTAAAAATTCAAACTGTTACTGGAAATGAACGCTTCACCATAGAAGAACGAAATTTGGGGAACCAAGTCGGCTTAGTGTACTGATCATTACCTGAAAGTGTCATCCAGTTTGGGTGAAAAAATATTTGCTGAGATTTCTGGAGATTCGTAATTTTTGGAAGCTTGGCAACCCGTTTCCATGAAAGTGTTTCTCGCCAGTCACTGCTTAGGGCTACATCAAGAGGAAACAAAACGTGGAGATAGAACGTGAAACTGCTTTATTTTGTCAAGTTTCAAGAAGCTAGCACAAACCATGTTGGATTTAGAGTTCCAAATACATCTATCAATATAGGAGAAAACACAGTGAAACCGGAAAATTCAAACTGTTACTGGAAATGAACGCTTCAACATAGAAGAACGAAATTTGGGGAACCCAGTCGGCTTAGTGTACTGATCATTACCTGAAAGTATCATCCAGTTTGGGTGAAAAAATATTTGCTGAGATTTCTGGAGATTCGTAATTTTTGGAAGCTTGGCAACCCCTTTCCATGAAAGTGTTTCTCGCCAGTCACTGCTTAGGGCTACATCAAGAGGAAACAAAACGTGGAGATAGAACGTGAAACTGCTTTATTTTGTCAAGATTCAAGAAGCTAGCACAAACCTTGATTTAGAGTTCCAAATACATCTATCAATATAGGAGAAAACAGAGTGAAACCTAAAAATTCAAACTGTTAGTAGAAACGAACGCTTCAACATAGAATAATGAAATTTGGGGAACTAAGTTGGCTTAGTGTACTGATCACTACCTGAAAGTATCATCCAGTTTGGGTGAAAAAATACTTGCTGAGATTTCTGGAGATTCGTAATTTTAGGAAGCTTGGCAACCCCTTTCCATGAAAGTGTTTCTCGCCAGTCACTGCATAGGGCTACTTCAAGAGGAAAGAACACATAGAGATAGAACGTGAAACTGCTTTATTTTGTCACGTTTCCAGAAGCTAGCACAAACCGTGTTGGATTTAGAGTTCCAAATACATCTATCAATATAGGAGAAAACAGAGTGAAACCAAAAAATTCAAACTGTTACCGGAAATGAACGCTTCAACATAGAAGAACAAAATTTGGGGAACCAAGTCGGCTTAGTGTACTGATCATTACCTGAAAGTATCATCCAGTTTGGGTGAAAAAATATTTGCTGAGATTTCTGGAGATTCGTAATTTTTGGAAGCTTGGCAACCCCTTTCCATGAAAGTGTTTCTCGCCAGTCACTGCTTTGGGCTACATCAAGAGGAAACAAACCATAGAGATAGAACGTGAAACTGCTTTATTTTGTGAAGTTTCAAGAAGCTAGCACAAACCGTGTTGGATTTAGAGTTCCAAATACATCTATCAATATAGGAGAAAACAGAGTGAAACCTAAAAATTCAAACTGTTAGTAGAAACGAACGCTTCAACATAGAAGAATGAAATTTGGGGAACCAAGTCGGCTTAGTGTACTGATCATTACCTGAAAGTATCATCCAGTTTGGGTGAAAGAATACTTGCTGAGATTTCTGGAGATTCGTAATTTTAGGAAGCTTGGCAACCCCTTTCCATGAAAGTGTTTCTCGCCAGTCACTGCATAGGCCTACTTCAAGAGGAAAGAACACATAGAGATAGAACGTGAAACTGCTTTATTTTGTCACGTTTCCAGAAGCTAGCAAAAACCGTGTTGGATTTAGAGTTCCAAATACATCTATCAATATAGGAGAAAACAGAGTGAAACCTAAAAATTCAAACTGTTACTGGAAATGAACGCTTCAAAATAGAAGAACGAAATTTGGGGAACCAAGTCGGCTTAGTGTACTGATCATTACCTGAAAGTGTCATCCAGTTTGGGTGAAAAAATATTTGCTGAGATTTCTGGAGATTCGTAATTTTTGGAAGCTTGGCAACCCGTTTCCATGAAAGTGTTTCTCGCCAGTCACTGCTTAGGGCTACATCAAGAGGAAACAAAACGTGGAGATAGAACGTGAAACTGCTTTATCTTGTCAAGTTTCAAGAAGCTAGCACAAACAGTGTTGGATTTAGAGTTCCAAATACATCTATCAATATAGGAGAAAACACAGTGAAACCTAAAAATTCAAACTGTTACTGGAAATGAACGCTTCAACATAGAAGAACGAAATTTGGGGAACCAAGTCGGCTTAGTGTACTGATCATTACCTGAAAGTATCATCCAGTTTGGGTGAAAAAATATTTGCTGAGATTTCTGGAGATTCGTAATTTTTGGAAGCTTGGCAACCCCTTTCCATGAAAGTGTTTCTCGCCAGTCACTGCTTAGGGCTACATCAAGAGGAAACAAAACGTGGAGATAGAACGTGAAACTGCTTTATTTTGTCAAGATTCAAGAAGCTAGCACAAACCTTGATTTAGAGTTCCAAATACATCTATCAATATAGGAGAAAACAGAGTGAAACCTAAAAATTCAAACTGTTAGTAGAAACGAACGCTTCAACATAGAATAATGAAATTTGGGGAACTAAGTTGGCTTAGTGTACTGATCACTACCTGAAAGTATCATCCAGTTTGGGTGAAAAAATACTTGCTGAGATTTCTGGAGATTCGTAATTTTAGGAAGCTTGGCAACCCCTTTCCATGAAAGTGTTTCTCGCCAGTCACTGCATAGGCCTACTTCAAGAGGAATGAACACATAGAGATAGAACGTGAAACTGCTTTATTTTGTCAAGTTTCAAGAAGCTAGCACAAACCGTGTTGGATTTAGAGTTCCAAATACATCTATGAATATAGGAGAAAACAGAGTGAAACCTAAAAATTCAAACTGTTACTGGAAACGAACGCTTCAACATAGAAGAATGAAATTTGGGGAACCAAGTCGGCTTAGTGTACTGATCATTACCTGAAAGTATCATCCAGTTTGGGTGAAAAAATACTTGCTGAGATTTCTGGAGATTCGTAATTTTAGGAAGCTTGGCAACCCCTTTCCATGGAAGTGTTTCTCGCCAGTCACTGCATAGGGCTACTTCAAGAGGAAAGAACACATAGAGATAGAACGTGAAACTGCTTTATTTTGTCACGTTTCCAGAAGCTAGCACAAACCGTGTTGGATTTAGAGTTCCAAATACATCTATCAATATAGGAGAAAACAGAGTGAAACCAAAAAATTCAAACTGTTACCGGAAATGAACGCTTCAACATAGAAGAACAAAATTTGGGGAACCAAGTCGGCTTAGTGTACTGATCATTACCTGAAAGTATCATCCAGTTTGGGTGAAAAAATATTTGCTGAGATTTCTGGAGATTCGTAATTTTTGGAAGCTTGGCAACCCCTTTCCATGAAAGTGTTTCTCGCCAGTCACTGCTTTGGGCTACATCAAGAGGAAACAAAACATAGAGATAGAACGTGAAACTGCTTTATTTTGTGAAGTTTCAAGAAGCTAGCACAAACCGTGTTGGATTTAGAGTTCCAAATACATCTATCAATATAGGAGAAAACAGAGTGAAACCTAAAAATTCAAACTGTTAGTAGAAACGAACGCTTCAACATAGAAGAATGAAATTTGGGGAACCAAGTCGGCTTAGTGTACTGATCATTACCTGAAAGTATCATCCAGTTTGGGTGAAAGAATACTTGCTGAGATTTCTGGAGATTCGTAATTTTAGGAAGCTTGGCAACCCCTTTCCATGAAAGTGTTTCTCGCCAGTCACTGCATAGGCCTACTTCAAGAGGAAAGAACACATAGAGATAGAACGTGAAACTGCTTTATTTTGTCACGTTTCCAGAAGCTAGCACAAACCGTGTTGGATTTAGAGTTCCAAATACATCTATCAATATAGGAGAAAACAGAGTGAAACCTAAAAATTCAAACTGTTACTGGAAATGAACGCTTCACCATAGAAGAACGAAATTTGGGGAACCAAGTCGGCTTAGTGTACTGATCATTACCTGAAAGTGTCATCCAGTTTGGGTGAAAAAATATTTGCTGAGATTTCTGGAGATTCGTAATTTTTGGAAGCTTGGCAACCCGTTTCCATGAAAGTGTTTCTCGCCAGTCACTGCTTAGGGCTACATCAAGAGGAAACAAAACGTGGAGATAGAACGTGAAACTGCTTTATCTTGTCAAGTTTCAAGAAGCTAGCACAAACCGTGTTGGATTTAGAGTTCCAAATACATCTATCAATATAGGAGAAAACACAGTGAAACCTAAAAATTCAAACTGTTACTGGAAATGAACGCTTCAACATAGAAGAACGAAATTTGGGGAACCAAGTCGGCTTAGTGTACTGATCATTACCTGAAAGTATCATCCAGTTTGGGTGAAAAAATATTTGCTGAGATTTCTGGAGATTCGTAATTTTTGGAAGCTTGGCAACCCCTTTCCATGAAAGTGTTTCTCGCCAGTCACTGCTTAGGGCTACATCAAGAGGAAACAAAACGTGGAGATAGAACGTGAAACTGCTTTATTTTGTCAAGATTCAAGAAGCTAGCACAAACCTTGATTTAGAGTTCCAAATACATCTATCAATATAGGAGAAAACAGAGTGAAACCTAAAAATTCAAACTGTTAGTAGAAACGAACGCTTCAACATAGAATAATGAAATTTGGGGAACTAAGTTGGCTTAGTGTACTGATCACTACCTGAAAGTATCATCCAGTTTGGGTGAAAAAATACTTGCTGAGATTTCTGGAGATTCGTAATTTTAGGAAGCTTGGCAACCCCTTTCCATGAAAGTGTTTCTCGCCAGTCACTGCATAGGCCTACTTCAAGAGGAATGAACACATAGAGATAGAACGTGAAACTGCTTTATTTTGTCAAGTTTCAAGAAGCTAGCACAAACCGTGTTGGATTTAGAGTTCCAAATACATCTATGAATATAGGAGAAAACAGAGTGAAACCTAAAAATTCAAACTGTTACTGGAAACGAACGCTTCAACATAGAAGAATGAAATTTGGGGAACCAAGTCGGCTTAGTGTACTGATCATTACCTGAAAGTATCATCCAGTTTGGGTGAAAAAATACTTGCTGAGATTTCTGGAGATTCGTAATTTTAGGAAGCTTGGCAACCCCTTTCCATGGAAGTGTTTCTCGCCAGTCACTGCATAGGGCTACTTCAAGAGGAAAGAACACATAGAGATAGAACGTGAAACTGCTTTATTTTGTCACGTTTCCAGAAGCTAGCACAAACCGTGTTGGATTTAGAGTTCCAAATACATCTATCAATATAGGAGAAAACAGAGTGAAACCAAAAAATTCAAACTGTTACCGGAAATGAACGCTTCAACATAGAAGAACAAAATTTGGGGAACCAAGTCGGCTTAGTGTACTGATCATTACCTGAAAGTATCATCCAGTTTGGGTGAAAAAATATTTGCTGAGATTTCTGGAGATTCATAATTTTTGGAAGCTTGGCAACCCCTTTCCATGAAAGTGTTTCTCGCCAGTCACTGCTTTGGGCTACATCAAGAGGAAACAAAACATAGAGATAGAACGTGAAACTGCTTTATTTTGTGAAGTTTCAAGAAGCTAGCACAAACCGTGTTGGATTTAGAGTTCCAAATACATCTATCAATATAGGAGAAAACAGAGTGAAACCTAAAAATTCAAACTGTTAGTAGAAACGAACGCTTCAACATAGAAGAATGAAATTTGGGGAACCAAGTCGGCTTAGTGTACTGATCATTACCTGAAAGTATCATCCAGTTTGGGTGAAAGAATACTTGCTGAGATTTCTGGAGATTCGTAATTTTAGGAAGCTTGGCAACCCCTTTCCATGAAAGTGTTTCTCGCCAGTCACTGCATAGGCCTACTTCAAGAGGAAAGAACACATAGAGATAGAACGTGAAACTGCTTTATTTTGTCACGTTTCCAGAAGCTAGCACAAACCGTGTTGGATTTAGAGTTCCAAATACATCTATCAATATAGGAGAAAACAGAGTGAAACCTAAAAATTCAAACTGTTACTGGAAATGAACGCTTCACCATAGAAGAACGAAATTTGGGGAACCAAGTCGGCTTAGTGTACTGATCATTACCTGAAAGTGTCATCCAGTTTGGGTGAAAAAATATTTGCTGAGATTTCTGGAGATTCGTAATTTTTGGAAGCTTGGCAACCCGTTTCCATGAAAGTGTTTCTCGCCAGTCACTGCTTAGGGCTACATCAAGAGGAAACAAAACGTGGAGATAGAACGTGAAACTGCTTTATCTTGTCAAGTTTCAAGAAGCTAGCACAAACCGTGTTGGATTTAGAGTTCCAAATACATCTATCAATATAGGAGAAAACACAGTGAAACCTAAAAATTCAAACTGTTACTGGAAATGAACGCTTCAACATAGAAGAACGAAATTTGGGGAACCAAGTCGGCTTAGTGTACTGATCATTACCTGAAAGTATCATCCAGTTTGGGTGAAAAAATATTTGCTGAGATTTCTGGAGATTCGTAATTTTTGGAAGCTTGGCAACCCCTTTCCATGAAAGTGTTTCTCGCCAGTCACTGCTTAGGGCTACATCAAGAGGAAACAAAACGTGGAGATAGAACGTGAAACTGCTTTATTTTGTCAAGATTCAAGAAGCTAGCACAAACCTTGATTTAGAGTTCCAAATACATCTATCAATATAGGAGAAAACAGAGTGAAACCTAAAAATTCAAACTGTTAGTAGAAACGAACGCTTCAACATAGAATAATGAAATTTGGGGAACTAAGTTGGCTTAGTGTACTGATCACTACCTGAAAGTATCATCCAGTTTGGGTGAAAAAATACTTGCTGAGATTTCTGGAGATTCGTAATTTTAGGAAGCTTGGCAACCCCTTTCCATGAAAGTGTTTCTCGCCAGTCACTGCATAGGCCTACTTCAAGAGGAATGAACACATAGAGATAGAACGTGAAACTGCTTTATTTTGTCAAGTTTCAAGAAGCTAGCACAAACCGTGTTGGATTTAGAGTTCCAAATACATCTATGAATATAGGAGAAAACAGAGTGAAACCTAAAAATTCAAACTGTTACTGGAAACGAACGCTTCAACATAGAAGAATGAAATTTGGGGAACCAAGTCGGCTTAGTGTACTGATCATTACCTGAAAGTATCATCCAGTTTGGGTGAAAAAATACTTGCTGAGATTTCTGGAGATTCGTAATTTTAGGAAGCTTGGCAACCCCTTTCCATGGAAGTGTTTCTCGCCAGTCACTGCATAGGGCTACTTCAAGAGGAAAGAACACATAGAGATAGAACGTGAAACTGCTTTATTTTGTCACGTTTCCAGAAGCTAGCACAAACCGTGTTGGATTTAGAGTTCCAAATACATCTATCAATATAGGAGAAAACAGAGTGAAACCAAAAAATTCAAACTGTTACCGGAAATGAACGCTTCAACATAGAAGAACAAAATTTGGGGAACCAAGTCGGCTTAGTGTACTGATCATTACCTGAAAGTATCATCCAGTTTGGGTGAAAAAATATTTGCTGAGATTTCTGGAGATTCATAATTTTTGGAAGCTTGGCAACCCCTTTCCATGAAAGTGTTTCTCGCCAGTCACTGCTTTGGGCTACATCAAGAGGAAACAAAACATAGAGATAGAACGTGAAACTGCTTTATTTTGTGAAGTTTCAAGAAGCTAGCACAAACCGTGTTGGATTTAGAGTTCCAAATACATCTATCAATATAGGAGAAAACAGAGTGAAACCTAAAAATTCAAACTGTTAGTAGAAACGAACGCTTCAACATAGAAGAATGAAATTTGGGGAACCAAGTCGGCTTAGTGTACTGATCATTACCTGAAAGTATCATCCAGTTTGGGTGAAAGAATACTTGCTGAGATTTCTGGAGATTCGTAATTTTAGGAAGCTTGGCAACCCCTTTCCATGAAAGTGTTTCTCGCCAGTCACTGCATAGGCCTACTTCAAGAGGAAAGAACACATAGAGATAGAACGTGAAACTGCTTTATTTTGTCACGTTTCCAGAAGCTAGCACAAACCGTGTTGGATTTAGAGTTCCAAATACATCTATCAATATAGGAGAAAACAGAGTGAAACCTAAAAATTCAAACTGTTACTGGAAATGAACGCTTCACCATAGAAGAACGAAATTTGGGGAACCAAGTCGGCTTAGTGTACTGATCATTACCTGAAAGTGTCATCCAGTTTGGGTGAAAAAATATTTGCTGAGATTTCTGGAGATTCGTAATTTTTGGAAGCTTGGCAACCCGTTTCCATGAAAGTGTTTCTCGCCAGTCACTGCTTAGGGCTACATCAAGAGGAAACAAAACGTGGAGATAGAACGTGAAACTGCTTTATCTTGTCAAGTTTCAAGAAGCTAGCACAAACCGTGTTGGATTTAGAGTTCCAAATACATCTATCAATATAGGAGAAAACACAGTGAAACCTAAAAATTCAAACTGTTACTGGAAATGAACGCTTCAACATAGAAGAACGAAATTTGGGGAACCAAGTCGGCTTAGTGTACTGATCATTACCTGAAAGTATCATCCAGTTTGGGTGAAAAAATATTTGCTGAGATTTCTGGAGATTCGTAATTTTTGGAAGCTTGGCAACCCCTTTCCATGAAAGTGTTTCTCGCCAGTCACTGCTTAGGGCTACATCAAGAGGAAACAAAACGTGGACATAGAACGTGAAACTGCTTTATTTTGTCAAGATTCAAGAAGCTAGCACAAACCTTGATTTAGAGTTCCAAATACATCTATCAATATAGGAGAAAACAGAGTGAAACCTAAAAATTCAAACTGTTAGTAGAAACGAACGCTTCAACATAGAATAATGAAATTTGGGGAACTAAGTTGGCTTAGTGTACTGATCACTACCTGAAAGTATCATCCAGTTTGGGTGAAAAAATACTTGCTGAGATTTCTGGAGATTCGTAATTTTAGGAAGCTTGGCAACCCCTTTCCATGAAAGTGTTTCTCGCCAGTCACTGCATAGGCCTACTTCAAGAGGAATGAACACATAGAGATAGAACGTGAAACTGCTTTATTTTGTCAAGTTTCAAGAAGCTAGCACAAACCGTGTTGGATTTAGAGTTCCAAATACATCTATGAATATAGGAGAAAACAGAGTGAAACCTAAAAATTCAAACTGTTACTGGAAACGAACGCTTCAACATAGAAGAATGAAATTTGGGGAACCAAGTCGGCTTAGTGTACTGATCATTACCTGAAAGTATCATCCAGTTTGGGTGAAAAAATACTTGCTGAGATTTCTGGAGATTCGTAATTTTAGGAAGCTTGGCAACCCCTTTCCATGGAAGTGTTTCTCGCCAGTCACTGCATAGGGCTACTTCAAGAGGAAAGAACACATAGAGATAGAACGTGAAACTGCTTTATTTTGTCACGTTTCCAGAAGCTAGCACAAACCGTGTTGGATTTAGAGTTCCAAATACATCTATCAATATAGGAGAAAACAGAGTGAAACCAAAAAATTCAAACTGTTACCGGAAATGAACCCTTCAACATAGAAGAACAAAATTTGGGGAACCAAGTCGGCTTAGTGTACTGATCATTACCTGAAAGTATCATCCAGTTTGGGTGAAAAAATATTTGCTGAGATTTCTGGAGATTCGTAATTTTTGGAAGCTTGGCAACCCGTTTCCATGAAAGTGTTTCTCGCCAGTCACTGCTTTGGGCTACATCAAGAGGAAACAAAACGTGGAGATAGAACGTGAAACTGCTTTATCTTGTCAAGTTTCAAGAAGCTAGCACAAACCGTGTTGGATTTAGAGTTCCAAATACATCTATCAATATAGGAGAAAACACAGTGAAACCTAAAAATTCAAACTGTTACTGGAAATGAACGCTTCAACATAGAAGAACGAAATTTGGGGAACCAAGTCGGCTTAGTGTACTGATCATTACCTGAAAGTATCATCCAGTTTGGGTGAAAAAATATTTGCTGAGATTTCTGGAGATTCGTAATTTTTGGAAGCTTGGCAACCCCTTTCCATGAAAGTGTTTCTCGCCAGTCACTGCTTAGGGCTACATCAAGAGGAAACAAAACGTGGACATAGAACGTGAAACTGCTTTATTTTGTCAAGATTCAAGAAGCTAGCACAAACCTTGATTTAGAGTTCCAAATACATCTATCAATATAGGAGAAAACAGAGTGAAACCTAAAAATTCAAACTGTTAGTAGAAACGAACGCTTCAACATAGAATAATGAAATTTGGGGAACTAAGTTGGCTTAGTGTACTGATCACTACCTGAAAGTATCATCCAGTTTGGGTGAAAAAATACTTGCTGAGATTTCTGTAGATTCGTAATTTTAGGAAGCTTGGCAACCCCTTTCCATGAAAGTGTTTCTCGCCAGTCACTGCATAGGCCTACTTCAAGAGGAATGAACACATAGAGATAGAACGTGAAACTGCTTTATTTTGTCAAGTTTCAAGAAGCTAGCACAAACCGTGTTGGATTTAGAGTTCCAAATACATCTATGAATATAGGAGAAAACAGAGTGAAACCTAAAAATTCAAACTGTTACTGGAAACGAACGCTTCAACATAGAAGAATGAAATTTGGGGAACCAAGTCGGCTTAGTGTACTGATCATTACCTGAAAGTATCATCCAGTTTGGGTGAAAAAATACTTGCTGAGATTTCTGGAGATTCGTAATTTTAGGAAGCTTGGCAACCCCTTTCCATGGAAGTGTTTCTCGCCAGTCACTGCATAGGGCTACTTCAAGAGGAAAGAACACATAGAGATAGAACGTGAAACTGCTTTATTTTGTCACGTTTCCAGAAGCTAGCACAAACCGTGTTGGATTTAGAGTTCCAAATACATCTATCAATATAGGAGAAAACAGAGTGAAACCAAAAAATTCAAACTGTTACCGGAAATGAACGCTTCAACATAGAAGAACAAAATTTGGGGAACCAAGTCGGCTTAGTGTACTGATCATTACCTGAAAGTATCATCCAGTTTGGGTGAAAAAATATTTGCTGAGATTTCTGGAGATTCGTAATTTTTGGAAGCTTGGCAACCCCTTTCCATGAAAGTGTTTCTCGCCAGTCACTGCTTTGGGCTACATCAAGAGGAAACAAAACATAGAGATAGAACGTGAAACTGCTTTATTTTGTGAAGTTTCAAGAAGCTAGCACAAACCGTGTTGGATTTAGAGTTCCAAATACATCTATCAATATAGGAGAAAACAGAGTGAAACCTAAAAATTCAAACTGTTAGTAGAAACGAACGCTTCAACATAGAAGAATGAAATTTGGGGAACCAAGTCGGCTTAGTGTACTGATCATTACCTGAAAGTATCATCCAGTTTGGGTGAAAGAATACTTGCTGAGATTTCTGGAGATTCGTAATTTTAGGAAGCTTGGCAACCCCTTTCCATGAAAGTGTTTCTCGCCAGTCACTGCATAGGCCTACTTCAAGAGGAAAGAACACATAGAGATAGAACGTGAAACTGCTTTATTTTGTCACGTTTCCAGAAGCTAGCAAAAACCGTGTTGGATTTAGAGTTCCAAATACATCTATCAATATAGGAGAAAACAGAGTGAAACCTAAAAATTCAAACTGTTACTGGAAATGAACGCTTCACCATAGAAGAACGAAATTTGGGGAACCAAGTCGGCTTAGTGTACTGATCATTACCTGAAAGTGTCATCCAGTTTGGGTGAAAAAATATTTGCTGAGATTTCTGGAGATTCGTAATTTTTGGAAGCTTGGCAACCCGTTTCCATGAAAGTGTTTCTCGCCAGTCACTGCTTAGGGCTACATCAAGAGGAAACAAAACGTGGAGATAGAACGTGAAACTGCTTTATTTTGTCAAGATTCAAGAAGCTAGCACAAACCTTGATTTAGAGTTCCAAATACATCTATCAATATAGGAGAAAACAGAGTGAAACCTAAAAATTCAAACTGTTAGTAGAAACGAACGCTTCAACATAGAATAATGAAATTTGGGGAACTAAGTTGGCTTAGTGTACTGATCACTACCTGAAAGTATCATCCAGTTTGGGTGAAAAAATACTTGCTGAGATTTCTGGAGATTCGTAATTTTAGGAAGCTTGGCAACCCCTTTCCATGAAAGTGTTTCTCGCCAGTCACTGCATAGGGCTACTTCAAGAGGAAAGAACACATAGAGATAGAACGTGAAACTGCTTTATTTTGTCACGTTTCCAGAAGCTAGCACAAACCGTGTTGGATTTAGAGTTCCAAATACATCTATCAATATAGGAGAAAACAGAGTGAAACCAAAAAATTCAAACTGTTACCGGAAATGAACGCTTCAACATAGAAGAACAAAATTTGGGGAACCAAGTCGGCTTAGTGTACTGATCATTACCTGAAAGTATCATCCAGTTTGGGTGAAAAAATATTTGCTGAGATTTCTGGAGATTCGTAATTTTTGGAAGCTTGGCAACCCCTTTCCATGAAAGTGTTTCTCGCCAGTCACTGCTTTGGGCTACATCAAGAGGAAACAAAACATAGAGATAGAACGTGAAACTGCTTTATTTTGTGAAGTTTCAAGAAGCTAGCACAAACCGTGTTGGATTTAGAGTTCCAAATACATCTATCAATATAGGAGAAAACAGAGTGAAACCTAAAAATTCAAACTGTTAGTAGAAACGAACGCTTCAACATAGAAGAATGAAATTTGGAGAACCAAGTTGGCTTAGTGTACTGATCATTACCTGAAAGTATCATCCAGTTTGGGTGAAAGAATACTTGCTGAGATTTCTGGAGATTCGTAATTTTAGGAAGCTTGGCAACCCCTTTCCATGAAAGTGTTTCTCGGCAGTCACTGCATAGGCCTACTTCAAGAGGAAAGAACACATAGAGATAGAACGTGAAACTGCTTTATTTTGTCACGTTTCCAGAAGCTAGCAAAAACCGTGTTGGATTTAGAGTTCCAAATACATCTATCAATATAGGAGAAAACAGAGTGAAACCTAAAAATTCAAACTGTTACTGGAAATGAACGCTTCAAAATAGAAGAACGAAATTTGGGGAACCAAGTCGGCTTAGTGTACTGATCATTACCTGAAAGTGTCATCCAGTTTGGGTGAAAAAATATTTGCTGAGATTTCTGGAGATTCGTAATTTTTGGAAGCTTGGGAACCCCTTTCCATGAAAGTGTTTCTCGCCAGTCACTGCTTAGGGCTACATCAAGAGGAAACAAAACATAGAGATAGAACGTGAAACTGCTTTATTTTGTCAAGTTTCAAGAAGCTAGCACAAACCGTGTTGGATTTAGAGTTCCAAATCCATCTATCAATATAGGAGAAAACAGAGTGAAACCTAAAAATTCAAACTGTTACTGGAAATGAACGCTTCAACATAGAATAATGAAATTTGGGGAACTAAGTTGGCTTAGTGTACTGATCACTACCTGAAAGTATCATCCAGTTTGGGTGAAAAAATACTTGCTGAGATTTCTGGAGATTCGTAATTTTAGGAAGCTTGGCAACCCCTTTCCATGAAAGTGTTTCTCGCCAGTCACTGCATAGGGCTACTTCAAGAGGAAAGAACACATAGAGATAGAACGTGAAACTGCTTTATTTTGTCACGTTTCCAGAAGCTAGCACAAACCGTGTTGGATTTAGAGTTCCAAATACATCTATCAATATAGGAGAAAACAGAGTGAAACCAAAAAATTCAAACTGTTACCGGAAATGAACGCTTCAACATAGAAGAACAAAATTTGGGGAACCAAGTCGGCTTAGTGTACTGATCATTACCTGAAAGTATCATCCAGTTTGGGTGAAAAAATATTTGCTGAGATTTCTGGAGATTCGTAATTTTTGGAAGCTTGGCAACCCCTTTCCATGAAAGTGTTTCTCGCCAGTCACTGCTTTGGGCTACATCAAGAGGAAACAAAACATAGAGATAGAACGTGAAACTGCTTTATTTTGTGAAGTTTCAAGAAGCTAGCACAAACCGTGTTGGATTTAGAGTTCCAAATACATCTATCAATATAGGAGAAAACAGAGTGAAACCTAAAAATTCAAACTGTTAGTAGAAACGAACGCTTCAACATAGAAGAATGAAATTTGGGGAACCAAGTCGGCTTAGTGTACTGATCATTACCTGAAAGTATCATCCAGTTTGGGTGAAAGAATACTTGCTGAGATTTCTGGAGATTCGTAATTTTAGGAAGCTTGGCAACCCCTTTCCATGAAAGTGTTTCTCGCCAGTCACTGCATAGGCCTACTTCAAGAGGAAAGAACACATAGAGATAGAACGTGAAACTGCTTTATTTTGTCACGTTTCCAGAAGCTAGCAAAAACCGTGTTGGATTTAGAGTTCCAAATACATCTATCAATATAGGAGAAAACAGAGTGAAACCTAAAAATTCAAACTGTTACTGGAAATGAACGCTTCAAAATAGAAGAACGAAATTTGGGGAACCAAGTCGGCTTAGTGTACTGATCATTACCTGAAAGTGTCATCCAGTTTGGGTGAAAAAATATTTGCTGAGATTTCTGGAGATTCGTAATTTTTGGAAGCTTGGCAACCCGTTTCCATGAAAGTGTTTCTCGCCAGTCACTGCTTAGGGCTACATCAAGAGGAAACAAAACGTGGAGATAGAACGTGAAACTGCTTTATTTTGTCAAGTTTCAAGAAGCTAGCACAAACCGTGTTGGATTTAGAGTTCCAAATACATCTATCAATATAGGAGAAAACACAGTGAAACCGGAAAATTCAAACTGTTACTGGAAATGAACGCTTCAACATAGAAGAACGAAATTTGGGGAACCAAGTCGGCTTAGTGTACTGATCATTACCTGAAAGTATCATCCAGTTTGGGTGAAAAAATATTTGCTGAGATTTCTGTAGATTCGTAATTTTTGGAAGCTTGGCAACCCCTTTCCATGAAAGTGTTTCTCGCCAGTCACTGCTTAGGGGTACATCAAGAGGAAACAAAACGTGGAGATAGAACGTGAAACTGCTTTATTTTGTCAAGATTCAAGAAGCTAGCACAAACCTTGATTTAGAGTTCCAAATACATCTATCAATATAGAAGAAAACAGAGTGAAACCTAAAAATTCAAACTGTTAGTAGAAACGAACGCTTCAACATAGAATAATGAAATTTGGGGAACTAAGTTGGCTTAGTGTACTGATCACTACCTGAAAGTATCATCCAGTTTGGGTGAAAAAATACTTGCTGAGATTTCTGAAGATTCGTAATTTTAGGAAGCTTGGCAACCCCTTTCCATGAAAGTGTTTCTCGCCAGTCACTGCATAGGCCTACTTCAAGAGGAAAGAACACATAGAGATAGAACGTGAAACTGCTTTATTTTGTCAAGTTTCAAGAAGCTAGCACAAACCGTGTTGGATTTAGAGTTCCAAATACATCTATCAATATAGGATAAAACACAGTGAAACCGGAAAATTCAAACTGTTACTGGAAATGAACGCTTCAACATAGAAGAACGAAATTTGGGGAACCAAGTCGGCTTAGTGTACTGATCATTACCTGAAAGTATCATCCAGTTTGGGTGAAAAAATATTTGCTGAGATTTCTGGAGATTCGTAATTTTTGGAAGCTTGGCAACCCCTTTCCATGAAAGTGTTTCTCGCCAGTCACTGCTTAGGGCTACATCAAGAGGAAACAAAACGTGGAGATAGAACGTGAAACTGCTTTATTTTGTCAAGATTCAAGAAGCTAGCACAAACCATGATTTAGAGTTCCAAATACATCTATCAATATAGGAGAAAACAGAGTGAAACCTAAAAATTCAAACTGTTAGTAGAAACGAACGCTTCAACATAGAATAATGAAATTTGGGGAACTAAGTTGGCTTAGTGTACTGATCACTACCTGAAAGTATCATCCAGTTTGGGAGAAAAAATACTTGCTGAGATTTCTGGAGATTCGTAATTTTAGGAAGCTTGGCAACCCCTTTCCATGAAAGTGTTTCTCGCCAGTCACTGCATAGGCCTACTTCAAGAGGAAAGAACACATAGAGATAGAACATGAAACTGCTTTATTTTGTCAAGTTTCAAGAAGCTAGCACAAACCGTGTTGGATTTAGAGTTCCAAATACATCTATCAATATAGGAGAAAACAGAGTGAAACCTAAAAATTCAAACTGTTACTGGAAATGAACGCTTCACCATAGAAGAACGAAATTTGGGGAACCAAGTCGGCTTAGTGTACTGATCATTACCTGAAAGTATCATCCAGTTTGGGTGAAAAAATATTTGCTGAGATTTCTGGAGATTCGTAATTTTTGGAAGCTTGGCAACCCCTTTCCATGAAAGTGTTTCTCGCCAGTCACTGCATAGGGCTACTTCAAGAGGAAAGAACACATAGAGATAGAACGTGAAACTGCTTTATTTTGTCAAGTTTCAAGAAGCTAGCACAAACCGTGTTGGATTTAGAGTTCCAAATACATCTATCAATATAGGAGAAAACAGAGTGAAACCTAAAAATTCAAACTGTTACTGGAAATGAACTCTTCACCATAGAAGAACGAGATTTGGAGAACCAAGTCAGCTTCGTGTACTGATCATTACCTGAAAGTATCATCCAGTTTGGGTGAAAAAATATTTGCTGAGATTTCTGGAGATTCGTAATTTTTGGAAGCTTGGCAACACCTTTCCATGAAAGTGTTTCTCGCCAGTCACTGCTTAGGGCTACATCAAGAGGAAACAAAACATAGAGATAGAACCTGAAACTACTTTATTGTGTCAAGTTTCAAGAAGCTAGCACAAACCGTGTTGGATTTAGAGTTCCAAAAACATCTATCAATATAGGAGAAAACAGAGTGAAACCTAAAAATTCAAACTGTTAGTAGAAACGAACGCTTCAACATAGAAGAATGAAATTTGGGGAACTAAGTTGGCTTAGTGTACTGATCATTACCTGAAAGTATCATCCTGTTTGGGTGAAAGAATACTTGCTGAGATTTCTGGAGATTCGTAATTTTAGGAAGCTTGGCAACCCCTTTCCATGAAAGTGTTTCTCGCCAGTCACTGCATAGGCCTACTTCAAGAGGAAAGAACACATAGAGATAGAACGTGAAACTTCTTTATTTTGTCACGTTTCCAGAAGCTAGCACAAACCGTGTTGGATTTAGAGTTCCAAATACATCTATCAATATAGGAGAAAACAGAGTGAAACCTAAAAATTCAAACTGTTACTGGAAATGAACGCTTCACCATAGAAGAACGAAATTTGGGGAACCAAGTCGGCTTAGTGTACTGATCATTACCTGAAAGTGTCATCCAGTTTGGGTGAAAAAATATTTGCTGAGATTTCTGGAGATTCGTAATTTTTGGAAGCTTGGCAACACGTTTCCATGAAAGTGTTTCTCGCCAGTCACTGCTTAGGGCTACATCAAGAGGAAACAAAACGTGGAGATAGAACGTGAAACTGCTTTATTTTGTCAAGTTTCAAGAAGCTAGCACAAACCGTGTTGGATTTAGAGTTCCAAATACATCTATCAATATAGGAGAAAACACAGTGAAACCTAAAAATTCAAACTGTTACTGGAAATGAATGCTTCAACATAGAAGAACGAAATTTGGGGAACCAAGTCGGCTTAGTGTACTGATCATTACCTGAAAGTGTCATCCAGTTTGGGTGAAAAAATATTTGCTGAGATTTCTGGAGATTCGTAATTTTTGGAAGCTTGGCAACCCGTTTCCATGAAAGTGTTTCTCGCCAGTCACTGCTTAGGGCTACATCAAGAGGAAACAAAACGTGGAGATAGAACGTGAAACTGCTTTATTTTGTCAAGTTTCAAGAAGCTAGCACAAACCGTGTTGGATTTAGAGTTCCAAATACATCTATCAATATAGGAGAAAACACAGTGAAACCGGAAAATTCAAACTGTTACTGGAAATGAACGCTTCACCATAGCAGAACGAAATTTGGGGAACCAAGTCGGCTTAGTGTACTGATCATTACCTCAAAGTATCATCCAGTTTGGGTGAAAAAATATTTGCTGAGATTTCTGGAGATTCGTAATTTTTGGAAGCTTGGCAACCCCTTTCCATGAAAGTGTTTCTCGCCAGTCACTGCTTAGGGCTACATCAAGAGGAAACAAAACGTGGAGATAGAACGTGAAACTGCTTTATTTTGTCAAGATTCAAGAAGCTAGCACAAACCTTGATTTAGAGTTCCAAATACATCTATCAATATAGGAGAAAACAGAGTGAAACCTAAAAATTCAAACTGTTAGTAGAAACGAACGCTTCAACATAGAATAATGAAATTTGGGGAACTAAGTTGGCTTAGTGTACTGATCACTACCTGAAAGTATCATCCAGTTTGGGTGAAAAAATACTTGCTGAGATTTCTGGAGATTCGTAGTTTTAGGAAGCTTGGCAACACGTTTCCATGAAAGTGTTTCTTGCCAGTCACTGCATAGGCCTACTTCAAGAGGAAAGAACACATAGAGATAGAACGTGAAACTGCTTTATTTTGTCAAGTTTCAAGAAGCTAGCACAAACCGTGTTGGATTTAGAGTTCCAAAAAATCTATGAATATAGGAGAAAACAGAGTGAAACCTAAAAATTCAAACTGTTACTGGAAATGAACGCTTCACCATAGAAGAACGAAATTTGGGGAACCAAGTCGGCTTAGTGTACTGATCATTACCTGAAAGTATCATCCAGTTTGGGTGAAAAAATATTTGCTGAGATTTCTGGAGATTCGTAATTTTTGGAAGCTTGGCAACCCCTTTCCATGAAAGTGTTTCTCGCCAGTCACTGCATAGGGCTACTTCAAGAGGAAAGAACACATAGTGATAGAACGTGAAACTGCTTTATTTTGTCAAGTTTCCAGAAGCTAGCACAAACCGTGTTGGATTTAGAGTTCCAAATACATCTATCAATATAGGAGAAAACAGAGTGAAACCTAAAAATTCAAACTGTTACTGGAAATGAACGCTTCACCATAGAAGAACGAAATTTGGAGAACCAAGTCAGCTTAGTGTACTGATCATTACCTGAAAGTATCATCCAGTTTGGGTGAAAAATTATTTGCTGAGATTTCTGGAGATTCGTAATTTTTGGAAGCTTGGCAACCCCTTTCCATGAAAGTGTTTCTCGCCAGTCACTGCTTAGGGCTACATCAAGAGGAAACAAAACATAGAGATAGAAACTGAAACTACTTTATTGTCTCAAGTTTCAAGAAGCTAGCACAAACCGTGTTGGATTTAGAGTTCCAAATACATCTATCAATATAGGAGAAAACAGAGTGAAACCTAAAAATTCAAACTGTTAGTAGAAACGAACGCTTCAACATAGAAGAATGAAATTTGGGGAACTAAGTTGGCTTAGTGAACTGATCATTACCTGAAAGTATCATCCAGTTTGGGGGAAAAAATACTTCCTGAGATTTCTGGAGATTCGTAATTTTAGGAAGCTTGGCAACCCCTTTCCATGAAAGTGTTTCTCGCCAGTCACTGCTTAGGGCTACTTCAAGAGGAAAGAACACATAGAGATAGAACGTGAAACTGCTTTATTTTGTCAAGTTTCCAGAAGCTAGCAGAAACCGTGTTGGATTTAGAGTTCCAAATACATCTATCAATATAGGAGAAAACAGAGTGAAACCTAAAAATTCAAACTGTTACTGGAAATGAACGCTTCACCATAGAAGAACGAAATTTGGGGAACCAAGTCAGCTTAGTGTACTGATCATTACCTGAAAGTATCATCCAGTTTGGGTGAAAAAATATTTGCTGAGATTTCTGGAGATTCGTAATTTTTGGAAGCTTGGCAACCCCTTTCCATGAAAGTGTTTCTCGCCAGTCACTGCTTAGGGCTACATCAAGAGGAAACAAAACATAGAGAGAGAACCTGAAACTACTTTATTGTCTCAAGTTTCAAGAAGCTAGCACAAACCGTGTTGGATTTAGAGTTCCAAATACATCTATCAATATAGGAGAAAACAGAGTGAAACCTAAAAATTCAAACTGTTACTGGAAATGAACGCTTCACCATAGAAGAACGAAATTTGGGGAACCAAGTCGGCTTAGTGTACTGATCATTACCTGAAAGTATCATCCAGTTTGGGTGAAAAAATATTTGCTGAGATTTCTGGAGATTCGTAATTTTAGGAAGCTTGGCAACCCCTTTCCATGAAAGTGTTTCTCGCCAGTCACTGCTTTGGGCTACATCAAGAGGAAACAAAACATAGAGATAGAACGTGAAACTGCTTTATTTTGTGAAGTTTCAAGAAGCTAGCAAAAACCGTGTTGGATTTAGAGTTCCAAATACATCTATCAATATAGGAGAAAACAGAGTGAAACCTAAAAATTCAAACTGTTACTGGAAATGAACGCTTCAACATAGAAGAACGAAATTTGGGGAACCAAGTCAGCTTAGTGTACTGCTCATTACCTGTAAGTATCATCCAGTTTGGGTGAAAAAATATTTGCTGAGATTTCTGGAGATTCGTAATTTTAGGAAGCTTGGCAACCCCTTTCCATGAAAGTGTTTCTCGCCAGTCACTGCTTAGGGCTACTTCAAGAGGAAACAACACATAGTGATAGAACTTGAAACTGTTTTATTTTGTAAAGTTTAAACAAGCTAGCACAAACCGTTTTGGATTTAGAGTTCCAAATACATCTATCAATATAGGAGAAAACAGAGTGAAATCTAAAAATTGAAACTGTTAGTAGAAACGAACGCTTCAACATAGAAGAATGAAATTTGGGGAACCAAGTTGGCTTAGTGTACTGATCATTACCTGAAAGTATCATCCAGTTTGGGTGAAAAAATACTTGCTGAGATTTCTGGAGATTCGTAATTTTTGGAAGCTTGGGAACCCCTTTCCATGAAAGTGTTTCTCGCCAGTCACTGCTTAGGGCTACATCAAGAGGAAACAACACATAGAGAAAGAACGTGAAACTGCTTTATTTTGTCAAGTTTCAAGAAGCTAGCACAAACCGTGTTGGATTTAGAGTTCCAAATACATCTATCAATATAGGAGAAAACAGAGTGAAACCTAAAAATTCAAACTGTTAGTAGAAACGAACGCTTCAACATAGAAAAATGAAATTTTTAGGAACTAAGTTGGCTTAGTGTACTGATCATTAACTGAAAGTATCATCCAGTTTGGGTGAAAAAATACTTGCTGAGATTTCTGGGGATTCGTAATTTTAGGAAGCTTGGCAACACCTTCCCATGAAAGTGTTTCTCGCCAGTCACTGCATAGGCCTACTTCAAGAGGAAAGAACACATAGAGATAGAACGAGAAACTGCTTTATTTGGTAAAGTTTCCAGAAGCTAGCACAAACCGTGTTGGATTTAGAGTTCCAAATACATCTATCAATATAGGAGAAAACAGAGTGAAACCTAAAAATTCAAACTGTTACTGGAAATGAATGCTTCACCATAGAAGAACGAAATTTGGGGAACCAAGTCGGCTTAGTGTACTGATCATTACCTGAAAGTATCATCCAGTTTGGGTGAAAAAATATTTGCTGAGATTTCTGGAGATTCGTAATTTTTGGAAGCTTGGGAACCCCTTTCCATGAAAGTGTTTCTCGCCAGTCACTGCTTAGGGCTACATCAAGAGGAAACAAAACATAGAGATAGAACGTGAAACTACTTTATTGTGTCAAGTTTCAAGAAGCTAGCACAAACCGTGTTGGATTTAGAGTCACAAATACATCTATCAATATAGGAGAAAACAAAGTGAAACCTAAAAACTCAAACTGTTAGTAGAAACGAACGCTTCAGCATAGAAGAATGAAATTTGGGGAACTAAGTTGGCTTAGTGTACAGATCATTACCTGAAAGTATCATCCAGTCTGGGTGAAAAAATACTTGCTGAGATTTCTGGAGATTCGTAATTTTTGGAAGCTTGGCAACCCCTTTCCATGAAAGTGTTTCTCGCCAGTCACTGCATAGGGCTACTTCAAGAGGAAAGAACACAGAGAGATAGAACGTGAAACTGCTTTATTTTGTCAAGTTTCAAGAAGCTAGCACAAACAGTGTTGGATTTAGAGTTCCAAATACATCTATCAATATAGGAAAAAACAGAGTGAAACCTAAAAATTCAAACTGTTACTGGAAATGAACGCTTCACCATAGAAGAACGAAATTTGGGGAACCTAGTCGGCGTAGTGTACTGATCATTACCTGAAAGTATCATCCAGTTTGGGTGAAAAAATATTTGCTGAGATTTCTGGAGATTCGTAATTTTTGGAAGCTTGGGAACCCCTTTCCATGAAAGTGTTTCTCGCCAGTCACTGCTTAGGGCTACATCAAGAGGAAACAAGTCATAGAGATAAAACAATAAACTACTTTATTGTGTCAAGTTTCAAGAAGCTAGCACAAACCGTGTTGGATTTAGAGTTCCAAATGCATCTATCAATATAGGAGAAAACAGAGTGAAATCTAAAAATTCAAACTGTTAGTAGAAATGAACGCTTCAACATAGAAAAATGAAATTTGGGGAACCAAGTTGGCTTAATGTACTGATCATTTCCTCTAAGTACAATCCAGTTTGGGTGAAAAAATACTTGCTGAGATTTCTGGAGATTCGTAATTTTAGGAAGCTTGGCAACTCCTTTCCATGAAAGTGTTTCTCGCCAGTCACTGCTTAGGGCTACTTCAAGAGGAAACAACACATAGAGATAGAACGTGAAACTGCTTTATTTTGTCAAGTTTCAAGAAGCTAGCACAAACCGTGTTGGATTTAGAGTTCCAAATACATCTATCACTATAGGAGAAAACAGAGTGAAACCTAAAAATTCAAACTGTTACTGGAAATGAACGCTTCAACATAGAAGAACGAAATTTGGGGAACCAAGTCAGCTTAGTGAACTGCTCATTACCTGTAAGTATCATCCAGTTTGGGTGAAAAAATATTTGCTGAGATTTCTGGAGATTCGTAATTTTAGGAAGCTTGGCAACCCCTTTCCATGAAAGTGTTTCTCGCCAGTCACTGCTTAGGGCTACTTCAAGAGGAAACAACACATAGTGATAGAACTTGAAACTGCTTTATTTTGTAAAGTTTCAACAAGCTAGCACAAACTGTGTTGGATTTAGAGTTCCAAATACATCTATCAATATAGGAGAAAACAGAGTGTAATCTAAAAATTGAAACTGTTAGTAGAAACGAACGCTTCAACATAGAAGAATGAAATTTGGGGAACCAAGTTGGCTTAGTGTACTGATCATTACCTGAAAGTATCATCCAGTTTGGGTGAAAAAATACTTGCTGAGATTTCTGGAGATTCGTAATTTTGGGAAGCTTGGCAACCCCTTTCCATGAAAGTGTTTCTCGCCAGTCACTGCTTAGGGCTACATCAAGAGGAAACAACACATAGAGATAGAACGTGAAACTGCTTTATTTTGTCAAGTTTCAAGAAGCTAGCACAAACCGTGTTGGATTTAGAGGTCCAAATACATCTATCAATATAGGAGAAAACAGAGTGAAACCTAAAAATTCAAACTGCTACTGGAAATGAACGCTTCAACATAGAAGAACGAAATTTGGGGAACCAAGTCCGCTTAGTGTACTGATCATTACCTGAAAGTATCATCCAGTTTGGGTGAAAAAATATTTGCTGAGATTTCTGGAGATTCGTAGTTTTTGGAAGCTTGGCAACCCCTTTCCATGAAAGTGTTTCTCGCCAGTCACTGCTTAGGGCTACATCAATAGGAAACAAAACATAGAGATACAACGTGAAACTGCTTTATTTTGTCAAGTTTCAAGAAGCTAGCACAAACCGTGTTGGATTTAGAGTTCCAAATACATCTATCAATATAGGAGAAAACAGAGTGAAACCTAAAAATTCAAACTGTTACTGGAAATGAACGCTTCACCATAGAAGAACAAAATTTGGGGAACTAAGTCGGCTTAGTGTACTGATCATTACCTGAAAGTATCATCCAGTTTGGGTGAAAAAATACTTGCTGAGATTTCTGGAGATTCGTAATTTTTGGAAGCTTGGCAACCATTTTCCATGAAAGTGTTTCTGGCCAGTCACTGCTTAGGACTACATCAAGAGGAAACAAGTCATAGAGATAAAACATGAAACTACTTTATTGTGTCAAGTTTCAAGAAGCTAGCACAAACCGTGTTGGATATAGAGTTCCAAATACATCTATCAATATAGGAGAAAACAGAGTGAAATCTAAAAATTCAAACTGTTAGTAGAATCGAACGCTTCAACATAGAAGAATAAAATTTGGGGAACCAAGTTGGCTTAGTGTACTGATCATTACCTGTAAGTATCATCCAGTTTGGGTGAAAAAATACTTGCTGAGATTTCTGGAGATTCGTAATTTTTGGAAGCTTGGCAACCCCTTTCCATGAAAGTGTTTCTCGCCAGTCACTGCTTAGGGCTACTTCAAGAGGAAACAACACGTAGAGATAGAACGTGAAACTGCTTTATTTTGTCAAGTTTCAAGAAGCTAGCACAAACCGTGTTGGATTTAGAGTTCCAAATACATCTATCAATATAGGAGAAAACAGAGTGAAACCTAAAAATTCAAACTGTTACTGGAAATGAACGCTTCAACATAGAAGAACGAAATTTGGGGAACCAAGTCGGATTAGTGTACTGATCATTACCTGAAAGTATCATCCAGTTTGGGTGAAAAAATATTTGCTGAGATTTCTGGAGATTCGTAATTTTTGGAAGCTTGGGAACCCCTTTCCATGAAAGTGTTTCTCGCCAGTCACTGCTTAGGGCTACAACAAGAGGAAACAAAACGTGGAGATAGAACGTGAAACTGCTTTATTTTGTCAAGTTTCAAGAAGCTAGCACAAACCGTGTTGGATTTAGAGTTCCAAATACATCTATCAATATAGGAGAAAACAGAGTGAAACCTAAAAATTCAAACTGTTACTGGAAATGAACGCTTCAACATAGAAGAACAACATTTGGGGAACCAAGTCGGCTTAGTGTACTGATCATTACCTGAAAGTATCATCTAGTTTGGGTGAAAAAATATTTGCTGAGATTTCTGGAGATTCGTAATTTTTGGAAGCTTGGCAACCCCTTTCCTTGAAAGTGTTTCTCGCCAGTCACTGCTTAGGGCTACATCAAGAGGAAAAAAAACATAGAGATAGAATGTGAAACTGCTTTATTTTGTCAAGTTTCAAGAAGCTAGCACAAACCGTGTTGGATTTAGAGTTCCAAATACATCTATCAATATAGGAGAAAACAGAGTGAAACCTAAAAATTCAAACTGTTACTGGAAATGAACGCTTCAACATAGAAGATTGAAATTTGGGGAACCAAGTCGGCTTAGTGTACTGATCATTACCTGAAAGTATCATCCAGTTTGGGTGAAAAAATATTTGCTGAGATTTCTGGAGATTCGTAATTTTTAGAGCTTGGGAACCCCTTTCCATGAAAGTGTTTCTCGCCAGTCACTGCTTAGGGCTACATCAAGAGGAAACAACACATAGAGATAGAACGTGAAACTGCTTTATTTTTTCAAGTTTCAAGAAGCTAGCACAAACCGTGTTGGATTTAGTGTTCCAAATACATCTATCAATATAGGAGAAAACAGAGTGAAACCTAAAAATTCAAACTGTTACTGGAAATGAACGCTTCAACATAGAAGAACAAAATTTGGGGAACCAAGTCGGCTTAGTGTACTGATCATTACCTGAAAGTATCATCCAGTTTGGGTGAAAAAATATTTGCTGAGATTTCTGGAGATTCGTAATTTTTGGAAGCTTGGCAACCCCTTTCCATGAAAGTGTTTCTCGCCAGTCACTGCTTAGGGCTACATCAAGAGGAAACAAAACGTGGAGATAGAACGTGAAACTGCTTTATTTTGTCAAGATTCTAGAAGCTAGCACAAACCTTGATTTAGAGTTCCAAATACATCTATCAATATAGGAGAAAACAGAGTGAAACCTAAAAATTCAAACTGTTAGAGAAACGAACGCTTCAACATAGAATAATGAAATTTGGGGAACTAAGTTGGCTTAGTGTACTGATCACTACCTGAAAGTATCATCCGGTTTGGGTGAAAAAATACTTGCTGAGATTTCTGGAGATTCGTAATTTTAGGAAGCTTGGCAACCCCTTTCCATGAAAGTGTTTCTCGCCAGTCACTGCATAGGCCTACTTCAAGAGGAAAGAACACATAGAGAGAGAACGTGAAACTGCTTTATTTTGTCAAGTTTCAAGAAGCTAGCACAAACCGTGTTGGATTTAGAGTTCCAAATACATCTATCAATATAGGAGAAAACAGAGTGAAACCTAAAAATTCAAACTGTTACTGGAAATGAACGCTTCACCATAGAAGAACGAAATTTGGGGAACCAAGTCGGCTTAGTGTACTGATCATTACCTGAAAGTGTCATCCAGTTTGGGTGAAAAAATATTTGCTGAGATTTCTGGAGATTCGTAATTTTTGGAAGCTTGGCAACCCGTTTCCATGAAAGTGTTTCTCGCCAGTCACTGCTTAGGGCTACATCAAGAGGAAACAAAACGTGGAGATAGAACGTGAAACTGCTTTATTTTGTCAAGTTTCAAGAAGCTAGCACAAACCATGTTGGATTTAGAGTTCCAAATACATCTATCAATATAGGAGAAAACACAGTGAAACCGGAAAATTCAAACTGTTACTGGAAATGAACGCTTCAACATAGAAGAACGAAATTTGGGGAACCAAGTCGGCTTAGTGTACTGATCATTACCTGAGAGTATCATCCAGTTTGGGTGAAAAAATATTTGCTGAGATTTCTGGAGATTCGTAATTTTTGGAAGCTTGGCAACCCCTTTCCATGAAAGTGTTTCTCGCCAGTCACTGCTTAGGGCTACATCAAGAGGAAACAAAACGTGGAGATAGAACGTGAAACTGCTTTATTTTGTCAAGATTCAAGAAGCTAGCACAAACCTTGATTTAGAGTTCCAAATACATCTATGAATATAGGAGAAAACAGAGTGAAACCTAAAAATTCAAACTGTTAGTAGAAACGAACGCTTCAACATAGAATAATGAAATTTGGGGAACTAAGTTGGCTTAGTGTACTGATCACTACCTGAAAGTATCATCCAGTTTGGGTGAAAAAATACTTGCTGAGATTTCTGGAGATTCGTAATTTTAGGAAGCTTGGCAACCCCTTTCCATGAAAGTGTTTCTTGCCAGTCACTGCATAGGCCTACTTCAAGAGGAAAGAACACATAGAGATAGAACGTGAAACTGCTTTATTTTGTCAAGTTTCAAGAAGCTAGCACAAACCGTGTTGGATTTAGAGTTCCAAAAAATCTATGAATATAGGAGAAAACAGAGTGAAACCTAAAAATTCAAACTGTTACTGGAAATGAACGCTTCACCATAGAAGAACGAAATTTGGGGAACCAAGTTGGCTTAGTGTACTGATCATTACCTGAAAGTATCATCCAGTTTGGGTGAAAAAATATTTGCTGAGATTTCTGGAGATTCGTAATTTTTGGAAGCTTGGCAACCCCTTTCCATGAAAGTGTTTCTCGCCAGTCACTGCATAGGGCTACTTCAAGAGGAAAGAACACATAGAGATAGAACGTGAAACTGCTTTATTTTGTCAAGTTTCCAGAAGCTAGCACAAATCGTGTTGGATTTAGAGTTCCAAATACATCTATCAATATAGGAGAAAACAGAGTGAAACCTAAAAATTCAAACTGTTACTGGAAATGAACGCTTCACCATAGAAGAACGAAATTTGGAGAACCAAGTCAGCTTAGTGTACTGATCATTACCTGAAAGTATCATCCAGTTTGGGTGAAAAATTATTTGCTGAGATTTCTGGAGATTCGTAATTTTTGGAAGCTTGGCAACCCCTTTCCATGAAAGTGTTTCTCGCCAGTCACTGCTTAGGGCTACATCAAGAGGAAACAAAACATAGAGATAGAAACTGAAACTACTTTATTGTCTCAAGTTTCAAGAAGCTAGCACAAACCGTGTTGGATTTAGAGTTCCAAATACATCTATCAATATAGGAGAAAACAGAGTGAAACCTAAAAATTCAAACTGTTAGTAGAAACGAACGCTTCAACATAGAAGAATGAAATTTGGGGAACTAAGTTGGCTTAGTGAACTGATCATTACCTGAAAGTATCATCCAGTTTGGGGGAAAAAATACTTCCTGAGATTTCTGGAGATTCGTAATTTTAGGAAGCTTGGCAACCCCTTTCCATGAAAGTGTTTCTCGCCAGTCACTGCTTAGGGCTACTTCAAGAGGAAAGAACACATAGAGATAGAACGTGAAACTGCTTTATTTTGTCAAGTTTCCAGAAGCTAGCAGAAACCGTGTTGGATTTAGAGTTCCAAATACATCTATCAATATAGGAGAAAACAGAGTGAAACCTAAAAATTCAAACTGTTACTGGAAATGAACGCTTCACCATAGAAGAACGAAATTTGGGGAACCAAGTCAGCTTAGTGTACTGATCATTACCTGAAAGTATCATCCAGTTTGGGTGAAAAAATATTTGCTGAGATTTCTGGAGATTCGTAATTTTTGGAAGCTTGGCAACCCCTTTCCATGAAAGTGTTTCTCGCCAGTCACTGCTTAGGGCTACATCAAGAGGAAACAAAACATAGAGATAGAACCTGAAACTACTTTATTGTCTCAAGTTTCAAGAAGCTAGCACAAACCGTGTTGGATTTAGAGTTCCAAATACATCTATCAATATAGGAGAAAACAGAGTGAAACCTAAAAATTCAAACTGTTACTGGAAATGAACGCTTCACCATAGAAGAACGAAATTTGGGGAACCAAGTCGGCTTAGTGTACTGATCATTACCTGAAAGTATCATCCAGTTTGGGTGAAAAAATATTTGCTGAGATTTCTGGAGATTCGTAATTTTAGGAAGCTTGGCAACCCCTTTCCATGAAAGTGTTTCTCGCCAGTCACTGCTTTGGGCTACATCAAGAGGAAACAAAACATAGAGATAGAACGTGAAACTGCTTTATTTTGTGAAGTTTCAAGAAGCTAGCAAAAACCGTGTTGGATTTAGAGTTCCAAATACATCTATCAATATAGGAGAAAACAGAGTGAAACCTAAAAATTCAAACTGTTACTGGAAATGAACGCTTCAACATAGAAGAACGAAATTTGGGGAACCAAGTCAGCTTAGTGTACTGCTCATTACCTGTAAGTATCATCCAGTTTGGGTGAAAAAATATTTGCTGAGATTTCTGGAGATTCGTAATTTTAGGAAGCTTGGCAACCCCTTTCCATGAAAGTGTTTCTCGCCAGTCACTGCTTAGGGCTACTTCAAGAGGAAACAACACATAGTGATAGAACTTGAAACTGTTTTATTTTGTAAAGTTTAAACAAGCTAGCACAAACCGTTTTGGATTTAGAGTTCCAAATACATCTATCAATATAGGAGAAAACAGAGTGAAATCTAAAAATTGAAACTGTTAGTAGAAACGAACGCTTCAACATAGAAGAATGAAATTTGGGGAACCAAGTTGGCTTAGTGTACTGATCATTACCTGAAAGTATCATCCAGTTTGGGTGAAAAAATACTTCCTGAGATTTCTGGAGATTCGTAATTTTTGGAAGCTTGGGAACCCCTTTCCATGAAAGTGTTTCTCGCCAGTCACTGCTTAGGGCTACATCAAGAGGAAACAACACATAGAGAAAGAACGTGAATCTGCTTTATTTTGTCAAGTTTCAAGAAGCTAGCACAAACCGTGTTGGATTTAGAGTTCCAAATACATCTATCAATATAGGAGAAAACAGAGTGAAACCTAAAAATTCAAACTGTTAGTAGAAACGAACGCTTCAACATAGAAAAATGAAATTTTTAGGAACTAAGTTGGCTTAGTGTACTGATCATTAACTGAAAGTATCATCCAGTTTGGGTGAAAAAATACTTGCTGAGATTTCTGGGGATTCGTAATTTTAGGAAGCTTGGCAACACCTTCCCATGAAAGTGTTTCTCGCCAGTCACTGCATAGGCCTACTTCAAGAGGAAAGAACACATAGAGATAGAACGAGAAACTGCTTTATTTGGTAAAGTTTCCAGAAGCTAGCACAAACCGTGTTGGATTTAGAGTTCCAAATACATCTATCAATATAGGAGAAAACAGAGTGAAACCTAAAAATTCAAACTGTTACTGGAAATGAATGCTTCACCATAGAAGAACGAAATTTGGGGAACCAAGTCGGCTTAGTGTACTGATCATTACCTGAAAGTATCATCCAGTTTGGGTGAAAAAATATTTGCTGAGATTTCTGGAGATTCGTAATTTTTGGAAGCTTGGGAACCCCTTTCCATGAAAGTGTTTCTCGCCAGTCACTGCTTAGGGCTACATCAAGAGGAAACAAAACATAGAGATAGAACGTGAAACTACTTTATTGTGTCAAGTTTCAAGAGCTAGCACAAACCGTGTTGGATTTAGAGTCACAAATACATCTATCAATATAGGAGAAAACAAAGTGAAACCTAAAAACTCAAACTGTTAGTAGAAACGAACGCTTCAGCATAGAAGAATGAAATTTGGGGAACTAAGTTGGCTTAGTGTACAGATCATTACCTGAAAGTATCATCCAGTCTGGGTGAAAAAATACTTGCTGAGATTTCTGGAGATTCGTAATTTTTGGAAGCTTGGCAACCCCTTTCCATGAAAGTGTTTCTCGCCAGTCACTGCATAGGGCTACTTCAAGAGGAAAGAACACAGAGAGATAGAACGTGAAACTGCTTTATTTTGTCAAGTTTCAAGAAGCTAGCACAAACAGTGTTGGATTTAGAGTTCCAAATACATCTATCAATATAGGAAAAAACAGAGTGAAACCTAAAAATTCAAACTGTTACTGGAAATGAACGCTTCACCATAGAAGAACGAAATTTGGGGAACCTAGTCGGCGTAGTGTACTGATCATTACCTGAAAGTATCATCCAGTTTGGGTGAAAAAATATTTGCTGAGATTTCTGGAGATTCGTAATTTTTGGAAGCTTGGGAACCCCTTTCCATGAAAGTGTTTCTCGCCAGTCACTGCTTAGGGCTACATCAAGAGGAAACAAGTCATAGAGATAAAACAATAAACTACTTTATTGTGTCAAGTTTCAAGAAGCTAGCACAAACCGTGTTGGATTTAGAGTTCCAAATGCATCTATCAATATAGGAGAAAACAGAGTGAAATCTAAAAATTCAAACTGTTAGTAGAAATGAACGCTTCAACATAGAAAAATGAAATTTGGGGAACCAAGTTGGCTTAATGTACTGATCATTTCCTCTAAGTACAATCCAGTTTGGATGAAAAAATACTTGCTGAGATTTCTGGAGATTCGTAATTTTAGGAAGCTTGGCAACTCCTTTCCATGAAAGTGTTTCTCGCCAGTCACTGCTTAGGGCTACTTCAAGAGGAAACAACACATAGAGATAGAACGTGAAACTGCTTTATTTTGTCAAGTTTCAAGAAGCTAGCACAAACCGTGTTGGA
The DNA here is from genome assembly GCF_964194105.1 of Spermophilus citellus. Taxonomy (NCBI): domain Eukaryota; kingdom Metazoa; phylum Chordata; class Mammalia; order Rodentia; family Sciuridae; genus Spermophilus; species Spermophilus citellus. The sequence goes on along the minus strand of NC_138191.1, from coordinate 33,557,264 downwards.
TTTAGAGTTCCAAATACATCTCTCACTATAGGAGAAAACAGAGTGAAACCTAAAAATTCAAACTGTTACTGGAAATGAACGCTTCAACATAGAAGAACGAAATTTGGGGAACCAAGTCAGCTTAGTGAACTGCTCATTACCTGTAAGTATCATCCAGTTTGGGTGAAAAAATATTTGCTGAGATTTCTGGAGATTCGTAATTTTAGGAAGCTTGGCAACCCCTTTCCATGAAAGTGTTTCTCGCCAGTCACTGCTTAGGGCTACTTCAAGAGGAAACAACACATAGTGATAGAACTTGAAACTGCTTTATTTTGTAAAGTTTCAACAAGCTAGCACAAACTGTGTTGGATTTAGAGTTCCAAATACATCTATCAATATAGGAGAAAACAGAGTGTAATCTAAAAATTGAAACTGTTAGTAGAAACGAACGCTTCAACATAGAAGAATGAAATTTGGGGAACCAAGTTGGCTTAGTGTACTGATCATTACCTGAAAGTATCATCCAGTTTGGGTGAAAAAATACTTGCTGAGATTTCTGGAGATTCGTAATTTTGGGAAGCTTGGCAACCCCTTTCCATGAAAGTGTTTCTCGCCAGTCACTGCTTAGGGCTACATCAAGAGGAAACAACACATAGAGATAGAACGTGAAACTGCTTTATTTTGTCAAGTTTCAAGAAGCTAGCACAAACCGTGTTGGATTTAGAGGTCCAAATACATCTATCAATATAGGAGAAAACAGAGTGAAACCTAAAAATTCAAACTGCTACTGGAAATGAACGCTTCAACATAGAAGAACGAAATTTGGGGAACCAAGTCCGCTTAGTGTACTGATCATTACCTGAAAGTATCATCCAGTTTGGGTGAAAAAATATTTGCTGAGATTTCTGGAGATTCGTAGTTTTTGGAAGCTTGGCAACCCCTTTCCATGAAAGTGTTTCTCGCCAGTCACTGCTTAGGGCTACATCAATAGGAAACAAAACATAGAGATACAACGTGAAACTGCTTTATTTTGTCAAGTTTCAAGAAGCTAGCACAAACCGTGTTGGATTTAGAGTTCCAAATACATCTATCAATATAGGAGAAAACAGAGTGAAACCTAAAAATTCAAACTGTTACTGGAAATGAACGCTTCACCATAGAAGAACAAAATTTGGGGAACTAAGTCGGCTTAGTGTACTGATCATTACCTGAAAGTATCATCCAGTTTGGGTGAAAAAATACTTGCTGAGATTTCTGGAGATTCGTAATTTTTGGAAGCTTGGCAACCATTTTCCATGAAAGTGTTTCTGGCCAGTCACTGCTTAGGACTACATCAAGAGGAAACAAGTCATAGAGATAAAACATGAAACTACTTTATTGTGTCAAGTTTCAAGAAGCTAGCACAAACCGTGTTGGATTTAGAGTTCCAAATACATCTATCAATATAGGAGAAAACAGAGTGAAATCTAAAAATTCAAACTGTTAGTAGAATCGAACGCTTCAACATAGAAGAATAAAATTTGGGGAACCAAGTTGGCTTAGTGTACTGATCATTACCTGTAAGTATCATCCAGTTTGGGTGAAAAAATACTTGCTGAGATTTCTGGAGATTCGTAATTTTTGGAAGCTTGGCAACCCCTTTCCATGAAAGTGTTTCTCGCCAGTCACTGCTTAGGGCTACTACAAGAGGAAACAACACGTAGAGATAGAACGTGAAACTGCATTATTTTGTCAAGTTTCAAGAAGCTAGCACAAACCGTGTTGGATTTAGAGTTCCAAATACATCTATCAATATAGGAGAAAACAGAGTGAAACCTAAAAATTCAAACTGTTACTGGAAATGAACGCTTCAACATAGAAGAACGAAATTTGGGGAACCAAGTCGGCTTAGTGTACTGATCATTACCTGAAAGTATCATCCAGTTTGGGTGAAAAAATATTTGCTGAGATTTCTGGAGATTCCTAATTTTTGGAAGCTTGGGAACCCCTTTCCATGAAAGTGTTTCTCGCCAGTCACTGCTTAGGGCTACAACAAGAGGAAACAAAACGTGGAGATAGAACGTGAAACTGCTTTATTTTGTCAAGTTTCAAGAAGCTAGCACAAACCGTGTTGGATTTAGAGTTCCAAATACATCTATCAATATAGGAGAAAACAGAGTGAAACCTAAAAATTCAAACTGTTACTGGAAATGAACGCTTCAACATAGAAGAACAACATTTGGGGAACCAAGTCGGCTTAGTGTACTGATCATTACCTGAAAGTATCATCCAGTTTGGGTGAAAAAATATTTGCTGAGATTTCTGGAGATTCGTAATTTTTGGAAGCTTGGCAACCCCTTTCCTTGAAAGTGTTTCTCGCCAGTCACTGCTTTGGGCTACATCAAGAGGAAACAAAACATAGAGATAGAACGTGAAACTGCTTTATTTTGTGAAGTTTCAAGAAGCTAGCAAAAACCGTGTTGGATTTAGAGTTCCAAATACATCTATCAATATAGGAGAAAACAGAGTGAAACCTAAAAATTCAAACTGTTACTGGAAATGAACGCTTCAACATAGAAGAACGAAATTTGGGGAACCAAGTCAGCTTAGTGGACTTCTCATTACCTGTAAGTATCATCCAGTTTGGGTGAAAAAATATTTGCTGAGATTTTTGGAGATTCGTAATTTTAGGAAGCTTGGCAACCCCTTTCCATGAAAGTGTTTCTCGCCAGTCACTGCTTAGGGCTACTTCAAGAGGAAACAACACATAGTGATAGAACTTGAAACTGTTTTATTTTGTAAAGTTTAAACAAGCTAGCACAAACCGTTTTGGATTTAGAGTTCCAAATACATCTATCAATATAGGAGAAAACAGAGTGAAATCTAAAAATTGAAACTGTTAGTAGAAACGAATGCTTCAACATAGAAGAATGAAATTTGGGGAACCAAGTTGGCTTAGTGTACTGATCATTACCTGAAAGTATCATCCAGTTTGGGTGAAAAAATACTTGCTGAGATTTCTGCAGATTCGTAATTTTTGGAAGCTTGGGAACCCCTTTCCATGAAAGTGTTTCTCGCCAGTCACTGCTTAGGGCTACATCAAGAGGAAACAACACATAGAGAAAGAACGTGAAACTGCTTTATTTTGTCAAGTTTCAAGAAGCTAGCACAAACCGTGTTGGATTTAGAGTTCCAAATACATCTATCAATATAGGAGAAAACAGAGTGAAACCTAAAAATTCAAACTGTTAGTAGAAACGAACGCTTCAACATAGAAAAATGAAATTTTTAGGAACTAAGTTGGCTTAGTGTACTGATCATTAACTGAAAGTATCATCCAGTTTGGGTGAAAAAATACTTGCTGAGATTTCTGGGGATTCGTAATTTTAGGAAGCTTGGCAACACCTTCCCATGAAAGTGTTTCTCGCCAGTCACTGCATAGGCCTACTTCAAGAGGAAAGAACACATAGAGATAGAACGAGAAACTGCTTTATTTGGTAAAGTTTCCAGAAGCTAGCACAAACCGTGTTGGATTTAGAGTTCCAAATACATCTATCAATATAGGAGAAAACAGAGTGAAACCTAAAAATTCAAACTGTTACTGGAAATGAATGCTTCACCATAGAAGAACGAAATTTGGGGAACCAAGTCGGCTTAGTGTACTGATCATTACCTGAAAGTATCATCCAGTTTGGGTGAAAAAATATTTGCTGAGATTTCTGGAGATTCGTAATTTTTGGAAGCTTGGGAACCCCTTTCCATGAAAGTGTTTCTCGCCAGTCACTGCTTAGGGCTACATCAAGAGGAAACAAAACATAGAGATAGAACGTGAAACTACTTTATTGTGTCAAGTTTCAAGAAGCTAGCACAAACCGTGTTGGATTTAGAGTCACAAATACATCTATCAATATAGGAGAAAACAAAGTGAAACCTAAAAACTCAAACTGTTAGTAGAAACGAACGCTTCAGCATAGAAGAATGAAATTTGGGGAACTAAGTTGGCTTAGTGTACAGATCATTACCTGAAAGTATCATCCAGTCTGGGTGAAAAAATACTTGCTGAGATTTCTGGAGATTCGTAATTTTTGGAAGCTTGGCAACCCCTTTCCATGAAAGTGTTTCTCGCCAGTCACTGCATAGGGCTACTTCAAGAGGAAAGAACACAGAGAGATAGAACGTGAAAATGCTTTATTTTGTCAAGTTTCAAGAAGCTAGCACAAACAGTGTTGGATTTAGAGTTCCAAATACATCTATCAATATAGGAAAAAACAGAGTGAAACCTAAAAATTCAAACTGTTACTGGAAATGAACGCTTCACCATAGAAGAACGAAATTTGGGGAACCTAGTCGGCGTAGTGTACTGATCATTACCTGAAAGTATCATCCAGTTTGGGTGAAAAAATATTTGCTGAGATTTCTGGAGATTCGTAATTTTTGGAAGCTTGGGAACCCCTTTCCATGAAAGTGTTTCTCGCCAGTCACTGCTTAGGGCTACATCAAGAGGAAACAAGTCATAGAGATAAAACAATAAACTACTTTATTGTGTCAAGTTTCAAGAAGCTAGCACAAACCGTGTTGGATTTAGAGTTCCAAATGCATCTATCAATATAGGAGAAAACAGAGTGAAATCTAAAAATTCAAACTGTTAGTAGAAATGAACGCTTCAACATAGAAAAATGAAATTTGGGGAACCAAGTTGGCTTAATGTACTGATCATTTCCTCTAAGTACAATCCAGTTTGGGTGAAAAAATACTTGCTGAGATTTCTGGAGATTCGTAATTTTAGGAAGCTTGGCAACTCCTTTCCATGAAAGTGTTTCTCGCCAGTCACTGCTTAGGGCTACTTCAAGAGGAAACAACACATAGAGATAGAACGTGAAACTGCTTTATTTTGTCAAGTTTCAAGAAGCTAGCACAAACCGTGTTGGATTTAGAGTTCCAAATACATCTATCACTATAGGAGAAAACAGAGTGAAACCTAAAAATTCAAACTGTTACTGGAAATGAACGCTTCAACATAGAAGAACGAAATTTGGGGAACCAAGTCAGCTTAGTGAACTGCTCATTACCTGTAAGTATCATCCAGTTTGGGTGAAAAAATATTTGCTGAGATTTCTGGAGATTCGTAATTTTAGGAAGCTTGGCAACCCCTTTCCATGAAAGTGTTTCTCGCCAGTCACTGCTTAGGGCTACTTCAAGAGGAAACAACACATAGTGATAGAACTTGAAACTGCTTTATTTTGTAAAGTTTCAACAAGCTAGCACAAACTGTGTTGGATTTAGAGTTCCAAATACATCTATCAATATAGGAGAAAACAGAGTGTAATCTAAAAATTGAAACTGTTAGTAGAAACGAACGCTTCAACATAGAAGAATGAAATTTGGGGAACCAAGTTGGCTTAGTGTACTGATCATTACCTGAAAGTATCATCCAGTTTGGGTGAAAAAATACTTGCTGAGATTTCTGGAGATTCGTAATTTTGGGAAGCTTGGCAACCCCTTTCCATGAAAGTGTTTCTCGCCAGTCACTGCTTAGGGCTACATCAAGAGGAAACAACACATAGAGATAGAACGTGAAACTGCTTTATTTTGTCAAGTTTCAAGAAGCTAGCACAAACCGTGTTGGATTTAGAGGTCCAAATACATCTATCAATATAGGAGAAAACAGAGTGAAACCTAAAAATTCAAACTGCTACTGGAAATGAACGCTTCAACATAGAAGAACGAAATTTGGGGAACCAAGTCCGCTTAGTGTACTGATCATTACCTGAAAGTATCATCCAGTTTGGGTGAAAAAATATTTGCTGAGATTTCTGGAGATTCGTAGTTTTTGGAAGCTTGGCAACCCCTTTCCATGAAAGTGTTTCTCGCCAGTCACTGCTTAGGGCTACATCAATAGGAAACAAAACATAGAGATACAACGTGAAACTGCTTTATTTTGTCAAGTTTCAAGAAGCTAGCACAAACCGTGTTGGATTTAGAGTTCCAAATACATCTATCAATATAGGAGAAAACAGAGTGAAACCTAAAAATTCAAACTGTTACTGGAAATGAACGCTTCACCATAGAAGAACAAAATTTGGGGAACTAAGTCGGCTTAGTGTACTGATCATTACCTGAAAGTATCATCCAGTTTGGGTGAAAAAATACTTGCTGAGATTTCTGGAGATTCGTAATTTTTGGAAGCTTGGCAACCATTTTCCATGAAAGTGTTTCTGGCCAGTCACTGCTTAGGGCTACATCAAGAGGAAAAAAAACATAGAGATAGAATGTGAAACTGCTTTATTTTGTCAAGTTTCAAGAAGCTAGCACAAACCGTGTTGGATTTAGAGTTCCAAATACATCTATCAATATAGGAGAAAACAGAGTGAAACCTAAAAATTCAAACTGTTACTGGAAATGAACGCTTCAACATAGAAGATTGAAATTTGGGGAACCAAGTCGGCTTAGTGTACTTATCATTACCTGAAAGTATCATCCAGTTTGGGTGAAAAAATATTTGCTGAGATTTCTGGAGATTCGTAATTTTTAGAGCTTGGGAACCCCTTTCCATGAAAGTGTTTCTCGCCAGTCACTGCTTAGGGCTACATCAAGAGGAAACAACACATAGAGATAGAACGTGAAACTGCTTTATTTTTTCAAGTTTCAAGAAGCTAGCACAAACCGTGTTGGATTTAGTGTTCCAAATACATCTATCAATATAGGAGAAAACAGAGTGAAATCTAAAAATTCAAACTGTTTGTAGAAACGAACGCTTCAACATAGAAGAATGAAATATGGGGAACCAAGTTGGCTTAGTGTACTGATCACTACATGTAAGTATCATCCAGTTTGGGTGAAAAAATACTTGCTGAGATTTCTGGAGATTCGTAATTTTAGGAAGCTTGGCAACCCCTTTCCATGAAAGTGTTTCTCGCCAGTCACTGCTTAGGGCTACTTCAAGAGGAAACAACACGTAGAGATAGAACGTGAAACTGCTTTATTTTGTCAAGTTTCAAGAAGCTAGCACAAACCGTGTTGGATTTAGAGTTCCAAATACATCTATCAATATAGGAGAAAACAGAGTGAAACCTAAAAATTCAAACTGTTACTGCAAATGATCGCTTCAACATAGAAGAATGAAATTTGGGGAACCAAGTCGGCTTAGTGTACTGATCATTACCTGAAAGTATCATCCACTTTGGGTGAAAAAATATTTGCTGAGATTTCTGGAGATTCGTAATTTTTGGCAGCTTGGCAACCCCTTTCCATGAAAGTGTTTCTCGCCAGTCACTGCTTAGGGCTACAACAAGAGGAAATAAAACCTGGAGATAGAACGTGAAACTGCTTTATTATGTCAAGTTTCAATAAGCTAGCACAAACCGTGTTGGATTTAGAGTTCCAAATACATCTATCAATATAGGAGAAAACAGAGTGAAACCTAAAAATTCAAACTGTTAGAGAAACGAACGCTTCAACATAGAATAATGAAATTTGGGGAACTAAGTTGGCTTAGTGTACTGATCACTACCTGAAAGTATCATCCGGTTTGGGTGAAAAAATACTTGCTGAGATTTCTGGAGATTCGTAATTTTAGGAAGCTTGGCAACCCCTTTCCATGAAAGTGTTTCTCACCAGTCACTGCATAGGCCTACTTCAAGAGGAAAGAACACATAGAGAGAGAACGTGAAACTGCTTTATTTTGTCAAGTTTCAAGAAGCTAGCACAAACCGTGTTGGATTTAGAGTTCCAAATACATCTATCAATATAGGAGAAAACAGAGTGAAACCTAAAAATTCAAACTGTTACTGGAAATGAACGCTTCACCATAGAAGAACGAAATTTGGGGAACCAAGTCGGCTTAGTGTACTGATCATTACCTGAAAGTGTCATCCAGTTTGGGTGAAAAAATATTTGCTGAGATTTCTGGAGATTCGTAATTTTTGGAAGCTTGGCAACCCGTTTCCATGAAAGTGTTTCTCGCCAGTCACTGCTTAGGGCTACATCAAGAGGAAACAAAACGTGGAGATAGAACGTGAAACTGCTTTATTTTGTCAAGTTTCAAGAAGCTAGCACAAACCGTGTTGGATTTAGAGTTCCAAATACATCTATCAATATAGGAGAAAACACAGTGAAACCGGAAAATTCAAACTGTTACTGGAAATGAACGCTTCAACATAGAAGAACGAAATTTGGGGAACCAAGTCGGCTTAGTGTACTGATCATTACCTGAAAGTATCATCCAGTTTGGGTGAAAAAATATTTGCTGAGATTTCTGGAGATTCGTAATTTTTGGAAGCTTGGCAACCCCTTTCCATGAAAGTGTTTCTCGCCAGTCACTGCTTAGGGCTACATCAAGAGGAAACAAAACGTGGAGATAGAACGTGAAACTGCTTTATTTTGTCAAGATTCAAGAAGCTAGCACAAACCTTGATTTAGAGTTCCAAATACATCTATCAATATAGGAGAAAACAGAGTGAAACCTAAAAATTCAAACTGTTAGTAGAAACGAACGCTTCAACATAGAATAATGAAATTTGGGGAACTAAGTTGGCTTAGTGTACTGATCACTACCTGAAAGTATCATCCAGTTTGGGTGAAAAAATACTTGCTGAGATTTCTGGAGATTCGTAATTTTAGGAAGCTTGGCAACCCCTTTCCATGAAAGTGTTTCTTGCCAGTCACTGCATAGGCCTACTTCAAGAGGAAAGAACACATAGAGATAGAACGTGAAACTGCTTTATTTTGTCAAGTTTCAAGAAGCTAGCACAAACCGTGTTGGATTTAGAGTTCCAAAAAATCTATGAATATAGGAGAAAACAGAGTGAAACCTAAAAATTCAAACTGTTACTGGAAATGAACGCTTCACCATAGAAGAACGAAATTTGGGGAACCAAGTCGGCTTAGTGTACTGATCATTACCTGAAAGTATCATCCAGTTTGGGTGAAAAAATATTTGCTGAGATTTCTGGAGATTCGTAATTTTTGGAAGCTTGGCAACCCCTTTCCATGAAAGTGTTTCTCGCCAGTCACTGCATAGGGCTACTTCAAGAGGAAAGAACACATAGAGATAGAACGTGAAACTGCTTTATTTTGTCAAGTTTCCAGAAGCTAGCACAAACCGTGTTGGATTTAGAGTTCCAAATACATCTATCAATATAGGAGAAAACAGAGTGAAACCTAAAAATTCAAACTGTTACTGGAAATGAACGCTTCACCATAGAAGAACGAAATTTGGAGAACCAAGTCAGCTTAGTGTACTGATCATTACCTGAAAGTATCATCCAGTTTGGGTGAAAAATTATTTGCAGAGATTTCTGGAGATTCGTAATTTTTGGAAGCTTGGCAACCCCTTTCCATGAAAGTGTTTCTCGCCAGTCACTGCTTAGGGCTACATCAAGAGGAAACAAAACATAGAGATAGAAACTGAAACTACTTTATTGTCTCAAGTTTCAAGAAGCTAGCACAAACCGTGTTGGATTTAGAGTTCCAAATACATCTATCAATATAGGAGAAAACAGAGTGAAACCTAAAAATTCAAACTGTTAGTAGAAACGAACGCTTCAACATAGAAGAATGAAATTTGGGGAACTAAGTTGGCTTAGTGAACTGATCATTACCTGAAAGTATCATCCAGTTTGGGGGAAAAAATACTTCCTGAGATTTCTGGAGATTCGTAATTTTAGGAAGCTTGGCAACCCCTTTCCATGAAAGTGTTTCTCGCCAGTCACTGCTTAGGGCTACTTCAAGAGGAAAGAACACATAGAGATAGAACGTGAAACTGCTTTATTTTGTCAAGTTTCCAGAAGCTAGCAGAAACCGTGTTGGATTTAGAGTTCCAAATACATCTATCAATATAGGAGAAAACAGAGTGAAACCTAAAAATTCAAACTGTTACTGGAAATGAACGCTTCACCATAGAAGAACGAAATTTGGGGAACCAAGTCAGCTTAGTGTACTGATCATTACCTGAAAGTATCATCCAGTTTGGGTGAAAAAATATTTGCTGAGATTTCTGGAGATTCGTAATTTTTGGAAGCTTGGCAACCCCTTTCCATGAAAGTGTTTCTCGCCAGTCACTGCTTAGGGCTACATCAAGAGGAAACAAAACATAGAGATAGAACCTGAAACTAATTTATTGTCTCAAGTTTCAAGAAGCTAGCACAAACCGTGTTGGATTTAGAGTTCCAAATACATCTATCAATATAGGAGAAAACAGAGTGAAACCTAAAAATTGAAACTGTTACTGGAAATGAACGCTTCACCATAGAAGAACGAAATTTGGGGAACCAAGTCGGCTTAGTGTACTGATCATTACCTGAAAGTATCATCCAGTTTGGGTGAAAAAATATTTGCTGAGATTTCTGGAGATTCGTAATTTTAGGAAGCTTGGCAACCCCTTTCCATGAAAGTGTTTCTCGCCAGTCACTGCTTTGGGCTACATCAAGAGGAAACAAAACATAGAGATAGAACGTGAAACTGCTTTATTTTGTGAAGTTTCAAGAAGCTAGCAAAAACCGTGTTGGATTTAGAGTTCCAAATACATCTATCAATATAGGAGAAAACAGAGTGAAACCTAAAAATTCAAACTGTTACTGGAAATGAACGCTTCAACATAGAAGAACGAAATTTGGGGAACCAAGTCAGCTTAGTGTACTGCTCATTACCTGTAAGTATCATCCAGTTTGGGTGAAAAAATATTTGCTGAGATTTCTGGAGATTCGTAATTTTAGGAAGCTTGGCAACCCCTTTCCATGAAAGTGTTTCTCGCCAGTCACTGCTTAGGGCTACTTCAAGAGGAAACAACACATAGTGATAGAACTTGAAACTGTTTTATTTTGTAAAGTTTAAACAAGCTAGCACAAACCGTTTTGGATTTAGAGTTCCAAATACATCTATCAATATAGGAGAAAACAGAGTGAAATCTAAAAATTGAAACTGTTAGTAGAAACGAACGCTTCAACATAGAAGAATGAAATTTGGAGAACCAAGTTGGCTTAGTGTACTGATCATTACCTGAAAGTATCATCCAGTTTGGGTGAAAAAATACTTGCTGAGATTTCTGGGGATTCGTAATTTTAGGAAGCTTGGCAACACCTTCCCATGAAAGTGTTTCTCGCCAGTCACTGCATAGGCCTACTTCAAGAGGAAAGAACACATAGAGATAGAACGTGAAAATGCTTTATTTTGTCAAGTTTCAAGAAGCTAGCACAAACAGTGTTGGATTTAGAGTTCCAAATACATCTATCAATATAGGAAAAAACAGAGTGAAACCTAAAAATTCAAACTGTTACTGGAAATGAACGCTTCACCATAGAAGAACGAAATTTGGGGAACCTAGTCGGCGTAGTGTACTGATCATTACCTGAAAGTATCATCCAGTTTGGGTGAAAAAATATTTGCTGAGATTTCTGGAGATTCGTAATTTTTGGAAGCTTGGGAACCCCTTTCCATGAAAGTGTTTCTCGCCAGTCACTGCTTAGGGCTACATCAAGAGGAAACAAGTCATAGAGATAAAACAATAAACTACTTTATTGTGTCAAGTTTCAAGAAGCTAGCACAAACCGTGTTGGATTTAGAGTTCCAAATGCATCTATCAATATAGGAGAAAACAGAGTGAAATCTAAAAATTCAAACTGTTAGTAGAAATGAACGCTTCAACATAGAAAAATGAAATTTGGGGAACCAAGTTGGCTTAATGTACTGATCATTTCCTCTAAGTACAATCCAGTTTGGGTGAAAAAATACTTGCTGAGATTTCTGGAGATTCGTAATTTTAGGAAGCTTGGCAACTCCTTTCCATGAAAGTGTTTCTCGCCAGTCACTGCTTAGGGCTACTTCAAGAGGAAACAACACATAGAGATAGAACGTGAAACTGCTTTATTTTGTCAAGTTTCAAGAAGCTAGCACAAACCGTGTTGGATTTAGAGTTCCAAATACATCTATCACTATAGGAGAAAACAGAGTGAAACCTAAAAATTCAAACTGTTACTGGAAATGAACGCTTCAACATAGAAGAACGAAATTTGGGGAACCAAGTCAGCTTAGTGAACTGCTCATTACCTGTAAGTATCATCCAGTTTGGGTGAAAAAATATTTGCTGAGATTTCTGGAGATTCGTAATTTTAGGAAGCTTGGCAACCCCTTTCCATGAAAGTGTTTCTCGCCAGTCACTGCTTAGGGCTACTTCAAGAGGAAACAACACATAGTGATAGAACTTGAAACTGCTTTATTTTGTAAAGTTTCAACAAGCTAGCACAAACTGTGTTGGATTTAGAGTTCCAAATACATCTATCAATATAGGAGAAAACAGAGTGTAATCTAAAAATTGAAACTGTTAGTAGAAACGAACGCTTCAACATAGAAGAATGAAATTTGGGGAACCAAGTTGGCTTAGTGTACTGATCATTACCTGAAAGTATCATCCAGTTTGGGTGAAAAAATACTTGCTGAGATTTCTGGAGATTCGTAATTTTGGGAAGCTTGGCAACCCCTTTCCATGAAAGTGTTTCTCGCCAGTCACTGCTTAGGGCTACATCAAGAGGAAACAACACATAGAGATAGAACGTGAAACTGCTTTATTTTGTCAAGTTTCAAGAAGCTAGCACAAACCGTGTTGGATTTAGAGGTCCAAATACATCTATCAATATAGGAGAAAACAGAGTGAAACCTAAAAATTCAAACTGCTACTGGAAATGAACGCTTCAACATAGAAGAACGAAATTTGGGGAACCAAGTCCGCTTAGTGTACTGATCATTACCTGAAAGTATCATCCAGTTTGGGTGAAAAAATATTTGCTGAGATTTCTGGAGATTCGTAGTTTTTGGAAGCTTGGCAACCCCTTTCCATGAAAGTGTTTCTCGCCAGTCACTGCTTAGGGCTACATCAATAGGAAACAAAACATAGAGATACAACGTGAAACTGCTTTATTTTGTCAAGTTTCAAGAAGCTAGCACAAACCGTGTTGGATTTAGAGTTCCAAATACATCTATCAATATAGGAGAAAACAGAGTGAAACCTAAAAATTCAAACTGTTACTGGAAATGAACGCTTCACCATAGAAGAACAAAATTTGGGGAACTAAGTCGGCTTAGTGTACTGATCATTACCTGAAAGTATCATCCAGTTTGGGTGAAAAAATACTTGCTGAGATTTCTGGAGATTCGTAATTTTTGGAAGCTTGGCAACCATTTTCCATGAAAGTGTTTCTGGCCAGTCACTGCTTAGGGCTACATCAAGAGGAAAAAAAACATAGAGATAGAATGTGAAACTGCTTTATTTTGTCAAGTTTCAAGAAGCTAGCACAAACCGTGTTGGATTTAGAGTTCCAAATACATCTATCAATATAGGAGAAAACAGAGTGAAACCTAAAAATTCAAACTGTTACTGGAAATGAACGCTTCAACATAGAAGATTGAAATTTGGGGAACCAAGTCGGCTTAGTGTACTTATCATTACCTGAAAGTATCATCCAGTTTGGGTGAAAAAATATTTGCTGAGATTTCTGGAGATTCGTAATTTTTAGAGCTTGGGAACCCCTTTCCATGAAAGTGTTTCTCGCCAGTCACTGCTTAGGGCTACATCAAGAGGAAACAACACATAGAGATAGAACGTGAAACTGCTTTATTTTTTCAAGTTTCAAGAAGCTAGCACAAACCGTGTTGGATTTAGTGTTCCAAATACATCTATCAATATAGGAGAAAACAGAGTGAAATCTAAAAATTCAAACTGTTTGTAGAAACGAACGCTTCAACATAGAAGAATGAAATATGGGGAACCAAGTTGGCTTAGTGTACTGATCACTACATGTAAGTATCATCCAGTTTGGGTGAAAAAATACTTGCTGAGATTTCTGGAGATTCGTAATTTTAGGAAGCTTGGCAACCCCTTTCCATGAAAGTGTTTCTCGCCAGTCACTGCTTAGGGCTACTTCAAGAGGAAACAACACGTAGAGATAGAACGTGAAACTGCTTTATTTTGTCAAGTTTCAAGAAGCTAGCACAAACCGTGTTGGATTTAGAGTTCCAAATACATCTATCAATATAGGAGAAAACAGAGTGAAACCTAAAAATTCAAACTGTTACTGCAAATGATCGCTTCAACATAGAAGAATGAAATTTGGGGAACCAAGTCGGCTTAGTGTACTGATCATTACCTGAAAGTATCATCCACTTTGGGTGAAAAAATATTTGCTGAGATTTCTGGAGATTCGTAATTTTTGGCAGCTTGGCAACCCCTTTCCATGAAAGTGTTTCTCGCCAGTCACTGCTTAGGGCTACAACAAGAGGAAATAAAACCTGGAGATAGAACGTGAAACTGCTTTATTATGTCAAGTTTCAATAAGCTAGCACAAACCGTGTTGGATTTAGAGTTCCAAATACATCTATCAATATAGGAGAAAACAGAGTGAAACCTAAAAATTCAAACTGTTAGAGAAACGAACGCTTCAACATAGAATAATGAAATTTGGGGAACTAAGTTGGCTTAGTGTACTGATCACTACCTGAAAGTATCATCCGGTTTGGGTGAAAAAATACTTGCTGAGATTTCTGGAGATTCGTAATTTTAGGAAGCTTGGCAACCCCTTTCCATGAAAGTGTTTCTCACCAGTCACTGCATAGGCCTACTTCAAGAGGAAAGAACACATAGAGAGAGAACGTGAAACTGCTTTATTTTGTCAAGTTTCAAGAAGCTAGCACAAACCGTGTTGGATTTAGAGTTCCAAATACATCTATCAATATAGGAGAAAACAGAGTGAAACCTAAAAATTCAAACTGTTACTGGAAATGAACGCTTCACCATAGAAGAACGAAATTTGGGGAACCAAGTCGGCTTAGTGTACTGATCATTACCTGAAAGTGTCATCCAGTTTGGGTGAAAAAATATTTGCTGAGATTTCTGGAGATTCGTAATTTTTGGAAGCTTGGCAACCCGTTTCCATGAAAGTGTTTCTCGCCAGTCACTGCTTAGGGCTACATCAAGAGGAAACAAAACGTGGAGATAGAACGTGAAACTGCTTTATTTTGTCAAGTTTCAAGAAGCTAGCACAAACCGTGTTGGATTTAGAGTTCCAAATACATCTATCAATATAGGAGAAAACACAGTGAAACCGGAAAATTCAAACTGTTACTGGAAATGAACGCTTCAACATAGAAGAACGAAATTTGGGGAACCAAGTCGGCTTAGTGTACTGATCATTACCTGAAAGTATCATCCAGTTTGGGTGAAAAAATATTTGCTGAGATTTCTGGAGATTCGTAATTTTTGGAAGCTTGGCAACCCCTTTCCATGAAAGTGTTTCTCGCCAGTCACTGCTTAGGGCTACATCAAGAGGAAACAAAACGTGGAGATAGAACGTGAAACTGCTTTATTTTGTCAAGATTCAAGAAGCTAGCACAAACCTTGATTTAGAGTTCCAAATACATCTATCAATATAGGAGAAAACAGAGTGAAACCTAAAAATTCAAACTGTTAGTAGAAACGAACGCTTCAACATAGAATAATGAAATTTGGGGAACTAAGTTGGCTTAGTGTACTGATCACTACCTGAAAGTATCATCCAGTTTGGGTGAAAAAATACTTGCTGAGATTTCTGGAGATTCGTAATTTTAGGAAGCTTGGCAACCCCTTTCCATGAAAGTGTTTCTTGCCAGTCACTGCATAGGCCTACTTCAAGAGGAAAGAACACATAGAGATAGAACGTGAAACTGCTTTATTTTGTCAAGTTTCAAGAAGCTAGCACAAACCGTGTTGGATTTAGAGTTCCAAAAAATCTATGAATATAGGAGAAAACAGAGTGAAACCTAAAAATTCAAACTGTTACTGGAAATGAACGCTTCACCATAGAAGAACGAAATTTGGGGAACCAAGTCGGCTTAGTGTACTGATCATTACCTGAAAGTATCATCCAGTTTGGGTGAAAAAATATTTGCTGAGATTTCTGGAGATTCGTAATTTTTGGAAGCTTGGCAACCCCTTTCCATGAAAGTGTTTCTCGCCAGTCACTGCATAGGGCTACTTCAAGAGGAAAGAACACATAGAGATAGAACGTGAAACTGCTTTATTTTGTCAAGTTTCCAGAAGCTAGCACAAACCGTGTTGGATTTAGAGTTCCAAATACATCTATCAATATAGGAGAAAACAGAGTGAAACCTAAAAATTCAAACTGTTACTGGAAATGAACGCTTCACCATAGAAGAACGAAATTTGGAGAACCAAGTCAGCTTAGTGTACTGATCATTACCTGAAAGTATCATCCAGTTTGGGTGAAAAATTATTTGCAGAGATTTCTGGAGATTCGTAATTTTTGGAAGCTTGGCAACCCCTTTCCATGAAAGTGTTTCTCGCCAGTCACTGCTTAGGGCTACATCAAGAGGAAACAAAACATAGAGATAGAAACTGAAACTACTTTATTGTCTCAAGTTTCAAGAAGCTAGCACAAACCGTGTTGGATTTAGAGTTCCAAATACATCTATCAATATAGGAGAAAACAGAGTGAAACCTAAAAATTCAAACTGTTAGTAGAAACGAACGCTTCAACATAGAAGAATGAAATTTGGGGAACTAAGTTGGCTTAGTGAACTGATCATTACCTGAAAGTATCATCCAGTTTGGGGGAAAAAATACTTCCTGAGATTTCTGGAGATTCGTAATTTTAGGAAGCTTGGCAACCCCTTTCCATGAAAGTGTTTCTCGCCAGTCACTGCTTAGGGCTACTTCAAGAGGAAAGAACACATAGAGATAGAACGTGAAACTGCTTTATTTTGTCAAGTTTCCAGAAGCTAGCAGAAACCGTGTTGGATTTAGAGTTCCAAATACATCTATCAATATAGGAGAAAACAGAGTGAAACCTAAAAATTCAAACTGTTACTGGAAATGAACGCTTCACCATAGAAGAACGAAATTTGGGGAACCAAGTCAGCTTAGTGTACTGATCATTACCTGAAAGTATCATCCAGTTTGGGTGAAAAAATATTTGCTGAGATTTCTGGAGATTCGTAATTTTTGGAAGCTTGGCAACCCCTTTCCATGAAAGTGTTTCTCGCCAGTCACTGCTTAGGGCTACATCAAGAGGAAACAAAACATAGAGATAGAACCTGAAACTAATTTATTGTCTCAAGTTTCAAGAAGCTAGCACAAACCGTGTTGGATTTAGAGTTCCAAATACATCTATCAATATAGGAGAAAACAGAGTGAAACCTAAAAATTGAAACTGTTACTGGAAATGAACGCTTCACCATAGAAGAACGAAATTTGGGGAACCAAGTCGGCTTAGTGTACTGATCATTACCTGAAAGTATCATCCAGTTTGGGTGAAAAAATATTTGCTGAGATTTCTGGAGATTCGTAATTTTAGGAAGCTTGGCAACCCCTTTCCATGAAAGTGTTTCTCGCCAGTCACTGCTTTGGGCTACATCAAGAGGAAACAAAACATAGAGATAGAACGTGAAACTGCTTTATTTTGTGAAGTTTCAAGAAGCTAGCAAAAACCGTGTTGGATTTAGAGTTCCAAATACATCTATCAATATAGGAGAAAACAGAGTGAAACCTAAAAATTCAAACTGTTACTGGAAATGAACGCTTCAACATAGAAGAACGAAATTTGGGGAACCAAGTCAGCTTAGTGTACTGCTCATTACCTGTAAGTATCATCCAGTTTGGGTGAAAAAATATTTGCTGAGATTTCTGGAGATTCGTAATTTTAGGAAGCTTGGCAACCCCTTTCCATGAAAGTGTTTCTCGCCAGTCACTGCTTAGGGCTACTTCAAGAGGAAACAACACATAGTGATAGAACTTGAAACTGTTTTATTTTGTAAAGTTTAAACAAGCTAGCACAAACCGTTTTGGATTTAGAGTTCCAAATACATCTATCAATATAGGAGAAAACAGAGTGAAATCTAAAAATTGAAACTGTTAGTAGAAACGAACGCTTCAACATAGAAGAATGAAATTTGGAGAACCAAGTTGGCTTAGTGTACTGATCATTACCTGAAAGTATCATCCAGTTTGGGTGAAAAAATACTTGCTGAGATTTCTGGGGATTCGTAATTTTAGGAAGCTTGGCAACACCTTCCCATGAAAGTGTTTCTCGCCAGTCACTGCATAGGCCTACTTCAAGAGGAAAGAACACATAGAGATAGAACGAGAAACTGCTTTATTTGGTAAAGTTTCCAGAAGCTAGCACAAACCGTGTTGGATTTAGAGTTCCAAATACATCTATCAATATAGGAGAAAACAGAGTGAAACCTAAAAATTCAAACTGTTACTGGAAATGAATGCTTCACCATAGAAGAACGAAATTTGGGGAACCAAGTCGGCTTAGTGTACTGATCATTACCTGAAAGTATCATCCAGTTTGGGTGAAAAAATATTTGCTGAGATTTCTGGAGATTCGTAATTTTTGGAAGCTTGGGAACCCCTTTCCATGAAAGTGTTTCTCGCCAGTCACTGCTTAGGGCTACATCAAGAGGAAACAAAACATAGAGATAGAACGTGAAACTACTTTATTGTGTCAAGTTTCAAGAAGCTAGCACAAACCGTGTTGGATTTAGAGTCACAAATACATCTATCAATATAGGAGAAAACAAAGTGAAACCTAAAAACTCAAACTGTTAGTAGAAACGAACGCTTCAGCATAGAAGAATGAAATTTGGGGAACTAAGTTGGCTTAGTGTACAGATCATTACCTGAAAGTATCATCCAGTCTGGGTGAAAAAATACTTGCTGAGATTTCTGGAGATTCGTAATTTTTGGAAGCTTGGCAACCCCTTTCCATGAAAGTGTTTCTCGCCAGTCACTGCATAGGGCTACTTCAAGAGGAAAGAACACAGAGAGATAGAACGTGAAACTGCTTTATTTTGTCAAGTTTCAAGAAGCTAGCACAAACAGTGTTGGATTTAGAGTTCCAAATACATCTATCAATATAGGAAAAAACAGAGTGAAACCTAAAAATTCAAACTGTTACTGGAAATGAACGCTTCACCATAGAAGAACGAAATTTGGGGAACCTAGTCGGCGTAGTGTACTGATCATTACCTGAAAGTATCATCCAGTTTGGGTGAAAAAATATTTGCTGAGATTTCTGGAGATTCGTAATTTTTGGAAGCTTGGGAACCCCTTTCCATGAAAGTGTTTCTCGCCAGTCACTGCTTAGGGCTACATCAAGAGGAAACAAGTCATAGAGATAAAACAATAAACTACTTTATTGTGTCAAGTTTCAAGAAGCTAGCACAAACCGTGTTGGATTTAGAGTTCCAAATGCATCTATCAATATAGGAGAAAACAGAGTGAAATCTAAAAATTCAAACTGTTAGTAGAAATGAACGCTTCAACATAGAAAAATGAAATTTGGGGAACCAAGTTGGCTTAATGTACTGATCATTTCCTCTAAGTACAATCCAGTTTGGGTGAAAAAATACTTGCTGAGATTTCTGGAGATTCGTAATTTTAGGAAGCTTGGCAACTCCTTTCCATGAAAGTGTTTCTCGCCAGTCACTGCTTAGGGCTACTTCAAGAGGAAACAACACATAGAGATAGAACGTGAAACTGCTTTATTTTGTCAAGTTTCAAGAAGCTAGCACAAACCGTGTTGGATTTAGAGTTCCAAATACATCTATCACTATAGGAGAAAACGGAGTGAAACCTAAAAATTCAAACTGTTACTGGAAATGAACGCTTCAACATAGAAGAACGAAATTTGGGGAACCAAGTCAGCTTAGTGAACTGCTCATTACCTGTAAGTATCATCCAGTTTGGGTGAAAAAATATTTGCTGAGATTTCTGGAGATTCGTAATTTTAGGAAGCTTGGCAACCCCTTTCCATGAAAGTGTTTCTCGCCAGTCACTGCTTAGGGCTACTTCAAGAGGAAACAACACATAGTGATAGAACTTGAAACTGCTTTATTTTGTAAAGTTTCAACAAGCTAGCACAAACTGTGTTGGATTTAGAGTTCCAAATACATCTATCAATATAGGAGAAAACAGAGTGTAATCTAAAAATTGAAACTGTTAGTAGAAACGAACGCTTCAACATAGAAGAATGAAATTTGGGGAACCAAGTTGGCTTAGTGTACTGATCATTACCTGAAAGTATCATCCAGTTTGGGTGAAAAAATACTTGCTGAGATTTCTGGAGATTCGTAATTTTGGGAAGCTTGGCAACCCCTTTCCATGAAAGTGTTTCTCGCCAGTCACTGCTTAGGGCTACATCAAGAGGAAACAACACATAGAGATAGAACGTGAAACTGCTTTATTTTGTCAAGTTTCAAGAAGCTAGCACAAACCGTGTTGGATTTAGAGGTCCAAATACATCTATCAATATAGGAGAAAACAGAGTGAAACCTAAAAATTCAAACTGCTACTGGAAATGAACGCTTCAACATAGAAGAACGAAATTTGGGGAACCAAGTCCGCTTAGTGTACTGATCATTACCTGAAAGTATCATCCAGTTTGGGTGAAAAAATATTTGCTGAGATTTCTGGAGATTCGTAGTTTTTGGAAGCTTGGCAACCCCTTTCCATGAAAGTGTTTCTCGCCAGTCACTGCTTAGGGCTACATCAATAGGAAACAAAACATAGAGATACAACGTGAAACTGCTTTATTTTGTCAAGTTTCAAGAAGCTAGCACAAACCGTGTTGGATTTAGAGTTCCAAATACATCTATCAATATAGGAGAAAACAGAGTGAAACCTAAAAATTCAAACTGTTACTGGAAATGAACGCTTCACCATAGAAGAACAAAATTTGGGGAACTAAGTCGGCTTAGTGTACTGATCATTACCTGAAAGTATCATCCAGTTTGGGTGAAAAAATACTTGCTGAGATTTCTGGAGATTCGTAATTTTTGGAAGCTTGGCAACCATTTTCCATGAAAGTGTTTCTGGCCAGTCACTGCTTAGGACTACATCAAGAGGAAACAAGTCATAGAGATAAAACATGAAACTACTTTATTGTGTCAAGTTTCAAGAAGCTAGCACAAACCGTGTTGGATTTAGAGTTCCAAATACATCTATCAATATAGGAGAAAACAGAGTGAAATCTAAAAATTCAAACTGTTAGTAGAATCGAACGCTTCAACATAGAAGAATAAAATTTGGGGAACCAAGTTGGCTTAGTGTACTGATCATTACCTGTAAGTATCATCCAGTTTGGGTGAAAAAATACTTGCTGAGATTTCTGGAGATTCGTAATTTTTGGAAGCTTGGCAACCCCTTTCCATGAAAGTGTTTCTCGCCAGTCACTGCTTAGGGCTACTTCAAGAGGAAACAACACGTAGAGATAGAACGTGAAACTGCTTTATTTTGTCAAGTTTCAAGAAGCTAGCACAAACCGTGTTGGATTTAGAGTTCCAAATACATCTATCAATATAGGAGAAAACAGAGTGAAACCTAAAAATTCAAACTGTTACTGGAAATGAACGCTTCAACATAGAAGAACGAAATTTGGGGAACCAAGTCGGCTTAGTGTACTGATCATTACCTGAAAGTATCATCCAGTTTGGGTGAAAAAATATTTGCTGAGATTTCTGGAGATTCGTAATTTTTGGAAGCTTGGGAACCCCTTTCCATGAAAGTGTTTCTCGCCAGTCACTGCTTAGGGCTACAACAAGAGGAAACAAAACGTGGAGATAGAACGTGAAACTGCTTTATTTTGTCAAGTTTCAAGAAGCTAGCACAAACCGTGTTGGATTTAGAGTTCCAAATACATCTATCAATATAGGAGAAAACAGAGTGAAACCTAAAAATTCAAACTGTTACTGGAAATGAACGCTTCAACATAGAAGAACAACATTTGGGGAACCAAGTCGGCTTAGTGTACTGATCATTACCTGAAAGTATCATCCAGTTTGGGTGAAAAAATATTTGCTGAGATTTCTGGAGATTCGTAATTTTTGGAAGCTTGGCAACCCCTTTCCTTGAAAGTGTTTCTCGCCAGTCACTGCTTAGGGCTACATCAAGAGGAAAAAAAACATAGAGATAGAATGTGAAACTGCTTTATTTTGTCAAGTTTCAAGAAGCTAGCACAAACCGTGTTGGATTTAGAGTTCCAAATACATCTATCAATATAGGAGAAAACAGAGTGAAACCTAAAAATTCAAACTGTTACTGGAAATGAACGCTTCAACATAGAAGATTGAAATTTGGGGAACCAAGTCGGCTTAGTGTACTGATCATTACCTGAAAGTATCATCCAGTTTGGGTGAAAAAATATTTGCTGAGATTTCTGGAGATTCGTAATTTTTAGAGCTTGGGAACCCCTTTCCATGAAAGTGTTTCTCGCCAGTCACTGCTTAGGGCTACATCAAGAGGAAACAACACATAGAGATAGAACGTGAAACTGCTTTATTTTTTCAAGTTTCAAGAAGCTAGCACAAACCGTGTTGGATTTAGTGTTCCAAATACATCTATCAATATAGGAGAAAACAGAGTGAAATCTAAAAATTCAAACTGTTTGTAGAAACGAACGCTTCAACATAGAAGAATGAAATATGGGGAACCAAGTTGGCTTAGTGTACTGATCACTACATGTAAGTATCATCCAGTTTGGGTGAAAAAATACTTGCTGAGATTTCTGGAGATTCGTAATTTTAGGAAGCTTGGCAACCCCTTTCCATGAAAGTGTTTCTCGCCAGTCACAGCTTAGGGCTACTTCAAGAGGAAACAACACATAGAGATAGAACGTGAAACTGCTTTATTTTGTCAAGTTTCAAGAAGCTAGCACAAACCGTGTGGGATTTAGAGTTCCAAATACATCTATCACAAAAGAGAAAACAGAGTGAAACCTAAAAATTCAAACTGTTAGTAGAAACGAACGCTTCAACATAGAAGAGTGAAATTTGGGGAACTAAGTTGGCTTAGTGTACTGATCATTACCTGAAAGTATCATCCAGTTTGGGTGAAAAAATACTTGCTGAGATTTCTGGAGATTCGTAATTTTAGGAAGCTTGGCAACCCCTTTCCATGAAAGTGTTTCTCGCCAGTCACTGCATAGGGCTACTTCAAGAGGAAAGAACACATAGAGATAGAACGTGAAACTGCTTTATTTTGTAAAGTTTCAAGAAGCTAGCACAAACCGTGTTGGATTTAGAGTTCCAAATACATCTATCAATATAGGAGAAAACAGAGTGAAACCTAAAAATTCAAACTGTTAGTAGAAACGAACGCTTCAACATAGAAGAATGAAATTTGGGGAACTAAGTTGGCTTAGTGTACTGATCATTACCTGAAAGTATCATCCAGTTTGGATGAAAAATACTTGCTGAGATTTCTGGAGATTCGTAATTTTAGGAAGCTTGGCAACCCCTTTCCATGAAAGTGTTTCACGCCAGTCACTGTATAGGGCTACTTCAAGAGGAAAGAACACATAGAGATAGAACGTGAAACTGCTTTATTTTGTCAAGTTTCAAGAAGCTAGCACAAACCGTGTTGGATTTAGAGTTCCAAATATATCTATCAATATAGGAGAAAACAGAATAAAACCTAAAAATTCAAACTGTTACTGGAAATGAACGCTTCACCATAGAAGAACGAAATTTGGGGAACCAAGTCGGCTTAGTGTACTGATCATTACCTGAAACTATCATCCAGATTGGATGAAAAAATATTTGCTGAGATTTCTGGAGATTCGTAATTTTTGGAAGCTTGGGAACCCCTTTCCATGAAAGTGTTTCTCGCCAGTCACTGCTTAGGGCTACATCAAGAGGAAACAAAACATAGAGATAGAACCTGAAACTACTTTATTGTGTCAAGTTTCAAGAAGCTAGCACAAACCGTGTTGGATTTAGAGTTCCAAATACATCTATCAATATAGGAGAAAACAGAGTGAAACCTAAAAATTCAAACTGTTACTGGAAATGAACGCTTCAACATAGAAGAACGAAATTTGGGGAACCAAGTCGGCTTAGTGTACTGATCATTACCTGAAACAATCATCCAGTTTGGGTGAAAAAATATTTGCTGAGATTTCTGGAGATTCGTAATTTTTGGAAGCTTGGCAACCCCTTTCCATGAAAGTGTTTCTCACCAGTCACTGCTTACAGCTACATCAAGAGGAAACAAAACGTAGAGATAGAACGTGAAACTGCTTTATTTTGTCAAGTTTCAAGAAGCTAGCACAAACCGTGTTGGATTTAGAGTTCCAAATACATCTATCAATATAGGAGAAAACACAGTGAAACCTAAAAATTCAAACTGTTACTGGAAATGAACGCTTCAACATAGAAAAATGAAATTTGGGGAACCAAGTTAGCTTAATGTACTGATCATTTCCTCTAAGTATAATCCTGTTTGGGTGAAAAAATACTTGCTGAGATTTCTGGAGATTCGTAATTTTAGGAAGCTTGGCAACCCCTTTCCATGAAAGTGTTTCTCGCCAGTCACTGCTTAGGGCTACTTCAAGAGGAAACAACACATAGAGATAGAACGTTAAACTGCTTTATTTTGTCAAGTTTCAAGAAGCTAGCACAAACCGTGTTGGATTTAGAGTTCCAAATACATCTATCACTATAAGAGAAAACAGAGTGAAACCTAAAAATTCAAACTGTTACTGGAAATGAACGCTTCAACATAGAAGAACGAAATTTGGGGAACCAAGTCGGCTTAGTGTACTGATCATTACCTGTAAGTATCATCCAGATTGGGTGAAAAAATACTTGCTGAGATTTCTGGAGATTCGTAATTTTAGGAAGCTTGGCAACCCCTTTCTAGGAAAGTGTTTCTCGCCAATCACTGCTTAGGGCTACTTCAAGAGGAAACAACACATAGTGATAGAACTTGAAACTGCTTTATTTTGTAAAGTTTCAACAAGCTAGCACAAACTGTGTTGGATTTAGAGTTCCAAATACATCTATCAATATAGGAGAAAACAGAGTGAAATCTAAAAATTGAAACTGTTAGTAGAAACGAACGCTTGAACATAGAAGAATGAAATTTGGGGAACCAAGTTGGCTTAGTGTACTGATCATTACCTGAATGTATCATCCAGTTTGGGTGAAAAAATACATGCTGAGATTTCTGGAGATTCGTAATTTTGGGAAGCTTGGCAACCCCTTTCCATGAAAGTGTTTCTCGCCAGTCACTGTTTAGGCCTACATCAAGAGGAAACAACACAGAGAGATAGAACGTGAAACTGCTTTATTTTGTCAAGTTTCAAGAAGCTAGCACAAACCGTGTTGGATTTAGAGTTCCAAATACATCTATCAATATAGGAGAAAACAGAGTGAAACCTAAAAATTCAAACTGTTACTGGAAATGAACGCTTCAACATAGAAGAACGAAATTTGGGGAACCAAGTCGGCTTAGTGTACTGATCATTACCTGAAAGTATCATCCAGTTTGGGTGAAAAAATATTTGCTGAGATTTCTGGAGATTCGTAATTTTTGGAAGCTGGCAACCCCTTTCCATGAAAGTGTTTCTCGCCAGTCACTGCTTAGGGCTAAATCAATAGAAAACAAAACATAGAGATACAACGTGAAACTGCTTTATTTTGTCAAGTTTCAAGAAGCTAGCACAAACCGTGTTGGATTTAGAGTTCCAAATACATCTATCAATATAGGAGAAAACAGAGTGAAATCTAAAAATTCAAACTGTTAGTAGAATCGAACGCTTCAACATAGAAGAATGAAATTTGGGGAACCAAGTTGGCTTAGTGTACTGATCATTACCTGTAAGTATCATCCAGTTTGGGTGAAAAAATACTTGCTGAGATTTCTGGAGATTCGTAATTTTAGGAAGCTTGGCAACCCCTTTCCATGAAAGTGTTTCTCGCCAGTCACTGCTTAGGGCTACTTCAAGAGGAAACAACACGTAGAGATAGAACGTGAAACTGCTTTATTTTGTCAAGTTTCAAGAAGCTAGCACAAACCGTGTTGGATTTAGAGTTCCAAATACATCTATCAATATAGGAGAAAACAGAGTGAAACCTAAAAATTCAAACTGTTACTGGAAATGAACGCTTCAACATAGAATAACGAAATTTGGGGAACCAAGTCGGCTTAGTGTACTGATCATTACCTGAAAGTATCATCCAGTTTGGGTGAAAAAATATTTGCTGAGATTTCTGGAGATTCGTAATTTTAGGAAGCTTGGCAACCCCTTTCCATGAAAGTGTTTCTCGCCAGTCACTGCTTAGGGCTACAACAAGAGGAAACAAAACGTGGAGATAGAACGTGAAACTGCTTTATTTTGTCAAGTTTCAAGAAGCTAGCACAAACCGTGTTGGATTTAGACTTCCAAATACATGTATCAATATAGGAGAAAACAGAGTGAAACCTAAAAATTCAAACTGTTACTGGAAATGAACACTTCAACATAGAAGAACAACATTTGGGGAACCAAGTCGGCTTAGTGTACTGATCATTACCTGAAAGTATCATCCAGTTTGGGTGAAAAAATATTTGCTGAGATTTCTGGAGATTCGTAATTTTTGGAAGCTTGGCAACCCCTTTCCATGAAAGTGTTTCTCGCCAGTCACTGCTTAGGGCTACATCAAGAGGAAACAAAACATAGAGATAGAACGTGAAACTGCTTTATTTTGTCAAGTTTCCAGAAGCTAGCACAAACCGTGTTGGATTTAGAGTTCCAAATACATCTATCAATATAGGAGAAAACAGAGTGAAACCTAAAAATTCAAACTGTTAGTACAAACGAACGCTTCAACATAGAAGAATGAAATTTGGGGAACCAAGTTGGCTTAGTGTACTGATCATTACATGTAAGTATCATCCAGTTTGGGTGAAAAAATACTTGCTGAGATTTCTGGAGATTCGTAATTTTAGGAAGCTTGGCAACCCCTTTCCATGAAAGTGTTTCTCGCCAGTCACTGCTTAGGGCTACTTCAAGAGGAAACAACACGTAGAGATAGAACGTGAAACTGCTTTATTTTGTCAAGTTTCAAGAAGCTAGCACAAACCGTGTTGGATTTAGAGTTCCAAATACATCTATCAATATAGGAGAAAACAGAGTGAAACCTAAAAATTCAAACTGTTACTGGAAAAGATCGCTTCAACATAGAAGAATGAAATTTGGGGAACAGAGTCGGCTTAGTGTACTGATCATTACCTGAAAGTATCATCCACTTTGGGTTAAAAAATATTTGCTGAGATTTCTGGAGATTCGTAATTTTCGGAAGCTTGGCAACCCCTTTCCATGAAAGTGTTTCTCGCCAGTCACTGCTTAGGGCTACAACAAGAGGAAATAAAACGAGGAGATAGAACGTGAAACTACTTTATTTTGTCAAGTTTCAAGAAGCTAGCACAAACCGTGTTGGATTTAGAGTTCCAAATACATCTATCAATATAGGAGAAAACAGAGTGAAACCTAAAAATTCAAACTGTTACTGGAAATGAATGCTTCAACATAGAAGAACGAAATTTGGGGAACCAAGTTGGCTTAGTGTACTGATCATTACCTGAAAGTATCATCCAGTTTGGGTGAAAAAATATTTGCTGAGATTTCTGGAGATTCGTAATTTTAGGAAGCTTGGCAACCCCTTTCCATGAAAGTGTTTCTCGCCACTCACTGCATAGGGCTACTTCAAGAGGAAAGAACACATAGAGATAGAACGTGAAACTGCTTTATTTTGTCAAGTTTCCAGAAGCTAGCACAAACCGTGTTGGATTTAGAGTTCCAAATACATCTATCAATATAGGAGAAAACAGAGTGAAACCTAAAAATTCAAACTGTTACTGGAAATGAACGCTTCACCATAGAAGAACGAAATTTGGGGAACCAAGTCGGCTTAGTGTACTGATCATTACCTGAAAGTATCATCCAGTTTGGGTGAAAAAATATTTGCTGAGATTTCTGGAGATTCGTAATTTTTGGAAGCTTGGCAACCCCTTTCCATGAAAGTGTTTCTCGCCAGTCACTGCTTAGGGCTACATCAAGAGGAAACAAAACGTGGTGATAGAACGTGAAACTGCTTTATTTTGTCAAGTTTCAAGAAGCTAGCACAAACCGTGTTGGATTTAGAGTTCCGAATACATCTATCAATATAGGAGAAAACAGAGTGAAACCTAAAAATTCAAACTGTTACTGGAAATGAACGCTTCACCATAGAAGAACGAAATTTGGGGAACCTAGTCGGCTTAGTGTACTGATCATTACCTGAAAGTATCATCCAGTTTGGGTGAAAAAATATTTGCTGAGATTTCTGGAGATTCGTAATTTTTGGAAACTTGGCAACCCCTTTCCATGAAAGTGTTTCTCGCCAGTCACTGCTTAGGGCTACATCAAGAGGAAACAAAACATAGAGATAGAACGTGAAACTGCTTTATTTTGTCAAGTTTCAAGAAGCTAGCACAAACCGTGTTGGATTTAGAGTTCCAAATACATCTATCAATATAGGAGAAAACAGAGTGAAACCTAAAAATTCAAACTGTTAGTAGAAACGAACGCTTCAACATAGAAGAATGAAATTTGGGGAACTAAGATGGCTTAGTGTACTGATCATTATGTGAAAGTATCATCCAGTTTGGGTGAAAAATACTTGGTGAGATTTCTGGAGATTCGTAATTTTTGGAAGCTTGGCAACCCCTTTCCATGAAAGTGTTTCACGCCAGTCACTGCATAGGGCTACTTCAAGAGGAAAGAACACATAGAGATAGAACGTGAAACTGCTTTATTTTGTCAAGTTTCAAGAAGCTAGCACAAACCGTGTTGGATTTAGAGTTCCAAATACATCTATCACTATAGGAGAAAACAGAGTGAAACCTAAAAATTCAAACTGTTACTGGAAATGAACGCTTCAACATAGAAGAACGAAATTTGGGGAACCAAGTCGGCTTAGTGTACTGATCATTACCTGTAAGTATCATCCAGTTTGGGTGAAAAAATACTTGCTGAGATTTCTGGAGATTCGTAATTTTAGGAAGCTTGGCAACCCCTTTCTAGGAAAGTGTTTCTCGCCAATCACTGCTTAGGGCTACTTCAAGAGGAAACAACACATAGTGATAGAACTTGAAACTGCTTTATTTTGTAAAGTTTCAACAAGCTAGCACAAACCGTGTTGGATTTAGAGTTCCAAATACATCTATCAATATAGGAGAAAACAGAGTGAAATCTAAAAATTGAAACTGTTAGTAGAAACGAACACTTCAACATAGAAGAATGAAATTTGGGGAACCATGTTGGCTTAGTGTACTGATCATTACCTGAAAGTATCATCCAGTTTGGGTGAAAAAATACTTGCTGAGATTTCTGGAGATTCGTAATTTTGGGAAGCTTGGCAACCCCTTTCCATGAAAGTGTTTCTCGCCAGTCACTGCTTAGGGCTACATCAAGAGGAAACAAGACATAGAGATAGAACGTGAAACTGCTTTATTTTGTCAAGTTTCAAGAAGCTAGCACAAACCGTGTTGGATTTAGAGTTCCAAATACATCTATCAATATAGGAGAAAACAGAGTGAAACCTAAAAATTCAAACTGTTACTGGAAATGAACGCTTCAACATAGAAGAACGAAATTTGGGGAACCAAGTCGGCTTAGTGTACTGATCATTACCTGAAAGTATCATCCAGTTTGGGTGAAAAAATATTTGCTGAGATTTCTGGAGATTCGTAATTTTTGGAAGCTTGGCAACCCCTTTCCATGAAAGTGTTTCTCGCCAGTCACTGCTTAGGGCTACATCAATAGGAAACAATACATAGAGATACAACGTGAAACTGCTTTATTTTGTCAAGTTTCAAGAAGCTAGCACAAACCGTGTTGGATTTAGAGTTCCAAATACATCTATCAATATAGGAGAAAACAGAGTGAAACCTAAAAATTCAAACTGTTACTGGAAATGAACGCTTCAACATAGAAGAACGAAATTTGGGGAACCAAGTCGGCTTAGTGTACTGATCATTACCTGAAAGTATCATCCAGTTTGGGTGAAAAAATATTTGCTGAGATTTCTGGAGATTCGTAATTTTTGGAAGCTTGGCAACCCCTTTCCATGAAAGTGTTTCTCGACAGTCACTGCTTAGGGCTACATCAAGAGGAAACAAAACATAGAGATAGAACGTGAAACTGCTTTATTTTGTCAAGTTTCAAGAAGCTAGCACAAACCGTGTTGGATTTAGAGTTCCAAATACATCTATCAATATAGGAGAAAACAGAGTGAAACCTAAAAATTCAAACTGTTAGTAGAAACGAACGCTTCAACATAGAAGAATGAAATTTGGAGAACCAAGTCGGCTTAGTGTACTGACCATTACCTGAAAGTATCATCCAGTTTGGGTGAAAAAATATTTGCTGAGATTTCTGGAGATTCGTAATTTTTGGAAGCTTGGGAACCCCTTTCCATGAAAGTGTTTCTCGCCAGTCACTGCTTAGGGCTACATCAAGAGGAAACAAAACATAGAGATAGAACGTGAAACTGCTTTATTTTGTCAAGTTTCAAGAAGCTAGCACAAACCGTGTTGGATTTAGAGTTCCAAATACATCTATCAATATAGGAGAAAACAGAGTGAAACCTAAAAATTCAAACTGTTACTGGAAATGAACGCTTCAACATAGAAGAACAACATTTGGGGAACCAAGTCGGCTTAGTGTACTGATCATTACCTGAAAGTATCATCCAGTTTGGGTGAAAAAATATTTGCTGAGATTTCTGGAGATTCGTAATTTTTGGAAGCTTGGCAACCCCTTTCCATGAAAGTGTTTCTCGCCAGTCACTGCTTAGGGCTACATCAAGAGGAAACAAAATATAGAGATAGAACGTGAAACTGCTTTATTTTGTCAAGTTTCCAGAAGCTAGCACAAACCGTGTTGGATTTAGAGTTCCAAATACATCTATCAATATAGGAGAAAACAGAGTGAAACCTAAAAATTCAAACTGTTAGTACAAACGAACGCTTCAACATAGAAGAATGAAATTTGGGGAACCAAGTTGGCTTAGTGTACTGATCATTACATGTAAGTATCATCCAGTTTGGGTGAAAAAATACTTGCTGAGATTTCTGGAGATTCGTAATTTTAGGAAGCTTGGCAACCCCTTTCCATGAAAGTGTTTCTCGCCAGTCACTGCTTAGGGCTACTTCA
This sequence comes from Spermophilus citellus, assembly GCF_964194105.1. Lineage (NCBI taxonomy): Eukaryota > Metazoa > Chordata > Mammalia > Rodentia > Sciuridae > Spermophilus > Spermophilus citellus. Next base: position 33,526,302 of record NC_138191.1, on the reverse strand, counting down.
AGAGGAAACAACACGTAGAGATAGAACGTGAAACTGCTTTATTTTGTCAAGTTTCAAGAAGCTAGCACAAACCGTGTTGGATTTAGAGTTCCAAATACATCTATCAATATAGGAGAAAAAAGAGTGAAACCTAAAAATTCAAACTGTTACTGGAAAAGATCGCTTCAACATAGAAGAATGAAATTTGGGGAACAGAGTCGGCTTAGTGTACTGATCATTACCTGAAAGTATCATCCACTTTGGGTTAAAAAATATTTGCTGAGATTTCTGGAGATTCGTAATTTTCGGAAGCTTGGCAACCCCTTTCCATGAAAGTGTTTCTCGCCAGTCACTGCTTAGGGCTACAACAAGAGGAAATAAAACGAGGAGATAGAACGTGAAACTACTTTATTTTGTCAAGTTTCAAGAAGCTAGCACAAACCGTGTTGGATTTAGAGTTCCAAATACATCTATCAATATAGGAGAAAACAGAGTGAAACCTAAAAATTAAAACTGTTACTGGAAATGAACGCTTCAACATAGAAGAACGAAATTTGGGGAACCAAGTCGGCTTAGTGTATTGATCATTAAATGAAAGTATCATCCAGTTTGGGTGAAAAAATACTTGCTGAGATTTCTGGAGATTCGTAATTTTAGGAAGCTTGGCAACCCCTTTCCATGAAAGTGTTTCTCGCCAGTCACTGCTTAGGGCTACATCAAGAGGAAACAAAACGTGGTGATAGAACGTGAAACTGCTTTATTTTGTCAAGTTTCAAGAAGCTAGCACAAACCGTGTTGGATTTAGAGTTCCGAATACATCTATCAATATAGGAGAAAACAGAGTGAAACCTAAAAATTCAAACTGTTACTGGAAATGAACGCTTCACCATAGAAGAACGAAATTTGGGGAACCTAGTCGGCTTAGTGTACTGATCATTACCTGAAAGTATCATCCAGTTTGGGTGAAAAAATATTTGCTGAGATTTCTGGAGATTCGTAATTTTTGGAAACTTGGCAACCCCTTTCCATGAAAGTGTTTCTCGCCAGTCACTGCTTAGGGCTACATCAAGAGGAAACAAAACATAGAGATAGAACGTGAAACTGCTTTATTTTGTCAAGTTTCAAGAAGCTAGCACAAACCGTGTTGGATTTAGAGTTCCAAATACATCTATCAATATAGGAGAAAACAGAGTGAAACCTAAAAATTCAAACTGTTAGTAGAAACGAACGCTTCAATATAGAAGAATGAAATTTGGGGAACTAAGATGGCTTAGTGTACTGATCATTATGTGAAAGTATCATCCAGTTTGGGTGAAAAATACTTGGTGAGATTTCTGGAGATTCGTAATTTTAGGAAGCTTGGCAACCCCTTTCCATGAAAGTGTTTCACGCCAGTCACTGCATAGGGCTACTTCAAGAGGAAAGAACACATAGAGATAGAACCTGAAACTGCTTTATTTTGTCAAGTTTCAAGAAGCTAGCACAAACCGTGTTGGATTTAGAGTTCCAAATACATCTATCAATATAGGAGAAAACAGAGTAAAACCTAAAAATTCAAACTTTTACTGGAAATGAATGCTTCACCATAGAATGATGAAATTTGGGGAACCAAGTCGGCTTAGTGTACTGATCATTACCTGAAAGTATCATCCAGTTTGGGTGAAAAAATATTTGCTGAGATTTCTGGAGATTCGTAATTTTTGGAAGCTTGGCAACCCCTTTCCATGAAAGTGTTTCTCACCAGTCACTGCTTAGGGCTACATCAAGAGGAAACAAGACATAGAGATAGAACGTGAAACTGCTTTATTTTGTCAAGTTTCAAGAAGCTAGCACAAACCGTGTTGGATTTAGAGTTCCAAATACATCTATCAATATAGGAGAAAACAGAGTGAAACCTAAAAATTCAAACTGTTACTGGAAATGAACGCTTCAACATAGAAGAACGAAATTTGGGGAACCAAGTCGGCTTAGTGTACTGATCATTACCTGAAAGTATCATCCAGTTTGGGTGAAAAAATATTTGCTGAGATTTCTGGAGATTCGTAATTTTTGGAAGCTTGGCAACCCCTTTCCATGAAAGTGTTTCTCGCCAGTCACTGCTTAGGGCTACATCAATAGGAAACAAAACATAGAGATACAACGTGAAACTGCTTTATTTTGTCAAGTTTCAAGAAGCTAGCACAAACCGTGTTGGATTTAGAGTTCCAAATACATCTATCAATATAGGAGAAAACAGAGTGAAACCTAAAAATTCAAACTGTTACTGGAAATGAACGCTTCAACATAGAAGAACGAAATTTGGGTAACCAAGTCGGCTTAGTGTACTGATCATTACCTGAAAGTATCATCCAGTTTGGGTGAAAAAATATTTGCTGAGATTTTTGGAGATTCGTAATTTTTGGAAGCTTGGGAACCCCTTTCCATGAAAGTGTTTCTCGCCAGTCACTGCTTAGGGATACATCAAGAGGAAACAAAACATAGAGATAGAACCTGAAACTACTTTATTGTGTCAAGTTTCAAGAAGCTAGCACAAACCGTGTTGGATTTAGAGTTCCAAATACATCTATCAATATAGGAGAAAACAGAGTGAAACCTAAAAATTGAAACTGTTAGTGGAAACGAACGCTTCAACATAGAAGAATGAAATTTGGGGAACCAAGTTGGCTTATTGTACTGATCATTACCTGAAAGTATCATCCAGTTTGGGTGAAAAAATATTTGCTGAGATTTCTGGAGATTCATAATTTTTGGAAGCTTGGCAACCCCTTTCCATGAAAGTGTTTCTCGCCAGTCACTGCTTAGGGCTACATCAAGAGGAAACAAAACATAGAGATAGAACGTGAAACTGCTTTATTTTTTCAAGTTTCAAGAAGCTAGCACAAACCGTGTTGGATTTAGAGTTCCAAATACATCTATCAATATAGGAGAAAACAGAGTGAAACCTAAAAATTCAAACTGTTAGTAGAAACGAACGCTTCAACATAGAAGAATGAAATTTGGAGAACCAAGTTGGCTTACTGTACTGATCATTACCTGTAAGTATCATCCAGTTTTGGTGAAAAAATACTTGCTGAGAATTCTGGAGATTCGTAATTTTAGGAAGCTTGGCAACCCCTTTCCATGAAAGTGTTTCTCGCCAGTCACTGCATAGGGCTACTTCAAGAGGAAAGAACACATAGAGACAGAACGTGAAACTACTTTATTTTGTCAAGTTTCAAGAAGCTAGCACAAACCGTGTTGGATTTAGAGTTCCAAATACATCTATCAATATAGGAGAAAACAGAGTGAAACCTAAAAATTCAAACTGTTACTGGAAATGAACGCTTCAACATAGAAGAACGAAATTTGGGGAACCAACTCGGCTTAGTGTACTGATCATTACCTGAAAGTATCATCCAGTTTGGGTGCAGAAATATTTGCTGTGATTTCTTGAGATGCGTAGTTTTTGGAAGCTTGGCAACCCCTTTCTATGAAAGTGTTTCTCGCCAGTCACTGCTTAGGGCTACTTCAAGAGGAAACAAAACATAGAGATAGAACGTGAAACTGCTTTATTTTGTCAAGTTGCAAGAAGCTAGCACAAACCGTGTTGGATTTAGAGTTCCAAATACATCTATCAATATAGGAGAAAACAGAGTGAAACCTAAAAATTCAAACTGTTACTGGAAATGTACGCTTCAACATAGAAGAACGAAATTTGGGGAACCAAGTCGGCTTAGTGTACTGATCATTACCTGAAAGTATCATCCAGTTTGGGTGAAAAAATATTTGCTGAGATTTCTGGAGATTCGTAATTTTTGGAAGCTTGGCAACCCCTTTCCATGAAAGTGTTTCTCGCCAGTCACTGCTTAGGGCTACATCAAGAGGAAAAAAAACATAGAGAAAGAACGTGAAACTGCTTTATTTTGTCAAGTTTCAAGAAGCTAGCACAAACCGTGTTGGATTTAGAGTTCCAAATACATCTATCAATATAGGAGAAAACAGAGTGAAACCTAAAAATTCAAACTGTTAGTAGAAACGAACGCTTCAACATAGAAGAATGAAATTTGGGGAACTAAGTTGGCTTAGTGAACTGATCATTACCTGAAAGTATCATCCAGTTTGGGGGAAAAAATACTTCCTGAGATTTCTGGAGATTCGTAATTTTAGGAAGCTTGGCAACCCCTTTCCATGAAAGTGTTTCTCGGCAGTCACTGCTTAGGGCTACTTCAAGAGGAAAGAACACATAGAGAAGAACGTGAAACTGCTTTATTTTGTCAAGTTTCCAGAAGCTAGCAGAAACCGTGTTGGATTTAGAGTTCCAAATACATCTATCAATATAGGAGAAAACAGAGTGAAACCTAAAAATTCAAACTGTTACTGGAAATGAACGCTTCACCATAGAAGAACGAAATTTGGGGAACCAAGTCAGCTTAGTGTACTGATCATTACCTGAAAGTATCATCCAGTTTGGGTGAAAAAATATTTGCTGAGATTTCTGGAGATTCGTAATTTTTGGAAGCTTGGCAACCCCTTTCCATGAAAGTGTTTCTCGCCAGTCACTGCTTAGGGCTACATCAAGAGGAAACAAAACATAGAGATAGAACCTGAAACTACTTTATTGTCTCAAGTTTCAAGAAGCTAGCACAAACCGTGTTGGATTTAGAGTTCCAAATACATCTATCAATATAGGAGAAAACAGAGTGAAACCTAAAAATTCAAACTGTTACTGGAAATGAACGCTTCACCATAGAAGAACGAAATTTGGGGAACCAAGTCGGCTTAGTGTACTGATCATTACCTGAAAGTATCATCCAGTTTGGGTGAAAAAATATTTGCTGAGATTTCTGGAGATTCGTAATTTTAGGAAGCTTGGCAACCCCTTTCCATCAAAGTGTTTCTCGCCAGTCACTGCTTTGGGCTACATCAAGAGGAAACAAAACATAGAGATAGAACGTGAAACTGCTTTATTTTGTGAAGTTTCAAGAAGCTAGCAAAAACCGTGTTGGATTTAGAGTTCCAAATACATCTATCAATATAGGAGAAAACAGAGTGAAACCTAAAAATTCAAACTGTTACTGGAAATGAACGCTTCAACATAGAAGAACGAAATTTGGGGAACCAAGTTAGCTTAGTGTACTGCTCATTACCTGTAAGTATCATCCAGTTTGGGTGAAAAAATATTTGCTGAGATTTCTGGAGATTCGTAATTTTAGGAAGCTTGGCAACCCCTTTCCATGAAAGTGTTTCTCGCCAGTCACTGCTTAGGGCTACTTCAAGAGGAAACAACACATAGTGATAGAACTTGAAACTGTTTTATTTTGTAAAGTTTAAACAAGCTAGCACAAACCGTTTTGGATTTAGAGTTCCAAATACATCTATCAATATAGGAGAAAACAGAGTGAAATCTAAAAATTGAAACTGTTAGTAGAAACGAACGCTTCAACATAGAAGAACGAAATTTGGGGAACCAAGTTGGATTAGTGTACTGATCATTACCTGAAAGTATCATCCAGTTTGGGTGAAAAAATATTTGCTGAGATTTCTGGAGATTCGTAATTTTAGGAAGCTTGGCAACCCCTTTCAATGAAAGTGTTTCTCGCCAGTCACTGCATAGGGCTACTTCAAGTGGAAAGAACACATACATATAGAACGTGAAACTACTTTATTTTGTCAAGTTTCAAGAAGCTAGCACAAACCGTGTTGGATTTAGAGTTCCAAATACATCTATCTATATAGGAGAAAACAGAGTGAAACCTAAAAATTCAAACTGTTACTGGAAATGAACGCTTCAACATAGAAGAACGAAATTTGGGGAACCAACTCGGCTTAGTGTACTGATCATTAACTGAAAGTATCATCCAGTTTGGGTGAAAAAATATTTGCTGTGATTTCTGGAGATTCGTAGTTTTTGGAAGCTTGACAACCCCTTTCTATGAAATTGTTTCTCGCCAGTCACTGCTTAGGGCTACATCAAGAGGAAACAACACATAGAGATAGAACGTGAAACTGCTTTATTTTGTCAAGTTTCAAGAAGCTAGCACAAACCGTGTTGGATTTACAGTTCCAAATCTATCTATCAATATAGGAGAAAACAGAGTGAAACCTAAAAATTCAAACTGTTACTGGAAATGAACGCTTCAACATAGAAGAACGAAATTTGGGGAACCAAGTCGGCTTAGTGTACTGATCATTACCTGAAAGTATCATCCAGTTTGGGTGCAGAAATATTTGCTGTGAATTCTGGAGATGCGTAGTTTTTGGAAGCTTGGCAACCCCTTTCTATGAAAGTGTTTCTCGCCAGTCACTGCTTAGGGCTACATCAAGAGGAAACAAAACATAGAGATAGAACGTGAAACTGCTTTATTTTGTCAAGTTTCAATAAGCTAGCACAAACCGTGCTGGATTTAGAGTTCCAAATACATCTATCAATATAGGAGAAAACAGAGTGAAACCTAAAAATTCAAACTGTTACTGGAAATGTATGCTTCAACATAGAAGAACGAAATTTGGGGAACCAAGTCGGCTTATTGTAATGATCATTACCTGAAAGTATCATCCAGTTTGGGTGAAAAAATACTTGCTGAGATTTCTGGAGATTCGTAATTTTAGGAAGCTTGGCAACCCCTTTCCATGAAAGTGTTTCTCGCCAGTCACTGCTTAGGGCTACTTCAAGAGGAAACAACACATAGAGATAGAACGTGAAACTGCTTTATTTTGTCAAGTTTCAAGAAGCTAGCACAAACCGTGTTGGATTTACTGTTCCAAATCCATCTATCAATATAGGAGAAAACAGAGTGAAACCTAAAAATTCAAACTGTTACTGGAAATGAACGCTTCAACATAGAAGAACGAAATTTGGGGAACCAAGTCGGCTTAGTGTACTGACCATTACCTGAAAGTATCATCCAGTTTGGGTGAAAAAATATTTGCTGAGATTTCTGGAGATTCGTAATTTTTGGAAGCTTGGGAACCCCTTTCCATGAAAGTGTTTCTCGCCAGTCACTGCTTAGGGCTACATCAAGAGGAAACAAAACATAGAGATAGAACGTGAAACTGCTTTATTTTGTCAAGTTTCAAGAAGCTAGCACAAACCGTGTTGGATTTAGAGTTCCAAATACATCTATCAATATAGGAGAAAACAGAGTGAAACCTAAAAATTCAAACTGTTACTGGAAATGAACGCTTCAACATAGAAGAACGAAATTTGGGGAACCAAGTCGGCTTAGTGTACTGATCATTACCTGAAAGTATCATCCAGTTTGGGTGAAAAAATATTTGCTGAGATTTCTGGAGATTTGTAATTTTTGGAATCTTGGGAACCCCTTTCCATGAAAGTGTTTCTCGCCAGTCACTGCATAGGGCTACTTCAAGAGGAAAGAACACATAGATATAGAACGTGAAACTACTTTATTTTGTCAAGTTTCAAGAAGCTAGCACAAACCGTGTTGGATTTAGAGTTCCAAATACATCTATCTATATAGGAGAAAACAGAGTGAAACCTAAAAATTCAAACTGTTACTGGAAATGAACGCTTCAACATAGAAGAACGAAATTTGGGGAACCAAGTCGGCTTAGTGTACTGATCATTAACTGAAAGTATCATCCAGTTTGGGTGAAAAAATATTTGCTGAGATTTCTGGAGATTCGTAATTTTTGGAAGCTTGACAACCCCTTTCTATGAAAGTGTTTCTCGCCAGTCACTGCTTAGGGCTACATCAAGAGGAAACAAAACATAGATATAGAACGTGAAACTGCTTTATTTTGTCAAGTTTCAAGAAGCTAGCACAAACCGTGTTGGATTTACAGTTCCAAATCCATCTATCAATATAGGAGAAAACAGAGTGAAACCTAAAAATTCAAACTGTTACTGGAAATGAACTCTTCAACATAGAAGAACGAAATTTGGGGAACCAAGTCGGCTTAGTGTACTGATCATTACCTGAAAGTATCATCCAGTTTGGGTGCAGAAATATTTGCTGTGATTTCTGGAGATGCGTAGTTTTTGGAAGCTTGGCAACCCCTTTCTATGAAAGTGTTTCTCGCCAGTCACTGCTTAGGGCTACTTCAAGAGGAAACAAAACATAGAGATAGAACGTGAAACTGCTTTATTTTGTCAAGTTTCAAGAAGCTAGCACAAACCGTGCTGGATTTAGAGTTCCAAATACATCTATCAATATAGGAGAAAACAGAGTGAAACCTAAAAATTCAAAGTGTTACTGGAAATGTATGCTTCAACATAGAAGAACGAAATTTGGGGAACCAAGTCGGCTTATTGTAATGATCATTACCTGAAAGTATCATCCAGTTTGGGTGAAAAAATACTTGCTGAGATTTCTGGAGATTCGTAATTTTAGGAAGCTTGGCAACCCCTTTCCATGAAAGTGTTTCTCGCCAGTCACTGCTTAGGGCTACTTCAAGAGGAAACAACACATAGAGATAGAACGTGAAACTGCTTTATTTTGTCAAGTTTCAAGAAGCTAGCACAAACCGTGTTGGATTTAGAGTTCCAAATACATCTATCAATATAGGAGAAAACAGAGTGAAACCTAAAAATTCAAACTGTTACTGGAAATGAACGCTTCACCATAGAAGAACGAAATTTGGGGAACCAAGTTGGCTTAGTGTACTGAACATTACCTGAAAGTATCATCCAGTTTGGGTGAAAAAATATTTGCTGAGATTTCTGGAGATTCGTAATTTTTGGAAGCTTGGGAACCCCTTTCCATGAAAGTGTTTCTCGCCAGTCACTGCTTAGGGCTACATCAAGAGGAAACAAAACATAGAGATAGAACGTGAAACTGCTTTATTTTGTCAAGTTTCAAGAAGCTAGCACAAACCGTGTTGGATTTAGAGTTCCAAATACATCTATCAATATAGGAGAAAACAGAGTGAAACCTAAAAATTCAAACTGTTACTGGAAATGAACGCTTCAACATAGAAGAACGAAATTTGGGGAACCAAGTTGGCTTAGTGTACTGATCATTACCTGAAAGTATCATCCAGTTTGGGTGAAAAAATATTTGCTGAGATTTCTGGAGATTCGTAATTTTTGGAAGCTTGGGAACCCCTTTCCATGAAAGTGTTTCTCGCCAGTCACTGCTTAGGGATACATCAAGAGGAAACAAAACATAGAGATAGAACCTGAAACTACTTTATTGTGTCAAGTTTCAAGAAGCTAGCACAAACCGTGTTGGATTTAGAGTTCCAAATACATCTATCAATATAGGAGAAAACAGAGTGAAACCTAAAAATTTAAACTGTTAGTAGAAACGAACGCTTCAACATAGAAGAATGAAATTTGGGGAACCAAGTTGGCTTATTGTACTGATCATTACCTGAAAGTATCATCCAGTTTGGGTGAAAAAATATTTGCTGAGATTTCTGGAGATTCGTAATTTTTGGAAGCTTGGCAACCCCTTTCCATGAAAGTGTTTCTCGCCAGTCACTTCTTAGGGCTACATCAAGATGAAAAAAAACATGGAGATAGAATCTGAAACTACTTTATTGTGTCAAGTTTCAAGAAGCTAGCACAAACCGTGTTGGATTTAGAGTTCCAAATACATCTATCAATATAGGAGAAAACAGAGTGAAATTTAAAAATTCAAACTGTTACTGGAAATGAACGCTTTAACATAGAAGAACGAAATTTGGGGAACCAAGTCGGCTTAGTGTTCTGATCATTTCCTGAAAGTATCATCAAGTTTGGGTGAAAAAATATTTGCTGAGATTTCTGGAGATTCGTAATTTTTGGAAGCTTGGCAACCCCTTTCCATGAAAGTGTTTCTCGCCAGTCACTGCTTAGGGCTACATCAAGAGGAAACAAAACATAGAGATAGAACGTGAAACTGCTTTATTTTGTCAAGTTTCAAGAAGCTAGCACAAACCGTGTTGGATTTAGAGTTCCAAATACATCTATCAATATAGGAGAAAACAGAGTGAAACCTAAAAATTGAAACTGTTAGTAGAAACGAACGCTTCAACATAGAAGAATGAAATTTGGGGAACCAAGTTGGCTTATTGTACTGATCATTACTTGAAAGTATCATCCAGTTTGGGTGAAAAAATACTTGCTGAGATTTCTGGAGATTCGTAATTTTAGGAAGCTTGGCAACCCCTTTCCATGAAAGTGTTTATCGCCAGTCACTGCTTAGGGATACATCAAGAGGAAACAAAACATAGAGATAGAACCTGAAACTACTTTATTGTGTCAAGTTTCAAGAAGCTAGCACAAACCGTGTTGGATTTAGAGTTCCAAATACATCTATCAATATAGGAGAAAACAGAGTGAAACCTAAAAATTTAAACTGTTAGTAGAAACGAACGCTTCAACATAGAAGAATGAAATTTGGGGAACCAAGTTGGCTTATTGTACTGATCATTACCTGAAAGTATCATCCAGTTTGGGTGAAAAAATATTTGCTGAGATTTCTGGAGATTCGTAATTTTTGGAAGCTTGGCAACCCCTTTCCATGAAAGTGTTTCTCGCCAGTCACTTCTTAGGGCTACATCAAGATGAAAAAAAACATGGAGATAGAATCTGAAACTACTTTATTGTGTCAAGTTTCAAGAAGCTAGCACAAACCGTGTTGGATTTAGAGTTCCAAATACATCTATCAATATAGGAGAAAACAGAGTGAAATTTAAAAATTCAAACTGTTACTGGAAATGAACGCTTTAACATAGAAGAACGAAATTTGGGGAACCAAGTCGGCTTAGTGTTCTGATCATTTCCTGAAAGTATCATCAAGTTTGGGTGAAAAAATATTTGCTGAGATTTCTGGAGATTCGTAATTTTTGGAAGCTTGGCAACCCCTTTCCATGAAAGTGTTTCTCGCCAGTCACTGCTTAGGGCTACATCAAGAGGAAACAAAACATAGAGATAGAACGTGAAACTGCTTTATTTTGTCAAGTTTCAAGAAGCTAGCACAAACCGTGTTGGATTTAGAGTTCCAAATACATCTATCAATATAGGAGAAAACAGAGTGAAACCTAAAAATTGAAACTGTTAGTAGAAACGAACGCTTCAACATAGAAGAATGAAATTTGGGGAACCAAGTTGGCTTATTGTACTGATCATTACTTGAAAGTATCATCCAGTTTGGGTGAAAAAATACTTGCTGAGATTTCTGGAGATTCGTAATTTTAGGAAGCTTGGCAACCCCTTTCCATGAAAGTGTTTATCGCCAGTCACTGCTTAGGGCTACTTCAAGAGGAAACAACACATAGAGATAGAACGTGAAACTGCTTTATTTTGTCAAGTTTCAAGAAGCTAGCACAAACCGTGTTGGATTTAGAGTTCCAAATACATCTATCAATATAGGAGAAAACAGAGTGAAACCTAAAAATTCAAACTGTTACTGGAAATGAACGCTTCAACATAGAAGAACGAAATTTGGGGAACCAAGTCGGCTTAGTGTACTGATCATTACCTGAAAGTATCATCCAGTTTGGGTGCAGAAATATTTGCTGTGATTTCTGGAGATGCGTAGTTTTTGGAAGCTTGGCAACCCCTTTCTATGAAAGTGTTTCTCGCCAGTCACTGCTTAGGGCTACTTCAAGAGGAAACAAAACATAGAGATAGAACGTGAAACTGCTTTATTTTGTCAAGTTTCAAGAAGCTAGCACAAACCGTGTTGGATTTAGAGTTCCAAATACATCTATCAATATAGGAGAAAACAGAGTGAAACCTAAAAATTCAAACTGTTACTGGAAATGTACGCTTCAACATAGAAGAACAAAATTTGGGGAACCAAGTCGGCTTAGTGTACTGATAATTACCTGAAAGTATCATCCAGTTTGGGTTAAAAAATATTTGCTGAGATTTCTGGAGATTCGTAATTTTTGGAAGCTTGGCAACCCCTTTCCATGAAAGTGTTTCTCGCCAGTCACTGCTTAGGGCTACATCAAGAGGAAAAACAACATAGAGAAAGAACGTGAAACTGCTTTATTTTGTCAAGTTTCAAGAAGCTAGCACAAACCGTGTTGGATTTAGAGTTCCAAATACATTTATCAATATAGGAGAAAACAGAGTGAAACCTAAAAATTTAAACTGTTACTGGAAATGAACGCTTCACCATAGAAGAACGAAATTTGGGGAACCAAGTCGGCTTAGTGTACTGACCATTACCTGAAAGTATCATCCAGTTTGGGTGAAAAAATATTTGCTGAGATTTCTGGAGATTCGTAATTTTTGGAAGCTTGGCAACCCCTTTCCATGAAAGTGTTTCTCGCCAGTCACTTCTTAGGGCTACATCAAGATGAAAAAAAACATGGAGATAGAATCTGAAACTACTTTATTGTGTCAAGTTTCAAGAAGCTAGCACAAACCGTGTTGGATTTAGAGTTCCAAATACATCTATCAATATAGGAGAAAACAGAGTGAAACCTAAAAATTTAAACTGTTAGTAGAAACGAACGCTTCAACATAGAACAATGAAATTTGGGGAACCAAGTTGGCTTATTGTACTGATCATTACCTGAAAGTATCATCCAGTTTGGGTGAAAAAATATTTGCTGAGATTTCTGGAGATTCGTAATTTTTGGAAGCTTGGCAACCCCTTTCCATGAAAGTGTTTCTCGCCAGTCACTTCTTAGGGCTACATCAAGATGAAAAAAAACATGGAGATAGAATCTGAAACTACTTTATTGTGTCAAGTTTCAAGAAGCTAGCACAAACCGTGTTGGATTTAGAGTTCCAAATACATCTATCAATATAGGAGAAAACAGAGTGAAACCTAAAAATTCAAACTGTTACTGGAAATGAACGCTTTAACATAGAAGAACGAAATTTGGGGAACCAAGTCGGCTTAGTGTTCTGATCATTTCCTGAAAGTATCATCAAGTTTGGGTGAAAAAATATTTGCTGAGATTTCTGGTGATTCCTAATTTTTGGAAGCTTGGCAACCCCTTTCCATGAAAGTGTTTCTCGCCAGTCACTGCTTAGGGCTACATCAAGAGGAAACAAAACATAGAGATAGAACGTGAAACTGCTTTATTTTGTCAAGTTTCAAGAAGCTAGCAAAAACCGTGTTGGATTTAGAGTTCCAAATACATCTATCAATATAGGAGAAAACAGAGTAAAACCTAAAAATTGAAACTGTTAGTAGAAACGAACGCTTCAACATAGAAGAATGAAATTTGGGGAACCAAGTTGGCTTATTGTACTGATCATTACTTGAAAGTATCATCCAGTTTGGGTGAAAAAATACTTGCTGAGATTTCTGGAGATTCGTAATTTTAGGAAGCTTGGCAACCCCTTTCCATGAAAGTGTTTCTCGCCAGTCACTGCTTAGGGCTACTTCAACAGGAAACAACACATAGAGATAGAACGTGAAACTGCTTTATGTTGTCAAGTTTCAATAAGCTAGCACAAACCGTGTTGGATTTAGAGTTCCAAATACATCTATCAATATAGGAGAAAACAGAGTGAAACCTAAAAATTCAAACTGTTACTGGAAATGAACGCTTCACCATTGAGGAACGAAATTTGGGGAACCAAGTTGGATTAGTGTACTGATCATTACCTGAAAGTATCATCCAGTTTGGGTGAAAAAATATTTGCTGAGATTTCTGGAGATTCGTAATTTTTGGAAGCTTGGCAACCCCTTTCCATGAAAGTGTTTCTCGACAGTCACTGCTTAGGGCTACATCAAGAGGAAACAAAACATAGAGATAGAACGTGAATCTGCTTTATTTTGTCAAGTTTCAAGAAGCTAGCACAAACCGTGTTGGATTTAGAGTTCCAAATACATCTATCAATATAGGAGAAAACAGAGTGAAACCTAAAAATTCAAACTGTTACTGGAAATGAACGCTTCAACATAGAAGAACGAAATTTGGGGAACCAAGTCGGCTTAGTGTAGTGATCATTACCTGAAAGTATCATCCAGTTTGGGTGAAAAAATACTTGCTGAGATTTCTGGAGATTCGTAATTTTTGGAAGCTTGGGAACCCCTTTCCATGAAAGTGTTTCTCGACAGTCACTGCTTAGGGCTACATGAAGAGGAAACAAAACATAGAGATAGAACGTGAAACTGCTTTATTTTGTCAAGTTTCAATAAGCTAGCACAAACCGTGTTGGATTTAGAGTTCCAAATACATCTATCAATATAGGAGAAAACAGAGTGAAACCTAAAAATTCAAACTGTTAGTAGAAACGAACGCTTCAACATAGAAGAATGAAATTTGGAGAACCAAGTTGGCTTAGTGTACTGATCATTACCTGTAAGTATCATCCAGTTTTGGTGAAAAAATACTTGTTGAGATTTCTGGAGATTCGTAATTTTAGGAAGCTTGGCAACCCCTTTCCATGAAAGTGTTTCTCGCCAGTCACTGCATAGGGCTACTTCAAGAGGAAAGAACACATAGAGATAGAACGTGAAACTACTTTATTTTGTCAAGTTTCAAGAAGCTAGCACAAACCGTGTTGGATTAAGAGTTCCAAATACATCTATCTATATAGGAGAAAACAGAGTGAAACCTAAAAATTCAAACTGTTACTGGAAATGCACGCTTCAACATAGAAGAACGAAATTTGGGGAACCAACTCGGCTTAGTGGACTGATCATTAACTGAAAGTATCATCCAGTTTGGGTGAAAAAATATTTGCTGTGATTTCTGGACATTCGTAGTTTTTGGAAGCTTGACAACCCCTTTCTATGAAAGTGTTTCTCGCCAGTCACTGCTTAGGGCTACATCAAGAGGAAACAACACATAGATATAGAACGTGAAACTGCTTTATTTTGTCAAGTTTCAAGAAGCTAGCACAAACCGTGTTGGATTTACAGTTCCAAATCCATCTATCAATATAGGAGAAAACAGAGTGAAACCTAAAAATTCAAACTGTTACTGGAAATGAACGCTTCAACATAGAAGAACGAAATTTGGGGAACCAAGTCGGCTTAGTGTACTGATCATTACCTGAAAGTATCATCCAGTTTGGGTGCAGAAATATTTGCTGTGATTTCTGGAGATGCGTAGTTTTTGGAAGCTTGGCAACCCCTTTCTATGAAAGTGTTTCTCGCCAGTCACTGCTTAGGGCTACTTCAAGAGGAAACAAAACATAGAGATAGAACGTGAAACTGCTTTATTTTGTCAAGTTTCAAGAAGCTAGCACAAACCGTGCTGGATTTAGAGTTCCAAATACATCTATCAATATAGGAGAAAACAGAGTGAAACCTAAAAATTCATACTGTTACTGGAAATGTATGCTTCAACATAGAAGAACGAAATTTGGGGAACCAAGTCGGCTTATTGTACTGATCATTACCTGAAAGTATCATCCAGTTTGGGTGAAAAAATACTTGCTGAGATTTCTGGAGATTCGTAATTTTAGGAAGCTTGGCAACCCCTTTCCATGAAAGTGTTTCTCGCCAGTCACTGCTTAGGGCTACTTCAAGAGGAAACAACACATAGAGATAGAACGTGAAACTGCTTTATTTTGTCAAGTTTCAAGAAGCTAGCACAAACCGTGTTGGATTTAGAGTTCCAAATACATCTATCAATATAGGAGAAAACAGAGTGAAACCTAAAAATTCTAACTGTTACTGGAAATGAACGCTTTAACATAGAAGAATGAAATTTGGGGAACCAAGTTGGATTAGTGTACTGATCATTACCTGAAAGTATCATCCAGTTTGGGTGAAAAAATATTTGCTGAGATTTCTGGAGATTCGTAATTTTTGGAAGCTTGGCAACCCCTTTCCATGAAAGTGTTTCTCGACAGTCACTGCTTAGGGCTACATGAAGAGGAAACAAAACATAGAGATAGAACGTGAAACTGCTTTATTTTGTCAAGTTTCAATAAGCTAGCACAAACCGTGTTGGATTTAGAGTTCCAAATACATCTATCAATATAGGAGAAAACAGAGTGAAACCTAAAAATTCAAACTGTTAGTAGAAACGAACGCTTCAACATAGAAGAATGAAATTTGGAGAACCAAGTTGGCTTAGTGTACTGATCATTACCTGTAAGTATCATCCAGTTTTGGTGAAAAAATACTTGTTGAGATTTCTGGAGATCCGTAATTTTAGGAAGCTTGGCAACCCCTTTCAATGAAAGTGTTTCTCGCCAGTCACTGCATAGGGCTACTTCAAGAGGAAAGAACACATACATATAGAACGTGAAACTACTTTATTTTGTCAAGTTTCAAGAAGCTAGCACAAACCGTGTTGGATTTAGAGTTCCAAATACATCTATCTATATAGGAGAAAACAGAGTGAAACCTAAAAATTCAAACTGTTACTGGAAATGAACGCTTCAACATAGAAGAACGAAATTTGGGGAACCAACTCGGCTTAGTGTACTGATCATTAACTGAAAGTATCATCCAGTTTGGGTGAAAAAATATTTGCTGTGATTTCTGGAGATTCGTAGTTTTTGGAAGCTTGACAACCCCTTTCTATGAAAGTGTTTCTCGCCAGTCACTGCTTAGGGCTACATCAAGAGGAAACAACACATAGATATAGAACGTGAAACTGCTTTATTTTGTCAAGTTTCAAGAAGCTAGCACAAACCGTGTTGGATTTACAGTTCCAAATCTATCTATCAATATAGGAGAAAACAGAGTGAAACCTAAAAATTCAAACTGTTACTGGAAATGAACGCTTCAACATAGAAGAACGAAATTTGGGGAACCAAGTCGGCTTAGTGTACTGATCATTACCTGAAAGTATCATCCAGTTTGGGTGCAGAAATATTTGCTGTGATTTCTGGAGATGCGTAGTTTTTGGAAGCTTGGCAACCCCTTTCTATGAAAGTGTTTCTCGCCAGTCACTGCTTAGGGCTACTTCAAGAGGAAACAAAACATAGAGATAGAACGTGAAACTGCTTTATTTTGTCAAGTTTCAAGAAGCTAGCACAAACCGTGTTGGATTTAGAGTTCCAAATACATCTATCAATATAGGAGAAAACAGAGTGAAACCTAAAAATTCAAACTGTTACTGGAAATGTACGCTTCAACATAGAAGAACAAAATTTGGGGAACCAAGTCGGCTTAGTGTACTGATCATTACCTGAAAGTATCATCCAGTTTGGGTTAAAAAATATTTGCTGAGATTTCTGGAGATTCGTAATTTTTGGAAGCTTGGCAACCCCTTTCCATGAAAGTGTTTCTCGCCAGTCACTGCTTAGGGCTACATCAAGAGGAAAAACAACATAGAGAAAGAACGTGAAACTGCTTTATTTTGTCAAGTTTCAAGAAGCTAGCACAAACCGTGTTGGATTTAGAGTTCCAAATACATTTATCAATATAGGAAAAACAGAGTGAAACCTAAAAATTTAAACTGTTACTGGAAATGAACGCTTCACCATAGAAGAACGAAATTTGGGGAACCAAGTCGGCTTAGTGTACTGACCATTACCTGAAAGTATCATCCAGTTTGGGTGAAAAAATATTTGCTGAGATTTCTGGAGATTCGTAATTTTTGGAAGCTTGGCAACCCCTTTCCATGAAAGTGTTTCTCGCCAGTCACTTCTTAGGGCTACATCAAGATGAAAAAAAACATGGAGATAGAATCTGAAACTACTTTATTGTGTCAAGTTTCAAGAAGCTAGCACAAACCGTGTTGGATTTAGAGTTCCAAATACATCTATCAATATAGGAGAAAACAGAGTGAAACCTAAAAATTTAAACTGTTAGTAGAAACGAACGCTTCAACATAGAACAATGAAATTTGGGGAACCAAGTTGGCTTATTGTACTGATCATTACCTGAAAGTATCATCCAGTTTGGGTGAAAAAATATTTGCTGAGATTTCTGGAGATTCGTAATTTTTGGAAGCTTGGCAACCCCTTTCCATGAAAGTGTTTCTCGCCAGTCACTTCTTAGGGCTACATCAAGATGAAAAAAAACATGGAGATAGAATCTGAAACTACTTTATTGTGTCAAGTTTCAAGAAGCTAGCACAAACCGTGTTGGATTTAGAGTTCCAAATACATCTATCAATATAGGAGAAAACAGAGTGAAACCTAAAAATTCAAACTGTTACTGGAAATGAACGCTTTAACATAGAAGAACGAAATTTGGGGAACCAAGTCGGCTTAGTGTTCTGATCATTTCCTGAAAGTATCATCAAGTTTGGGTGAAAAAATATTTGCTGAGATTTCTGGTGATTCCTAATTTTTGGAAGCTTGGCAACCCCTTTCCATGAAAGTGTTTCTCGCCAGTCACTGCTTAGGGCTACATCAAGAGGAAACAAAACATAGAGATAGAACGTGAAACTGCTTTATTTTGTCAAGTTTCAAGAAGCTAGCACAAACCGTGTTGGATTTAGAGTTCCAAATACATCTATCAATATAGGAGAAAACAGAGTGAAACCTAAAAATTGAAACTGTTAGTAGAAACGAACGCTTCAACATAGAAGAATGAAATTTGGGGAACCAAGTTGGCTTATTGTACTGATCATTACTTGAAAGTATCATCCAGTTTGGGTGAAAAAATACTTGCTGAGATTTCTGGAGATTCGTAATTTTAGGAAGCTTGGCAACCCCTTTCCATGAAAGTGTTTCTCGCCAGTCACTGCTTAGGGCTACTTCAACAGGAAACAACACATAGAGATAGAACGTGAAACTGCTTTATGTTGTCAAGTTTCAATAAGCTAGCACAAACCGTGTTGGATTTAGAGTTCCAAATACATCTATCAATATAGGAGAAAACAGAGTGAAACCTAAAAATTCAAACTGTTACTGGAAATGAACGCTTCAACATAGAAGAACGAAATTTGGGGAACCAAGTCGGCTTAGTGTAGTGATCATTACCTGAAAGTATCATCCAGTTTGGGTGAAAAAATACTTGCTGAGATTTCTGGAGATTCGTAATTTTTGGAAGCTTGGGAACCCCTTTCCATGAAAGTGTTTCTCGACAGTCACTGCTTAGGGCTACATGAAGAGGAAACAAAACATAGAGATAGAACGTGAAACTGCTTTATTTTGTCAAGTTTCAATAAGCTAGCACAAACCGTGTTGGATTTAGAGTTCCAAATACATCTATCAATATAGGAGAAAACAGAGTGAAACCTAAAAATTCAAACTGTTAGTAGAAACGAACGCTTCAACATAGAAGAATGAAATTTGGAGAACCAAGTTGGCTTAGTGTACTGATCATTACCTGTAAGTATCATCCAGTTTTGGTGAAAAAATACTTGTTGAGATTTCTGGAGATTCGTAATTTTAGGAAGCTTGGCAACCCCTTTCCATGAAAGTGTTTCTCGCCAGTCACTGCATAGGGCTACTTCAAGAGGAAAGAACACATAGAGATAGAACGTGAAACTACTTTATTTTGTCAAGTTTCAAGAAGCTAGCACAAACCGTGTTGGATTAAGAGTTCCAAATACATCTATCTATATAGGAGAAAACAGAGTGAAACCTAAAAATTCAAACTGTTACTGGAAATGCACGCTTCAACATAGAAGAACGAAATTTGGGGAACCAACTCGGCTTAGTGGACTGATCATTAACTGAAAGTATCATCCAGTTTGGGTGAAAAAATATTTGCTGTGATTTCTGGAGATTCGTAGTTTTTGGAAGCTTGACAACCCCTTTCTATGAAAGTGTTTCTCGCCAGTCACTGCTTAGGGCTACATCAAGAGGAAACAACACATAGATATAGAACGTGAAACTGCTTTATTTTGTCAAGTTTCAAGAAGCTAGCACAAACCGTGTTGGATTTACAGTTCCAAATCCATCTATCAATATAGGAGAAAACAGAGTGAAACCTAAAAATTCAAACTGTTACTGGAAATGAACGCTTCAACATAGAAGAACGAAATTTGGGGAACCAAGTCGGCTTAGTGTACTGATCATTACCTGAATGTATCATCCAGTTTGGGTGCAGAAATATTTGCTGTGATTTCTGGAGATGCGTAGTTTTTGGAAGCTTGGCAACCCCTTTCTATGAAAGTGTTTCTCGCCAGTCACTGCTTAGGGCTACTTCAAGAGGAAACAAAACATAGAGATAGAACGTGAAACTGCTTTATTTTGTCAAGTTTCAAGAAGCTAGCACAAACCGTGCTGGATTTAGAGTTCCAAATACATCTATCAATATAGGAGAAAACAGAGTGAAACCTAAAAATTCATACTGTTACTGGAAATGTATGCTTCAACATAGAAGAACGAAATTTGGGGAACCAAGTCGGCTTATTGTACTGATCATTACCTGAAAGTATCATCCAGTTTGGGTGAAAAAATACTTGCTGAGATTTCTGGAGATTCGTAATTTTAGGAAGCTTGGCAACCCCTTTCCATGAAAGTGTTTCTCGCCAGTCACTGCTTAGGGCTACTTCAAGAGGAAACAACACATAGAGATAGAACGTGAAACTGCTTTATTTTGTCAAGTTTCAAGAAGCTAGCACAAACCGTGTTGGATTTAGAGTTCCAAATACATCTATCAATATAGGAGAAAACAGAGTGAAACCTAAAAATTCAAACTGTTACTGGAAATGAACGCTTTAACATAGAAGAATGAAATTTGGGGAACCAAGTTGGATTAGTGTACTGATCATTACCTGAAAGTATCATCCAGTTTGGGTGAAAAAATATTTGCTGAGATTTCTGGAGATTCGTAATTTTTGGAAGCTTGGCAACCCCTTTCCATGAAAGTGTTTCTCGACAGTCACTGCTTAGGGCTACATGAAGAGGAAACAAAACATAGAGATAGAACGTGAAACTGCTTTATTTTGTCAAGTTTCAATAAGCTAGCACAAACCGTGTTGGATTTAGAGTTCCAAATACATCTATCAATATAGGAGAAAACAGAGTGAAACCTAAAAATTCAAACTGTTAGTAGAAACGAACGCTTCAACATAGAAGAATGAAATTTGGAGAACCAAGTTGGCTTAGTGTACTGATCATTACCTGTAAGTATCATCCAGTTTTGGTGAAAAAATACTTGTTGAGATTTCTGGAGATTCGTAATTTTAGGAAGCTTGGCAACCCCTTTCAATGAAAGTGTTTCTCGCCAGTCACTGCATAGGGCTACTTCAAGAGGAAAGAACACATACATATAGAACGTGAAACTACTTTATTTTGTCAAGTTTCAAGAAGCTAGCACAAACCGTGTTGGATTTAGAGTTCCAAATACATCTATCTATATAGGAGAAAACAGAGTGAAACCTAAAAATTCAAACTGTTACTGGAAATGAACGCTTCAACATAGAAGAACGAAATTTGGGGAACCAACTCGGCTTAGTGTACTGATCATTAACTGAAAGTATCATCCAGTTTGGGTGAAAAAATATTTGCTGTGATTTCTGGAGATTCGTAGTTTTTGGAAGCTTGACAACCCCTTTCTATGAAAGTGTTTCTCGCCAGTCACTGCTTAGGGCTACATCAAGAGGAAACAACACATAGATATAGAACGTGAAACTGCTTTATTTTGTCAAGTTTCAAGAAGCTAGCACAAACCGTGTTGGATTTACAGTTCCAAATCTATCTATCAATATAGGAGAAAACAGAGTGAAACCTAAAAATTCAAACTGTTACTGGAAATGAACGCTTCAACATAGAAGAACGAAATTTGGGGAACCAAGTCGGCTTAGTGTACTGATCATTACCTGAAAGTATCATCCAGTTTGGGTGCAGAAATATTTGCTGTGATTTCTGGAGATGCGTAGTTTTTGGAAGCTTGGCAACCCCTTTCTATGAAAGTGTTTCTCGCCAGTCACTGCTTAGGGCTACTTCAAGAGGAAACAAAACATAGAGATAGAACGTGAAACTGCTTTATTTTGTCAAGTTTCAAGAAGCTAGCACAAACCGTGTTGGATTTAGAGTTGCAAATACATCTATCAATATAGGAGAAAACAGAGTGAAACCTAAAAATTCAAACTGTTAGTAGAAACGAACGCTTCAACATAGAAGAATGAAATTTGGAGAACCAAGTTGGCTTAGTGTACTGACCATTACCTGTAAGTATCATCCAGTTTTGGTGAAAAAATACTTGTTGAGATTTCTGGAGATTCGTAATTTAGGAAGCTTGGCAACCCCTTTCAATGAAAGTGTTTCTCGCCAGTCACTGCATAGGGCTACTTCAAGAGGAAAGAACACATAGATATAGAACGTGAAACTACTTTATTTTGTCAAGTTTCAAGAAGCTAGCACAAACCGTGTTGGATTTAGAGTTCCAAATACATCTATCTATATAGGAGAAAACAGAGTGAAACCTAAAAATTCAAACTGTTACTGGAAATGAACGCTTCAACATAGAAGAACGAAATTTGGGGAACCAACTCGGCTTAGTGTACTGATCATTAACTGAAAGTATCATCCAGTTTGGGTGAAAAAATATTTGCTGTGATTTCTGGAGATTCGTAGTTTTTGGCAGCTTGACAACCCCTTTCTATGAAAGTGTTTCTCGCCAGTCACTGCTTAGGGCTACATCAAGAGGAAACAACACATAGATATAGAACGTGAAACTGCTTTATTTTGTCAAGTTTCAAGAAGCTAGCACAAACCGTGTTGGATTTAGAGTTCCAAATACATCTATCTATCAATATAGGAGAAAACAGAGTGAAACCTAAAATTTCAAACTGTTACTGGAAATGAACGCTTCAACATAGAAGAACGAAATTTGGGGAACCAAGTCGGCTTAGTGTACTGATCATTACCTGAAAGTATCATCCAGTTTGGGTGCAGAAATATTTGCTGTGATTTCTGGAGATGCGTAGTTTTTGGAAGCTTGGCAACCCCTTTCTATGAAAGTGTTTCTCGCCAGTCACTGCTTAGGGCTACTTCAAGAGGAAACAAAACATAGAGATAGAACGTGAAACTGCTTTATTTTGTCAAGTTTCAAGAAGCTAGCACAAACCGTGTTGGATTTAGAGTTCCAAATACATTTATCAATATAGGAGAAAACAGAGTGAAACCTAAAAATTCAAACTGTTACTGGAAATGAACGCTTTAACATAGAAGAACGAAATTTGGGGAACCAAGTTGGATTAGTGTACTGATCATTACCTGAAAGTATCATCCAGTTTGGGTGAAAAAACATTTGCTGAGATTTCTGGAGATTCGTAATTTTTGGAAGCTTGGCAACCCCTTTCCATGAAAGTGTTTCTCGCCAGTCACTTCTTAGGGCTACATCAAGATGAAAAAAAACATGGAGATAGAATCTGAAACTACTTTATTGTGTCAAGTTTCAAGAAGCTAGCACAAACCGTGTTGGATTTAGAGTTCCAAATACATCTATCAATATAGGAGAAAACAGAGTGAAACCTAAAAATTCAAACTGTTACTGGAAATGAACGCTTCACCATTGAGGAACGAAATTTGGGGAACCAAGTTGGATTAGTGTACTGATCATTACCTGAAAGTATCATCCAGTTTGGGTGAAAAAATATTTGCTGAGATTTCTGGAGATTCGTAATTTTTGGAAGCTTGGCAACCCCTTTCCATGAAAGTGTTTCTCGCCAGTCACTGCTTAGGGCTACATCAAGAGGAAAAAAAACATAGAGAAAGAACGTGAATCTGCTTTATTTTGTCAAGTTTCAAGAAGCTAGCACAAACCGTGTTGGATTTAGAGTTCCAAATACATTTATCAATATAGGAGAAAACAGAGTGAAACCTAAAAATTTAAACTGTTACTGGAAATGAACGCTTCACCATAGAAGAACGAAATTTGGGGAACCAAGTCGGCTTAGTGTACTGACCATTACCTGAAAGTATCATCCAGTTTGGGTGAAAAAATATTTGCTGAGATTTCTGGAGATTCGTAATTTTTGGAAGCTTGGGAACCCCTTTCCATGAAAGTGTTTCTCGCCAGTCACTGCTTAGGGCTACATCAAGAGGAAACAAAACATAGAGATAGAACGTGAAACTGCTTTATTTTGTCAAGTTTCAAGAAGCTAGCACAAACCGTGTTGGATTTAGAGTTCCAAATACATCTATCAATATAGGAGAAAACAGAGTGAAACCTAAAAATTGAAACTGTTAGTAGAAACGAACGCTTCAACATAGAAGAATGAAATTTGGAGAACCAAGTTGGCTTAGTGTACTGATCATTACCTGTAAGTATCATCCAGTTTTGGTGAAAAAATACTTGCTGAGATTTCTGGAGATTCGTAATTTTAGGAAGCTTGGCAACCCCTTTCCATGAAAGTGTTTCTCGCCAGTCACTGCATAGGGCTACTTCAAGAGGAAAGAACACATAGAGATAGAACGTGAAACTACTTTATTTTGTCAAGTTTCAAGAAGCTAGCACAAACCGTGTTGGATTTAGAGTTCCAAATACATCTATCTATATAGGAGAAAACAGAGTGAAACCTAAAATTTCAAACTGTTACTGGAAATGAACGCTTCAACATAGAAGAACGAAATTTGGGGAACCAAGTCGGCTTAGTGTACTGATCATTACCTGAAAGTATCATCCAGTTTGGGTGCAGAAATATTTGCTGTGATTTCTGGAGATTCGTAGTTTTTGGAAGCTTGGCAACCCCTTTCCATGAAAGTGTTTCTCGCCAGTCACTGCTTAGGGCTACATCAAGAGGAAACAACACATAGATATAGAACGTGAAACTGCTTTATTTTGTCAAGTTTCAAGAAGCTAGCACAAACCGTGTTGGATTTACAGTTCCAAATCCATCTATCAATATAGGAGAAAACAGAGTGAAACCTAAAAATTAAAACTGTTACTGGAAATGAACGCTTCAACATAGAAGAACGAAATTTGGGGAACCAAGTCGGCTTAGTGTATTGATCATTACCTGAAAGTATCATCCAGTTTGGGTGCAGAAATATTTGCTGTGATTTCTGGAGATTCGTAGTTTTTGGAAGCTTGGCAACCCCTTTCTATGAAAGTGTTTCTCGCCAGTCACTGCTTAGGGCTACTTCAAGAGGAAACAAAACATAGAGATAGAACGTGAAACTGCTTTATTTTGTCAAGTTTCAAGAAGCTAGCACAAACCGTATTGGATTTAGAGTTCCAAATACATCTATCAATATAGGAGAAAACAGAGTGAAACCTAAAAATTCAAACTGTTACTGGAAATGTACGCTTCAACATAGAAGAACGAAATTTGGGGAACCAAGTCGGCTTAGTGTACTGATCATTACCTGAAAGTATCATCCAGTTTGGGTGAAAAAATATTTGCTGAGATTTCTGGAGATTCGTAATTTTTGGAAGCTAGGCAACCCCTTTCCATGAAAGTGTTTCTCGCCAGTCACTGCTTAGGGCAACATCAAGAGGAAACAAAACATAGAGATAGAACGTGAAACTGCTTTATTTTGTCAAGTTTCAAGAAGCTAGCACAAACCGTGTTGGATTTAGAGTTCCAAATACATCTATCAATATAGGAGAAAACAGAGTGAAACCTAAAAATTCAAACTGTTACTGGAAATGAACGCTTCAACATAGAAGAACGAAATTTGGGGAACCAAGTCGGCTTAGTGTACTGATCATTACCTGAAAGTATCATCCAGTTTGGGTGAAAAAATATTTGCTGAGATTTCTGGAGATTCGTAATTTTTGGAAGCTTGGGAACCCCTTTCCATGAAAGTGTTTCTCGCCAGTCACTGCTTAGGGATACATCAAGAGGAAACAAAACATAGAGATAGAACCTGAAACTACTTTATTGTGTCAAGTTTCAAGAAGCTAGCACAAACCGTGTTGGATTTAGAGTTCCAAATACATCTATCAATATAGGAGAAAACAGAGTGAAACCTAAAAATTTAAACTGTTAGTAGAAACGAACGCTTCAACATAGAAGAATGAAATTTGGGGAACCAAGTTGGCTTATTGTACTGATCATTACCTGAAAGTATCATCCAGTTTGGGTGAAAAAATATTTGCTGAGATTTCTGGAGATTCGTAATTTTTGGAAGCTTGGCAACCCCTTTCCATGAAAGTGTTTCTCGCCAGTCACTTCTTAGGGCTACATCAAGATGAAAAAAAACATAGAGATAGAATCTGAAACTACTTTATTGTGTCAAGTTTCAAGAAGCTAGCACAAACCGTGTTGGATTTAGAGTTCCAAATACATCTATCAATATAGGAGAAAACAGAGTGAAACCTAAAAATTCAAACTGTTACTGGAAATGAACGCTTCAACATAGAAGAACGAAATTTGGGGAACCAAGTCGGCTTAGTGTACTGATCATTACCTGAAAGTATCATCCAGTTTGGGTGAAAAAATATTTGCTGATATTTCTGGAGATTCGTAATTTTTGGAAGCTTGGGAACCCCTTTCCATGAAAGTGTTTCTCGCCAGTCACTGCTTAGGGCTACATCAAGAGGAAACAAAACATAGAGATAGAACGTGAAACTGCTTTATTTTGTCAAGTTTCAAGAAGCTAGCACAAACCGTGTTGGATTTAGAGTTCCAAATACATCTATCAATATAGGAGAAAACAGAGTGAAACCTAAAAATTGAAACTGTTAGTAGAAACGAACGCTTCAACATAGAAGAATGAAATTTGGGGAACCAAGTTGGCTTATTGTACTGATCATTACTTGAAAGTATCATCCAGTTTGGGTGAAAAAATACTTGCTGAGATTTCTGGAGATTCGTAATTTTAGGAAGCTTGGCAACCCCTTTCCATGAAAGTGTTTCTCGCCAGTCACTGCTTAGGGCTACATCAAGAGGAAACAACACATAGAGATAGAACGTGAAACTGCTTTATTTTGTCAAGTTTCAAGAAGCTAGCACAAACCGTGTTGGATTTAGAGTTCCAAATACATCTATCAATATAGGAGAAAACAGAGTGAAACCTAAAAATTCAAACTGTTACTGGAAATGAACGCTTCACCATTGAGGAACGAAATTTGGGGAACCAAGTTGGATTAGTGTACTGATCATTACCTGAAAGTATCATCCAGTTTGGGTGAAAAAATAGTTGCTGAGATTTTTGGAGATTCGTAATTTTTGGAAGCTTGGCAACCCCTTTCCATGAAAGTGTTTCTCGACAGTCACTGCTTAGGGCTACATCAAGAGGAAACAAAACATAGAGAAAGAACGTGAAACTGCTTTATTTTGTCAAGTTTCAAGAAGCTAGCACAAACCGTGTTGGATTTAGAGTTCCAAATACATCTATCAATATAGGAGAAAACAGAGTGAAACCTAAAAATTCAAACTGTTAGTAGAAACGAACGCTTCAACATAGAAGAATGAAATTTGGAGAACCAAGTTGGCTTAGTGTACTGATCATTACCTGTAAGTATCATCCAGTTTTGGTGAAAAAATACTTGTTGAGATTTCTGGAGATTCGTAATTTTAGGAAGCTTGGCAACCCCTTTCCATGAAAGTGTTTCTCGCCAGTCACTGCATAGGGCTACTTCAAGAGGAAAGAACACATAGAGATAGAACGTGAAACTACTTTATTTTGTCAAGTTTCAAGAAGCTAGCACAAACCGTGTTGGATTTAGACTTCCAAATACATCTATCTATATAGGAGAAAACAGAGTGAAACCTAAAAATTCAAACTGTTACTGGAAATGAACGCTTCAACATAGAAGAACGAAATTTGGGGAACCAACTCGGCTTAGTGTACTGATCATTAACTGAAAGTATCATCCAGTTTGGGTGAAAAAATATTTGCTGTGATTTCTGGAGATTCGTAATTTTTGGAAGCTTGGCAACCCCTTTCCATGAAAGTGTTTCTCGCCAGTCACTTCTTAGGGCTACATCAAGATGAAAAAAAACATAGAGATAGAATCTGAAACTACTTTATTGTGTCAAGTTTCAAGAAGCTAGCACAAACCGTGTTGGATTTAGAGTTCCAAATACATCTATCAATATAGGAGAAAACAGAGTGAAACCTAAAAATTCAAACTGTTACTGGAAATGAACGCTTTAACATAGAAGAACGAAATTTGGGGAACCAAGTCGGCTTAGTGTTCTGATCATTTCCTGAAAGTATCATCAAGTTTGGGTGAAAAAATATTTGCTGAGATTTCTGGTGATTCCTAATTTTTGGAAGCTTGGCAACCCCTTTCCATGAAAGTGTTTCTCGCCAGTCACTGCTTAGGGCTACATCAAGAGGAAACAAAACATAGAGATAGAACGTGAAACTGCTTTATTTTGTCAAGTTTCAAGAAGCTAGCACAAACCGTGTTGGATTTAGAGTTCCAAATACATCTATCAATATAGGAGAAAACAGAGTGAAACCTAAAAATTGAAACTGTTAGTAGAAACGAACGCTTCAACATAGAAGAATGAAATTTGGGGAACCAAGTCGGCTTATTGTACTGATCATTACTTGAAAGTATCATCCAGTTTGGGTGAAAAAATACTTGCTGAGATTTCTGGAGATTCGTAATTTTAGGAAGCTTGGCAACCCCTTTCCATGAAAGAGTTTCTCGCCAGTCACTGCTTAGGGCTACTTCAAGAGGATACAACATATAGAGATAGAACGTGAAACTGCTTTATTTTGTCAAGTTTCAAGAAGCTAGCACAAACCGTGTTGGATTTAGAGTTCCAAATACATCTATCAATATAGGAGAAAACAGAGTGAAACCTAAAAATTCAAACTGTTACTGGAAATGAACGCTTCACCATTGAGGAACGAAATTTGGGGAACCAAGTCGGCTTAGTGTACTGATCATTACCTGAAAGTATCATCCAGTTTGGGTGAAAAAATATTTGCTGAGATTTCTGGAGATTCGTAATTTTTGGAAGCTTGGCAACCCCTTTCCATGAAAGTGTTTCTCGACAGTCACTGCTTAGGGCTACATCAAGAGGAAACAAAACATAGAGATAGAACGTGAAACTGCTTTATTTTGTCAAGTTTCAAGAAGCTAGCACAAACCGTGTTGGATTTAGAGTTCCAAATACATCTATCAATATAGGAGAAAACAGAGTGAAACCTAAAAATTCAAACTGTTAGTAGAAACGAACGCTTCAACATAGAAGAATGAAATTTGGAGAACCAAGTTGGCTTAGTGTACTGATCATTACCTGTAAGTATCATCCAGTTTTGGTGAAAAAATACTTGTTGAGATTTCTGGAGATTCGTAATTTTAGGAAGCTTGGCAACCCCTTTCAATGAAAGTGTTTCTCGACAGTCACTGCATAGGGCTTCTTCAAGAGGAAAGAACACATAGATATAGAACGTGAAACTACTTTATTTTGTCAAGTTTCAAGAAGCTAGCACAAACCGTGTTGGATTTAGAGTTCCAAATACATTTATCAATATAGGAGAAAACAGAGTGAAACCTAAAAATTTAAACTGTTACTGGAAATGAACGCTTCACCATAGAAGAACGAAATTTGGGGAACCAAGTCGGCTTAGTGTACTGACCATTACCTGAAAGTATCATCCAGTTTGGGTGAAAAAATATTTGCTGAGATTTCTGGAGATTCGTAATTTTTGGAAGCTTGGCAACCCCTTTCCATTAAAGTGTTTCTCGCCAGTCACTTCTTAGGGCTACATCAAGATGAAAAAAAAACATGGAGATAGAATCTGAAACTACTTTATTGTGTCAAGTTTCAAGAAGCTAGCACAAACCGTGTTGGATTTAGAGTTCCAAATACATCTATCAATATAGGAGAAAACAGAGTGAAACCTAAAAATTCAAACTGTTACTGGAAATGAACGCTTCACCAATGAGGAATGAAATTTGGGGAACCAAGTTGGATTAGTGTACTGATCATTACCTGAAAGTATCATCCAGTTTGGGTGAAAAAATATTTGCTGAGATTTCTGGAGATTCGTAATTTTAGGAAGCTTGCAACCCCTTTCCATGAAAGTGTTTCTCGCCAGTCACTGCTTAGGGCTACATCAAGAGGAAACAAAACATAGAGATAGAACGTGAAACTGCTTTATTTTGTCAAGTTTCAAGAAGCTAGCACAAACCGTGTTGGATTTAGAGTTCCAAATACTTCTATCAATATAGGAGAAAACAGAGTGAAACCTAAAAATTCAAACTGTTACTGGAAATGAACGCTTCAACATAGAAGAACGAAATTTGGGGAACCAAGTCGGCTTAGTGTACTGATCATTACCTGAAAGTATCATCCAGTTTGGGTGAAAAAATATTTGCTGAGATTTCTGGAGATTCGTAATTTTTGGAAGCTTGGGAACCCCTTTCCATGAAAGTGTTTCTCGCCAGTCACTGCTTAGGGATACATCAAGAGGAAACAAAACATAGAGATAGAACGTGAAACTGCTTTATTTTGTCAAGTTTCAAGAAGCTAGCACAAACCGTGTTGGATTTAGAGTTCCAAATACATCTATCAATATAGGAGAAAACAGAGTGAAACCTAAAAATTTAAACTGTTAGTAGAAACGAACGCTTCAACATAGAAGAATGAAATTTGGGGAACCAAGTTGGCTTATTGTACTGATCATTACCTGAAAGTATCATCCAGTTTGGGTGAAAAAATATTTGCTGAGATTTCTGGAGATTCGTAATTTTTGGTAGCTTGGCAACCCCTTTCCATGAAAGTGTTTCTCGCCAGTCACTTCTTAGGGCTACATCAAGATGAAAAGAAACATGGAGATAGAATCTGAAACTACTTTATTGTGTCAAGTTTCAAGAAGCTAGCACAAACCGTGTTGGATTTAGAGTTCCAAATACATCTATCAATATAGGAGAAAACAGAGTGAAACCTAAAAATTCAAACTGTTACTGGAAATGAACGCTTTAACATAGAAGAACGAAATTTGGGGAACCAAGTCGGCTTAGTGTTCTGATCATTTCCTGAAAGTATCATCAAGTTTGGGTGAAAAAATATTTGCTGAGATTTCTGGTGATTCCTAATTTTTGGAAGCTTGGGAACCCCTTTCCATGAAAGTGTTTCTCGCCAGTCACTGCTTAGGGCTACATCAAGAGGAAACAAAACATAGAGATAGAACGTGAAACTGCTTTATTTTGTCAAGTTTCAAGAAGCTAGCACAAACCGTGTTGGATTTAGAGTTCCAAATACATCTATCAATATAGGAGAAAACAGAGTGAAACCTAAAAATTGAAACTGTTAGTAGAAACGAACGCTTCAACATAGAAGAATGAAATTTGGGGAACCAAGTTGGCTTATTGTACTGATCATTACTTGAAAGTATCATCCAGTTTGGGTGAAAAAATACTTGTTGAGATTTCTGGAGATTCGTAATTTTAGGAAGCTTGGCAACCCCTTTCCATGAAAGTGTTTCTCGCCAGTCACTGCTTAGGGCTACATCAAGAGGAAACAACACATAGAGATAGAACATGAAACTGCTTTATTTTGTCAAGTTTCAAGAAGCTAGCACAAACCGTGTTGGATTTAGAGTTCCAAATACATCTATCAATATAGGAGAAAACAGATTGAAACCTGAAAATTCAAACTGTTACTGGAAATGAACGCTTCACCATTGAGGAACGAAATTTGGGGAACCAAGTTGGATTAGTGTACTGATCATTACCTGAAAGTATCATCCAGTTTGGGTGAAAAAATATTTGCTGAGATTTTTGGAGATTCGTAATTTTTGGAAGCTTGGCAACCCCTTTCCATGAAAGTGTTTCTTGACAGTCACTGCTTAGGGCTACATCAAGAGGAAACAAAACATAGAGATAGAACGTGAAACTGCTTTATTTTGTCAAGTTTCAAGAAGCTAGCACAAACCGTGTTGGATTTAGAGTTCCAAATACATCTATCAATATAGGAGAAAACAGAGTGAAACCTAAAAATTCAAACTGTTAGTAGAAACGAACGCTTCAACATAGAAGAATGAAATTTGGAGAACCAAGTTGGCTTAGTGTACTGATCATTACCTGTAAGTATCATCCAGTTTTGGTGAAAAAATACTTGTTGAGATTTCTGGAGATTCGTAATTTTAGGAAGCTTGGCAACCCCTTTCCATGAAAGTGTTTCTCGCCAGTCACTGCATAGGGCTACTTCAAGAGGAAAGAACACATAGAGATAGAACGTGAAACTACTTTATTTTGTCAAGTTTCAAGAAGCTAGCACAAACCGTGTTGGATTTAGAGTTCCAAATACATCTATCTATATAGGAGAAAACAGAGTGAAACCTAAAAATTCAAACTGTTACTGGAAATGAACGCTTCAACATAGAAGAACGAAATTTGGGGAACCAACTCGGCTTAGTGTACTGATCATTAACTGAAAGTATCATCCAGTTTGGGTGAAAAAATATTTGCTGTGATTTCTGGAGATTCGTAGTTTTTGGAAGCTTGACAACCCCTTTCCATGAAAGTGTTTCTCGCCAGTCACTTCTTAGGGCTACATCAAGATGAAAAAAAACATAGAGATAGAATCTGAAACTACTTTATTGTGTCAAGTTTCAAGAAGCTAGCACAAACCGTGTTGGATTTAGAGTTCCAAATACATCTATCAATATAGGAGAAAACAGAGTGAAACCTAAAAATTCAAACTGTTACTGGAAATGAATGCTTTAACATAGAAGAACGAAATTTGGGGAACCAAGTCGGCTTAGTGTTCTGATCATTTCCTGAAAGTATCATCAAGTTTGGGTGAAAAAATATTTGCTGAGATTTCTGGAGATTCCTAATTTTTGGAAGCTTGGCAACCCCTTTCCATGAAAGTGTTTCTCGCCAGTCACTGCTTAGGGCTACATCAAGAGGAAACAAAACATAGAGATAGAACGTGAAACTGCTTTATTTTGTCAAGTTTCAAGAAGCTAGCACAAACCGTGTTGGATTTCGAGTTCCAAATACATCTATCAATATAGGAGAAAACAGAGTGAAACCTAAAAATTGTAACTGTTAGTAGAAACGAACGCTTCAACATAGAAGAATGAAATTTGGGGAACCAAGTTGGCTTATTGTACTGATCATTACTTGAAAGTATCATCCAGTTTGGGTGAAAAAATACTTGCTGAGATTTCTGGAGATTCGTAATTTTAGGAAGCTTGGCAACCCCTTTCCATGAAAGAGTTTCTCGCCAGTCACTGCTTAGGGCTACTTCAAGAGGAAACAACACATAGAGATAGAACGTGAAACTGCTTTATTTTGTCAAGTTTCAAGAAGCTAGCACAAACCGTGTTGGATTTAGAGTTCCAAATACATCTATCAATATAGGAGAAAACAGAGTGAAACCTAAAAATTCAAACTGTTACTGGAAATGAACGCTTCACCATTGAGGAACGAAATTTGGGGAACCAAGTTGGATTAGTGTACTGATCATTATCTGAAAGTATCATCCAGTTTGGGTGAAAAAATATTTGCTGAGATTTCTGGAGATTCGTAATTTTAGGAAGCTTGGCAACCCCTTTCCATGAAAGTGTTTCTCGCCAGTCACTGCTTAGGGCTACATCAAGAGGAAACAAAACATAGAGATAGAACGTGAAACTGCTTTATTTTGTCAAGTTTCAAGAAGCTAGCACAAACCGTGTTGGATTTAGAGTTCCAAATACATCTATCAATATAGGAGAAAACAGAGTGAAACCTAAAAATTCAAACTGTTAGTAGAAACGAATGCTTCAACATAGAAGAATGAAATTTGGAGAACCAAGTTGGCTTAGTGTACTGATCATTACTTGTAAGTATCATCCAGTTTTGGTGAAAAAATACTTGCTGAGATTTCTGGAGATTCGTAATTTTAGGAAGCTTGGCAACCCCTTTCCATGAAAGTGTTTCTCGCCAGTCACTGCATAGGGCTACTTCAAGAGGAAAGAACACACAGAGATAGAACGTGAAACTACTTTATTTTGTCAAGTTTCAAGAAGCTAGCACAAACCGTGTTTTATTTAGAGTTCCAAATACATCTATCTATATAGGAGAAAACAGAGTGAAACCTAAAAATTCAAACTGTTACTGGAAATGAACGCTTCAACATAGAAGAACGAAATTTGGGGAACCAAGTCGGCTTAGTGTACTGATCATTACCTGAAAGTATCATCCAGTTTGGGTGCAGAAATGTTTGCTGTGATTTCTGGAGATTCGTAGTTTTTGGAAGCTTGGCAACCCCTTTCCATGAAAGTGTTTCTCGCCAGTCACTGCTTAGGGCTACATCAAGAGGAAACAACACATAGATATAGAACGTGAAACTGCTTTATTTTGTCAAGTTTCAAGAAGCTAGCACAAACCGTGTTGGATTTACAGTTCCAAATCCATCTATCAATATAGGAGAAAACAGAGTGAAACCTAAAAATTCAAACTGTTACTGGAAATGAACGCTTCAACATAGAAGAACGAAATTTGGGGAACCAAGTCGGCTTAGTGTACTGATCATTACCTGAAAGTATCATCCAGTTTGGGTGCAGAAATATTTGCTGTGATTTCTGGAGATTCGTAGTTTTTGGAAGCTTGGCAACCCCTTTCTATGAAAGTGTTTCTCGCCAGTCACTGCTTAGGGCTACTTCAAGAGGAAACAAAACATAGAGATAGAACGTGAAACTGCTTTATTTTGTCAAGTTTCAAGAAGCTAGCACAAACCGTGTTGGATTTAGAGTTCCAAATACATTTATCAATATAGGAGAAAACAGAGTGAAACCTAAAAATTTAAACTGTTACTGGAAATGAACGCTTCACCATAGAAGAACGAAATTTGGGGAACCAAGTCGGCTTAGTGTACTGACCATTACCTGAAAGTATCATCCAGTTTGGGTGAAAAAATATTTGCTGAGATTTCTGGAGATTCGTAATTTTTGGAAGCTTGGGAACCCCTTTCCATGAAAGTGTTTCTCGCCAGTCACTGCTTAGGGCTACATCAAGAGGAAACAAAACATAGAGATAGAACGTGAAACTGCTTTATTTTGTCAAGTTTCAAGAAGCTAGCACAAACCGTGTTGGATTTAGAGTTCCAAATCCATCTATCAATATAGGAGAAAACAGAGTGAAACCTAAAAATTCAAACTGTTACTGGAAATGAACGCTTCAACATAGAAGAACGAAATTTGGGGAACCAAGTCGGCTTAGTGTACTGAATATTACCTGAAAGTATCATCCAGGTTGGGTGAAAAAGTACTTGCTGAGATTTCTGGAGATTCGTAATTTTTGGAAGCTTGGGAACCCCTTTCCATGAAAGTGTTTCTCGCCAGTCACTGCTTAGGGATACATCAAGAGGAAACAAAACATAGAGATAGAACGTGAAACTGCTTTATTTTGTCAAGTTTCAAGAAGCTAGCACAAACCGTGTTGGATTTAGAGTTCCAAATACATCTATCAATATAGGAGAAAACAGAGTGAAACCTAAAAATTTAAACTGTTAGTAGAAACGAACGCTTCAACATAGAAGAATGAAATTTGGGGAACCAAGTTGGCTTATTGTACTGATCATTACCTGAAAGTATCATCCAGTTTGGGTGAAAAAATATTTGCTGAGATTTCTGGAGATTCGTAATTTTTGGAAGCTTGGCAACCCCTTTCCATGAAAGTGTTTCTCGCCAGTCACTTCTTAGGGCTACATCAAGATGAAAAGAAACATGGAGATAGAATCTGAAACTACTTTATTGTGTCAAGTTTCAAGAAGCTAGCACAAACCGTGTTGGATTTAGAGTTCCAAATACATCTATCAATATAGGAGAAAACAGAGTGAAACCTAAAAATTCAAACTGTTACTGGAAATGAACGCTTTAACATAGAAGAACGAAATTTGGGGAACCAAGTCGGCTTAGTGTTCTGATCATTTCCTGAAAGTATCATCAAGTTTGGGTGAAAAAATATTTGCTGAGATTTCTGGTGATTCCTAATTTTTGGAAGCTTGGCAACCCCTTTCAATGAAAGTGTTTCTCGCCAGTCACTGCTTAGGGCTACATCAAGAGGAAACAAAACATAGAGATAGAACGTGAAACTGCTTTATTTTGTCAAGTTTCAAGAAGCTAGCACAAACCGTGTTGGATTTAGAGTTCCAAATACATCTATCAATATAGGAGAAAACAGAGTGAAACCTAAAAATTGAAACTGTTAGTAGAAACGAACGCTTCAACATAGAAGAATGAAATTTGGGGAACCAAGTTGGCTTATTGTACTGATCATTACTTGAAAGTATCGTCCAGTTTGGGTGAAAAAATACTTGCTGATATTTCTGGAGATTCGTACTTTTAGGAAGCTTGGCAACCCCTTTCCATGAAAGAGTTTCTCGCCAGTCACTTCTTAGGGCTACTTCAAGAGGAAACAACACATAGATATAGAACGTGAAACTGCTTTATTTTGTCAAGTTTCAAGAAGCTAGCACAAACCGTGTTGGATTTAGAGTTCCTAATACATCTATCAATATAGGAGAAAACAGAGTGAAACCTAAAAATTCAAACTGTTACTGGAAATGAACGCTTCACCATTGAGGAACGAAATTTGGGGAACCAAGTTGGATTAGTGTACTGATCATTATCTGAAAGTATCATCCAGTTTGGGTGAAAAAATATTTGCTGAGATTTCTGGAGATTCGTAATTTTTGGAAGCTTGGCAACCCCTTTCCATGAAAGTGTTTCTCGACAGTCACTGCTTAGGGCTACATCAAGAGGAAACAAAACATAGAGATAGAACGTGAAACTGCTTTATTTTGTCAAGTTTCAAGAAGCTAGCACAAACCGTGTTGGATTTAGAGTTCCAAATACATCTATCAATATAGGAGAAAACAGAGTGAAACCTAAAAATTCAAACTGTTAGTAGAAACGAACGCTTCAACATAGAAGAATGAAATTTGGAGAACCAAGTTGGCTTAGTGTACTGATCATTACCTGTAAGTATCATCCAGTTTTGGTGAAAAAATACTTGTTGAGATTTCTGGAGATTCGTAATTTTAGGAAGCTTCGCAACCCCTTTCAATGAAAGTGTTTCTCGACAGTCACTGCATAGGGCTACTTCAAGAGGAAACAACACATAGATATAGAACGTGAAACTACTTTATTTTGTCAAGTTTCAAGAAGCTAGCACAAACCGTGTTGGATTTAGAGTTCCAAATACATTTATCAATATAGGAGAAAACAGAGTGAAACCTAAAAATTTAAACTGTTACTGGAAATGAACGCTTCACCATAGAAGAACGAAATTTGGGGAACCAAGTCGGCTTAGTGTACTGACCATTACCTGAAAGTATCATCCAGTTTGGGTGAAAAAATATTTGCTGAGATTTCTGGAGATTCGTAATTTTTGGAAGCTTGGCAACCCCTTTCCATTAAAGTGTTTCTCGCCAGTCACTTCTTAGGGCTACATCAAGATGAAAAAAAACATGGAGATAGAATCTGAAACTACTTTATTGTGTCAAGTTTCAAGAAGCTAGCACAAACCGTGTTGGATTTAGAGTTCCAAATACATCTATCAATATAGGAGAAAACAGAGTGAAACCTAAAAATTCAAACTGTTACTGGAAATGAACGCTTCACCATTGAGGAATGAAATTTGGGGAACCAAGTTGGATTAGTGTACTGATCATTACCTGAAAGTATCATCCAGTTTGGGTGAAAAAATATTTGCTGAGATTTCTGGAGATTCGTAATTTTAGGAAGCTTGGCAACCCCTTTCCATGAAAGTGTTTCTCGCCAGTCACTGCTTAGGGCTACATCAAGAGGAAACAAAACATAGAGATAGAACGTGAAACTGCTTTATTTTGTCAAGTTTCAAGAAGCTAGCACAAACCGTGTTGGATTTAGAGTTCCAAATACATCTATCAATATAGGAGAAAAAAGAGTGAAACCTAAAAATTCAAACTGTTAGTAGAAACGAACGCTTCAACATAGAAGAATGAAATTTGGAGAACCAAGTTGGCTTAGTGTACTGATCATTACCTGTAAGTATCATCCAGTTTTGGTGAAAAAATACTTGCTGAGATTTCTGGAGATTCGTAATTTTAGGAAGCTTGGCAACCCCTTTCCATGAAAGTGTTTCTCGCCAGTCACTGCATAGGGCTACTTCAAGAGGAAAGAACACATAGAGATAGAACGTGAAACTACTTTATTTTGTCAAGTTTCAAGAAGCTAGCACAAACCGTGTTGGATTTAGAGTTCCAAATACATCTATCAATATAGGAGAAAACAGAGTGAAACCTAAAAATTCAAACTGTTACTGGAAATGAACGCTTCAACATAGAAGAACGAAATTTGGGGAACCAAGTCGGCTTAGTGTACTGATCATTACCTGAAAGTATCATCCAGTTTGGGTGAAAAAATATTTGCTGTGATTTCTGGAGATTCGTAGTTTTTGGAAGCTTGGCAACCCCTTTCCATGAAAGTGTTTCTCGCCAGTCACTGCTTAGGGCTACATCAAGAGGAAACAACACATAGATATAGAACGTGAAACTGCTTTATTTTGTCAAGTTTCAATAAGCTAGCACAAACCGTGTTGGATTTACAGTTCCAAATCCATCTATCAATATAGGAGAAAACAGAGTGAAACCTAAAAATTCAAACTGTTACTGGAAATGAACGCTTCAACATAGAAGAACGAAATTTGGGGAACCAAGTCGGCTTAGTGTACTGATCATTACCTGAAAGTATAATCCAGTTTGGGTGCAGAAATATTTGCTGTGATTTCTGGAGATTCGTAGTTTTTGGAAGCTTGGCAACCCCTTTCTATGAAAGTGTTCCTCGCCAGTCACTGCTTAGGGCTACTTCAAGAGGAAACAAAACATAGAGATAGAACGTGAAACTGCTTTATTTTGTCAAGTTTCAAGAAGCTAGCACAAACCGTATTTTATTTAGAGTTCCAAATACATCTATCAATATAGGAGAAAACAGAGTGAAGCCTAAAAATTCAAACTGTTACTGGAAATGTACGCTTCAACATAGAAGAACGAAATTTGGGGAACCAAGTCGGCTTAGTGTACTGATCATTACCTGAAAGTATCATCCAGTTTGGGTGAAAAAATATTTGCTGAGATTTCTGGAGATTCGTAATTTTTGGAAGCTTGGCAACCCCTTTCCATGAAAGTGTTTCTCGCCAGTCACTGCTTAGGGCTACATCAAGAGGAAAAAAAACATAGAGAAAGAACGTGAAACTGCTTTATTTTGTCAAGTTTCAAGAAGCTAGCACAAACCGTGTTGGATTTAGAGTTCCAAATACATTTATCAATATAGGAGAAAACAGAGTGAAACCTAAAAATTTAAACTGTTACTGGAAATGAACGCTTCACCATAGAAGAACGAAATTTGGGGAACCAAGTCGGCTTAGTGTACTGACCATTACCTGAAAGTATCATCCAGTTTGGGTGAAAAAATATTTGCTGAGATTTCTGGAGATTCGTAATTTTTGGAAGCTTGGGAACCCCTTTCCATGAAAGTGTTTCTCGCCAGTCACTGCTTAGGGCTACATCAAGAGGAAACAAAACATAGAGATAGAACGTGAAACTGCTTTATTTTGTCAAGTTTCAAGAAGCTAGCACAAACCGTGTTGGATTTAGAGTTCCAAATCCATCTATCAATATAGGAGAAAGCAGAGTGAAACCTAAAAATTCAAACTGTTACTGGAAATGAACGCTTCAACATAGAAGAACGAAATTTGGGGAACCAAGTCGGCTTAGTGTACTGATCATTACCTGAAAGTATCATCCAGTTTGGGTGAAAAAATACTTGCTGAGATTTCTGGAGATTCGTAATTTTTGGAAGCTTGGCAACCCCTTTCCATGAAAGTGTTTCTCGCCAGTCACTGCTTAGGGCTACATCAAGAGGAAACAAAACATAGAGATAGAACGTGAAACTGCTTTATTTTGTCAAGTTTCAAGAAGCTAGCACAAACCGTGTTGGATTTAGAGTTCCAAATACATCTATCAATATAGGAGAAAACAGAGTGAAACCTAAAAATTTAAACTGTTAGTAGAAACGAACGCTTCAACATAGAAGAATGAAATTTGGGGAACCAAGTTGGCTTATTGTACTGATCATTACCTGAAAGTATCATCCAGTTTGGGTGAAAAAATATTTGCTGAGATTTCTGGAGATTCGTAATTTTTGGAAGCTTGGCAACCCCTTTCCATGAAAGTGTTTCTCGCCAGTCACTTCTTAGGGCTACATCAAGATGAAAAGAAACATGGAGATAGAATCTGAAACTACTTTATTGTGTCAAGTTTCAAGAAGCTAGCACAAACCGTGTTGGATTTAGAGTTCCAAATACATCTATCAATATAGGAGAAAACAGAGTGAAACCTAAAAATTCAAACTGTTACTGGAAATGAACGCTTTAACATAGAAGAACGAAATTTGGGGAACCAAGTCGGCTTAGTGTTCTGATCATTTCCTGAAAGTATCATCAAGTTTGGGTGAAAAAATATTTGCTGAGATTTCTGGTGATTCCTAATTTTTGGAAGCTTGGCAACCCCTTTCCATGAAAGTGTTTCTCGCCAGTCACTGCTTAGGGCTACATCAAGAGGAAACAAAACATAGAGATAGAACGTGAAACTGCTTTATTTTGTCAAGTTTCAAGAAGCTAGCACAAACCGTGTTGGATTTAGAGTTCCAAATACATCTATCAATATAGGAGAAAACAGAGTGAAACCTAAAAATTGAAACTGTTAGTAGAAACGAACGCTTCAACATAGAAGAATGAAATTTGGGGAACCAAGTTGGCTTATTGTACTGATCATTACTTGAAAGTATCATCCAGTTTGGGTGAAAAAATACTTGCTGAGATTTCTGGAGATTCGTAATTTTAGGAAGCTTGGCAACCCCTTTCCATGAAAGTGTTTCTCGCCAGTCACTGCTTAGGGCTACTTCAAGAGGAAACAAAACATAGAGATAGAACGTGAAACTGCTTTATTTTGTCAAGTTTCAAGAAGCTAGCACAAACCGTGTTGGATTTAGAGTTCCAAATCCATCTATCAATATAGGAGAAAACAGAGTGAAACCTAAAAATTCAAACTGTTACTGGAAATGAACGCTTCAACATAGAAGAACGAAATTTGGGGAACCAAGTCGGCTTAGTGTACTGATCATTACCTGAAAGAATCATCCAGTTTGGGTGCAGAAATATTTGCTGTGATTTCTGGAGATGCGTAGTTTTTGGAAGCTTGGCAACCCCTTTCTATGAAAGTGTTTCTCGCCAGTCACTGCTTAGGGCTACTTCAAGAGGAAACAAAACATAGAGATAGAACGTGAAACTGCTTTATTTTGTCAAGTTTCAAGAAGCTAGCACAAACCGTGCTGGATTTAGAGTTCCAAATACATCTATCAATATAGGAGAAAACAGAGTGAAACCTAAAAATTCAAACTGTTACTGGAAATGTATGCTTCAACATAGAAGAACGAAATTTGGGGAACCAAGTCGGCTTATTGTACTGATCATTACCTGAAATTATCATCCAGTTTGGGTGAAAAAATACTTGCTGAGATTTCTGGAGATTCGTAATTTTAGGAAGCTTGGCAACCCCTTTCCATGAAAGTGTTTCTCGCCAGTCACTGCTTAGGGCTACTTCAAGAGGAAACAACACATAGAGATAGAACGTGAAACTGCTTTATTTTGTCAAGTTTCAAGAAGCTAGCACAAACCGTGTTGGATTTAGAGTTCCAAATACATCTATCAATATAGGAGAAAACAGAGTGAAACCTAAAAATTCAAACTGTTACTGGAAATGAACGCTTTAACATAGAAGAACGAAATTTGGGGAACCAAGTTGGATTAGTGTACTGATCATTACCTGAAAGTATCATCCAGTTTGGGTGAAAAAATATTTGCTGAGATTTCTGGAGATTCGTAATTTTTGGAAGCTTGGCAACCCCTTTCCATGAAAGTGTTTCTCGACAGTCACTGCTTAGGGCTACATGAAGAGGAAACAAAACATAGAGATAGAACGTGAAACTGCTTTATTTTGTCAAGTTTCAATAAGCTAGCCCAAACCGTGTTGGATTTAGAGTTCCAAATACATCTATCAATATAGGAGAAAACAGAGTGAAACCTAAAAATTCAAACTGTTAGTAGAAACGAACGCTTCAACATAGAAGAATGAAATTTGGAGAACCAAGTTGGCTTAGTGTACTGATCATTACCTGTAAGTATCATCCAGTTTTAGTGAAAAAATACTTGTTGAGATTTCTGGAGATTCGTAATTTTAGGAAGCTTGGCAACCCCTTTCAATGAAAGTGTTTCTAGCCAGTCACTGCATAGGGCTACTTCAAAAGGAAAGAACACATAGAGATAGAACGTGAAACTACTTTATTTTGTCAAGTTTCAAGAAGCTAGCACAAACCGTGTTAGATTTAGAGTTCCAAATACATCTATCTATATAGGAGAAAACAGAGTGAAACCTAAAAATTCAAACTGTTACTGGAAATGAACGCTTCAACATAGAAGAACGAAATTTGGGGAACCAAGTCGGCTTAGTGTACTGATCATTACCTGTAAGTATCATCCAGTTTTGGTGAAAAAATACTTGTTGAGATTTCTGGAGATTCGTAATTTTAGGAAGCTTGGCAACCCCTTTCTATGAAAGTGTTTCTCGCCAGTCACTGCTTAGGGCTACATCAAGAGGAAACAACACATAGATATAGAACGTGAAACTGCTTTATTTTGTCAAGTTTCAAGAAGCTAGCACAAACCGTGTTGGATTTACAGTTCCAAATCCATCTATCAATATAGGAGAAAACAGAGTGAAACCTAAAAATTCAAACTGTTACTGGAAATGAACGCTTCAACATAGAAGAACGAAATTTGGGGAACCAAGTCGGCTTAGTGTACTGATCATTACCTGAAAGTATCATCCAGTTTGGGTGCAGAAATATTTGCTGTGATTTCTGGAGATGCGTAGTTTTTGGAAGCTTGGCAACCCCTTTCTATGAAAGTGTTTCTCGCCAGTCACTGCTTAGGGCTACTTCAAGAGGAAACAAAACATAGAGATAGAACGTGAAACTGCTTTATTTTGTCAAGTTTCAAGAAGCTAGCACAAACCGTGCTGGATTTAGAGTTCCAAATACATCTATCAATATAGGAGAAAACAGAGTGAAACCTAAAAATTCAAACTGTTACTGGAAATGTATGCTTCAACATAGAAGAACGAAATTTGGTGAACCAAGTCGGCTTATTGTACTGATCATTACCTGAAAGTATCATCCAGTTTGGGTGAAAAAATACTTGCTGAGATTTCTGGAGATTCGTAATTTTAGGAAGCTTGGCAACCCCTTTCCATGAAAGTGTTTCTCGCCAGTCACTGCTTAGGGCTACTTCAAGAGGAAACAACACATAGAGATAGAACGTGAAACTGCTTTATTTTGTCAAGTTTCAAGAAGCTAGCACAAACCGTGTTGGATTTAGAGTTCCAAATACATCTATCAATATAGGAGAAAACAGAGTGAAACCTAAAAATTCAAACTGTTACTGGAAATGAACGCTTTAACATAGAAGAACGAAATTTGGGGAACCAAGTTGGATTAGTGTACTGATCATTACCTGAAAGTATCATCCAGTTTGGGTGAAAAAATATTTGCTGAGATTTCTGGAGATTCGTAATTTTTGGAAGCTTGGCAACCCCTTTCCATGAAAGTGTTTCTCGACAGTCACTGCTTAGGGCTCCATGAAGAGGAAACAAAACATAGAGATAGAACGTGAAACTGCTTTATTTTGTCAAGTTTCAATAAGCTAGCACAAACCGTGTTGGATTTAGAGTTCCAAATACATCTATCAATATAGGAGAAAACAGAGTGAAACCTAAAAATTCAAACTGTTAGTAGAAACGAACGCTTCAACATAGAAGAATGAAATTTGGAGAACCAAGTTGGCTTAGTGTACTGATCATTACCTGTAAGTATCATCCAGTTTTGGTGAAAAAATACTTGTTGAGATTTCTGGAGATTCGTAATTTCAGGAAGCTTGGCAACCCCTTTCAATGAAAGTGTTTCTAGCCAGTCACTGCATAGGGCTACTTCAAGAGGAAAGAACACATAGAGATAGAACGTGAAACTACTTTATTTTGTCAAGTTTCAAGAAGCTAGCACAAACCGTGTTAGATTTAGAGTTCCAAATACATCTATCTATATAGGAGAAAACAGAGTGAAACCTAAAAATTCAAACTGTTACTGGAAATGAACGCTTCAACATAGAAGAACGAAATTTGGGGAACCAAGTCGGCTTAGTGTACTGATCATTACCTGAAAGTATCATCCAGTTTGGGTGCAGAAATATTTGCTGTGATTTCTGGAGATTCGTAGTTTTTGGAAGCTTGGCAACCCCTTTCCATGAAAGTGTTTCTCGCCAGTCACTGCTTAGGGCTACATCAAGAGGAAACAACACATAGATATAGAACGTG
Organism: Spermophilus citellus; assembly: GCF_964194105.1. Lineage (NCBI taxonomy): Eukaryota > Metazoa > Chordata > Mammalia > Rodentia > Sciuridae > Spermophilus > Spermophilus citellus. Next base: position 33,482,298 of record NC_138191.1, on the reverse strand, counting down.
AAACTGCTTTATTTTGTCAAGTTTTAAGAAGCTAGCACAAACCGTGTTGGATTTACAGTTCCAAATCCATCTATCAATATAGGAGAAAACAGAGTGAAACCTAAAAATTCAAACTGTTACTGGAAATGAACGCTTCAACATAGAAGAACGAAATTTGGGGAACCAAGTCGGCTTAGTGTACTGATCATTACCTGAAAGTATCATCCAGTTTGGGTGCAGAAATATTTGCTGTGATTTCTGGAGATTCGTAGTTTTTGGAAGCTTGGCAACCCCTTTCTATGAAAGTGTTTCTCGCCAGTCACTGCTTAGGGCTACTTCAATAGGAAACAAAACATAGAGATAGAACGTGAAACTGCTTTATTTTGTCAAGTTTCAAGAAGCTAGCACAAACCGTATTGGATTTAGAGTTCCAAATACATCTATCAATATAGGAGAAAACAGAGTGAAACCTAAAAATTCAAACTGTTACTGGAAATGTACGCTTCAACATAGAAGAACGAAATTTGGGGAACCAAGTCAGCTTAGTGTACTGATCATTACCTGAAAGTATCATCCAGTTTGGGTGAAAAAATATTTGCTGAGATTTCTGGAGATTCGTAATTTTTGGAAGCTTGGCAACCCCTTTCCATGAAAGTGTTTCTCGACAGTCACTGCTTACGGCTACATGAAGAGGAAACCAAACATAGAGATAGAACGTGAAAGTGATTTATTTTGTCAAGTTTCAATAAGCTAGCACAAACCGTGTAGGATTTAGAGTTCCAAATACATCTATCAATATAGGAGAAAACAGAGTGAAACCTAAAAATTCAAACTGTTAGTAGAATCGAACGCTTCAACATAGAAGAATGAAATTTGGAGAACCAAGTTGGCTTAGTGTACTGATCATTACCTGTAAGTATCATCCAGTTTTGGTGAAAAAATACTTGTTGAGATTTCTGGAGATTCGTAATTTTAGGAAGCTTGGCAACCCCTTTCCATGAAAGTGTTTCTCGCCAGTCACTGCATAGGGCTACTTCAAGAGGAAAGAACACATAGAGATAGAACGTGAAACTACTTTATTTTGTCAAGTTTCAAGAAGCTAGCACAAACCATGTTGGATTTAGAGTTCCAAATACGTCTATCTATATAGGAGAAAACAGAGTGAAACCTAAAAATTCAAACTGTTACTGGAAATGAACGCTTCAACATAGAAGAACGAAATTTGGGGAACCAACTCGGCTTAGTGTACTGATCATTAACTGAAAGTATCATCCAGTTTGGGTGAAAAAATATTTGCTGTGATTTCTGGAGATTCGTAGTTTTTGGAAGCTTGACAACCCCTTTCTATGAAAGTGTTTCTCGCCAGTCACTGCTTAGGGCTACATCAAGAGGAAACAACACATAGATATAGAACGTGAAACTGCTTTATTTTGTCAAGTTTCAAGAAGCTAGCACAAACCGTATTGGATTTACAGTTCCAAATCCATCTATCAATATAGGAGAAAACAGAGTGAAACCTAAAAATTCAAACTGTTACTGGAAATGAACGCTTCAACATAGAAGAACGAAATTTGGGGAACCAAGTCGGCTTAGTGTACTGATCATTACCTGAAAGTATCATCCAGTTTGGGTGCAGAAATATTTGCTGTGATTTCTGGAGATGCGTAGTTTTTGGAAGCTTGGCAACCCCTTTCTATGAAAGTGTTTCTCGCCAGTCACTGCTTAGGGCTACTTCAAGAGGAAACAAAACATAGAGATAGAACGTGAAACTGCTTTATTTTGTCAAGTTTCAAGAAGCTAGCACAAACCGTGCTGGATTTAGAGTTCCAAATACATCTATCAATATAGGAGAAAACAGAGTGAAACCTAAAAATTCAAACTGTTACTGGAAATGTATGCTTCAACATAGAAGAACGAAATTTGGGGAACCAAGTCGGCTTATTGTACTGATCATTACCTGAAAGTATCATCCAGTTTGGGTGAAAAAATACTTGCTGAGATTTCTGGAGATTCGTAATTTTAGGAAGCTTGGCAACCCCTTTCCATGAAAGTGTTTCTCGCCAGTCACTGCTTAGGGCTACTTCAAGAGGAAACAACACATAGAGATAGAACGTGAAACTGCTTTATTTTGTCAAGTTTCAAGAAGCTAGCACAAACCGTGTTGGATTTAGAGTTCCAAATACATCTATCAATATAGGAGAAAACAGAGTGAAACCTAAAAATTCAAACTGTTACTGGAAATGAACGCTTTAACATAGAAGAACGAAATTTGGGGAACCAAGTCGGCTTAGTGTACTGATCATTACCTGAAAGTATCATCCAGTTTGGGTGAAAAAATATTTGCTGAGATTTCTGGAGATTCGTAATTTTTGGAAGCTTGGCAACCCCTTTCCATGAAAGTGTTTCTCGACAGTCACTGCTTAGGGCTCCATGAAGAGGAAACAAAACATAGAGATAGAACGTGAAACTGCTTTATTTTGTCAAGTTTCAATAAGCTAGCACAAACCGTGTTGGATTTAGAGTTCCAAATACATCTATCAATATAGGAGAAAACAGAGTGAAACCTAAAAATTCAAACTGTTAGTAGAAACGAACGCTTCAACATAGAAGAATGAAATTTGGAGAACCAAGTTGGCTTAGTGTACTGATCATTACCTGTAAGTATCATCCAGTTTTGGTGAAAAAATACTTGTTGAGATTTCTGGAGATTCGTAATTTTAGGAAGCTTGGCAACCCCTTTCCATGAAAGTGTTTCTCGCCAGTCACTGCATAGGGCTACTTCAAGAGGAAAGAACACATAGATATAGAACGTGAAACTACTTTATTTTGTCAAGTTTCAAGAAGCTAGCACAAACCGTGTTGGATTTAGAGTTCCAAATACATTTATCAATATAGGAGAAAACAGTGTGAAACCTAAAAATTTAAACTGTTACTGGAAATGAACGCTTCACCATAGAAGAACGAAATTTGGGGAACCAAGTCGGCTTAGTGTACTGACCATTACCTGAAAGTATCATCCAGTTTGGGTGAAAAAATATTTGCTGAAATTTCTGGAGATTCGTAATTTTTGGAAGCTTGGCAACCCCTTTCCATGAAAGTGTTTCTCGCCAGTCACTTCTTAGGGCTACATCAAGATGAAAAAAAACATGGAGATAGAATCTGAAACTACTTTATTGTGTCAAGTTTCAAGAAGCTAGCACAAACCGTGTTGGATATAGAGTTCCAAATACATCTATCAATATAGGAGAAAACAGAGTGAAACCTAAAAATTCAAACTGTTACTGGAAATGAACGCTTCACCATTGAGGAACGAAATTTGGGGAACCAAGTTGGATTAGTGTACTGATCATTACCTGAAAGTATCATCCAGTTTGGTGAAAAAATATTTGCTGAGATTTCTGGAGATTCGTAATTTTTGGAAGCTTGGCAACCCCTTTCTATGAAAGTGTTTCTCGCCAGTCACTGCTAAGGGCTACTTCAAGAGGAAACAAAACATAGAGATAGAACGTGAAACTGCTTTATTTTGTCAAGTTTCAATAAGCTAGCACAAACCGTGTTGGATTTAGAGTTCCAAATACATCTATCAATATAGGAGAAAACAGAGTGAAACCTAAAAATTCAAACTGTTAGTAGAAACGAACGCTTCAACATAGAAGAATGAAATTTGGAGAACCAAGTTGGCTTAGTGTACTGATCATTACCTGTAAGTATCATCCAGTTTTGGTGAAAAAATACTTGTTGAGATTTCTGGAGATTCGTAATTTTAGGAAGCTTGGCAACCCCTTTCAATGAAAGTGTTTCTCGCCAGTCACTGCATAGGGCTACTTCAAGAGGAAAGAACACATAGATATAGAACGTGAAACTGCTTTATTTTGTCAAGTTTCAAGAAGCTAGCACAAACCGTGTTGGATTTAGAGTTCCAAATACATCTACCTATATAGGAGAAAACAGAGTGAAACCTAAAAATTCAAACTGTTACTGGAAATGAACGCTTCAACATAGAAGAACGAAATTTGGGGAACCAAGTCGGCTTAGTGTACTGATCATTACCTGAAAGTATCATCCAGTTTGGGTGCAGAAATATTTGCTGTGATTTCTGGAGATTCGTAGTTTTTGGAAGCTTGGCAACCCCTTTCTATGAAAGTGTTTCTCGCCAGTCACTGCTTAGGGCTACTTCAAGAGGAAACAAAACATAGAGATAGAACGTGAAACTGCTTTATTTTGTCAAGTTTCAAGAAGCTAGCACAAACCGTATTGGATTTAGAGTTCCAAATACATCTATCAATATAGGAGAAAACAGAGTGAAACCTAAAAATTCAAACTGTTACTGGAAAAGATCGCTTCAACATAGAAGAATGAAATTTGGGGAACAGAGTCGGCTTAGTGTACTGATCATTACCTGAAAGTATCATCCACTTTGGGTTAAAAAATATTTGCTGAGATTTCTGGAGATTCGTAATTTTCGGAAGCTTGGCAACCCCTTTCCATGAAAGTGTTTCTCGCCAGTCACTGCTTAGGGCTACAACAAGAGGAAATAAAACGAGGAGATAGAACGTGAAACTACTTTATTTTGTCAAGTTTCAAGAAGCTAGCACAAACCGTGTTGGATTTAGAGTTCCAAATACATCTATCAATATAGGAGAAAACAGAGTGAAACCTAAAAATTCAAACTGTTACTGGAAATGAATGCTTCAACATAGAAGAACGAAATTTGGGGAACCAAGTTGGCTTAGTGTACTGATCATTACCTGAAAGTATCATCCAGTTTGGGTGAAAAAATATTTGCTGAGATTTCTGGAGATTCGTAATTTTAGGAAGCTTGGCAACCCCTTTCCATGAAAGTGTTTCTCGCCACTCACTGCATAGGGCTACTTCAAGAGGAAAGAACACATAGAGATAGAACGTGAAACTGCTTTATTTTGTCAAGTTTCCAGAAGCTAGCACAAACCGTGTTGGATTTAGAGTTCCAAATACATCTATCAATATAGGAGAAAACAGAGTGAAACCTAAAAATTCAAACTGTTACTGGAAATGAACGCTTCACCATAGAAGAACGAAATTTGGGGAACCAAGTCGGCTTAGTGTACTGATCATTACCTGAAAGTATCATCCAGTTTGGGTGAAAAAATATTTGCTGAGATTTCTGGAGATTCGTAATTTTTGGAAGCTTGGCAACCCCTTTCCATGAAAGTGTTTCTCGCCAGTCACTGCTTAGGGCTACATCAAGAGGAAACAAAACGTGGTGATAGAACGTGAAACTGCTTTATTTTGTCAAGTTTCAAGAAGCTAGCACAAACCGTGTTGGATTTAGAGTTCCGAATACATCTATCAATATAGGAGAAAACAGAGTGAAACCTAAAAATTCAAACTGTTACTGGAAATGAACGCTTCACCATAGAAGAACGAAATTTGGGGAACCTAGTCGGCTTAGTGTACTGATCATTACCTGAAAGTATCATCCAGTTTGGGTGAAAAAATATTTGCTGAGATTTCTGGAGATTCGTAATTTTTGGAAGCTTGGGAACCCCTTTCCATGAAAGTGTTTCTCGCCAGTCACTGCTTAGGGCTACATCAAGAGGAAACAAAACATAGAGATAGAACGTGAAACTGCTTTATTTTGTCAAGTTTCAAGAAGCTAGCACAAACCGTGTTGGATTTAGAGTTCCAAATACATCTATCAATATAGGAGAAAACAGAGTTAAACCTAAAAATTCAAACTGTTACTGGAAATGTACGCTTCAACATAGAAGAACGAAATTTGGGGAACCAAGTCGGCTTAGTGTACTGATCATTACCTGAAAGTATCATCCAGTTTGGGTGAAAAAATATTTGCTGAGATTTCTGGAGATTCGTAATTTTTGGAAGCTTGGGAACCCCTTTCCATGAAAGTGTTTCTCGCCAGTCACTGCTTAGGGATACATCAAGAGGAAACAAAACATAGAGATAGAACCTGAAACTACTTTATTGTGTCAAGTTTCAAGAAGCTAGCACAAACCGTGTTGGATTTAGAGTTCCAAATACATCCATCAATATAGGAGAAAACAGAGTGATACCTAAAAATTTAAACTGTTACTTTAAATGAACGCTTCACCATAGAAGAACGAAATTTGGGGAACCAAGTCGGCTTAGTGTACTGACCATTACCTGAAAGTATCATCCAGTTTGGGTGAAAAAATATTTGCTGAGATTTCAGGAGATTCGTAATTTTTGGAAGCTTGGGAACCCCTTTCCATGAAAGTGTTTCTCGCCAGTCACTGCTTAGGGCTACATCAAGAGGAAACAAAACATAGAGATAGAACGTGAAACTGCTTTATTTTGTCAAGTTTCAAGAAGCTAGCACAAACCGTGTTGGATTTAGAGTTCCAAATCCATCTATCAATATAGGAGAAAACAGAGTGAAACCTAAAAATTCAAACTGTTACTGGAAATGAACGCTTCAACATAGAAGAATGAAATTTGGAGAACCAAGTTGGCTTAGTGTACTGATCATTACCTGTAAGTATCATCCAGTTTTGGTGAAAAAATACTTGCTGAGATTTCTGGAGATTCGTAATTTTAGGAAGCTTGGCAACCCCTTTCCATGAAAGTGTTTCTCGCCAGTCACTGCATAGGGCTACTTCAAGAGGAAAGAACACATAGAGATAGAACGTGAAACTACTTTATTTTGTCAAGTTTCAAGAAGCTAGCACAAACCGTGTTGGATTTAGAGTTCCAAATACATCTATCAATATAGGAGAAAACAGAGTGAAACCTAAAAATTCAAACTGTTACTGGAAATGAACGCTTTAACATAGAAGAACGAAATTTGGGGAACCAAGTTGGATTAGTGTACTGATCATTACCTGAAAGTATCATCCAGTTTGGGTGAAAAAATATTTGCTGAGATTTCTGGAGATTCGTAATTTTTGGAAGCTTGGCAACCCCTTTCCATGAAAGTGTTTCTCGACAGTCACTGCTTAGGGCTACATGAAGAGGAAACAAAACATAGAGATAGAACGTGAAACTGCTTTATTTTGTCAAGTTTCAATAAGCTAGCACAAACCGTGTTGGATTAGAGTTCCAAATACATCTATCAATATAGGAGAAAACAGAGTGAAACCTAAAAATTCAAACTGTTACTGGAAATGAACGCTTCACCATTGAGGAACGAAATTTGGGAAACCAAGTTGGATTAGTGTACTGATCATTACCTGAAAGTATCATCCAGTTTGGGTGAAAAAATATTTGCTGAGATTTCTGGAGATTCGTAATTTTTGGAAGCTTGGCAACCCCTTTCCATGAAAGTGTTTCTCGCCAGTCACTGCTTAGGGCTACTTCAAGAGGAAAAAAAACATAGAGAAAGAACGTGAAACTGCTTTATTTTGTCAAGTTTCAAGAAGCTAGCACAAACCGTGTTGGATTTAGAGTTCCCAATACATTTATCAATATAGGAGAAAACAGAGTGAAACCTAAAAATTTAAACTGCTACTGGAAATGAACGCTTCACCATAGAAGAACGAAATTTGGGGAACCAAGTCGGCTTAGTGTACTGACCATTACCTGAAAGTATCATCCAGTTTGGGTGAAAAAATATTTGCTGAGATTTCTGGAGATTCGTAATTTTTGGAAGCTTGGGAACCCCTTTCCATGAAAGTGTTTCTCGCCAGTCACTGCTTAGGGCTACATCAAGAGGAAACAAAACATAGAGATAGAACGTGAAACTGCTTTATTTTGTCAAGTTTCAAGAAGCTAGCACAAACCGTGTTGGATTTAGAGTTCCAAATACATCTATCAATATAGGAGAAAACAGAGTGAAACCTAAAAATTGAAACTGTTAGTAGAAACGAACGCTTCAACATAGAAGAACGAAATTTGGGGAACCAAGTTGGCTTAGTGTACTGATCATTACCTGTAAGTATCATCCAGTTTTGGTGAAAAAATGCTTGCTGAGATTTCTGGAGATTCGTAATTTTAGGAAGCTTGGCAACCCCTTTCCATGAAAGTGTTTCTCGCCAGTCACTGCATAGGGCTACTTCAAGAGGAAAGAACACATAGAGATAGAACGTGAAACTACTTTATTTTGTCAAGTTTCAAGAAGCTAGCACAAACCGTGTTGGATTTAGAGTTCCAAATACGTCTATCTATATAGGAGAAAACAGAGTGAAACCTAAAAATTCAAACTGTTACTGGAAATGAACGCTTCAACATAGAAGAACGAAATTTGGGGAACCAACTCGGCTTAGTGTACTGATCATTAACTGAAAGTATCATCCAGTTTGGGTGAAAAAATATTTGCTGAGATTTCTGGAGATTCGTAATTTTTGGAAGCTTGGGAACCCCTTTCCATGAAAGTGTTTCTCGCCAGTCACTGCTTAGGGATACATCAAGAGGAAACAAAACATAGAGATAGAACCTGAAACTACTTTATTGTGTCAAGTTTCAAGAAGCTAGCACAAACCGTGTTGGATTTAGAGTTCCAAATACATCCATCAATATAGGAGAAAACAGAGTGATACCTAAAAATTTAAACTGTTACTTTAAATGAACGCTTCACCATAGAAGAACGAAATTTGGGGAACCAAGTCGGCTTAGTGTACTGACCATTACCTGAAAGTATCATCCAGTTTGGGTGAAAAAATATTTGCTGAGATTTCAGGAGATTCGTAATTTTTGGAAGCTTGGGAACCCCTTTCCATGAAAGTGTTTCTCGCCAGTCACTGCTTAGGGCTACATCAAGAGGAAACAAAACATAGAGATAGAACGTGAAACTGCTTTATTTTGTCAAGTTTCAAGAAGCTAGCACAAACCGTGTTGGATTTAGAGTTCCAAATCCATCTATCAATATAGGAGAAAACAGAGTGAAACCTAAAAATTCAAACTGTTACTGGAAATGAACGCTTCAACATAGAAGAATGAAATTTGGAGAACCAAGTTGGCTTAGTGTACTGATCATTACCTGTAAGTATCATCCAGTTTTGGTGAAAAAATACTTGCTGAGATTTCTGGAGATTCGTAATTTTAGGAAGCTTGGCAACCCCTTTCCATGAAAGTGTTTCTCGCCAGTCACTGCATAGGGCTACTTCAAGAGGAAAGAACACATAGAGATAGAACGTGAAACTACTTTATTTTGTCAAGTTTCAAGAAGCTAGCACAAACCGTGTTGGATTTAGAGTTCCAAATACATCTATCAATATAGGAGAAAACAGAGTGAAACCTAAAAATTCAAACTGTTACTGGAAATGAACGCTTTAACATAGAAGAACGAAATTTGGGGAACCAAGTTGGATTAGTGTACTGATCATTACCTGAAAGTATCATCCAGTTTGGGTGAAAAAATATTTGCTGAGATTTCTGGAGATTCGTAATTTTTGGAAGCTTGGCAACCCCTTTCCATGAAAGTGTTTCTCGACAGTCACTGCTTAGGGCTACATGAAGAGGAAACAAAACATAGAGATAGAACGTGAAACTGCTTTATTTTGTCAAGTTTCAATAAGCTAGCACAAACCGTGTTGGATTTAGAGTTCCAAATACATCTATCAATATAGGAGAAAACAGAGTGAAACCTAAAAATTCAAACTGTTACTGGAAATGAACGCTTCACCATTGAGGAACGAAATTTGGGAAACCAAGTTGGATTAGTGTACTGATCATTACCTGAAAGTATCATCCAGTTTGGGTGAAAAAATATTTGCTGTGATTTCTGGAGATTCGTAATTTTTGGAAGCTTGGCAACCCCTTTCCATGAAAGTGTTTCTCGCCAGTCACTGCTTAGGGCTACTTCAAGAGGAAAAAAAACATAGAGAAAGAACGTGAAACTGCTTTATTTTGTCAAGTTTCAAGAAGCTAGCACAAACCGTGTTGGATTTAGAGTTCCCAATACATTTATCAATATAGGAGAAAACAGAGTGAAACCTAAAAATTTAAACTGTTACTGGAAATGAACGCTTCACCATAGAAGAACGAAATTTGGGGAACCAAGTCGGCTTAGTGTACTGACCATTACCTGAAAGTATCATCCAGTTTGGGTGAAAAAATATTTGCTGAGATTTCTGGAGATTCGTAATTTTTGGAAGCTTGGGAACCCCTTTCCATGAAAGTGTTTCTCGCCAGTCACTGCTTAGGGCTACATCAAGAGGAAACAAAACATAGAGATAGAACGTGAAACTGCTTTATTTTGTCAAGTTTCAAGAAGCTAGCACAAACCGTGTTGGATTTAGAGTTCCAAATACATCTATCAATATAGGAGAAAACAGAGTGAAACCTAAAAATTGAAACTGTTAGTAGAAACGAACGCTTCAACATAGAAGAACGAAATTTGGGGAACCAAGTTGGCTTAGTGTACTGATCATTACCTGTAAGTATCATCCAGTTTTGGTGAAAAAATGCTTGCTGAGATTTCTGGAGATTCGTAATTTTAGGAAGCTTGGCAACCCCTTTCCATGAAAGTGTTTCTCGCCAGTCACTGCATAGGGCTACTTCAAGAGGAAAGAACACATAGAGATAGAACGTGAAACTACTTTATTTTGTCAAGTTTCAAGAAGCTAGCACAAACCGTGTTGGATTTAGAGTTCCAAATACGTCTATCTATATAGGAGAAAACAGAGTGAAACCTAAAAATTCAAACTGTTACTGGAAATGAACGCTTCAACATAGAAGAACGAAATTTGGGGAACCAACTCGGCTTAGTGTACTGATCATTAACTGAAAGTATCATCCAGTTTGGGTGAAAAAATATTTGCTGAGATTTCTGGAGATTCGTAATTTTTGGAAGCTTGGGAACCCCTTTCCATGAAAGTGTTTCTCGCCAGTCACTGCTTAGGGATACATCAAGAGGAAACAAAACATAGAGATAGAACCTGAAACTACTTTATTGTGTCAAGTTTCAAGAAGCTAGCACAAACCGTGTTGGATTTAGAGTTCCAAATACATCCATCAATATAGGAGAAAACAGAGTGATACCTAAAAATTTAAACTGTTACTTTAAATGAACGCTTCACCATAGAAGAACGAAATTTGGGGAACCAAGTCGGCTTAGTGTACTGACCATTACCTGAAAGTATCATCCAGTTTGGGTGAAAAAATATTTGCTGAGATTTCAGGAGATTCGTAATTTTTGGAAGCTTGGGAACCCCTTTCCATGAAAGTGTTTCTCGCCAGTCACTGCTTAGGGCTACATCAAGAGGAAACAAAACATAGAGATAGAACGTGAAACTGCTTTATTTTGTCAAGTTTCAAGAAGCTAGCACAAACCGTGTTGGATTTAGAGTTCCAAATCCATCTATCAATATAGGAGAAAACAGAGTGAAACCTAAAAATTCAAACTGTTACTGGAAATGAACGCTTCAACATAGAAGAATGAAATTTGGAGAACCAAGTTGGCTTAGTGTACTGATCATTACCTGTAAGTATCATCCAGTTTTGGTGAAAAAATACTTGCTGAGATTTCTGGAGATTCGTAATTTTAGGAAGCTTGGCAACCCCTTTCCATGAAAGTGTTTCTCGCCAGTCACTGCATAGGGCTACTTCAAGAGGAAAGAACACATAGAGATAGAACGTGAAACTACTTTATTTTGTCAAGTTTCAAGAAGCTAGCACAAACCGTGTTGGATTTAGAGTTCCAAATACATCTATCAATATAGGAGAAAACAGAGTGAAACCTAAAAATTCAAACTGTTACTGGAAATGAACGCTTTAACATAGAAGAACGAAATTTGGGGAACCAAGTTGGATTAGTGTACTGATCATTACCTGAAAGTATCATCCAGTTTGGGTGAAAAAATATTTGCTGAGATTTCTGGAGATTCGTAATTTTTGGAAGCTTGGCAACCCCTTTCCATGAAAGTGTTTCTCGACAGTCACTGCTTAGGGCTACATGAAGAGGAAACAAAACATAGAGATAGAACGTGAAACTGCTTTATTTTGTCAAGTTTCAATAAGCTAGCACAAACCGTGTTGGATTTAGAGTTCCAAATACATCTATCAATATAGGAGAAAACAGAGTGAAACCTAAAAATTCAAACTGTTACTGGAAATGAACGCTTCACCATTGAGGAACGAAATTTGGGAAACCAAGTTGGATTAGTGTACTGATCATTACCTGAAAGTATCATCCAGTTTGGGTGAAAAAATATTTGCTGAGATTTCTGGAGATTCGTAATTTTTGGAAGCTTGGCAACCCCTTTCCATGAAAGTGTTTCTCGCCAGTCACTGCTTAGGGCTACTTCAAGAGGAAAAAAAACATAGAGAAAGAACGTGAAACTGCTTTATTTTGTCAAGTTTCAAGAAGCTAGCACAAACCGTGTTGGATTTAGAGTTCCCAATACATTTATCAATATAGGAGAAAACAGAGTGAAACCTAAAAATTTAAACTGTTACTGGAAATGAACGCTTCACCATAGAAGAACGAAATTTGGGGAACCAAGTCGGCTTAGTGTACTGACCATTACCTGAAAGTATCATCCAGTTTGGGTGAAAAAATATTTGCTGAGATTTCTGGAGATTCGTAATTTTTGGAAGCTTGGGAACCCCTTTCCATGAAAGTGTTTCTCGCCAGTCACTGCTTAGGGCTACATCAAGAGGAAACAAAACATAGAGATAGAACGTGAAACTGCTTTATTTTGTCAAGTTTCAAGAAGCTAGCACAAACCGTGTTGGATTTAGAGTTCCAAATACATCTATCAATATAGGAGAAAACAGAGTGAAACCTAAAAATTGAAACTGTTAGTAGAAACGAACGCTTCAACATAGAAGAACGAAATTTGGGGAACCAAGTTGGCTTAGTGTACTGATCATTACCTGTAAGTATCATCCAGTTTTGGTGAAAAAATGCTTGCTGAGATTTCTGGAGATTCGTAATTTTAGGAAGCTTGGCAACCCCTTTCCATGAAAGTGTTTCTCGCCAGTCACTGCATAGGGCTACTTCAAGAGGAAAGAACACATAGAGATAGAACGTGAAACTACTTTATTTTGTCAAGTTTCAAGAAGCTAGCACAAACCGTGTTGGATTTAGAGTTCCAAATACGTCTATCTATATAGGAGAAAACAGAGTGAAACCTAAAAATTCAAACTGTTACTGGAAATGAACGCTTCAACATAGAAGAACGAAATTTGGGGAACCAACTCGGCTTAGTGTACTGATCATTAACTGAAAGTATCATCCAGTTTGGGTGAAAAAATACTTGTTGAGATTTCTGGAGATTCGTAATTTTAGGAAGCTTGGCAACCCCTTTCCATGAAAGTGTTTCTCGCCAGTCACTGCATAGGGCTACTTCAAGAGGAAAGAACACATAGAGATAGAACATGAAACTACTTTATTTTGTCAAGTTTCAAGAAGGTAGCACAAACCGTGTTAGATTTAGAGTTCCAAATATATCTATCTATATAGGAGAAAACAGAGTGAAACCTAAAAATTCAAACTGTTACTGGAAATGAACGCTTCAACATAGAAGAACGAAATTTGGGGAACCAAGTCGGCTTAGTGTACTGATCATTACCTGAAAGTATCATCCAGTTTGGGTGCAGAAATATTTGCTGTGATTTCTGGAGATTCGTAGTTTTTGGAAGCTTGGCAACCCCTTTCCATGAAAGTGTTTCTCGCCAGTCACTGCTTAGGGCTACATCAAGAGGAAACAACACATAGATATAGAACGTGAAACTGCTTTATTTTGTCAAGTTTTAAGAAGCTAGCACAAACCGTGTTGGATTTACAGTTCCAAATCCATCTATCAATATAGGAGAAAACAGAGTGAAACCTAAAAATTCAAACTGTTACTGGAAATGAACGCTTCAACATAGAAGAACGAAATTTGGGGAACCAAGTCGGCTTAGTGTACTGATCATTACCTGAAAGTATCATCCAGTTTGGGTGCAGAAATATTTGCTGTGATTTCTGGAGATTCGTAGTTTTTGGAAGCTTGGCAACCCCTTTCTATGAAAGTGTTTCTCGCCAGTCACTGCTTAGGGCTACTTCAATAGGAAACAAAACATAGAGATAGAACGTGAAACTGCTTTATTTTGTCAAGTTTCAAGAAGCTAGCACAAACCGTATTGGATTTAGAGTTCCAAATACATCTATCAATATAGGAGAAAACAGAGTGAAACCTAAAAATTCAAACTGTTACTGGAAATGTACGCTTCAACATAGAAGAACGAAATTTGGGGAACCAAGTCAGCTTAGTGTACTGATCATTACCTGAAAGTATCATCCAGTTTGGGTGAAAAAATATTTGCTGAGATTTCTGGAGATTCGTAATTTTTGGAAGCTTGGCAACCCCTTTCCATGAAAGTGTTTCTCGACAGTCACTGCTTACGGCTACATGAAGAGGAAACCAAACATAGAGATAGAACGTGAAAGTGATTTATTTTGTCAAGTTTCAATAAGCTAGCACAAACCGTGTAGGATTTAGAGTTCCAAATACATCTATCAATATAGGAGAAAACAGAGTGAAACCTAAAAATTCAAACTGTTAGTAGAATCGAACGCTTCAACATAGAAGAATGAAATTTGGAGAACCAAGTTGGCTTAGTGTACTGATCATTACCTGTAAGTATCATCCAGTTTTGGTGAAAAAATACTTGTTGAGATTTCTGGAGATTCGTAATTTTAGGAAGCTTGGCAACCCCTTTCCATGAAAGTGTTTCTCGCCAGTCACTGCATAGGGCTACTTCAAGAGGAAAGAACACATAGAGATAGAACGTGAAACTACTTTATTTTGTCAAGTTTCAAGAAGCTAGCACAAACCATGTTGGATTTAGAGTTCCAAATACGTCTATCTATATAGGAGAAAACAGAGTGAAACCTAAAAATTCAAACTGTTACTGGAAATGAACGCTTTAACATAGAAGAACGAAATTTGGGGAACCAAGTTGGATTAGTGTACTGATCATTACCTGAAAGTATCATCCAGTTTGGGTGAAAAAATATTTGCTGAGATTTCTGGAGATTCGTAATTTTTGGAAGCTTGGCAACCCCTTTCCATGAAAGTGTTTCTCGACAGTCACTGCTTAGGGCTACATGAAGAGGAAACAAAACATAGAGATAGAACGTGAAACTGCTTTATTTTGTCAAGTTTCAATAAGCTAGCACAAACCGTGTTGGATTTAGAGTTCCAAATACATCTATCAATATAGGAGAAAACAGAGTGAAACCTAAAAATTCAAACTGTTACTGGAAATGAACGCTTCACCATTGAGGAACGAAATTTGGGAAACCAAGTTGGATTAGTGTACTGATCATTACCTGAAAGTATCATCCAGTTTGGGTGAAAAAATATTTGCTGAGATTTCTGGAGATTCGTAATTTTTGGAAGCTTGGCAACCCCTTTCCATGAAAGTGTTTCTCGCCAGTCACTGCTTAGGGCTACTTCAAGAGGAAAAAAAACATAGAGAAAGAACGTGAAACTGCTTTATTTTGTCAAGTTTCAAGAAGCTAGCACAAACCGTGTTGGATTTAGAGTTCCCAATACATTTATCAATATAGGAGAAAACAGAGTGAAACCTAAAAATTTAAACTGTTACTGGAAATGAACGCTTCACCATAGAAGAACGAAATTTGGGGAACCAAGTCGGCTTAGTGTACTGACCATTACCTGAAAGTATCATCCAGTTTGGGTGAAAAAATATTTGCTGAGATTTCTGGAGATTCGTAATTTTTGGAAGCTTGGGAACCCCTTTCCATGAAAGTGTTTCTCGCCAGTCACTGCTTAGGGCTACATCAAGAGGAAACAAAACATAGAGATAGAACGTGAAACTGCTTTATTTTGTCAAGTTTCAAGAAGCTAGCACAAACCGTGTTGGATTTAGAGTTCCAAATACATCTATCAATATAGGAGAAAACAGAGTGAAACCTAAAAATTGAAACTGTTAGTAGAAACGAACGCTTCAACATAGAAGAACGAAATTTGGGGAACCAAGTTGGCTTAGTGTACTGATCATTACCTGTAAGTATCATCCAGTTTTGGTGAAAAAATGCTTGCTGAGATTTCTGGAGATTCGTAATTTTAGGAAGCTTGGCAACCCCTTTCCATGAAAGTGTTTCTCGCCAGTCACTGCATAGGGCTACTTCAAGAGGAAAGAACACATAGAGATAGAACGTGAAACTACTTTATTTTGTCAAGTTTCAAGAAGCTAGCACAAACCGTGTTGGATTTAGAGTTCCAAATACGTCTATCTATATAGGAGAAAACAGAGTGAAACCTAAAAATTCAAACTGTTACTGGAAATGAACGCTTCAACATAGAAGAACGAAATTTGGGGAACCAACTCGGCTTAGTGTACTGATCATTAACTGAAAGTATCATCCAGTTTGGGTGAAAAAATACTTGTTGAGATTTCTGGAGATTCGTAATTTTAGGAAGCTTGGCAACCCCTTTCCATGAAAGTGTTTCTCGCCAGTCACTGCATAGGGCTACTTCAAGAGGAAAGAACACATAGAGATAGAACATGAAACTACTTTATTTTGTCAAGTTTCAAGAAGGTAGCACAAACCGTGTTAGATTTAGAGTTCCAAATATATCTATCTATATAGGAGAAAACAGAGTGAAACCTAAAAATTCAAACTGTTACTGGAAATGAACGCTTCAACATAGAAGAACGAAATTTGGGGAACCAAGTCGGCTTAGTGTACTGATCATTACCTGAAAGTATCATCCAGTTTGGGTGCAGAAATATTTGCTGTGATTTCTGGAGATTCGTAGTTTTTGGAAGCTTGGCAACCCCTTTCCATGAAAGTGTTTCTCGCCAGTCACTGCTTAGGGCTACATCAAGAGGAAACAACACATAGATATAGAACGTGAAACTGCTTTATTTTGTCAAGTTTTAAGAAGCTAGCACAAACCGTGTTGGATTTACAGTTCCAAATCCATCTATCAATATAGGAGAAAACAGAGTGAAACCTAAAAATTCAAACTGTTACTGGAAATGAACGCTTCAACATAGAAGAACGAAATTTGGGGAACCAAGTCGGCTTAGTGTACTGATCATTACCTGAAAGTATCATCCAGTTTGGGTGCAGAAATATTTGCTGTGATTTCTGGAGATTCGTAGTTTTTGGAAGCTTGGCAACCCCTTTCTATGAAAGTGTTTCTCACCAGTCACTGCTTAGGGCTACTTCAATAGGAAACAAAACATAGAGATAGAACGTGAAACTGCTTTATTTTGTCAAGTTTCAAGAAGCTAGCACAAACCGTATTGGATTTAGAGTTCCAAATACATCTATCAATATAGGAGAAAACAGAGTGAAACCTAAAAATTCAAACTGTTACTGGAAATGTACGCTTCAACATAGAAGAACGAAATTTGGGGAACCAAGTCAGCTTAGTGTACTGATCATTACCTGAAAGTATCATCCAGTTTGGGTGAAAAAATATTTGCTGAGATTTCTGGAGATTCGTAATTTTTGGAAGCTTGGCAACCCCTTTCCATGAAAGTGTTTCTCGACAGTCACTGCTTACGGCTACATGAAGAGGAAACCAAACATAGAGATAGAACGTGAAAGTGATTTATTTTGTCAAGTTTCAATAAGCTAGCACAAACCGTGTAGGATTTAGAGTTCCAAATACATCTATCAATATAGGAGAAAACAGAGTGAAACCTAAAAATTCAAACTGTTAGTAGAATCGAACGCTTCAACATAGAAGAATGAAATTTGGAGAACCAAGTTGGCTTAGTGTACTGATCATTACCTGTAAGTATCATCCAGTTTTGGTGAAAAAATACTTGTTGAGATTTCTGGAGATTCGTAATTTTAGGAAGCTTGGCAACCCCTTTCCATGAAAGTGTTTCTCGCCAGTCACTGCATAGGGCTACTTCAAGAGGAAAGAACACATAGAGATAGAACGTGAAACTACTTTATTTTGTCAAGTTTCAAGAAGCTAGCACAAACCATGTTGGATTTAGAGTTCCAAATACGTCTATCTATATAGGAGAAAACAGAGTGAAACCTAAAAATTCAAACTGTTACTGGAAATGAACGCTTCAACATAGAAGAACGAAATTTGGGGAACCAACTCGGCTTAGTGTACTGATCATTAACTGAAAGTATCATCCAGTTTGGGTGAAAAAATATTTGCTGTGATTTCTGGAGATTCGTAGTTTTTGGAAGCTTGACAACCCCTTTCTATGAAAGTGTTTCTCGCCAGTCACTGCTTAGGGCTACATCAAGAGGAAACAACACATAGATATAGAACGTGAAACTGCTTTATTTTGTCAAGTTTCAAGAAGCTAGCACAAACCGTGTTGGATTTACAGTTCCAAATCCATCTATCAATATAGGAGAAAACAGAGTGAAACCTAAAAATTCAAACTGTTACTGGAAATGAACGCTTCAACATAGAAGAACGAAATTTGGGGAACCAAGTCGGCTTAGTGTACTGATCATTACCTGAAAGTATCATCCAGTTTGGGTGCAGAAATATTTGCTGTGATTTCTGGAGATGCGTAGTTTTTGGAAGCTTGGCAACCCCTTTCTATGAAAGTGTTTCTCGCCAGTCACTGCTTAGGGCTACTTCAAGAGGAAACAAAACATAGAGATAGAACGTGAAACTGCTTTATTTTGTCAAGTTTCAAGAAGCTAGCACAAACCGTGCTGGATTTAGAGTTCCAAATACATCTATCAATATAGGAGAAAACAGAGTGAAACCTAAAAATTCAAACTGTTACTGGAAATGTATGCTTCAACATAGAAGAACGAAATTTGGGGAACCAAGTCGGCTTATTGTACTGATCATTACCTGAAAGTATCATCCAGTTTGGGTGAAAAAATACTTGCTGAGATTTCTGGAGATTCGTAATTTTAGGAAGCTTGGCAACCCCTTTCCATGAAAGTGTTTCTCGCCAGTCACTGCTTAGGGCTACTTCAAGAGGAAACAACACATAGAGATAGAACGTGAAACTGCTTTATTTTGTCAAGTTTCAAGAAGCTAGCACAAACCGTGTTGGATTTAGAGTTCCAAATACATCTATCAATATAGGAGAAAACAGAGTGAAACCTAAAAATTCAAACTGTTAGTAGAAACGAACGCTTCAACATAGAAGAATGAAATTTGGAGAACCAAGTTGGCTTAGTGTACTGATCATTACCTGTAAGTATCATCCAGTTTTGGTGAAAAAATACTTGTTGAGATTTCTGGAGATTCGTAATTTTAGGAAGCTTGGCAACCCCTTTCCATGAAAGTGTTTCTCGCCAGTCACTGCATAGGGCTACTTCAAGAGGAAAGAACACATAGATATAGAACGTGAAACTACTTTATTTTGTCAAGTTTCAAGAAGCTAGCACAAACCGTGTTGGATTTAGAGTTCCAAATACATTTATCAATATAGGAGAAAACAGTGTGAAACCTAAAAATTTAAACTGTTACTGGAAATGAACGCTTCACCATAGAAGAACGAAATTTGGGGAACCAAGTCGGCTTAGTGTACTGACCATTACCTGAAAGTATCATCCAGTTTGGGTGAAAAAATATTTGCTGAAATTTCTGGAGATTCGTAATTTTTGGAAGCTTGGCAACCCCTTTCCATGAAAGTGTTTCTCGCCAGTCACTTCTTAGGGCTACATCAAGATGAAAAAAAACATGGAGATAGAATCTGAAACTACTTTATTGTGTCAAGTTTCAAGAAGCTAGCACAAACCGTGTTGGATATAGAGTTCCAAATACATCTATCAATATAGGAGAAAACAGAGTGAAACCTAAAAATTCAAACTGTTACTGGAAATGAACGCTTCACCATTGAGGAACGAAATTTGGGGAACCAAGTTGGATTAGTGTACTGATCATTACCTGAAAGTATCATCCAGTTTGGGTGAAAAAATATTTGCTGAGATTTCTGGAGATTCGTAATTTTTGGAAGCTTGGCAACCCCTTTCTATGAAAGTGTTTCTCGCCAGTCACTGCTTAGGGCTACTTCAAGAGGAAACAAAACATAGAGATAGAACGTGAAACTGCTTTATTTTGTCAAGTTTCAATAAGCTAGCACAAACCGTGTTGGATTTAGAGTTCCAAATACATCTATCAATATAGGAGAAAACAGAGTGAAACCTAAAAATTCAAACTGTTAGTAGAAACGAACGCTTCAACATAGAAGAATGAAATTTGGAGAACCAAGTTGGCTTAGTGTACTGATCATTACCTGTAAGTATCATCCAGTTTTGGTGAAAAAATACTTGTTGAGATTTCTGGAGATTCGTAATTTTAGGAAGCTTGGCAACCCCTTTCAATGAAAGTGTTTCTCGCCAGTCACTGCATAGGGCTACTTCAAGAGGAAAGAACACATAGATATAGAACGTGAAACTGCTTTATTTTGTCAAGTTTCAAGAAGCTAGCACAAACCGTGTTGGATTTAGAGTTCCAAATACATCTACCTATATAGGAGAAAACAGAGTGAAACCTAAAAATTCAAACTGTTACTGGAAATGAACGCTTCAACATAGAAGAACGAAATTTGGGGAACCAAGTCGGCTTAGTGTACTGATCATTACCTGAAAGTATCATCCAGTTTGGGTGCAGAAATATTTGCTGTGATTTCTGGAGATTCGTAGTTTTTGGAAGCTTGGCAACCCCTTTCTATGAAAGTGTTTCTCGCCAGTCACTGCTTAGGGCTACTTCAAGAGGAAACAAAACATAGAGATAGAACGTGAAACTGCTTTATTTTGTCAAGTTTCAAGAAGCTAGCACAAACCGTATTGGATTTAGAGTTCCAAATACATCTATCAATATAGGAGAAAACAGAGTGAAACCTAAAAATTCAAACTGTTACTGGAAATGTACGCTTCAACATAGAAGAATGAAATTTGGGGAACCAAGTCGGCTTAGTGTACTGATCATTACCTGAAAGTATCATCCAGTTTGGGTGAAAAAATATTTGCTGAGATTTCTGGAGATTCGTAATTTTTGGAAGCTTGGCAACCCCTTTCCATGAAAGTGTTTCTCGCCAGTCACTGCTTAGGGCTACATCAAGAGGAAAAAAAACATAGAGAAAGAACGTGAAACTGCTTTATTTTGTCAAGTTTCAAGAAGCTAGCAAAAACCGTGTTGGATTTAGAGTTCCAAATACATTTATCAATATAGGAGAAAACAGAGTGTAACCTAAAAATTTAAACTGTTACTGGAAATGAACGCTTCACCATAGAAGAACGAAATTTGGGGAACCAAGTCGGCTTAGTGTACTGACCATTACCTGAAAGTATCATCCAGTTTGGGTGAAAAAATATTTGCTGAGATTTCTGGAGATTCGTAATTTTTGGAAGCTTGGGAACCCCTTTCCATGAAAGTGTTTCTCGCCTGTCACTGCTTAGGGCTACATCAAGAGGAAACAAAACATAGAGATAGAACGTGAAACTGCTTTATTTTGTCAAGTTTCAAGAAGCTAGCACAAACCGTGTTGGATTTAGAGTTCCAAATACATCTATCAATATAGGAGAAAACAGAGTTAAACCTAAAAATTCAAACTGTTACTGGAAATGTACGCTTCAACATAGAAGAACGAAATTTGGGGAACCAAGTCGGCTTAGTGTACTGATCATTACCTGAAAGTATCATCCAGTTTGGGTGAAAAAATATTTGCTGAGATTTCTGGAGATTCGTAATTTTTGGAAGCTTGGGAACCCCTTTCCATGAAAGTGTTTCTCGCCAGTCACTGCTTAGGGATACATCAAGAGGAAACAAAACATAGAGATAGAACCTGAAACTACTTTATTGTGTCAAGTTTCAAGAAGCTAGCACAAACCGTGTTGGATTTAGAGTTCCAAATACATCCATCAATATAGGAGAAAACAGAGTGATGCCTAAAAATTTAAACTGTTACTTTAAATGAACGCTTCACCATAGAAGAACGAAATTTGGGGAACCAAGTCGGCTTAGTGTAGTGACCATTACCTGAAAGTATCATCCAGTTTGGGTGAAAAAATATTTGCTGAGATTTCAGGAGATTCGTAATTTTTGGAAGCTTGGGAACCCCTTTCCATGAAAGTGTTTCTCGCCAGTCACTGCTTAGGGCTACATCAAGAGGAAACAAAACATAGAGATAGAACGTGAAACTGCTTTATTTTGTCAAGTTTCAAGAAGCTAGCACAAACCGTGTTGGATTTAGAGTTCCAAATCCATCTATCAATATAGGAGAAAACAGAGTGAAACCTAAAAATTCAAACTGTTACTGGAAATGAACGCTTCAACATAGAAGAATGAAATTTGGAGAACCAAGTTGGCTTAGTGTACTGATCATTACCTGTAAGTATCATCCAGTTTTGGTGAAAAAATACTTGCTGAGATTTCTGGAGATTCGTAATTTTAGGAAGCTTGGCAACCCCTTTCCATGAAAGTGTTTCTCGCCAGTCACTGCATAGGGCTACTTCAAGAGGAAAGAACACATAGAGATAGAACGTGAAACTACTTTATTTTGTCAAGTTTCAAGAAGCTAGCACAAACCGTGTTGGATTTAGAGTTCCAAATACATCTATCAATATAGGAGAAAACAGAGTGAAACCTAAAAATTCAAACTGTTACTGGAAATGAACGCTTTAACATAGAAGAACGAAATTTGGGGAACCAAGTTGGATTAGTGTACTGATCATTACCTGAAAGTATCATCCAGTTTGGGTGAAAAAATATTTGCTGAGATTTCTGGAGATTCGTAATTTTTGGAAGCTTGGCAACCCCTTTCCATGAAAGTGTTTCTCGACAGTCACTGCTTAGGGCTACATGAAGAGGAAACAAAACATAGAGATAGAACGTGAAACTGCTTTATTTTGTCAAGTTTCAATAAGCTAGCACAAACCGTGTTGGATTTAGAGTTCCAAATACATCTATCAATATAGGAGAAAACAGAGTGAAACCTAAAAATTCAAACTGTTACTGGAAATGAACGCTTCACCATTGAGGAACGAAATTTGGGAAACCAAGTTGGATTAGTGTACTGATCATTACCTGAAAGTATCATCCAGTTTGGGTGAAAAAATATTTGCTGAGATTTCTGGAGATTCGTAATTTTTGGAAGCTTGGCAACCCCTTTCCATGAAAGTGTTTCTCGCCAGTCACTGCTTAGGGCTACTTCAAGAGGAAAAAAAACATAGAGAAAGAACGTGAAACTGCTTTATTTTGTCAAGTTTCAAGAAGCTAGCACAAACCGTGTTGGATTTAGAGTTCCCAATACATTTATCAATATAGGAGAAAACAGAGTGAAACCTAAAAATTTAAACTGTTACTGGAAATGAACGCTTCACCATAGAAGAACGAAATTTGGGGAACCAAGTCGGCTTAGTGTACTGACCATTACCTGAAAGTATCATCCAGTTTGGGTGAAAAAATATTTGCTGAGATTTCTGGAGATTCGTAATTTTTGGAAGCTTGGGAACCCCTTTCCATGAAAGTGTTTCTCGCCAGTCACTGCTTAGGGCTACATCAAGAGGAAACAAAACATAGAGATAGAACGTGAAACTGCTTTATTTTGTCAAGTTTCAAGAAGCTAGCACAAACCGTGTTGGATTTAGAGTTCCAAATACATCTATCAATATAGGAGAAATCAGAGTGAAACCTAAAAATTGAAACTGTTAGTAGAAACGAACGCTTCAACATAGAAGAACGAAATTTGGGGAACCAAGTTGGCTTAGTGTACTGATCATTAACCTGTAAGTATCATCCAGTTTTGGTGAAAAAATGCTTGCTGAGATTTCTGGAGATTCGTAATTTTAGGAAGCTTGGCAACCCCTTTCCATGAAAGTGTTTCTCGCCAGTCACTGCATAGGGCTACTTCAAGAGGAAAGAACACATAGAGATAGAACGTGAAACTACTTTATTTTGTCAAGTTTCAAGAAGCTAGCACAAACCGTGTTGGATTTAGAGTTCCAAATACATCTATCTATATAGGAGAAAACAGAGTGAAACCTAAAAATTCAAACTGTTACTGGAAATGAACGCTTCAACATAGAAGAACGAAATTTGGGGAACCAAGTCGGCTTAGTGTACTGATCATTACCTGAAAGTATCATCCAGTTTGGGTGCAGAAATATTTGCTGTGATTTCTGGAGATTCGTAGTTTTTGGAAGCTTGGCAACCCCTTTCCATGAAAGGGTTTCTCTCCAGTCACTGCTTAGGGCTACATCAAGAGGAAACAACACATAGATATAGAACGTGAAACTGCTTTATTTTGTCAAGTTTCAAGAAGCTAGCACAAACCGTGTTGGATTTACAGTTCCAAATCCATCTATCAATATAGGAGAAAACAGAGTGAAACCTAAAAATTCAAACTGTTACTGGAAATGAACGCTTCAACATAGAAGAATGAAATTTGGAGAACCAAGTTGGCTTAGTGTACTGATCATTACCTGTAAGTATCATCCAGTTTTGGTGAAAAAATACTTGTTGAGATTTCTGGAGATTCGTAATTTTAGGAAGCTTGGCAACCCCTTTCCATGAAAGTGTTTCTCGCCAGTCACTGCATAGGGCTACTTCAAGAGGAAAGAACACATAGAGATAGAACGTGAAACTACTTTATTTTGTCAAGTTTCAATAAGCTAGCACAAACCGTGTTGGATTTAGAGTTCCAAATACGTCTATCTATATAGGAGAAAACAGAGTGAAACCTAAAAATTCAAACTGTTACTGGAAATGAACGCTTCAACATAGAAGAACGAAATTTGGGGAACCAACTCGGCTTAGTGTACTGATCATTAACTGAAAGTATCATCCAGTTTGGGTGAAAAAATATTTGCTGTGATTTCTGGAGATTCGTAGTTTTTGGAAGCTTGACAACCCCTTTCTATGAAAGTGTTTCTCGCCAGTCACTGCTTAGGGCTACATCAAGAGGAAACAACACATAGATATAGAACGTGAAACTGCTTTATTTTGTCAAGTTTCAAGAAGCTAGCACAAACCGTGTTGGATTTACAGTTCCAAATCCATCTATCAATATAGGAGAAAACAGAGTGAAACCTAAAAATTCAAACTGTTACTGGAAATGAACGCTTCAACATAGAAGAACGAAATTTGGGGAACCAAGTCGGCTTAGTGTACTGATCATTACCTGAACGTATCATCCAGTTTGGGTGCAGAAATATTTGCTGTGATTTCTGGAGATGCGTAGTTTTTGGAAGCTTGGCAACCCCTTTCTATGAAAGTGTTTCTCGCCAGTCACTGCTTAGGGCTACTTCAAGAGGAAACAAAACATAGAGATAGAACGTGAAACTGCTTTATTTTGTCAAGTTTCAAGAAGCTAGCACAAACCGTGTTGGATTTAGAGTTCCAAATACATCTATCAATATAGGAGAAAACAGAGTGAAACCTAAAAATTCAAACTGTTACTGGAAATGTATGCTTCAACATAGAAGAACGAAATTTGGGGAACCAAGTCGGCTTATTGTACTGATCATTAAATGAAAGTATCATCCAGTTTGGGTGAAAAAATACTTGCTGAGATTTCTGGAGATTCGTAATTTTAGGAAGCTTGGCAACCCCTTTCCATGAAAGTGTTTCTCGCCAGTCACTGCTTAGGGCTACTTCAAGAGGAAACAACACATAGAGATAGAACGTGAAACTGCTTTATTTTGTCAAGTTTCAAGAAGCTAGCACAAACCGTGTTGGATTTAGAGTTCCAAATACATCTATCAATATAGGAGAAAACAGAGTGAAACCTAAAAATTCAAACTGTTACTGGAAATGAACGCTTTAACATAGAAGAACGAAATTTGGGGAACCAAGTTGAATTAGTGTACTGATCATTACCTGAAAGTATCATCCAGTTTGGGTGAAAAAATATTTGCTGAGATTTCTGGAGATTCGTAATTTTTGGAAGCTTGGCAACCCCTTTCCATGAAAGTGTTTCTCGACAGTCACTGCTTAGGGCTACATGAAGAGGAAACAAAACATAGAGATAGAACGTGAAACTACTTTATTTTGTCAAGTTTCAATAAGCTAGCACAAACCGTGTTGGATTTAGAGTTCCAAATACATCTATCAATATAGGAGAAAACAGAGTGAAACCTAAAAATTCAAACTGTTAGTAGAAACGAACGCTTCAACATAGAAGAATGAAATTTGGAGTACCAAGTTGGCTTAGTGTACTGATCATTACCTGTAAGTATCATCCAGTTTTGGTGAAAAAATACTTGTTGAGATTTCTGGAGATTCGTAATTTTAGGAAGCTTGGCAACCCCTTTCCATGAAAGTGTTTCTCGCCAGTCACTTCTTAGGGCTACATCAAGATGAAAAAAAACATGGAGATAGAATCTGAAACTACTTTATTGTGCCAAGTTTCAAGAAGCTAGCACAAACCGTGTTGGATTTAGAGTTCCAAATACATCTATCAATATAGGAGAAAACAGAGTGAAACCTAAAAATTCAAACTGTTACTGGAAATGAACGCTTCACCATTGAGGAACGAAATTTGGGGAACCAAGTCGGATTAGTGTACTGATCATTACCTGAAAGTATCATCCAGTTTGGGTGAAAAAATATTTGCTGAGATTTCTGGAGATTCGTAATTTTTGGAAGCTTGGCAACCCCTTTCCATGAAAGTGTTTCTCGCCAGTCACTGCTTAGGGCTACTTCAAGAGGAAAAAAAACATAGAGAAAGAACGTGAAACTGCTTTATTTTGTCAAGTTTCAAGAAGCTAGCACAGACCGTGTTGGATTTAGAGTTCCAAATACATCTATCAATATAGGAGAAAACAGAGTGAAACCTAAAAATTCAAACTGTTACTGGAAATGTATGCTTCAACATAGAAGAACGAAATTTGGGGAACCAAGTCGGCTTATTGTACTGATCATTAAATGAAAGTATCATCCAGTTTGGGTGAAAAAATACTTGCTGAGATTTCTGGAGATTCGTAATTTTAGGAAGCTTGGCAACCCCTTTCCATGAAAGTGTTTCTCGCCAGTCACTGCTTAGGGCTACTTCAAGAGGAAACAACACATAGAGATAGAACGTGAAACTGCTTTATTTTGTCAAGTTTCAAGAAGCTAGCACAAACCGTGTTGGATTTAGAGTTCCAAATACATCTATCAATATAGGAGAAAACAGAGTGAAACCTAAAAATTCAAACTGTTACTGGAAATGAACGCTTTAACATAGAAGAACGAAATTTGGGGAACCAAGTTGAATTAGTGTACTGATCATTACCTGAAAGTATCATCCAGTTTGGGTGAAAAAATATTTGCTGAGATTTCTGGAGATTCGTAATTTTTGGAAGCTTGGCAACCCCTTTCCATGAAAGTGTTTCTCGACAGTCACTGCTTAGGGCTACATGAAGAGGAAACAAAACATAGAGATAGAACGTGAAACTACTTTATTTTGTCAAGTTTCAATAAGCTAGCACAAACCGTGTTGGATTTAGAGTTCCAAATACATCTATCAATATAGGAGAAAACAGAGTGAAACCTAAAAATTCAAACTGTTAGTAGAAACGAACGCTTCAACATAGAAGAATGAAATTTGGAGTACCAAGTTGGCTTAGTGTACTGATCATTACCTGTAAGTATCATCCAGTTTTGGTGAAAAAATACTTGTTGAGATTTCTGGAGATTCGTAATTTTAGGAAGCTTGGCAACCCCTTTCCATGAAAGTGTTTCTCGCCAGTCACTTCTTAGGGCTACATCAAGATGAAAAAAAACATGGAGATAGAATCTGAAACTACTTTATTGTGCCAAGTTTCAAGAAGCTAGCACAAACCGTGTTGGATTTAGAGTTCCAAATACATCTATCAATATAGGAGAAAACAGAGTGAAACCTAAAAATTCAAACTGTTACTGGAAATGAACGCTTCACCATTGAGGAACGAAATTTGGGGAACCAAGTCGGATTAGTGTACTGATCATTACCTGAAAGTATCATCCAGTTTGGGTGAAAAAATATTTGCTGAGATTTCTGGAGATTCGTAATTTTTGGAAGCTTGGCAACCCCTTTCCATGAAAGTGTTTCTCGCCAGTCACTGCTTAGGGCTACTTCAAGAGGAAAAAAAACATAGAGAAAGAACGTGAAACTGCTTTATTTTGTCAAGTTTCAAGAAGCTAGCACAGACCGTGTTGGATTTAGAGTTCCAAATACATTTATCAATATAGGAGAAAACAGAGTGAAACCTAAAAATTTAAACTGTTACTGGAAATGAACGCTTCACCATAGAAGAACAAAATTTGGGGAACCAAGTCGGCTTAGTGTACTGACCATTACCTGAAAGTATCATCCAGTTTGGTTGAAAAAATATTTGCTGAGATTTCTGGAGATTCGTAATTTTTGGAAGCTTGGGAACCCCTTTCCATGAAAGTGTTTCTCGCCAGTCACTGCTTAGGGCTACATCAAGAGGAAACAAAACATAGAGACAGAACGTGAAACTGCTTTATTTTGTCAAGTTTCAAGAAGCTAGCACAAACCGTGCTGGATTTAGAGTTCCAAATACATCTATCAATATAGGAGAAAACAGAGTGAAACCTAAAAATTCAAACTGTTACTGGAAATGTATGCTTCAACATAGAAGAACGAAATTTGGGGAACCAAGTCGGCTTAGTGTACTGATCATTACCTGAAAGTATCATCCAGTTTGGGTGAAAAAATACTTGCTGAGATTTCTGGAGATTCGTAATTTTAGGAAGCTTGGCAACCCCTTTCCATGAAAGTGTTTCTCGCCAGTCACTGCTTAGGGCTACTTCAAGAGGAAACAACACATAGAGATAGAACGTGAAACTGCTTTATTTTGTCAAGTTTCAAGAAGCTAGCACAAACCGTGTTGGATTTAGAGTTCCAAATACATCTATCAATATAGGAGAAAACAGAGTGAAACCTAAAAATTCAAACTGTTACTGGAAATGAACGCTTTAACATAGAAGAACGAAATTTGGGGAACCAAGTTGGATTAGTGTACTGATCATTACCTGAAAGTATCATCCAGTTTGGGTGAAAAAATATTTGCTGAGATTTCTGGAGATTCGTAATTTTTGGAAGCTTGGCAACCCGTTTCCATGAAAGTGTTTCTCGACAGTCACTGCTTAGGGCTACATGAAGAGGAAACAAAACATAGAGATAGAACGTGAAACTGCTTTATTTTGTCAAGTTTCAAGAAGCTAGCACAAACCGTGTTGGATTTAGAGTTCCCAATACATTTATCAATATAGGAGAAAACAGAGTGAAACCTAAAAATTTAAACTGTTACTGGAAATGAACGCTTCACCATAGAAGAACGAAATTTGGGGAACCAAGTCGGCTTAGTGTACTGACCATTACCTGAAAGTATCATCCAGTTTGGGTGAAAAAATATTTGCTGAGATTTCTGGAGATTCGTAATTTTTGGAAGCTTGGGAACCCCTTTCCATGAAAGTGTTTCTCGCCAGTCACTGCTTAGGGCTACATCAAGAGGAAACAAAACATAGAGATAGAACGTGAAACTGCTTTATTTTGTCAAGTTTCAAGAAGCTAGCACAAACCGTGTTGGATTTAGAGTTCCAAATACATCTATCAATATAGGAGAAAACAGAGTGAAACCTAAAAATTGAAACTGTTAGTAGAAACGAACGCTTCAACATAGAAGAACAAAATTTGGGGAACCAAGTTGGCTTAGTGTACTGATCATTACCTGTAAGTATCATCCAGTTTTGGTGAAAAAATGCTTGCTGAGATTTCTGGAGATTCGTAATTTTAGGAAGCTTGGCAACCCCTTTCAATGAAAGTGTTTCTCGCCAGTCACTGCATAGGGCTACTTCAAGAGGAAAGAACACATAGAAATAGAACGTGAAACTACTTTATTTTGTCAAGTTTCAAGAAGCTAGCACAAACCGTGTTGGATTTAGGGTTCCCAATACATTTATCAATATAGGAGAAAACAGAGTGAAACCTAAAAATTTAAACTGTTACTGGAAATGAACGCTTCACCATAGAAGAACGAAATTTGGGGAACCAAGTCGGCTTAGTGTACTGACCATTACCTGAAAGTATCATCCAGTTTGGGTGAAAAAATATTTGCTGAGATTTCTGGAGATTCGTAATTTTTGGAAGCTTGGCAACCCCTTTCCATGAAAGTGTTTCTCGCCAGTCACTTCTTAGGGCTACATCAAGATGAAAAAAAACATGGAGATAGAATCTGAAACTACTTTATTGTGTCAAGTTTCAAGAAGCTAGCACAAACCGTGTTGGATTTAGAGTTCCAAATACATCTATCAATATAGGAGAAAACAGAGTGAAACCTAAAAATTCAAACTGTTACTGGAAATGAACGCTTCCCCATTGAGGAACGAAATTTGGGGAACCAAGTTGGATTAGTGTACTGATCATTACCTGAAAGTATCATCCAGTTTGGGTGAAAAAATATTTGCTGAGATTTCTGGAGATTCGTAATTTTTGGAAGCTTGGCAACCCCTTTCCATGAAAGTGTTTCTCGCCAGTCACTGCTTAGGGCTACTTCAAGAGGAAAAAAAACATAGAGAAAGAACGTGAAACTGCTTTATTTTGTCAAGTTTCAAGAAGCTAGCACAAACCGTGTTGGATTTAGAGTTCCCAATACATTTATCAATATAGGAGAAAACAGAGTGAAACCTAAAAATTTAAACTGTTACTGGAAATGAACGCTTCACCATAGAAGAACGAAATTTGGGGAACCAAGTCGGCTTAGTGTACTGACCATTACCTGAAAGTATCATCCAGTTTGGGTGAAAAAATATTTGCTGAGATTTCTGGAGATTCGTAATTTTTGGAAGCTTGGGAACCCCTTTCCATGAAAGTGTTTCTCGCCAGTCACTGCTTAGGGCTACATCAAGAGGAAACAAAACATAGAGATAGAACGTGAACCTGCTTTATTTTGTCAAGTTTCAAGAAGCTAGCACAAACCGTGTTGGATTTAGAGTTCCAAATACATCTATCAATATGGGAGAAAACAGAGTGAAACCTAAAAATTCAAACTGTTCCTGGAAATGTACGCTTCAACATAGAAGAACGAAATTTGGGGAACCAAGTCGGCTTAGTGTACTGATCATTACCTGAAAGTATCATCCAGTTTGGGTGAAAAAATATTTGCTGATATTTCTGGAGATTCGTAATTTTTGGAAGCTTGGCAACCCCTTTCCATGAAAGTGTTTCTCAGAGTCACTGCTTAAGGCTACATCAAGAGGAAAAAAAACATAGAGAAAGAACGTGAAACTGCTTTATTTTGTCAAGTTTCAAGAAGCTAGCACAAACCGTGTTGGATTTAGAGTTCCAAATACATTTATCAATATAGGAGAAAACAGAGTGAAACCTAAAAATTTAAACTGTTACTGGAAATGAACGCTTCACCATAGAAGAACGAAATTTGGGGAACCAAGTCGGCTTAGTGTACTGATCATTACCTGAAAGTATCATCCAGTTTGGGTGAAAAAATATTTGCTGAGATTTCTGGAGATTCGTAATTTTTGGAAGCTTGGCAACCCCTTTCCATGAAAGTGTTTCTCGCCAGTCACTGCTTAGGGCTACATCAAGAGGAAAAAAAAACATAGAGAAAGAACGTGAAACTGCTTTATTTTGTCAAGTTTCAAGAAGCTAGCACAAACCGTGTTGGATTTAGAGTTCCAAATACATTTATCAATATAGGAGAAAACAGAGTGAAACCTAAAAATTTAAACTGTTACTGGAAATGAACGCTTCACCATAGAAGAACGAAATTTGGGGAACCAAGTCGGCTTAGTGTACTGACCATTACCTGAAAGTATCATCCAGTTTGGGTGAAAAAATATTTGCTGAGATTTCTGGAGATTCGTAATTTTTGGAAGCTTGGCAACCCCTTTCCATGAAAGTGTTTCTCGCCAGTCACTTCTTAGGGCTACATCAAGATGAAAAAAAACATGGAGATAGAATCTGAAACTACTTTATTGTGTCAAGTTTCAAGAAGCTAGCACAAACCGTGTTGGATTTAGAGTTCCAAATACATCTATCAATATAGGAGAAAACAGAGTGAAACCTAAAAATTCAAACTGTTACTGGAAATGAACGCTTCCCCATTGAGGAACGAAATTTGGGGAACCAAGTTGGATTAGTGTACTGATCATTACCTGAAAGTATCATCCAGTTTGGGTGAAAAAATATTTGCTGAGATTTCTGGAGATTCGTAATTTTTGGAAGCTTGGCAACCCCTTTCCATGAAAGTGTTTCTCGCCAGTCACTGCTTAGGGCTACTTCAAGAGGAAAAAAAACATAGAGAAAGAACGTGAAACTGCTTTATTTTGTCAAGTTTCAAGAAGCTAGCACAAACCGTGTTGGATTTAGAGTTCCCAATACATTTATCAATATAGGAGAAAACAGAGTGAAACCTAAAAATTTAAACTGTTACTGGAAATGAACGCTTCACCATAGAAGAACGAAATTTGGGGAACCAAGTCGGCTTAGTGTACTGACCATTACCTGAAAGTATCATCCAGTTTGGGTGAAAAAATATTTGCTGAGATTTCTGGAGATTCGTAATTTTTGGAAGCTTGGGAACCCCTTTCCATGAAAGTGTTTCTCGCCAGTCACTGCTTAGGGCTACATCAAGAGGAAACAAAACATAGAGATAGAACGTGAAACTGCTTTATTTTGTCAAGTTTCAAGAAGCTAGCACAAACCATGTTGGATTTAGAGTTCCAAATCCATCTATCAATATAGGAGAAAACAGAGTGAAACCTAAAAATTCAAACTGTTACTGGAAATGAACGCTTCAACATAGAAGAACGAAATTTGGGGAACCAAGTCGGCTTAGTGTACTGATCATTACCTGAAAGTATCATCATTTTTGGGTGCAGAAATATTTGCTGTGATTTCTGGAGATACGTAGTTTTTGGAAGCTTGGCAACCCCTTTCTATGAAAGTGTTTCTCGCCAGTCACTGCTTAGGGCTACTTCAAGAGGAAACAAAACATAGAGATAGAACGTGAAACTGCTTTATTTTGTCAAGTTTCAAGAAGCTAGCACAAACCGTATTGGATTTAGAGTTCTAAATACATCTATCAATATAGGAGAAAACAGAGTGAAACCTAAAAATTCAAACTGTTACTGGAAATGTACGCTTCAACATAGAAGAACGAAATTTGGGGAACCAAGTCGGCTTAGTGTACTGATCATTACCTGAAAGTATCATCCAGTTTGGGTGAAAAAATATTTGCTGAGATTTCTGGAGATTCGTAATTTTTGGAAGCTTGGCAACCCCTTTCCATGAAAGTGTTTCTCGACAGTCACTGCTTAGGGCTACATGAAGAGGAAACAAAACATAGAGATAGAACGTGAAACTGCTTTATTTTGTCAAGTTTCAAGAAGCTAGCACAAACCGTGTTGGATTTAGAGTTCCAAATACATCTATCAATATAGGAGAAAACAGAGTGAAACCTAAAAATTCAAACTGTTACTGGAAATGAACGCTTCAACATAGAAGAACGAAATTTGGAGAACCAAGTTGGCTTAGTGTACTGATCATTACCTGTAAGTATCATCCAGTTTTGGTGAAAAAATACTTGTTGAAATTTCTGGAGATTCGTAATTTTAGGAAGCTTGGCAACCCCTTTCCATGAAAGTGTTTCTCGCCAGTCACTGCATAGGGCTACTTCAAGAGGAAAGAACACATAGAGATAGAACGTGAAACTACTTTATTTTGTCAAGTTTCAAGAAGCTAGCACAAACCGTGTTGGATTTAGAGTTCCAAATACGTCTATCTATATAGGAGAAAACAGAGTGAAACCTAAAAATTCAAACTGTTACTGGAAATGAACGCTTCAACATAGAAGAACGAAATTTGGGGAACCAACTCGGCTTAGTGTACTGATCATTAACTGAAAGTATCATCCAGTTTGGGTGAAAAAATATTTGCTGTGATTTCTGGAGATTCGTAGTTTTTGGAAGCTTGACAACCCCTTTCTATGAAAGTGTTTCTCGCCAGTCACTGCTTAGGGCTACATCAAGAGGAAACAACACATAGATATAGAACGTGAAACTGCTTTATTTTGTCAAGTTTCAAGAAGCTAGCACAAACCGTGTTGGATTTACAGTTCCAAATCTATCTATCAATATAGGAGAAAACAGAGTGAAACCTAAAAATTCAAACTGTTACTGGAAATGAACGCTTCAACATAGAAGAACGAAATTTGGGGAACCAAGTCGGCTTAGTGTACTGATCATTACCTGAAAGTATCATCCAGTTTGGGTGCAGAAATATTTGCTGTGATTTCTGGAGATGCGTAGTTTTTGGAAGCTTGGCAACCCCTTTCTATGAAAGTGTTTCTCGCCAGTCACTGCTTAGGGCTACTTCAAGAGGAAACAAAACATAGAGATAGAACGTGAAACTGCTTTATTTTGTCAAGTTTCAAGAAGCTAGCACAAACCGTGTTGGATTTAGAGTTCCAAATACATCTATCAATATAGGAGAAAACAGAGTGAAACCTAAAAATTCAAACTGTTCCTGGAAATGTACGCTTCAACATAGAAGAACGAAATTTGGGGAACCAAGTCGGCTTAGTGTACTGATCATTACCTGAAAGTATCATCCAGTTTGGGTGAAAAAATATTTGCTGAGATTTCTGGAGATTCGTAATTTTTGGAAGCTTGGCAACCCCTTTCCATGAAAGTGTTTCTCGGAGTCACTGCTTAAGGCTACATCAAGAAAAAAAAAAAACATAGAGAAAGAACGTGAAACTGCTTTATTTTGTCAAGTTTCAAGAAGCTAGCACAAACCGTGTTGGATTTAGAGTTCCAAATACATTTATCAATATAGGAGAAAACAGAGTGAAACCTAAAAATTTAAACTGTTACTGGAAATGAACGCTTCACCATAGAAGAACGAAATTTGGGGAACCAAGTCGGCTTAGTGTACTGACCATTACCTGAAAGTATCATCCAGTTTGGGTGAAAAAATATTTGCTGAGATTTCTGGAGATTCGTAATTTTTGGAAGCTTGGCAACCCCTTTCCATGAACGTGTTTCTCGCCAGTCACTTCTTAGGGCTACATCAAGATGAAAAAAAAACATGGAGATAGAATCTGAAACTACTTTATTGTGTCAAGTTTCAAAAAGCTAGCACAAACCGTGTTGGATTTAGAGCCAAATACATCTATCAATATAGGAGAAAACAGAGTGAAACCTAAAAATTCAAACTGTTACTGGAAATGAACGCTTCACCATTGAGGAACGAAATTTGGGGAACCAAGTTGGATTAGTGTACTGATCATTACCTGAAAGTATCATCCAGTTTGGGTGAAAAAATATTTGCTGAGATTTCTGGAGATTCGTAATTTTTGGAAGCTTGGCAACCCCTTTCCATGAAAGTGTTTCTCGCCAGTCCCTGCTTAGGGCTACATCAAGAGGAAAAAAAACATAGAGAAAGAACGTGAAACTGCTTTATTTTGTCAAGTTTCAAGAAGCTAGCACAAACCGTGTTGGATTTAGAGTTCCAAATACATTTATCAATATAGGAGAAAACAGAGTGAAACCTAAAAATTTAAACTGTTACTGGAAATGAACGCTTCACCATAGAAGAACGAAATTTGGGGAACCAAGTCGGCTTAGTGTACTGATCATTACCTGAAAGTATCATCCAGTTTGGGTGAAAAAATATTTGCTGAGATTTCTGGAGATTCGTAATTTTTGGAAGCTTGGCAACCCCTTTCCATGAAAGTGTTTCTCGCCAGTCACTGCTTAGGGCTACATCAAGAGGAAAAAAAAACATAGAGAAAGAACGTGAAACTGCTTTATTTTGTCAAGTTTCAAGAAGCTAGCACAAACCGTGTTGGATTTAGAGTTCCAAATACATTTATCAATATAGGAGAAAACAGAGTGAAACCTAAAAATTTAAACTGTTACTGGAAATGAACGCTTCACCATAGAAGAACGAAATTTGGGGAACCAAGTCGGCTTAGTGTACTGACCATTACCTGAAAGTATCATCCAGTTTGGGTGAAAAAATATTTGCTGAGATTTCTGGAGATTCGTAATTTTTGGAAGCTTGGCAACCCCTTTCCATGAAAGTGTTTCTCGCCAGTCACTTCTTAGGGCTACATCAAGATGAAAAAAAACATGGAGATAGAATCTGGAACTACTTTATTGTGTCAAGTTTCAAGAAGCTAGCACAAACCGTGTTGGATTTAGAGTTTCAAATACATCTATCAATATAGGAGAAAACAGAGTGAAACCTAAAAATTCAAACTGTTACTGGAAATGAACGCTTCCCCATTGAGGAACGAAATTTGGGGAACCAAGTTGGATTAGTGTACTGATCATTACCTGAAAGTATCATCCAGTTTGGGTGAAAAAATATTTGCTGAGATTTCTGGAGATTCGTAATTTTTGGAAGCTTGGCAACCCCTTTCCATGAAAGTGTTTCTCGCCAGTCACTGCTTAGGGCTACTTCAAGAGGAAAAAAAACATAGAGAAAGAACGTGAAACTGCTTTATTTTGTCAAGTTTCAAGAAGCTAGCACAAACCGTGTTGGATTTAGAGTTCCCAATACATTTATCAATATAGGAGAAAACAGAGTGAAACCTAAAAATTTAAACTGTTACTGGAAATGAACGCTTCACCATAGAAGAACGAAATTTGGGGAACCAAGTCGGCTTAGTGTACTGACC
Organism: Spermophilus citellus; assembly: GCF_964194105.1. Lineage (NCBI taxonomy): Eukaryota > Metazoa > Chordata > Mammalia > Rodentia > Sciuridae > Spermophilus > Spermophilus citellus. The sequence continues at coordinate 33,445,817 of NC_138191.1, read as the reverse complement.
ATTACCTGAAAGTATCATCCAGTTTGGGTGAAAAAATATTTGCTGAGATTTCTGGAGATTCGTAATTTTTGGAAGCTTGGGAACCCCTTTCCATGAAAGTGTTTCTCGCCAGTCACTGCTTAGGGCTACATCAAGAGGAAACAAAACATAGAGATAGAACGTGAAACTGCTTTATTTTGTCAAGTTTCAAGAAGCTAGCACAAACCGTGTTGGATTTAGAGTTCCAAATCCATCTATCAATATAGGAGAAAACAGAGTGAAACCTAAAAATTCAAACTGTTACTGGAAATGAACGCTTCAACATAGAAGAACGAAATTTGGGGAACCAAGTTGGCTTAGTGTACTGATCATTACCTGAAAGTATCATCCTTTTTATGTGCAGAAATATTTGCTGTGATTTCTGGAGATTCGTAGTTTTTGGAAGCTTGGCAACCCCTTTCTATGAAAGTGTTTCTCGCCAGTCACTGCTTAGGGCTACTTCAAGCGGAAACAAAACATAGAGATAGAACGTGAAACTGCTTTATTTTGTCAAGTTTCAAGAAGCTAGCACAAACCGTATTGGATTTAGAGTTCTAAATACATCTATCAATATAGGAGAAAACAGAGTGAAACCTAAAAATTCAAACTGTTACTGGAAAAGTACGCTTCAACATAGAAGAACGAAATTTGGGGAACCAAGTCGGCTTAGTGTACTGATCATTACCTGAAAGTATCATCCAGTTTGGGTGAAAAAATATTTGCTGAGATTTCTGGAGATTCGTAATTTTTGGAAGCTTGGCAACCCCTTTCCATGAAAGTGTTTCTCGACAGTCACTGCTTAGGGCTACATGAAGAGGAAACAAAACATAGAGATAGAACGTGAAACTGCTTTATTTTGTCAAGTTTCAATAAGCTAGCACAAACCGTGTTGGATTTAGAGTTCCAAATACATCTATCAATATAGGAGAAAACAGAGTGAAACCTAAAAATTCAAACTGTTACTGGAAATGAACGCTTCAACATAGAAGAATGAAATTTGGAGAACCAAGTTGGCTTAGTGTACTGATCATTACCTGTAAGTATCATCCAGTTTTGGTGAAAAAATACTTGTTGAAATTTCTGGAGATTCGTAATTTTAGGAAGCTTGGCAACCCCTTTCCATGAAAGTGTTTCTCGCCAGTCACTGCATAGGGCTACTTCAAGAGGAAAGAACACATAGAGATAGAACGTGAAACTACTTTATTTTGTCAAGTTTCAAGAAGCTAGCACAAACCGTGTTGGATTTAGAGTTCCAAATACGTCTATCTATATAGGAGAAAACAGAGTGAAACCTAAAAATTCAAACTGTTACTGGAAATGAACGCTTCAACATAGAAGAACGAAATTTGGGGAACCAACTCGGCTTAGTGTACTGATCATTAACTGAAAGTATCATCCAGTTTGGGTGAATAAATATTTGCTGTGATTTCTGGAGATTCGTAGTTTTTGGAAGCTTGACAACCCCTTTCTATGAAAGTGTTTCTCGCCAGTCACTGCTTAGGGCTACATCAAGAGGAAACAACACATAGATATAGAACGTGAAACTGCTTTATTTTGTCAAGTTTCAAGAAGCTAGCACAAACCGTGTTGGATTTACAGTTCCAAATCTATCTATCAATATAGGAGAAAACAGAGTGAAACCTAAAAATTCAAACTGTTACTGGAAATGAACGCTTCAACATAGAAGAACGAAATTTGGGGAACCAAGTCGGCTTAGTGTACTGATCATTATCTGAAAGTATCATCCAGTTTGGGTGCAGAAATATTTGCTGTGATTTCTGGAGATTCGTAATTTTTGGAAGCTTGGCAACCCCTTTCCATGAAAGTGTTTCTCGCCAGTCACTTCTTAGGGCTACATCAAGATGAAAAAAAACATGGAGATAGAATCTGAAACTACTTTATTGTGTCAAGTTTCAAGAAGCTAGCAGAAACCGTGTTGGATTTAGAGTTCCAAATACATCTATCAATATAGGAGAAAACAGAGTGAAACCTAAAAATTCAAACTGTTACTGGAAATGAACGCTTCACCATAGAAGAACGAAATTTGGGGAACCAAGTCGGCTTAGTGTACTGACCATTACCTGAAAGTATCATCCAGTTTGGGTGAAAAAATATTTGCTGAGATTTCTGGAGATTCGTAATTTTTGGAAGCTTGGGAACCCCTTTCCATGAAAGTGTTTCTCGCCAGTCACTGCTTAGGGCTACATCAAGAGGAAACAAAACATAGAGATAGAACGTGAAACTGCTTTATTTTGTCAAGTTTCAAGAAGCTAGCACAAACCGTGTTGGATTTAGAGTTCCAAATACATCTATCAATATAGGAGAAAACAGAGTGAAACCTAAAAATTGAAACTGTTAGTAGAAACGAACGCTTCAACATAGAAGAATGAAATTTGGAGAACCAAGTTGGCTTAGTGTACTGATCATTACCTGTAAGTATTATCCAGTTTTGGTGAAAAAATACTTGCTGAGATTTCTGGAGATTCGTAATTTTAGGAAGCTTGGCAACCCCTTTCCATGAAAGTGTTTCTCGCCAGTCACTGCATAGGGCTACTTCAAGAGGAAAGAACACATAGAGATAGAACGTGAAACTACTTTATTTTGTCAAGTTTCAAGAAGCTAGCACAAACCGTGTTGGATTTAGAGTTCCAAATACATCTATCTATATAGGAGAAAACAGAGTGAAACCTAAAAATTCAAACTCTTACTGGAAATGAACCCTTCAACATAGAAGAACGAAATTTGGGGAACCAAGTCGGCTTAGTGTACTGATCATTACCTGAAAGTATCATCCAGTTTGGGTGCAGAAATATTTGCTGTGATTTCTGGAGATTCGTAGTTTTTGGAAGCTTGGCAACCCCTTTCCATGAAAGTGTTTCTCGCCAGTCACTGCTTAGGGCTACATCAAGAGGAAACAACACATAGATATAGAACGTGAAACTGCTTTATTTTGTCAAGTTTCAAGAAGCTAGCACAAACCGTGTTGGATTTACAGTTCCAAATCCATCTATCAATATAGGAGAAAACAGAGTGAAACCTAAAAATTCAAACTGTTACTGGAAATGAACGCTTCAACATAGAAGAACGAAATTTGGGGAACCAAGTCGGCTTAGTGTACTGATCATTACCTGAAAGTATCATCCAGTTTGGGTGCAGAAATATTTGCTGTGATTTCTGGAGATGCGTAGTTTTTGGAAGCTTGGCAACCCCTTTCTATGAAAGTGTTTCTCGCCAGTCACTGCTTAGGGCTACTTCAAGAGGAAACAAAACATAGAGATAGAACGTGAAACTGCTTTATTTTGTCAAGTTTCAAGAAGCTAGCACAAACCGTATTGGATTTAGAGTTCCAAATACATCTATCAATATAGGAGAAAACAGAGTGAAACCTAAAAATTCAAACTGTTACTGGAAATGTACGCTTCAACATAGAAGAACGAAATTTGGGGAACCAAGTCGGCTTAGTGTACTGATCATTACCTGAAAGTATCATCCAGTTTGGGTGAAAAAATATTTGCTGAGATTTCTGGAGATTCGTAATTTTTGGAAGCTTGGCAACCCCTTTCCATGAAAGTGTTTCTCGCCAGTCACTGCTTAGGGCTACATCAAGAGGAAAAAAAACATAGAGAAAGAACGTGAAACTGCTTTATTTTGTCAAGTTTCAAGAAGCTAGCACAAACCGTGTTGGATTTAGAGTTCCAAATACATCTATCAATATAGGAGAAAACAGAGTGAAACCTAAAAATTTAAACTGTTACTGGAAATGAACGCTTCAACATAGAAGAACGAAATTTGGGGAACCAAGTCGGCGTAGTGTACTGATCATTACCTGAAAGTATCATCCAGTTTGGGTGAAAAAATATTTGCTGAGATTTCTGGAGATTCGTAATTTTTGGAAGCTTGGGAACCCCTTTCCATGAAAGTGTTTCTCGCCAGTCACTGCTTAGGGATACATCAAGAGGAAACAAAACATAGAGATAGAACCTGAAACTACTTTATTGTGTCAAGTTTCAAGAAGCTAGCACAAACCGTGTTGGATTTAGAGTTCCAAATACATCTATCAATATAGGAGAAAACAGAGTGAAACCTAAAAATTTAAACTGTTAGTAGAAACGAACGCTTCAATATAGAAGAATGAAATTTGGGGAACCAAGTTGGCTTATTGTACTGATCATTACCTGAAAGTATCATCCAGTTTGGGTGAAAAAATATTTGCTGAGATTTCTGGAGATTCGTAATTTTTGGAAGCTTGGCAACCCCTTTCCATGAAAGTGTTTCTCGCCAGTCACTTCTTAGGGCTACATCAAGATGAAAAAAAACATGGAGATAGAATCTGAAACTACTTTATTGTGTCAAGTTTCAAGAAGCTAGCACAAACCGTGTTGGATTTAGAGTTCCAAATACATCTATCAATATAGGAGAAAACAGAGTGAAACCTAAAAATTCAAACTGTTACTGGAAATGAACGCTTTAACATAGAAGAACGAAATTTGGGGAACCAAGTCGGCTTAGTGTTCTGATCATTTCCTGAAAGTATCATCAAGTTTGGGTGAAAAAATATTTGCTGAGATTTCTGGTGATTCCTAATTTTTGGAAGCTTGGCAACCACTTTCCATGAAAGTGTTTCTCGCCAGTCACTGCTTAGGGCTACATCAAGAGGAAACAACACATAGAGATAGAACGTGAAACTGCTTTATTTTGTCAAGTTTCAAGAAGCTAGCACAAACCGTGTTGGATTTAGAGTTCCAAATACATCTATCAATATAGGAGAAAACAGAGTGAAACCTAAAAATTGAAACTGTTAGTAGAAACGAACGCTTCAACATAGAAGAATGAAATTTGGGGAACCAAGTTGGCTTATTGTACTGATCATTACTTGAAAGTATCATCCAGTTTGGGTGAAAAAATACTTGCTGAGATTTCTGGAGATTCGTAATTTTAGGAAGCTTGGCAACCCCTTTCCATGAAAGTGTTTCTCGCCAGTCACTGCTTAGGGCTACTTCAAGAGGAAACAACACATAGAGATAGAAGGTGAAACTGCTTTATTTTGTCAAGTTTCAAGAAGCTAGCACAAACCGTGTTGGATTTAGAGTTCCAAATACATCTATCAATATAGGAGAAAACAGAGTGAAACCTAAAAATTCAAACTGTTACTGGAAATGAACGCTTCACCATTGAGGAACGAAATTTGGGGAACCAAGTTGGATTAGTGTACTGATCATTACCTGAAAGTATCATCCAGTTTGGGTGAAAAAATATTTGCTGAGATTTCTGGAGATTCGTAGTTTTTGGAAGCTTGGCAACCCCTTTCCATGAAAGTGTTTCTCGACAGTCACTGCTTAGGGCTACATCAAGAGGAAACAAAACATAGAGATAGAACGTGAAACTGCTTTATTTTGTCAAGTTTCAAGAAGCTAGCACAAACCGTGTTGGATTTAGAGTTCCAAATACATCTATCAATATAGGAGAAAACAGAGTGAAACCTAAAAATTGAAACTGTTAGTAGAAACGAACGCTTCAACATAGAAGAACAAAATTTGGGGAACCAAGTTGGCTTAGTGTACTGATCATTACCTGTAAGTATCATCCAGTTTTGGTGAAAAAATGCTTGCTGAGATTTCTGGAGATTCGTAATTTTAGGAAGCTTGGCAACCCCTTTCCATGAAAGTGTTTCTCGCCAGTCACTGCATAGGGCTACTTCAAGAGGAAAGAACACATAGAGATAGAACGTGAAACTACTTTATTTTGTCAAGTTTCAAGAAGCTAGCACAAACCGTGTTGGATTTAGAGTTCCAAATACATCTATCTATATAGGAGAAAACAGAGTGAAACCTAAAAATTCAAACTGTTACTGGAAATGAACGCTTCAACATAGAAGAACGAAATTTGGGGAACCAAGTCGGCTTAGTGTACTGATCATTACCTGACAGTATCATCCAGTTTGGGTGCAGAAATATTTGCTGTGATTTCTGGAGATTCGTAGTTTTTGGAAGCTTGGCAACCCCTTTCCATGAAAGTGTTTCTCGCCAGTCACTGCTTAGGGCTACATCAAGAGGAAACAACACATAGATATAGAACGTGAAACTGCTTTATTTTGTCAAGTTTCAAGAAGCTAGCACAAACCGTGTTGGATTTACAGTTCCAAATCCATCTATCAATATAGGAGAAAACAGAGTGAAACCTAAAAATTCAAACTGTTACTGGAAATGAACGCTTCAACATAGAAGAATGAAATTTGGAGAACCAAGTTGGCTTAGTGTACTGATCATTACCTGTAAGTATCATCCAGTTTTGGTGAAAAAATACTTGTTGAGATTTCTGGAGATTCGTAATTTTAGGAAGCTTGGCAACCCCTTTCCATGAAAGTGTTTCTCGCCAGTCACTGCATAGGGCTACTTCAAGAGGAAAGAACACATAGAGATAGAACGTGAAACTACTTTATTTTGTCAAGTTTCAATAAGCTAGCACAAACTGTGTTGGATTTAGAGTTCCAAATACATCTATCAATATAGGAGAAAACAGAGTGAAACCTAAAAATTCAAACTGTTAGTAGAAACGAACGCTTCAACATAGAAGAATGAAATTTGGAGAACCAAGTTGGCTTAGTGTACTGATCATTACCTGTAAATATCATCCAGTTTTGGTGAAAAAATACTTGTTGAGATTTCTGGAGATTCGTAATTTTAGGAAGCTTGGCAACCCCTTTCAATGAAAGTGTTTCTCGCCAGTCACTGCATAGGGCTACTTCAAGAGGAAAGAACACATAGATATAGAACGTGAAACTACTTTATTTTGTCAAGTTTCAAGAAGCTAGCACAAACCGTGTTGGATTTAGGGTTCCCAATACATTTATCAATATAGGAGAAAACAGAGTGAAACCTAAAAATTTAAACTGTTACTGGAAATGAACGCTTCACCATAGAAGAACGAAATTTGGGGAACCAAGTCGGCTTAGTGTACTGACCATTACCTGAAAGTGTCATCCAGTTTGGGTGAAAAAATATTTGCTGAGATTTCTGGAGATTCGTAATTTTTGGAAGCTTGGCAACCCCTTTCCATGAAAGTGTTTCTCGCCAGTCACTTCTTAGGGCTACATCAAGATGAAAAAAAACATGGAGATAGAATCTGAAACTACTTTATTGTGTCAAGTTTCAAGAAGCTAGCACAAACCGTGTTGGATTTAGAGTTCCAAATACATCTATCAATATAGGAGAAAACAGAGTGAAACCTAAAAATTCAAACTGTTACTGGAAATGAACGCTTCCCCATTGAGGAACGAAATTTGGGGAACCAAGTTGGATTAGTGTACTGATCATTACCTGAAAGTATCATCCAGTTTGGGTGAAAAAATATTTGCTGAGATTTCTGGAGATTCGTAATTTTTGGAAGCTTGGCAACCCCTTTCCATGAAAGTGTTTCTCGCCAGTCACTGCTTAGGGCTACTTCAAGAGGAAAAAAAACATAGAGAAAGAACGTGAAACTGCTTTATTTTGTCAAGTTTCAAGAAGCTAGCACAAACCGTGTTGGATTTAGAGTTCCCAATACATTTATCAATATAGGAGAAAACAGAGTGAAACCTAAAAATTTAAACTGTTACTGGAAATGAACGCTTCACCATAGAAGAACGAAATTTGGGGAACCAAGTCGGCTTAGTGTACTGACCATTACCTGAAAGTATCATCCAGTTTGGGTGAAAAAATATTTGCTGAGATTTCTGGAGATTCGTAATTTTTGGAAGCTTGGGAACCCCTTTCCATGAAAGTGTTTCTCGCCAGTCACTGCTTAGGGCTACATCAAGAGGAAACAAAACATAGAGATAGAACGTGAACCTGCTTTATTTTGTCAAGTTTCAAGAAGCTAGCACAAACCGTGTTGGATTTAGAGTTCCAAATACATCTATCAATATGGGAGAAAACAGAGTGAAACCTAAAAATTCAAACTGTTACAGGAAATGAACGCTTCACAATAGAAGAACGAAATTTGGGGAACCAAGTCGGCTTAGTGTACTGATCATTACCTGAAAGTATCATCCAGTTTGGGTGAAAAAATATTTGCTGATATTTCTGGAGATTCGTAATTTTTGGAAGCTTGGCAACCCCTTTCCATGAAAGTGTTTCTCAGAGTCACTGCTTAAGGCTACATCAAGAGGAAAAAAAACATAGAGAAAGAACGTGAAACTGCTTTATTTTGTCAAGTTTCAAGAAGCTAGCACAAACCGTGTTGGATTTAGAGTTCCAAATACATTTATCAATATAGGAGAAAACAGAGTGAAACCTAAAAATTTAAACTGTTACTGGAAATGAACGCTTCACCATAGAAGAACGAAATTTGGGGAACCAAGTCGGCTTAGTGTACTGATCATTACCTGAAAGTATCATCCAGTTTGGGTGAAAAAATATTTGCTGAGATTTCTGGAGATTCGTAATTTTTGGAAGCTTGGCAACCCCTTTCCATGAAAGTGTTTCTCGCCAGTCACTGCTTAGGGCTACATCAAGAGGAAAAAAAAACATAGAGAAAGAACGTGAAACTGCTTTATTTTGTCAAGTTTCAAGAAGCTAGCACAAACCGTGTTGGATTTAGAGTTCCAAATATATTTATCAATATAGGAGAAAACAGAGTGAAACCTAAAAATTTAAACTGTTACTGGAAATGAACGCTTCACCATAGAAGAACGAAATTTGGGGAACCAAGTCGGCTTAGTGTACTGACCATTACCTGAAAGTATCATCCAGTTTGGGTGAAAAAATATTTGCTGAGATTTCTGGAGATTCGTAATTTTTGGAAGCTTGGCAACCCCTTTCCATGAAAGTGTTTCTTGCCAGTCACTTCTTAGGGCTACATCAAGATGAAAAAAAACATGGAGATAGAATCTGAAACTACTTTATTGTGTCAAGTTTCAAGAAGCTAGCACAAACCGTGTTGGATTTAGAGTTCCAAATACATCTATCAATATAGGAGAAAACAGAGTGAAACCTAAAAATTCAAACTGTTACTGGAAATGAACGCTACCCCATTGAGGAACGAAATTTGGGGAACCAAGTTGGATTAGTGTACTGATCATTACCTGAAAGTATCATCCAGTTTGGGTGAAAAAATATTTGCTGAGATTTCTGGAGATTCGTAATTTTTGGAAGCTTGGCAACCCCTTTCCATGAAAGTGTTTCTCGCCAGTCACTGCTTAGGGCTACTTCAAGAGGAAAAAAAACATAGAGAAAGAACGTGAAACTGCTTTATTTTGTCAAGTTTCAAGAAGCTAGCACAAACCGTGTTGGATTTAGAGTTCCCAATACATTTATCAATATAGGAGAAAACAGAGTGAAACCTAAAAATTTAAACTGTTACTGGAAATGAACGCTTCACCATAGAAGAACGAAATTTGGGGAACCAAGTCGGCTTAGTGTACTGACCATTACCTGAAAGTATCATCCAGTTTGGGTGAAAAAATATTTGCTGAGATTTCTGGAGATTCGTAATTTTTGGAAGCTTGGGAACCCCTTTCCATGAAAGTGTTTCTCGCCAGTCACTGCTTAGGGCTACATCAAGAGGAAACAAAACATAGAGATAGAACGTGAAACTGCTTTATTTTGTCAAGTTTCAAGAAGCTAGCACAAACCATGTTGGATTTAGAGTTCCAAATCCATCTATCAATATAGGAGAAAACAGAGTGAAACCTAAAAATTCAAACTGTTACTGGAAATGAACGCTTCAACATAGAAGAACGAAATTTGGGGAACCAAGTCGGCTTAGTGTACTGATCATTACCTGAAAGTATCATCATTTTTGGGTGCAGAAATATTTGCTGTGATTTCTGGAGATACGTAGTTTTTGGAAGCTTGGCAACCCCTTTCTATGAAAGTGTTTCTCGCCAGTCACTGCTTAGGGCTACTTCAAGAGGAAACAAAACATAGAGATAGAACGTGAAACTGCTTTATTTTGTCAAGTTTCAAGAAGCTAGCACAAACCGTATTGGATTTAGAGTTCTAAATACATCTATCAATATAGGAGAAAACAGAGTGAAACCTAAAAATTCAAACTGTTACTGGAAATGTACGCTTCAACATAGAAGAACGAAATTTGGGGAACCAAGTCGGCTTAGTGTACTGATCATTACCTGAAAGTATCATCCAGTTTGGGTGAAAAAATATTTGCTGAGATTTCTGGAGATTCGTAATTTTTGGAAGCTTGGCAACCCCTTTCCATGAAAGTGTTTCTCGACAGTCACTGCTTAGGGCTACATGAAGATGAAACAAAACATAGAGATAGAACGTGAAACTGCTTTATTTTGTCAAGTTTCAAGAAGCTAGCACAAACCGTGTTGGATTTAGAGTTCCAAATACATCTATCAATATAGGAGAAAACAGAGTGAAACCTAAAAATTCAAACTGTTACTGGAAATGAACGCTTCAACATAGAAGAACGAAATTTGGAGAACCAAGTTGGCTTAGTGTACTGATCATTACCTGTAAGTATCATCCAGTTTTGGTGAAAAAATACTTGTTGAAATTTCTGGAGATTCGTAATTTTAGGAAGCTTGGCAACCCCTTTCCATGAAAGTGTTTCTCGCCAGTCACTGCATAGGGCTACTTCAAGAGGAAAGAACACATAGAGATAGAACGTGAAACTACTTTATTTTGTCAAGTTTCAAGAAGCTAGCACAAACCGTGTTGGATTTAGAGTTCCAAATACGTCTATCTATATAGGAGAAAACAGAGTGAAACCTAAAAATTCAAACTGTTACTGGAAATGAACGCTTCAACATAGAAGAACGAAATTTGGGGAACCAACTCGGCTTAGTGTACTGATCATTAACTGAAAGTATCATCCAGTTTGGGTGAAAAAATATTTGCTGTGATTTCTGGAGATTCGTAGTTTTTGGAAGCTTGACAACCCCTTTCTATGAAAGTGTTTCTCGCCAGTCACTGCTTAGGGCTACATCAAGAGGAAACAACACATAGATATAGAACGTGAAACTGCTTTATTTTGTCAAGTTTCAAGAAGCTAGCACAAACCGTGTTGGATTTACAGTTCCAAATCTATCTATCAATATAGGAGAAAACAGAGTGAAACCTAAAAATTCAAACTGTTACTGGAAATGAACGCTTCAACATAGAAGAACGAAATTTGGGGAACCAAGTCGGCTTAGTGTACTGATCATTACCTGAAAGTATCATCCAGTTTGGGTGCAGAAATATTTGCTGTGATTTCTGGAGATGCGTAGTTTTTGGAAGCTTGGCAACCCCTTTCTATGAAAGTGTTTCTCGCCAGTCACTCCTTAGGGCTACTTCAAGAGGAAACAAAACATAGAGATAGAACGTGAAACTGCTTTATTTTGTCAAGTTTCAAGAAGCTAGCACAAACCGTGTTGGATTTAGAGTTCCAAATACATCTATCAATATAGGAGAAAACAGAGTGAAACCTAAAAATTCAAACTGTTCCTGGAAATGTACGCTTCAACATAGAAGAACGAAATTTGGGGAACCAAGTCGGCTTAGTGTACTGATCATTACCTGAAAGTATCATCCAGTTTGGGTGAAAAAATATTTGCTGAGATTTCTGGAGATTCGTAATTTTTGGAAGCTTGGCAACCCCTTTCCATGAAAGTGTTTCTCGGAGTCACTGCTTAAGGCTACATCAAGAAAAAAAAAAACATAGAGAAAGAACGTGAAACTGCTTTATTTTGTCAAGTTTCAAGAAGCTAGCACAAACCGTGTTGGATTTAGAGTTCCAAATACATTTATCAATATAGGAGAAAACAGAGTGAAACCTAAAAATTTAAACTGTTACTGGAAATGAACGCTTCACCATAGAAGAACGAAATTTGGGGAACCAAGTCGGCTTAGTGTACTGACCATTACCTGAAAGTATCATCCAGTTTGGGTGAAAAAATATTTGCTGAGATTTCTGGAGATTCGTAATTTTTGGAAGCTTGGCAACCCCTTTCCATGAACGTGTTTCTCGCCAGTCACTTCTTAGGGCTACATCAAGATGAAAAAAAAACATGGAGATAGAATCTGAAACTACTTTATTGTGTCAAGTTTCAAAAAGCTAGCACAAACCGTGTTGGATTTAGAGCCAAATACATCTATCAATATAGGAGAAAACAGAGTGAAACCTAAAAATTCAAACTGTTACTGGAAATGAACGCTTCACCATTGAGGAACGAAATTTGGGGAACCAAGTTGGATTAGTGTACTGATCATTACCTGAAAGTATCATCCAGTTTGGGTGAAAAAATATTTGCTGAGATTTCTGGAGATTCGTAATTTTTGGAAGCTTGGCAACCCCTTTCCATGAAAGTGTTTCTCGCCAGTCCCTGCTTAGGGCTACATCAAGAGGAAAAAAAACATAGAGAAAGAACGTGAAACTGCTTTATTTTGTCAAGTTTCAAGAAGCTAGCACAAACCGTGTTGGATTTAGAGTTCCAAATACATTTATCAATATAGGAGAAAACAGAGTGAAACCTAAAAATTTAAACTGTTACTGGAAATGAACGCTTCACCATAGAAGAACGAAATTTGGGGAACCAAGTCGGCTTAGTGTACTGATCATTACCTGAAAGTATCATCCAGTTTGGGTGAAAAAATATTTGCTGAGATTTCTGGAGATTCGTAATTTTTGGAAGCTTGGCAACCCCTTTCCATGAAAGTGTTTCTCGCCAGTCACTGCTTAGGGCTACATCAAGAGGAAAAAAAAACATAGAGAAAGAACGTGAAACTGCTTTATTTTGTCAAGTTTCAAGAAGCTAGCACAAACCGTGTTGGATTTAGAGTTCCAAATACATTTATCAATATAGGAGAAAACAGAGTGAAACCTAAAAATTTAAACTGTTACTGGAAATGAACGCTTCACCATAGAAGAATGAAATTTGGGGAACCAAGTCGGCTTAGTGTACTGACCATTACCTGAAAGTATCATCCAGTTTGGGTGAAAAAATATTTGCTGAGATTTCTGGAGATTCGTAATTTTTGGAAGCTTGGCAACCCCTTTCCATGAAAGTGTTTCTCGCCAGTCACTTCTTAGGGCTACATCAAGATGAAAAAAAACATGGAGATAGAATCTGGAACTACTTTATTGTGTCAAGTTTCAAGAAGCTAGCACAAACCGTGTTGGATTTAGAGTTCCAAATACATCTATCAATATAGGAGAAAACAGAGTGAAACCTAAAAATTCAAACTGTTACTGGAAATGAACGCTTCCCCATTGAGGAACGAAATTTGGGGAACCAAGTTGGATTAGTGTACTGATCATTACCTGAAAGTATCATCCAGTTTGGGTGAAAAAATATTTGCTGAGATTTCTGGAGATTCGTAATTTTTGGAAGCTTGGCAACCCCTTTCCATGAAAGTGTTTCTCGCCAGTCACTGCTTAGGGCTACTTCAAGAGGAAAAAAAACATAGAGAAAGAACGTGAAACTGCTTTATTTTGTCAAGTTTCAAGAAGCTAGCACAAACCGTGTTGGATTTAGAGTTCCCAATACATTTATCAATATAGGAGAAAACAGAGTGAAACCTAAAAATTTAAACTGTTACTGGAAATGAACGCTTCACCATAGAAGAACGAAATTTGGGGAACCAAGTCGGCTTAGTGTACTGACCATTACCTGAAAGTATCATCCAGTTTGGGTGAAAAAATATTTGCTGAGATTTCTGGAGATTCGTAATTTTTGGAAGCTTGGGAACCCCTTTCCATGAAAGTGTTTCTCGCCAGTCACTGCTTAGGGCTACATCAAGAGGAAACAAAACATAGAGATAGAACGTGAAACTGCTTTATTTTGTCAAGTTTCAAGAAGCTAGCACAAACCGTGTTGGATTTAGAGTTCCAAATCCATCTATCAATATAGGAGAAAACAGAGTGAAACCTAAAAATTCAAACTGTTACTGGAAATGAACGCTTCAACATAGAAGAACGAAATTTGGGGAACCAAGTTGGCTTAGTGTACTGATCATTACCTGAAAGTATCATCCTTTTTATGTGCAGAAATATTTGCTGTGATTTCTGGAGATTCGTAGTTTTTGGAAGCTTGGCAACCCCTTTCTATGAAAGTGTTTCTCGCCAGTCACTGCTTAGGGCTACTTCAAGAGGAAACAAAACATAGAGATAGAACGTGAAACTGCTTTATTTTGTCAAGTTTCAAGAAGCTAGCACAAACCGTATTGGATTTAGAGTTCTAAATACATCTATCAATATAGGAGAAAACAGAGTGAAACCTAAAAATTCAAACTGTTACTGGAAAAGTACGCTTCAACATAGAAGAACGAAATTTGGGGAACCAAGTCGGCTTAGTGTACTGATCATTACCTGAAAGTATCATCCAGTTTGGGTGAAAAAATATTTGCTGAGATTTCTGGAGATTCGTAATTTTTGGAAGCTTGGCAACCCCTTTCCATGAAAGTGTTTCTCGACAGTCACTGCTTAGGGCTACATGAAGAGGAAACAAAACATAGAGATAGAACGTGAAACTGCTTTATTTTGTCAAGTTTCAATAAGCTAGCACAAACCGTGTTGGATTTAGAGTTCCAAATACATCTATCAATATAGGAGAAAACAGAGTGAAACCTAAAAATTCAAACTGTTACTGGAAATGAACGCTTCAACATAGAAGAATGAAATTTGGAGAACCAAGTTGGCTTAGTGTACTGATCATTACCTGTAAGTATCATCCAGTTTTGGTGAAAAAATACTTGTTGAAATTTCTGGAGATTCGTAATTTTAGGAAGCTTGGCAACCCCTTTCCATGAAAGTGTTTCTCGCCAGTCACTGCATAGGGCTACTTCAAGAGGAAAGAACACATAGAGATAGAACGTGAAACTACTTTATTTTGTCAAGTTTCAAGAAGCTAGCACAAACCGTGTTGGATTTAGAGTTCCAAATACGTCTATCTATATAGGAGAAAACAGAGTGAAACCTAAAAATTCAAACTGTTACTGGAAATGAACGCTTCAACATAGAAGAACGAAATTTGGGGAACCAACTCGGCTTAGTGTACTGATCATTAACTGAAAGTATCATCCAGTTTGGGTGAAAAAATATTTGCTGTGATTTCTGGAGATTCGTAGTTTTTGGAAGCTTGACAACCCCTTTCTATGAAAGTGTTTCTCGCCAGTGACTGCTTAGGGCTACATCAAGAGGAAACAACACATAGATATAGAACGTGAAACTGCTTTATTTTGTCAAGTTTCAAGAAGCTAGCACAAACCGTGTTGGATTTACAGTTCCAAATCTATCTATCAATATAGGAGAAAACAGAGTGAAACCTAAAAATTCAAACTGTTACTTGAAATGAACGCTTCAACATAGAAGAACGAAATTTGGGGAACCAAGTCGGCTTAGTGTACTGATCATTACCTGAAAGTATCATCCAGTTTGGGTGCAGAAATATTTGCTGTGATTTCTGGAGATTCGTAATTTTTGGAAGCTTGGCAACCCCTTTCCATGAAAGTGTTTCTCGCCAGTCACTTCTTAGGGCTACATCAAGATGAAAAAAAACATGGAGATAGAATCTGAAACTACTTTATTGTGTCAAGTTTCAAGAAGCTAGCAGAAACCGTGTTGGATTTAGAGTTCCAAATACATCTATCAATATAGGAGAAAACAGAGTGAAACCTAAAAATTCAAACTGTTACTGGAAATGAACGCTTCACCATAGAAGAACGAAATTTGGGGAACCAAGTCGGCTTAGTGTACTGACCATTACCTGAAAGTATCATCCAGTTTGGGTGAAAAAATATTTGCTGAGATTTCTGGAGATTCGTAATTTTTGGAAGCTTGGGAACCCCTTTCCATGAAAGTGTTTCTCGCCAGTCACTGCTTAGGGCTACATCAAGAGGAAACAAAACATAGAGATAGAACGTGAAACTGCTTTATTTTGTCAAGTTTCAAGAAGCTTTCACAAACCGTGTTGGATTTAGAGTTCCAAATACATCTATCAATATAGGAGAAAACAGAGTGAAACCTAAAAATTGAAACTGTTAGTAGAAACGAACGCTTCAACATAGAAGAATGAAATTTGGAGAACCAAGTTGGCTTAGTGTACTGATCATTACCTGTAAGTATTATCCAGTTTTGGTGAAAAAATACTTGCTGAGATTTCTGGAGATTCGTAATTTTAGGAAGCTTGGCAACCCCTTTCCATGAAAGTGTTTCTCGCCAGTCACTGCATAGGGCTACTTCAAGAGGAAAGAACACATAGAGATAGAACGTGAAACTACTTTATTTTGTCAAGTTTCAAGAAGCTAGCACAAACCGTGTTGGATTTAGAGTTCCAAATACATCTATCTATATAGGAGAAAACAGAGTGAAACCTAAAAATTCAAACTCTTACTGGAAATGAACCCTTCAACATAGAAGAACGAAATTTGGGGAACCAAGTCGGCTTAGTGTACTGATCATTACCTGAAAGTATCATCCAGTTTGGGTGCAGAAATATTTGCTGTGATTTCTGGAGATTCGTAGTTTTTGGAAGCTTGGCAACCCCTTTCCATGAAAGTGTTTCTCGCCAGTCACTGCTTAGGGCTACATCAAGAGGAAACAACACATAGATATAGAACGTGAAACTGCTTTATTTTGTCAAGTTTCAAGAAGCTAGCACAAACCGTGTTGGATTTACAGTTCCAAATCCATCTATCAATATAGGAGAAAACAGAGTGAAACCTAAAAATTCAAACTGTTACTGGAAATGAACGCTTCAACATAGAAGAACGAAATTTGGGGAACCAAGTCGGCTTAGTGTACTGATCATTACCTGAAAGTATCATCCAGTTTGGGTGCAGAAATATTTGCTGTGATTTCTGGAGATGCGTAGTTTTTGGAAGCTTGGCAACCCCTTTCTATGAAAGTGTTTCTCGCCAGTCACTGCTTAGGGCTACTTCAAGAGGAAACAAAACTTAGAGATAGAACGTGAAACTGCTTTATTTTGTCAAGTTTCAAGAAGCTAGCACAAACCGTATTGGATTTAGAGTTCCAAATACATCTATCAATATAGGAGAAAACAGAGTGAAACCTAAAAATTCAAACTGTTACTGGAAATGTACGCTTCAACATAGAAGAACGAAATTTGGGGAACCAAGTCGGCTTAGTGTACTGATCATTACCTGAAAGTATCATCCAGTTTGGGTGAAAAAATATTTGCTGAGATTTCTGGAGATTCGTAATTTTTGGAAGCTTGGCAACCCCTTTCCATGAAAGTGTTTCTCGCCAGTCACTGCTTAGGGCTACATCAAGAGGAAAAAAACATAGAGAAAGAACGTGAAACTGCTTTATTTTGTCAAGTTTCAAGAAGCTAGCACAAACCGTGTTGGATTTAGAGTTCCAAATACATCTATCAATATAGGAGAAAACAGAGTGAAACCTAAAAATTTAAACTGTTACTGGAAATGAACGCTTCAACATAGAAGAACGAAATTTGGGGAACCAAGTCGGCGTAGTGTACTGATCATTACCTGAAAGTATCATCCAGTTTGGGTGAAAAAATATTTGCTGAGATTTCTGGAGATTCGTAATTTTTGGAAGCTTGGGAACCCCTTTCCATGAAAGTGTTTCTCGCCAGTCACTGCTTAGGGATACATCAAGAGGAAACAAAACATAGAGATAGAACCTGAAACTACTTTATTGTGTCAAGTTTCAAGAAGCTAGCACAAACCGTGTTGGATTTAGAGTTCCAAATACATCTATCAATATAGGAGAAAACAGAGTGAAACCTAAAAATTTAAACTGTTAGTAGAAACGAACGCTTCAATATAGAAGAATGAAATTTGGGGAACCAAGTTGGCTTATTGTACTGATCATTACCTGAAAGTATCATCCAGTTTGGGTGAAAAAATATTTGCTGAGATTTCTGGAGATTCGTAATTTTTGGAAGCTTGGCAACCCCTTTCCATGAAAGTGTTTCTCGCCAGTCACTTCTTAGGGCTACATCAAGATGAAAAAAAACATGGAGATAGAATCTGAAACTACTTTATTGTGTCAAGTTTCAAGAAGCTAGCACAAACCGTGTTGGATTTAGAGTTCCAAATACATCTATCAATATAGGAGAAAACAGAGTGAAACCTAAAAATTCAAACTGTTACTGGAAATGAACGCTTTAACATAGAAGAACGAAATTTGGGGAACCAAGTCGGCTTAGTGTTCTGATCATTTCCTGAAAGTATCATCAAGTTTGGGTGAAAAAATATTTGCTGAGATTTCTGGTGATTCCTAATTTTTGGAAGCTTGGCAACCACTTTCCATGAAAGTGTTTCTCGCCAGTCACTGCTTAGGGCTACATCAAGAGGAAACAACACATAGAGATAGAACGTGAAACTGCTTTATTTTGTCAAGTTTCAAGAAGCTAGCACAAACCGTGTTGGATTTAGAGTTCCAAATACATCTATCAATATAGGAGAAAACAGAGTGAAACCTAAAAATTGAAACTGTTAGTAGAAACGAACGCTTCAACATAGAAGAATGAAATTTGGGGAACCAAGTTGGCTTATTGTACTGATCATTACTTGAAAGTATCATCCAGTTTGGGTGAAAAAATACTTGCTGAGATTTCTGGAGATTCGTAATTTTAGGAAGCTTGGCAACCCCTTTCCATGAAAGTGTTTCTCGCCAGTCACTGCTTAGGGCTACTTCAAGAGGAAACAACACATAGAGATAGAAGGTGAAACTGCTTTATTTTGTCAAGTTTCAAGAAGCTAGCACAAACCGTGTTGGATTTAGAGTTCCAAATACATCTATCAATATAGGAGAAAACAGAGTGAAACCTAAAAATTCAAACTGTTACTGGAAATGAACGCTTCACCATTGAGGAACGAAATTTGGGGAACCAAGTTGGATTAGTGTACTGATCATTACCTGAAAGTATCATCCAGTTTGGGTGAAAAAATATTTGCTGAGATTTCTGGAGATTCGTAGTTTTTGGAAGCTTGGCAACCCCTTTCCATGAAAGTGTTTCTCGACAGTCACTGCTTAGGGCTACATCAAGAGGAAACAAAACATAGAGATAGAACGTGAAACTGCTTTATTTTGTCAAGTTTCAAGAAGCTAGCACAAACCGTGTTGGATTTAGAGTTCCAAATACATCTATCAATATAGGAGAAAACAGAGTGAAACCTAAAAATTCAAACTGTTAGTAGAAACGAACGCTTCAACATAGAAGAATGAAATTTGGAGAACCAAGTTGGCTTAGTGTACTGATCATTACCTGTAAGTATCATCCAGTTTTGGTGAAAAAATACTTGTTGAGATTTCTGGAGATTCGTAATTTTAGGAAGCTTGGCAACCCCTTTCCATGAAAGTGTTTCTCGCCAGTCACTGCATAGGGCTACTTCAAGAGGAAAGAACACATAGAGATAGAACGTGAAACTACTTTATTTTGTCAAGTTTCAAGAAGCTAGCACAAACCGTGTTGGATTTAGAGTTCCAAATACATCTATCTATATAGGAGAAAACAGAGTGAAACCTAAAAATTCAAACTGTTACTGGAAATGAACGCTTCAACATAGAAGAACGAAATTTGGGGAACCAACTCGGCTTAGTGTAGTGATCATTAACTGAAAGTATCATCCAGTTTGGGTGAAAAAATATTTGCTGAGATTTCTGGAGATTCGTAATTTTTGGAAGCTTGGGAACCCCTTTCCATGAAAGTGTTTCTCGCCAGTCACTGCTTAGGGCTACATCAAGAGGAAACAAAACATAGAGATAGAACGTGAAACTGCTTTATTTTGTCAAGTTTCAAGAAGCTAGCACAAACCGTGTTGGATTTAGAGTTCCAAATACATCTATCAATATAGGAGAAAACAGAGTGAAACCTAAAAATTCAAACTGTTACTGGAAATGAACGCTTCAACATAGAAGAACGAAATTTGGGGAACCAAGTCGGCTTAGTGTACTGATCATTACCTGAAAGTATCATCCAGTTTGGGTGAAAAAATATTTGCTGAGATTTCTGGAGATTCGTAATTTTGGGAAGCTTGGGAACCCCTTTCCATGAAAGTGTTTCTCGCCAGTCACTGCTTAGGGATACATCAAGAGGAAACAAAACATAGAGATAGAACCTGAAACTACTTTATTGTGTCAAGTTTCAAGAAGCAAGCAGAAACCGTGTTGGATTTAGAGTTCCAAATACATCTATCAATATAGGAGAAAACAGAGTGAAACCTAAAAATTTAAACTGTTAGTAGAAACGAACGCTTCAACATAGAAGAATGAAATTTGGGGAACCAAGTTGGCTTAGTGTACTGATCATTACCTGAAAGTATCATCCAGTTTGGGTGAAAAAATATTTGCTGAGATTTCTGGAGATTCGTAATTTTTGGAAGCTTGGCAACCCCTTTCCATGAAAGTGTTTCTCGCCAGTCACTTCTTAGGGCTACATCAAGATGAAAAAAAACATGGAGATAGAATCTGAAACTACTTTATTGTGTCAAGTTTCAAGAAGCTAGCACAAACCGTGTTGGATTTAGAGTTCCAAATACATCTATCAATATAGGAGAAAACAGAGTGAAACCTAAAAATTCAAACTGTTACTGGAAATGAACGCTTTAACATAGAAGAACGAAATTTGGGGAACCAAGTCGGCTTAGTGTTCTGATCATTTCCTGAAAGTATCATCAAGTTTGGGTGAAAAAATATTTGCTGAGATTTCTGGTGATTCCTAATTTTAGGAAGCTTGGCAACCCCTTTCCATGAAAGTGTTTCTCGCCAGTCACTGCTTAGGGCTACATCAAGAGGAAACAAAACTTAGAGATAGAACGTGAAACTGCTTTATTTTGTCAAGTTTCAAGAAGCTAGCACAAACCGTGTTGGATTTAGAGTTCCAAATACATCTATCAATATAGGAGAAAACAGAGTGAAACCTAAAAATTCAAACTGTTACTGGAAATGAACGCTTTAACATAGAAGAACGAAATTTGGGGAACCAAGTCGGCTTAGTGTACTGATCATTACCTGAAAGTATCATCCAGTTTGGGTGCAGAAATATTTGCTGTGATTTCTGGAGATTCGTAGTTTTTGGAAGCTTGGCAACCCCTTTCCATGAAAGTGTTTCTCGCCAGTCACTGCTTAGGGCTACATCAAGAGGAAACAAAACATAGAGATAGAACCTGAAACTACTTTATTGTGTCAAATTTCAAGAAGCTAGCACAAACCGTGTTGGATTTAGAGTTCCAAATACATCTATCAATATAGGAGAAAACAGAGTGAAACCTAAAAATTTAAACTGTTAGTATAAACGAACGCTTCAACATAGAAGAATGAAATTTGGGGAACCAAGTCGGCTTAGTGTACTGATCATTACCTGAAAGTATCATCCAGTTTGGGTGAAAAAATATTTGCTGAGATTTCTGGAGATTCGTAATTTTTGGAAGCTTGGCAACCCCTTTCCATGAAAGTGTTTCTCACCAGTCACTTCTTAGGGCTACATCAAGATGAAAAAAAACATGGAGATAGAATCTGAAACTACTTTATTGTGTCAAGTTTCAAGAAGCTAGCACAAACCGTGTTGGATTTAGAGTTCCAAATACATCTATCAATATAGGAGAAAACAGAGTGAAACCTAAAAATTCAAACTGTTACTGGAAATGAACGCTTTAACATAGAAGAACGAAATTTGGGGAACCAAGTCGGATTAGTGTTCTGATCATTTCCTGAAAGTATCATCAAGTTTGGGTGAAAAAATATTTGCTGAGATTTCTGGTGATTCCTAATTTTTGGAAGCTTGGCAACCCCTTTCCATGAAAGTGTTTCTCGCCAGTCACTGCTTAGGGCTACATCAAGAGGAAACAAAACTTAGAGATAGAACGTGAAACTGCTTTATTTTGTCAAGTTTCAAGAAGCTAGCACAAACCGTGTTGGATTTAGAGTTCCAAATACATCTATCAATATAGGAGAAAACAGAGTGAAACCTAAAAATTCAAACTGTTACTGGAAATGAACGCTTCACCATTGAGGAACGAAATTTGGGGAACCATGTTTGATTAGTGTACTGATCATTACCTGAAAGTATCATCCAGTTTGGGTGAAAAAATATTTGCTGAGATTTCTGGAGATTCGTAATTTTTGGAAGCTTGGCAACCCCTTTCCATGAAAGTGTTTCTCGACAGTCACTGCTTAGGGCTACATCAAGAGGAAACAAAACATAGAGATAGAACGTGAAACTGCTTTATTTTGTCAAGTTTCAAGAAGCTAGCACAAACCGTGTTGGATTTAGAGTTCCAAATACATCTATCAATATAGGAGAAAACAGAGTGAAACCTAAAAATTCAAACTGTTAGTAGAAACGAACGCTTCAACATAGAAGAATGAAATTTGGAGAACCAAGTTGGCTTAGTGTACTGATCATTACCTGTAAGTATCATCCAGTTTTGGTGAAAAAATACTTGCTGAGATTTCTGGAGATTCGTAATTTTAGGAAGCTTGGCAACCCCTTTCCATGAAAGTGTTTCTCGCCAGTCACTGCATAGGGCTACTTCAAGAGGAAAGAACACATAGAGATAGAACGTGAAACTACTTTATTTTGTCAAGTTTCAAGAAGCTAGCACAAACCGTGTTGGATTTAGAGTTCCAAATACATCTATCTATATAGGAGAAAACAGAGTGAAACCTAAAAATTCAAACTGTTACTGGAAATGAACGCTTCAACATAGAAGAACAAAATTTGGGGAACCAACTCGGCTTAGTGTACTGATCATTAACTGAATGTATCATCCAGTTTGGGTGAAAAAATATTTGCTGTGATTTCTGGAGATTCGTAGTTTTTGGAAGCTTGGCAACCCCTTTCCATGAAAGTGTTTCTCGCCAGTCACTGCTTAGGGCTACATCAAGAGGAAACAACACATAGATATAGAACGTGAAACTGCTTTATTTTGTCAAGTTTCAAGAAGCTAGCACAAACCGTGTTGGATTTACAGTTCCAAATCCATCTATCAATATAGGAGAAAACAGAGTGAAACCTAAAAATTCAAACTGTTACTGGAAATGAACGCTTCAACATAGAAGAACGAAATTTGGGGAACCAAGTCGGCTTAGTGTACTGATCATTACCTGAAAGTATCATCCAGTTTGGGTGCAGAAATATTTGCTGTGATTTCTGGAGATGCGTAGTTTTTGGAAGCTTGGCAACCCCTTTCTATGAAAGTGTTTCTCGCCAGTCACTGCTTAGGGCTACTTCAAGAGGAAACAAAACATAGAGATAGAACGTGAAACTGCTTTATTTTGTCAAGTTTCAAGAAGCTAGCACAAACCGTGCTGGATTTAGAGTTCCAAATACATCTATCAATATAGGAGAAAACAGAGTGAAACCTAAAAATTCAAACTGTTACTGGAAATGTATGCTTCAACATAGAAGAACGAAATTTGGGGAACCAAGTCGGCTTATTGTACTGATCATTACCTGAAAGTATCATCCAGTTTGGGTGAAAAAATATTTGCTGATATTTCTGGAGATTCGTAATTTTTGGAAGCTTGGGAACCACTTTCCATGAAAGTGTTTCTCGCCAGTCACTGCTTAGGGCTACATCAAGAGGAAACAAAACATAGAGATAGAACGTGAAACTGCTTTATTTTGTCAAGTTTCAAGAAGCTAGCACAAACCGTGTTGGATTTAGAGTTCCAAATACATCTATCAATATAGGAGAAAACAGAGTGAAACCTAAAAATTGAAACTGTTAGTAGAAACGAACGCTTCAACATAGAAGAATGAAATTTGGAGAACCAAGTTGGCTTAGTGTACTGATCATTACCTGTAAGTATCATCCAGTTTTGGTGAAAAAATACTTGCTGAGATTTCTGGAGATTCGTAATTTTAGGAAGCTTGGCAACCCCTTTCCATGAAAGTGTTTCTCGACAGTCACTGCATAGGGCTACTTCAAGAGGAAAGAACACATAGAGATAGAACGTGAAACTACTTTATTTTGTCAAGTTTCAAGAAGCTAGCACAAACCGTGTTGGATTTAGAGTTCCAAATACATCTATCTATATAGGAGAAAACAGAGTGAAACCTAAAAATTCAAACTGTTACTGGAAATGAACGCTTCAACATAGAAGAACGAAATTTGGGGAACCAAGTCGGCTTAGTGTACTGATCATTACCTGAAAGTATCATCCAGTTTGGGTGCAGAAATATTTGCTGTGATTTCTGGAGATACGTAGTTTTTGGAAGCTTGGCAACCCCTTTCCATGAAAGTGTTTCTCGCCAGTCACTGCTTAGGGCTACATCAAGAGGAAACAACACATAGATATAGAACGTGAAACTGCTTTATTTTGTCAAGTTTCAAGAAGCTAGCACAAACCGTGTTGGATTTACAGTTCCAAATCCATCTATCAATATAGGAGAAAACAGAGTGAAACCTAAAAATTCAAACTGTTACTGGAAATGAACGCTTCAACATAGAAGAACGAAATTTGGGGAACCAAGTCGGCTTAGTGTACTGATCATTACCTGAAAGTATCATCCAGTTTGGGTGCAGAAATATTTGCTGTGATTTCTGGAGATTCGTAGTTTTTGGAAGCTTGGCAACCCCTTTCTATGAAAGTGTTTCTCGCCAGTCACTGCTTAGGGCTACTTCAAGAGGAAACAAAACATAGAGATAGAACGTGAAACTGCTTTATTTTGTCAAGTTTCAAGAAGCTAGCACAAACCGTATTGGATTTAGAGTTCCAAATACATCTATCAATATAGGAGAAAACAGAGTGAAACCTAAAAATTCAAACTGTTACTGGAAATGTACGCTTCAACATAGAAGAACAAAATTTGGGGAACCAAGTCGGCTTAGTGTACTGACCATTACCTGAAAGTATCATCCAGTTTGGGTGAAAAAATATTTGCTGAGATTTCTGGAGATTCGTAATTTTTGGAAGCTTGGGAACCCCTTTCCATGAAAGTGTTTCTCGCCAGTCACTGCTTAGGGCTACTTCAAGAGGAAACAAAACATAGAGATAGAACGTGAAACTGCTTTATTTTGTCAAGTTTCAAGAAGCTAGCACAAACCGTGCTGGATTTAGAGTTCCAAATACATCTATCAATATAGGAGAAAACAGAGTGAAACCTAAAAATTCAAACTGTTACTGGAAATGTATGCTTCAACATAGAAGAACGAAATTTGGGGAACCAAGTCGGCTTATTGTACTGATCATTACCTGAAAGTATCATCCAGTTTGGGTGAAAAAATATTTGCTGATATTTCTGGAGATTCGTAATTTTTGGAAGCTTGGGAACCACTTTCCATGAAAGTGTTTCTCGCCAGTCACTGCTTAGGGCTACATCAAGAGGAAACAAAACATAGAGATAGAACGTGA
Source organism: Spermophilus citellus (assembly GCF_964194105.1). Classification (NCBI taxonomy): domain Eukaryota; kingdom Metazoa; phylum Chordata; class Mammalia; order Rodentia; family Sciuridae; genus Spermophilus; species Spermophilus citellus. The sequence continues at coordinate 33,420,527 of NC_138191.1, read as the reverse complement.
AACTGCTTTATTTTGTCAAGTTTCAAGAAGCTAGCACAAACCGTGTTGGATTTAGAGTTCCAAATACATCTATCAATATAGGAGAAAACAGAGTGAAACCTAAAAATTGAAACTGTTAGTAGAAACGAACGCTTCAACATAGAAGAATGAAATTTGGAGAACCAAGTTGGCTTAGTGTACTGATCATTACCTGTAAGTATCATCCAGTTTTGGTGAAAAAATACTTGCTGAGATTTCTGGAGATTCGTAATTTTAGGAAGCTTGGCAACCCCTTTCCATGAAAGTGTTTCTCGACAGTCACTGCATAGGGCTACTTCAAGAGGAAAGAACACATAGAGATAGAACGTGAAACTACTTTATTTTGTCAAGTTTCAAGAAGCTAGCACAAACCGTGTTGGATTTAGAGTTCCAAATACATCTATCTATATAGGAGAAAACAGAGTGAAACCTAAAAATTCAAACTGTTACTGGAAATGAACGCTTCAACATAGAAGAACGAAATTTGGGGAACCAAGTCGGCTTAGTGTACTGATCATTACCTGAAAGTATCATCCAGTTTGGGTGCAGAAATATTTGCTGTGATTTCTGGAGATACGTAGTTTTTGGAAGCTTGGCAACCCCTTTCCATGAAAGTGTTTCTCGCCAGTCACTGCTTAGGGCTACATCAAGAGGAAACAACACATAGATATAGAACGTGAAACTGCTTTATTTTGTCAAGTTTCAAGAAGCTAGCACAAACCGTGTTGGATTTACAGTTCCAAATCCATCTATCAATATAGGAGAAAACAGAGTGAAACCTAAAAATTCAAACTGTTACTGGAAATGAACGCTTCAACATAGAAGAACGAAATTTGGGGAACCAAGTCGGCTTAGTGTACTGATCATTACCTGAAAGTATCATCCAGTTTGGGTGCAGAAATATTTGCTGTGATTTCTGGAGATTCGTAGTTTTTGGAAGCTTGGCAACCCCTTTCTATGAAAGTGTTTCTCGCCAGTCACTGCTTAGGGCTACTTCAAGAGGAAACAAAACATAGAGATAGAACGTGAAACTGCTTTATTTTGTCAAGTTTCAAGAAGCTAGCACAAACCGTATTGGATTTAGAGTTCCAAATACATCTATCAATATAGGAGAAAACAGAGTGAAACCTAAAAATTCAAACTGTTACTGGAAATGTACGCTTCAACATAGAAGAACAAAATTTGGGGAACCAAGTCGGCTTAGTGTACTGACCATTACCTGAAAGTATCATCCAGTTTGGGTGAAAAAATATTTGCTGAGATTTCTGGAGATTCGTAATTTTTGGAAGCTTGGGAACCCCTTTCCATGAAAGTGTTTCTCGCCAGTCACTGCTTAGGGCTACATCAAGAGGAAACAAAACATAGAGATAGAACGTGAAACTGCTTTATTTTGTCAAGTTTCAATAAGCTAGCACAAACCGTGTTGGATTTAGAGTTCCAAATACATCTATCAATATAGGAGAAAACAGAGTGAAACCTAAAAATTCAAACTGTTAGTAGAAACGAACGCTTCAACATAGAAGAATGAAATTTGGAGAACCAAGTTGGCTTAGTGTACTGATCATTACCTGTAAGTATCATCCAGTTTTGGTGAAAAAATACTTGCTGAGATTTCTGGAGATTCGTAATTTTAGGAAGCTTGGCAACCCCTTTCCATGAAAGTGTTTCTCGCCAGTCACTGCATAGGGCTACTTCAAGAGGAAAGAACACATAGAGATAGAACGTGAAACTACTTTATTTTGTCAAGTTTCAAGAAGCTAGCACAAACCGTGTTGGATTTAGAGTTCCAAATACATCTATCTATATAGGAGAAAACAGAGTGAAACCTAAAAATTCAAACTGTTACTGGAAATGAACGCTTCAACATAGAAGAACGAAATTTGGGGAACCAAGTCGGCTTAGTGTACTGATCATTACCTGAAAGTATCATCCAGTTTGGGTGCAGAAATATTTGCTGTGATTTCTGGAGATTCGTAGTTTTTGGAAGCTTGGCAACCCCTTTCCATGAAAGTGTTTCTCGCCAGTCACTGCTTAGGGCTACATCAAGAGGAAACAACACATAGATATAGAATGTGAAACTGGTTTATTTTGTCAAGTTTCAAGAAGCTAGCACAAACCGTGTTGGATTTACAGTTCCAAATCCATCTATCAATATAGGAGAAAACAGAGTGAAACCTAAAAATTCAAACTGTTACTGGAAATGAACGCTTCAACATAGAAGAACGAAATTTGGGGAACCAAGTCGGCTTAGTGTACTGATCATTACCTGAAAGTATCATCCAGTTTGGGTGCAGAAATATTTGCTGTGATTTCTGGAGATTCGTAGTTTTTGGAAGCTTGGCAACCCCTTTCTATGAAAGTGTTTCTCGCCAGTCACTGCTTAGGGCTACTTCAAGAGGAAACAAAACATAGAGATAGAACGTGAAACTGCTTTATTTTGTCAAGTTTCAAGAAGCTAGCACAAACCGTGTTGGATTTAGAGTTCCAAATACATCTATCAATATAGGAGAAAACAGAGTGAAACCTAAAAATTGAAACTGTTAGTAGAAACGAACGCTTCAACATAGAAGAATGAAATTTGGGGAACCAAGTTTGCTTATTGTACTGATCATTACTTGAAAGTATCATCCAGTTTGGGTGAAAAAATACTTGCTGAGATTTCTGGAGATTCGTAATTTTAGGAAGCTTGGCAACCCCTTTCCATGAAAGTGTTTCTCGACAGTCACTGCTTAGGGCTACTTCAAGAGGAAACAACACATAGAGATAGAAGGTGAAACTGCTTTATTTTGTCAAGTTTCAAGAAGCTAGCACAAACCGTGTTGGATTTAGAGTTCCAAATACATCTATCAATATAGGAGAAAACAGAGTGAAACCTAAAAATTCAAACTGTTACTGGAAATGAACGCTTCACCATTGAGGAACGAAATTTGGGGAACCAAGTTGGATTAGTGTACTGATCATTACCTGAAAGTATCATCCAGTTTGGGTGAAAAAATATTTGCTGAGATTTCTGGAGATTCGTAATTTTTGGAACCTTGGGAACCCCTTTCCATGAAAGTGTTTCTCGACAGTCACTGCTTAGGGCTACATCAAGAGGAAACAAATCATAGAGATAGAACGTGAAACTGCTTTATTTTGTCAAGTTTCAATAAGCTAGCACAAACCGTGTTGGATTTAGAGTTCCAAATACATCTATCAATATAGGAGAAAACAGAGTGAAACCTAAAAATTCAAACTGTTAGTAGAAACGAACGCTTCAACATAGAAGAATGAAATTTGGAGAACCAAGTTGGCTTAGTGTACTGATCATTACCTGTAAGTATCATCCAGTTTTGGTGAAAAAATACTTGTTGAGATTTCTGGAGATTCGTAATTTTAGGAAGCTTGGCAACCCCTTTCCATGAAAGTGTTTCTCGCCAGTCACTGCATAGGGCTACTTCAAGAGGAAAGAACACATAGAGATAGAACGTGAAACTACTTTATTTTGTCAAGTTTCAAGAAGCTAGCACAAACCGTGTTGGATTTAGAGTTCCAAATACATCTATCTATATAGGAGAAAACAGAGTGAAACCTAAAAATTCAAACTGTTACTGGAAATGAACGCTTCAACATAGAAGAACGAAATTTGGGGAACCAACTCGGCTTAGTGTAGTGATCATTAACTGAAAGTATCATCCAGTTTGGGTGAAAAAATATTTGCTGAGATTTCTGGAGATTCGTAATTTTTGGAAGCTTGGGAACCCCTTTCCATGAAAGTGTTTCTCGCCAGTCACTGCTTAGGGCTACATCAAGAGGAAACAAAACATAGAAATAGAACGTGAAACTGCTTTATTTTGTCAAGTTTCAAGAAGCTAGCACAAACCGTGTTGGATTTAGAGTTCCAAATACATCTATCAATATAGGAGAAAACAGAGTGAAACCTAAAAATTCAAACTGTTACTGGAAATGAACGCTTCAACATAGAAGAACGAAATTTGGGGAACCAAGTCGGCTTAGTGTACTGATCATTACCTGAAAGTATCATCCAGTTTGGGTGAAAAAATATTTGCTGAGATTTCTGGAGATTCGTAATTTTGGGAAGCTTGGGAACCCCTTTCCATGAAAGTGTTTCTCGCCAGTCACTGCTTAGGGATACATCAAGAGGAAACAAAACATAGAGATAGAACCTGAAACTACTTTATTGTGTCAAGTTTCAAGAAGCAAGCAGAAACCGTGTTGGATTTAGAGTTCCAAATACATCTATCAATATAGGAGAAAACAGAGTGAGACCTAAAAATTTAAACTGTTAGTAGAAACGAACGCTTCAACATAGAAGAATGAAATTTGGGGAACCAAGTTGGCTTAGTGTACTGATCATTACCTGAAAGTATCATCCAGTTTGGGTGAAAAAATATTTGCTGAGATTTCTGGAGATTCGTAATTTTTGGAAGCTTGGCAACCCCTTTCCATGAAAGTGTTTCTCGCCAGTCACTTCTTAGGGCTACATCAAGATGAAAAAAAACATGGAGATAGAATCTGAAACTACTTTATTGTGTCAAGTTTCAAGAAGCTAGCACAAACCGTGTTGGATTTAGAGTTCCAAATACATCTATCAATATAGGAGAAAACAGAGTGAAACCTAAAAATTCAAACTGTTACTGGAAATGAACGCTTTAACATAGAAGAACGAAATTTGGGGAACCAAGTCGGCTTAGTGTTCTGATCATTTCCTGAAAGTATCATCAAGTTTGGGTGAAAAAATATTTGCTGAGATTTCTGGTGATTCCTAATTTTTGGAAGCTTGGCAACCCCTTTCCATGAAAGTGTTTCTCGCCAGTCACTGCTTAGGGCTACATCAAGAGGAAACAAAACTTAGAGATAGAACGTGAAACTGCTTTATTTTGTCAAGTTTCAAGAAGCTAGCACAAACCGTGTTGGATTTAGAGTTCCAAATACATCTATCAATATAGGAGAAAACAGAGTGAAACCTAAAAATTCAAACTGTTACTGGAAATGAACGCTTTAACATAGAAGAACGAAATTTGGGGAACCAAGTCGGCTTAGTGTACTGATCATTACCTGAAAGTATCATCCAGTTTGGGTGCAGAAATATTTGCTGTGATTTCTGGAGATTCGTAGTTTTTGGAAGCTTGGCAACCCCTTTCCATGAAAGTGTTTCTCGCCAGTCACTGCTTAGGGCTACATCAAGAGGAAACAAAACATAGAGATAGAACCTGAAACTACTTTATTGTGTCAAGTTTCAAGAAGCTAGCACAAACCGTGTTGGATTTAGAGTTCCAAATACATCTATCAATATAGGAGAAAACAGAGTGAAACCTAAAAATTTAAACTGTTAGTATAAACGAACGCTTCAACATAGAAGAATGAAATTTGGGGAACCAAGTCGGCTTAGTGTACTGATCATTACCTGAAAGTATCATCCAGTTTGGGTGAAAAAATATTTGCTGAGATTTCTGGAGATTCGTAATTTTTGGAAGCTTGGCAACCCCTTTCCATGAAAGTGTTTCTCACCAGTCACTTCTTAGGGCTACATCAAGATGAAAAAAAACATGGAGATAGAATCTGAAACTACTTTATTGTGTCAAGTTTCAAGAAGCTAGCACAAACCGTGTTGGATTTAGAGTTCCAAATACATCTATCAATATAGGAGAAAACAGAGTGAAACCTAAAAATTCAAACTGTTACTGGAAATGAACGCTTTAACATAGAAGAACGAAATTTGGGGAACCAAGTCGGATTAGTGTTCTGATCATTTCCTGAAAGTATCATCAAGTTTGGGTGAAAAAATATTTGCTGAGATTTCTGGTGATTCCTAATTTTTGGAAGCTTGGGAACCCCTTTCCATGAAAGTGTTTCTCGCCAGTCACTGCTTAGGGCTACATCAAGAGGAAACAAAACTTAGAGATAGAACGTGAAACTGCTTTATTTTGTCAAGTTTCAAGAAGCTAGCACAAACCGTGTTGGATTTAGAGTTCCAAATACATCTATCAATATAGGAGAAAACAGAGTGAAACCTAAAAATTGAAACTGTTAGTAGAAACGAACGCTTCAACATAGAAGAATGAAATTTGGGGAACCAAGTTGGCTTATTGTACTGATCATTACTTGAAAGTATCATCCAGTTTGGGTGAAAAAATACTTGCTGAGATTTCTGGAGATTCGTAATTTTAGGAAGCTTGGCAACCCCTTTCCATGAAAGTGTTTCTCGCCAGTCACTGCTTAGGGCTACTTCAAGAGGAAACAACACATAGAGATAGAACGTGAAACTGCTTTATTTTGTCAAGTTTCAAGAAGCTAGCACAAACCGTGTTGGATTTAGAGTTCCAAATACATCTATCAATATAGGAGAAAACAGAGTGAAACCTAAAAATTCAAACTGTTACTGGAAATGTATGCTTCAACATAGAAGAACGAAATTTGGGGAACCAAGTCGGCTTATTGTACTGATCATTACCTGAAAGTATCATCCAGTTTGGGTGAAAAAATATTTGCTGAGATTTCTGGAGATTCGTAATTTTTGGAAGCTTGGGAACCACTTTCCATGAAAGTGTTTCTCGCCAGTCACTGCTTAGGGCTACATCAAGAGGAAACAAAACATAGAGATAGAACGTGAAACTGCTTTATTTTGTCAAGTTTCAAGAAGCTAGCACAAACCGTGTTGGATTTAGAGTTCCAAATACATCTATCAATATAGGAGAAAACAGAGTGAAACCTAAAAATTGAAACTGTTAGTAGAAACGAACGCTTCAACATAGAAGAATGAAATTTGGAGAACCAAGTTGGCTTAGTGTACTGATCATTACCTGTAAGTATCATCCAGTTTTGGTGAAAAAATACTTGCTGAGATTTCTGGAGATTCGTAATTTTAGGAAGCTTGGCAACCCCTTTCCATGAAAGTGTTTCTCGACAGTCACTGCATAGGGCTACTTCAAGAGGAAAGAACACATAGAGATAGAACGTGAAACTACTTTATTTTGTCAAGTTTCAAGAAGCTAGCACAAACCGTGTTGGATTTAGAGGTCCAAATACATCTATCTATATAGGAGAAAACAGAGTGAAACCTAAAAATTCAAACTGTTACTGGAAATGAACGCTTCAACATAGAAGAACGAAATTTGGGGAACCAAGTCGGCTTAGTGTACTGATCATTACCTGAAAGTATCATCCAGTTTGGGTGCAGAAATATTTGCTGTGATTTCTGGAGATTCGTAGTTTTTGGAAGCTTGGCAACCCCTTTCCATGAAAGTGTTTCTCGCCAGTCACTGCTTAGGGCTACATCAAGAGGAAACAACACATAGATATAGAACGTGAAACTGCTTTATTTTGTCAAGTTTCAAGAAGCTAGCACAAACCGTGTTGGATTTACAGTTCCAAATCCATCTATCAATATAGGAGAAAACAGAGTGAAACCTAAAAATTCAAACTGTTACTGGAAATGAACGCTTCAACATAGAAGAACGAAATTTGGGGAACCAAGTCGGCTTAGTGTACTGATCATTACCTGAAAGTATCATCCAGTTTGGGTGCAGAAATATTTGCTGTGATTTCTGGAGATTCGTAGTTTTTGGAAGCTTGGCAACCCCTTTCTATGAAAGTGTTTCTCGCCAGTCACTGCTTAGGGCTACTTCAAGAGGAAACAAAACATAGAGATAGAACGTGAAACTGCTTTATTTTGTCAAGTTTCAAGAAGCTAGCACAAACCGTATTGGATTTAGAGTTCCAAATACATCTATCAATATAGGAGAAAACAGAGTGAAACCTAAAAATTCAAACTGTTACTGGAAATGTACGCTTCAACATAGAAGAACGAAATTTGGGGAACCAAGTCGGCTTAGTGTACTGACCATTACCTGAAAGTATCATCCAGTTTGGGTGAAAAAATATTTGCTGAGATTTCTGGAGATTCGTAATTTTTGGAACCTTGGGAACCCCTTTCCATGAAAGTGTTTCTCGCCAGTCACTGCTTAGGGCTACATCAAGAGGAAACAAAACATAGAGATAGAACGTGAAACTGCTTTATTTTGTCAAGTTTCAATAAGCTAGCACAAACCGTGTTGGATTTAGAGTTCCAAATACATCTATCAATATAGGAGAAAACAGAGTGAAACCTAAAAATTCAAACTGTTAGTAGAAACGAACGCTTCAACATAGAAGAATGAAATTTGGAGAACCAAGTTGGCTTAGTGTACTGATCATTACCTGTAAGTATCATCCAGTTTTGGTGAAAAAATACTTGCTGAGATTTCTGGAGATTCGTAATTTTAGGAAGCTTGGCAACCCCTTTCCATGAAAGTGTTTCTCGCCAGTCACTGCATAGGGCTACTTCAAGAGGAAAGAACACATAGAGATAGAACGTGAAACTACTTTATTTTGTCAAGTTTCAAGAAGCTAGCACAAACCGTGTTGGATTTAGAGTTCCAAATACATCTATCTATATAGGAGAAAACAGAGTGAAACCTAAAAATTCAAACTGTTACTGGAAATGAACGCTTCAACATAGAAGAACGAAATTTGGGGAACCAAGTCGGCTTAGTGTACTGATCATTACCTGAAAGTATCATCCAGTTTGGGTGCAGAAATATTTGCTGTGATTTCTGGAGATTCGTAGTTTTTGGAAGATTGGCAACCCCTTTCCATGAAAGTGTTTCTCGCCAGTCACTGCTTAGGGCTACATCAAGAGGAAACAACACATAGATATAGAACGTGAAACTGCTTTATTTTGTCAAGTTTCAAGAAGCTAGCACAAACCGTGTTGGATTTACAGTTCCAAATCCATCTATCAATATAGGAGAAAACAGAGTGAAACCTAAAAATTCAAACTGTTACTGGAAATTAACGCTTCAACATAGAAGAACGAAATTTGGGGAACCAAGTCGGCTTAGTGTACTGATCATTACCTGAAAGTATCATCCAGTTTGGGTGCAGAAATATTTGCTGTGATTTCTGGAGATTCGTAGTTTTTGGAAGCTTGGCAACCCCTTTCTATGAAAGTGTTTCTCGCCAGTCACTGCTTAGGGCTACTTCAAGAGGAAACAAAACATAGAGATAGAACGTGAAACTGCTTTATTTTGTCAAGTTTCAAGAAGCTAGCACAAACCGTGTTGGATTTAGAGTTCCAAATACATCTATCTATATAGGAGAAAACAGAGTGAAACCTAAAAATTCAAACTGTTACTGGAAATGAACGCTTCAACATAGAAGAACGAAATTTGGGGAACCAACTCGGCTTAGTGTAGTGATCATTAACTGAAAGTATCATCCAGTTTGGGTGAAAAAATATTTGCTGAGATTTCTGGAGATTCGTAATTTTTGGAAGCTTGGGAACCCCTTTCCATGAAAGTGTTTCTCGCCAGTCACTGCTTAGGGCTACATCAAGAGGAAACAAAACATAGAGATAGAACGTGAAACTGCTTTATTTTGTCAAGTTTCAAGAAGCTAGCACAAACCGTGTTGGATTTAGAGTTCCAAATACATCTATCAATATAGGAGAAAACAGAGTGAAACCTAAAAATTCAAACTGTTACTGGAAATGAACGCTTCAACATAGAAGAACGAAATTTGGGGAACCAAGTCGGCTTAGTGTACTGATCATTACCTGAAAGTATCATCCAGTTTGGGTGAAAAAATATTTGCTGAGATTTCTGGAGATTCGTAATTTTGGGAAGCTTGGGAACCCCTTTCCATGAAAGTGTTTCTCGCCAGTCACTGCTTAGGGATACATCAAGAGGAAACAAAACATAGAGATAGAACCTGAAACTACTTTATTGTGTCAAGTTTCAAGAAGCAAGCAGAAACCGTGTTGGATTTAGAGTTCCAAATACATCTATCAATATAGGAGAAAACAGAGTGAAACCTAAAAATTTAAACTGTTAGTAGAAACGAACGCTTCAACATAGAAGAACGAAATTTGGGGAACCAAGTTGGCTTAGTGTACTGATCATTACCTGAAAGTATCATCCAGTTTGGGTGAAAAAATATTTGCTGAGATTTCTGGAGATTCGTAATTTTTGGAAGCTTGGCAACCCCTTTCCATGAAAGTGTTTCTCGCCAGTCACTTCTTAGGGCTACATCAAGATGAAAAAAAACATGGAGATAGAATCTGAAACTACTTTATTGTGTCAAGTTTCAAGAAGCTAGCACAAACCGTGTTGGATTTAGAGTTCCAAATACATCTATCAATATAGGAGAAAACAGAGTGAAACCTAAAAATTCAAACTGTTACTGGAAATGAACGCTTTAACATAGAAGAACGAAATTTGGGGAACCAAGTCGGCTTAGTGTTCTGATCATTTCCTGAAAGTATCATCAAGTTTGGGTGAAAAAATATTTGCTGAGATTTCTGGTGATTCCTAATTTTTGGAAGCTTGGCAACCCCTTTCCATGAAAGTGTTTCTCGCCAGTCACTGCTTAGGGCTACATCAAGAGGAAACAAAACTTAGAGATAGAACGTGAAACTGCTTTATTTTGTCAAGTTTCAAGAAGCTAGCACAAACCGTGTTGGATTTAGAGTTCCAAATACATCTATCAATATAGGAGAAAACAGAGTGAAACCTAAAAATTCAAACTGTTAGTAGAAACGAACGCTTCAACATAGAAGAATGAAATTTGGAGAACCAAGTCGGCTTAGTGTACTGATCATTACCTGAAAGTATCATCCAGTTTGGGTGAAAAAATATTTGCTGAGATTTCTGGAGATTCGTAATTTTTGGAAGCTTGGCAACCCCTTTCCATGAAAGTGTTTCTCACCAGTCACTTCTTAGGGCTACATCAAGATGAAAAAAAACATGGAGATAGAATCTGAAACTACTTTATTGTGTCAAGTTTCAAGAAGCTAGCACAAACCGTGTTGGATTTAGAGTTCCAAATACATCTATCAATATAGGAGAAAACAGAGTGAAACCTAAAAATTCAAACTGTTACTGGAAATGAACGCTTTAACATAGAAGAACGAAATTTGGGGAACCAAGTCGGATTAGTGTTCTGATCATTTCCTGAAAGTATCATCAAGTTTGGGTGAAAAAATATTTGCTGAGATTTCTGGTGATTCCTAATTTTTGGAAGCTTGGCAACCCCTTTCCATGAAAGTGTTTCTCGCCAGTCACTGCTTAGGGCTACATCAAGAGGAAACAAAACTTAGAGATAGAACGTGAAACTGCTTTATTTTGTCAAGTTTCAAGAAGCTAGCACAAACCGTGTTGGATTTAGAGTTCCAAATACATCTATCAATATAGGAGAAAACAGAGTGAAACCTAAAAATTGAAACTGTTAGTAGAAACGAACGCTTCAACATAGAAGAATGAAATTTGGGGAACCAAGTTGGCTTATTGTACTGATCATTACTTGAAAGTATCATCCAGTTTGGGTGAAAAAATACTTGCTGAGATTTCTGGAGATTCGTAATTTTAGGAAGCTTGGCAACCCCTTTCCATGAAAGTGTTTCTCGCCAGTCACTGCTTAGGGCTACTTCAAGAGGAAACAACACATAGAGATAGAACGTGAAACTGCTTTATTTTGTCAAGTTTCAAGAAGCTAGCACAAACCGTGTTGGATTTAGAGTTCCAAATACATCTATCAATATAGGAGAAAACAGAGTGAAACCTAAAAATTCAAACTGTTACTGGAAATGTATGCTTCAACATAGAAGAACGAAATTTGGGGAACCAAGTCGGCTTATTGTACTGATCATTACCTGAAAGGATCATCCAGTTTGGGTGAAAAAATATTTGCTGAGATTTCTGGAGATTCGTAATTTTTGGAAGCTTGGGAACCACTTTCCATGAAAGTGTTTCTCGCCAGTCACTGCTTAGGGCTACATCAAGAGGAAACAAAACATAGAGATAGAACGTGAAACTGCTTTATTTTGTCAAGTTTCAAGAAGCTAGCACAAACCGTGTTGGATTTAGAGTTCCAAATACATCTATCAATATAGGAGAAAACAGAGTGAAACCTAAAAATTGAAACTGTTAATAGAAACGAACGCTTCAACATAGAAGAATGAAATTTGGAGAACCAAGTTGGCTTAGTGTACTGATCATTACCTGTAAGTATCATCCAGTTTTGGTGAAAAAATACTTGCTGAGATTTCTGGAGATTCGTAATTTTAGGAAGCTTGGCAACCCCTTTCCATGAAAGTGTTTCTCGACAGTCACTGCATAGGGCTACTTCAAGAGGAAAGAACACATAGAGATAGAACGTGAAACTACTTTATTTTGTCAAGTTTCAAGAAGCTAGCACAAACCGTGTTGGATTTAGAGTTCCAAATACATCTATCTATATAGGAGAAAACAGAGTGAAACCTAAAAATTCAAACTGTTACTGGAAATGAACGCTTCAACATAGAAGAACGAAATTTGGGGAACCAAGTCGGCTTAGTGTACTGATCATTACCTGAAAGTATCATCCAGTTTGGGTGCAGAAATATTTGCTGTGATTTCTGGAGATTCGTAGTTTTTGGAAGCTTGGCAACCCCTTTCCATGAAAGTGTTTCTCGCCAGTCACTGCTTAGGGCTACATCAAGAGGAAACAACACATAGATATAGAACGTGAAACTGCTTTATTTTGTCAAGTTTCAAGAAGCTAGCACAAACCGTGTTGGATTTACAGTTCCAAATCCATCTATCAATATAGGAGAAAACAGAGTGAAACCTAAAAATTCAAACTGTTACTGGAAATGAACGCTTCAACATAGAAGAACGAAATTTGGGGAACCAAGTCGGCTTAGTGTACTGATCATTACCTGAAAGTATCATCCAGTTTGGGTGCAGAAATATTTGCTGTGATTTCTGGAGATTCGTAGTTTTTGGAAGCTTGGCAACCCCTTTCTATGAAAGTGTTTCTCGCCAGTCACTGCTTAGGGCTACTTCAAGAGGAAACAAAACATAGAGATAGAACGTGAAACTGCTTTATTTTGTCAAGTTTCAAGAAGCTAGCACAAACCGTGTTGGATTTAGAGTTCCAAATACATCTATCAATATAGGAGAAAACAGAGTGAAACCTAAAAATTCAAACTGTTACTGGAAATGTACGCTTCAACATAGAAGAACGAAATTTGGGGAACCAAGTCGGCTTAGTGTACTGATCATTACCTGAAAGTATCATCCAGTTTGGGTGAAAAAATATTTGCTGAGATTTCTGGAGATTCGTAATTTTGGGAAGCTTGGGAACCCCTTTCCATGAAAGTGTTTCTCGCCAGTCACTGCTTAGGGATACATCAAGAGGAAACAAAACATAGAGATAGAACCTGAAACTACTTTATTGTGTCAAGTTTCAAGAAGCAAGCAGAAACCGTGTTGGATTTAGAGTTCCAAATACATCTATCAATATAGGAGAAAACAGAGTGAAACCTAAAAATTTAAACTGTTAGTAGAAACGAACGCTTCAACATAGAAGAATGAAATTTGGGGAACCAAGTTGGCTTAGTGTACTGATCATTACCTGAAAGTATCATCCAGTTTGGGTGAAAAAATATTTGCTGAGATTTCTGGAGATTCGTAATTTTTGGAAGCTTGGCAACCCCTTTCCATGAAAGTGTTTCTCGCCAGTCACTTCTTAGGGCTACATCAAGATGAAAAAAAACATGGAGATAGAATCTGAAACTACTTTATTGTGTCAAGTTTCAAGAAGCTAGCACAAACCGTGTTGGATTTAGAGTTCCAAATACATCTATCAATATAGGAGAAAACAGAGTGAAACCTAAAAATTCAAACTGTTACTGGAAATGAACGCTTTAACATAGAAGAACGAAATTTGGGGAACCAAGTCGGCTTAGTGTTCTGATCATTTCCTGAAAGTATCATCAAGTTTGGGTGAAAAAATATTTGCTGAGATTTCTGGTGATTCCTAATTTTTGGAAGCTTGGCAACCCCTTTCCATGAAAGTGTTTCTCGCCAGTCACTGCTTAGGGCTACATCAAGAGGAAACAAAACTTAGAGATAGAACGTGAAACTGCTTTATTTTGTCAAGTTTCAAGAAGCTAGCACAAACCGTGTTGGATTTAGAGTTCCAAATACATCTATCAATATAGGAGAAAACAGAGTGAAACCTAAAAATTCAAACTGTTAGTAGAAACGAACGCTTCAACATAGAAGAATGAAATTTGGAGAACCAAGTTGGCTTAGTGTACTGATCATTACCTGTAAGTATCATCCAGTTTTGGTGAAAAAATACTTGCTGAGATTTCTGGAGATTCGTAATTTTAGGAAGCTTGGCAACCCCTTTCCATGAAAGTGTTTCTCGCCAGTCACTGCATAGGGCTACTTCAAGAGGAAAGAACACATAGAGATAGAACGTGAAACTACTTTATTTTGTCAAGTTTCAAGAAGCTAGCACAAACCGTGTTGGATTTAGAGTTCCAAATACATCTATCTATATAGGAGAAAACAGAGTGAAACCTAAAAATTCAAACTGTTACTGGAAATGAACGCTTCAACATAGAAGAACGAAATTTGGGGAACCAAGTCGGCTTAGTGTACTGATCATTACCTGAAAGTATCATCCAGTTTGGGTGCAGAAATATTTGCTGTGATTTCTGGAGATTCGTAGTTTTTGGAAGCTTGGCAACCCCTTTCCATGAAAGTGTTTCTCGCCAGTCACTGCTTAGGGCTACATCAAGAGGAAACAACACATAGATATAGAACGTGAAACTGCTTTATTTTGTCAAGTTTCAAGAAGCTAGCACAAACCGTGTTGGATTTACAGTTCCAAATCCATCTATCAATATAGGAGAAAACAGAGTGAAACCTAAAAATTCAAACTGTTACTGGAAATGAACGCTTCAACATAGAAGAACGAAATTTGGGGAACCAAGTCGGCTTAGTGTACTGATCATTACCTGAAAGTATCATCCAGTTTGGGTGCAGAAATATTTGCTGTGATTTCTGGAGATTCGTAGTTTTTGGAAGCTTGGCAACCCCTTTCTATGAAAGTGTTTCTCGCCAGTCACTGCTTAGGGCTACTTCAAGAGGAAACAAAACATAGAGATAGAACGTGAAACTGCTTTATTTTGTCAAGTTTCAAGAAGCTAGCACAAACCGTGTTGGATTTAGAGTTCCAAATACATCTATCTATATAGGAGAAAACAGAGTGAAACCTAAAAATTCAAACTGTTACTGGAAATGAACGCTTCAACATAGAAGAACGAAATTTGGGGAACCAACTCGGCTTAGTGTAGTGATCATTAACTGAAAGTATCATCCAGTTTGGGTGAAAAAATATTTGCTGAGATTTCTGGAGATTCGTAATTTTTGGAAGCTTGGGAACCCCTTTCCATGAAAGTGTTTCTCGCCAGTCACTGCTTAGGGCTACATCAAGAGGAAACAAAACATAGAGATAGAACGTGAAACTGCTTTATTTTGTCAAGTTTCAAGAAGCTAGCACAAACCGTGTTGGATTTAGAGTTCCAAATACATCTATCAATATAGGAGAAAACAGAGTGAAACCTAAAAATTCAAACTGTTACTGGAAATGAACGCTTCAACATAGAAGAACGAAATTTGGGGAACCAAGTCGGCTTAGTGTACTGATCATTACCTGAAAGTATCATCCAGTTTGGGTGAAAAAATATTTGCTGAGATTTCTGGAGATTCGTAATTTTGGGAAGCTTGGGAACCCCTTTCCATGAAAGTGTTTCTCGCCAGTCACTGCTTAGGGATACATCAAGAGGAAACAAAACATAGAGATAGAACCTGAAACTACTTTATTGTGTCAAGTTTCAAGAAGCAAGCAGAAACCGTGTTGGATTTAGAGTTCCAAATACATCTATCAATATAGGAGAAAACAGAGTGAAACCTAAAAATTTAAACTGTTAGTAGACACGAACGCTTCAACATAGAAGAATGAAATTTGGGGAACCAAGTTGGCTTAGTGTACTGATCATTACCTGAAAGTATCATCCAGTTTGGGTGAAAAAATATTTGCTGAGATTTCTGGAGATTCGTAATTTTTTGAAGCTTGGCAACCCCTTTCCATGAAAGTGTTTCTCGCCAGTCACTTCTTAGGGCTACATCAAGATGAAAAAAAACATGGAGATAGAATCTGAAACTACTTTATTGTGTCAAGTTTCAAGAAGCTAGCACAAACCGTGTTGGATTTAGAGTTCCAAATACATCTATCAATATAGGAGAAAACAGAGTGAAACCTAAAAATTCAAACTGTTACTGGAAATGAACGCTTTAACATAGAAGAACGAAATTTGGGGAACCAAGTCGGCTTAGTGTTCTGATCATTTCCTGAAAGTATCATCAAGTTTGGGTGAAAAAATATTTGCTGAGATTTCTGGTGATTCCTAATTTTTGGAAGCTTGGCAACCCCTTTCCATGAAAGTGTTTCTCGCCAGTCACTGCTTAGGGCTACATCAAGAGGAAACAAAACTTAGAGATAGAACGTGAAACTGCTTTATTTTGTCAAGTTTCAAGAAGCTAGCACAAACCGTGTTGGATTTAGAGTTCCAAATACATCTATCAATATAGGAGAAAACAGAGTGAAACCTAAAAATTCAAACTGTTACTGGAAATGAACGCTTTAACATAGAAGAACGAAATTTGGGGAACCAAGTCGGCTTAGTGTACTGATCATTACCTGAAAGTATCATCCAGTTTGGGTGCAGAAATATTTGCTGTGATTTCTGGAGATTCGTAGTTTTTGGAAGCTTGGCAACCCCTTTCCATGAAAGTGTTTCTCGCCAGTCACTGCTTAGGGCTACATCAAGAGGAAACAAAACATAGAGATAGAACCTGAAACTACTTTATTGTGTCAAGTTTCAAGAAGCTAGCACAAACCGTGTTGGATTTAGAGTTCCAAATACATCTATCAATATAGGAGAAAACAGAGTGAAACCTAAAAATTTAAACTGTTAGTATAAACGAACGCTTCAACATAGAAGAATGAAATTTGGGGAACCAAGTCGGCTTAGTGTACTGATCATTACCTGAAAGTATCATCCAGTTTGGGTGAAAAAATATTTGCTGAGATTTCTGGAGATTCGTAATTTTTGGAAGCTTGGCAACCCCTTTCCATGAAAGTGTTTCTCACCAGTCACTTCTTAGGGCTACATCAAGATGAAAAAAAACATGGAGATAGAATCTGAAACTACTTTATTGTGTCAAGTTTCAAGAAGCTAGCACAAACCGTGTTGGATTTAGAGTTCCAAATACATCTATCAATATAGGAGAAAACAGAGTGAAACCTAAAAATTCAAACTGTTACTGGAAATGAACGCTTTAACATAGAAGAACGAAATTTGGGGAACCAAGTCGGATTAGTGTTCTGATCATTTCCTGAAAGTATCATCAAGTTTGGGTGAAAAAATATTTGCTGAGATTTCTGGTGATTCCTAATTTTTGGAAGCTTGGCAACCCCTTTCCATGAAAGTGTTTCTCGCCAGTCACTGCTTAGGGCTACATCAAGAGGAAACAAAACTTAGAGATAGAACGTGAAACTGCTTTATTTTGTCAAGTTTCAAGAAGCTAGCACAAACCGTGTTGGATTTAGAGTTCCAAATACATCTATCAATATAGGAGAAAACAGAGTGAAACCTAAAAATTGAAACTGTTAGTAGAAACGAACGCTTCAACATAGAAGAATGAAATTTGGGGAACCAAGTTGGCTTATTGTACTGATCATTACTTGAAAGTATCATCCAGTTTGGGTGAAAAAATACTTGCTGAGATTTCTGGAGATTCGTAATTTTAGGAAGCTTGGCAACCCCTTTCCATGAAAGTGTTTCTCGCCAGTCACTGCTTAGGGCTACTTCAAGAGGAAACAACACATAGAGATAGAACGTGAAACTGCTTTATTTTGTCAAGTTTCAAGAAGCTAGCACAAACCGTGTTGGATTTAGAGTTCCAAATACATCTATCAATATAGGAGAAAACAGAGTGAAACCTAAAAATTCAAACTGTTACTGGAAATGTATGCTTCAACATAGAAGAACGAAATTTGGGGAACCAAGTCGGCTTATTGTACTGATCATTACCTGAAAGTATCATCCAGTTTGGGTGAAAAAATATTTGCTGAGATTTCTGGAGATTCGTAATTTTTGGAAGCTTGGGAACCACTTTCCATGAAAGTGTTTCTCGCCAGTCACTGCTTAGGGCTACATCAAGAGGAAACAAAACATAGAGATAGAACGTGAAACTGCTTTATTTTGTCAAGTTTCAAGAAGCTAGCACAAACCGTGTTGGATTTAGAGTTCCAAATACATCTATCAATATAGGAGAAAACAGAGTGAAACCTAAAAATTGAAACTGTTAGTAGAAACGAACGCTTCAACATAGAAGAATGAAATTTGGAGAACCAAGTTGGCTTAGTGTACTGATCATTACCTGTAAGTATCATCCAGTTTTGGTGAAAAAATACTTGCTGAGATTTCTGGAGATTCGTAATTTTAGGAAGCTTGGCAACCCCTTTCCATGAAAGTGTTTCTCGACAGTCACTGCATAGGGCTACTTCAAGAGGAAAGAACACATAGAGATAGAACGTGAAACTACTTTATTTTGTCAAGTTTCAAGAAGCTAGCACAAACCGTGTTGGATTTAGAGTTCCAAATACATCTATCTATATAGGAGAAAACAGAGTGAAACCTAAAAATTCAAACTGTTACTGGAAATGAACGCTTCAACATAGAAGAACGAAATTTGGGGAACCAAGTCGGCTTAGTGTACTGATCATTACCTGAAAGTATCATCCAGTTTGGGTGCAGAAATATTTGCTGTGATTTCTGGAGATTCGTAGTTTTTGGAAGCTTGGCAACCCCTTTCCATGAAAGTGTTTCTCGCCAGTCACTGCTTAGGGCTACATCAAGAGGAAACAACACATAGATATAGAACGTGAAACTGCTTTATTTTGTCAAGTTTCAAGAAGCTAGCACAAACCGTGTTGGATTTACAGTTCCAAATCCATCTATCAATATAGGAGAAAACAGAGTGAAACCTAAAAATTCAAACTGTTACTGGAAATGAACGCTTCAACATAGAAGAACGAAATTTGGGGAACCAAGTCGGCTTAGTGTACTGATCATTACCTGAAAGTATCATCCAGTTTGGGTGCAGAAATATTTGCTGTGATTTCTGGAGATTCGTAGTTTTTGGAAGCTTGGCAACCCCTTTCTATGAAAGTGTTTCTCGCCAGTCACTGCTTAGGGCTACTTCAAGAGGAAACAAAACATAGAGATAGAACGTGAAACTGCTTTATTTTGTCAAGTTTCAAGAAGCTAGCACAAACCGTATTGGATTTAGAGTTCCAAATACATCTATCAATATAGGAGAAAACAGAGTGAAACCTAAAAATTCAAACTGTTACTGGAAATGTACGCTTCAACATAGAAGAACGAAATTTGGGGAACCAAGTCGGCTTTGTGTACTGACCATTACCTGAAAGTATCATCCAGTTTGGGTGAAAAAATATTTGCTGAGATTTCTGGAGATTCGTAATTTTTGGAAGCTTGGGAACCCCTTTCCATGAAAGTGTTTCTCGCCAGTCACTGCTTAGGGCTACATCAAGAGGAAACAAAACATAGAGATAGAACGTGAAACTGCTTTATTTTGTCAAGTTTCAATAAGCTAGCACAAACCGTGTTGGATTTAGAGTTCCAAATACATCTATCAATATAGGAGAAAACAGAGTGAAACCTAAAAATTCAAACTGTTAGTAGAAACGAACGCTTCAACATAGAAGAATGAAATTTGGAGAACCAAGTTGGCTTAGTGTACTGATCATTACCTGTAAGTATCATCCAGTTTTGGTGAAAAAATACTTGCTGAGATTTCTGGAGATTCGTAATTTTAGGAAGCTTGGCAACCCCTTTCCATCAAAGTGTTTCTCGACAGTCACTGCATAGGGCTACTTCAAGAGGAAAGAACACATAGAGATAGAACGTGAAACTACTTTATTTTGTCAAGTTTCAAGAAGCTAGCACAAACCGTGTTGGATTTAGAGTTCCAAATACATCTATCTATATAGGAGAAAACAGAGTGAAACCTAAAAATTCAAACTGTTACTGGAAATGAACGCTTCAACATAGAAGAACGAAATTTGGGGAACCAAGTCGGCTTAGTGTACTGATCATTACCTGAAAGTATCATCCAGTTTGGGTGCAGAAATATTTGCTGTGATTTCTGGAGATTCGTAGTTTTTGGAAGCTTGGCAACCCCTTTCCATGAAAGTGTTTCTCGCCAGTCACTGCTTAGGGCTACATCAAGAGGAAACAACACATAGATATAGAACGTGAAACTGCTTTATTTTGTCAAGTTTCAAGAAGCTAGCACAAACCGTGTTGGATTTACAGTTCCAAATCCATCTATCAATATAGGAGAAAACAGAGTGAAACCTAAAAATTCAAACTGTTACTGGAAATGAACGCTTCAACATAGAAGAACGAAATTTGGGGAACCAAGTCGGCTTAGTGTACTGATCATTACCTGAAAGTATCATCCAGTTTGGGTGCAGAAATATTTGCTGTGATTTCTGGAGATTCGTAGTTTTTGGAAGCTTGGCAACCCCTTTCTATGAAAGTGTTTCTCGCCAGTCACTGCTTAGGGCTACTTCAAGAGGAAACAAAACATAGAGATAGAACGTGAAACTGCTTTATTTTGTCAAGTTTCAAGAAGCTAGCACAAACCGTATTGGATTTAGAGTTCCAAATACATCTATCAATATAGGAGAAAACAGAGTGAAACCTAAAAATTCAAACTGTTACTGGAAATGTACGCTTCAACATAGAAGAACGAAATTTGGGGAACCAAGTCGGCTTAGTGTACTGATCATTACCTGAAAGTATCATCCAGTTTGGGTGAAAAAATATTTGCTGAGATTTCTGGAGATTCGTAATTTTTGGAAGCTTGGCAACCCCTTTCCATGAAAGTGTTTCTCGCCAGTCACTGCTTAGGGCTACATCAAGAGGAAAAAAAACATAGAGAAAGAACGTGAAACTGCTTTATTTTGTCAAGTTTCAAGAAGCTAGCACAAACCGTGTTGGATTTAGAGTTCCAAATACATCTATCAATATAGGAGAAAACAGAGTGAAACCTAAAAATTGAAACTGTTAGTAGAAACGAACGCTTCAACATAGAAGAATGAAATTTGGGGAACCAAGTTGGCTTATTGTACTGATCATTACTTGAAAGTATCATCCAGTTTGGGTGAAAAAATACTTGCTGAGATTTCTGGAGATTCGTAATTTTAGGAAGCTTGGCAACCCCTTTCCATGAAAGTGTTTCTCGCCAGTCACTGCTTAGGGCTACTTCAAGAGGAAACAACACATAGAGATAGAACTTGAAACTGCTTTATTTTGTCAAGTTTCAAGAAGCTAGCACAAACCGTGTTGGATTTAGAGTTCCAAATACATCTATCAATATAGGAGAAAACAGAGTGAAACCTAAAAATTCAAACTGTTACTGGAAATGAACGCTTCACCATTGAGGAACGAAATTTGGGGAACCAAGTTGGATTAGTGTACTGATCATTACCTGATAGTATCATCCAGTTTGGGTGAAAAAATATTTGCTGAGATTTCTGGAGATTCGTAATTTTTGGAAGCTTGGCAACCCCTTTCCATGAAAGTGTTTCTCGCCAGTCACTGCTTAGGGCTACTTCAAGAGGAAACAAAACATAGAGATAGAACGTGAAACTGCTTTATTTTGTCAAGTTTCAATAAGCTAGCACAAACCGTGTTGGATTTAGAGTTCCAAATACATCTATCAATATAGGAGAAAACAGAGTGAAACCTAAAAATTCAAACTGTTAGTAGAAACGAACGCTTCAACATAGAAGAATGAAATTTGGAGAACCAAGTTGGCTTAGTGTACTGATCATTACCTGTAAGTATCATCCAGTTTTGGTGAAAAAATACTTGTTGAGATTTCTGGAGATTCGTAATTTTAGGAAGCTTGGCAACCCCTTTCAATGAAAGTGTTTCTCGCCAGTCACTGCATAGGGCTACTTCAAGAGGAAAGAACACATAGATATAGAACGTGAAACTGCTTTATTTTGTCAAGTTTCAAGAAGCTAGCACAAACCGTGTTGGATTTAGAGTTCCAAATACATCTACCAATATAGGAGAAAACAGAGTGAAACCTAAAAATTCAAACTGTTACTGGAAATGAACGCTTCAACATAGAAGAACGAAATTTGGGGAACCAACTCGGCTTAGTGTACTGATCATTAACTGAAAGTATCATCCAGTTTGGGTGAAAAAATATTTGCTGTGATTTCTGGAGATTCGTAGTTTTTGGAAGCTTGACAACCCCTTTCTATGAAAGTGTTTCTCGCCTGTCACTGCTTAGGGCTACATCAAGAGGAAACAACACATAGATATAGAACGTGAAACTGCTTTATTTTGTCAAGTTTCAAGAAGCTAGCACAAACCGTGTTGGATTTACAGTTCCAAATCTATCTATCAATATAGGAGAAAACAGAGTGAAACCTAAAAATTCAAACTGTTACTGGAAATGAACGCTTCAACATAGAAGAACGAAATTTGGGGAACCAAGTCAGCTTAGTGTACTGATCATTACCTGAAAGTATCATCCAGTTTGGGTGCAGAAATATTTGCTGTGATTTCTGGAGATGCGTAGTTTTTGGAAGCTTGGCAACCCCTTTCTATGAAAGTGTTTCTCGCCAGTCACTGCTTAGGGCTACTTCAAGAGGAAACAAAACATAGAGATAGAACGTGAAACTGCTTTATTTTGTCAAGTTTCAAGAAGCTAGCACAAACCGTGTTGGATTTAGAGTTCCAAATACATCTATCAATATAGGAGAAAACAGAGTGAAACCTAAAAATTCAAACTGTTACTGGAAATGTACGCTTCAACATAGAAGAACGAAATTTGGGGAACCAAGTCGGCTTAGTGTACTGATCATTACCTGAAAGTATCATCCAGTTTGGGTGAAAAAATATTTGCTGAGATTTCTGGAGATTCGTAATTTTTGGAAGCTTGGCAACCCCTTTCCATGAAAGTGTTTCTCGCCAGTCACTGCTTAGGGCTACATCAAGAGGAAAAAAAACATAGAGAAAGAACGTGAAACTGCTTTATTTTGTCAAGTTTCAAGAAGCTAGCACAAACCGTGTTGGATTTAGAGTTCCAAATACATTTATCAATATAGGAGAAAACAGAGTGAAACCTAAAAATTTAAACTGTTACTGGAAATGAACGCTTCACCATAGAAGAACGAAATTTGGGGAACCAAGTCGGCTTAGTGTACTGACCATTACCTGAAAGTATCATCCAGTTTGGGTGAAAAAATATTTGCTGAGATTTCTGGAGATTCGTAATTTTTGGAAGCTTGGGAACCCCTTTCCATGAAAGTGTTTCTCGCCAGTCACTGCTTAGGGCTACATCAAGAGGAAACAAAACATAGAGATAGAACGTGAAACTGCTTTATTTTGTCAAGTTTCAAGAAGCTAGCACAAACCGTGTTGGATTTAGAGTTCCAAATACATCTATCAATATAGGAGAAAACAGAGTGAAACCTAAAAATTCAAACTGTTACTGGAAATGAACGCTTTAACATAGAAGAACGAAATTTGGGGAACCAAGTCGGCTTAGTGTTCTGATCATTTCCTGAAAGTATCATCAAGTTTGGGTGAAAAAATATTTGCTGAGATTTCTGGTGATTCCTAATTTTTGGAAGCTAGGCAACCCCTTTCCATGAAAGTGTTTCTCGCCAGTCACTGCTTAGGGCTACATCAAGAGGAAACAAAACTTAGAGATAGAACGTGAAACTGCTTTATTTTGTCAAGTTTCAAGAAGCTAGCACAAACCGTGTTGGATTTAGAGTTCCAAATACATCTATCAATATAGGAGAAAACAGAGTGAAACCTAAAAATTCAAACTGTTACTGGAAATGAACGCTTTAACATAGAAGAACGAAATTTGGGGAACCAAGTCGGCTTAGTGTTCTGATCATTTCCTGAAAGTATCATCAAGTTTGGGTGAAAAAATATTTGCTGAGATTTCTGGTGATTCCTAATTTTTGGAAGCTTGGCAACCCCTTTCCATGAAAGTGTTTCTCGCCAGTCACTGCTTAGGGCTACATCAAGAGGAAACAAACTTAGAGATAGAACGTGAAACTGCTTTATTTTGTCAAGTTTCAAGAAGCTAGCACAAACCGTGTTGGATTTAGAGTTCCAAATACATCTATCAATATAGGAGAAAACAGAGTGAAACCTAAAAATTGAAACTGTTAGTAGAAACGAACGCTTCAACATAGAAGAATGAAATTTGGGGAACCAAGTTGGCTTATTGTACTGATCATTACTTGAAAGTATCATCCAGTTTGGGTGAAAAAATACTTGCTGAGATTTCTGGAGATTCGTAATTTTAGGAAGCTTGGCAACCCCTTTCCATGAAAGTGTTTCTCGCCAGTCACTGCTTAGGGCTACTTCAAGAGGAAACAACACATAGAGATAGAACGTGAAACTGCTTTATTTTGTCAAGTTTCAAGAAGCTAGCACAAACCGTGTTGGATTTAGAGTTCCAAATACATCTATCAATATAGGAGAAAACAGAGTGAAACCTAAAAATTCAAACTGTTACTGGAAATGTATGCTTCAACATAGAAGAACGAAATTTGGGGAACCAAGTCGGCTTATTGTACTGATCATTACCTGAAAGTATCATCCAGTTTGGGTGAAAAAATATTTGCTGAGATTTCTGGAGATTCGTAATTTTTGGAAGCTTGGGAACCACTTTCCATGAAAGTGTTTCTCGCCAGTCACTGCTTAGGGCTACATCAAGAGGAAACAAAACATAGAGATAGAACGTGAAACTGCTTTATTTTGTCAAGTTTCAAGAAGCTAGCACAAACCGTGTTGGATTTAGAGTTCCAAATACATCTATCAATATAGGAGAAAACAGAGTGAAACCTAAAAATTGAAACTGTTAGTAGAAACGAACGCTTCAACATAGAAGAATGAAATTTGGAGAACCAAGTTGGCTTAGTGTACTGATCATTACCTGTAAGTATCATCCAGTTTTGGTGAAAAAATACTTGCTGAGATTTCTGGAGATTCGTAATTTTAGGAAGCTTGGCAACCCCTTTCCATGAAAGTGTTTCTCGACAGTCACTGCATAGGGCTACTTCAAGAGGAAAGAACACATAGTGATAGAACGTGAAACTACTTTATTTTGTCAAGTTTCAAGAAGCTAGCACAAACCGTGTTGGATTTAGAGTTCCAAATACATCTATCTATATAGGAGAAAACAGAGTGAAACCTAAAAATTCAAACTGTTACTGGAAATGAACGCTTCAACATAGAAGAACGAAATTTGGGGAACCAAGTCGGCTTAGTGTACTGATCATTACCTGAAAGTATCATCCAGTTTGGGTGCAGAAATATTTGCTGTGATTTCTGGAGATTCGTAGTTTTTGGAAGCTTGGCAACCCCTTTCCATGAAAGTGTTTCTCGCCAGTCACTGCTTAGGGCTACATCAAGAGGAAACAACACATAGATATAGAACGTGAAACTGCTTTATTTTGTCAAGTTTCAAGAAGCTAGCACAAACCGTGTTGGATTTACAGTTCCAAATCCATCTATCAATATAGGAGAAAACAGAGTGAAACCTAAAAATTCAAACTGTTACTGGAAATGAACGCTTCAACATAGAAGAACGAAATTTGGGGAACCAAGTCGGCTTAGTGTACTGATCATTACCTGAAAGTATCATCCAGTTTGGGTGCAGAAATATTTGCTGTGATTTCTGGAGATTCGTAGTTTTTGGAAGCTTGGCAACCCCTTTCTATGAAAGTGTTTCTCGCCAGTCACTGCTTAGGGCTACTTCAAGAGGAAACAAAACATAGAGATAGAACGTGAAACTGCTTTATTTTGTCAAGTTTCAAGAAGCTAGCACAAACCGTATTGGATTTAGAGTTCCAAATACATCTATCAATATAGGAGAAAACAGAGTGAAACCTAAAAATTCAAACTGTTACTGGAAATGTACGCTTCAACATAGAAGAACGAAATTTGGGGAACCAAGTCGGCTTTGTGTACTGACCATTACCTGAAAGTATCATCCAGTTTGGGTGAAAAAATATTTGCTGAGATTTCTGGAGATTCGTAATTTTTGGAAGCTTGGGAACCCCTTTCCATGAAAGTGTTTCTCGCCAGTCACTGCTTAGGGCTACATCAAGAGGAAACAAAACATAGAGATAGAACGTGAAACTGCTTTATTTTGTCAAGTTTCAATAAGCTAGCACAAACCGTGTTGGATTTAGAGTTCCAAATACATCTATCAATATAGGAGAAAACAGAGTGAAACCTAAAAATTCAAACTGTTAGTAGAAACGAACGCTTCAACATAGAAGAATGAAATTTGGAGAACCAAGTTGGCTTAGTGTACTGATCATTACCTGTAAGTATCATCCAGTTTTGGTGAAAAAATACTTGCTGAGATTTCTGGAGATTCGTAATTTTAGGAAGCTTGGCAACCCCTTTCCATCAAAGTGTTTCTCGACAGTCACTGCATAGGGCTACTTCAAGAGGAAAGAACACATAGAGATAGAACGTGAAACTACTTTATTTTGTCAAGTTTCAAGAAGCTAGCACAAACCGTGTTGGATTTAGAGTTCCAAATACATCTATCTATATAGGAGAAAACAGAGTGAAACCTAAAAATTCAAACTGTTACTGGAAATGAACGCTTCAACATAGAAGAACGAAATTTGGGGAACCAAGTCGGCTTAGTGTACTGATCATTACCTGAAAGTATCATCCAGTTTGGGTGCAGAAATATTTGCTGTGATTTCTGGAGATTCGTAGTTTTTGGAAGCTTGGCAACCCCTTTCCATGAAAGTGTTTCTCGCCAGTCACTGCTTAGGGCTACATCAAGAGGAAACAACACATAGATATAGAACGTGAAACTGCTTTATTTTGTCAAGTTTCAAGAAGCTAGCACAAACCGTGTTGGATTTACAGTTCCAAATCCATCTATCAATATAGGAGAAAACAGAGTGAAACCTAAAAATTCAAACTGTTACTGGAAATGAACGCTTCAACATAGAAGAACGAAATTTGGGGAACCAAGTCGGCTTAGTGTACTGATCATTACCTGAAAGTATCATCCAGTTTGGGTGCAGAAATATTTGCTGTGATTTCTGGAGATTCGTAGTTTTTGGAAGCTTGGCAACCCCTTTCTATGAAAGTGTTTCTCGCCAGTCACTGCTTAGGGCTACTTCAAGAGGAAACAAAACATAGAGATAGAACGTGAAACTGCTTTATTTTGTCAAGTTTCAAGAAGCTAGCACAAACCGTATTGGATTTAGAGTTCCAAATACATCTATCAATATAGGAGAAAACAGAGTGAAACCTAAAAATTCAAACTGTTACTGGAAATGTACGCTTCAACATAGAAGAACGAAATTTGGGGAACCAAGTCGGCTTAGTGTACTGATCATTACCTGAAAGTATCATCCAGTTTGGGTGAAAAAATATTTGCTGAGATTTCTGGAGATTCGTAATTTTTGGAAGCTTGGCAACCCCTTTCCATGAAAGTGTTTCTCGCCAGTCACTGCTTAGGGCTACATCAAGAGGAAAAAAAACATAGAGAAAGAACGTGAAACTGCTTTATTTTGTCAAGTTTCAAGAAGCTAGCACAAACCGTGTTGGATTTAGAGTTCCAAATACATCTATCAATATAGGAGAAAACAGAGTGAAACCTAAAAATTGAAACTGTTAGTAGAAACGAACGCTTCAACATAGAAGAATGAAATTTGGGGAACCAAGTTGGCTTATTGTACTGATCATTACTTGAAAGTATCATCCAGTTTGGGTGAAAAAATACTTGCTGAGATTTCTGGAGATTCGTAATTTTAGGAAGCTTGGCAACCCCTTTCCATGAAAGTGTTTCTCGCCAGTCACTGCTTAGGGCTACTTCAAGAGGAAACAACACATAGAGATAGAACTTGAAACTGCTTTATTTTGTCAAGTTTCAAGAAGCTAGCACAAACCGTGTTGGATTTAGAGTTCCAAATACATCTATCAATATAGGAGAAAACAGAGTGAAACCTAAAAATTCAAACTGTTACTGGAAATGAACGCTTCACCATTGAGGAACGAAATTTGGGGAACCAAGTTGGATTAGTGTACTGATCATTACCTGATAGTATCATCCAGTTTGGGTGAAAAAATATTTGCTGAGATTTCTGGAGATTCGTAATTTTTGGAAGCTTGGCAACCCCTTTCCATGAAAGTGTTTCTCGCCAGTCACTGCTTAGGGCTACTTCAAGAGGAAACAAAACATAGAGATAGAACGTGAAACTGCTTTATTTTGTCAAGTTTCAATAAGCTAGCACAAACCGTGTTGGATTTAGAGTTCCAAATACATCTATCAATATAGGAGAAAACAGAGTGAAACCTAAAAATTCAAACTGTTAGTAGAAACGAACGCTTCAACATAGAAGAATGAAATTTGGAGAACCAAGTTGGCTTAGTGTACTGATCATTACCTGTAAGTATCATCCAGTTTTGGTGAAAAAATACTTGTTGAGATTTCTGGAGATTCGTAATTTTAGGAAGCTTGGCAACCCCTTTCAATGAAAGTGTTTCTCGCCAGTCACTGCATAGGGCTACTTCAAGAGGAAAGAACACATAGATATAGAACGTGAAACTGCTTTATTTTGTCAAGTTTCAAGAAGCTAGCACAAACCGTGTTGGATTTAGAGTTCCAAATACATCTACCAATATAGGAGAAAACAGAGTGAAACCTAAAAATTCAAACTGTTACTGGAAATGAACGCTTCAACATAGAAGAACGAAATTTGGGGAACCAACTCGGCTTAGTGTACTGATCATTAACTGAAAGTATCATCCAGTTTGGGTGAAAAAATATTTGCTGTGATTTCTGGAGATTCGTAGTTTTTGGAAGCTTGACAACCCCTTTCTATGAAAGTGTTTCTCGCCAGTCACTGCTTAGGGCTACATCAAGAGGAAACAACACATAGATATAGAACGTGAAACTGCTTTATTTTGTCAAGTTTCAAGAAGCTAGCACAAACCGTGTTGGATTTACAGTTCCAAATCTATCTATCAATATAGGAGAAAACAGAGTGAAACCTAAAAATTCAAACTGTTACTGGAAATGAACGCTTCAACATAGAAGAACGAAATTTGGGGAACCAAGTCAGCTTAGTGTACTGATCATTACCTGAAAGTATCATCCAGTTTGGGTGCAGAAATATTTGCTGTGATTTCTGGAGATGCGTAGTTTTTGGAAGCTTGGCAACCCCTTTCTATGAAAGTGTTTCTCGCCAGTCACTGCTTAGGGCTACTTCAAGAGGAAACAAAACATAGAGATAGAACGTGAAACTGCTTTATTTTGTCAAGTTTCAAGAAGCTAGCACAAACCGTGTTGGATTTAGAGTTCCAAATACATCTATCAATATAGGAGAAAACAGAGTGAAACCTAAAAATTCAAACTGTTACTGGAAATGTACGCTTCAACATAGAAGAACGAAATTTGGGGAACCAAGTCGGCTTAGTGTACTGATCATTACCTGAAAGTATCATCCAGTTTGGGTGAAAAAATATTTGCTGAGATTTCTGGAGATTCGTAATTTTTGGAAGCTTGGCAACCCCTTTCCATGAAAGTGTTTCTCGCCAGTCACTGCTTAGGGCTACATCAAGAGGAAAAAAAACATAGAGAAAGAACGTGAAACTGCTTTATTTTGTCAAGTTTCAAGAAGCTAGCACAAACCGTGTTGGATTTAGAGTTCCAAATACATTTATCAATATAGGAGAAAACAGAGTGAAACCTAAAAATTTAAACTGTTACTGGAAATGAACGCTTCACCATAGAAGAACGAAATTTGGGGAACCAAGTCGGCTTAGTGTACTGACCATTACCTGAAAGTATCATCCAGTTTGGGTGAAAAAATATTTGCTGAGATTTCTGGAGATTCGTAATTTTTGGAAGCTTGGGAACCCCTTTCCATGAAAGTGTTTCTCGCCAGTCACTGCTTAGGGCTACATCAAGAGGAAACAAAACATAGAGATAGAACGTGAAACTGCTTTATTTTGTCAAGTTTCAAGAAGCTAGCACAAACCGTGTTGGATTTAGAGTTCCAAATAAATCTATCAATATAGGAGAAAACAGAGTTAAACCTAAAAATTCAAACTGTTACTGGAAATGTACGCTTCAACATAGAAGAACGAAATTTGGGGAACCAAGTCGGCTTAGTGTACTGATCATTACCTGAAAGTATCATCCAGTTTGGGTGAAAAAATATTTGCTGAGATTTCTGGAGATTCGTAATTTTTGGAAGCTTGGGAACCCCTTTCCATGAAAGTGTTTCTCGCCAGTCACTGCTTAGGGATACATCAAGAGGAAACAAAACATAGAGATAGAACCTGAAACTACTTTATTGTGTCAAGTTTCAAGAAGCTAGCACAAACCGTGTTGGATTTAGAGTTCCAAATACATCTATCAATATAGGAGAAAACAGAGTGAAACCTAAAAATTTAAACTGTTACTGGAAATGAACGCTTCACCATAGAAGAACGAAATTTGGGGAACCAAGTCGGCTTAGTGTACTGACCATTACCTGAAAGTATCATCCAGTTTGGGTGAAAAAATATTTGCTGAGATTTCTGGAGATTCGTAATTTTTGGAAGCTTGGGAACCCCTTTCCATGAAAGTGTTTCTCGCCAGTCACTGCTTAGGGCTACATCAAGAGGAAACAAAACATAGAGATAGAACGTGAAACTGCTTTATTTTGTCAAGTTTCAAGAAGCTAGCACAAACCGTGTTGGATTTAGAGTTCCAAATACATCTATCAATATAGGAGAAAACAGAGTGAAACCTAAAAATTCAAACTGTTACTGGAAATGAACGCTTTAACATAGAAGAACGAAATTTGGGGAACCAAGTCGGCTTAGTGTTCTGATCATTTCCTGAAAGTATCATCAAGTTTGGGTGAAAAAATATTTGCTGAGATTTCTGGTGATTCCTAATTTTTGGAAGCTTGGCAACCCCTTTCCATGAAAGTGTTTCTCGCCAGTCACTGCTTAGGGCTACATCAAGAGGAAACAAACTTAGAGATAGAACGTGAAACTGCTTTATTTTGTCAAGTTTCAAGAAGCTAGCACAAACCGTGTTGGATTTAGAGTTCCAAATACATCTATCAATATAGGAGAAAACAGAGTGAAACCTAAAAATTCAAACTGTTACTGGAAATGAACGCTTTAACATAGAAGAACGAAATTTGGGGTACCAAGTCGGCTTAGTGTACTGATCATTACCTGAAAGTATCATCCAGTTTGGGTGCAGAAATATTTGCTGTGATTTCTGGAGATTCGTAGTTTTTGGAAGCTTGGCAACCCCTTTCCATGAAAGTGTTTCTCGCCAGTCACTGCTTAGGGCTACATCAAGAAGAAACAAAACATAGAGATAGAACGTGAAACTGCTTTATTTTGTCAAGTTTCAAGAAGCTAGCACAAACCGTGTTGGATTTAGAGTTCCAAATACATCTATCAATATAGGAGAAAACAGAGTGAAACCTAAAAATTGAAACTGTTAGTAGAAACGAACGCTTCAACATAGAAGAATGAAATTTGGGGAACCAAGTTGGCTTATTGTACTGATCATTACTTGAAAGTATCATCCAGTTTGGGTGAAAAAATACTTGCTGAGATTTCTGGAGATTCGTAATTTTAGGAAGCTTGGCAACCCCTTTCCATGAAAGTGTTTCTCGCCAGTCACTGCTTAGGGCTACTTCAAGAGGAAACAACACATAGAGATAGAACTTGAAACTGCTTTATTTTGTCAAGTTTCAAGAAGCTAGCACAAACCGTGTTGGATTTAGAGTTCCAAATACATCTATCAATATAGGAGAAAACAGAGTGAAACCTAAAAATTCAAACTGTTACTGGAAATGAACGCTTCACCATTGAGGAACGAAATTTGGGGAACCAAGTTGGATTAGTGTACTGATCATTACCTGAAAGTATCATCCAGTTTGGGTGAAAAAATATTTGCTGAGATTTCTGGAGATTCGTAGTTTTTGGAAGCTTGACAACCCCTTTCTATGAAAGTGTTTCTCGCCAGTCCCTGCTTAGGGCTACATCAAGAGGAAACAACACATAGATATAGAACGTGAAACTGCTTTATTTTGTGAAGTTTCAAGAAGCTAGCACAAACCGTGTTGGATTTACAGTTCCAAATCCATCTATCAATATAGGAGAAAACAGAGTGAAACCTAAAAATTCAAACTGTTACTGGAAATGAACGCTTCAACATAGAAGAACGAAATTTGGGGAACCAAGTCGGCTTAGTGTACTGATCATTACCTGAAAGTATCATCCAGTTTGGGTGCAGAAATATTTGCTGTGATTTCTGGAGATTCGTAGTTTTTGGAAGCTTGGCAACCCCTTTCTATGAAAGTGTTTCTCGCCAGTCACTGCTTAGGGCTACTTCAAGAGGAAACAAAACATAGAGATAGAACGTGAAACTGCTTTATTTTGTCAAGTTTCAAGAAGCTAGCACAAACCGTATTGGATTTAGAGTTCCAAATACATCTATCAATATAGGAGAAAACAGAGTGAAACCTAAAAATTCAAACTGTTACTGGAAATGTACGCTTCAACATAGAAGAACGAAATTTGGGGAACCAAGTCGGCTTAGTGTACTGATCATTACCTGAAAGTATCATCCAGTTTGGGTGAAAAAATATTTGCTGAGATTTCTGGAGATTCGTAATTTTTGGAAGCTTGGCAACCCCTTTCCATGAAAGTGTTTCTCGCCAGTCACTGCTTAGGGCTACATCAAGAGGAAAAAAAACATAGAGAAAGAACGTGAAACTGCTTTATTTTTTCAAGTTTCAAGAAGCTAGCACAAACCGTGTTGGATTTAGAGTTCCAAATACATTTATCAATATAGGAGAAAACAGAGTGAAACCTAAAAATTTAAACTGTTACTGGAAATGAACGCTTCACCATAGAAGAACGAAATTTGGGGAACCAAGTCGGCTTAGTGTACTGACCATTACCTGAAAGTATCATCCAGTTTGGGTGAAAAAATATTTGCTGAGATTTCTGGAGATTCGTAATTTTTGGAAGCTTGGGAACCCCTTTCCATGAAAGTGTTTCTCGCCAGTCACTGCTTAGGGCTACATCAAGAGGAAACAAAACATAGAGATAGAACGTGAAACTGCTTTATTTTGTCAAGTTTCAAGAAGCTAGCACAAACCGTGTTGGATTTAGAGTTCCAAATACATCTATCAATATAGGAGAAAACAGAGTTAAACCTAAAAATTCAAACTGTTACTGGAAATGTACGCTTCAACATAGAAGAACGAAATTTGGGGAACCAAGTCGGCTTAGTGTACTGATCATTACCTGAAAGTATCATCCAGTTTGGGTGAAAAAATATTTGCTGAGATTTCTGGAGATTCGTAATTTTTGGAAGCTTGGCAACCCCTTTCCATGAAAGTGTTTCTCGCCAGTCACTGCTTAGGGCTACATCAAGAGGAAACAAAACATAGAGATAGAACGTGAAACTGCTTTATTTTGTCAAGTTTCAAGAAGCTAGCACAAACCGTGTTGGATTTAGAGTTCCAAATACATCTATCAATATAGGAGAAAACAGAGTGAAACCTAAAAATTCAAACTGTTACTGGAAATGAACGCTTTAACATAGAAGAACGAAATTTGGGGAACCAAGTCGGCTTAGTGTTCTGATCATTTCCTGAAAGTATCATCAAGTTTGGGTGAAAAAATATTTGCTGAGATTTCTGGTGATTCCTAATTTTTGGAAGCTTGGCAACCCCTTTCCATGAAAGTGTTTGTCGCCAGTCACTGCTTAGGGCTACATCAAGAGGAAACAAAACATAGAGATAGAACGTGAAACTGCTTTATTTTGTCAAGTTTCAAGAAGCTAGCACAAACCGTGTTGGATTTAGAGTTCCAAATACATCTATCAATATAGGAGAAAACAGAGTGAAACCTAAAAATTGAAACTGTTAGTAGAAACGAATGCTTCAACATAGAAGAATGAAATTTGGGGAACAAAGTTGGCTTATTGTACTGATCATTACTTGAAAGTATCATCCAGTTTGGGTGAAAAAATACTTGCTGAGATTTCTGGAGATTCGTAATTTTAGGAAGCTTGGCAACCCCTTTCCATGAAAGTGTTTCTCGCCAGTCACTGCTTAGGGCTACTTCTAGAGGAAACAACACATAGAGATAGAACTTGAAACTGCTTTATTTTGTCAAGTTTCAAGAAGCTAGCACAAACCGTGTTGGATTTAGAGTTCCAAATACATCTATCAATATAGGAGAAAACAGAGTGAAACCTAAAAATTCAAACTGTTACTGGAAATGAACGCTTCACCATTGAGGAACGAAATTTGGGGAACCAAGTTGGATTAGTGTACTGATCATTACCTGAAAGTATCATCCAGTTTGGGTGAAAAAATATTTGCTGAGATTTCTGGAGATTCGTAATTTTTGGAAGCTTGGCAACCCCTTTCTATGAAAGTGTTTCTCGCCAGTCACTGCTTAGGGCTACTTCAAGAGGAAACAAAACATAGAGATAGAACGTGAAACTGCTTTATTTTGTCAAGTTTTAATAAGCTAGCACAAACCGTGTTGGATTTAGAGTTCCAAATACATCTATCAATATAGGAGAAAACAGAGTGAAACCTAAAAATTCAAACTGTTAGTAGAAACGAACGCTTCAACATAGAAGAATGAAATTTGGAGAACCAAGTTGGCTTAGTGTACTGATCATTACCTGTAAGTATCATCCAGTTTTGGTGAAAAAATACTTGTTGAGATTTCTGGAGATTCGTAATTTTAGGAAGCTTGGCAACCCCTTTCAATGAAAGTGTTTCTCGCCAGTCACTGCATAGGGCTACTTCAAGAGGAAAGAACACATAGATATAGAACGTGAAACTTCTTTATTTTGTCAAGTTTCAAGAAGCTAGCACAAACCGTGTTGGATTTAGAGTTCCAAATACATCTACCTATATAGGAGAAAACAGAGTGAAACCTAAAAATTCAAACTGTTACTGGAAATGAACGCTTCAACATAGAAGAACGAAATTTGGGGAACCAACTCGGCTTAGTGTACTGATCATTAACTGAAAGTATCATCCAGTTTGGGTGAAAAAATATTTGCTGTGATTTCTGGAGATTCGTAGTTTTTGGAAGCTTGACAACCCCTTTCTATGAAAGTGTTTCTCGCCAGTCACTGCTTAGGGCTACATCAAGAGGAAACAACACATAGATATAGAACGTGAAACTGCTTTATTTTGTCAAGTTTCAAGAAGCTAGCACAAACCGTGTTGGATTTACAGTTCCAAATCTATCTATCAATATAGGAGAAAACAGAGTGAAACCTAAAAATTCAAACTGTTACTGGAAATGAACGCTTCAACATAGAAGAACGAAATTTGGGGAACCAAGTCAGCTTAGTGTACTGATCATTACCTGAAAGTATCATCCAGGTTGGGTGCAGAAATATTTGCTGTGATTTCTGGAGATGCGTAGTTTTTGGAAGCTTGGCAACCCCTTTCTATGAAAGTGTTTCTCGCCAGTCACTGCTTAGGGCTACTTCAAGAGGAAACAAAACATAGAGATAGAATGTGAAACTGCTTTATTTTGTCAAGTTTCAAGAAGCTAGCACAAACCGTGTTGGATTTAGAGTTCCAAATACATCTATCAATATAGGAGAAAACAGAGTGAAACCTAAAAATTCAAACTGTTACTGGAAATGTACGCTTCAACATAGAAGAACGAAATTTGGGGAACCAAGTCGGCTTAGTGTACTGATCATTACCTGAAAGTATCATCCAGTTTGGGTGAAAAAGTACTTGCTGAGATTTCTGGAGATTCGTAATTTTTGGAAGCTTGGGAACCCTTTCCATGAAAGTGTTTCTCGCCAGTCACTGCTTAGGGCTACATCAAGAGGAAAAAAAACATAGAGAAAGAACGTGAAACTGCTTTATTTTGTCAAGTTTCAAGAAGCTAGCACAAACCGTGTTGTATTTAGAGTTCCAAATACATTTATCAATATAGGAGAAAACAGAGTGAAACCTAAAATTTAAACTGTTACTGGAAATGAACGCTTCACCATAGAAGAACGAAATTTGGGGAACCAAGTCGGCTTAGTGTACTGACCTTTACCTGAAAGTATCATCCAGTTTGGGTGAAAAAATATTTGCTGAGATTTCTGGAAATTCGTAATTTTTGGAAGCTTGGCAACCCCTTTCCATGAAAGTGTTTCTCGCAAGTCACTTCTTAGGGCTACATCAAGATGAAAAAAAACATGGAGATAGAATCTGAAACTACTTTATTGTGTCAAGTTTCAAGAAGCTAGCACAAACCGTGTTGGATTTAGAGTTCCAAATACATCTATCTATATAGGAGAAAACAGAGTGAAACCTAAAAATTCAAAGTGTTACTGGAAATGAACGCTTCAACATAGAAGAACGAAATTTGGGGAACCAAGTCGGCTTAGTGTACTGATCATTACCTGAAAGTATCATCCAGTTTGGGTGAAAAAATATTTGCTGAGATTTCTGGAGATTCGTAATTTTTGGAAGCTTGGCAACCCCTTTCTATGAAAGTGTTTCTCGCCAGTCACTGCTTAGGGCTACTTCAAGAGGAAACAAAACATAGAGATAGAACGTGAAACTGCTTTATTTTGTCAAGTTTCAAGAAGCTAGCACAAACCGTGTTGGATTTAGAGTTCCAAATACATCTATCAATATAGGAGAAAACAGAGTGAAACCTAAAAATTCAAACTGTTAGTAGAAACGAACGCTTCAACATAGAAGAATGAAATTTGGGGAACCAAGTTGGCTTATTGTACTGATCATTACTTGAAAGTATCATCCAGTTTGGGTGAAAAAATACTTGCTGAGATTTCTGGAGATTCGTAATTTTAGGAAGCTTGGCAACCCCTTTCCATGAAAGTGTTTCTCGCCAGTCACTGCTTAGGGCTACTTCAAGAGGAAACAACACATAGAGATAGAACTTGAAACTGCTTTATTTTGTCAAGTTTCAAGAAGCTAGCACAAACCGTGTTGGATTTAGAGTTCCAAATACATCTATCAATATAGGAGAAAACAGAGTGAAACCTAAAAATTCAAACTGTTACTGGAAATGAACGCTTCACCATTGAGGAACGAAATTTGGGGAACCAAGTTGGATTAGTGTACTGATCATTACCTGAAAGTATCATCCAGTTTGGGTGAAAAAATATTTGCTGAGATTTCTGGAGATTCGTAATTTTTGGAAGCTTGGCAACCCCTTTCTATGAAAGTGTTTCTCGCCAGTCACTGCTTAGGGCTACTTCAAGAGGAAACAAAACATAGAGATAGAACGTGAAACTGCTTTATTTTGTCAAGTTTCAATAAGCTAGCACAAACCGTGTTGGATTTAGAGTTCCAAATACATCTATCAATATAGGAGAAAACAGAGTGAAACCTAAAAATTCAAACTGTTAGTAGAAACGAACGCTTCAACATAGAAGAATGAAATTTGGAGAACCAAGTTGGCTTAGTGTACTGATCATTACCTGTAAGTATCATCCAGTTTTGGTGAAAAAATACTTGTTGAGATTTCTGGAGATTCGTAATTTTAGGAAGCTTGGCAACCCCTTTCAATGAAAGTGTTTCTCGCCAGTCACTGCATAGGGCTACTTCAAGAGGAAAGAACACATAGATATAGAACGTGAAACTGCTTTATTTTGTCAAGTTTCAAGAAGCTAGCACAAACCATGTTGGATTTAGAGTTCCAAATACATCTACCTATATAGGAGAAAACAGAGTGAAACCTAAAAATTCAAACTGTTACTGGAAATGAACGCTTCAACATAGAAGAACGAAATTTGGGGAACCAACTCGGCTTAGTGTACTGATCATTAACTGAAAGTATCATCCAGTTTGGGTGAAAAAATATTTGCTGTGATTTCTGGAGATTCGTAGTTTTTGGAAGCTTGACAACCCCTTTCTATGAAAGTGTTTCTCGCCAGTCACTGCTTAGGGCTACATCAAGAGGAAACAACACATAGATATAGAACGTGAAACTGCTTTTTTTTGTCAAGTTTCAAGAAGCTAGCACAAACCGTGTTGGATTTACAGTTCCAAATCTATCTATCAATATAGGAGAAAACAGAGTGAAACCTAAAAATTCAAACTGTTACTGGAAATGAACGCTTCAACATAGAAGAACGAAATTTGGGGAACCAAGTCAGCTTAGTGTACTGATCATTACCTGAAAGTATCATCCAGTTTGGGTGCAGAAATATTTGCTGTGATTTCTGGAGATGCGTAGTTTTTGGAAGCTTGGCAACCCCTTTCTATGAAAGTGTTTCTCGCCAGTCACTGCTTAGGGCTACTTCAAGAGGAAACAAAACATAGAGATAGAATCTGAAACTGCTTTATTTTGTCAAGTTTCAAGAAGCTAGCACAAACCGTGTTGGATTTAGAGTTCCAAATACATCTATCAATATAGGAGAAAACAGAGTGAAACCTAAAAATTCAAACTGTTACTGGAAATGTACGCTTCAACATAGAAGAACGAAATTTGGGGAACCAAGTCGGCTTAGTGTACTGATCATTACCTGAAAGTATCATCCAGTTGGGGTGAAAAAATATTTGCTGAGATTTCTGGAGATTCGTAATTTTTGGAAGCTTGGCAACCCCTTTCCATGAAAGTGTTTCTCGCCAGTCACTGCTTAGGGCTACATCAAGAGGAAAAAAAACATAGAGAAAGAACGTGAAACTGCTTTATTTTGTCAAGTTTCAAGAAGCTAGCACAAACCGTGTTGGATTTAGAGTTCCAAATACATTTATCAATATAGGAGAAAACAGAGTGAAACCTAAAAATTTAAACTGTTACTGGAAATGAACGCTTCACCATAGAAGAACGAAATTTGGGGAACCAAGTCGGCTTAGTGTACTGACCTTTACCTGAAAGTATCATCCAGTTTGGGTGAAAAAATATTTGCTGAGATTTCTGGAGATTCGTAATTTTTGGAAGCTTGGCAACCCCTTTCCATGAAAGTGTTTCTCGCCAGTCACTTCTTAGGGCTACATCAAGATAAAAAAAACATAGAGATAGAATCTGAAACTACTTTATTGTGTCAAGTTTCAAGAAGCTAGCACAAACCGTGTTGGATTTAGAGTTCCAAATACATCTATCTATATAGGAGAAAACAGAGTGAAACCTAAAAATTCAAACTGTTACTGGAAATGAACGCTTCAACATAGAAGAACGAGATTTGGGGAACCAAGTCGTCTTAGTGTACTGATCATTACCTGAAAGTATCATCCAGTTTGGGTGAAAAAATATTTGCTGAGATTTCTGGAGATTCGTAATTTTTGGAAGCTTGGCAACCCCTTTCTATGAAAGTGTTTCTCGCCAGTCACTGCTTAGGTCTACTTCAAGAGGAAACAAAACATAGAGATAGAACGTGAAACTGCTTTATTTTGTCAAGTTTCAATAAGCTAGCACAAACCGTGTTGGATTTAGAGTTCCAAATACATCTATCAATATAGGAGAAAACAGAGTGAAACCTAAAAATTCAAACTGTTAGTAGAAACGAACGCTTCAACATAGAAGAATGAAATTTGGAGAACCAAGTTGGCTTAGTGTACTGATCATTACCTGTAAGTATCATCCAGTTTTGGTGAAAAAATACTTGTTGAGATTTCTGGAGATTCGTAATTTTAGGAAGCTTGGCAACCCCTTTCCATGAAAGTGTTTCTCGCCAGTCACTGCATAGGGCTACTTCAAGAGGAAAGAACACATAGATATAGAACGTGAAACTGCTTTATTTTGTCAAGTTTCAAGAAGCTAGCACAAACCGTGTTGGATTTAGAGTTCCAAATACATCTATCTATATAGGAGAAAACAGAGTGAAACCTAAAAATTCACACTGTTACTGGAAATGAACGCTTCAACATAGAAGAACGAAATTTGGGGAACCAACTCGGCTTAGTGTACTGATCATTAACTGAAAGTATCATCCAGTTTGGGTGAAAAAATATTTGCTGTGATTTCTGGAGATTCGTAGTTTTTGGAAGCTTGACAACCCCTTTCTATGAAAGTGTTTCTCGCCAGTCACTGCTTAGGGCTACATCAGGAGGAAACAACACATAGATATAGAACGTGAAACTGCTTTATTTTGTCAAGTTTCAAGAAGCTAGCACAAACCGAGTTGGATTTACAGTTCCAAATCTATCTATCAATATAGGAGAAAACAGAGTGAAACCTAAAAATTCAAACTGTTACTGGAAATGAACGCTTCAACATAGAAGAACGAAATTTGGGGAACCAAGTCGGCTTAGTGTACTGATCATTACCTGAAAGTATCATCCAGTTTGGGTGCAGAAATATTTGCTGTGATTTCTGGAGATGCGTAGTTTTTGGAAGCTTGGCAACCCCTTTCTATGAAAGTGTTTCTCGCCAGTCACTGCTTAGGGCTACTTCAAGAGGAAACAAAACATAGAGATAGAACGTGAAACTGCTTTATTTTGTCAAGTTTCAAGAAGCTAGCACAAACCGTGTTGGATTTAGAGTTCCAAATACATCTATCTATATAGGAGAACACAGAGTGAAACCTAAAAATTCAAACTGTTACTGGAAATGAACGCTTCAACATAGAAGAACGAAATTTGGGGAACCAAGTCGGCTTAGTGTAGTGATCATTACCTGAAAGTATCATCTAGTTTGGGTGAAAAAATATTTGCTGAGATTTCTGGAGATTCGTAATTTTTGGAAGCTTGGCAACCCCTTTCCATGAAAGTGTTTCTCGCCAGTCACTTCTTAGGGCTACATCAAGATGAAAAAAAACCTGGAGATAGAATCTGAAACTACTTTATTGTGTCAAGTTTCAAGAAGCTAGCACAAACCGTGTTGGATTTAGAGTTCCAAATACATCTATCAATATAGGAGAAAACAGAGTGAAACCTAAAAATTCAAACTGTTACTGGAAATGAACGCTTTAACATAGAAGAACGAAATTTGGGGAACCAAGTTGGCTTAGTGTTCTGATCATTTCCTGAAAGTATCATCAAGTTTGGGTGAAAAAATATTTGCTGAGATTTCTGGTGATTCCTAATTTTTGGAAGCTTGGCAACCCCTTTCCATGAAAGTGTTTCTCGCCAGTCACTGCTTAGGGCTACTTCAAGAGGAAACAAAACTTAGAGATAGAACGTGAAACTGCTTTATTTTGTCAAGTTTCAAGAAGCTAGCACAAACCGTGTTGGATTTAGAGTTCCAAATACATCTATCAATATAAGAGAAAACAGAGTGAAACCTAAAAATTGAAACTGTTAGTAGAAACGAACGCTTCAACATAGAAGAATGAAATTTGGGGAACCAAGTTGGCTTATTGTACTGATCATTACTTGAAAGTATCATCCAGTTTGGGTGAAAAAATACTTGCTGAGATTTCTGGAGATTCGTAATTTTAGGAAGCTTGGCAACCCCTTTCCATGAAAGTGTTTCTCGCCAGTCACTGCTTAGGGCTACTTCAAGAGGAAACAACACATAGAGATAGAACGTGAAACTGCTTTATTTTGTCAAGTTTCAAGAAGCTAGCACAAACCGTGTTGGATTTAGAGTTCCAAATACATCTATCAATATAGGAGAAAACAGAGTGAAACCTAAAAATTCAAACTGTTACTGGAAATGAACGCTTCACCATTGAGGAACGAAATTTGGGGAACCAAGTTGGATTAGTGTACTGATCATTACCTGAAAGTATCATCCAGTTTGGGTGAAAAAATATTTGCTGAGATTTCTGGAGATTCGTAATTTTTGGAAGCTTGGCAACCCCTTTCCATGAAAGTGTTTCTCGACAGTCACTGCTTACGGCTACATCAAGAGTAAACAAAACATAGAGAAAGAACGTGAAACTGCTTTATTTTGT
This sequence comes from Spermophilus citellus, assembly GCF_964194105.1. Taxonomy (NCBI): domain Eukaryota; kingdom Metazoa; phylum Chordata; class Mammalia; order Rodentia; family Sciuridae; genus Spermophilus; species Spermophilus citellus. The sequence continues at coordinate 33,378,636 of NC_138191.1, read as the reverse complement.
CAAGTTTCAAGAAGCTAGCACAAACCGTGTTGGATTTAGAGTTCCAAATACATCTATCAATATAGGAGAAAACAGAGTGAAACCTAAAAATTCAAAATGTTAGTAGAAACGAACGCTTCACCATTGAGGAACGAAATTTGGGGAACCAAGTTGGCTTAGTGTACTGATCATTACCTGTAAGTATCATCCAGTTTTGGTGAAAAAATATTTGCTGAGATTTCTGGAGATTCGTAATTTTAGGAAGCTTGGCAACCCCTTTCTATGAAAGTGTTTCTCGCCAGTCACTGCTTAGGGCTACTTCAAGAGGAAACAACACATAGATATAGAACGTGAAACTGCTTTATTTTGTCAAGTTTCAAGAAGCTAGCACAAACCGTGTTGGATTTAGAGTTCCAAATACATCTACCTATATAGGAGAAAACAGAGTGAAACCTAAAAATTCAAACTGTTACTGGAAATGAACGCTTCAACATAGAAGAACGAAATTTGGGGAACCAACTCGGCTTAGTGTACTGATCATTAACTGAAAGTATCATCCAGTTTGGGTGAAAAAATATTTGCTGTGATTTCTGGAGATTCGTAGTTTTTGGAAGCTTGACAACCCCTTTCTATGAAAGTGTTTCTCGCCAGTCACTGCTTAGGGCTACATCAAGAGGAAACAACACATAGATATAGAACGTGAAACTGCTTTATTTTGTCAAGTTTCAAGAAGCTAGCACAAACCGTGTTGGATTTACAGTTCCAAATCTATCTATCAATATAGGAGAAAACAGAGTGAAACCTAAAAATTCAAACTGTTACTGGAAATGAACGCTTCAACATAGAAGAACGAAATTTGGGGAACCAAGTCAGCTTAGTGTACTGATCATTACCTGAAAGTATCATCCAGGTTGGGTGCAGAAATATTTGCTGTGATTTCTGGAGATGCGTAGTTTTTGGAAGCTTGGCAACCCCTTTCTATGAAAGTGTTTCTCGCCAGTCACTGCTTAGGGCTACTTCAAGAGGAAACAAAACATAGAGATAGAATGTGAAACTGCTTTATTTTGTCAAGTTTCAAGAAGCTAGCACAAACCGTGTTGGATTTAGAGTTCCAAATACATCTATCAATATAGGAGAAAACAGAGTGAAACCTAAAAATTCAAACTGTTACTGGAAATGTACGCTTCAACATAGAAGAACGAAATTTGGGGAACCAAGTCGGCTTAGTGTACTGATCATTACCTGAAAGTATCATCCAGTTTGGGTGAAAAAGTACTTGCTGAGATTTCTGGAGATTCGTAATTTTTGGAAGCTTGGGAACCCTTTCCATGAAAGTGTTTCTCGCCAGTCACTGCTTAGGGCTACATCAAGAGGAAAAAAAACATAGAGAAAGAACGTGAAACTGCTTTATTTTGTCAAGTTTCAAGAAGCTAGCACAAACCGTGTTGTATTTAGAGTTCCAAATACATTTATCAATATAGGAGAAAACAGAGTGAAACCTAAAAATTTAAACTGTTACTGGAAATGAACGCTTCACCATAGAAGAACGAAATTTGGGGAACCAAGTCGGCTTAGTGTACTGACCTTTACCTGAAAGTATCATCCAGTTTGGGTGAAAAAATATTTGCTGAGATTTCTGGAAATTCGTAATTTTTGGAAGCTTGGCAACCCCTTTCCATGAAAGTGTTTCTCGCAAGTCACTTCTTAGGGCTACATCAAGATGAAAAAAAACATGGAGATAGAATCTGAAACTACTTTATTGTGTCAAGTTTCAAGAAGCTAGCACAAACCGTGTTGGATTTAGAGTTCCAAATACATCTATCTATATAGGAGAAAACAGAGTGAAACCTAAAAATTCAAACTGTTACTGGAAATGAACGCTTCAACATAGAAGAACGAAATTTGGGGAACCAAGTCGGCTTAGTGTACTGATCATTACCTGAAAGTATCATCCAGTTTGGGTGAAAAAATATTTGCTGAGATTTCTGGAGATTCGTAATTTTTGGAAGCTTGGCATCCCCTTTCTATGAAAGTGTTTCTCGCCAGTCACTGCTTAGGGCTACTTCAAGAGGAAACAAAACATAGAGATAGAACGTGAAACTGCTTTATTTTGTCAAGTTTCAAGAAGCTAGCACAAACCGTGTTGGATTTAGAGTTCCAAATACATCTATCAATATAGGAGAAAACAGAGTGAAACCTAAAAATTCAAACTGTTAGTAGAAACGAACGCTTCAACATAGAAGAATGAAATTTGGGGAACCAAGTTGGCTTATTGTACTGATCATTACTTGAAAGTATCATCCAGTTTGGGTGAAAAAATACTTGCTGAGATTTCTGGAGATTCGTAATTTTAGGAAGCTTGGCAACCCCTTTCCATGAAAGTGTTTCTCGCCAGTCACTGCTTAGGGCTACTTCAAGAGGAAACAACACATAGAGATAGAACTTGAAACTGCTTTATTTTGTCAAGTTTCAAGAAGCTAGCACAAACCGTGTTGGATTTAGAGTTCCAAATACATCTATCAATATAGGAGAAAACAGAGTGAAACCTAAAAATTCAAACTGTTACTGGAAATGAACGCTTCACCATTGAGGAACGAAATTTGGGGAACCAAGTTGGATTAGTGTACTGATCATTACCTGAAAGTATCATCCATTTTGGGTGAAAAAATATTTGCTGAGATTTCTGGAGATTCGTAATTTTTGGAAGCTTGGCAACCCCTTTCTATGAAAGTGTTTCTCGCCAGTCACTGCTTAGGGCTACTTCAAGAGGAAACAAAACATAGAGATAGAACGTGAAACTGCTTTATTTTGTCAAGTTTCAATAAGCTAGCACAAACCGTGTTGGATTTAGAGTTCCAAATACATCTATCAATATAGGAGAAAACAGAGTGAAACCTAAAAATTCAAACTGTTAGTAGAAACGAACGCTTCAACATAGAAGAATGAAATTTGGAGAACCAAGTTGGCTTAGTGTACTGATCATTACCTGTAAGTATCATCCAGTTTTGGTGAAAAAATACTTGTTGAGATTTCTGGAGATTCGTAATTTTAGGAAGCTTGGCAACCCCTTTCAATGAAAGTGTTTCTCGCCAGTCACTGCATAGGGCTACTTCAAGAGGAAAGAACACATAGATATAGAACGTGAAACTGCTTTATTTTGTCAAGTTTCAAGAAGCTAGCACAAACCATGTTGGATTTAGAGTTCCAAATACATCTACCTATATAGGAGAAAACAGAGTGAAACCTAAAAATTCAAACTGTTACTGGAAATGAACGCTTCAACATAGAAGAACGAAATTTGGGGAACCAACTCGGCTTAGTGTACTGATCATTAACTGAAAGTATCATCCAGTTTGGGTGAAAAAATATTTGCTGTGATTTCTGGAGATTCGTAGTTTTTGGAAGCTTGACAACCCCTTTCTATGAAAGTGTTTCTCGCCAGTCACTGCTTAGGGCTACATCAAGAGGAAACAACACATAGATATAGAACGTGAAACTGCTTTATTTTGTCAAGTTTCAAGAAGCTAGCACAAACCGTGTTGGATTTACAGTTCCAAATCTATCTATCAATATAGGAGAAAACAGAGTGAAACCTAAAAATACAAACTGTTACTGGAAATGAACGCTTCAACATAGAAGAACGAAATTTGGGGAACCAAGTCAGCTTAGTGTACTGATCATTACCTGAAAGTATCATCCAGTTTGGGTGCAGAAATATTTGCTGTGATTTCTGGAGATGCGTAGTTTTTGGAAGCTTGGCAACCCCTTTCTATGAAAGTGTTTCTCGCCAGTCACTGCTTAGGGCTACTTCAAGAGGAAACAAAACATAGAGATAGAATCTGAAACTGCTTTATTTTGTCAAGTTTCAAGAAGCTAGCACAAACCGTGTTGGATTTAGAGTTCCAAATACATCTATCAATATAGGAGAAAACAGAGTGAAACCTAAAAATTCAAACTGTTACTGGAAATGTACGCTTCAACATAGAAGAACGAAATTTGGGGAACCAAGTCGGCTTAGTGTACTGATCATTACCTGAAAGTATCATCCAGTTTGGGTGAAAAAATATTTGCTGAGATTTCTGGAGATTCGTAATTTTTGGAAGCTTGGCAACCCCTTTCCATGAAAGTGTTTCTCGCCAGTCACTGCTTAGGGCTACATCAAGAGGAAAAAAAACATAGAGAAAGAACGTGAAACTGCTTTATTTTGTCAAGTTTCAAGAAGCTAGCACAAACCGTGTTGGATTTAGAGTTCCAAATACATTTATCAATATAGGAGAAAACAGAGTGAAACCTAAAAATTTAAACTGTTACTGGAAATGAACGCTTCACCATAGAAGAACGAAATTTGGGGAACCAAGTCGGCTTAGTGTACTGACCTTTACCTGAAAGTATCATCCAGTTTGGGTGAAAAAATATTTGCTGAGATTTCTGGAGATTCGTAATTTTTGGAAGCTTGGCAACCCCTTTCCATGAAAGTGTTTCTCGCCAGTCACTTCTTAGGGCTACATCAAGATAAAAAAAACATAGAGATAGAATCTGAAACTACTTTATTGTGTCAAGTTTCAAGAAGCTAGCACAAACCGTGTTGGATTTAGAGTTCCAAATACATCTATCTATATAGGAGAAAACAGAGTGAAACCTAAAAATTCAAACTGTTACTGGAAATGAACGCTTCAACATAGAAGAACGAGATTTGGGGAACCAAGTCGTCTTAGTGTACTGATCATTACCTGAAAGTATCATCCAGTTTGGGTGAAAAAATATTTGCTGAGATTTCTGGAGATTCGTAATTTTTGGAAGCTTGGCAACCCCTTTCTATGAAAGTGTTTCTCGCCAGTCACTGCTTAGGTCTACTTCAAGAGGAAACAAAACATAGAGATAGAACGTGAAACTGCTTTATTTTGTCAAGTTTCAATAAGCTAGCACAAACCGTGTTGGATTTAGAGTTCCAAATACATCTATCAATATAGGAGAAAACAGAGTGAAACCTAAAAATTCAAACTGTTAGTAGAAACGAACGCTTCAACATAGAAGAATGAAATTTGGAGAACCAAGTTGGCTTAGTGTACTGATCATTACCTGTAAGTATCATCCAGTTTTGGTGAAAAAATACTTGTTGAGATTTCTGGAGATTCGTAATTTTAGGAAGCTTGGCAACCCCTTTCCATGAAAGTGTTTCTCGCCAGTCACTGCATAGGGCTACTTCAAGAGGAAAGAACACATAGATATAGAACGTGAAACTGCTTTATTTTGTCAAGTTTCAAGAAGCTAGCACAAACCGTGTTGGATTTAGAGTTCCAAATACATCTATCTATATAGGAGAAAACAGAGTGAAACCTAAAAATTCAAACTGTTACTGGAAATGAACGCTTCAACATAGAAGAACGAAATTTGGGGAACCAACTCGGCTTAGTGTACTGATCATTAACTGAAAGTATCATCCAGTTTGGGTGAAAAAATATTTGCTGTGATTTCTGGAGATTCGTAGTTTTTGGAAGCTTGACAACCCCTTTCTATGAAAGTGTTTCTCGCCAGTCACTGCTTAGGGCTACATCAGGAGGAAACAACACATAGATATAGAACGTGAAACTGCTTTATTTTGTCAAGTTTCAAGAAGCTAGCACAAACCGTGTTGGATTTACAGTTCCAAATCTATCTATCAATATAGGAGAAAACAGAGTGAAACCTAAAAATTCAAACTGTTACTGGAAATGAATGCTTCAACATAGAAGAACGAAATTTGGGGAACCAAGTCGGCTTAGTGTACTGATCATTACCTGAAAGTATCATCCAGTTTGGGTGCAGAAATATTTGCTGTGATTTCTGGAGATGCGTAGTTTTTGGAAGCTTGGCAACCCCTTTCTATGAAAGTGTTTCTCGCCAGTCACTGCTTAGGGCTACTTCAAGAGGAAACAAAACATAGAGATAGAACGTGAAACTGCTTTATTTTGTCAAGTTTCAAGAAGCTAGCACAAACCGTGTTGGATTTAGAGTTCCAAATACATCTATCTATATAGGAGAACACAGAGTGAAACCTAAAAATTCAAACTGTTACTGGAAATGAACGCTTCAACATAGAAGAACGAAATTTGGGGAACCAAGTCGGCTTAGTGTAGTGATCATTACCTGAAAGTATCATCTAGTTTGGGTGAAAAAATATTTGCTGAGATTTCTGGAGATTCGTAATTTTTGGAAGCTTGGCAACCCCTTTCCATGAAAGTGTTTCTCGCCAGTCACTTCTTAGGGCTACATCAAGATGAAAAAAAACCTGGAGATAGAATCTGAAACTACTTTATTGTGTCAAGTTTCAAGAAGCTAGCACAAACCGTGTTGGATTTAGAGTTCCAAATACATCTATCAATATAGGAGAAAACAGAGTGAAACCTAAAAATTCAAACTGTTACTGGAAATGAACGCTTTAACATAGAAGAACGAAATTTGGGGAACCAAGTCGGCTTAGTGTTCTGATCATTTCCTGAAAGTATCATCAAGTTTGGGTGAAAAAATATTTGCTGAGATTTCTGGTGATTCCTAATTTTTGGAAGCTTGGCAACCCCTTTCCATGAAAGTGTTTCTCGCCAGTCACTGCTTAGGGCTACTTCAAGAGGAAACAAAACTTAGAGATAGAACGTGAAACTGCTTTATTTTGTCAAGTTTCAAGAAGCTAGCACAAACCGTGTTGGATTTAGAGTTCCAAATACATCTATCAATATAAGAGAAAACAGAGTGAAACCTAAAAATTGAAACTGTTAGTAGAAACGAACGCTTCAACATAGAAGAATGAAATTTGGGGAACCAAGTTGGCTTATTGTACTGATCATTACTTGAAAGTATCATCCAGTTTGGGTGAAAAAATACTTGCTGAGATTTCTGGAGATTCGTAATTTTAGGAAGCTTGGCAACCCCTTTCCATGAAAGTGTTTCTCGCCAGTCACTGCTTAGGGCTACTTCAAGAGGAAACAAAACTTAGAGATAGAACGTGAAACTGCTTTATTTTGTCAAGTTTCAAGAAGCTAGCACAAACCGTGTTGGATTTAGAGTTCCAAATACATCTATCAATATAGGAGAAAACAGAGTGAAACCTAAAAATTCAAACTGTTACTGGAAATGAACGCTTCACCATTGAGGAACGAAATTTGGGGAACCAAGTTGGATTAGTGTACTGATCATTACCTGAAAGTATCATCCAGTTTGGGTGAAAAAATATTTGCTGAGATTTCTGGAGATTCGTAATTTTTGGAAGCTTGGCAACCCCTTTCCATGAAAGTGTTTCTCGACAGTCACTGCTTACGGCTACATCAAGAGTAAACAAAACATAGAGATAGAACGTGAAACTGCTTTATTTTGTCAAGTTTCAAGAAGCTAGCACAAACCGTGTTGGATTTAGAGTTCCAAATACATCTATCAATATAGGAGAAAACAGAGTGAAACCTAAAAATTCAAAATGTTAGTAGAAACGAACGCTTCACCATTGAGGAACGAAATTTGGGGAACCAAGTTGGCTTAGTGTACTGATCATTACCTGTAAGTATCATCCAGTTTTGGTGAAAAAATACTTGCTGAGATTTCTGGAGATTCGTAATTTTAGGAAGCTTGGCAACCCCTTTCTATGAAAGTGTTTCTCGCCAGTCACTGCTTAGGGCTACTTCAAGAGGAAACAAAACATAGAGATAGAACGTGAAACTGCTTTATTTTGTCAAGTTTCAAGAAGCTAGCACAAACCGTGTTGGATTTAGAGTTCCAAATACATCTATCAATATAGGAGAAAACAGAGTGAAACCTAGAAATTCAAACTGTTACTGGAAATGTACGCTTCAACATAGAAGAACGAAATTTGGGGAACCAAGTCGGCTTAGTGTACTGATCATTACCTGAAAGTATCATCCAGTTTGGGTGAAAAAATATTTGCTGAGATTTCTGGAGATTCGTAATTTTAGGAAGCTTGGCAACCCCTTTCTATGAAAGTGTTTCTCGCCAGTCACTGCTTAGGGCTACTTCAAGAGGAAACAAAACATAGAGATAGAACGTGAAACTGCTTTATTTTGTCAAGTTTCAAGAAGCTAGCACAAACCGTGTTGGATTTAGAGTTCCAAATACATCTATCAATATAGGAGAAAACAGAGTGAAACCTAAAAATTCAAACTGTTACTGGAAATGTACGCTTCAACATAGAAGAACGAAATTTGGGGAACCAAGTCGGCTTAGTGTACTGATCATTACCTGAAAGTATCATCCAGTTTGGGTGAAAAAATATTTGCTGAGATTTCTGGAGATTCGTAATTTTTGGAAGCTTGGCAACCCCTTTCCATGAAAGTGTTTCTCGCCAGTCACTGCTTAGGGCTACATCAAGAGGAAAAAAAACATAGAGAAAGAACGTGAAACTGCTTTATTTTGTCAAGTTTCAAGAAGCTAGCACAAACCGTGTTGGATTTAGAGTTCCAAATACATTTATCAATATAGGAGAAAACAGAGTGAAACCTAAAAATTTAAACTGTTACTGGAAATGAACGCTTCACCATAGAAGAACGAAATTTGGGGAACCAAGTCGGCTTAGTGTACTGACCTTTACCTGAAAGTATCATCCAGTTTGGGTGAAAAAATATTTGCTGAGATTTCTGGAGATTCGTAATTTTTGGAAGCTTGGCAACCCCTTTCCATGAAAGTGTTTCTCGCCAGTCACTTCTTAGGGCTACATCAAGATGAAAAAAAACATGGAGATAGAATCTGAAACTACTTTATTGTGTCAAGTTTCAAGAAGCTAGCACAAACCGTGTTGGATTTAGAGTTCCAAATACATCTATGTATATAGGAGAAAACAGAGTGAAACCTAAAAATTCAAACTGTTACTGGAAATGAACGCTTCAACATAGAAGAACGAAATTTGGGGAACCAAGTCGGCTTAGTGTACTGATCATTACCTGAAAGTATCATCCAGTTTGGGTGAAAAAATATTTGCTGAGATTTCTGGAGATTCGTAATTTTTGGAAGCTTGGCAACCCCTTTCTATGAAAGTGTTTCTCGCCAGTCACTGCTTAGGGCTACTTCAAGAGGAAACAAAACATAGAGATAGAACGTGAAACTGCTTTATTTTGTCAAGTTTCAATAAGCTAGCACAAACCGTGTTGGATTTAGAGTTCCAAATACATCTATCAATATAGGAGAAAACAGAGTGAAACCTAAAAATTCAAACTGTTAGTAGAAACGAACGCTTCAACATAGAAGAATGAAATTTGGAGAACCAAGTTGGCTTAGTGTACTGATCATTACCTGTAAGTATCATCCAGTTTTGCTGAAAAAATACTTGTTGAGATTTCTGGAGATTCGTAATTTTAGGAAGCTTGGCAACCCCTTTCCATGAAAGTGTTTCTCGCCAGTCACTGCATAGGGCTACTTCAAGAGGAAAGAACACATAGATATAGAACGTGAAACTGCTTTATTTTGTCAAGTTTCAAGAAGCTAGCACAAACCGTGTTGGATTTAGAGTTCCAAATACATCTATCTATATAGGAGAAAACAGAGTGAAACCTAAAAATTCAAACTGTTACTGGAAATGAACGCTTCAACATAGAAGAACGAAATTTGGGGAACCAACTCGGCTTAGTGTACTGATCATTAACTGAAAGTATCATCCAGTTTGGGTGAAAAAATATTTGCTGTGATTTCTGGAGATTCGTAGTTTTTGGAAGCTTGACAACACCTTTCTATGAAAGTGTTTCTCGCCAGTCACTGCTTAGGGCTACATCAGGAGGAAACAACACATAGATATAGAACGTGAAACTGCTTTATTTTGTCAAGTTTCAAGAAGCTAGCACAAACCGTGTTGGATTTACAGTTCCAAATCTATCTATCAATATAGGAGAAAATAGAGTGAAACCTAAAAATTCAAACTGTTTCTGGAAATGAACGCTTCAACATAGAAGAACGAAATTTGGGGAACCAAGTCGGCTTAGTGTACTGATCATTACCTGAAAGTATCATCCAGTTTGGGTGCAGAAATATTTGCTGTGATTTCTGGAGATGCGTAGTTTTTGGAACCTTGGCAACCCCTTTCTATGAAAGTGTTTCTCGCCAGTCACTGCTTAGGGCTACTTCAAGAGGAAACAAAACATAGAGATAGAACGTGAAACTGCTTTATTTTGTCAAGTTTCAAGAAGCTAGCACAAACAGTGTTGGATTTAGAGTTCCAAATACATCTATCAATATAGGAGAAAACAGAGTGAAACCTAAAAATTCAAACTCTTACTGGAAATGAACGCTTCAACATAGAAGAACGAAATTTGGGGAACCAAGTCGGCTTAGTGTACTGATCATTACCTGAAAGTATCATCCAGTTTGGGTGAAAAAATATTTGCTGAGATTTCTGGAGATTCGTAATTTTTGGAAGCTTGGCAACCCCTTTCCATGTAAGTGTTTCTCGCCAGTCACTGCTTAGGGCTACATCAAGAGGAAAAAAAACATAGAGATAGAACGTGAAACTGCTTTATTTTGTCAAGTTTCAAGAAGCTAGCACAAACCGTGTTGGATTTAGAGTTCCAAATACATTTATCAATATAGGAGAAAACAGAGTGAAACCTAAAAATTTAAACTGTTACTGGAAATGAACGCTTCACCATAGAAGAACGAAATTTGGGGAACCAAGTCGGCTTAGTGTACTGACCATTACCTGAAAGTATCATCCAGTTTGGGTGAAAAAATATTTCCTGAGATTTCTGGAGATTCGTAATTTTTGGAAGCTTGGCAACCCCTTTCCATGAAAGTGTTTCTCGCCAGTCACTTCTTAGGGCTACATCAAGATGAAAAAAAACATGTAGATAGAATCTGAAACTACTTTATTTTGTCAAGTTTCAAGAAGCTAGCACAAACCGTGTTGGATTTAGAGTTCCAAATACATCTATCTATATAGGAGAAAACAGAGTGAAACCTAAAAATTCAAACTGTTACTGGAAATGAACGCTTCAACATAGAAGAACGAAATTTGGGGAACCAAGTCGGCTTAGTGTACTGATCATTACCTGAAAGTATCATCCAGTTTGGGTGAAAAAATATTTGCTGAGATTTCTGGAGATTCGTAATTTTTGGAAGCTTGGCAACCCCTTTCCATGAAAGTGTTTCTCGCCAGTCACTTCTTAGGGCTACATCAAGATGAAAAAAAACATGGAGATAGAATCTGAAACTACTTTATTGTGTCAAGTTTCAAGAAGCTAGCACAAACCGTGTTGGATTTAGAGTTCCAAATACATCTATCTATATAGGAGAAAACAGAGTGAAACCTAAAAATTCAAACTGTTACTGGAAATGAACGCTTCAACATAGAAGAACGAAATTTGGGGAACCAAGTCGGCTTAGTGTACTGATCATTACCTGAAAGTATCATCCAGTTTGGGTGAAAAAATATTTGCTGAGATTTCTGGAGATTCGTAATTTTTGGAAGCTTGGCAACCCCTTTCTATGAAAGTGTTTCTCGCCAGTCACTGCTTAGGGCTACTTCAAGAGGAAACAAAACATAGAGATAGAACGTGAAACTGCTTTATTTTGTCAAGTTTCAATAAGCTAGCACAAACAGTGTTGGATTTAGAGTTCCAAATACATCTATCAATATAGGAGAAAACAGAGTGAAACCTAAAAATTCAAACTGTTAGTAGAAACGAACGCTTCAACATAGAAGAATGAAATTTGGAGAACCAAGTTGGCTTAGTGTACTGATCATTACCTGTAAGTATCATCCAGTTTTGGTGAAAAAATACTTGTTGAGATTTCTGGAGATTCGTAATTTTAGGAAGCTTGGCAACCCCTTTCCATGAAAGTGTTTCTCGCCAGTCACTGCATAGGGCTACTTCAAGTGGAAAGAACACATAGATATAGAACGTGAAACTGCTTTATTTTGTCAAGTTTCAAGAAGCTAGCACAAACCGTGTTGGATTTAGAGTTCCAAATACATCTATCTATATAGGAGAAAACAGAGTGAAACCTAAAAATTCAAACTGTTACTGGAAATGAACGCTTCAACATAGAAGAACGAAATTTGGGGAACCAACTCGGCTTAGTGTACTGATCATTAACTGAAAGTATCATCCAGTTTGGGTGAAAAAATATTTGCTGTGATTTCTGGAGATTCGTAGTTTTTGGAAGCTTGACAACCCCTTTCTATGAACGTGTTTCTCGCCAGTCACTGCTTAGGGCTACATCAGGAGGAAACAACACATAGATATAGAACGTGAAACTGCTTTATTTTGTCAAGTTTCAAGAAGCTAGCACAAACCGTGTTGGATTTACAGTTCCAAATCTATCTATCAATATAGGAGAAAACAGAGTGAAACCTAAAAATTCAAACTGTTACTGGAAATGAACGCTTCAACATAGAAGAACGAAATTTGGGGAACCAAGTCGGCTTAGTGTACTGATCATTACCTGAAAGTATCATCCAGTTTGGGTGCAGAAATATTTGCTGTGATTTCTGGAGATGCGTAGTTTTTGGAAGCTTGGCAACCCCTTTCTATGAAAGTGTTTCTCACCAGTCACTGCTTAGGGCTACTTCAAGAGGAAACAAAACATAGAGATAGAACGTGAAACTGCTTTATTTTGTCAAGTTTCAAGAAGCTAGCACAAACCGTGTTGGATTTAGAGTTCCAAATACATCTATCAATATAGGAGAAAACAGAGTGAAACCTAAAAATTCAAACTGTTTCTGGAAATGAACGCTTCAACATAGAAGAACGAAATTTGGGGAACCAAGTCGGCTTAGTGTACTGATCATTACCTGAAAGTATCATCCAGTTTGGGTGCAGAAATATTTGCTGTGATTTCTCCAGATGCGTAGTTTTTGGAACCTTGGCAACCCCTTTCTATGAAAGTGTTTCTCGCCAGTCACTGCTTAGGGCTACTTCAAGAGGAAACAAAACATAGAGATAGAACGTGAAACTGCTTTATTTTGTCAAGTTTCAAGAAGCTAGCACAAACCGTGTTGGATTTAGAGTTCCAAATACATCTATCAATATAGGAGAAAACAGAGTGAAACCTAAAAATTCAAACTCTTACTGGAAATGAACGCTTCAACATAGAAGAACGAAATTTGGGGAACCAAGTCGGCTTAGTGTACTGATCATTACCTGAAAGTATCATCCAGTTTGGGTGAAAAAATATTTGCTGAGATTTCTGGAGATTCGTAATTTTTGGAAGCTTGGCAACCCCTTTCCATGAAAGTGTTTCTCGCCAGTCACTGCTTAGGGCTACATCAAGAGGAAAAAAAACATAGAGATAGAACGTGAAACTGCTTTATTTTGTCAAGTTTCAAGAAGCTAGCACAAACCGTGTTGGATTTAGAGTTCCAAATACATTTATCAATATAGGAGAAAACAGAGTGAAACCTAAAAATTTAAACTGTTACTGGAAATGAACGCTTCACCATAGAAGAACGAAATTTGGGGAACCAAGTCGGCTTAGTGTACTGACCATTACCTGAAAGTATCATCCAGTTTGGGTGAAAAAATATTTCCTGAGATTTCTGGAGATTCGTAATTTTTGGAAGCTTGGCAACCCCTTTCCATGAAAGTGTTTCTCGCCAGTCACTTCTTAGGGCTACATCAAGATGAAAAAAAACATGGAGATAGAATCTGAAACTACTTTATTTTGTCAAGTTTCAAGAAGCTAGCACAAACCGTGTTGGATTTAGAGTTCCAAATACATCTATCTATATAGGAGAAAACAGAGTGAAACCTAAAAATTCAAACTGTTACTGGAAATGAACGCTTCAACATAGAAGAACGAAATTTGGGGAACCAAGTCGGCTTAGTGTACTGATCATTACCTGAAAGTATCATCCAGTTTGGGTGAAAAAATATTTGCTGAGATTTCTGGAGATTCGTAATTTTTGGAAGCTTGGCAACCCCTTTCCATGAAAGTGTTTCTCGCCAGTCACTTCTTAGGGCTACATCAAGATGAAAAAAAACATGGAGATAGAATCTGAAACTACTTTATTGTGTCAAGTTTCAAGAAGCTAGCACAAACCGTGTTGGATTTAGAGTTCCAAATACATCTATCTATATAGGAGAAAACAGAGTGAAACCTAAAAATTCAAACTGTTACTGGAAATGAACGCTTCAACATAGAAGAACGAAATTTGGGGAACCAAGTCGGCTTAGTGTACTGATCATTACCTGAAAGTATCATCCAGTTTGGGTGAAAAAATATTTGCTGAGATTTCTGGAGATTCGTAATTTTTGGAAGCTTGGCAACCCCTTTCTATGAAAGTGTTTCTCGCCAGTCACTGCTTAGGGCTACTTCAAGAGGAAACAAAACATAGAGATAGAACGTGAAACTGCTTTATTTTGTCAAGTTTCAATAAGCTAGCACAAACAGTGTTGGATTTAGAGTTCCAAATACATCTATCAATATAGGAGAAAACAGAGTGAAACCTAAAAATTCAAACTGTTAGTAGAAACGAACGCTTCAACATAGAAGAATGAAATTTGGAGAACCAAGTTGGCTTAGTGTACTGATCATTACCTGTAAGTATCATCCAGTTTTGGTGAAAAAATACTTGTTGAGATTTCTGGAGATTCGTAATTTTAGGAAGCTTGGCAACCCCTTTCCATGAAAGTGTTTCTCGCCAGTCACTGCATAGGGCTACTTCAAGTGGAAAGAACACATAGATATAGAACGTGAAACTGCTTTATTTTGTCAAGTTTCAAGAAGCTAGCACAAACCGTGTTGGATTTAGAGTTCCAAATACATCTATCTATATAGGAGAAAACAGAGTGAAACCTAAAAATTCAAACTGTTACTGGAAATGAACGCTTCAACATAGAAGAACGAAATTTGGGGAACCAACTCGGCTTAGTGTACTGATCATTAACTGAAAGTATCATCCAGTTTGGGTGAAAAAATATTTGCTGTGATTTCTGGAGATTCGTAGTTTTTGGAAGCTTGACAACCCCTTTCTATGAACGTGTTTCTCGCCAGTCACTGCTTAGGGCTACATCAGGAGGAAACAACACATAGATATAGAACGTGAAACTGCTTTATTTTGTCAAGTTTCAAGAAGCTAGCACAAACCGTGTTGGATTTACAGTTCCAAATCTATCTATCAATATAGGAGAAAACAGAGTGAAACCTAAAAATTCAAACTGTTACTGGAAATGAACGCTTCAACATAGAAGAACGAAATTTGGGGAACCAAGTCGGCTTAGTGTACTGATCATTACCTGAAAGTATCATCCAGTTTGGGTGCAGAAATATTTGCTGTGATTTCTGGAGATGCGTAGTTTTTGGAAGCTTGGCAACCCCTTTCTATGAAAGTGTTTCTCACCAGTCACTGCTTAGGGCTACTTCAAGAGGAAACAAAACATAGAGATAGAACGTGAAACTGCTTTATTTTGTCAAGTTTCAAGAAGCTAGCACAAACCGTGTTGGATTTAGAGTTCCAAATACATCTATCAATATAGGAGAAAACAGAGTGAAACCTAAAAATTCAAACTGTTACTGGAAATGTACGCTTCAACATAGAAGAACGAAATTTGGGGAACCAAGTCGGCTTAGTGTACTGATCATTACCTGAAAGTATCATCCAGTTTGGGTGCAGAAATATTTGCTGTGATTTCTCCAGATGCGTAGTTTTTGGAACCTTGGCAACCCCTTTCTATGAAAGTGTTTCTCGCCAGTCACTGCTTAGGGCTACTTCAAGAGGAAACAAAACATAGAGATAGAACGTGAAACTGCTTTATTTTGTCAAGTTTCAAGAAGCTAGCACAAACCGTGTTGGATTTAGAGTTCCAAATACATCTATCAATATAGGAGAAAACAGAGTGAAACCTAAAAATTCAAACTCTTACTGGAAATGAACGCTTCAACATAGAAGAACGAAATTTGGGGAACCAAGTCGGCTTAGTGTACTGATCATTACCTGAAAGTATCATCCAGTTTGGGTGAAAAAATATTTGCTGAGATTTCTGGAGATTCGTAATTTTTGGAAGCTTGGCAACCCCTTTCCATGAAAGTGTTTCTCGCCAGTCACTGCTTAGGGCTACATCAAGAGGAAAAAAAACATAGAGATAGAACGTGAAACTGCTTTATTTTGTCAAGTTTCAAGAAGCTAGCACAAACCGTGTTGGATTTAGAGTTCCAAATACATTTATCAATATAGGAGAAAACAGAGTGAAACCTAAAAATTTAAACTGTTACTGGAAATGAACGCTTCACCATAGAAGAACGAAATTTGGGGAACCAAGTCGGCTTAGTGTACTGACCATTACCTGAAAGTATCATCCAGTTTGGGTGAAAAAATATTTCCTGAGATTTCTGGAGATTCGTAATTTTTGGAAGCTTGGCAACCCCTTTCCATGAAAGTGTTTCTCGCCAGTCACTTCTTAGGGCTACATCAAGATGAAAAAAAACATGGAGATAGAATCTGAAACTACTTTATTTTGTCAAGTTTCAAGAAGCTAGCACAAACCGTGTTGGATTTAGAGTTCCAAATACATCTATCTATATAGGAGAAAACAGAGTGAAACCTAAAAATTCAAACTGTTACTGGAAATGAACGCTTCAACATAGAAGAACGAAATTTGGGGAACCAAGTCGGCTTAGTGTACTGATCATTACCTGAAAGTATCATCCAGTTTGGGTGAAAAAATATTTGCTGAGATTTCTGGAGATTCGTAATTTTTGGAAGCTTGGCAACCCCTTTCCATGAAAGTGTTTCTCGCCAGTCACTTCTTAGGGCTACATCAAGATGAAAAAAAACATGGAGATAGAATCTGAAACTACTTTATTGTGTCAAGTTTCAAGAAGCTAGCACAAACCGTGTTGGATTTAGAGTTCCAAATACATCTATCTATATAGGAGAAAACAGAGTGAAACCTAAAAATTCAAACTGTTACTGGAAATGAACGCTTCAACATAGAAGAACGAAATTTGGGGAACCAAGTCGGCTTAGTGTACTGATCATTACCTGAAAGTATCATCCAGTTTGGGTGAAAAAATATTTGCTGAGATTTCTGGAGATTCGTAATTTTTGGAAGCTTGGCAACCCCTTTCTATGAAAGTGTTTCTCGCCAGTCACTGCTTAGGGCTACTTCAAGAGGAAACAAAACATAGAGATAGAACGTGAAACTGCTTTATTTTGTCAAGTTTCAATAAGCTAGCACAAACAGTGTTGGATTTAGAGTTCCAAATACATCTATCAATATAGGAGAAAACAGAGTGAAACCTAAAAATTCAAACAGTTAGTAGAAACGAACGCTTCAACATAGAAGAATGAAATTTGGAGAACCAAGTTGGCTTAGTGTACTGATCATTACCTGTAAGTATCATCCAGTTTTGGTGAAAAAATACTTGTTGAGATTTCTGGAGATTCGTAATTTTAGGAAGCTTGGCAACCCCTTTCCATGAAAGTGTTTCTCGCCAGTCACTGCATAGGGCTACTTCAAGTGGAAAGAACACATAGATATAGAACGTGAAACTGCTTTATTTTGTCAAGTTTCAAGAAGCTAGCACAAACCGTGTTGGATTTAGAGTTCCAAATACATCTATCTATATAGGAGAAAACAGAGTGAAACCTAAAAATTCAAACTGTTACTGGAAATGAACGCTTCAACATAGAAGAACGAAATTTGGGGAACCAACTCGGCTTAGTGTACTGATCATTAACTGAAAGTATCATCCAGTTTGGGTGAAAAAATATTTGCTGTGATTTCTGGAGATTCGTAGTTTTTGGAAGCTTGACAACCCCTTTCTATGAACGTGTTTCTCGCTAGTCACTGCTTAGGGCTACATCAGGAGGAAACAACACATAGATATAGAACGTGAAACTGCTTTATTTTGTCAAGTTTCAAGAAGCTAGCACAAACCGTGTTGGATTTACAGTTCCAAATCTATCTATCAATATAGGAGAAAACAGAGTGAAACCTAAAAATTCAAACTGTTACTGGAAATGAACGCTTCAACATAGAAGAACGAAATTTGGGGAACCAAGTCGGCTTAGTGTACTGATCATTACCTGAAAGTATCATCCAGTTTGGGTGCAGAAATATTTGCTGTGATTTCTGGAGATGCGTAGTTTTTGGAAGCTTGGCAACCCCTTTCTATGAAAGTGTTTCTCACCAGTCACTGCTTAGGGCTACTTCAAGAGGAAACAAAACATAGAGATAGAACGTGAAACTGCTTTATTTTGTCAAGTTTCAAGAAGCTAGCACAAACCGTGTTGGATTTAGAGTTCCAAATACATCTATCAATATAGGAGAAAACAGAGTGAAACCTAAAAATTCAAACTGTTACTGGAAATGTACGCTTCAACATAGAAGAACGAAATTTGGGGAACCAAGTCGGCTTAGTGTACTGATCATTACCTGAAAGTATCATCCAGTTTGGGTGCAGAAATATTTGCTGTGATTTCTCCAGATGCGTAGTTTTTGGAACCTTGGCAACCCCTTTCTATGAAAGTGTTTCTCGCCAGTCACTGCTTAGGGCTACTTCAAGAGGAAACAAAACATAGAGATAGAACGTGAAACTGCTTTATTTTGTCAAGTTTCAAGAAGCTAGCACAAACCGTGTTGGATTTAGAGTTCCAAATACATCTATCAATATAGGAGAAAACAGAGTGAAACCTAAAAATTCAAACTCTTACTGGAAATGAACGCTTCAACATAGAAGAACGAAATTTGGGGAACCAAGTCGGCTTAGTGTACTGATCATTACCTGAAAGTATCATCCAGTTTGGGTGAAAAAATATTTGCTGAGATTTCTGGAGATTCGTAATTTTTGGAAGCTTGGCAACCCCTTTCCATGAAAGTGTTTCTCGCCAGTCACTGCTTAGGGCTACATCAAGAGGAAAAAAAACATAGAGATAGAACGTGAAACTGCTTTATTTTGTCAAGTTTCAAGAAGCTAGCACAAACCGTGTTGGATTTAGAGTTCCAAATACATTTATCAATATAGGAGAAAACAGAGTGAAACCTAAAAATTTAAACTGTTACTGGAAATGAACGCTTCACCATAGAAGAACGAAATTTGGGGAACCAAGTCGGCTTAGTGTACTGACCATTACCTGAAAGTATCATCCAGTTTGGGTGAAAAAATATTTCCTGAGATTTCTGGAGATTCGTAATTTTTGGAAGCTTGGCAACCCCTTTCCATGAAAGTGTTTCTCGCCAGTCACTTCTTAGGGCTACATCAAGATGAAAAAAAACATGGAGATAGAATCTGAAACTACTTTATTTTGTCAAGTTTCAAGAAGCTAGCACAAACCGTGTTGGATTTAGAGTTCCAAATACATCTATCTATATAGGAGAAAACAGAGTGAAACCTAAAAATTCAAACTGTTACTGGAAATGAACGCTTCAACATAGAAGAACGAAATTTGGGGAACCAAGTCGGCTTAGTGTACTGATCATTACCTGAAAGTATCATCCAGTTTGGGTGAAAAAATATTTGCTGAGATTTCTGGAGATTCGTAATTTTTGGAAGCTTGGCAACCCCTTTCCATGAAAGTGTTTCTCGCCAGTCACTTCTTAGGGCTACATCAAGATGAAAAAAAACATGGAGATAGAATCTGAAACTACTTTATTGTGTCAAGTTTCAAGAAGCTAGCACAAACCGTGTTGGATTTAGAGTTCCAAATACATCTATCTATATAGGAGAAAACAGAGTGAAACCTAAAAATTCAAACTGTTACTGGAAATGAACGCTTCAACATAGAAGAACGAAATTTGGGGAACCAAGTCGGCTTAGTGTACTGATCATTACCTGAAAGTATCATCCAGTTTGGGTGAAAAAATATTTGCTGAGATTTCTGGAGATTCGTAATTTTTGGAAGCTTGGCAACCCCTTTCTATGAAAGTGTTTCTCGCCAGTCACTGCTTAGGGCTACTTCAAGAGGAAACAAAACATAGAGATAGAACGTGAAACTGCTTTATTTTGTCAAGTTTCAATAAGCTAGCACAAACAGTGTTGGATTTAGAGTTCCAAATACATCTATCAATATAGGAGAAAACAGAGTGAAACCTAAAAATTCAAACTGTTAGTAGAAACGAACGCTTCAACATAGAAGAATGAAATTTGGAGAACCAAGTTGGCTTAGTGTACTGATCATTACCTGTAAGTATCATCCAGTTTTGGTGAAAAAATACTTGTTGAGATTTCTGGAGATTCGTAATTTTAGGAAGCTTGGCAACCCCTTTCCATGAAAGTGTTTCTCGCCAGTCACTGCATAGGGCTACTTCAAGTGGAAAGAACACATAGATATAGAACGTGAAACTGCTTTATTTTGTCAAGTTTCAAGAAGCTAGCACAAACCGTGTTGGATTTAGAGTTCCAAATACATCTATCTATATAGGAGAAAACAGAGTGAAACCTAAAAATTCAAACTGTTACTGGAAATGAACGCTTCAACATAGAAGAACGAAATTTGGGGAACCAACTCGGCTTAGTGTACTGATCATTAACTGAAAGTATCATCCAGTTTGGGTGAAAAAATATTTGCTGTGATTTCTGGAGATTCGTAGTTTTTGGAAGCTTGACAACCCCTTTCTATGAACGTGTTTCTCGCCAGTCACTGCTTAGGGCTACATCAGGAGGAAACAACACATAGATATAGAACGTGAAACTGCTTTATTTTGTCAAGTTTCAAGAAGCTAGCACAAACCGTGTTGGATTTACAGTTCCAAATCTATCTATCAATATAGGAGAAAACAGAGTGAAACCTAAAAATTCAAACTGTTACTGGAAATGAACGCTTCAACATAGAAGAACGAAATTTGGGGAACCAAGTCGGCTTAGTGTACTGATCATTACCTGAAAGTATCATCCAGTTTGGGTGCAGAAATATTTGCTGTGATTTCTGGAGATGCGTAGTTTTTGGAAGCTTGGCAACCCCTTTCTATGAAAGTGTTTCTCACCAGTCACTGCTTAGGGCTACTTCAAGAGGAAACAAAACATAGAGATAGAACGTGAAACTGCTTTATTTTGTCAAGTTTCAAGAAGCTAGCACAAACCGTGTTGGATTTAGAGTTCCAAATACATCTATCAATATAGGAGAAAACAGAGTGAAACCTAAAAATTCAAACTGTTACTGGAAATGTACGCTTCAACATAGAAGAACGAAATTTGGGGAACCAAGTCGGCTTAGTGTACTGATCATTACCTGAAAGTATCATCCAGTTTGGGTGAAAAAATATTTGCTGAGATTTCTGGAGATTCGTAATTTTTGGAAGCTTGGCAACCCCTTTCCATGAAAGTGTTTCTCGCCAGTCACTGCTTAGGGCTACATCAAGAGGAAAAAAAACATAGAGAAAGAACGTGAAACTGCTTTATTTTGTCAAGTTTCAAGAAGCTAGCACAAACCGTGTTGGATTTAGAGTTCCAAATACATTTATCAATATAGGAGAAAACAGAGTGAAACCTAAAAATTTAAACTGTTACTGGAAATGAACGCTTCACCATAGAAGAACGAAATTTGGGGAACCAAGTCGGCTTAGTGTACTGACCATTACCTGAAAGTATCATCCAGTTTGGGTGAAAAAATATTTGCTGAGATTTCTGGAGATTCGTAATTTTTGGAAGCTTGGCAACCCCTTTCCATGAAAGTGTTTCTCGCCAGTCACTTCTGAGGGCTACATCAAGATGAAAAAAAACATGGAGATAGAATCTGAAACTACTTTATTGTGTCAAGTTTCAAGAAGCTAGCACAAACCGTGTTGGATTTAGAGTTCCAAATACATCTATCTATATAGGAGAAAACAGAGTGAAACCTAAAAATTCAAACTGTTACTGGAAATGAACGCTTCAACATAGAAGAACGAAATTTGGGGAACCAAGTCGGCTTAGTGTACTGATCATTACCAGAAAGTATCATCCAGTTTGGGTGAAAAAATATTTGCTGAGATTTCTGGAGATTCGTAATTTTTGGAAGCTTGGCAACCCCTTTCCATGAAAGTGTTTCTCGCCAGTCACTTCTTAGGGCTACATCAAGATGAAAAAAAACATGGAGATAGAATCTGAAACTACTTTATTGTGTCAAGTTTCAAGAAGCTAGCACAAACCGTGTTGGATTTAGAGTTCCAAATACATCTATCAATATAGGAGAAAACAGAGTGAAACCTAAAAATTCAAACTGTTACTGGAAATGAACGCTTTAACATAGAAGAACGAAATTTGGGGAACCAAGTCGGCTTAGTGTTCTGATCATTTCCTGAAAGTATCATCAAGTTTGGGTGAAAAAATATTTGCTGAGATTTCTGGAGATTCGTAATTTTTGGAAGCTTGGCAACCCCTTTCCATGAAAGTGTTTCTCGCCAGTCACTGCTTAGGGCTACTTCAAGAGGAAACAAAACTTAGAGATAGAACGTGAAACTGCTTTATTTTGTGAAGTTTCAAGAAGCTAGCACAAACCGTGTTGGATTTAGAGTTCCAAATACATCTATCAATATAGGAGAAAACAGAGTGAACCCTAAAAATTGAAACTGTTAGTAGAAACGAACGCTTCAACATAGAAGAATGAAATTTGGGGAACCAAGTTGGCTTATTGTACTGATCATTACTTGAAAGTATCATCCAGTTTGGGTGAAAAAATACTTGCTGAGATTTCTGGAGATTCGTAATTTTAGGAAGCTTGGCAACCCCTTTCCATGAAAGTGTTTCTCGCCAGTCACTGCTTAGGGCTACTTCAAGAGGAAACAACACATAGAGATAGAACGTGAAACTGCTTTATTTTGTCAAGTTTCAAGAAGCTAGCACAAACCGTGTTGGATTTAGAGTTCCAAATACATCTATCAATATAGGAGAAAACAGAGTGAAACCTAAAAATTCAAACTGTTACTGGAAATGAACGCTTCACCATTGAGGAACAAAATTTGGGGAACCAAGTTGGATTAGTGTACTGATCATTACCTGAAAGTATCATCCAGTTTTGGTGAAAAAATACTTGCTGAGATTTCTGGAGATTCGTAATTTTAGGAAGCTTGGCAACCCCTTTCCATGAAAGTGTTTCTCGCCAGTCACTGCATAGGGCTACTTCAAGAGGAAAGAACACATAGAGATAGAACGTGAAACTACTTTATTTTGTCAAGTTTCAAGAAGCTAGCACAAACCGTGTTGGATTTAGAGTTCCAAATACATCTATCTATATAGGAGAAAACATAGTGAAACCTAAAAATTCAAACTGTTACTGGAAATGAACGCTTCAACATAGAAGAACGAAATTTGGGGAACCAACTCGGCTTAGTGTACTGATCATTAACTGAAAGTATCATCCAGTTTGGGTGAAAAAATATTTGCTGTGATTTCTGGAGATTCGTAGTTTTTGGAAGCTTGGCAACCCCTTTCCATGAAAGTGTTTCTCGCCAGTCACTGCTTAGGGCTACATCAAGAGGAAACAACACATAGATATAGAACGTGAAACTGCTTTATTTTGTCAAGTTTCAAGAAGCTAGCACAAACCGTGTTGGATTTACAGTTCCAAATCCATCTATCAATATAGGAGAAAACAGAGTGAAACCTAAAAATTCAAACTGTTACTGGAAATGAACGCTTCAACATAGAAGAACGAAATTTGGGGAACCAAGTCGGCTTAGTGTACTGATCATTACCTGAAAGTATCATCCAGTTTGGGTGCAGAAATATTTGCTGTGATTTCTGGAGATGCGTAGTTTTTGGAAGCTTGGCAACCCCTTTCTATGAAAGTGTTTCTCGCCAGTCACTGCTTAGGGCTACTTCAAGAGGAAACAAAACATAGAGATAGAACGTGAAACTGCTTTATTTTGTCAAGTTTCAAGAAGCTAGCACAAACCGTGCTGGATTTAGAGTTCCAAATACATCTATCAATATAGGAGAAAACAGAGTGAAACCTAAAAATTCAAACTGTTACTGGAAATGTATGCTTCAACATAGAAGAACGAAATTTGGGGAACCAAGTCGGCTTATTGTACTGATCATTACCTGAAAGTATCATCCAGTTTGGGTGAAAAAATACTTGCTGAGATTTCTGGAGATTCGTAATTTTAGGAAGCTTGGCAACCCCTTTCCATGAAAGTGTTTCTCGCCAGTCACTGCTTAGGGCTACTTCAAGAGGAAACAACACATAGAGATAGAACGTGAAACTGCTTTATTTTGTCAAGTTTCAAGAAGCTAGCACAAACCGTGTTGGATTTAGAGTTCCAAATACATCTATCAATATAGGAGAAAACAGAGTGAAACCTAAAAATTCAAACTGTTAGTAGAAACGAACGCTTCAACATAGAAGAATGAAATTTGGAGAACCAAGTTGGCTTAGTGTACTGATCATTACCTGTAAGTATCATCCAGTTTTGGTGAAAAAATACTTGCTGAGATTTCTGGAGATTCGTAATTTTAGGAAGCTTGGCAACCCCTTTCCATGAAAGTGTTTCTCGCCAGTCACTGCTTAGGGCTACTTCAAGAGGAAACAAAACATAGAGATAGAACGTGAAACTGCTTTATTTTGTCAAGTTTCAAAAGCTAGCACAAACCGTGTTGGATTTAGAGTTCCAAATACATCTATCAATATAGGAGAAAACAGAGTGAAACCTAGAAATTCAAACTGTTACTGGAAATGTACGCTTCAACATAGAAGAACGAAATTTGGGGAACCAAGTCGGCTTAGTGTACTGATCATTACCTGAAAGTATCATCCAGTTTGGGTGAAAAAATATTTGCTGAGATTTCTGGAGATTCGTAATTTTAGGAAGCTTGGCAACCCCTTTCTATGAAAGTGTTTCTCGCCAGTCACTGCTTAGGGCTACTTCAAGAGGAAACAAAACATAGAGATAGAACGTGAAACTGCTTTATTTTGTCAAGTTTCAAGAAGCTAGCACAAACCGTGTTGGATTTAGAGTTCCAAATACATCTATCAATATAGGAGAAAACAGAGTGAAACCTAAAAATTCAAACTGTTACTGGAAATGTACGCTTCAACATAGAAGAACGAAATTTGGGGAACCAAGTCGGCTTAGTGTACTGATCATTACCTGAAAGTATCATCCAGTTTGGGTGAAAAAATATTTGCTGAGATTTCTGGAGATTCGTAATTTTTGGAAGCTTGGCAACCCCTTTCCATGAAAGTGTTTCTCGCCAGTCACTGCTTAGGGCTACATCAAGAGGAAAAAAAACATAGAGAAAGAAGGTGAAACTGCTTTATTTTGTCAAGTTTCAAGAAGCTAGCACAAACCGTGTTGGATTTAGAGTTCCAAATACATTTATCAATATAGGAGAAAACAGAGTGAAACCTAAAAATTTAAACTGTTACTGGAAATGAACGCTTCACCATAGAAGAACGAAATTTGGGGAACCAAGTCGGCTTAGTGTACTGACCTTTACCTGAAAGTATCATCCAGTTTGGGTGAAAAAATATTTGCTGAGATTTCTGGAGATTCGTAATTTTTGGAAGCTTGGCAACCCCTTTCCATGAAAGTGTTTCTCGCCAGTCACTTCTTAGGGCTACATCAAGATGAAAAAAAACATGGAGATAGAATCTGAAACTACTTTATTGTGTCAAGTTTCAAGAAGCTAGCACAAACCGTGTTGGATTTAGAGTTCCAAATACATCTATCT
The DNA here is from genome assembly GCF_964194105.1 of Spermophilus citellus. Classification (NCBI taxonomy): domain Eukaryota; kingdom Metazoa; phylum Chordata; class Mammalia; order Rodentia; family Sciuridae; genus Spermophilus; species Spermophilus citellus. Next base: position 33,353,103 of record NC_138191.1, on the reverse strand, counting down.
ATATAGGAGAAAACAGAGTGAAACCTAAAAATTCAAACTCTTACTGGAAATGAACGCTTCAACATAGAAGAACGAAATTTGGGGAACCAAGTCGGCTTAGTGTACTGATCATTACCTGAAAGTATCATCCAGTTTGGGTGAAAAAATATTTGCTGAGATTTCTGGAGATTCGTAATTTTTGGAAGCTTGGCAACCCCTTTCTAGGAAAGTGTTTCTCGCCAGTCACTGCTTAGGGCTACTTCAAGAGGAAACAAAACATAGAGATAGAACGTGAAACTGCTTTATTTTGTCAAGTTTCAATAAGCTAGCACAAACCGTGTTGGATTTAGAGTTCCAAATACATCTATCAATATAGGAGAAAACAGAGTGAAACCTAAAAATTCAAACTGTTAGTAGAAACGAACGCTTCAACATAGAAGAATGAAATTTGGAGAACCAAGTTGGCTTAGTGTACTGATCATTACCTGTAAGTATCATCCAGTTTTGGTGAAAAAATACTTGTTGAGATTTCTGGAGATTCGTAATTTTAGGAAGCTTGGCAACCCCTTTCCATGAAAGTGTTTCTCGCCAGTCACTGCATAGGGCTACTTCAAGAGGAAAGAACACATAGATATAGAACGTGAAACTGCTTTATTTTGTCAAGTTTCCAGAAGCTAGCAGAAACCGTGTTGGATTTAGAGTTCCAAATACATCTATCAATATAGGAGAAAACAGAGTGAAACCTAAAAATTCAAACTGTTACTGGAAATGAACGCTTCAACATAGAAGAACGAAATTTGGGGAACCAAGTCGGCTTAGTGTACTGATCATTACCTGAAAGTATCATCCAGTTTGGGTGCAGAAATATTTGCTGTGATTTCTGGAGATGCGTAGTTTTTGGAAGCTTGGCAACCCCTTTCTATGAAAGTGTTTCTCGCCAGTCACTGCTTAGGGCTACTTCAAGAGGAAACAAAACATAGAGATAGAACGTGAAACTGCTTTATTTTGTCAAGTTTCAAGAAGCTAGCACAAACCGTGTTGGATTTAGAGTTCCAAATACATCTATCAATATAGGAGAAAACAGAGTGAAACCTAAAAATTCAAACTGTTACTGGAAATGTACGCTTCAACATAGAATAACGAAATTTGGGGAACCAAGTCGGCTTAGTGTACTGATCATTACCTGAAAGTATCATCCAGTTTGGGTGAAAAAATATTTGCTGAGATTTCTGGAGATTCGTAATTTTTGGAAGCTTGGCAACCCCTTTCCATGAAAGTGTTTCTCGCCAGTCACTTCTTAGGGCTACATCAAGATGAAAAAAAACATGGAGATAGAATCTGAAACTACTTTATTGTGTCAAGTTTCAAGAAGCTAGCACAAACCGTGTTGGATTTAGAGTTCCAAATACATCTATCAATATAGGAGAAAACAGAGTGAAACCTAAAAATTCAAACTGTTACTGGAAATGAACGCTTTAACATAGAAGAACGAAATTTGGGGAACCAAGTCGGCTTAGTGTTCTGATCATTTCCTGAAAGTATCATCAAGTTTGGGTGAAAAAATATTTGCTGAGATTTCTGGAGATTCGTAATTTTTGGAAGCTTGGCAACCCCTTTCCATGAAAGTGTTTCTCGCCAGTCACTGCTTAGGGCTACTTCAAGAGGAAACAAAACTTAGAGATAGAACGTGAAACTGCTTTATTTTGTGAAGTTTCAAGAAGCTAGCACAAACCGTGTTGGATTTAGAGTTCCAAATACATCTTTCAATATAGGAGAAAACAGAGTGAAACCTAAAAATTGAAACTGTTAGTAGAAACGAACGCTTCAACATAGAAGAATGAAATTTGGGGAACCAAGTTGGCTTATTGTACTGATCATTACTTGAAAGTATCATCCAGTTTGGGTGAAAAAATACTTGCTGAGATTTCTGGAGATTCGTAATTTTAGGAAGCTTGGCAACCCCTTTCCATGAAAGTGTTTCTCGCCAGTCACTGCTTAGGGCTACTTCAAGAGGAAACAACACATAGAGATAGAACGTGAAACTGCTTTATTTTGTCAAGTTTCAATAAGCTAGCACAAACCGTGTTGGATTTAGAGTTCCAAATACATCTATCAATATAGGAGAAAACAGAGTGAAAATTAAAAATTCAAACTGTTAGTAGAAACGAACGCTTCAACATAGAAGAATGAAATTTGGAGAACCAAGTTGGCTTAGTGTACTGATCATTACCTGTAAGTATCATCCAGTTTTGGTGAAAAAATACTTGTTGAGATTTCTGGAGATTCGTAATTTTAGGAAGCTTGGCAACCCCTTTCCATGAAAGTGTTTCTCGCCAGTCACTGCATAGGGCTACTTCAAGAGGAAAGAACACATAGATATAGAACGTGAAACTGCTTTATTTTGTCAAGTTTCCAGAAGCTAGCAGAAACCGTGTTGGATTTAGAGTTCCAAATACATCTATCAATATAGGAGAAAACAGAGTGAAACCTAAAAATTCAAACTGTTACTGGAAATGAACGCTTCAACATAGAAGAACGAAATTTGGGGAACCAAGTCGGCTTAGTGTACTGATCATTACCTGAAAGTATCATCCAGTTTGGGTGCAGAAATATTTGCTGTGATTTCTGGAGATGCGTAGTTTTTGGAAGCTTGGCAACCCCTTTCTATGAAAGTGTTTCTCGCCAGTCACTGCTTAGGGCTACTTCAAGAGGAAACAAAACATAGAGATAGAACGTGAAACTGCTTTATTTTGTCAAGTTTCAAGAAGCTAGCACAAACCGTGTTGGATTTAGAGTTCCAAATACATCTATCAATATAGGAGAAAACAGAGTGAAACCTAAAAATTCAAACTGTTACTGGAAATGTACGCTTCAACATAGAAGAACGAAATTTGGGGAACCAAGTCGGCTTAGTGTACTGATCATTACCTGAAAGTATCATCCAGTTTGGGTGAAAAAATATTTGCTGAGATTTCTGGAGATTCGTAATTTTTGGAAGCTTGGCAACCCCTTTCCATGAAAGTGTTTCTCGCCAGTCACTTCTTAGGGCTACATCAAGATGAAAAAAAACATGGAGATAGAATCTGAAATTACTTTATTGTGTCAAGTTTCAAGAAGCTAGCACAAACCGTGTTGGATTTAGAGTTCCAAATACATCTATCAATATAGGAGAAAACAGAGTGAAACCTAAAAATTCAAACTGTTACTGGAAATGAACGCTTTAACATAGAAGAACGAAATTTGGGGAACCAAGTCGGCTTAGTGTTCTGATCATTTCCTGAAAGTATCATCAAGTTTGGGTGAAAAAATATTTGCTGAGATTTCTGGAGATTCGTAATTTTTGGAAGCTTGGCAACCCCTTTCCATGAAAGTGTTTCTCGCCAGTCACTGCTTAGGGCTACTTCAAGAGGAAACAAAACTTAGAGATAGAACGTGAAACTGCTTTATTTTGTGAAGTTTCAAGAAGCTAGCACAAACCGTGTTGGATTTAGAGTTCCAAATACATCTTTCAATATAGGAGAAAACAGAGTGAAACCTAAAAATTGAAACTGTTAGTAGAAACGAACGCTTCAACATAGAAGAATGAAATTTGGGGAACCAAGTTGGCTTATTGTACTGATCATTACTTGAAAGTATCATCCAGTTTGGGTGAAAAAATACTTGCTGAGATTTCTGGAGATTCGTAATTTTAGGAAGCTTGGCAACCCCTTTCCATGAAAGTGTTTCTCGCCAGTCACTGCTTAGGGCTACTTCAAGAGGAAACAACACATAGAGATAGAACGTGAAACTGCTTTATTTTGTCAAGTTTCAAGAAGCTAGCACAAACCGTGTTGGATTTAGAGTTCCAAATACATCTATCAATATAGGAGAAAACAGAGTGAAACCTAAAAATTCAAACTGTTACTGGAAATGAACGCTTCACCATTGAGGAACGAAATTTGGGGAACCAAGTTGGATTAGTGTACTGATCATTACCTGAAAGTATCATCCAGTTTTGGTGAAAAAATACTTGCTGAGATTTCTGGAGATTCGTAATTTTAGGAAGCTTGGCAACCCCTTTCCATGAAAGTGTTTCTCGCCAGTCACTGCATAGGGCTACTTCAAGAGGAAAGAACACATAGAGATAGAACGTGAAACTACTTTATTTTGTCAAGTTTCAAGAAGCTAGCACAAACCGTGTTGGATTTAGAGTTCCAAATACATCTATCTATATAGGAGAAAACAGAGTGAAACCTAAAAATTCAAACTGTTACTGGAAATGAACGCTTCAACATAGAAGAACGAAATTTGGGGAACCAACTCGGCTTAGTGTACTGATCATTAACTGAAAGTATCATCCAGTTTGGGTGAAAAAATATTTGCTGTGATTTCTGGAGATTCGTAGTTTTTGGAAGCTTGGCAACCCCTTTCCATGAAAGTGTTTCTCGCCAGTCACTGCTTAGGGCTACATCAAGAGGAAACAACACATAGATATAGAACGTGAAACTGCTTTATTTTGTCAAGTTTCAAGAAGCTAGCACAAACCGTGTTGGATTTACAGTTCCAAATCCATCTATCAATATAGGAGAAAACAGAGTGAAACCTAAAAATTCAAACTGTTACTGGAAATGAACGCTTCAACATAGAAGAACGAAATTTGGGGAACCAAGTCGGCTTAGTGTACTGATCATTACCTGAAAGTATCATCCAGTTTGGGTGCAGAAATATTTGCTGTGATTTCTGGAGATGCGTAGTTTTTGGAAGCTTGGCAACCCCTTTCTATGAAAGTGTTTCTCGCCAGTCACTGCTTAGGGCTACTTCAAGAGGAAACAAAACATAGAGATAGAACGTGAAACTGCTTTATTTTGTCAAGTTTCAAGAAGCTAGCACAAACCGTGCTGGATTTAGAGTTCCAAATACATCTATCAATATAGGAGAAAACAGAGTGAAACCTAAAAATTCAAACTGTTACTGGAAATGTATGCTTCAACATAGAAGAACGAAATTTGGGGAACCAAGTCGGCTTATTGTACTGATCATTACCTGAAAGTATCATCCAGTTTGGGTGAAAAAATACTTGCTGAGATTTCTGGAGATTCGTAATTTTAGGAAGCTTGGCAACCCCTTTCCATGAAAGTGTTTCTCGCCAGTCACTGCTTAGGGCTACTTCAAGAGGAAACAACACATAGAGATAGAACGTGAAACTGCTTTATTTTGTCAAGTTTCAAGAAGCTAGCACAAACCGTGTTGGATTTAGAGTTCCAAATACATCTATCAATATAGGAGAAAACAGAGTGAAACCAAAAATTCAAACTGTTAGTAGAAACGAACGCTTCAACATAGAAGAATGAAATTTGGAGAACCAAGTTGGCTTAGTGTACTGATCATTACCTGTAAGTATCATCCAGTTTTGGTGAAAAAATACTTGCTGAGATTTCTGGAGATTCGTAATTTTAGGAAGCTTGGCAACCCCTTTCTATGAAAGTGTTTCTCGCCAGTCACTGCTTAGGGCTACTTCAAGAGGAAACAAAACATAGAGATAGAACGTGAAACTGCTTTATTTTGTCAAGTTTCAAAAGCTAGCACAAACCGTGTTGGATTTAGAGTTCCAAATACATCTATCAATATAGGAGAAAACAGAGTGAAACCTAGAAATTCAAACTGTTACTGGAAATGTACGCTTCAACATAGAAGAACGAAATTTGGGGAACCAAGTCGGCTTAGTGTACTGATCATTACCTGAAAGTATCATCCAGTTTGGGTGAAAAAATATTTGCTGAGATTTCTGGAGATTCGTAATTTTAGGAAGCTTGGCAACCCCTTTCTATGAAAGTGTTTCTCGCCAGTCACTGCTTAGGGCTACTTCAAGAGGAAACAAAACATAGAGATAGAACGTGAAACTGCTTTATTTTGTCAAGTTTCAAGAAGCTAGCACAAACCGTGTTGGATTTAGAGTTCCAAATACATCTATCAATATAGGAGAAAACAGAGTGAAACCTAAAAATTCAAACTGTTACTGGAAATGTACGCTTCAACATAGAAGAACGAAATTTGGGGAACCAAGTCGGCTTAGTGTACTGATCATTACCTGAAAGTATCATCCAGTTTGGGTGAAAAAATATTTGCTGAGATTTCTGGAGATTCGTAATTTTTGGAAGCTTGGCAACCCCTTTCCATGAAAGTGTTTCTCGCCAGTCACTGCTTAGGGCTACATCAAGAGGAAAAAAAACATAGAGAAAGAACGTGAAACTGCTTTATTTTGTCAAGTTTCAATAAGCTAGCACAAACCGTGTTGGATTTAGAGTTCCAAATACATCTATCAATATAGGAGAAAACAGAGTGAAACCTAAAAATTCAAACTGTTAGTAGAAACGAACGCTTCAACATAGAAGAATGAAATTTGGAGAACCAAGTTGGCTTAGTGTACTGATCATTACCTGTAAGTATCATCCAGTTTTGGTGAAAAAATACTTGTTGAGATTTCTGGAGATTCGTAATTTTAGGAAGCTTGGCAACCCCTTTCCATGAAAGTGTTTCTCGCCAGTCACTGCATAGGGCTACTTCAAGAGGAAAGAACACATAGATATAGAACGTGAAACTGCTTTATTTTGTCAAGTTTCAAGAAGCTAGCACAAACCGTGTTGGATTTAGAGTTCCAAATACATCTATCTATATAGGAGAAAACAGAGTGAAACCTAAAAATTCAAACTGTTACTGGAAATGAACGCTTCAACATAGAAGAACGAAATTTGGGGAACCAACTCGGCTTAGTGTACTGATCATTAACTGAAAGTATCATCCAGTTTGGGTGAAAAAATATTTGCTGTGATTTCTGGAGATTCGTAGTTTTTGGAAGCTTGACAACCCCTTTCTATGAAAGTGTTTCTCGCCAGTCACTGCTTAGGGCTACATCAGGAGGAAACAACACATAGATATAGAACGTGAAACTGCTTTATTTTGTCAAGTTTCAAGAAGCTAGCACAAACCGTGTTGGATTTACAGTTCCAAATCTATCTATCAATATAGGAGAAAACAGAGTGAAACCTAAAAATTCAAACTGTTTCTGGAAATGAACGCTTCAACATAGAAGAACGAAATTTGGGGAACCAAGTCGGCTTAGTGTACTGATCATTACCTGAAAGTATCATCCAGTTTGGGTGCAGAAATATTTGCTGTGATTTCTGGAGATGCGTAGTTTTTGGAAGCTTGGCAACCCCTTTCTATGAAAGTGTTTCTCGCCAGTCACTGCTTAGGGCTACTTCAAGAGGAAACAAAACATAGAGATAGAACGTGAAACTGCTTTATTTTGTCAAGTTTCAAGAAGCTAGCACAAACCGTGTTGGATTTAGAGTTCCAAATACATCTATCAATATAGGAGAAAACAGAGTGAAACCTAAAAATTCAAACTGTTACTGGAAATGTACGCTTCAACATAGAAGAACGAAATTTGGGGAACCAAGTCGGCTTAGTGTACTGATCATTACCTGAAAGTATCATCCAGTTTGGGTGAAAAAATATTTGCTGAGATTTCCTAGATTCGTAATTTTTGGAAGCTTGGCAACCCCTTTCCATGAAAGTGTTTCTCGCCAGTCACTGCTTAGGGCTACATCAAGAGGAAAAAAAACATAGAGATAGAACGTGAAACTGCTTTATTTTGTCAAGTTTCAAGAAGCTAGCACAAACCGTGTTGGATTTAGAGTTCCAAATACATTTATCAATATAGGAGAAAACAGAGTGAAACCTAAAAATTTAAACTGTTACTGGAAATGAACGCTTCACCATAGAAGAACGAAATTTGGGGAACCAAGTCGGCTTAGTGTACTGATCATTACCTGAAAGTATCATCCAGTTTGGGTGAAAAAATATTTGCTGAGATTTCTGGAGATTCGTAATTTTTGGAAGCTTGGCAACCCCTTTCCATGAAAGTGTTTCTCGCCAGTCACTTCTTAGGGCTACATCAAGATGAAAAAAAACATGGAGATAGAATCTGAAACTACTTTATTGTGTCAAGTTTCAAGAAGCTAGCACAAACCGTGTTGGATTTAGAGTTCCAAATACATCTATCTATATAGGAGAAAACAGAGTGAAACCTAAAAATTCAAACTGTTACTGGAAATGAACGCTTCAACATAGAAGAACGAAATTTGGGGAACCAAGTCGGCTTAGTGTACTGATCATTACCTGAAAGTATCATCCAGTTTGGGTGAAAAAATATTTGCTGAGATTTCTGGAGATTCGTAATTTTTGGAAGCTTGGCAAACCCTTTCTATGAAAGTGTTTCTCGCCAGTCACTGCTTAGGGCTACTTCAAGAGGAAACAAAACATAGAGATAGAACGTGAAACTGCTTTATTTTGTCAAGTTTCAATAAGCTAGCACAAACCGTGTTGGATTTAGAGTTCCAAATACATCTATCAATATAGGAGAAAACAGAGTGAAACCTAAAAATTCAAACTGTTACTGGAAATGTACGCTTCAACATAGAAGAACGAAATTTGGGGAACCAAGTCGGCTTAGTGTACTGATCATTACCTGAAAGTATCATCCAGTTTGGGTGAAAAAATATTTGCTGAGATTTCTGGAGATTCGTAATTTTTGGAAGCTTGGCAACCCCTTTCCATGAAAGTGTTTCTCGCCAGTCACTGCTTAGGGCTACATCAAGAGGAAAAAAAACATAGAGAAAGAACGTGAAACTGCTTTATTTTGTCAAGTTTCAAGAAGCTAGCACAAACCGTGTTGGATTTAGAGTTCCAAATACATTTATCAATATAGGAGAAAACAGAGTGAAACCTAAAAATTTAAACTGTTACTGGAAATGAACGCTTCACCATAGAAGAACGAAATTTGGGGAACCAAGTCGGCTTAGTGTACTGACCTTTACCTGAAAGTATCATCCAGTTTGGGTGAAAAAATATTTGCTGAGATTTCTGGAGATTCGTAATTTTTGGAAGCTTGGCAACCCCTTTCCATGAAAGTGTTTCTCGCCAGTCACTTCTTAGGGCTACATCAAGATGAAAAAAAACATGGAGATAGAATCTGAAACTACTTTATTGTGTCAAGTTTCAAGAAGCTAGCACAAACCGTGTTGGATTTAGAGTTCCAAATACATCTATCTATATAGGAGAAAACAGAGTGAAACCTAAAAATTCAAACTGTTACTGGAAATGAACGCTTCAACATAGAAGAACGAAATTTGGGGAACCAAGTCGGCTTAGTGTACTGATCATTACCTGAAAGTATCATCCAGTTTGGGTGAAAAAATATTTGCTGAGATTTCTGGAGATTCGTAATTTTTGGAAGCTTGGCAACCCCTTTCTATGAAAGTGTTTCTCGCCAGTCACTGCTTAGGGCTACTTCAAGAGGAAACAAAACATAGAGATAGAACGTGAAACTGCTTTATTTTGTCAAGTTTCAATAAGCTAGCACAAACCGTGTTGGATTTAGAGTTCCAAATACATCTATCAATATAGGAGAAAACAGAGTGAAACCTAAAAATTCAAACTGTTAGTAGAAACGAACGCTTCAACATAGAAGAATGAAATTTGGAGAACCAAGTTGGCTTAGTGTACTGATCATTACCTGTAAGTATCATCCAGTTTTGGTGAAAAAATACTTGTTGAGATTTCTGGAGATTCGTAATTTTAGGAAGCTTGGCAACCCCTTTCCATGAAAGTGTTTCTCGCCAGTCACTGCATAGGGCTACTTCAAGAGGAAAGAACACATAGATATAGAACGTGAAACTGCTTTATTTTGTCAAGTTTCAAGAAGCTAGCACAAACCGTGTTGGATTTAGAGTTCCAAATACATCTATCTATATAGGAGAAAACAGAGTGAAACCTAAAAATTCAAACTGTTACTGGAAATGAACGCTTCAACATAGAAGAACGAAATTTGGGGAACCAACTCGGCTTAGTGTACTGATCATTAACTGAAAGTATCATCCAGTTTGGGTGAAAAAATATTTGCTGTGATTTCTGGAGATTCGTAGTTTTTGGAAGCTTGACAACCCCTTTCTATGAAAGTGTTTCTCGCCAGTCACTGCTTAGGGCTACATCAGGAGGAAACAACACATAGATATAGAACGTGAAACTGCTTTATTTTGTCAAGTTTCAAGAAGCTAGCACAAACCGTGTTGGATTTACAGTTCCAAATCTATCTATCAATATAGGAGAAAACAGAGTGAAACCTAAAAATTCAAACTGTTTCTGGAAATGAACGCTTCAACATAGAAGAACGAAATTTGGGGAACCAAGTCGGCTTAGTGTACTGATCATTACCTGAAAGTATCATCCAGTTTGGGTGCAGAAATATTTGCTGTGATTTCTGGAGATGCGTAGTTTTTGGAAGCTTGGCAACCCCTTTCTATGAAAGTGTTTCTCGCCAGTCACTGCTTAGGGCTACTTCAAGAGGAAACAAAACATAGAGATAGAACGTGAAACTGCTTTATTTTGTCAAGTTTCAAGAAGCTAGCACAAACCGTGTTGGATTTAGAGTTCCAAATACATCTATCAATATAGGAGAAAACAGAGTGAAACCTAAAAATTCAAACTGTTAATGGAAATGTACGCTTCAACATAGAAGAACGAAATTTGGGGAACCAAGTCGGCTTAGTGTACTGATCATTACCTGAAAGTATCATCCAGTTTGGGTGAAAAAATATTTGCTGAGATTTCCTAGATTCGTAATTTTTGGAAGCTTGGCAACCCCTTTCCATGAAAGTGTTTCTCGCCAGTCACTGCTTAGGGCTACATCAAGAGGAAAAAAAACATAGAGATAGAACGTGAAACTGCTTTATTTTGTCAAGTTTCAAGAAGCTAGCACAAACCGTGTTGGATTTAGAGTTCCAAATACATTTATCAATATAGGAGAAAACAGAGTGAAACCTAAAAATTTAAACTGTTACTGGAAATGAACGCTTCACCATAGAAGAACGAAATTTGGGGAACCAAGTCGGCTTAGTGTACTGACCATTACCTGAAAGTATCATCCAGTTTGGGTGAAAAAATATTTGCTGAGATTTCTGGAGATTCGTAATTTTTGGAAGCTTGGCAACCCCTTTCCATGAAAGTGTTTCTCGCCAGTCACTTCTTAGGGCTACATCAAGATGAAAAAAAACATGGAGATAGAATCTGAAACTACTTTATTGTGTCAAGTTTCAAGAAGCTAGCACAAACCGTGTTGGATTTAGAGTTCCAAATACATCTATCTATATAGGAGAAAACAGAGTGAAACCTAAAAATTCAAACTGTTACTGGAAATGAACGCTTCAACATAGAAGAACGAAATTTGGGGAACCAAGTCGGCTTAGTGTACTGATCATTACCTGAAAGTATCATCCAGTTTGGGTGAAAAAATATTTGCTGAGATTTCTGGAGATTCGTAATTTTTGGAAGCTTGGCAACCCCTTTCCATGAAAGTGTTTCTCGCCAGTCACTTCTTAGGGCTACATCAAGATGAAAAAAAACATGGAGATAGAATCTGAAACTACTTTATTGTGTCAAGTTTCAAGAAGCTAGCACAAACCGTGTTGGATTTAGAGTTCCAAATACATCTATCTATATAGGAGAAAACAGAGTGAAACCTAAAAATTCAAACTGTTACTGGAAATGAACGCTTCAACATAGAAGAACGAAATTTGGGGAACCAAGTCGGCTTAGTGTACTGATCATTACCTGAAAGTATCATCCAGTTTGGGTGAAAAAATATTTGCTGAGATTTCTGGAGATTCGTAATTTTTGGAAGCTTGGCAACCCCTTTCTATGAAAGTGTTTCTCGCCAGTCACTGCTTAGGGCTACTTCAAGAGGAAAGAAAACATAGAGATAGAACGTGAAACTGCTTTATTTTGTCAAGTTTCAATAAGCTAGCACAAACCGTGTTGGATTTAGAGTTCCAAATACATCTATCAATATAGGAGAAAACAGAGTGAAACCTAAAAATTCAAACTGTTAGTAGAAACGAACGCTTCAACATAGAAGAATGAAATTTGGAGAACCAAGTTGGCTTAGTGTACTGATCATTACCTGTAAGTATCATCCAGTTTTGGTGAAAAAATACTTGTTGAGATTTCTGGAGATTCGTAATTTTAGGAAGCTTGGCAACCCCTTTCCATGAAAGTGTTTCTCGCCAGTCACTGCATAGGGCTACTTCAAGAGGAAAGAACACATAGATATAGAACGTGAAACTGCTTTATTTTGTCAAGTTTCAAGAAGCTAGCACAAACCGTGTTGGATTTAGAGTTCCAAATACATCTATCTATATAGGAGAAAACAGAGTGAAACCTAAAAATTCAAACTGTTACTGGAAATGAACGCTTCAACATAGAAGAACGAAATTTGGGGAACCAACTCGGCTTAGTGTACTGATCATTAACTGAAAGTATCATCCAGTTTGGGTGAAAAAATATTTGCTGTGATTTCTGGAGATTCGTAGTTTTTGGAAGCTTGACAACCCCTTTCTATGAACGTGTTTCTCGCCAGTCACTGCTTAGGGCTACATCAAGAGGAAACAACACATAGATATAGAACGTGAAACTGCTTTATTTTGTCAAGTTTCAAGAAGCTAGCACAAACCGTGTTGGATTTACAGTTCCAAATCTATCTATCAATATAGGAGAAAACAGAGTGAAACCTAAAAATTCAAACTGTTACTGGAAATGAACGCTTCAACATAGAAGAACGAAATTTGGGGAACCAAGTCGGCTTAGTGTACTGATCATTACCTGAAAGTATCATCCAGTTTGGGTGCAGAAATATTTGCTGTGATTTCTGGAGATGCGTAGTTTTTGGAAGCTTGGCAACCCCTTTCTATGAAAGTGTTTCTCGCCAGTCACTGCTTAGGGCTACTTCAAGAGGAAACAAAACATAGAGATAGAACGTGAAACTGCTTTATTTTGTCAAGTTTCAAGAAGCTAGCACAAACCGTGTTGGATTTAGAGTTCCAAATACATCTATCAATATAGGAGAAAACAGAGTGAAACCTAAAAATTCAAACTGTTACTGGAAATGTACGCTTCAACATAGAAGAACGAAATTTGGGGAACCAAGTCGGCTTAGTGTACTGATCATTACCAGAAAGTATCATCCAGTTTGGGTGAAAAAATATTTGCTGAGATTTCTGGAGATTCGTAATTTTTGGAAGCTTGGCAACCCCTTTCCATGAAAGTGTTTCTCGCCAGTCACTGCTTAGGGCTACATCAAGAGGAAAAAAAACATAGAGATAGAACGTGAAACTGCTTTATTTTGTCAAGTTTCAAGAAGCTAGCACAAACCGTGTTGGATTTAGAGTTCCAAATACATTTATCAATATAGGAGAAAACAGAGTGAAACCTAAAAATTTAAACTGTTACTGGAAATGAACGCTTCACCATAGAAGAACGAAATTTGGGGAACCAAGTCGGCTTAGTGTACTGACCATTACCTGAAAGTATCATCCAGTTTGGGTGAAAAAATATTTGCTGAGATTTCTGGAGATTCGTAATTTTTGGAAGCTTGGCAACCCCTTTCCATGAAAGTGTTTCTCGCCAGTCACTTCTTAGGGCTACATCAAGATGAAAAAAAACATGGAGATAGAATCTGAAACTACTTTATTGTGTCAAGTTTCAAGAAGCTAGCACAAACCGTGTTGGATTTAGAGTTCCAAATACATCTATCTATATAGGAGAAAACAGAGTGAAACCTAAAAATTCAAACTGTTACTGGAAATGAACGCTTCAACATAGAAGAACGAAATTTGGGGAACCAAGTCGGCTTAGTGTACTGATCATTACCTGAAAGTATCATCCAGTTTGGGTGAAAAAATATTTGCTGAGATTTCTGGAGATTCGTAATTTTTGGAAGCTTGGCAACCCCTTTCTATGAAAGTGTTTCTCGCCAGTCACTGCTTAGGGCTACTTCAAGAGGAAACAAAACATAGAGATAGAACGTGAAACTGCTTTATTTTGTCAAGTTTCAAGAAGCTAGCACAAACCGTGTTGGATTTAGAGTTCCAAATACATCTATCAATATAGGAGAAAACAGAGTGAAACCTAAAAATTCAAACTGTTAGTAGAAACGAACGCTTCAACATAGAAGAATGAAATTTGGAGAACCAAGTTGGCTTAGTGTACTGATCATTACCTGTAAGTATCATCCAGTTTTGGTGAAAAAATACTTGTTGAGATTTCTGGAGATTCGTAATTTTAGGAAGCTTGGCAACCCCTTTCAATGAAAGTGTTTCTCGCCAGTCACTGCATAGGGCTACTTCAAGAGGAAAGAACACATAGATATAGAACGTGAAACTGCTTTATTTTGTCAAGTTTCAAGAAGCTAGCACAAACCGTGTTGGATTTAGAGTTCCAAATACATCTATCTATATAGGAGAAAACAGAGTGAAACCTAAAAATTCAAACTGTTACTGGAAATGAACGCTTCAACATAGAAGAACGAAATTTGGGGAACCAACTCGGCTTAGTGTACTGATCATTAACTGAAAGTATCATCCAGTTTGGGTGAAAAAATATTTGCTGTGATTTCTGGAGATTCGTAGTTTTTGGAAGCTTGACAACCCCTTTCTATGAAAGTGTTTCTCGCCAGTCACTGCTTAGGGCTACATCAGGAGGAAACAACACATAGATATAGAACGTGAAACTGCTTTATTTTGTCAAGTTTCAAGAAGCTAGCACAAACCGTGTTAGATTTACAGTTCCAAATCTATCAATCAATATAGGAGAAAACAGAGTGAAACCTAAAAATTCAAACTGTTACTGGAAATGAACGCTTCAACATAGAAGAACGAAATTTGGGGAACCAAGTCGGCTTAGTGTACTGATCATTACCTGAAAGTATCATCCAGTTTGGGTGCAGAAATATTTGCTGTGATTTCTGGAGATGCGTAGTTTTTGGAAGCTTGGCAACCCCTTTCTATGAAAGTGTTTCTCGCCAGTCACTGCTTAGGGCTACTTCAAGAGGAAACAAAACATAGAGATAGAACGTGAAACTGCTTTATTTTGTCAAGTTTCAAGAAGCTAGCACAAACCGTGTTGGATTTAGAGTTCCAAATACATCTATCAATATAGGAGAAAACAGAGTGAAACCTAAAAATTCAAACTGTTACTGGAAATGTACGCTTCAACATAGAAGAACGAAATTTGGGGAACCAAGTCGGCTTAGTGTACTGATCATTACCTGAAAGTATCATCCAGTTTGGGTGAAAAAATATTTGCTGAGATTTCTGGAGATTCGTAATTTTTGGAAGCTTGGCAACCCCTTTCCATGAAAGTGTTTCTCGCCAGTCACTGCTTAGGGCTACATCAAGAGGAAAAAAAACATAGAGATAGAACGTGAAACTGCTTTATTTTGTCAAGTTTCAAGAAGCTAGCACAAACCGTGTTGGATTTAGAGTTCCAAATACATTTATCAATATAGGAGAAAACAGAGTGAAACCTAAAAATTTAAACTGTTACTGGAAATGAACGCTTCACCATAGAAGAACGAAATTTGGGGAACCAAGTCGGCTTAGTGTACTGACCATTACCTGAAAGTATCATCCAGTTTGGGTGAAAAAATATTTGCTGAGATTTCTGGAGATTCGTAATTTTTGGAAGCTTGGCAACCCCTTTCCATGAAAGTGTTTCTCGCCAGTCACTTCTTAGGGCTACATCAAGATGAAAAAAAACATGGAGATAGAATCTGAAACTACTTTATTGTGTCAAGTTTCAAGAAGCTAGCACAAACCGTGTTGGATTTAGAGTTCCAAATACATCTATCTATATAGGAGAAAACAGAGTGAAACCTAAAAATTCAAACTGTTACTGGAAATGAACGCTTCAACATAGAAGAACGAAATTTGGGGAACCAAGTCGGCTTAGTGTACTGATCATTACCTGAAAGTATCATCCAGTTTGGGTGAAAAAATATTTGCTGAGATTTCTGGAGATTCGTAATTTTTGGAAGCTTGGCAACCCCTTTCTATGAAAGTGTTTCTCGCCAGTCACTGCTTAGGGCTACTTCAAGAGGAAACAAAACATAGAGATAGAACGTGAAACTGCTTTATTTTGTCAAGTTTCAAGAAGCTAGCACAAACCGTGTTGGATTTAGAGTTCCAAATACATCTATCAATATAGGAGAAAACAGAGTGAAACCTAAAAATTCAAACTGTTAGTAGAAACGAACGCTTCAACATAGAAGAATGAAATTTGGAGAACCAAGTTGGCTTAGTGTACTGATCATTACCTGTAAGTATCATCCAGTTTTGGTGAAAAAATACTTGTTGAGATTTCTGGAGATTCGTAATTTTAGGAAGCTTGGCAACCCCTTTCAATGAAAGTGTTTCTCGCCAGTCACTGCATAGGGCTACTTCAAGAGGAAAGAACACATAGATATAGAACGTGAAACTGCTTTATTTTGTCAAGTTTCAAGAAGCTAGCACAAACCGTGTTGGATTTAGAGTTCCAAATACATCTATCTATATAGGAGAAAACAGAGTGAAACCTAAAAATTCAAACTGTTACTGGAAATGAACGCTTCAACATAGAAGAACGAAATTTGGGGAACCAACTCGGCTTAGTGTACTGATCATTAACTGAAAGTATCATCCAGTTTGGGTGAAAAAATATTTGCTGTGATTTCTGGAGATTCGTAGTTTTTGGAAGCTTGACAACCCCTTTCTATGAAAGTGTTTCTCGCCAGTCACTGCTTAGGGCTACATCAGGAGGAAACAACACATAGATATAGAACGTGAAACTGCTTTATTTTGTCAAGTTTCAAGAAGCTAGCACAAACCGTGTTAGATTTACAGTTCCAAATCTATCAATCAATATAGGAGAAAACAGAGTGAAACCTAAAAATTCAAACTGTTACTGGAAATGAACGCTTCAACATAGAAGAACGAAATTTGGGGAACCAAGTCGGCTTAGTGTACTGATCATTACCTGAAAGTATCATCCAGTTTGGGTGCAGAAATATTTGCTGTGATTTCTGGAGATGCGTAGTTTTTGGAAGCTTGGCAACCCCTTTCTATGAAAGTGTTTCTCGCCAGTCACTGCTTAGGGCTACTTCAAGAGGAAACAAAACATAGAGATAGAACGTGAAACTGCTTTATTTTGTCAAGTTTCAAGAAGCTAGCACAAACCGTGTTGGATTTAGAGTTCCAAATACATCTATCAATATAGGAGAAAACAGAGTGAAACCTAAAAATTCAAACTGTTACTGGAAATGTACGCTTCAACATAGAAGAACGAAATTTGGGGAACCAAGTCGGCTTAGTGTACTGATCATTACCTGAAAGTATCATCCAGTTTGGGTGAAAAAATATTTGCTGAGATTTCTGGAGATTCGTAATTTTTGGAAGCTTGGCAACCCCTTTCCATGAAAGTGTTTCTCGCCAGTCACTGCTTAGGGCTACATCAAGAGGAAAAAAAACATAGAGATAGAACGTGAAACTGCTTTATTTTGTCAAGTTTCAAGAAGCTAGCACAAACCGTGTTGGATTTAGAGTTCCAAATACATTTATCAATATAGGAGAAAACAGAGTGAAACCTAAAAATTTAAACTGTTACTGGAAATGAACGCTTCACCATAGAAGAACGAAATTTGGGGAACCAAGTCGGCTTAGTGTACTGACCATTACCTGAAAGTATCATCCAGTTTGGGTGAAAAAATATTTGCTGAGATTTCTGGAGATTCGTAATTTTTGGAAGCTTGGCAACCCCTTTCCATGAAAGTGTTTCTCGCCAGTCACTTCTTAGGGCTACATCAAGATGAAAAAAAACATGGAGATAGAATCTGAAACTACTTTATTGTGTCAAGTTTCAAGAAGCTAGCACAAACCGTGTTGGATTTAGAGTTCCAAATACATCTATCTATATAGGAGAAAACAGAGTGAAACCTAAAAATTCAAACTGTTACTGGAAATGAACGCTTCAACATAGAAGAACGAAATTTGGGGAACCAAGTCGGCTTAGTGTACTGATCATTACCTGAAAGTATCATCCAGTTTGGGTGAAAAAATATTTGCTGAGATTTCTGGAGATTCGTAATTTTTGGAAGCTTGGCAACCCCTTTCTATGAAAGTGTTTCTCGCCAGTCACTGCTTAGGGCTACTTCAAGAGGAAACAAAACATAGAGATAGAACGTGAAACTGCTTTATTTTGTCAAGTTTCAAGAAGCTAGCACAAACCGTGTTGGATTTAGAGTTCCAAATACATCTATCAATATAGGAGAAAACAGAGTGAAACCTAAAAATTCAAACTGTTAGTAGAAACGAACGCTTCAACATAGAAGAATGAAATTTGGAGAACCAAGTTGGCTTAGTGTACTGATCATTACCTGTAAGTATCATCCAGTTTTGGTGAAAAAATACTTGTTGAGATTTCTGGAGATTCGTAATTTTAGGAAGCTTGGCAACCCCTTTCAATGAAAGTGTTTCTCGCCAGTCACTGCATAGGGCTACTTCAAGAGGAAAGAACACATAGATATAGAACGTGAAACTACTTTATTTTGTCAAGTTTCAAGAAGCTAGCACAAACCGTGTTGGATTTAGAGTTCCAAATACATCTATCTATATAGGAGAAAACAGAGTGAAACCTAAAAATTCAAACTGTTACTGGAAATGAACGCTTCAACATAGAAGAACGAAATTTGGGGAACCAACTCGGCTTAGTGTACTGATCATTAACTGAAAGTATCATCCAGTTTGGGTGAAAAAATATTTGCTGTGATTTCTGGAGATTCGTAGTTTTTGGAAGCTTGACAACCCCTTTCTATGAAAGTGTTTCTCGCCAGTCACTGCTTAGGGCTACATCAGGAGGAAACAACACATAGATATAGAACGTGAAACTGCTTTATTTTGTCAAGTTTCAAGAAGCTAGCACAAACCGTGTTGGATTTACAGTTCCAAATCTATCTATCAATATAGGAGAAAACAGAGTGAAACCTAAAAATTCAAACTGTTACTGGAAATGAACGCTTCAACATAGAAGAACGAAATTTGGGGAACCAAGTCGGCTTAGTGTACTGATCATTACCTGAAAGTATCATCCAGTTTGGGTGCAGAAATATTTGCTGTGATTTCTGGAGATGCGTAGTTTTTGGAAGCTTGGCAACCCCTTTCTATGAAAGTGTTTCTCGCCAGTCACTGCTTAGGGCTACTTCAAGAGGAAACAAAACATAGAGATAGAACGTGAAACTGCTTTATTTTGTCAAGTTTCAAGAAGCTAGCACAAACCGTGTTGGATTTAGAGTTCCAAATACATCTATCAATATAGGAGAAAACAGAGTGAAACCTAAAAATTCAAACTGTTACTGGAAATGTACGCTTCAACATAGAAGAACGAAATTTGGGGAACCAAGTCGGCTTAGTGTACTGATCATTACCTGAAAGTATCATCCAGTTTGGGTGAAAAAATATTTGCTGAGATTTCTGGAGATTCGTAATTTTTGGAAGCTTGGCAACCCCTTTCCATGAAAGTGTTTCTCGCCAGTCACTGCTTAGGGCTACATCAAGAGGAAAAAAAACATAGAGATAGAACGTGAAACTGCTTTATTTTGTCAAGTTTCAAGAAGCTAGCACAAACCGTGTTGGATTTAGAGTTCCAAATACATTTATCAATATAGGAGAAAACAGAGTGAAACCTAAAAATTTAAACTGTTACTGGAAATGAACGCTTCACCATAGAAGAACGAAATTTGGGGAACCAAGTTGGCTTAGTGTACTGACCATTACCTGAAAGTATCATCCAGTTTGGGTGAAAAAATATTTGCTGAGATTTCTGGAGATTCGTAATTTTTGGAAGCTTGGCAACCCCTTTCCATGAAAGTGTTTCTCGCCAGTCACTTCTTAGGGCTACATCAAGATGAAAAAAAACATGGAGATAGAATCTGAAACTACTTTATTGTGTCAAGTTTCAAGAAGCTAGCACAAACCGTGTTGGATTTAGAGTTCCAAATACATCTATCTATATAGGAGAAAACAGAGTGAAACCTAAAAATTCAAACTGTTACTGGAAATGAACGCTTCAACATAGAAGAACGAAATTTGGGGAACCAAGTCGGCTTAGTGTACTGATCATTACCTGAAAGTATCATCCAGTTTGGGTGAAAAAATATTTGCTGAGATTTCTGGAGATTCGTAATTTTTGGAAGCTTGGCAACCCCTTTCTATGAAAGTGTTTCTCGCCAGTCACTGCTTAGGGCTACTTCAAGAGGAAACAAAACATAGAGATAGAACGTGAAACTGCTTTATTTTGTCAAGTTTCAAGAAGCTAGCACAAACCGTGTTGGATTTAGAGTTCCAAATACATCTATCAATATAGGAGAAAACAGAGTGAAACCTAAAAATTCAAACTGTTAGTAGAAACGAACGCTTCAACATAGAAGAATGAAATTTGGAGAACCAAGTTGGCTTAGTGTACTGATCATTACCTGTAAGTATCATCCAGTTTTGGTGAAAAAATACTTGTTGAGATTTCTGGAGATTCGTAATTTTAGGAAGCTTGGCAACCCCTTTCAATGAAAGTGTTTCTCGCCAGTCACTGCATAGGGCTACTTCAAGAGGAAAGAACACATAGATATAGAACGTGAAACTACTTTATTTTGTCAAGTTTCAAGAAGCTAGCACAAACCGTGTTGGATTTAGAGTTCCAAATACATCTATCTATATAGGAGAAAACAGAGTGAAACCTAAAAATTCAAACTGTTACTGGAAATGAACGCTTCAACATAGAAGAACGAAATTTGGGGAACCAAGTCGGCTTAGTGTACTGATCATTAACTGAAAGTATCATCCAGTTTGGGTGAAAAAATATTTGCTGTGATTTCTGGAGATTCGTAGTTTTTGGAAGCTTGACAACCCCTTTCTTTGAAAATGTTTCTCGCCAGTCACTGCTTAGGGCTAAATCAAGAGGAAACAACACATAGATATAGAACGTGAAACTGCTTTATTTTGTCAAGTTTCAAGAAGCTAGCACAAACCATGTTGGATTTACAGTTCCAAATCTATCTATCAATATAGGAGAAAACAGAGTGAAACCTAAAAATTCAAACTGTTACTGGAAATGAACGCTTCAACATAGAAGAACGAAATTTGGGGAACCAAGTCGGCTTAGTGTACTGATCATTACCTGAAAGTATCATCCAGTTTGGGTGCAGAAATATTTGCTGTGATTTCTGGAGATGCGTAGTTTTTGGAAGCTTGGCAACCCCTTTCTATGAAAGTGTTTCTCGCCAGTCACTGCTTAAGGCTACTTCAAGAGGAAACAAAACATAGAGATAGAACGTGAAACTGCTTTATTTTGTCAAGTCTCAAGAAGCTAGCACAAACCGTGTTGGATTTAGAGTTCCAAATACATCTATCAATATAGGAGAAAACAGAGTGAAACCTAAAAATTCAAACTGTTACTGGAAATGTACGCTTCAACATAGAAGAACGAAATTTGGGGAACCAAGTCGGCTTAGTGTACTGATCATTACCTGAAAGTATCATCCAGTTTGGGTGAAAAAATATTTGCTGAGATTTCTGGAGATTCGTAATTTTTGGAAGCTTGGCAACCCCTTTCCATGAAAGTGTTTCTCGCCAGTCACTGCTTAGGGCTACATCAAGAGGAAACAAAACATAGAGATAGAACGTGAAACTGCTTTATTTTGTCAAGTTTCAAGAAGCTAGCACAAACCGTGTTGGATTTAGAGTTCCAAATACATTTATCAATATAGGAGAAAACAGAGTGAAACCTAAAAATTTAAACTGTTACTGGAAATGAACGCTTCACCATAGAAGAACGAAATTTGGGGAACCAAGTCGGCTTAGTGTACTGACCATTACCTGAAAGTATCATCCAGTTTGGGTGAAAAAATATTTGCTGAGATTTCTGGAGATTCGTAATTTTTGGAAGCTTGGCAACCCCTGTCCATGAAAGTGTTTCTCGCCAGTCACTTCTTAGGGCTACATCAAGATGAAAAAAAAAACATGGAGATAGAATCTGAAACTACTTTATTGTGTCAAGTTTCAAGAAGCTAGCACAAACCGTGTTGGATTTAGAGTTCCAAATACATCTATCTATATAGGAGAAAACAGAGTGAAACCTAAAAATTCAAACTGTTACTGGAAATGAACGCTTCAACATAGAAGAACGAAATTTGGGGAACCAAGTCGGCTTAGTGTACTGATCATTACCTGAAAGTATCATCCAGTTTGGGTGCAGAAATATTTGCTGTGATTTCTGGAGATGCGTAGTTTTTGGAAGCTTGGCAACCCCTTTCTATGAAAGTGTTTCTCGCCAGTCACTGCTTAAGGCTACTTCAAGAGGAAACAAAACATAGAGATAGAACGTGAAACTGCTTTATTTTGTCAAGTTTCAAGAAGCTAGCACAAACCGTGTTGGATTTAGAGTTCCAAATACATCTATCCATATAGGAGAAAACAGAGTGAAACCTAAAAATTCAAACTGTTACTGGAAATGTACGCTTCAACATAGAAGAACGAAATTTGGGGAACCAAGTCGGCTTAGTGTACTGATCATTACCTGAAAGTATCATCCAGTTTGGGTGAAAAAATATTTGCTGAGATTTCTGGAGATTCGTAATTTTTGGAAGCTTGGCAACCCCTTTCCATGAAAGTGTTTCTCGCCAGTCACTGCTTAGGGCTACATCAAGAGGAAAAAAAACATAGAGATAGAACGTGAAACTGCTTTATTTTGTCAAGTTTCAAGAAGCTAGCACAAACCGTGTTGGATTTAGAGTTCCAAATACATTTATCAATATAGGAGAAAACAGAGTGAAACCTAAAAATTTAAACTGTTACTGGAAATGAACGCTTCACCATAGAAGAACGAAATTTGGGGAACCAAGTCGGCTTAGTGTACTGACCATTACCTGAAAGTATCATCCAGTTTGGGTGAAAAAATATTTGCTGAGATTTCTGGAGATTCGTAATTTTTGGAAGCTTGGCAACCCCTTTCCATGAAAGTGTTTCTCGCCAGTCACTTCTTAGGGCTACATCAAGATGAAAAAAAACATGGAGATAGAATCTGAAACTACTTTATTGTGTCAAGTTTCAAGAAGCTAGCACAAACCGTGTTGGATTTAGAGTTCCAAATACATCTATCTATATAGGAGAAAACAGAGTGAAACCTAAAAATTCAAACTGTTACTGGAAATGAACGCTTCAACATAGAAGAACGAAATTTGGGGAACCAAGTCGGCTTAGTGTACTGATCATTACCTGAAAGTATCATCCAGTTTGGGTGAAAAAATATTTGCTGAGATTTCTGGAGATTCGTAATTTTTGGAAGCTTGGCAACCCCTTTCTATGAAAGTGTTTCTCGCCAGTCACTGCTTAGGGCTACTTCAAGAGGAAACAAAACATAGAGATAGAACGTGAAACTGCTTTATTTTGTCAAGTTTCAATAAGCTAGCACAAACCGTGTTGGATTTAGAGTTCCAAATACATCTATCAATATAGGAGAAAACAGAGTGAAACCTAAAAATTCAAACTGTTAGTAGAAACGAACGGTTCAACATAGAAGAATGAAATTTGGAGAACCAAGTTGGCTTAGTGTACTGATCATTACCTGTAAGTATCATCCAGTTTTGGTGAAAAAATACTTGTTGAGATTTCTGGAGATTCGTAATTTTAGGAAGCTTGGCAACCCCTTTCAATGAAAGTGTTTCTCGCCAGTCACTGCATAGGGCTACTTCAAGAGGAAAGAACACATAGATATAGAACGTGAAACTACTTTATTTTGTCAAGTTTCAAGAAGCTAGCACAAACCGTGTTGGATTTAGAGTTCCAAATACATCTATCTATATAGGAGAAAACAGAGTGAAACCTAAAAATTCAAACTGTTACTGGAAATGAACGCTTCAACATAGAAGAACGAAATTTGGGGAACCAACTCGGCTTAGTGTACTGATCATTAACTGAAAGTATCATCCAGTTTGGGTGAAAAAATATTTGCTGTGATTTCTGGAGATTCGTAGTTTTTGGAAGCTTGACAACCCCTTTCTATGAAAATGTTTCTCGCCAGTCACTGCTTAGGGCTAAATCAAGAGGAAACAACACATAGATATAGAACGTGAAACTGCTTTATTTTGTCAAGTTTCAAGAAGCTAGCACAAACCGTGTTGGATTTACAGTTCCAAATCTATCTATCAATATAGGAGAAAACAGAGTGAAACCTAAAAATTCAAACTGTTACTGGAAATGAACGCTTCAACATAGAAGAACGAAATTTGGGGAACCAAGTCGGCTTAGTGTACTGATCATTACCTGAAAGTATCATCCAGTTTGGGTGCAGAAATATTTGCTGTGATTTCTGGAGATGCGTAGTTTTTGGAAGCTTGGCAACCCCTTTCTATGAAAGTGTTTCTCGCCAGTCACTGCTTAAGGCTACTTCAAGAGGAAACAAAACATAGAGATAGAACGTGAAACTGCTTTATTTTGTCAAGTTTCAAGAAGCTAGCACAAACCGTGTTGGATTTAGAGTTCCAAATACATCTATCAATATAGGAGAAAACAGAGTGAAACCTAAAAATTCAAACTGTTACTGGAAATGTACGCTTCAACATAGAAGAACGAAATTTGGGGAACCAAGTCGGCTTAGTGTACTGATCATTACCTGAAAGTATCATCCAGTTTGGGTGAAAAAATATTTGCTGAGATTTCTGGAGATTCGTAATTTTTGGAAGCTTGGCAACTCCTTTCCATGAAAGTGTTTCTCGCCAGTCACTGCTTAGGGCTACATCAAGAGGAAAAAAAACATAGAGAAAGAACGTGAAACTGCTTTATTTTGTCAAGTTTCAAGAAGCTAGCACAAACCGTGTTGGATTTAGTGTTCCAAATACATTTATCAATATAGGAGAAAACAGAGTGAAACCTAAAAATTTAAACTGTTACTGGAAATGAACGCTTCACCATAGAAGAACGAAATTTGGGGAACCAAGTCGGCTTAGTGTACTGACCATTACCTGAAAGTATCATCCAGTTTGGGTGAAAAAATATTTGCTGAGATTTCTGGAGATTCGTAATTTTTGGAAGCTTGGCAACCCCTTTCCATGGAAGTGTTTCTCGCCAGTCACTTCTTAGGGCTACATCAAGATGAAAAAAAACATGGAGATAGAATCTGAAACTACTTTATTGTGTCAAGTTTCAAGAAGCTAGCACAAACATTGTTGGATTTAGAGTTCCAAATACATCTATCAATATAGGAGAAAACAGAGTGAAACCTAAAAATTCAAACTGTTACTGGAAATGAACGCTTCACCATTGAGGAACGAAATTTGGGGAACCAAGTTGGATTAGTGTACTGATCATTACCTGAAAGTATCATCCAGTTTGGGTGAAAAAATATTTGCTGAGATTTCTGGAGATTCGTAATTTTTGGAAGCTTGGCAACCCCTTTCCATGAAAGTGTTTCTCGCCAGTCACTGCTTAGGGCTACATCAAGAGGAAAAAAAACATAGAGAAAGAACGTGAAACTGCTTTATTTTGTCAAGTTTCAAGAAGCTAGCACAAACCGTGTTGGATTTAGAGTTCCAAATACATTTATCATTATAGGAGAAAACAGAGTGAAACCTAAAAATTTAAACTGTTACTGGAAATGAACGCTTCACCATAGAAGAACGAAATTTGGGGAACCAAGTCGGCTTAGTGTACTGATCATTACCTAAAAGTATCATCCAGTTTGGTGAAAAAATATTTGCTGAGATTTCTGGAGATTCGTAATTTTTGGAAGCTTGGCAACCCCTTTCCATGAAAGTGTTTCTCGCCAGTCACTGCTTAGGGCTACATCAAGAGGAAAAAAAACATACAGAAAGAACGTGAAACTGCTTTATTTTGTCAAGTTTCAAGAAGCTAGCACAAACCGTGTTGGATTTAGAGTTCCAAATACATTTATCAATATAGGAGAAAACAGAGTGAAACCTAAAAATTTAAACTGTTACTGGAAATGAACGCTTCACCATAAAAGAACGAAATTTGGGGAACCAAGACGGCTTAGTGTACTGACCATTACCTGAAAGTATCATCCAGTTTCGGTGAAAAAATATTTGCTGAGATTTCTGGAGATTCGTAATTTTTGGAAGCTTGGCAACCCCTTTCCATGAAAGTGTTTCTCGCCAGTCACTTCTTAGGGCTACATCAAGATGAAAAAAAACATGGAGATAGAATCTGAAACTACTTTATTGTGTCAAGTTTCAAGAAGCTAGCACAAACCGTGTTGGATTTAGAGTTCCAAATACATCTATCAATATAGGAGAAAACAGAGTGAAACCTAAAAATTCAAACTGTTACTGGAAATGAACGCTTCACCATTGAGGAACGAAATTTGGGGAACCAAGTTGGATTAGTGTACTGATCATTACCTGAAAGTATCATCCAGTTTGGGTGAAAAAATATTTGCTGAGATTTCTGGAGATTCGTAATTTTTGGAAGCTTGGCAACCCCTTTCCATGAAAGTGTTTCTCGCCAGTCACTGCTTAGGGCTACATCAAGAGGAAAAAAAACATAGAGAAAGAACGTGAAACTGCTTTATTTTGTCAAGTTTCAAGAAGCTAGCACAAACCGTGTTGGATTTAGAGTTCCAAATACATTTATCAATATAGGAGAAAACAGAGTGAAACCTAAAAATTTAAACTGTTACTGGAAATGAACGCTTCACCATAGAAGAACGAAATTTGGGGAACCAAGTCGGCTTAGTGTACTGACCATTACCTGAAAGTATCATCCAGTTTGGGTGAAAAAATATTTGCTGAGATTTCTGGAGATTCGTAATTTTTGGAAGCTTGGGAACCCCTTTCCATGAAAGTGTTTCTCGCCAGTCACTGCTTAGGGCTACATCAAGAGGAAACAAAACATAGAGATAGAACGTGAAACTGCTTTATTTTGTCAAGTTTCAAGAAGCTAGCACAAACCGTGTTGGATTTAGAGTTCCAAATACATCTATCAATATAGGAGAAAACAGAGTGAAACCTAAAAATTCAAACTGTTACTGGAAATGAACGCTTTAACATAGAAGAACGAAATTTGGGGAACCAAGTCGGCTTAGTGTTCTGATCATTTCCTGAAAGTATCATCAAGTTTGGGTGAAAAAATATTTGCTGACATTTCTGGTGATTCCTAATTTTTGGAAGCTTGGCAACCCCTTTCCATGAAAGTGTTTCTCGCCAGTCACTGCTTAGGGCTACATCAAGAGGAAACAAAACATAGAGATAGAACGTGAAACTGCTTTATTTTGTCAAGTTTCAAGAAGCTAGCACAAACCGTGTTGGATTTAGAGTTCCAAATACATCTATCAATATAGGAGAAAACAGAGTGAAACCTAAAAATTGAAACTGTTAGTAGAAACGAACGCTTCAACATAGAAGAATGAAATTTGGGGAACCAAGTTGGCTTATTGTACTGATCATTACTTGAAAGTATCATCCAGTTTGGGTGAAAAAATACTTGCTGAGATTTCTGGAGATTCGTAATTTTAGGAAGCTTGGCAACCCCTTTCCATGAAAGTGTTTCTCGCCAGTCACTGCTTAGGGCTACTTCAAGAGGAAACAACACATAGAGATAGAACGTGAAACTGCTTTATTTTGTCAAGTTTCAAGAAGCTAGCACAAACCGTGTTGGATTTAGAGTTCCAAATACATCTATCAATATAGGAGAAAACAGAGTGAATGCTAAAAATTCAAACTGTTACTGGAAATGTACGCTTCAACATAGAAGAACGAAATTTGGGGAACCAAGTCGGCTTAGTGTACTGATCATTACCTGAAAGTATCATCCAGTTTGGGTGAAAAAATATTTGCTGAGATTTCTGGAGATTCGTAATTTTTGGAAGCTTGGCAACCCCTTTCCATGAAAGTGTTTCTCGCCAGTCACTGCTTAGGGCTACATCAAGAGGAAAAAAAAACATAGAGATAGAACGTGAAACTGCTTTATTTTGTCAAGTTTCAAGAAGCTAGCACAAACCGTGTTGGATTTAGAGTTCCAAATACATCTATCAATATAGGAGAAAACAGAGTGAAACCTAAAAATTCAAACTGTTAGTAGAAACGAACGCTTCAACATAGAAGAATGAAATTTGGAGAACCAAGTTGGCTTAGTGTACTGATCATTACCTGTAAGTATCATCCAGTTTTGGTGAAAAAATACTTGTTGAGATTTCTGGAGATTCGTAATTTTAGGAAGCTTGGCAACCCCTTTCAATGAAAGTGTTTCTCGCCAGTCACTGCATAGGGCTACTTCAAGAGGAAAGAACACATAGATATAGAACGTGAAACTACTTTATTTTGTCAAGTTTCAAGAAGCTAGCACAAACCGTGTTGGATTTAGAGTTCCAAATACATCTATCTATATAGGAGAAAACAGAGTGAAACCTAAAAATTCAAACTGTTACTGGAAATGAACGCTTCAACATAGAAGAACGAAATTTGGGGAACCAACTCGGCTTAGTGTACTGATCATTAACTGAAAGTATCATCCAGTTTGGGTGAAAAAATATTTGCTGTGATTTCTGGAGATTCGTAGTTTTTGGAAGCTTGACAACCCCTTTCTATGAAAGTGTTTCTCGCCAGTCACTGCTTAGGGCTACATCAGGAGGAAACAACACATAGATATAGAACGTGAACCTGCTTTATTTTGTCAAGTTTCAAGAAGCTAGCACAAACCGTGTTGGATTTACAGTTCCAAATCTATCTATCAATATAGGAGAAAACAGAGTGAAACCTAAAAATTCAAACTGTTACTGGAAATGAACGCTTCAACATAGAAGAACGAAATTTGGGGAACCAAGTCGGCTTAGTGTACTGATCATTACCTGAAAGTATCATCCAGTTTGGGTGCAGAAATATTTGCTGTGATTTCTGGAGATGCGTAGTTTTTGGAAGCTTGGCAACCCCTTTCTATGAAAGTGTTTCTCGCCAGTCACTGCTTAGGGCTACTTCAAGAGGAAACAAAACATAGAGATAGAACGTGAAACTGCTTTATTTTGTCAAGTTTCAAGAAGCTAGCACAAACCGTGTTGGATTTAGAGTTCCAAATACATCTATCAATATAGGAGAAAACAGAGTGAAACCTAAAAATTCAAACTGTTACTGGAAATGTACGCTTCAACATAGAAGAACGAAATTTGGGGAACCAAGTCGGCTTAGTGTACTGATCATTACCTGAAAGTATCATCCAGTTTGGGTGAAAAAATATTTGCTGAGATTTCTGGAGATTCGTAATTTTTGGAAGCTTGGCAACCCCTTTCCATGAAAGTGTTTCTCGCCAGTCACTGCTTAGGGCTACATCAAGAGGAAAAAAAACATAGAGATAGAACGTGAAACTGCTTTATTTTGTCAAGTTTCAAGAAGCTAGCACAAACCGTGTTGGATTTAGAGTTCCAAATACATTTATCAATATAGGAGAAAACAGAGTGAAACCTAAAAATTTAAACTGTTACTGGAAATGAACGCTTCACCATAGAAAAACGAAATTTGGGGAACCAAGTCGGCTTAGTGTACTGACCATTACCTGAAAGTATCATCCAGTTTGGGTGAAAAAATATTTGCTGAGATTTCTGGAGATTCGTAATTTTTGGAAGCTTGGCAACCCCTTTCCATGAAAGTGTTTCTCGCCAGTCACTTCTTAGGGCTACATCAAGATGAAAAAAAACATGGAGATAGAATCTGAAACTACTTTATTGTGTCAAGTTTCAAGAAGCTAGCACAAACCGGGTTGGATTTAGAGTTCCAAATACATCTATCTATATAGGAGAAAACAGAGTGAAACCTAAAAATTCAAACTGTTACTGGAAATGAACGCTTCAACATAGAAGAACGAAATTTGGGGAACCAAGTCGGCTTAGTGTACTGATCATTACCTGAAAGTATCATCCAGTTTGGGTGAAAAAATATTTGCTGAGATTTCTGGAGATTCGTAATTTTTGGAAGCTTGGCAACCCCTTTCTATGAAAGTGTTTCTCGCCAGTCACTGCTTAGGGCTACTTCAAGAGGAAACAAAACATAGAGATAGAACGTGAAACTGCTTTATTTTGTCAAGTTTCAAGAAGCTAGCACAAACCGTGTTGGATTTAGAGTTCCAAATACATCTATCAATATAGGAGAAAACAGAGTGAAACCTAAAAATTCAAACTGTTAGTAGAAACGAACGCTTCAACATAGAAGAATGAAATTTGGAGAACCAAGTTGGCTTAGTGTACTGATCATTACCTGTAAGTATCATCCAGTTTTGGTGAAAAAATACTTGTTGAGATTTCTGGAGATTCGTAATTTTAGGAAGCTTGGCAACCCCTTTCAATGAAAGTGTTTCTCGCCAGTCACTGCATAGGGCTACTTCAAGAGGAAAGAACACATAGATATAGAACGTGAAACTGCTTTATTTTGTCAAGTTTCAAGAAGCTAGCACAAACCGTGTTGGATTTAGAGTTCCAAATACATCTATCTATATAGGAGAAAACAGAGTGAAACCTAAAAATTCAAACTGTTACTGGAAATGAACGCTTCAACATAGAAGAACGAAATTTGGGGAACCAACTCGGCTTAGTGTACTGATCATTAACTGAAAGTATCATCCAGTTTGGGTGAAAAAATATTTGCTGTGATTTCTGGAGATTCGTAGTTTTTGGAAGCTTGACAACCCCTTTCTATGAAAGTGTTTCTCGCCAGTCACTGCTTAGGGCTACATCAGGAGGAAACAACACATAGATATAGAACGTGAAACTGCTTTATTTTGTCAAGTTTCAAGAAGCTAGCACAAACCGTGTTAGATTTACAGTTCCAAATCTATCTATCAATATAGGAGAAAACAGAGTGAAACCTAAAAATTCAAACTGTTACTGGAAATGAACGCTTCAACATAGAAGAACGAAATTTGGGGAACCAAGTCGGCTTAGTGTACTGATCATTACCTGAAAGTATCATCCAGTTTGGGTGCAGAAATATTTGCTGTGATTTCTGGAGATGCGTAGTTTTTGGAAGCTTGGCAACCCCTTTCTATGAAAGTGTTTCTCGCCAGTCACTGCTTAGGGCTACTTCAAGAGGAAACAAAACATAGAGATAGAACGTGAAACTGCTTTATTTTGTCAAGTTTCAAGAAGCTAGCACAAACCGTGTTGGATTTAGAGTTCCAAATACATCTATCAATATAGGAGAAAACAGAGTGAAACCTAAAAATTCAAACTGTTACTGGAAATGTACGCTTCAACATAGAAGAACGAAATTTGGGGAACCAAGTCGGCTTAGTGTACTGATCATTACCTGAAAGTATCATCCAGTTTGGGTGAAAAAATATTTGCTGAGATTTCTGGAGATTCGTAATTTTTGGAAGCTTGGCAACCCCTTTCCATGAAAGTGTTTCTCGCCAGTCACTGCTTAGGGCTACATCAAGAGGAAAAAAAACATAGAGATAGAACGTGAAACTGCTTTATTTTGTCAAGTTTCAAGAAGCTAGCACAAACCGTGTTGGATTTAGAGTTCCAAATACATTTATCAATATAGGAGAAAACAGAGTGAAACCTAAAAATTTAAACTGTTACTGGAAATGAACGCTTCACCATAGAAGAACGAAATTTGGGGAACCAAGTCGGCTTAGTGTACTGACCATTACCTGAAAGTATCATCCAGTTTGGGTGAAAAAATATTTGCTGAGATTTCTGGAGATTCGTAATTTTTGGAAGCTTGGCAACCCCTTTCCATGAAAGTGTTTCTCGCCAGTCACTTCTTAGGGCTACATCAAGATGAAAAAAAACATGGAGATAGAATCTGAAACTACTTTATTGTGTCAAGTTTCAAGAAGCTAGCACAAACCGTGTTGGATTTAGAGTTCCAAATACATCTATCTATATAGGAGAAAACAGAGTGAAACCTAAAAATTCAAACTGTTACTGGAAATGAACGCTTCAACATAGAAGAACGAAATTTGGGGAACCAAGTCGGCTTAGTGTACTGATCATTACCTGAAAGTATCATCCAGTTTGGGTGAAAAAATATTTGCTGAGATTTCTGGAGATTCGTAATTTTTGGAAGCTTGGCAACCCCTTTCTATGAAAGTGTTTCTCGCCAGTCACTGCTTAGGGCTACTTCAAGAGGAAACAAAACATAGAGATAGAACGTGAAACTGCTTTATTTTGTCAAGTTTCAATAAGCTAGCACAAACCGTGTTGGATTTAGAGTTCCAAATACATCTATCAATATAGGAGAAAACAGAGTGAAACCTAAAAATTCAAACTGTTAGTAGAAACGAACGCTTCAACATAGAAGAATGAAATTTGGAGAACCAAGTTGGCTTAGTGTACTGATCATTACCTGTAAGTATCATCCAGTTTTGGTGAAAAAATACTTGTTGAGATTTCTGGAGATTCGTAATTTTAGGAAGCTTGGCAACCCCTTTCAATGAAAGTGTTTCTCGCCAGTCACTGCATAGGGCTACTTCAAGAGGAAAGAACACATAGATATAGAACGTGAAACTACTTTATTTTGTCAAGTTTCAAGAAGCTAGCACAAACCGTGTTGGATTTAGAGTTCCAAATACATCTATCTATATAGGAGAAAACAGAGTGAAACCTAAAAATTCAAACTGTTACTGGAAATGAACGCTTCAACATAGAAGAACGAAATTTGGGGAACCAACTCGGCTTAGTGTACTGATCATTAACTGAAAGTATCATCCAGTTTGGGTGAAAAAATATTTGCTGTGATTTCTGGAGATTCGTAGTTTTTGGAAGCTTGACAACCCCTTTCTATGAAAGTGTTTCTCGCCAGTCACTGCTTAGGGCTACATCAGGAGGAAACAACACATAGATATAGAACGTGAAACTGCTTTATTTTGTCAAGTTTCAAGAAGCTAGCACAAACCGTGTTGGATTTACAGTTCCAAATCTATCTATCAATATAGGAGAAAACAGAGTGAAACCTAAAAATTCAAACTGTTACTGGAAATGAACGCTTCAACATAGAAGAACGAAATTTGGGGAACCAAGTCGGCTTAGTGTACTGATCATTACCTGAAAGTATCATCCAGTTTGGGTGCAGAAATATTTGCTGTGATTTCTGGAGATGCGTAGTTTTTGGAAGCTTGGCAACCCCTTTCTATGAAAGTGTTTCTCGCCAGTCACTGCTTAGGGCTACTTCAAGAGGAAACAAAACATAGAGATAGAACGTGAAACTGCTTTATTTTGTCAAGTTTCAAGAAGCTAGCACAAACCGTGTTGGATTTAGAGTTCCAAATACATCTATCAATATAGGAGAAAACAGAGTGAAACCTAAAAATTCAAACTGTTACTGGAAATGTACGCTTCAACATAGAAGAACGAAATTTGGGGAACCAAGTCGGCTTAGTGTACTGATCATTACCTGAAAGTATCATCCAGTTTGGGTGAAAAAATATTTGCTGAGATTTCTGGAGATTCGTAATTTTTGGAAGCTTGGCAACCCCTTTCCATGAAAGTGTTTCTCGCCAGTCACTGCTTAGGGCTACATCAAGAGGAAAAAAAACATAGAGATAGAACGTGAAACTGCTTTATTTTGTCAAGTTTCAAGAAGCTAGCACAAACCGTGTTGGATTTAGAGTTCCAAATACATTTATCAATATAGGAGAAAACAGAGTGAAACCTAAAAATTTAAACTGTTACTGGAAATGAACGCTTCACCATAGAAGAACGAAATTTGGGGAACCAAGTCGGCTTAGTGTACTGACCATTACCTGAAAGTATCATCCAGTTTGGGTGAAAAAATATTTGCTGAGATTTCTGGAGATTCGTAATTTTTGGAAGCTTGGCAACCCCTTTCCATGAAAGTGTTTCTCGCCAGTCACTTCTTAGGGCTACATCAAGATGAAAAAAAACATGGAGATAGAATCTGAAACTACTTTATTGTGTCAAGTTTCAAGAAGCTAGCACAAACCGTGTTGGATTTAGAGTTCCAAATACATCTATCTATATAGGAGAAAACAGAGTGAAACCTAAAAATTCAAACTGTTACTGGAAATGAACGCTTCAACATAGAAGAACGAAATTTGGGGAACCAAGTCGGCTTAGTGTACTGATCATTACCTGAAAGTATCATCCAGTTTGGGTGAAAAAATATTTGCTGAGATTTCTGGAGATTCGTAATTTTTGGAAGCTTGGCAACCCCTTTCTATGAAAGTGTTTCTCGCCAGTCACTGCTTAGGGCTACTTCAAGAGGAAACAAAACATAGAGATAGAACGTGAAACTGCTTTATTTTGTCAAGTTTCAAGAAGCTAGCACAAACCGTGTTGGATTTAGAGTTCCAAATACATCTATCAATATAGGAGAAAACAGAGTGAAACCTAAAAATTCAAACTGTTAGTAGAAACGAACGCTTCAACATAGAAGAATGAAATTTGGAGAACCAAGTTGGCTTAGTGTACTGATCATTACCTGTAAGTATCATCCAGTTTTGGTGAAAAAATACTTGTTGAGATTTCTGGAGATTCGTAATTTTAGGAAGCTTGGCAACCCCTTTCAATGAAAGTGTTTCTCGCCAGTCACTGCATAGGGCTACTTCAAGAGGAAAGAACACATAGATATAGAACGTGAAACTGCTTTATTTTGTCAAGTTTCAAGAAGCTAGCACAAACCGTGTTGGATTTAGAGTTCCAAATACATCTATCTATATAGGAGAAAACAGAGTGAAACCTAAAAATTCAAACTGTTACTGGAAATGAACGCTTCAACATAGAAGAACGAAATTTGGGGAACCAACTCGGCTTAGTGTACTGATCATTAACTGAAAGTATCATCCAGTTTGGGTGAAAAAATATTTGCTGTGATTTCTGGAGATTCGTAGTTTTTGGAAGCTTGACAACCCCTTTCTATGAAAGTGTTTCTCGCCAGTCACTGCTTAGGGCTACATCAGGAGGAAACAACACATAGATATAGAACGTGAAACTGCTTTATTTTGTCAAGTTTCAAGAAGCTAGCACAAACCGTGTTAGATTTACAGTTCCAAATCTATCTATCAATATAGGAGAAAACAGAGTGAAACCTAAAAATTCAAACTGTTACTGGAAATGAACGCTTCAACATAGAAGAACGACATTTGGGGAACCAAGTCGGCTTAGTGTACTGATCATTACCTGAAAGTATCATCCAGTTTGGGTGCAGAAATATTTGCTGTGATTTCTGGAGATGCGTAGTTTTTGGAAGCTTGGCAACCCCTTTCTATGAAAGTGTTTCTCGCCAGTCACTGCTTAGGGCTACTTCAAGAGGAAACAAAACATAGAGATAGAACGTGAAACTGCTTTATTTTGTCAAGTTTCAAGAAGCTAGCACAAACCGTGTTGGATTTAGAGTTCCAAATACATCTATCAATATAGGAGAAAACAGAGTGAAACCTAAAAATTCAAACTGTTACTGGAAATGTACGCTTCAACATAGAAGAACGAAATTTGGGGAACCAAGTCGGCTTAGTGTACTGATCATTACCTGAAAGTATCATCCAGTTTGGGTGAAAAAATATTTGCTGAGATTTCTGGAGATTCGTAATTTTTGGAAGCTTGGCAACCCCTTTCCATGAAAGTGTTTCTCGCCAGTCACTGCTTAGGGCTACATCAAGAGGAAAAAAAACATAGAGATAGAACGTGAAACTGCTTTATTTTGTCAAGTTTCAAGAAGCTAGCACAAACCGTGTTGGATTTAGAGTTCCAAATACATTTATCAATATAGGAGAAAACAGAGTGAAACCTAAAAATGTAAACTGTTACTGGAAATGAACGCTTCACCATAGAAGAACGAAATTTGGGGAACCAAGTCGGCTTAGTGTACTGACCATTACCTGAAAGTATCATCCAGTTTGGGTGAAAAAATATTTGCTGAGATTTCTGGAGATTCGTAATTTTTGGAAGCTTGGCAACCCCTTTCCATGAAAGTGTTTCTCGCCAGTCACTTCTTAGGGCTACATCAAGATGAAAAAAAACATGGAGATAGAATCTGAAACTACTTTATTGTGTCAAGTTTCAAGAAGCTAGCACAAACCGTGTTGGATTTAGAGTTCCAAATACATCTATCTATATAGGAGAAAACAGAGTGAAACCTAAAAATTCAAACTGTTACTGGAAATGAACGCTTCAACATAGAAGAACGAAATTTGGGGAACCAAGTCGGCTTAGTGTACTGATCATTACCTGAAAGTATCATCCAGTTTGGGTGAAAAAATATTTGCTGAGATTTCTGGAGATTCGTAATTTTTGGAAGCTTGGCAACCCCTTTCTATGAAAGTGTTTCTCGCCAGTCACTGCTTAGGGCTACTTCAAGAGGAAACAAAACATAGAGATAGAACGTGAAACTGCTTTATTTTGTCAAGTTTCAATAAGCTAGCACAAACCGTGTTGGATTTAGAGTTCCAAATACATCTATCAATATAGGAGAAAACAGAGTGAAACCTAAAAATTCAAACTGTTAGTAGAAACGAACGCTTCAACATAGAAGAATGAAATTTGGAGAACCAAGTTGGCTTAGTGTACTGATCATTACCTGTAAGTATCATCCAGTTTTGGTGAAAAAATACTTGTTGAGATTTCTGGAGATTCGTAATTTTAGGAAGCTTGGCAACCCCTTTCAATGAAAGTGTTTCTCGCCAGTCACTGCATAGGGCTACTTCAAGAGGAAAGAACACATAGATATAGAACGTGAAACTACTTTATTTTGTCAAGTTTCAAGAAGCTAGCACAAACCGTGTTGGATTTAGAGTTCCAAATACATCTATCTATATAGGAGAAAACAGAGTGAAACCTAAAAATTCAAACTGTTACTGGAAATGAACGCTTCAACATAGAAGAACGAAATTTGGGGAACCAACTCGGCTTAGTGTACTGATCATTAACTGAAAGTATCATCCAGTTTGGGTGAAAAAATATTTGCTGTGATTTCTGGAGATTCGTAGTTTTTGGAAGCTTGACAACCCCTTTCTATGAAAATGTTTCTCGCCAGTCACTGCTTAGGGCTAAATCAAGAGGAAACAACACATAGGTATAGAACGTGAAACTGCTTTATTTTGTCAAGTTTCAAGAAGCTAGCACAAACCGTGTTGGATTTACAGTTCCAAATCTATCTATCAATATAGGAGAAAACAGAGTGAAACCTAAAAATTCAAACTGTTACTGGAAATGAACGCTTCAACATAGAAGAACGAAATTTGGGGAACCAAGTCGGCTTAGTGTACTGATCATTACCTGAAAGTATCATCCAGTTTGGGTGCAGAAATATTTGCTGTGATTTCTGGAGATGCGTAGTTTTTGGAAGCTTGGCAACCCCTTTCTATGAAAGTGTTTCTCGCCAGTCACTGCTTAAGGCTACTTCAAGAGGAAACAAAACATAGAGATAGAACGTGAAACTGCTTTATTTTGTCAAGTTTCAAGAAGCTAGCACAAACCGTGTTGGTTTTAGAGTTCCAAATACATCTATCAATATAGGAGAAAACAGAGTGAAACCTAAAAATTCAAACTGTTACTGGAAATGTACGCTTCAACATAGAAGAACGAAATTTGGGGAACCAAGTCGGCTTAGTGTACTGATCATTACCTGAAAGTATCATCCAGTTTGGGTGAAAAAATATTTGCTGAGATTTCTGGAGATTCGTAATTTTTGGAAGCTTGGCAACTCCTTTCCATGAAAGTGTTTCTCGCCAGTCACTGCTTAGGGCTACATCAAGAGGAAAAAAAACATAGAGAAAGAACGTGAAACTGCTTTATTTTGTCAAGTTTCAAGAAGCTAGCACAAACCGTGTTGGATTTAGAGTTCCAAATACATTTATCAATATAGGAGAAAACAGAGTGAAACCTAAAAATTTAAACTGTTACTGGAAATGAACGCTTCACCATAGAAGAACGAAATTTGGGGAACCAAGTCGGCTTAGTGTACTGACCATTACCTGAAAGTATCATCCAGTTTGGGTGAAAAAATATTTGCTGAGATTTCTGGAGATTCGTAATTTTTGGAAGCTTGGCAACCCCTTTCCATGGAAGTGTTTCTCGCCAGTCACTTCTTAGGGCTACATCAAGATGAAAAAAAACATGGAGATAGAATCTGAAACTACTTTATTGTGTCAAGTTTCAAGAAGCTAGCACAAACATTGTTGGATTTAGAGTTCCAAATACATCTATCAATATAGGAGAAAACAGAGTGAAACCTAAAAATTCAAACTGTTACTGGAAATGAACGCTTCACCATTGAGGAACGAAATTTGGGGAACCAAGTTGGATTAGTGTACTGATCATTACCTGAAAGTATCATCCAGTTTGGGTAAAAAAATATTTGCTGAGATTTCTGGAGATTCGTAATTTTTGGAAGCTTGGCAACCCCTTTCCATGAAAGTGTTTCTCGCCAGTCACTGCTTAGGGCTACATCAAGAGGAAAAAAAACATAGAGAAAGAACGTGAAACTGCTTTATTTTGTCAAGTTTCAAGAAGCTAGCACAAAACCGTGTTGGATTTAGGGTTCCAAATACATTTATCATTATAGGAGAAAACAGAGTGAAACCTAAAAATTTAAACTGTTACTGGAAATGAACGCTTCACCATAGAAGAACGAAATTTGGGGAACCAAGTCGGCTTAGTGTACTGATCATTACCTAAAAGTATCATCCAGTTTGGGTGAAAAAATATTTGCTGAGATTTCTGGAGATTCGTAATTTTTGGAAGCTTGGCAACCCCTTTCCATGAAAGTGTTTCTCGCCAGTCACTGCTTAGGGCTACATCAAGAGGAAAAAAAACACAGAAAGAACGTGAAACTGCTTTATTTTGTCAAGTTTCAAGAAGCTAGCACAAACCGTGTTGGATTTAGAGTTCCAAATACATTTATCAATATAGGAGAAAACAGAGTGAAACCTAAAAATTTAA
Source organism: Spermophilus citellus (assembly GCF_964194105.1). Taxonomy (NCBI): domain Eukaryota; kingdom Metazoa; phylum Chordata; class Mammalia; order Rodentia; family Sciuridae; genus Spermophilus; species Spermophilus citellus. Next base: position 33,314,331 of record NC_138191.1, on the reverse strand, counting down.
ACTGTTACTGGAAATGAACGCTTCACCATAAAAGAACGAAATTTGGGGAACCAAGACGGCTTAGTGTACTGACCATTACCTGAAAGTATCATCCAGTTTCGGTGAAAAAATATTTGCTGAGATTTCTGGAGATTCGTAATTTTTGGAAGCTTGGGAACCCCTTTCCATGAAAGTGTTTCTCGCCAGTCACTGCTTAGGGCTACATCAAGAGGAAACAAAACATAGAGATAGAACGTGAAACTGCTTTATTTTGTCAAGTTTCAAGAAGCTAGCACAAACCGTGTTGGATTTAGAGTTCCAAATACATCTATCAATATAGGAGAAAACAGAGTGAAACCTAAAAATTCAAACTGTTACTGGAAATGAACGCTTTAACATAGAAGAACGAAATTTGGGGAACCAAGTCGGCTTAGTGTTCTGATCATTTCCTGAAAGTATCATCAAGTTTGGGTGAAAAAATATTTGCTGAGATTTCTGGTGATTCCTAATTTTTGGAAGCTTGGCAACCCCTTTCCATGAAAGTGTTTCTCGCCAGTCACTGCTTAGGGCTACATCAAGAGGAAACAAAACATAGAGATAGAACGTGAAACTGCTTTATTTTGTCAAGTTTCAAGAAGCTAGCACAAACCGTGTTGGATTTAGAGTTCCAAATACATCTATCAATATAGGAGAAAACAGAGTGAAACCTAAAAATTGAAACTGTTAGTAGAAACGAACGCTTCAACATAGAAGAATGAAATTTGGGGAACCAAGTTGGCTTATTGTACTGATCATTACTTGAAAGTATCATCCAGTTTGGGTGAAAAAATACTTGCTGAGATTTCTGGAGATTCGTAATTTTAGGAAGCTTGGCAACCCCTTTCCATGAAAGTGTTTCTCGCCAGTCACTGCTTAGGGCTACTTCAAGAGGAAACAACACATAGAGATAGAACATGAAACTGCTTTATTTTGTCAAGTTTCAAGAAGCTAGCACAAACCGTGTTGGATTTAGAGTTCCAAATACATCTATCAATATAGGAGAAAACAGAGTGAAACCTAAAAATTCAAACTGTTAGTAGAAACGAACGCTTCAACATAGAAGAATGAAATTTGGAGAACCAAGTTGGCTTAGTGTACTGATCATTACCTGTAAGTATCATCCAGTTTTGGTGAAAAAATACTTGTTGAGATTTCTGGAGATTCGTAATTTTAGGAAGCTTGGCAACCCCTTTCAATGAAAGTGTTTCTCGCCAGTCACTGCATAGGGCTACTTCAAGAGGAAAGAACACATAGATATAGAACGTGAAACTGCTTTATTTTGTCAAGTTTCAAGAAGCTAGCACAAACCGTGTTGGATTTAGAGTTCCAAATACATCTATCTATATAGGAGAAAACAGAGTGAAACCTAAAAATTCAAACTGTTACTGGAAATGAACGCTTCAACATAGAAGAACGAAATTTGGGGAACCAACTCGGCTTAGTGTACTGATCATTAACTGAAAGTATCATCCAGTTTGGGTGAAAAAATATTTGCTGTGATTTCTGGAGATTCGTAGTTTTTGGAAGCTTGACAACCCCTTTCTATGAAAGTGTTTCTCGCCAGTCACTGCTTAGGGCTACATCAGGAGGAAACAACACATAGATATAGAACGTGAAACTGCTTTATTTTGTCAAGTTTCAAGAAGCTAGCACAAACCGTGTTGGATTTACAGTTCCAAATCTATCTATCAATATAGGAGAAAACAGAGTGAAACCTAAAAATTCAAACTGTTACTGGAAATGAACGCTTCAACATAGAAGAACGAAATTTGGGGAACCAAGTCGGCTTAGTGTACTGATCATTACCTGAAAGTATCATCCAGTTTGGGTGCAGAAATATTTGCTGTGATTTCTGGAGATGCGTAGTTTTTGGAAGCTTGGCAACCCCTTTCTATGAAAGTGTTTCTCGCCAGTCACTGCTTAGGGCTACTTCAAGAGGAAACAAAACATAGAGATAGAACGTGAAACTGCTTTATTTTGTCAAGTTTCAAGAAGCTAGCACAAACCGTGTTGGATTTAGAGTTCCAAATACATCTATCAATATAGGAGAAAACAGAGTGAAACCTAAAAATTCAAACTGTTACTGGAAATGTACGCTTCAACATAGAAGAACGAAATTTGGGGAACCAAGTCGGCTTAGTGTACTGATCATTACCTGAAAGTATCATCCAGTTTGGGTGAAAAAATATTTGCTGAGATTTCTGGAGATTCGTAATTTTTGGAAGCTTGGCAACCCCTTTCCATGAAAGTGTTTCTCGCCAGTCACTGCTTAGGGCTACATCAAGAGGAAAAAAAACATAGAGATAGAACGTGAAACTGCTTTATTTTGTCAAGTTTCAAGAAGCTAGCACAAACCGTGTTGGATTTAGAGTTCCAAATACATTTATCAATATAGGAGAAAACAGAGTGAAACCTAAAAATTTAAACTGTTACTGGAAATGAACGCTTCACCATAGAAGAACGAAATTTGGGGAACCAAGTCGGCTTAGTGTACTGACCATTACCTGAAAGTATCATCCAGTTTGGGTGAAAAAATATTTGCTGAGATTTCTGGAGATTCGTAATTTTTGGAAGCTTGGCAACCCCTTTCCATGAAAGTGTTTCTCGCCAGTCACTTCTTAGGCCTACATCAAGATGAAAAAAAACATGGAGATAGAATCTGAAACTACTTTATTGTGTCAAGTTTCAAGAAGCTAGCACAAACCGTGTTGGATTTAGAGTTCCAAATACATCTATCTATATAGGAGAAAACAGAGTGAAACCTAAAAATTCAAACTGTTACTGGAAATGAACGCTTCAACATAGAAGAACGAAATTTGGGGAACCAAGTCGGCTTAGTGTACTGATCATTACCTGAAAGTATCATCCAGTTTGGGTGAAAAAATATTTGCTGAGATTTCTGGAGATTCGTAATTTTTGGAAGCTTGGCAACCCCTTTCTATGAAAGTGTTTCTCGCCAGTCACTGCTTAGGGCTACTTCAAGAGGAAACAAAACATAGAGATAGAACGTGAAACTGCTTTATTTTGTCAAGTTTCAATAAGCTAGCACAAACCGTGTTGGATTTAGAGTTCCAAATACATCTATCAATATAGGAGAAAACAGAGTGAAACCTAAAAATTCAAACTGTTAGTAGAAACGAACGCTTCAACATAGAAGAATGAAATTTGGAGAACCAAGTTGGCTTAGTGTACTGATCATTACCTGTAAGTATCATCCAGTTTTGGTGAAAAAATACTTGTTGAGATTTCTGGAGATTCGTAATTTTAGGAAGCTTGGCAACCCCTTTCAATGAAAGTGTTTCTCGCCAGTCACTGCATAGGGCTACTTCAAGAGGAAAGAACACATAGATATAGAACGTGAAACTACTTTATTTTGTCAAGTTTCAAGAAGCTAGCACAAACCGTGTTGGATTTAGAGTTCCAAATACATCTATCTATATAGGAGAAAACAGAGTGAAACCTAAAAATTCAAACTGTTACTGGAAATGAACGCTTCAACATAGAAGAACGAAATTTGGGGAACCAACTCGGCTTAGTGTACTGATCATTAACTGAAAGTATCATCCAGTTTGGGTGAAAAAATATTTGCTGTGATTTCTGGAGATTCGTAGTTTTTGGAAGCTTGACAACCCCTTTCTATGAAAATGTTTCTCGCCAGTCACTGCTTAGGGCTAAATCAAGAGGAAACAACACATAGATATAGAACGTGAAACTGCTTTATTTTGTCAAGTTTCAAGAAGCTAGCACAAACCATGTTGGATTTACAGTTCCAAATCTATCTATCAATATAGGAGAAAACAGAGTGAAACCTAAAAATTCAAACTGTTACTGGAAATGAACGCTTCAACATAGAAGAACGAAATTTGGGGAACCAAGTCGGCTTAGTGTACTGATCATTACCTGAAAGTATCATCCAGTTTGGGTGCAGAAATATTTGCTGTGATTTCTGGAGATGCGTAGTTTTTGGAAGCTTGGCAACCCCTTTCTATGAAAGTGTTTCTCGCCAGTCACTGCTTAAGGCTACTTCAAGAGGAAACAAAACATAGAGATAGAACGTGAAACTGCTTTATTTTGTCAAGTCTCAAGAAGCTAGCACAAACCGTGTTGGATTTAGAGTTCCAAATACATCTATCAATATAGGAGAAAACAGAGTGAAACCTAAAAATTCAAACTGTTACTGGAAATGTACGCTTCAACATAGAAGAACGAAATTTGGGGAACCAAGTCGGCTTAGTGTACTGATCATTACCTGAAAGTATCATCCAGTTTGGGTGAAAAAATATTTGCTGAGATTTCTGGAGATTCGTAATTTTTGGAAGCTTGGCAACCCCTTTCCATGAAAGTGTTTCTCGCCAGTCACTGCTTAGGGCTACATCAAGAGGAAACAAAACATAGAGATAGAACGTGAAACTGCTTTATTTTGTCAAGTTTCAAGAAGCTAGCACAAACCGTGTTGGATTTAGAGTTCCAAATACATTTATCAATATAGGAGAAAACAGAGTGAAACCTAAAAATTTAAACTGTTACTGGAAATGAACGCTTCACCATAGAAGAACGAAATTTGGGGAACCAAGTCGGCTTAGTGTACTGACCATTACCTGAAAGTATCATCCAGTTTGGGTGAAAAAATATTTGCTGAGATTTCTGGAGATTCGTAATTTTTGGAAGCTTGGCAACCCCTTTCCATGAAAGTGTTTCTCGCCAGTCACTTCTTAGGGCTACATCAAGATGAAAAAAAACATGGAGATAGAATCTGAAACTACTTTATTGTGTCAAGTTTCAAGAAGCTAGCACAAACCGTGTTGGATTTAGAGTTCCAAATACATCTATCTATATAGGAGAAAACAGAGTGAAACCTAAAAATTCAAACTGTTACTGGAAATGAACGCTTCAACATAGAAGAACGAAATTTGGGGAACCAAGTCGGCTTAGTGTACTGATCATTACCTGAAAGTATCATCCAGTTTGGGTGAAAAAATATTTGCTGAGATTTCTGGAATTTCGTAATTTTTGGAAGCTTGGCAACCCCTTTCTAGGAAAGTGTTTCTCGCCAGTCACTGCTTAGGGCTACTTCAAGAGGAAACAAAACATAGAGATAGAACGTGAAACTGCTTTATTTTGTCAAGTTTCAATAAGCTAGCACAAACCGTGTTGGATTTAGAGTTCCAAATACATCTATCAATATAGGAGAAAACAGAGTGAAACCTAAAAATTCAAACTGTTAGTAGAAACGAACGCTTCAACATAGAAGAATGAAATTTGGAGAACCAAGTTGGCTTAGTGTACTGATCATTACCTGTAAGTATCATCCAGTTTTGGTGAAAAAATACTTGTTGAGATTTCTGGAGATTCGTAATTTTAGGAAGCTTGGCAACCCCTTTCAATGAAAGTGTTTCTCGCCAGTCACTGCATAGGGCTACTTCAAGAGGAAAGAACACATAGATATAGAACGTGAAACTACTTTATTTTGTCAAGTTTCAAGAAGCTAGCACAAACCGTGTTGGATTTAGAGTTCCAAATACATCTATCTATATAGGAGAAAACAGAGTGAAACCTAAAAATTCAAACTGTTACTGGAAATGAACGCTTCAACATAGAAGAACGAAATTTGGGGAACCAAGTCGGCTTAGTGTACTGATCATTACCTGAAAGTATCATCCAGTTTGGGTGCAGAAATATTTGCTGTGATTTCTGGAGATTCGTAGTTTTTGGAAGCTTGACAACCCCTTTCTATGAAAATGTTTCTCGCCAGTCACTGCTTAGGGCTAAATCAAGAGGAAACAACACATAGATATAGAACGTGAAACTGCTTTATTTTGTCAAGTTTCAAGAAGCTAGCACAAACCGTGTTGGATTTACAGTTCCAAATCTATCTATCAATATAGGAGAAAACAGAGTGAAACCTAAAAATTCAAACTGTTACTGGAAATGAACGCTTCAACATAGAAGAACGAAATTTGGGGAACCAAGTCGGCTTAGTGTACTGATCATTACCTGAAAGTATCATCCAGTTTGGGTGCAGAAATATTTGCTGTGATTTCTGGAGATGCGTAGTTTTTGGAAGCTTGGCAACCCCTTTCTATGAAAGTGTTTCTCGCCAGTCACTGCTTAAGGCTACTTCAAGAGGAAACAAAACATAGAGATAGAACGTGAAACTGCTTTATTTTGTCAAGTTTCAAGAAGCTAGCACAAACCGTGTTGGATTTAGAGTTCCAAATACATCTATCAATATAGGAGAAAACAGAGTGAAACCTAAAAATTCAAACTGTTACTGGAAATGTACGCTTCAACATAGAAGAACGAAATTTGGGGAACCAAGTCGGCTTAGTGTACTGATCATTACCTGAAAGTATCATCCAGTTTGGGTGAAAAAATATTTGCTGAGATTTCTGGAGATTCGTAATTTTTGGAAGCTTGGCAACCCCTTTCCATGAAAGTGTTTCTCGCCAGTCACTGCTTAGGGCTACATCAAGAGGAAAAAAAACATAGAGATAGAACGTGAAACTGCTTTATTTTGTCAAGTTTCAAGAAGCTAGCACAAACCGTGTTGGATTTAGAGTTCCAAATACATTTATCAATATAGGAGAAAACAGAGTGAAACCTAAAAATTTAAACTGTTACTGGAAATGAACGCTTCACCATAGAAGAACGAAATTTGGGGAACCAAGTCGGCTTAGTGTACTGACCATTACCTGAAAGTATCATCCAGTTTGGGTGAAAAAATATTTGCTGAGATTTCTGGAGATTCGTAATTTTTGGAAGCTTGGCAACCCCTTTCCATGAAAGTGTTTCTCGCCAGTCACTTCTTAGGGCTACATCAAGATGAAAAAAAACATGGAGATAGAATCTGAAACTACTTTATTGTGTCAAGTTTCAAGAAGCTAGCACAAACCGTGTTGGATTTAGAGTTCCAAATACATCTATCTATATAGGAGAAAACAGAGTGAAACCTAAAAATTCAAACTGTTACTGGAAATGAACGCTTCAACATAGAAGAACGAAATTTGGGGAACCAAGTCGGCTTAGTGTACTGATCATTACCTGAAAGTATCATCCAGTTTGGGTGAAAAAATATTTGCTGAGATTTCTGGAGATTCGTAATTTTTGGAAGCTTGGCAACCCCTTTCTATGAAAGTGTTTCTCGCCAGTCACTGCTTAGGGCTACTTCAAGAGGAAACAAAACATAGAGATAGAACGTGAAACTGCTTTATTTTGTCAAGTTTCAATAAGCTAGCACAAACCGTGTTGGATTTAGAGTTCCAAATACATCTATCAATATAGGAGAAAACAGAGTGAAACCTAAAAATTCAAACTGTTAGTAGAAACGAACGCTTCAACATAGAAGAATGAAATTTGGAGAACCAAGTTGGCTTAGTGTACTGATCATTACCTGTAAGTATCATCCAGTTTTGGTGAAAAAATACTTGTTGAGATTTCTGGAGATTCGTAATTTTAGGAAGCTTGGCAACCCCTTTCAATGAAAGTGTTTCTCGCCAGTCACTGCATAGGGCTACTTCAAGAGGAAAGAACACATAGATATAGAACGTGAAACTACTTTATTTTGTCAAGTTTCAAGAAGCTAGCACAAACCGTGTTGGATTTAGAGTTCCAAATACATCTATCTATATAGGAGAAAACAGAGTGAAACCTAAAAATTCAAACTGTTACTGGAAATGAACGCTTCAACATAGAAGAACGAAATTTGGGGAACCAAGTCGGCTTAGTGTACTGATCATTACCTGAAAGTATCATCCAGTTTGGGTGCAGAAATATTTGCTGTGATTTCTGGAGATTCGTAGTTTTTGGAAGCTTGACAACCCCTTTCTATGAAAATGTTTCTCGCCAGTCACTGCTTAGGGCTAAATCAAGAGGAAACAACACATAGATATAGAACGTGAAACTGCTTTATTTTGTCAAGTTTCAAGAAGCTAGCACAAACCGTGTTGGATTTACAGTTCCAAATCTATCTATCAATATAGGAGAAAACAGAGTGAAACCTAAAAATTCAAACTGTTACTGGAAATGAACGCTTCAACATAGAAGAACGAAATTTGGGGAACCAAGTCGGCTTAGTGTACTGATCATTACCTGAAAGTATCATCCAGTTTGGGTGCAGAAATATTTGCTGTGATTTCTGGAGATGCGTAGTTTTTGGAAGCTTGGCAACCCCTTTCTATGAAAGTGTTTCTCGCCAGTCACTGCTTAAGGCTACTTCAAGAGGAAACAAAACATAGAGATAGAACGTGAAACTGCTTTATTTTGTCAAGTCTCAAGAAGCTAGCACAAACCGTGTTGGATTTAGAGTTCCAAATACATCTATCAATATAGGAGAAAACAGAGTGAAACCTAAAAATTTAAACTGTTACTGGAAATGAACGCTTCACCATAGAAGAACGAAATTTGGGGAACCAAGTCGGCTTAGTGTACTGACCATTACCTGAAAGTATCATCCAGTTTGGGTGAAAAAATATTTGCTGAGATTTCTGGAGATTCGTAATTTTTGGAAGCTTGGCAACCCCTTTCCATGAAAGTGTTTCTCGCCAGTCACTTCTTAGGGCTACATCAAGATGAAAAAAAACATGGAGATAGAATCTGAAACTACTTTATTGTGTCAAGTTTCAAGAAGCTAGCACAAACCGTGTTGGATTTAGAGTTCCAAATACATCTATCTATATAGGAGAAAACAGAGTGAAACCTAAAAATTCAAACTGTTACTGGAAATGAACGCTTCAACATAGAAGAACGAAATTTGGGGAACCAAGTCGGCTTAGTGTACTGATCATTACCTGAAAGTATCATCCAGTTTGGGTGAAAAAATATTTGCTGAGATTTCTGGAGATTCGTAATTTTTGGAAGCTTGGCAACCCCTTTCTATGAAAGTGTTTCTCGCCAGTCACTGCTTAGGGCTACTTCAAGAGGAAACAAAACATAGAGATAGAACGTGAAACTGCTTTATTTTGTCAAGTTTCAATAAGCTAGCACAAACCGTGTTGGATTTAGAGTTCCAAATACATCTATCAATATAGGAGAAAACAGAGTGAAACCTAAAAATTCAAACTGTTAGTAGAAACGAACGCTTCAACATAGAAGAATGAAATTTGGAGAACCAAGTTGGCTTAGTGTACTGATCATTACCTGTAAGTATCATCCAGTTTTGGTGAAAAAATACTTGTTGAGATTTCTGGAGATTCGTAATTTTAGGAAGCTTGGCAACCCCTTTCAATGAAAGTGTTTCTCGCCAGTCACTGCATAGGGCTACTTCAAGAGGAAAGAACACATAGATATAGAACGTGAAACTACTTTATTTTGTCAAGTTTCAAGAAGCTAGCACAAACCGTGTTGGATTTAGAGTTCCAAATACATCTATCTATATAGGAGAAAACAGAGTGAAACCTAAAAATTCAAACTGTTACTGGAAATGAACGCTTCAACATAGAAGAACGAAATTTGGGGAACCAAGTCGGCTTAGTGTACTGATCATTACCTGAAAGTATCATCCAGTTTGGGTGCAGAAATATTTGCTGTGATTTCTGGAGATTCGTAGTTTTTGGAAGCTTGACAACCCCTTTCTATGAAAATGTTTCTCGCCAGTCACTGCTTAGGGCTAAATCAAGAGGAAACAACACATAGATATAGAACGTGAAACTGCTTTATTTTGTCAAGTTTCAAGAAGCTAGCACAAACCGTGTTGGATTTACAGTTCCAAATCTATCTATCAATATAGGAGAAAACAGAGTGAAACCTAAAAATTCAAACTGTTACTGGAAATGAACGCTTCAACATAGAAGAACGAAATTTGGGGAACCAAGTCGGCTTAGTGTACTGATCATTACCTGAAAGTATCATCCAGTTTGGGTGCAGAAATATTTGCTGTGATTTCTGGAGATGCGTAGTTTTTGGAAGCTTGGCAACCCCTTTCTATGAAAGTGTTTCTCGCCAGTCACTGCTTAAGGCTACTTCAAGAGGAAACAAAACATAGAGATAGAACGTGAAACTGCTTTATTTTGTCAAGTCTCAAGAAGCTAGCACAAACCGTGTTGGATTTAGAGTTCCAAATACATCTATCAATATAGGAGAAAACAGAGTGAAACCTAAAAATTCAAACTGTTACTGGAAATGTACGCTTCAACATAGAAGAACGAAATTTGGGGAACCAAGTCGGCTTAGTGTACTGATCATTACCTGAAAGTATCATCCAGTTTGGGTGAAAAAATATTTGCTGAGATTTCTGGAGATTCGTAATTTTTGGAAGCTTGGCAACCCCTTTCCATGAAAGTGTTTCTCGCCAGTCACTGCTTAGGGCTACATCAAGAGGAAACAAAACATAGAGATAGAACGTGAAACTGCTTTATTTTGTCAAGTTTCAAGAAGCTAGCACAAACCGTGTTGGATTTAGAGTTCCAAATACATTTATCAATATAGGAGAAAACAGAGTGAAACCTAAAAATTTAAACTGTTACTGGAAATGAACGCTTCACCATAGAAGAACGAAATTTGGGGAACCAAGTCGGCTTAGTGTACTGACCATTACCTGAAAGTATCATCCAGTTTGGGTGAAAAAATATTTGCTGAGATTTCTGGAGATTCGTAATTTTTGGAAGCTTGGCAACCCCTTTCCATGAAAGTGTTTCTCGCCAGTCACTTCTTAGGGCTACATCAAGATGAAAAAAAACATGGAGATAGAATCTGAAACTACTTTATTGTGTCAAGTTTCAAGAAGCTAGCACAAACCGTGTTGGATTTAGAGTTCCAAATACATCTATCTATATAGGAGAAAACAGAGTGAAACCTAAAAATTCAAACTGTTACTGGAAATGAACGCTTCAACATAGAAGAACGAAATTTGGGGAACCAAGTCGGCTTAGTGTACTGATCATTACCTGAAAGTATCATCCAGTTTGGGTGAAAAAATATTTGCTGAGATTTCTGGAATTTCGTAATTTTTGGAAGCTTGGCAACCCCTTTCTATGAAAGTGTTTCTCGCCAGTCACTGCTTAGGGCTACTTCAAGAGGAAACAAAACATAGAGATAGAACGTGAAACTGCTTTATTTTGTCAAGTTTCAATAAGCTAGCACAAACCGTGTTGGATTTAGAGTTCCAAATACATCTATCAATATAGGAGAAAACAGAGTGAAACCTAAAAATTCAAACTGTTAGTAGAAACGAACGCTTCAACATAGAAGAATGAAATTTGGAGAACCAAGTTGGCTTAGTGTACTGATCATTACCTGTAAGTATCATCCAGTTTTGGTGAAAAAATACTTGTTGAGATTTCTGGAGATTCGTAATTTTAGGAAGCTTGGCAACCCCTTTCAATGAAAGTGTTTCTCGCCAGTCACTGCATAGGGCTACTTCAAGAGGAAAGAACACATAGATATAGAACGTGAAATTACTTTATTTTGTCAAGTTTCAAGAAGCTAGCACAAACCGTGTTGGATTTAGAGTTCCAAATACATCTATCTATATAGGAGAAAACAGAGTGAAACCTAAAAATTCAAACTGTTACTGGAAATGAACGCTTCAACATAGAAGAACGAAATTTGGGGAACCAAGTCGGCTTAGTGTACTGATCATTACCTGAAAGTATCATCCAGTTTGGGTGCAGAAATATTTGCTGTGATTTCTGGAGATTCGTAGTTTTTGGAAGCTTGACAACCCCTTTCTATGAAAATGTTTCTCGCCAGTCACTGCTTAGGGCTAAATCAAGAGGAAACAACACATAGATATAGAACGTGAAACTGCTTTATTTTGTCAAGTTTCAAGAAGCTAGCACAAACCGTGTTGGATTTACAGTTCCAAATCTATCTATCAATATAGGAGAAAACAGAGTGAAACCTAAAAATTCAAACTGTTACTGGAAATGAACGCTTCAACATAGAAGAACGAAATTTGGGGAACCAAGTCGGCTTAGTGTACTGATCATTACCTGAAAGTATCATCCAGTTTGGGTGCAGAAATATTTGCTGTGATTTCTGGAGATGCGTAGTTTTTGGAAGCTTGGCAACCCCTTTCTATGAAAGTGTTTCTCGCCAGTCACTGCTTAAGGCTACTTCAAGAGGAAACAAAACATAGAGATAGAACGTGAAACTGCTTTATTTTGTCAAGTTTCAAGAAGCTAGCACAAACCGTGTTGGATTTAGAGTTCCAAATACATCTATCAATATAGGAGAAAACAGAGTGAAACCTAAAAATTCAAACTGTTACTGGAAATGTACGCTTCAACATAGAAGAACGAAATTTGGGGAACCAAGTCGGCTTAGTGTACTGATCATTACCTGAAAGTATCATCCAGTTTGGGTGAAAAAATATTTGCTGAGATTTCTGGAGATTCGTAATTTTTGGAAGCTTGGCAACCCCTTTCCATGAAAGTGTTTCTCGCCAGTCACTGCTTAGGGCTACATCAAGAGGAAAAAAAACATAGAGATAGAACGTGAAACTGCTTTATTTTGTCAAGTTTCAAGAAGCTAGCACAAACCGTGTTGGATTTAGAGTTCCAAATACATTTATCAATATAGGAGAAAACAGAGTGAAACCTAAAAATTTAAACTGTTACTGGAAATGAACGCTTCACCATAGAAGAACGAAATTTGGGGAACCAAGTCGGCTTAGTGTACTGACCATTACCTGAAAGTATCATCCAGTTTGGGTGAAAAAATATTTGCTGAGATTTCTGGAGATTCGTAATTTTTGGAAGCTTGGCAACCCCTTTCCATGAAAGTGTTTCTCGCCAGTCACTTCTTAGGGCTACATCAAGATGAAAAAAAACATGGAGATAGAATCTGAAACTACTTTATTGTGTCAAGTTTCAAGAAGCTAGCACAAACCGTGTTGGATTTAGAGTTCCAAATACATCTATCTATATAGGAGAAAACAGAGTGAAACCTAAAAATTCAAACTGTTACTGGAAATGAACGCTTCAACATAGAAGAACGAAATTTGGGGAACCAAGTCGGCTTAGTGTACTGATCATTACCTGAAAGTATCATCCAGTTTGGGTGAAAAAATATTTGCTGAGATTTCTGGAGATTCGTAATTTTTGGAAGCTTGGCAACCCCTTTCTATGAAAGTGTTTCTCGCCAGTCACTGCTTAGGGCTACTTCAAGAGGAAACAAAACATAGAGATAGAACGTGAAACTGCTTTATTTTGTCAAGTTTCAATAAGCTAGCACAAACCGTGTTGGATTTAGAGTTCCAAATACATCTATCAATATAGGAGAAAACAGAGTGAAACCTAAAAATTCAAACTGTTAGTAGAAACGAACGCTTCAACATAGAAGAATGAAATTTGGAGAACCAAGTTGGCTTAGTGTACTGATCATTACCTGTAAGTATCATCCAGTTTTGGTGAAAAAATACTTGTTGAGATTTCTGGAGATTCGTAATTTTAGGAAGCTTGGCAACCCCTTTCAATGAAAGTGTTTCTCGCCAGTCACTGCATAGGGCTACTTCAAGAGGAAAGAACACATAGATATAGAACGTGAAACTACTTTATTTTGTCAAGTTTCAAGAAGCTAGCACAAACCGTGTTGGATTTAGAGTTCCAAATACATCTATCTATATAGGAGAAAACAGAGTGAAACCTAAAAATTCAAACTGTTACTGGAAATGAACGCTTCAACATAGAAGAACGAAATTTGGGGAACCAAGTCGGCTTAGTGTACTGATCATTACCTGAAAGTATCATCCAGTTTGGGTGCAGAAATATTTGCTGTGATTTCTGGAGATTCGTAGTTTTTGGAAGCTTGACAACCCCTTTCTATGAAAATGTTTCTCGCCAGTCACTGCTTAGGGCTAAATCAAGAGGAAACAACACATAGATATAGAACGTGAAACTGCTTTATTTTGTCAAGTTTCAAGAAGCTAGCACAAACCGTGTTGGATTTACAGTTCCAAATCTATCTATCAATATAGGAGAAAACAGAGTGAAACCTAAAAATTCAAACTGTTACTGGAAATGAACGCTTCAACATAGAAGAACGAAATTTGGGGAACCAAGTCGGCTTAGTGTACTGATCATTACCTGAAAGTATCATCCAGTTTGGGTGCAGAAATATTTGCTGTGATTTCTGGAGATGCGTAGTTTTTGGAAGCTTGGCAACCCCTTTCTATGAAAGTGTTTCTCGCCAGTCACTGCTTAAGGCTACTTCAAGAGGAAACAAAACATAGAGATAGAACGTGAAACTGCTTTATTTTGTCAAGTTTCAAGAAGCTAGCACAAACCGTGTTGGATTTAGAGTTCCAAATACATCTATCAATATAGGAGAAAACAGAGTGAAACCTAAAAATTCAAACTGTTACTGGAAATGTACGCTTCAACATAGAAGAACGAAATTTGGGGAACCAAGTCGGCTTAGTGTACTGATCATTACCTGAAAGTATCATCCAGTTTGGGTGAAAAAATATTTGCTGAGATTTCTGGAGATTCGTAATTTTTGGAAGCTTGGCAACCCCTTTCCATGAAAGTGTTTCTCGCCAGTCACTGCTTAGGGCTACATCAAGAGGAAAAAAAACATAGAGATAGAACGTGAAACTGCTTTATTTTGTCAAGTTTCAAGAAGCTAGCACAAACCGTGTTGGATTTAGAGTTCCAAATACATTTATCAATATAGGAGAAAACAGAGTGAAACCTAAAAATTTAAACTGTTACTGGAAATGAACGCTTCACCATAGAAGAACGAAATTTGGGGAACCAAGTCGGCTTAGTGTACTGACCATTACCTGAAAGTATCATCCAGTTTGGGTGAAAAAATATTTGCTGAGATTTCTGGAGATTCGTAATTTTTGGAAGCTTGGCAACCCCTTTCCATGAAAGTGTTTCTCGCCAGTCACTTCTTAGGGCTACATCAAGATGAAAAAAAACATGGAGATAGAATCTGAAACTACTTTATTGTGTCAAGTTTCAAGAAGCTAGCACAAACCGTGTTGGATTTAGAGTTCCAAATACATCTATCTATATAGGAGAAAACAGAGTGAAACCTAAAAATTCAAACTGTTACTGGAAATGAACGCTTCAACATAGAAGAACGAAATTTGGGGAACCAAGTCGGCTTAGTGTACTGATCATTACCTGAAAGTATCATCCAGTTTGGGTGAAAAAATATTTGCTGAGATTTCTGGAGATTCGTAATTTTTGGAAGCTTGGCAACCCCTTTCTATGAAAGTGTTTCTCGCCAGTCACTGCTTAGGGCTACTTCAAGAGGAAACAAAACATAGAGATAGAACGTGAAACTGCTTTATTTTGTCAAGTTTCAATAAGCTAGCACAAACCGTGTTGGATTTAGAGTTCCAAATACATCTATCAATATAGGAGAAAACAGAGTGAAACCTAAAAATTCAAACTGTTAGTAGAAACGAACGGTTCAACATAGAAGAATGAAATTTGGAGAACCAAGTTGGCTTAGTGTACTGATCATTACCTGTAAGTATCATCCAGTTTTGGTGAAAAAATACTTGTTGAGATTTCTGGAGATTCGTAATTTTAGGAAGCTTGGCAACCCCTTTCAATGAAAGTGTTTCTCGCCAGTCACTGCATAGGGCTACTTCAAGAGGAAAGAACACATAGATATAGAACGTGAAACTACTTTATTTTGTCAAGTTTCAAGAAGCTAGCACAAACCGTGTTGGATTTAGAGTTCCAAATACATCTATCTATATAGGAGAAAACAGAGTGAAACCTAAAAATTCAAACTGTTACTGGAAATGAACGCTTCAACATAGAAGAACGAAATTTGGGGAACCAACTCGGCTTAGTGTACTGATCATTAACTGAAAGTATCATCCAGTTTGGGTGAAAAAATATTTGCTGTGATTTCTGGAGATTCGTAGTTTTTGGAAGCTTGACAACCCCTTTCTATGAAAATGTTTCTC
The DNA here is from genome assembly GCF_964194105.1 of Spermophilus citellus. NCBI lineage: Eukaryota > Metazoa > Chordata > Mammalia > Rodentia > Sciuridae > Spermophilus > Spermophilus citellus. The sequence continues at coordinate 33,298,445 of NC_138191.1, read as the reverse complement.
GCCAGTCACTGCTTAGGGCTAAATCAAGAGGAAACAACACATAGATATAGAACGTGAAACTGCTTTATTTTGTCAAGTTTCAAGAAGCTAGCACAAACCGTGTTGGATTTACAGTTCCAAATCTATCTATCAATATAGGAGAAAACAGAGTGAAACCTAAAAATTCAAACTGTTACTGGAAATGAACGCTTCAACATAGAAGAACGAAATTTGGGGAACCAAGTCGGCTTAGTGTACTGATCATTACCTGAAAGTATCATCCAGTTTGGGTGCAGAAATATTTGCTGTGATTTCTGGAGATGCGTAGTTTTTGGAAGCTTGGCAACCCCTTTCTATGAAAGTGTTTCTCGCCAGTCACTGCTTAAGGCTACTTCAAGAGGAAACAAAACATAGAGATAGAACGTGAAACTGCTTTATTTTGTCAAGTTTCAAGAAGCTAGCACAAACCGTGTTGGATTTAGAGTTCCAAATACATCTATCAATATAGGAGAAAACAGAGTGAAACCTAAAAATTCAAACTGTTACTGGAAATGTACGCTTCAACATAGAAGAACGAAATTTGGGGAACCAAGTCGGCTTAGTGTACTGATCATTACCTGAAAGTATCATCCAGTTTGGGTGAAAAAATATTTGCTGAGATTTCTGGAGATTCGTAATTTTTGGAAGCTTGGCAACTCCTTTCCATGAAAGTGTTTCTCGCCAGTCACTGCTTAGGGCTACATCAAGAGGAAAAAAAACATAGAGAAAGAACGTGAAACTGCTTTATTTTGTCAAGTTTCAAGAAGCTAGCACAAACCGTGTTGGATTTAGTGTTCCAAATACATTTATCAATATAGGAGAAAACAGAGTGAAACCTAAAAATTTAAACTGTTACTGGAAATGAACGCTTCACCATAGAAGAACGAAATTTGGGGAACCAAGTCGGCTTAGTGTACTGACCATTACCTGAAAGTATCATCCAGTTTGGGTGAAAAAATATTTGCTGAGATTTCTGGAGATTCGTAATTTTTGGAAGCTTGGCAACCCCTTTCCATGGAAGTGTTTCTCGCCAGTCACTTCTTAGGGCTACATCAAGATGAAAAAAAACATGGAGATAGAATCTGAAACTACTTTATTGTGTCAAGTTTCAAGAAGCTAGCACAAACATTGTTGGATTTAGAGTTCCAAATACATCTATCAATATAGGAGAAAACAGAGTGAAACCTAAAAATTCAAACTGTTACTGGAAATGAACGCTTCACCATTGAGGAACGAAATTTGGGGAACCAAGTTGGATTAGTGTACTGATCATTACCTGAAAGTATCATCCAGATTGGGTGAAAAAAAATTTGCTGAGATTTCTGGAGATTCGTAATTTTTGGAAGCTTGGCAACCCCTTTCCATGAAAGTGTTTCAGGCCAGTCACTGCTTAGGGCTACATCAAGAGGAAAAAAAACATAGAGAAAGAACGTGAAACTGCTTTATTTTGTCAAGTTTCAAGAAGCTAGCACAAACCGTGTTGGATTTAGAGTTCCAAATACATTTATCATTATAGGAGAAAACAGAGTGAAACCTAAAAATTTAAACTGTTACTGGAAATGAACGCTTCACCATAGAAGAACGAAATTTGGGGAACCAAGTCGGCTTAGTGTACTGATCATTACCTAAAAGTATCATCCAGTTTGGGTGAAAAAATATTTGCTGAGATTTCTGGAGATTCGTAATTTTTGGAAGCTTGGCAACCCCTTTCCATGAAAGTGTTTCTCGCCAGTCACTGCTTAGGGCTACATCAAGAGGAAAAAAAACATACAGAAAGAACGTGAAACTGCTTTATTTTGTCAAGTTTCAAGAAGCTAGCACAAACCGTGTTGGATTTAGAGTTCCAAATACATTTATCAATATAGGAGAAAACAGAGTGAAACCTAAAAATTTAAACTGTTACTGGAAATGAACGCTTCACCATAAAAGAACGAAATTTGGGGAACCAAGACGGCTTAGTGTACTGACCATTACCTGAAAGTATCATCCAGTTTGGGTGAAAAAATATTTGCTGAGATTTCTGGAGATTCGTAATTTTTGGAAGCTTGGCAACCCCTTTCCATGAAAGTGTTTCTCGCCAGTCACTTCTTAGGGCTACATCAAGATGAAAAAAAAACATGGAGATAGAATCTGAAACTACTTTATTGTGTCAAGTTTCAAGAAGCTAGCACAAACCGTGTTGGATTTAGAGTTCCAAATACATCTATCAATATAGGAGAAAACAGAGTGAAACCTAAAAATTCAAACTGTTACTGGAAATGAACGCTTCACCATTGAGGAACGAAATTTGGGGAACCAAGTTGGATTAGTGTACTGATCATTACCTGAAAGTATCATCCAGTTTGGGTGAAAAAATATTTGCTGAGATTTCTGGAGATTCGTAATTTTTGGAAGCTTGGCAACCCCTTTCCATGAAAGTGTTTCTCGCCAGTCACTGCTTAGGGCTACATCAAGAGGAAAAAAAACATAGAGAAAGAACGTGAAACTGCTTTATTTTGTCAAGTTTCAAGAAGCTAGCACAAACCGTGTTGGATTTAGAGTTCCAAATACATTTATCAATATAGGAGAAAACAGAGTGAAACCTAAAAATTTAAACTGTTACTGGAAATGAACGCTTCACCATAGAAGAACGAAATTTGGGGAACCAAGTCGGCTTAGTGTACTGACCATTACCTGAAAGTATCATCCAGTTTGGGTGAAAAAATATTTGCTGAGATTTCTGGAGATTCGTAATTTTTGGAAGCTTGGGAACCCCTTTCCATGAAAGTGTTTCTCGCCAGTCACTGCTTAGGGCTACATCAAGAGGAAACAAAACATAGAGATAGAACGTGAAACTGCTTTATTTTGTCAAGTTTCAAGAAGCTAGCACAAACCGTGTTGGATTTAGAGTTCCAAATACATCTATCAATATAGGAGAAAACAGAGTGAAACCTAAAAATTGAAACTGTTAGTAGAAACGAACGCTTCAACATAGAAGAATGAAATTTGGGGAACCAAGTTGGCTTATTGTACTGATCATTACTTGAAAGTATCATCCAGTTTGGGTGAAAAAATACTTGCTGAGATTTCTGGAGATTCGTAATTTTAGGAAGCTTGGCAACCCCTTTCCATGAAAGTGTTTCTCGCCAGTCACTGCTTAGGGCTACTTCAAGAGGAAACAACACATAGAGATAGAACGTGAAACTGCTTTATTTTGTCAAGTTTCAAGAAGCTAGCACAAACCGTGTTGGATTTAGAGTTCCAAATACATCTATCAATATAGGAGAAAACAGAGTGAAACCTAAAAATTCAAACTGTTACTGGAAATGTACGCTTCAACATAGAAGAACGAAATTTGGGGAACCAAGTCGGCTTAGTGTACTGATCATTACCTGAAAGTATCATCCAGTTTGGGTGAAAAAATATTTGCTGAGATTTCTGGAGATTCGTAATTTTTGGAAGCTTGGCAACCCCTTTCCATGAAAGTGTTTCTCGCCAGTCACTGCTTAGGGCTACATCAAGAGGAAAAAAAAACATAGAGATAGAACGTGAAACTGCTTTATTTTGTCAAGTTTCAAGAAGCTAGCACAAACCGTGTTGGATTTAGAGTTCCAAATACATCTATCAATATAGGAGAAAACAGAGTGAAACCTAAAAATTCAAACTGTTAGTAGAAACGAACGCTTCAACATAGAAGAATGAAATTTGGAGAACCAAGTTGGCTTAGTGTACTGATCATTACCTGTAAGTATCATCCAGTTTTGGTGAAAAAATACTTGTTGAGATTTCTGGAGATTCGTAATTTTAGGAAGCTTGGCAACCCCTTTCAATGAAAGTGTTTCTCGCCAGTCACTGCATAGGGCTACTTCAAGAGGAAAGAACACATAGATATAGAACGTGAAACTACTTTATTTTGTCAAGTTTCAAGAAGCTAGCACAAACCGTGTTGGATTTAGAGTTCCAAATACATCTATCTATATAGGAGAAAACAGAGTGAAACCTAAAAATTCAAACTGTTACTGGAAATGAACGCTTCAACATAGAAGAACGAAATTTGGGGAACCAACTCGGCTTAGTGTACTGATCATTAACTGAAAGTATCATCCAGTTTGGGTGAAAAAATATTTGCTGTGATTTCTGGAGATTCGTAGTTTTTGGAAGCTTGACAACCCCTTTCTATGAAAGTGTTTCTCGCCAGTCACTGCTTAGGGCTACATCAGGAGGAAACAACACATAGATATAGAACGTGAAACTGCTTTATTTTGTCAAGTTTCAAGAAGCTAGCACAAACCGTGTTGGATTTACAGTTCCAAATCTATCTATCAATATAGGAGAAAACAGAGTGAAACCTAAAAATTCAAACTGTTACTGGAAATGAACGCTTCAACATAGAAGAACGAAATTTGGGGAACCAAGTCGGCTTAGTGTACTGATCATTACCTGAAAGTATCATCCAGTTTGGGTGCAGAAATATTTGCTGTGATTTCTGGAGATGCGTAGTTTTTGGAAGCTTGGCAACCCCTTTCTATGAAAGTGTTTCTCGCCAGTCACTGCTTAGGGCTACTTCAAGAGGAAACAAAACATAGAGATAGAACGTGAAACTGCTTTATTTTGTCAAGTTTCAAGAAGCTAGCACAAACCGTGTTGGATTTAGAGTTCCAAATACATCTATCAATATAGGAGAAAACAGAGTGAAACCTAAAAATTCAAACTGTTACTGGAAATGTACGCTTCAACATAGAAGAACGAAATTTGGGGAACCAAGTCGGCTTAGTGTACTGATCATTACCTGAAAGTATCATCCAGTTTGGGTGAAAAAATATTTGCTGAGATTTCTGGAGATTCGTAATTTTTGGAAGCTTGGCAACCCCTTTCCATGAAAGTGTTTCTCGCCAGTCACTGCTTAGGGCTACATCAAGAGGAAAAAAAACATAGAGATAGAACGTGAAACTGCTTTATTTTGTCAAGTTTCAAGAAGCTAGCACAAACCGTGTTGGATTTAGAGTTCCAAATACATTTATCAATATAGGAGAAAACAGAGTGAAACCTAAAAATTTAAACTGTTACTGGAAATGAACGCTTCACCATAGAAGAACGAAATTTGGGGAACCAAGTCGGCTTAGTGTACTGACCATTACCTGAAAGTATCATCCAGTTTGGGTGAAAAAATATTTGCTGAGATTTCTGGAGATTCGTAATTTTTGGAAGCTTGGCAACCCCTTTCCATGAAAGTGTTTCTCGCCAGTCACTTCTTAGGGCTACATCAAGATGAAAAAAAACATGGAGATAGAATCTGAAACTACTTTATTGTGTCAAGTTTCAAGAAGCTAGCACAAACCGTGTTGGATTTAGAGTTCCAAATACATCTATCTATATAGGAGAAAACAGAGTGAAACCTAAAAATTCAAACTGTTACTGGAAATGAACGCTTCAACATAGAAGAACGAAATTTGGGGAACCAAGTCGGCTTAGTGTACTGATCATTACCTGAAAGTATCATCCAGTTTGGGTGAAAAAATATTTGCTGAGATTTCTGGAGATTCGTAATTTTTGGAAGCTTGGCAACCCCTTTCTATGAAAGTGTTTCTCGCCAGTCACTGCTTAGGGCTACTTCAAGAGGAAACAAAACATAGAGATAGAACGTGAAACTGCTTTATTTTGTCAAGTTTCAAGAAGCTAGCACAAACCGTGTTGGATTTAGAGTTCCAAATACATCTATCAATATAGGAGAAAACAGAGTGAAACCTAAAAATTCAAACTGTTAGTAGAAACGAACGCTTCAACATAGAAGAATGAAATTTGGAGAACCAAGTTGGCTTAGTGTACTGATCATTACCTGTAAGTATCATCCAGTTTTGGTGAAAAAATACTTGTTGAGATTTCTGGAGATTCGTAATTTTAGGAAGCTTGGCAACCCCTTTCAATGAAAGTGTTTCTCGCCAGTCACTGCATAGGGCTACTTCAAGAGGAAAGAACACATAGATATAGAACGTGAAACTGCTTTATTTTGTCAAGTTTCAAGAAGCTAGCACAAACCGTGTTGGATTTAGAGTTCCAAATACATCTATCTATATAGGAGAAAACAGAGTGAAACCTAAAAATTCAAACTGTTACTGGAAATGAACGCTTCAACATAGAAGAACGAAATTTGGGGAACCAACTCGGCTTAGTGTACTGATCATTAACTGAAAGTATCATCCAGTTTGGGTGAAAAAATATTTGCTGTGATTTCTGGAGATTCGTAGTTTTTGGAAGCTTGACAACCCCTTTCTATGAAAGTGTTTCTCGCCAGTCACTGCTTAGGGCTACATCAGGAGGAAACAACACATAGATATAGAACGTGAAACTGCTTTATTTTGTCAAGTTTCAAGAAGCTAGCACAAACCGTGTTAGATTTACAGTTCCAAATCTATCTATCAATATAGGAGAAAACAGAGTGAAACCTAAAAATTCAAACTGTTACTGGAAATGAACGCTTCAACATAGAAGAACGAAATTTGGGGAACCAAGTCGGCTTAGTGTACTGATCATTACCTGAAAGTATCATCCAGTTTGGGTGCAGAAATATTTGCTGTGATTTCTGGAGATGCGTAGTTTTTGGAAGCTTGGCAACCCCTTTCTATGAAAGTGTTTCTCGCCAGTCACTGCTTAGGGCTACTTCAAGAGGAAACAAAACATAGAGATAGAACGTGAAACTGCTTTATTTTGTCAAGTTTCAAGAAGCTAGCACAAACCGTGTTGGATTTAGAGTTCCAAATACATCTATCAATATAGGAGAAAACAGAGTGAAACCTAAAAATTCAAACTGTTACTGGAAATGTACGCTTCAACATAGAAGAACGAAATTTGGGGAACCAAGTCGGCTTAGTGTACTGATCATTACCTGAAAGTATCATCCAGTTTGGGTGAAAAAATATTTGCTGAGATTTCTGGAGATTCGTAATTTTTGGAAGCTTGGCAACCCCTTTCCATGAAAGTGTTTCTCGCCAGTCACTGCTTAGGGCTACATCAAGAGGAAAAAAAACATAGAGATAGAACGTGAAACTGCTTTATTTTGTCAAGTTTCAAGAAGCTAGCACAAACCGTGTTGGATTTAGAGTTCCAAATACATTTATCAATATAGGAGAAAACAGAGTGAAACCTAAAAATTTAAACTGTTACTGGAAATGAACGCTTCACCATAGAAGAACGAAATTTGGGGAACCAAGTCGGCTTAGTGTACTGACCATTACCTGAAAGTATCATCCAGTTTGGGTGAAAAAATATTTGCTGAGATTTCTGGAGATTCGTAATTTTTGGAAGCTTGGCAACCCCTTTCCATGAAAGTGTTTCTCGCCAGTCACTTCTTAGGGCTACATCAAGATGAAAAAAAACATGGAGATAGAATCTGAAACTACTTTATTGTGTCAAGTTTCAAGAAGCTAGCACAAACCGTGTTGGATTTAGAGTTCCAAATACATCTATCTATATAGGAGAAAACAGAGTGAAACCTAAAAATTCAAACTGTTACTGGAAATGAACGCTTCAACATAGAAGAACGAAATTTGGGAAACCAAGTCGGCTTAGTGTACTGATCATTACCTGAAAGTATCATCCAGTTTGGGTGAAAAAATATTTGCTGAGATTTCTGGAGATTCGTAATTTTTGGAAGCTTGGCAACCCCTTTCTATGAAAGTGTTTCTCGCCAGTCACTGCTTAGGGCTACTTCAAGAGGAAACAAAACATAGAGATAGAACGTGAAACTGCTTTATTTTGTCAAGTTTCAATAAGCTAGCACAAACCGTGTTGGATTTAGAGTTCCAAATACATCTATCAATATAGGAGAAAACAGAGTGAAACCTAAAAATTCAAACTGTTAGTAGAAACGAACGCTTCAACATAGAAGAATGAAATTTGGAGAACCAAGTTGGCTTAGTGTACTGATCATTACCTGTAAGTATCATCCAGTTTTGGTGAAAAAATACTTGTTGAGATTTCTGGAGATTCGTAATTTTAGGAAGCTTGGCAACCCCTTTCAATGAAAGTGTTTCTCGCCAGTCACTGCATAGGGCTACTTCAAGAGGAAAGAACACATAGATATAGAACGTGAAACTACTTTATTTTGTCAAGTTTCAAGAAGCTAGCACAAACCGTGTTGGATTTAGAGTTCCAAATACATCTATCTATATAGGAGAAAACAGAGTGAAACCTAAAAATTCAAACTGTTACTGGAAATGAACGCTTCAACATAGAAGAACGAAATTTGGGGAACCAACTCGGCTTAGTGTACTGATCATTAACTGAAAGTATCATCCAGTTTGGGTGAAAAAATATTTGCTGTGATTTCTGGAGATTCGTAGTTTTTGGAAGCTTGACAACCCCTTTCTATGAAAATGTTTCTCGCCAGTCACTGCTTAGGGCTAAATCAAGAGGAAACAACACATAGTTATAGAACGTGAAACTGCTTTATTTTGTCAAGTTTCAAGAAGCTAGCACAAACCGTGTTGGATTTACAGTTCCAAATCTATCTATCAATATAGGAGAAAACAGAGTGAAACCTAAAAATTCAAACTGTTACTGGAAATGAACGCTTCAACATAGAAGAACGAAATTTGGGGAACCAAGTCGGCTTAGTGTACTGATCATTACCTGAAAGTATCATCCAGTTTGGGTGCAGAAATATTTGCTGTGATTTCTGGAGATGCGTAGTTTTTGGAAGCTTGGCAACCCCTTTCTATGAAAGTGTTTCTCGCCAGTCACTGCTTAAGGCTACTTCAAGAGGAAACAAAACATAGAGATAGAACGTGAAACTGCTTTATTTTGTCAAGTTTCAAGAAGCTAGCACAAACCGTGTTGGATTTAGAGTTCCAAATACATCTATCAATATAGGAGAAAACAGAGTGAAACCTAAAAATTCAAACTGTTACTGGAAATGTACGCTTCAACATAGAAGAACGAAATTTGGGGAACCAAGTCGGCTTAGTGTACTGATCATTACCTGAAAGTATCATCCAGTTTGGGTGAAAAAATATTTGCTGAGATTTCTGGAGATTCGTAATTTTTGGAAGCTTGGCAACTCCTTTCCATGAAAGTGTTTCTCGCCAGTCACTGCTTAGGGCTACATCAAGAGGAAAAAAAACATAGAGAAAGAACGTGAAACTGCTTTATTTTGTCAAGTTTCAAGAAGCTAGCACAAACCGTGTTGGATTTAGAGTTCCAAATACATTTATCAATATAGGAGAAAACAGAGTGAAACCTAAAAATTTAAACTGTTACTGGAAATGAACGCTTCACCATAGAAGAACGAAATTTGGGGAACCAAGTCGGCTTAGTGTACTGACCATTACCTGAAAGTATCATCCAGTTTGGGTGAAAAAATATTTGCTGAGATTTCTGGAGATTCGTAATTTTTGGAAGCTTGGCAACCCCTTTCCATGGAAGTGTTTCTCGCCAGTCACTTCTTAGGGCTACATCAAGATGAAAAAAAACATGGAGATAGAATCTGAAACTACTTTATTGTGTCAAGTTTCAAGAAGCTAGCACAAACATTGTTGGATTTAGAGTTCCAAATACATCTATCAATATAGGAGAAAACAGAGTGAAACCTAAAAATTCAAACTGTTACTGGAAATGAACGCTTCACCATTGAGGAACGAAATTTGGGGAACCAAGTTGGATTAGTGTACTGATCATTACCTGAAAGTATCATCCAGTTTGGGTGAAAAAATATTTGCTGAGATTTCTGGAGATTCGTAATTTTTGGAAGCTTGGCAACCCCTTTCCATGAAAGTGTTTCTCGCCAGTCACTGCTTAGGGCTACATCAAGAGGAAAAAAAACATAGAGAAAGAACGTGAAACTGCTTTATTTTGTCAAGTTTCAAGAAGCTAGCACAAAACCGTGTTGGATTTAGGGTTCCAAATACATTTATCATTATAGGAGAAAACAGAGTGAAACCTAAAAATTTAAACTGTTACTGGAAATGAACGCTTCACCATAGAAGAACGAAATTTGGGGAACCAAGTCGGCTTAGTGTACTGATCATTACCTAAAAGTATCATCCAGTTTGGGTGAAAAAATATTTGCTGAGATTTCTGGAGATTCGTAATTTTTGGAAGCTTGGCAACCCCTTTCCATGAAAGTGTTTCTCGCCAGTCACTGCTTAGGGCTACATCAAGAGGAAAAAAAACACAGAAAGAACGTGAAACTGCTTTATTTTGTCAAGTTTCAAGAAGCTAGCACAAACCGTGTTGGATTTAGAGTTCCAAATACATTTATCAATATAGGAGAAAACAGAGTGAAACCTAAAAATTTAAACTGTTACTGGAAATGAACGCTTCACCATAAAAGAACGAAATTTGGGGAACCAAGACGGCTTAGTGTACTGACCATTACCTGAAAGTATCATCCAGTTTCGGTGAAAAAATATTTGCTGAGATTTCTGGAGATTCGTAATTTTTGGAAGCTTGGCAACCCCTTTCCATGAAAGTGTTTCTCGCCAGTCACTTCTTAGGGCTACATCAAGATGAAAAAAAACATGGAGATAGAATCTGAAACTACTTTATTGTGTCAAGTTTCAAGAAGCTAGCACAAACCGTGTTGGATTTAGAGTTCCAAATACATCTATCAATATAGGAGAAAACAGAGTGAAACCTAAAAATTCAAACTGTTACTGGAAATGAACGCTTCACCATTGAGGAACGAAATTTGGGGAACCAAGTTGGATTAGTGTACTGATCATTACCTGAAAGTATCATCCAGTTTGGGTGAAAAAATATTTGCTGAGATTTCTGGAGATTCGTAATTTTTGGAAGCTTGGCAACCCCTTTCCATGAAAGTGTTTCTCGCCAGTCACTGCTTAGGGCTACATCAAGAGGAAAAAAAACATAGAGAAAGAACGTGAAACTGCTTTATTTTGTCAAGTTTCAAGAAGCTAGCACAAACCGTGTTGGATTAAGAGTTCCAAATACATTTATCAATATAGGAGAAAACAGAGTGAAACCTAAAAATTTAAACTGTTACTGGAAATGAACGCTTCACCATAGAAGAACGAAATTTGGGGAACCAAGTCGGCTTAGTGTACTGACCATTACCTGAAAGTATCATCCAGTTTGGGTTAAAAAATATTTGCTGAGATTTCTGGAGATTCGTAATTTTTGGAAGCTTGGGAACCCCTTTCCATGAAAGTGTTTCTCGCCAGTCACTGCTTAGGGCTACATCAAGAGGAAACAAAACATAGAGATAGAACGTGAAACTGCTTTATTTTGTCAAGTTTCAAGAAGCTAGCACAAACCGTGTTGGATTTAGAGTTCCAAATACATCTATCAATATAGGAGAAAACAGAGTGAAACCTAAAAATTCAAACTGTTAGTAGAAACGAACGCTTCAACATAGAAGAATGAAATTTGGAGAACCAAGTTGGCTTAGTGTACTGATCATTACCTGTAAGCATCATCCAGTTTTGGTGAAAAAATACTTGTTGAGATTTCTGGAGATTTGTAATTTTAGGAAGCTTGGCAACCCCTTTCAATGAAAGTGTTTCTCGCCAGTCACTGCATAGGGCTACTTCAAGAGGAAAGAACACATAGATATAGAACGTGAAACTGCTTTATTTTGTCAAGTTTCAAGAAGCTAGCACAAACCGTGTTGGATTTAGAGTTCCAAATACATCTATCTATATAGGAGAAAACAGAGTGAAACCTAAAAATTCAAACTGTTACTGGAAATGAACGCTTCAACATAGAAGAACGAAATTTGGGGAACCAACTCGGCTTAGTGTACTGATCATTAACTGAAAGTATCATCCAGTTTGGGTGAAAAAATATTTGCTGTGATTTCTGGAGATTCGTAGTTTTTGGAAGCTTGACAACCCCTTTCTATGAAAGTGTTTCTCGCCAGTCACTGCTTAGGGCTACATCAGGAGGAAACAACACATAGATATAGAACGTGAAACTGCTTTATATTGTCAAGTTTCAAGAAGCTAGCACAAACCGTGTTAGATTTACAGTTCCAAATCTATCTATCAATATAGGAGAAAACAGAGTGAAACCTAAAAATTCAAACTGTTACTGGAAATGTACGCTTCAACATAGAAGAACGAAATTTGGGGAACCAAGTCGGCTTAGTGTACTGATCATTACCTGAAAGTATCATCCAGTTTGGGTGAAAAAATATTTGCTGAGATTTCTGGAGATTCGTAATTTTTGGAAGCTTGGCAACCCCTTTCCATGAAAGTGTTTCTCGCCAGTCACTGCTTAGGGCTACATCAAGAGGAAAAAAAACATAGAGATAGAACGTGAAACTGCTTTATTTTGTCAAGTTTCAAGAAGCTAGCACAAACCGTGTTGGATTTAGAGTTCCAAATACATTTATCAATATAGGAGAAAACAGAGTGAAACCTAAAAATTTAAACTGTTACTGGAAATGAACGCTTCACCATAGAAGAACGAAATTTGGGGAACCAAGTCGGCTTAGTGTACTGACCATTACCTGAAAGTATCATCCAGTTTGGGTGAAAAAATATTTGCTGAGATTTCTGGAGATTCGTAATTTTTGGAAGCTTGGCAACCCCTTTCCATGAAAGTGTTTCTCGCCAGTCACTGCTTAGGGCTACATCAAGAGGAAAAAAAACATAGAGATAGAACGTGAAACTGCTTTATTTTGTCAAGTTTCAAGAAGCTAGCACAAACCGTGTTGGATTTAGAGTTCCAAATACATTTATCAATATAGGAGAAAACAGAGTGAAACCTAAAAATTTAAACTGTTACTGGAAATGAACGCTTCACCATAGAAGAACGAAATTTGGGGAACCAAGTCGGCTTAGTGTACTGACCATTACCTGAAAGTATCATCCAGTTTGGGTGAAAAAATATTTGCTGAGATTTCTGGAGATTCGTAATTTTTGGAAGCTTGGGAACCCCTTTCCATGAAAGTGTTTCTCGCCAGTCACTGCTTAGGGCTACATCAAGAGGAAACAAAACATAGAGATAGAACGTGAAACTGCTTTATTTTGTCAAGTTTCAAGAAGCTAGCACAAACCGTGTTGGATTTAGAGTTCCAAATACATCTATCAATATAGGAGAAAACAGAGTGAAACCTAAAAATTCAAACTGTTAGTAGAAACGAACGCTTCAACATAGAAGAATGAAATTTGGAGAACCAAGTTGGCTTAGTGTACTGATCATTACCTGTAAGCATCATCCAGTTTTGGTGAAAAAATACTTGTTGAGATTTCTGGAGATTTGTAATTTTAGGAAGCTTGGCAACCCCTTTCAATGAAAGTGTTTCTCGCCAGTCACTGCATAGGGCTACTTCAAGAGGAAAGAACACATAGATATACAACGTGAAACTGCTTTACTTTGTCAAGTTTCAAGAAGCTAGCACAAACCGTGTTGGATTTAGAGTTCCAAATACATCTATCTATATAGGAGAAAACAGAGTGAAACCTAAAAATTCAAACTGTTACTGGAAATGAACGCTTCAACATAGAAGAACGAAATTTGGGGAACCAACTCGGCTTAGTGTACTGATCATTAACTGAAAGTATCATCCAGTTTGGGTGAAAAAATATTTGCTGTGATTTCTGGAGATTCGTAGTTTTTGGAAGCTTGACAACCCCTTTCTATGAAAGTGTTTCTCGCCAGTCACTGCTTAGGGCTACATCAGGAGGAAACAACACATAGATATAGAACGTGAAACTGCTTTATATTGTCAAGTTTCAAGAAGCTAGCACAAACCGTGTTAGATTTACAGTTCCAAATCTATCTATCAATATAGGAGAAAACAGAGTGAAACCTAAAAATTCAAACTGTTACTGGAAATGTACGCTTCAACATAGAAGAACGAAATTTGGGGAACCAAGTCGGCTTAGTGTACTGATCATTACCTGAAAGTATCATCCAGTTTGGGTGAAAAAATATTTGCTGAGATTTCTGGAGATTCGTAATTTTTGGAAGCTTGGCAACCCCTTTCCATGAAAGTGTTTCTCGCCAGTCACTGCTTAGGGCTACATCAAGAGGAAAAAAAACATAGAGATAGAACGTGAAACTGCTTTATTTTGTCAAGTTTCAAGAAGCTAGCACAAACCGTGTTGGATTTAGAGTTCCAAATACATTTATCAATATAGGAGAAAACAGAGTGAAACCTAAAAATTTAAACTGTTACTGGAAATGAACGCTTCACCATAGAAGAACGAAATTTGGGGAACCAAGTCGGCTTAGTGTACTGACCATTACCTGAAAGTATCATCCAGTTTGGGTGAAAAAATATTTGCTGAGATTTCTGGAGATTCGTAATTTTTGGAAGCTTGGCAACCCCTTTCCATGAAAGTGTTTCTCGCCAGTCACTTCTTAGGGCTACATCAAGATGAAAAAAAACATGGAGATAGAATCTGAAACTACTTTATTGTGTCAAGTTTCAAGAAGCTAGCACAAACCGTGTTGGATTTAGAGTTCCAAATACATCTATCTATATAGGAGAAAACAGAGTGAAACCTAAAAATTCAAACTGTTACTGGAAATGAACGCTTCAACATAGAAGAATGAAATTTGGGGAACCAAGTCGGCTTAGTGTACTGATCATTACCTGAAAGTATCATCCAGTTTGGGTGAAAAAATATTTGCTGAGATTTCTGGAGATTCGTAATTTTTGGAAGCTTGGCAACCCCTTTCTATGAAAGTGTTTCTCGCCAGTCACTGCTTAGGGCTACTTCAAGAGGAAACAAAACATAGAGATAGAACGTGAAACTGCTTTATTTTGTCAAGTTTCAATAAGCTAGCACAAACCGTGTTGGATTTAGAGTTCCAAATACATCTATCAATATAGGAGAAAACAGAGTGAAACCTAAAAATTCAAACTGTTAGTAGAAACGAACGCTTCAACATAGAAGAATGAAATTTGGAGAACCAAGTTGGCTTAGTGTACTGATCATTACCTGTAAGTATCATCCAGTTTTGGTGAAAAAATACTTGTTGAGATTTCTGGAGATTCGTAATTTTAGGAAGCTTGGCAACCCCTTTCAATGAAAGTGTTTCTCGCCAGTCACTGCATAGGGCTACTTCAAGAGGAAAGAACACATAGATATAGAACGTGAAACTACTTTATTGTGTCAAGTTTCAAGAAGCTAGCACAAACCGTGTTGGATTTAGAGTTCCAAATACATCTATCTATATAGGAGAAAACAGAGTGAAACCTAAAAATTCAAACTGTTACTGGAAATGAACGCTTCAACATAGAAGAACGAAATTTGGGGAACCAACTCGGCTTAGTGTACTGATCATTAACTGAAAGTATCATCCAGTTTGGGTGAAAAAATATTTGCTGTGATTTCTGGAGATTCGTAGTTTTTGGAAGCTTGACAACCCCTTTCTATGAAAATGTTTCTCGCCAGTCACTGCTTAGGGCTAAATCAAGAGGAAACAACACATAGGTATAGAACGTGAAACTGCTTTATTTTGTCAAGTTTCAAGAAGCTAGCACAAACCGTGTTGGATTTACAGTTCCAAATCTATCTATCAATATAGGAGAAAACAGAGTGAAACCTAAAAATTCAAACTGTTACTGGAAATGAACGCTTCAACATAGAAGAACGAAATTTGGGGAACCAAGTCGGCTTAGTGTACTGATCATTACCTGAAAGTATCATCCAGTTTGGGTGCAGAAATATTTGCTGTGATTTCTGGAGATGCGTAGTTTTTGGAAGCTTGGCAACCCCTTTCTATGAAAGTGTTTCTCGCCAGTCACTGCTTAAGGCTACTTCAAGAGGAAACAAAACATAGAGATAGAACGTGAAACTGCTTTATTTTGTCAAGTTTCAAGAAGCTAGCACAAACCGTGTTGGATTTAGAGTTCCAAATACATCTATCAATATAGGAGAAAACAGAGTGAAACCTAAAAATTCAAACTGTTACTGGAAATGTACGCTTCAACATAGAAGAACGAAATTTGGGGAACCAAGTCGGCTTAGTGTACTGATCATTACCTGAAAGTATCATCCAGTTTGGGTGAAAAAATATTTGCTGAGATTTCTGGAGATTCGTAATTTTTGGAAGCTTGGCAACTCCTTTCCATGAAAGTGTTTCTCGCCAGTCACTGCTTAGGGCTACATCAAGAGGAAAAAAAACATAGAGAAAGAACGTGAAACTGCTTTATTTTGTCAAGTTTCAAGAAGCTAGCACAAACCGTGTTGGATTTAGAGTTCCAAATACATTTATCAATATAGGAGAAAACAGAGTGAAACCTAAAAATTTAAACTGTTACTGGAAATGAACGCTTCACCATAGAAGAACGAAATTTGGGGAACCAAGTCGGCTTAGTGTACTGACCATTACCTGAAAGTATCATCCAGTTTGGGTGAAAAAATATTTGCTGAGATTTCTGGAGATTCGTAATTTTTGGAAGCTTGGCAACCCCTTTCCATGGAAGTGTTTCTCGCCAGTCACTTCTTAGGGCTACATCAAGATGAAAAAAAACATGGAGATAGAATCTGAAACTACTTTATTGTGTCAAGTTTCAAGAAGCTAGCACAAACATTGTTGGATTTAGAGTTCCAAATACATCTATCAATATAGGAGAAAACAGAGTGAAACCTAAAAATTCAAACTGTTACTGGAAATGAACGCTTCACCATTGAGGAACGAAATTTGGGGAACCAAGTTGGATTAGTGTACTGATCATTACCTGAAAGTATCATCCAGTTTGGGTAAAAAAATATTTGCTGAGATTTCTGGAGATTCGTAATTTTTGGAAGCTTGGCAACCCCTTTCCATGAAAGTGTTTCTCGCCAGTCACTGCTTAGGGCTACATCAAGAGGAAAAAAAACATAGAGAAAGAACGTGAAACTGCTTTATTTTGTCAAGTTTCAAGAAGCTAGCACAAAACCGTGTTGGATTTAGGGTTCCAAATACATTTATCATTATAGGAGAAAACAGAGTGAAACCTAAAAATTTAAACTGTTACTGGAAATGAACGCTTCACCATAGAAGAACGAAATTTGGGGAACCAAGACGGCTTAGTGTCCTGATCATTACCTAAAAGTATCATCCAGTTTGGGTGAAAAAATATTTGCTGAGATTTCTGGAGATTCGTAATTTTTGGAAGCTTGGCAACCCCTTTCCATGAAAGTGTTTCTCGCCAGTCACTGCTTAGGGCTACATCAAGAGGAAAAAAAACACAGAAAGAACGTGAAACTGCTTTATTTTGTCAAGTTTCAAGAAGCTAGCACAAACCGTGTTGGATTTAGAGTTCCAAATACATTTATCAATATAGGAGAAAACAGAGTGAAACCTAAAAATTTAAACTGTTACTGGAAATGAACGCTTCACCATAAAAGAACGAAATTTGGGGAACCAAGACGGCTTAGTGTACTGACCATTACCTGAAAGTATCATCCAGTTTCGGTGAAAAAATATTTGCTGAGATTTCTGGAGATTCGTAATTTTTGGAAGCTTGGCAACCCCTTTCCATGAAAGTGTTTCTCGCCAGTCACTTCTTAGGGCTACATCAAGATTAAAAAAAACATGGAGATAGAATCTGAAACTACTTTATTGTGTCAAGTTTCAAGAAGCTAGCACAAACCGTGTTGGATTTAGAGTTCCAAATACATCTATCAATATAGGAGAAAACAGAGTGAAACCTAAAAATTCAAACTGTTACTGGAAATGAACGCTTCACCATTGAGGAACGAAATTTGGGGAACCAAGTTGGATTAGTGTACTGATCATTACCTGAAAGTATCATCCAGTTTGGGTGAAAAAATATTTGCTGAGATTTCTGGAGATTCGTAATTTTTGGAAGCTTGGCAACCCCTTTCCATGAAAGTGTTTCTCGCCAGTCACTGCTTAGGGCTACATCAAGAGGAAAAAAAACATAGAGAAAGAACGTGAAACTGCTTTATTTTGTCAAGTTTCAAGAAGCTAGCACAAACCGTGTTGGATTTAGAGTTCCAAATACATTTATCAATATAGGAGAAAACAGAGTGAAACCTAAAAATTTAAACTGTTACTGGAAATGAACGCTTCACCATAGAAGAACGAAATTTGGGGAACCAAGTCGGCTTAGTGTACTGACCATTACCTGAAAGTATCATCCAGTTTGGGTGAAAAAATATTTGCTGAGATTTCTGGAGATTCGTAATTTTTGGAAGCTTGGGAACCCCTTTCCATGAAAGTGTTTCTCGCCAGTCACTGCTTAGGGCTACATCAAGAGGAAACAAAACATAGAGATAGAACGTGAAACTGCTTTATTTTGTCAAGTTTCAAGAAGCTAGCACAAACCGTGTTGGATTTAGAGTTCCAAATACATCTATCAATATAGGAGAAAACAGAGTGAAACCTAAAAATTCAAACTGTTACTGGAAATGAACGCTTTAACATAGAAGAACGAAATTTGGGGAACCAAGTCGGCTTAGTGTTCTGATCATTTCCTGAAAGTATCATCAAGTTTGGGTGAAAAAATATTTGCTGAGATTTCTGGTGATTCCTAATTTTTGGAAGCTTGGCAACCCCTTTCCATGAAAGTGTTTCTCGCCAGTCACTGCTTAGGGCTACATCAAGAGGAAACAAAACATAGAGATAGAACGTGAAACTGCTTTATTTTGTCAAGTTTCAAGAAGCTAGCACAAACCGTGTTGGATTTAGAGTTCCAAATACATCTATCAATATAGGAGAAAACAGAGTGAAACCTAAAAATTGAAACTGTTAGTAGAAACGAACGCTTCAACATAGAAGAATGAAATTTGGGGAACCAAGTTGGCTTATTGTACTGATCATTACTTGAAAGTATCATCCAGTTTGGGTGAAAAAATACTTGCTGAGATTTCTGGAGATTCGTAATTTTAGGAAGCTTGGCAACCCCTTTCCATGAAAGTGTTTCTCGCCAGTCACTGCTTAGGGCTACTTCAAGAGGAAACAACACATAGAGATAGAACGTGAAACTGCTTTATTTTGTCAAGTTTCAAGAAGCTAGCACAAACCGTGTTGGATTTAGAGTTCCAAATACATCTATCAATATAGGAGAAAACAGAGTGAAACCTAAAAATTCAAACTGTTACTGGAAATGTACGCTTCAACATAGAAGAACGAAATTTGGGGAACCAAGTCGGCTTAGTGTACTGATCATTACCTGAAAGTATCATCCAGTTTGGGTGAAAAAATATTTGCTGAGATTTCTGGAGATTCGTAATTTTTGGAAGCTTGGCAACCCCTTTCCATGAAAGTGTTTCTCGCCAGTCACTGCTTAGGGCTACATCAAGAGGAAAAAAAACATAGAGATAGAACGTGAAACTGCTTTATTTTGTCAAGTTTCAAGAAGCTAGCACAAACCGTGTTGGATTTAGAGTTCCAAATACATTTATCAATATAGGAGAAAACAGAGTGAAACCTAAAAATTTAAACTGTTACTGGAAATGAACGCTTCACCATAGAAGAACGAAATTTGGGGAACCAAGTCGGCTTAGTGTACTGACCATTACCTGAAAGTATCATCCAGTTTGGGTGAAAAAATATTTGCTGAGATTTCTGGAGATTCGTAATTTTTGGAAGCTTGGCAACCCCTTTCCATGAAAGTGTTTCTCGCCAGTCACTTCTTAGGGCTACATCAAGATGAAAAAAAACATGGAGATAGAATCTGAAACTACTTTATTGTGTCAAGTTTCAAGAAGCTAGCACAAACATTGTTGGATTTAGAGTTCCAAATACATCTATCTATATAGGAGAAAACAGAGTGAAACCTAAAAATTCAAACTGTTACTGGAAATGAACGCTTCAACATAGAAGAACGAAATTTGGGGAACCAAGTCGGCTTAGTGTACTGATCATTACCTGAAAGTATCATCCAGTTTGGGTGAAAAAATATTTGCTGAGATTTCTGGAGATTCGTAATTTTTGGAAGCTTGGCAACCCCTTTCTATGAAAGTGTTTCTCGCCAGTCACTGCTTAGGGCTACTTCAAGAGGAAACAAAACATAGAGATAGAACGTGAAACTGCTTTATTTTGTCAAGTTTCAATAAGCTAGCACAAACCGTGTTGGATTTAGAGTTCCAAATACATCTATCAATATAGGAGAAAACAGAGTGAAACCTAAAAATTCAAACTGTTAGTAGAAACGAACGCTTCAACATAGAAGAATGAAATTTGGAGAACCAAGTTGGCTTAGTGTACTGATCATTACCTGTAAGTATCATCCAGTTTTGGTGAAAAAATACTTGTTGAGATTTCTGGAGATTCGTAATTTTAGGAAGCTTGGCAACCCCTTTCAATGAAAGTGTTTCTCGCCAGTCACTGCATAGGGCTACTTCAAGAGGAAAGAACACATAGATATAGAACGTGAAACTACTTTATTTTGTCAAGTTTCAAGAAGCTAGCACAAACCGTGTTGGATTTAGAGTTCCAAATACATCTATCTATATAGGAGAAAACAGAGTGAAACCTAAAAATTCAAACTGTTACTGGAAATGAACGCTTCAACATAGAAGAACGAAATTTGGGGAACCAACTCGGCTTAGTGTACTGATCATTAACTGAAAGTATCATCCAGTTTGGGTGAAAAAATATTTGCTGTGATTTCTGGAGATTCGTAGTTTTTGGAAGCTTGACAACCCCTTTCTATGAAAGTGTTTCTCGCCAGTCACTGCTTAGGGCTAAATCAAGAGGAAACAACACATAGATATAGAACGTGAAACTGCTTTATTTTGTCAAGTTTCAAGAAGCTAGCACAAACCGTGTTGGATTTACAGTTCCAAATCTATCTATCAATATAGGAGAAAACAGAGTGAAACCTAAAAATTCAAACTGTTACTGGAAATGAACGCTTCAACATAGAAGAACGAAATTTGGGGAACCAAGTCGGCTTAGTGTACTGATCATTACCTGAAAGTATCATCCAGTTTGGGTGCAGAAATATTTGCTGTGATTTCTGGAGATGCGTAGTTTTTGGAAGCTTGGCAACCCCTTTCTATGAAAGTGTTTCTCGCCAGTCACTGCTTAAGGCTACTTCAAGAGGAAACAAAACATAGAGATAGAACGTGAAACTGCTTTATTTTGTCAAGTTTCAAGAAGCTAGCACAAACCGTGTTGGATTTAGAGTTCCAAATACATCTATTAATATAGGAGAAAACAGAGTGAAACCTAAAAATTCAAACTGTTACTGGAAATGTACGCTTCAACATAGAAGAACGAAATTTGGGGAACCAAGTCGGCTTAGTGTACTGATCATTACCTGAAAGTATCATCCAGTTTGGGTGAAAAAATATTTGCTGAGATTTCTGGAGATTCGTAATTTTTGGAAGCTTGGCAACTCCTTTCCATGAAAGTGTTTCTCGCCAGTCACTGCTTAGGGCTACATCAAGAGGAAAAAAAACATAGAGAAAGAACGTGAAACTGCTTTATTTTGTCAAGTTTCAAGAAGCTAGCACAAACCGTGTTGGATTTAGAGTTCCAAATACATTTATCAATATAGGAGAAAACAGAGTGAAACCTAAAAATTTAAACTGTTACTGGAAATGAACGCTTCACCATAGAAGAACGAAATTTGGGGAACCAAGTCGGCTTAGTGTACTGACCATTACCTGAAAGTATCATCCAGTTTGGGTGAAAAAATATTTGCTGAGATTTCTGGAGATTCGTAATTTTTGGAAGCTTGGCAACCCCTTTCCATGGAAGTGTTTCTCGCCAGTCACTTCTTAGGGCTACATCAAGATGAAAAAAAACATGGAGATAGAATCTGAAACTACTTTATTGTGTCAAGTTTCAAGAAGCTAGCACAAACATTGTTGGATTTAGAGTTCCAAATACATCTATCAATATAGGAGAAAACAGAGTGAAACCTAAAAATTCAAACTGTTACTGGAAATGAACGCTTCACCATTGAGGAACGAAATTTGGGGAACCAAGTTGGATTAGTGTACTGATCATTACCTGAAAGTATCATCCAGTTTGGGTGAAAAAATATTTGCTGAGATTTCTGGAGATTCGTAATTTTTGGAAGCTTGGCAACCCCTTTCCATGAAAGTGTTTCTCGCCAGTCACTGCTTAGGGATACATCAAGAGGAAAAAAAACATAGAGAAAGAACGTGAAACTGCTTTATTTTGTCAAGTTTCAAGAAGCTAGCACAAACCGTGTTGGATTTAGAGTTCCAAATACATTTATCATTATAGGAGAAAACAGAGTGAAACCTAAAAATTTAAACTGTTACTGGAAATGAACGCTTCACCATAGAAGAACGAAATTTGGGGAACCAAGTCGGCTTAGTGTACTGATCATTACCTAAAAGTATCATCCAGTTTGGGTGAAAAAATATTTGCTGAGATTTCTGGAGATTTGTAATTTTTGGAAGCTTGGCAACCCCTTTCCATGAAAGTGTTTCTCGCCAGTCACTGCTTAGGGCTACATCAAGAGGAAAAAAAACATACAGAAAGAACGTGAAACTGCTTTATTTTGTCAAGTTTCAAGAAGCTAGCACAAACCGTGTTGGATTTAGAGTTCCAAATACATTTATCAATATAGGAGAAAACAGAGTGAAACCTAAAAATTTAAACTGTTACTGGAAATGAACGCTTCACCATAAAAGAACGAAATTTGGGGAACCAAGACGGCTTAGTGTACTGACCATTACCTGAAAGTATCATCCAGTTTCGGTGAAAAAATATTTGCTGAGATTTCTGGAGATTCGTAATTTTTGGAAGCTTGGCAACCCCTTTCCATGAAAGTGTTTCTCGCCAGTCACTTCTTAGGGCTACATCAAGATGAAAAAAAACATGGAGATAGAATCTGAAACTACTTTATTGTGTCAAGTTTCAAGAAGCTAGCACAAACCGTGTTGGATTTAGAGTTCCAAATACATCTATCAATATAGGAGAAAACAGAGTGAAACCTAAAAATTCAAACTGTTACTGGAAATGAACGCTTCACCATTGAGGAACGAAATTTGGGGAACCAAGTTGGATTAGTGTACTGATCATTACCTGAAAGTATCATCCAGTTTGGGTGAAAAAATATTTGCTGAGATTTCTGGAGATTCGTAATTTTTGGAAGCTTGGCAACCCCTTTCCATGAAAGTGTTTCTCGCCAGTCACTGCTTAGGGCTACATCAAGAGGAAAAAAAACATAGAGATAGAACGTGAAACTGCTTTATTTTGTCAAGTTTCAAGAAGCTAGCACAAACCGTGTTGGATTTAGAGTTCCAAATACATTTATCAATATAGGAGAAAACAGAGTGAAACCTAAAAATTTAAACTGTTACTGGAAATGAACGCTTCACCATAGAAGAACGAAATTTGGGGAACCAAGTCGGCTTAGTGTACTGACCATTACCTGAAAGTATCATCCAGTTTGGGTGAAAAAATATTTGCTGAGATTTCTGGAGATTCGTAATTTTTGGAAGCTTGGGAACCCCTTTCCATGAAAGTGTTTCTCGCCAGTCACTGCTTAGGGCTACATCAAGAGGAAACAAAACATAGAGATAGAACGTGAAACTGCTTTATTTTGTCAAGTTTCAAGAAGCTAGCACAAACCGTGTTGGATTTAGAGTTCCAAATACATCTATCAATATAGGAGAAAACAGAGTGAAACCTAAAAATTCAAACTGTTACTGGAAATGAACGCTTTAACATAGAAGAACGAAATTTGGGGAACCAAGTCGGCTTAGTGTTCTGATCATTTCCTGAAAGTATCATCAAGTTTGGGTGAAAAAATATTTGCTGAGATTTCTGGTGATTCCTAATTTTTGGAAGCTTGGCAACCCCTTTCCATGAAAGTGTTTCTCGCCAGTCACTGCTTAGGGCTACATCAAGAGGAAACAAAACATAGAGATAGAACGTGAAACTGCTTTATTTTGTCAAGTTTCAAGAAGCTAGCACAAACCGTGTTGGATTTAGAGTTCCAAATACATCTATCAATATAGGAGAAAACAGAGTGAAACCTAAAAATTGAAACTGTTAGTAGAAACGAACGCTTCAACATAGAAGAATGAAATTTGGGGAACCAAGTTGGCTTATTGTACTGATCATTACTTGAAAGTATCATCCAGTTTGGGTGAAAAAATACTTGCTGAGATTTCTGGAGATTCGTAATTTTAGGAAGCTTGGCAACCCCTTTCCATGAAAGTGTTTCTCGCCAGTCACTGCTTAGGGCTACTTCAAGAGGAAACAACACATAGAGATAGAAAGTGAAACTGCTTTATTTTGTCAAGTTTCAAGAAGCTAGCACAAACCGTGTTGGATTTAGAGTTCCAAATACATCTATCAATATAGGAGAAAACAGAGTGAAACCTAAAAATTCAAACTGTTACTGGAAATGAACGCTTCACCATTGAGGAACGAAATTTGGGGAACCAAGTTGGATTAGTGTACTGATCATTACCTGAAAGTATCATCCAGTTTGGGTGAAAAAATATTTGCTGAGATTTCTGGAGATTCGTAATTTTTGGAAGCTTGGCAACCCCTTTCCATGAAAGTGTTTCTCGCCAGTCACTGCTTAGGGCTACATCAAGAGGAAAAAAAACATAGAGATAGAACGTGAAACTGCTTTATTTTGTCAAGTTTCAAGAAGCTAGCACAAACCGTGTTGGATTTAGAGTTCCAAATACATTTATCAATATAGGAGAAAACAGAGTGAAACCTAAAAATTTAAACTGTTACTGGAAATGAACGCTTCACCATAGAAGAACGAAATTTGGGGAACCAAGTCGGCTTAGTGTACTGACCATTACCTGAAAGTATCATCCAGTTTGGGTGAAAAAATATTTGCTGAGATTTCTGGAGATTCGTAATTTTTGGAAGCTTGGCAACCCCTTTCCATGAAAGTGTTTCTCGCCAGTCACTTCTTAGGGCTACATCAAGATGAAAAAAAACATGGAGATAGAATCTGAAACTACTTTATTGTGTCAAGTTTCAAGAAGCTAGCACAAACCGTGTTGGATTTAGAGTTGCAAATACATCTATCTATATAGGAGAAAACAGAGTGAAACCTAAAAATTCAAACTGTTACTGGAAATGAACGCTTCAACATAGAAGAACGAAATTTGGGGAACCAAGTTGGCTTAGTGTACTGATCATTACCTGAAAGTATCATCCAGTTTGGGTGAAAAAATATTTGCTGAGATTTCTGGAGATTCGTAATTTTTGGAAGCTTGGCAACCCCTTTCTATGAAAGTGTTTCTCGCCAGTCACTGCTTAGGGCTACTTCAAGAGGAAACAAAACATAGAGATAGAACGTGAAACTGCTTTATTTTGTCAAGTTTCAAGAAGCTAGCACAAACCGTGTTGGATTTAGAGTTCCAAATACATCTATCAATATAGGAGAAAACAGAGTGAAACCTAAAAATTCAAACTGTTAGTAGAAACGAACGCTTCAACATAGAAGAATGAAATTTGGAGAACCAAGTTGGCTTAGTGTACTGATCATTACCTGTAAGTATCATCCAGTTTTGGTGAAAAAATACTTGTTGAGATTTCTGGAGATTCGTAATTTTAGGAAGCTTGGCAACCCCTTTCAATGAAAGTGTTTCTCGCCAGTCACTGCATAGGGCTACTTCAAGAGGAAAGAACACATAGAGATAGAACGTGAAACTACTTTATTTTGTCAAGTTTCAAGAAGCTAGCACAAACCGTGTTGGATTTAGAGTTCCAAATACATCTATCTATATAGGAGAAAACAGAGTGAAACCTAAAAATTCAAACTGTTACTGGAAATGAACGCTTCAACATAGAAGAACGAAATTTGGGGAACCAACTCGGCTTAGTGTACTGATCATTAACTGAAAGTATCATCCAGTTTGGGTGAAAAAATATTTGCTGTGATTTCTGGAGATTCGTAGTTTTTGGAAGCTTGACAACCCCTTTCTATGAAAGTGTTTCTCGCCAGTCACTGCTTAGGGCTAAATCAAGAGGAAACAACACATAGATATAGAACGTGAAACTGCTTTATTTTGTCAAGTTTCAAGAAGCTAGCACAAACCGTGTTGGATTTACAGTTCCAAATCTATCTATCAATATAGGAGAAAACAGAGTGAAACCTAAAAATTCAAACTGTTACTGGAAATGAACGCTTTAACATAGAAGAACGAAATTTGGGGAACCAAGTCGGCTTAGTGTTCTGATCATTTCCTGAAAGTATCATCAAGTTTGGGTGAAAAAATATTTGCTGAGATTTCTGGTGATTCCTAATTTTTGGAAGCTTGGCAACCCCTTTCCATGAAAGTGTTTCTCGCCAGTCACTGCTTAGGGCTACATCAAGAGGAAACAAAACATAGAGATAGAACGTGAAACTGCTTTATTTTGTCAAGTTTCAAGAAGCTAGCACAAACCGTGTTGGATTTAGAGTTCCAAATACATCTATCTATATAGGAGAAAACAGAGTGAAACCTAAAATTTCAATCTGTTACTGGAAATGAACGCTTCAACATAGAAGAACGAAATTTGGGGAACCAAGTCGGCTTAGTGTACTGATCATTACCTGTAAGTATCATCCAGTTTGGGTGCAGAAATATTTGCTGTGATTTCTGGAGATTCGTAGTTTTTGGAAGCATGGCAACCCCTTTCCATGAAAGTGTTTCTCGCCAGTCACTGCTTAGGGCTACATCAAGAGGAAACAACACATAGATATAGAACGTGAAACTGCTTTATTTTGTCAAGTTTCAAGAAGCTAGCACAAACCGTGTTGGATTTACAGTTCCAAATCCATCTATCAATATAGGAGAAAACAGAGTGAAACCTAAAAATTCAAACTGTTACTGGAAATGAACGCTTCAACATAGAAGAACGAAATTTGGGGAACCAATTCGGCTTAGTGTACTGATCATTACCTGAAAGTATCATCCAGTTTGGGTGCAGAAATATTTGCTGTGATTTCTGGAGATTCGTAGTTTTTGGAAGCTTGGCAACCCCTTTCTATGAAAGTGTTTCTCGCCAGTCACTGCTTAGGGTACTTCAAGAGGAAACAAAACATAGAGATAGAACGTGAAACTGCTTTATTTTGTCAAGTTTCAAGAAGCTAGCACAAACAGTATTGGATTTAGAGTTCCAAATCCATCTATCATTATAGGAGAAAACAGAGTGAAACCTAAAAATTCAAACTGTTACTGGAAATGTACGCTTCAACATAGAAGAACGAAATTTGGGGAACCAAGTCAGTTTAGTGTACTGATCATTACCTGAAAGTATCATCCAGTTTGGGTGAAAAAATATTTGCTGAGATTTCTGGAGATTCGTAATTTTTGGAAGCTTGGCAACCCCTTTCCATGAAAGTGTTTCTCGCCAGTCACTGCTTAGGGCTACATCAAGAGGAAAAAAAACATAGAGAAAGAACGTGAAACTGCTTTATTTTGTCAAGTTTCCAGAAGCTAGCACAAACCGTGTTGGATTTAGAGTTCCAAATACATTTATCAATATAGGAGAAAACAGAGTGAAACCTAAAAATTTAAACTGTTACTGGAAATGAACGCTTCACCATAGAAGAACGAAATTTGGGGAACCAAGTCGGCTTAGTGTACTGACCATTACCTGAAAGTATCATCCAGTTTGGGTGAAAAAATATTTGCTGAGATTTCTGGAGATTCGTAATTTTTGGAAGCTTGGGAACCCCTTTCCATGAAAGTGTTTCTCGCCAGTCACTGCTTAGGGCTACTTCAAGAGGAAACAAAACATAGAGATAGAACGTGAAACTGCTTTATTTTGTCAAGTTTCAAGAAGCTAGCACAAACCGTGTTGGATTTAGAGTTCCAAATACATCTATCAATATAGGAGAAAACAGAGTGAAACCTAAAAATTTAAACTGTTAGTAGAAACGAACGCTTCAACATAGAAGAATGAAATTTGGGGAACCAAGTTGGCTTATTGTACTGATCATTACCTGAAAGTATCATCCAGTTTGGGTGAAAAAATATTTGCTGAGATTTCTGGAGATTCGTAATTTTTGGAAGCTTGGCAACCCCTTTCCATGAAAGTGTTTCTCGCCAGTCACTTCTTAGGGCTACATCAAGATGAAAAAAACATGGAGATAGAATCTGAAACTACTTTATTGTGTCAAGTTTCAAGAAGCTAGCACAAACCGTGTTGGATTTAGAGTTCCAAATACATCTATCAATATAGGAGAAAACAGAGTGAAACCTAAAAATTCAAACTGTTACTGGAAATGAACGCTTTAACATAGAAGAAAGAAATTTGGGGAACCAAGTCGGCTTAGTGTTCTGATCATTTCCTGAAAGTATCATCAAGTTTGGGTGAAAAAATATTTGCTGAGATTTCTGGTGATTCCTAATTTTTGGAAGCTTGGCAACCCCTTTCCATGAAAGTGTTTCTCGCCAGTCACTGCTTAGGGCTACATCAAGAGGAAACAAAACATAGAGATAGAACGTGAAACTGCTTTATTTTGTCAAGTTTCAAGAAGCTAGCACAAACCGTGTTGGATTTAGAGTTCCAAATACATCTATCAATATAGGAGAAAACAGAGTGAAACCTAAAAATTCAAACTGTTAGTAGAAACGAACGCTTCAACATAGAAGAATGAAATTTGGAGAACCAAGTTGGCTTAGTGTACTGATCATTACCTGTAAGTATCATCCAGTTTTGGTGAAAAAATATTTGCTGAGATTTCTGGAGATTCGTAATTTTTGGAAGCTTGGCAACCCCTTTCCATGAAAGTGTTTCTCGCCAGTCACTGCTTAGGGCTACATCAAGAGGAAAAAAAATATAGGGAAAGAACGTGAAACTGCTTTATTTTGTCAAGTTTCAAGAAGCTAGCACAAACCGTGTTGGATTTAGAGTTCCAAATACATTTATCAATATAGGAGAAAACAGAGTGAAACCTAAAAATTCAAACTGTTAGTAGAAACGAACGCTTCAACATAGAAGAATGAAATTTGGAGAACCAAGTCGGCTTAGTGTACTGACCATTACCTGAAAGTATCATCCAGTTTGGGTAAAAAATATTTGCTGAGATTTCTGGAGATTCGTAATTTTTGGAAGCTTGGCAACCCCTTTCCATGAAAGTGTTTCTCGCCAGTCACTGCTTAGGGCTACATCAAGAGGAAGCAAAACATAGAGATAGAACATGAAACTGCTTTATTTTGTCAAGTTTCAAGAAGCTAGCACAAACCGTGTTGGATTTAGAGTTCCAAATACATCTATCAATATAGGAGAAAACAGAGTGAAACCTAAAAATTGAAACTGTTAGTAGAAACGAACGCTTCAACATAGAAGAATGAAATTTGGAGAACCAAGTTGGCTTAGTGTACTGATCATTACCTGTAAGTATCATCCAGTTTTGGTGAAAAAATATTTGCTGAGATTTCTGGAGATTCGTAATTTTAGGAAGCTTGGCAACCCCTTTCCATGAAAGTGTTTCTCGCCAGTCACTGCATAGGGCTACTTCAAGAGGAAAGAACACATAGAGATAGAACGTGAAACTACTTTATTTTGTCAAGTTTCAAGAAGCTAGCACAAACCGTGTTGGATTTAGAGTTCCAAATACATCTATCTATATAGGAGAAAACAGAGTGAAACCTAAAATTTCAATCTGTTACTGGAAATGAACGCTTCAACATAGAAGAACGAAATTTGGGGAACCAAGTCGGCTTAGTGTACTGATCATTACCTGAAAGTATCATCCAGTTTGGGTGCAGAAATATTTGCTGTGATTTCTGGAGATTCGTAGTTTTTGGAAGCATGGCAACCCCTTTCCATGAAAGTGTTTCTCGCCAGTCACTGCTTAGGGCTACATCAAGAGGAAACAACACATAGAGATAGAACGTGAAACTGCTTTATTTTGTCAAGTTTCAAGAAGCTAGCACAAACCGTGTTGGATTTACAGTTCCAAATCCATCTATCAATATAGGAGAAAACAGAGTGAAACCTAAAAATTCAAACTGTTACTGGAAATGAACGCTTCAACATAGAAGAACGAAATTTGGGGAACCAATTCGGCTTAGTGTACTGATCATTACCTGAAAGTATCATCCAGTTTGGGTGGAGAAATATTTGCTGTGATTTCTGGAGATTCGTAGTTTTTGGAAGCTTGGCAACCCCTTTCTATGAAAGTGTTTCTCGCCAGTCACTGCTTAGGGTACTTCAAGAGGAAACAAAACATAGAGATAGAACGTGAAACTGCTTTATTTTGTCAAGTTTCAAGAAGCTAGCACAAACAGTATTGGATTTAGAGTTCCAAATCCATCTATCAATATAGGAGAAAACAGAGTGAAACCTAAAAATTCAAACTGTTACTGGAAATGTACGCTTCAACATAGAAGAACGAAATTTGGGGAACCAAGTCAGTTTAGTGTACTGATCATTACCTGAAAGTATCATCCAGTTTGGGTGAAAAAATATTTGCTGAGATTTCTGGAGATTCGTAATTTTTGGAAGCTTGGCAACCCCTTTCCATGAAAGTGTTTCTCGCCAGTCACTGCTTAGGGCTACATCAAGAGGAAAAAAAACATAGAGAAAGAACGTGAAACTGCTTTATTTTGTCAAGTTTCCAGAAGCTAGCACAAACCGTGTTGGATTTAGAGTTCCAAATACATTTATCAATATAGGAGAAAACAGAGTGAAACCTAAAAATTTAAACTGTTACTGGAAATGAACGCTTCACCATAGAAGAACGAAATTTGGGGAACCAAGTCGGCTTAGTGTACTGACCATTACCTGAAAGTATCATCCAGTTTGGGTGAAAAAATATTTGCTGAGATTTCTGGAGATTCGTAATTTTTGGAAGCTTGGGAACCCCTTTCCATGAAAGTGTTTCTCGCCAGTCACTGCTTAGGGCTACATCAAGAGGAAACAAAACATAGAGATAGAACGTGAAACTGCTTTATTTTGTCAAGTTTCAAGAAGCTAGCACAAACCGTGTTGGATTTAGAGTTCCAAATACATCTATCAATATAGGAGAAAACAGAGTGAAACTTAAAAATTTAAACTGTTAGTAGAAACGAACGCTTCAACATAGAAGAATGAAATTTGGGGAACCAAGTTGGCTTATTGTACTGATCATTACCTGAAAGTATCATCCAGTTTGGGTGAAAAAATATTTGCTGAGATTTCTGGAGATTCGTAATTTTTGGAAGCTTGGCAACCCCTTTCCATGAAAGTGTTTCTCGCCAGTCACTTCTTAGGGCTACATCAAGATGAAAAAAACATGGAGATAGAATCTGAAACTACTTTATTGTGTCAAGTTTCAAGAAGCTAGTACAAACCGTGTTGGATTTAGAGTTCCAAATACATCTATCAATATAGGAGAAAACAGAGTGAAACCTAAAAATTCAAACTGTTACTGGAAATGAACGCTTTAACATAGAAGAACGAAATTTGGGGAACCAAGTCGGCTTAGTGTTCTGATCATTTCCTGAAAGTATCATCAAGTTTGGGTGAAAAAATATTTGCTGAGATTTCTGGTGATTCCTAATTTTTGGAAGCTTGGCAACCCCTTTCCATGAAAGTGTTTCTCGCCAGTCACTGCTTAGGGCTACATCAAGAGGAAACAAAACATAGAGATAGAACGTGAAACTGCTTTATTTTGTCAAGTTTCAAGAAGCTAGCACAAACCGTGTTGGATTTAGAGTTCCAAATACATCTATCTATATAGGAGAAAACAGAGTGAAACCTAAAATTTCAATCTGTTACTGGAAATGAACGCTTCAACATAGAAGAACGAAATTTGGGGAACCAAGTCGGCTTAGTGTACTGATCATTACCTGTAAGTATCATCCAGTTTGGGTGCAGAAATATTTGCTGTGATTTCTGGAGATTCGTAGTTTTTGGAAGCATGGCAACCCCTTTCCATGAAAGTGTTTCTCGCCAGTCACTGCTTAGGGCTACATCAAGAGGAAACAACACATAGATATAGAACGTGAAACTGCTTTATTTTGTCAAGTTTCAAGAAGCTAGCACAAACCGTGTTGGATTTACAGTTCCAAATCCATCTATCAATATAGGAGAAAACAGAGTGAAACCTAAAAATTCAAACTGTTACTGGAAATGAACGCTTCAACATAGAAGAACGAAATTTGGGGAACCAATTCGGCTTAGTGTACTGATCATTACCTGAAAGTATCATCCAGTTTGGGTGCAGAAATATTTGCTGTGATTTCTGGAGATTCGTAGTTTTTGGAAGCTTGGCAACCCCTTTCTATGAAAGTGTTTCTCGCCAGTCACTGCTTAGGGTACTTCAAGAGGAAACAAAACATAGAGATAGAACGTGAAACTGCTTTATTTTGTCAAGTTTCAAGAAGCTAGCACAAACAGTATTGGATTTAGAGTTCCAAATCCATCTATCATTATAGGAGAAAACAGAGTGAAACCTAAAAATTCAAACTGTTACTGGAAATGTACGCTTCAACATAGAAGAACGAAATTTGGGGAACCAAGTCAGTTTAGTGTACTGATCATTACCTGAAAGTATCATCCAGTTTGGGTGAAAAAATATTTGCTGAGATTTCTGGAGATTCGTAATTTTTGGAAGCTTGGCAACCCCTTTCCATGAAAGTGTTTCTCGCCAGTCACTGCTTAGGGCTACATCAAGAGGAAAAAAAACATAGAGAAAGAACGTGAAACTGCTTTATTTTGTCAAGTTTCCAGAAGCTAGCACAAACCGTGTTGGATTTAGAGTTCCAAATACATTTATCAATATAGGAGAAAACAGAGTGAAACCTAAAAATTTAAACTGTTACTGGAAATGAACGCTTCACCATAGAAGAACGAAATTTGGGGAACCAAGTCGGCTTAGTGTACTGACCATTACCTGAAAGTATCATCCAGTTTGGGTGAAAAAATATTTGCTGAGATTTCTGGAGATTCGTAATTTTTGGAAGCTTGGGAACCCCTTTCCATGAAAGTGTTTCTCGCCAGTCACTGCTTAGGGCTACTTCAAGAGGAAACAAAACATAGAGATAGAACGTGAAACTGCTTTATTTTGTCAAGTTTCAAGAAGCTAGCACAAACCGTGTTGGATTTAGAGTTCCAAATACATCTATCAATATAGGAGAAAACAGAGTGAAACCTAAAAATTTAAACTGTTAGTAGAAACGAACGCTTCAACATAGAAGAATGAAATTTGGGGAACCAAGTTGGCTTATTGTACTGATCATTACCTGAAAGTATCATCCAGTTTGGGTGAAAAAATATTTGCTGAGATTTCTGGAGATTCGTAATTTTTGGAAGCTTGGCAACCCCTTTCCATGAAAGTGTTTCTCGCCAGTCACTTCTTAGGGCTACATCAAGATGAAAAAAACATGGAGATAGAATCTGAAACTACTTTATTGTGTCAAGTTTCAAGAAGCTAGCACAAACCGTGTTGGATTTAGAGTTCCAAATACATCTATCAATATAGGAGAAAACAGAGTGAAACCTAAAAATTCAAACTGTTACTGGAAATGAACGCTTTAACATAGAAGAAAGAAATTTGGGGAACCAAGTCGGCTTAGTGTTCTGATCATTTCCTGAAAGTATCATCAAGTTTGGGTGAAAAAATATTTGCTGAGATTTCTGGTGATTCCTAATTTTTGGAAGCTTGGCAACCCCTTTCCATGAAAGTGTTTCTCGCCAGTCACTGCTTAGGGCTACATCAAGAGGAAACAAAACATAGAGATAGAACGTGAAACTGCTTTATTTTGTCAAGTTTCAAGAAGCTAGCACAAACCGTGTTGGATTTAGAGTTCCAAATACATCTATCAATATAGGAGAAAACAGAGTGAAACCTAAAAATTGAAACTGTTAGTAGAAACGAACGCTTCAACATAGAAGAATGAAATTTGGGGAACCAAGTTGGCTTATTGTACTGATCATTACTTGAAAGTATCATCCAGTTTGGGTGAAAAAATACTTGCTGAGATTTCTGGAGATTCGTAATTTTTGGAAGATTGGCAACCCCTTTCCATGAAAGTGTTTCTCGCCAGTCACTGCTTAGGGCTACATCAAGAGGAAAAAAAACATAGAGAAAGAACGTGAAACTGCTTTATTTTGTCAAGTTTCAAGAAGCTAGCACAAACCGTGTTGGATTTAGAGTTCCAAATACATCTATCAATATAGGAGAAAACAGAGTGAAACCTAAAAATTCAAACTGTTAGTAGAAACGAACGCTTCAACATAGAAGAATGAAATTTGGAGAACCAAGTCGGCTTAGTGTACTGACCATTACCTGAAAGTATCATCCCAGTTTGGGTGAAAAAATATTTGCTGAGATTTCTGGAGATTCGTAATTTTTGGAAGCTTGGCAACCCCTTTCCATGAAAGTGTTTCTCGCCAGTCACTTCTTAGGGCTACATCAAGAGGAAAAAAAACATAGAGAAAGAACGTGAAACTGCTTTATTTTGTCAAGTTTCAAGAAGCTAGCACAAACCGTGTTGGATTTAGAGTTCCAAATACATTTATCAATATAGGAGAAAACAGAGTGAAACCTAAAAATTCAAACTGTTACTGGAAATGTACGCTTCAACATAGAAGAACGAAATTTGGGGAACCAAGTCGGCTTAGTGTACTGATCATTACCTGAAAGTATCATCCAGTTTGGGTGAAAAAATATTTGCTGAGATTTCTGGAGATTCGTAATTTTTGGAAGCTTGGCAACCCCTTTCCATGAAAGGGTTTCTCGCCAGTCACTGCTTAGGGCTACATCAAGAGGAAAAAAAACATAGAGAAAGAACGTGAAACTGCTTTATTTTGTCAAGTTTCAAGAAGCTAGCACAAACCGTGTTGGATTTAGAGTTCCAAATACATCTATCAATATAGGAGAAAACAGAGTGAAACCTAAAAATTTAAACTGTTACTGGAAATGAACGCTTCACCATAGAATAACGAAATTTGGGGAACCAAGTCGGCTTAGTGTACTGACCATTACCTGAAAGTATCATCCAGTTTGGGTGAAAAAATATTTGCTGAGATTTCTGGAGATTCGTAATTTTTGGAAGCTTGGGAACCCCTTTCCATGAAAGTGTTTCTCGCCAGTCACTGCTTAGGGCTACATCAAGAGGAAACAAAACATAGAGATAGAACGTGAAACTGCTTTATTTTGTCAAGTTTCAAGAAGCTAGCACAAACCGTGTTGGATTTAGAGTTCCAAATACATCTATCAATATAGGAGAAAACAGAGTGAAACCTAAAAATTCAAACTGTTACTGGAAATGAACGCTTTAACATAGAAGAACGAAATTTGGGGAACCAAGTCGGCTTAGTGTTCTGATCATTTCCTGAAAGTATCATCAAGTTTGGGTGAAAAAATATTTGCTGAGATTTCTGGTGATTCCTAATTTTTGGAAGCTAGGCAACCCCTTTCCATGAAAGTGTTTCTCGCCAGTCACTGCTTAGGGCTACATCAAGAGGAAACAAAACTTAGAGATAGAACGTGAAACTGCTTTATTTTGTCAAGTTTCAAGAAGCTAGCACAAACCGTGTTGGATTTAGAGTTCCAAATACATCTATCAATATAGGAGAAAACAGAGTGAAACCTAAAAATTCAAACTGTTACTGGAAATGAACGCTTTAACATAGAAGAACGAAATTTGGGGTACCAAGTTGGCTTAGTGTACTGATCATTACCTGAAAGTATCATCCAGTTTGGGTGCAGAAATATTTGCTGTGATTTCTGGAGATTCGTAGTTTTTGGAAGCTTGGCAACCCATTTCCATGAAAGTGTTTCTCGCCAGTCACTGCTTAGGGCTACATCAAGAAGAAACAAAACATAGAGATAGAACGTGAAACTGCTTTATTTTGTCAAGTTTCAAGAAGCTAGCACAAACCGTGTTGGATTTAGAGTTCCAAATACATCTATCAATATAGGAGAAAACAGAGTGAAACCTCAAAATTGAAACTGTTAGTAGAAATGAACGCTTCAACATAGAAGAATGAAATTTGGGGAACCAAGTTGGCTTATTGTACTGATCATTACTTGAAAGTATCATCCAGTTTGGGTGAAAAAATACTTGCTGAGATTTCTGGAGATTCGTAATTTTAGGAAACTTGGCAACCCCTTTCCATGAAAGTGTTTCTCGCCAGTCACTGCTTAGGGCTACTTCAAGAGGAAACAACACATAGAGATAGAACTTGAAACTGCTTTATTTTGTCAAGTTTCAAGAAGCTAGCACAAACCGTGTTGGATTTAGAGTTCCAAATACATCTATCAATATAGGAGAAAACAGAGTGAAACCTAAAAATTCAAACTGTTACTGGAAATGAACGCTTCACCATTGAGGAACGAAATTTGGGGAACCAAGTTGGATTAGTGTACTGATCATTACCTGAAAGTATCATCCAGTTTGGGTGAAAAAATATTTGCTGAGATTTCTGGAGATTCGTAATTTTTGGAAGCTTGGCAACCCCTTTCCATGAAAGTGTTTCTCGCCAGTCACTGCATAGGGCTACTTCAAGAGGAAAGAACACATAGATATAGAACGTGAAACTGCTTTATTTTGTCAAGTTTCAAGAAGCTAGCACAAACCGTGTTGGATTTAGAGTTCCAAATACATCTACCTATATAGGAGAAAACAGAGTGAAACCTAAAAATTCAAACTGTTACTGGAAATGAACGCTTTAACATAGAAGAACGAAATTTGGGGAACCAACTCGGCTTAGTGTACTGATCATTAACTGAAAGTATCATCCAGTTTGGGTGAAAAAATATTTGCTGTGATTTCTGGAGATTCGTAGTTTTTGGAAGCTTGACAACCCCTTTCTATGAAAGTGTTTCTCGCCAGTCACTGCTTAGGGCTACATCAAGAGGAAACAACACATAGATATAGAACGTGAAACTGCTTTATTTTGTCAAGTTTCAAGAAGCTAGCACAAACCGTGTTGGATTTACAGTTCCAAATCTATCTATCAAATAGGAGAAAACAGAGTGAAACCTAAAAATTCAAACTGTTACTGGAAATGAACGCTTCAACATAGAAGAACGAAATTTGGGGAACCAAGTCAGCTTAGTGTACTGATCATTACCTGAAAGTATCATCCAGTTTGGGTGCAGAAATATTTGCTGTGATTTCTGGAGATGCGTAGTTTTTGGAAGCTTGGCAACCCCTTTCTATGAAAGTGTTTCTCGCCAGTCACTGCTTAGGGCTACTTCAAGAGGAAACAAAACATAGAGATAGAACGTGAAACTGCTTTATTTTGTCAAGTTTCAAGAAGCTAGCACAAACCGTGTTGGATTTAGAGTTCCAAATACATCTATCAATATAGGAGAAAACAGAGTGAAACCTAAAAATTCAAACTGTTACTGGAAATGTACGCTTCAACATAGAAGAACGAAATTTGGGGAACCAAGTCGGCTTAGTGTACTGATCATTACCTGAAAGTATCATCCAGTTTGGGTGAAAAAATATTTGCTGAGATTTCTGGAGATTCGTAATTTTTGGAAGCTTGGCAACCCCTTTCCATGAAAGTGTTTCTCGCCAGTCACTGCTTAGGGCTACATCAAGAGGAAAAAAAAACATAGAGAAAGAACGTGAAACTGCTTTATTTTGTCAAGTTTCAAGAAGCTAGCACAAACCGTGTTGGATTTAGAGTTCCAAATACATTTATCAATATAGGAGAAAACAGAGTGAAACCTAAAAATTTAAACTGTTACTGGAAATGAACGCTTCACCATAGAAGAACGAAATTTGGGGAACCAAGTCGGCTTAGTGTACTGACCATTACCTGAAAGTATCATCCAGTTTGGGTGAAAAAATATTTGCTGAGATTTCTGGAGATTCATAATT
The DNA here is from genome assembly GCF_964194105.1 of Spermophilus citellus. Classification (NCBI taxonomy): domain Eukaryota; kingdom Metazoa; phylum Chordata; class Mammalia; order Rodentia; family Sciuridae; genus Spermophilus; species Spermophilus citellus. The sequence continues at coordinate 33,260,799 of NC_138191.1, read as the reverse complement.
TTTGGAAGCTTGGGAACCCCTTTCCATGAAAGTGTTTCTCGCCAGTCACTGCTTAGGGCTACATCAAGAGGAAACAAAACATAGAGATAGAACGTGAAACTGCTTTATTTTGTCAAGTTTCAAGAAGCTAGCACAAACCGTGTTGGATTTAGAGTTCCAAATACATCTATCAATATAGGAGAAAACAGAGTTAAACCTAAAAATTCAAACTGTTACTGGAAATGTACGCTTCAACATAGAAGAACGAAATTTGGGGAACCAAGTCGGCTTAGTGTACTGATCATTACCTGAAAGTATCATCCAGTTTGGGTGAAAAAATATTTGCTGAGATTTCTGGAGATTCGTAATTTTTGGAAGCTTGGGAACCCCTTTCCATGAAAGTGTTTCTCGCCAGTCACTGCTTAGGGATACATCAAGAGGAAACAAAACATAGAGATAGAACCTGACACTACTTTATTGTGTCAAGTTTCAAGAAGCTAGCACAAACCGTGTTGGATTTAGAGTTCCAAATACATCTATCAATATAGGAGAAAACAGAGTGAAACCTAAAAATTTAAACTGTTACTGGAAATGAACGCTTCACCATAGAAGAACGAAATTTGGGGAACCAAGTCGGCTTAGTGTACTGACCATTACCTGAAAGTATCATCCAGTTTGGGTGAAAAAATATTTGCTGAGATTTCTGGAGATTCGTAATTTTTGGAAGCTTGGGAACCCCTTTCCATGAAAGTGTTTCTCGCCAGTCACTGCTTAGGGCTACATCAAGAGGAAACAAAACATAGAGATAGAACGTGAAACTGCTTTATTTTGTCAAGTTTCAAGAAGCTAGCACAAACCGTGTTGGATTTAGAGTTCCAAATACATCTATCAATATAGGAGAAAACAGAGTGAAACCTAAAAATTCAAACTGTTACTGGAAATGAACGCTTTAACATAGAAGAACGAAATTTGGGGAACCAAGTCGGCTTAGTGTTCTGATCATTTCCTGAAAGTATCATCAAGTTTGGGTGAAAAAATATTTGCTGAGATTTCTGGTGATTCCTAATTTTTGGAAGCTTGGCAACCCCTTTCCATGAAAGTGTTTCTCGCCAGTCACTGCTTAGGGCTACATCAAGAGGAAAAAAAACATAGAGATAGAACGTGAAACTGCTTTATTTTGTCAAGTTTCAAGAAGCTAGCACAAACCGTGTTGGATTTAGAGTTCCAAATACATCTATCAATATAGGAGAAAACAGAGTGAAACCTAAAAATTGAAACTGTTAGTAGAAACGAACGCTTCAACATAGAAGAATGAAATTTGGGGAACCAAGTTGGCTTATTGTACTGATCATTACTTGAAAGTATCATCCAGTTTGGGTGAAAAAATACTTGCTGAGATTTCTGGAGATTCGTAATTTTAGGAAGCTTGGCAACCCCTTTCCATGAAAGTGTTTCTCGCCAGTCACTGCTTAGGGCTACTTCAAGAGGAAACAACACATAGAGATAGAACTTGAAACTGCTTTATTTTGTCAAGTTTCAAGAAGCTAGCACAAACCGTGTTGGATTTAGAGTTCCAAATACATCTATCAATATAGGAGAAAACAGAGTGAAACCTAAAAATTCAAACTGTTACTGGAAATGAACGCTTCACCATTGAGGAACGAAATTTGGGGAACCAAGTTGGATTAGTGTACTGATCATTACCTGAAAGTATCATCCAGTTTGGGTGAAAAAATATTTGCTGAGATTTCTGGAGATTCGTAATTTTTGGAAGCTTGGCAACGCCTTTCCATGAAAGTGTTTCTCGCCAGTCACTGCTTAGGGCTACTTCAAGAGGAAACAAAACATAGAGATAGAACGTGAAACTGCTTTATTTTGTCAAGTTTCAATAAGCTAGCACAAACCGTGTTGGATTTAGAGTTCCAAATACATCTATCAATATAGGAGAAAACAGAGTGAAACCTAAAAATTCAAACTGTTAGTAGAAACGAACGCTTCAACATAGAAGAATGAAATTTGGAGAACCAAGTTGGCTTAGTGTACTGATCATTACCTGTAAGTATCATCCAGTTTTGGTGAAAAAATACTTGTTGAGATTTCTGGAGATTCGTAATTTTAGGAAGCTTGGCAACCCCTTTCAATGAAAGTGTTTCTCGCCAGTCACTGCATAGGGCTACTTCAAGAGGAAAGAACACATAGATATAGAACGTGAAACTGCTTTATTTTGTCAAGTTTCAAGAAGCTAGCACAAACCGTGTTGGATTTAGAGTTCCAAATACATCTACCTATATAGGAGAAAACAGAGTGAAACCTAAAAATTCAAACTGTTACTGGAAATGAACGCTTTAACATAGAAGAACGAAATTTGGGGAACCAACTCGGCTTAGTGTACTGATCATTAACTGAAAGTATCATCCAGTTTGGGTGAAAAAATATTTGCTGTGATTTCTGGAGATTCGTAGTTTTTGGAAGCTTGACAACCCCTTTCTATGAAAGTGTTTCTCGCCAGTCACTGCTTAGGGCTACATCAAGAGGAAACAACACATAGATATAGAACGTGAAACTGCTTTATTTTGTCAAGTTTCAAGAAGCTAGCACAAACCGTGTTGGATTTACAGTTCCAAATACATCTATCAATATAGGAGAAAACAGAGTGAAACCTAAAAATTCAAACTGTTACTGGAAATGTACGCTTCAACATAGAAGAACGAAATTTGGGGAACCAAGTCGGCTTAGTGTACTGATCATTACCTGAAAGTATCATCCAGTTTGGGTGAAAAAATATTTGCTGAGATTTCTGGAGATTCGTAATTTTTGGAAGCTTGGCAACCCCTTTCCATGAAAGTGTTTCTCGCCAGTCACTGCTTAGGGCTACATCAAGAGGAAAAAAAACATAGAGAAAGAACGTGAAACTGCTTTATTTTGTCAAGTTTCAAGAAGCTAGCACAAACCGTGTTGGATTTAGAGTTCCAAATACATTTATCAATATAGGAGAAAACAGAGAGAAACCTAAAAATTTAAACTGTTACTGGAAATGAACGCTTCACCATAGAAGAACGAAATTTGGGGAACCAAGTCGGCTTAGTGTACTGACCATTACCTGAAAGTATCATCCAGTTTGGGTGAAAAAATATTTGCTGAGATTTCTGGAGATTCGTAATTTTTGGAAGCTTGGGAACCCCTTTCCATGAAAGTGTTTCTCGCCAGTCACTGCTTAGGGCTACATCAAGAGGAAACAAAACATAGAGATAGAACGTGAAACTGCTTTATTTTGTCAAGTTTCAAGAAGCTAGCACAAACCGTGTTGGATTTAGAGTTCCAAATACATCTATCAATATAGGAGAAAACAGAGTTAAACCTAAAAATTCAAACTGTTACTGGAAATGTACGCTTCAACATAGAAGAACGAAATTTGGGGAACCAAGTCGGCTTAGTGTACTGATCATTACCTGAAAGTATCATCCAGTTTGGGTGAAAAAATATTTGCTGAGATTTCTGGAGATTCGTAATTTTTGGAAGCTTGGGAACCCCTTTCCATGAAAGTGTTTCTCGCCAGTCACTGCTTAGGGATACATCAAGAGGAAACAAAACATAGAGATAGAACCTGAAACTACTTTATTGTGTCAAGTTTCAAGAAGCTAGCACAAACCGTGTTGGATTTAGAGTTCCAAATACATCTATCAATATAGGAGAAAACAGAGTGAAACCTAAAAATTTAAACTGTTACTGGAAATGAACGCTTCACCATAGAAGAACGAAATTTGGGGAACCAAGTCGGCTTAGTGTACTGACCATTACCTGAAAGTATCATCCAGTTTGGGTGAAAAAATATTTGCTGAGATTTCTGGAGATTCGTAATTTTTGGAAGCTTGGGAACCCCTTTCCATGAAAGTGTTTCTCGCCAGTCACTGCTTAGGGCTACATCAAGAGGAAACAAAACATAGAGATAGAACGTGAAACTGCTTTATTTTGTCAAGTTTCAAGAAGCTAGCACAAACCGTGTTGGATTTAGAGTTCCAAATACATCTATCAATATAGGAGAAAACAGAGTGAAACCTAAAAATTCAAACTGTTACTGGAAATGAACGCTTTAACATAGAAGAACGAAATTTGGGGAACCAAGTCGGCTTAGTGTTCTGATCATTTCCTGAAAGTATCATCAAGTTTGGGTGAAAAAATATTTGCTGAGATTTCTGGTGATTCCTAATTTTTGGAAGCTTGGCAACCCCTTTCCATGAAAGTGTTTCTCGCCAGTCACTGCTTAGGGCTACATCAAGAGGAAAAAAAACATAGAGATAGAACGTGAAACTGCTTTATTTTGTCAAGTTTCAAGAAGCTAGCACAAACCGTGTTGGATTTAGAGTTCCAAATACATCTATCAATATAGGAGAAAACAGAGTGAAACCTAAAAATTGAAACTGTTAGTAGAAACGAACGCTTCAACATAGAAGAATGAAATTTGGGGAACCAAGTTGGCTTATTGTACTGATCATTACTTGAAAGTATCATCCAGTTTGGGTGAAAAAATACTTGCTGAGATTTCTGGAGATTCGTAATTTTAGGAAGCTTGGCAACCCCTTTCCATGAAAGTGTTTCTCGCCAGTCACTGCTTAGGGCTACTTCAAGAGGAAACAACACATAGAGATAGAACTTGAAACTGCTTTATTTTGTCAAGTTTCAAGAAGCTAGCACAAACCGTGTTGGATTTAGAGTTCCAAATACATCTATCAATATAGGAGAAAACAGAGTGAAACCTAAAAATTCAAACTGTTACTGGAAATGAACGCTTCACCATTGAGGAACGAAATTTGGGGAACCAAGTTGGATTAGTGTACTGATCATTACCTGAAAGTATCATCCAGTTTGGGTGAAAAAATATTTGCTGAGATTTCTGGAGATTCGTAATTTTTGGAAGCTTGGCAACGCCTTTCCATGAAAGTGTTTCTCGCCAGTCACTGCTTAGGGCTACTTCAAGAGGAAACAAAACATAGAGATAGAACGTGAAACTGCTTTATTTTGTCAAGTTTCAATAAGCTAGCACAAACCGTGTTGGATTTAGAGTTCCAAATACATCTATCAATATAGGAGAAAACAGAGTGAAACCTAAAAATTCAAACTGTTAGTAGAAACGAACGCTTCAACATAGAAGAATGAAATTTGGAGAACCAAGTTGGCTTAGTGTACTGATCATTACCTGTAAGTATCATCCAGTTTTGGTGAAAAAATACTTGTTGAGATTTCTGGAGATTCGTAATTTTAGGAAGCTTGGCAACCCCTTTCAATGAAAGTGTTTCTCGCCAGTCACTGCATAGGGCTACTTCAAGAGGAAAGAACACATAGATATAGAACGTGAAACTGCTTTATTTTGTCAAGTTTCAAGAAGCTAGCACAAACCGTGTTGGATTTAGAGTTCCAAATACATCTACCTATATAGGAGAAAACAGAGTGAAACCTAAAAATTCAAACTGTTACTGGAAATGAACGCTTTAACATAGAAGAACGAAATTTGGGGAACCAACTCGGCTTAGTGTACTGATCATTAACTGAAAGTATCATCCAGTTTGGGTGAAAAAATATTTGCTGTGATTTCTGGAGATTCGTAGTTTTTGGAAGCTTGACAACCCCTTTCTATGAAAGTGTTTCTCGCCAGTCACTGCTTAGGGCTACATCAAGAGGAAACAACACATAGATATAGAACGTGAAACTGCTTTATTTTGTCAAGTTTCAAGAAGCTAGCACAAACCGTGTTGGATTTACAGTTCCAAATACATCTATCAATATAGGAGAAAACAGAGTGAAACCTAAAAATTCAAACTGTTACTGGAAATGTACGCTTCAACATAGAAGAACGAAATTTGGGGAACCAAGTCGGCTTAGTGTACTGATCATTACCTGAAAGTATCATCCAGTTTGGGTGAAAAAATATTTGCTGAGATTTCTGGAGATTCGTAATTTTTGGAAGCTTGGCAACCCCTTTCCATGAAAGTGTTTCTCGCCAGTCACTGCTTAGGGCTACATCAAGAGGAAAAAAAACATAGAGAAAGAACGTGAAACTGCTTTATTTTGTCAAGTTTCAAGAAGCTAGCACAAACCGTGTTGGATTTAGAGTTCCAAATACATTTATCAATATAGGAGAAAACAGAGTGAAACCTAAAAATTTAAACTGTTACTGGAAATGAACGCTTCACCATAGAAGAACGAAATTTGGGGAACCAAGTCGGCTTAGTGTACTGACCATTACCTGAAAGTATCATCCAGTTTGGGTGAAAAAATATTTGCTGAGATTTCTGGAGATTCGTAATTTTTGGAAGCTTGGGAACCCCTTTCCATGAAAGTGTTTCTCGCCAGTCACTGCTTAGGGCTACATCAAGAGGAAACAAAACATAGAGATAGAACGTGAAACTGCTTTATTTTGTCAAGTTTCAAGAAGCTAGCACAAACCGTGTTGGATTTAGAGTTCCAAATACATCTATCAATATAGGAGAAAACAGAGTTAAACCTAAAAATTCAAACTGTTACTGGAAATGTACGCTTCAACATAGAAGAACGAAATTTGGGGAACCAAGTCGGCTTAGTGTACTGATCATTACCTGAAAGTATCATCCAGTTTGGGTGAAAAAATATTTGCTGAGATTTCTGGAGATTCGTAATTTTTGGAAGCTTGGGAACCCCTTTCCATGAAAGTGTTTCTCGCCAGTCACTGCTTAGGGATACATCAAGAGGAAACAAAACATAGAGATAGAACCTGAAACTACTTTATTGTGTCAAGTTTCAAGAAGCTAGCACAAACCGTGTTGGATTTAGAGTTCCAAATACATCTATCAATATAGGAGAAAACAGAGTGAAACCTAAAAATTTAAACTGTTACTGGAAATGAACGCTTCACCATAGAAGAACGAAATTTGGGGAACCAAGTCGGCTTAGTGTACTGACCATTACCTGAAAGTATCATCCAGTTTGGGTGAAAAAATATTTGCTGAGATTTCTGGAGATTCGTAATTTTTGGAAGCTTGGGAACCCCTTTCCATGAAAGTGTTTCTCGCCAGTCACTGCTTAGGGCTACATCAAGAGGAAACAAAACATAGAGATAGAACGTGAAACTGCTTTATTTTGTCAAGTTTCAAGAAGCTAGCACAAACCGTGTTGGATTTAGAGTTCCAAATACATCTATCAATATAGGAGAAAACAGAGTGAAACCTAAAAATTCAAACTGTTACTGGAAATGAACGCTTTAACATAGAAGAACGAAATTTGGGGAACCAAGTCGGCTTAGTGTTCTGATCATTTCCTGAAAGTATCATCAAGTTTGGGTGAAAAAATATTTGCTGAGATTTCTGGTGATTCCTAATTTTTGGAAGCTTGGCAACCCCTTTCCATGAAAGTGTTTCTCGCCAGTCACTGCTTAGGGCTACATCAAGAGGAAACAAAACATAGAGATAGAACGTGAAACTGCTTTATTTTGTCAAGTTTCAAGAAGCTAGCACAAACCGTGTTGGATTTAGAGTTCCAAATACATCTATCAATATAGGAGAAAACAGAGTGAAACCTAAAAATTGAAACTGTTAGTAGAAACGAACGCTTCAACATAGAAGAATGAAATTTGGGGAACCAAGTTGGCTTATTGTACTGATCATTACTTGAAAGTATCATCCAGTTTGGGTGAAAAAATACTTGCTGAGATTTCTGGAGATTCGTAATTTTAGGAAGCTTGGCAACCCCTTTCCATGAAAGTGTTTCTCGCCAGTCACTGCTTAGGGCTACTTCAAGAGGAAACAACACATAGAGATAGAACTTGAAACTGCTTTATTTTGTCAAGTTTCAAGAAGCTAGCACAAACCGTGTTGGATTTAGAGTTCCAAATATATCTATCAATATAGGAGAAAACAGAGTGAAACCTAAAAATTCAAACTGTTACTGGAAATGAACGCTTCACCATTGAGGAACGAAATTTGGGGAACCAAGTTGGATTAGTGTACTGATCATTACTTGAAAGTATCATCCAGTTTGGGTGAAAAAATATTTGCTGAGATTTCTGGAGATTCGTAATTTTTGGAAGCTTGGCAACCCCTTTCTATGAAAGTGTTTCTCGCCAGTCACTGCTTAGGGCTACTTCAAGAGGAAACAAAACATAGAGATAGAACGTGAAACTGCTTTATTTTGTCAAGTTTCAATAAGCTAGCACAAACCGTGTTGGATTTAGAGTTCCAAATACATCTATCAATATAGGAGAAAACAGAGTGAAACCTAAAAATTCAAACTGTTAGTAGAAACGAACGCTTCAACATAGAAGAATGAAATTTGGAGAACCAAGTTGGCTTAGTGTACTGATCATTACCTGTAAGTATCATCCAGTTTTGGTGAAAAAATACTTGTTGAGATTTCTGGAGATTCGTAATTTTAGGAAGCTTGGCAACCCCTTTCAATGAAAGTGTTTCTCGCCAGTCACTGCATAGGGCTACTTCAAGAGGAAAGAACACATAGATATAGAACGTGAAACTGCTTTATTTTGTCAAGTTTCAAGAAGCTAGCACAAACCGTGTTGGATTTAGAGTTCCAAATACATCTACCTATATAGGAGAAAACAGAGTGAAACCTAAAAATTCAAACTGTTACTGGAAATGAACGCTTCAACATAGAAGAACGAAATTTGGGGAACCAACTCGGCTTAGTGTACTGATCATTAACTGAAAGTATCATCCAGTTTGGGTGAAAAAATATTTGCTGTGATTTCTGGAGATTCGTAGTTTTTGGAAGCTTGACAACCCCTTTCTATGAAAGTGTTTCTCGCCAGTCACTGCTTAGGGCTACATCAAGAGGAAACAACACATAGATATAGAACGTGAAACTGCTTTATTTTGTGAAGTTTCAAGAAGCTAGCACAAACCGTGTTGGATTTACAGTTCCAAATCCATCTATCAATATAGGAGAAAACAGAGTGAAACCTAAAAATTCAAACTGTTACTGGAAATGAACGCTTCAACATAGAAGAACGAAATTTGGGGAACCAAGTCGGCTTAGTGTACTGATCATTACCTGAAAGTATCATCCAGTTTGGGTGCAGAAATATTTGCTGTGATTTCTGGAGATTCGTAGTTTTTGGAAGCTTGGCAACCCCTTTCTATGAAAGTGTTTCTCGCCAGTCACTGCTTAGGGCTACTTCAAGAGGAAACAAAACATAGAGATAGAACGTGAAACTGCTTTATTTTGTCAAGTTTCAAGAAGCTAGCACAAACCGTATTGGATTTAGAGTTCCAAATACATCTATCAATATAGGAGAAAACAGAGTGAAACCTAAAAATTCAAACTGTTACTGGAAATGTACGCTTCAACATAGAAGAACGAAATTTGGGGAACCAAGTCGGCTTAGTGTACTGATCATTACCTGAAAGTATCATCCAGTTTGGGTGAAAAAATATTTGCTGAGATTTCTGGAGATTCGTAATTTTTGGAAGCTTGGCAACCCCTTTCCATGAAAGTGTTTCTCGCCAGTCACTGCTTAGGGCTACATCAAGAGGAAAAAAAACATAGAGAAAGAACGTGAAACTGCTTTATTTTGTCAAGTTTCAAGAAGCTAGCACAAACCGTGTTGGATTTAGAGTTCCAAATACATTTATCAATATAGGAGAAAACAGAGTGAAACCTAAAAATTTAAACTGTTACTGGAAATGAACGCTTCACCATAGAAGAACGAAATTTGGGGAACCAAGTCGGCTTAGTGTACTGACCATTACCTGAAAGTATCATCCAGTTTGGGTGAAAAAATATTTGCTGAGATTTCTGGAGATTCGTAATTTTTGGAAGCTTGGGAACCCCTTTCCATGAAAGTGTTTCTCGCCAGTCACTGCTTAGGGCTACATCAAGAGGAAACAAAACATAGAGATAGAACGTGAAACTGCTTTATTTTGTCAAGTTTCAAGAAGCTAGCACAAACCGTGTTGGATTTAGAGTTCCAAATACATCTATCAATATAGGAGAAAACAGAGTTAAACCTAAAAATTCAAACTGTTACTGGAAATGTACGCTTCAACATAGAAGAACGAAATTTGGGGAACCAAATCGGCTTAGTGTACTGATCATTACCTGAAAGTATCATCCAGTTTGGGTGAAAAAATATTTGCTGAGATTTCTGGAGATTCGTAATTTTTGGAAGCTTGGCAACCCCTTTCCATGAAAGTGTTTCTCGCCAGTCACTGCTTAGGGCTACATTAAGAGGAAACAAAACATAGAGATAGAACGTGAAACTGCTTTATTTTGTCAAGTTTCAAGAAGCTAGCACAAACCGTGTTGGATTTAGAGTTCCAAATACATCTATCAATATAGGAGAAAACAGAGTGAAACCTAAAAATTCAAACTGTTACTGGAAATGAACGCTTTAACATAGAAGAACGAAATTTGGGGAACCAAGTCGGCTTAGTGTTCTGATCATTTCCTGAAAGTATCATCAAGTTTGGGTGAAAAAATATTTGCTGAGATTTCTGGTGATTCCTAATTTTTGGAAGCTTGGCAACCCCTTTCCATGAAAGTGTTTCTCGCCAGTCACTGCTTAGGGCTACATCAAGAGGAAACAAAACATAGAGATAGAACGTGAAACTGCTTTATTTTGTCAAGTTTCAAGAAGCTAGCACAAACCGTGTTGGATTTAGAGTTCCAAATACATCTATCAATATAGGAGAAAACAGAGTGAAACCTAAAAATTGAAACTGTTAGTAGAAACGAATGCTTCAACATAGAAGAATGAAATTTGGGGAACCAAGTTGGCTTATTGTACTGATCATTACTTGAAAGTATCATCCAGTTTGGGTGAAAAAATACTTGCTGAGATTTCTGGAGATTCGTAATTTTAGGAAGCTTGGCAACCCCTTTCCATGAAAGTGTTTCTCGCCAGTCACTGCTTAGGGCTACTTCAAGAGGAAACAACACATAGAGATAGAACTTGAAACTGCTTTATTTTGTCAAGTTTCAAGAAGCTAGCACAAACCGTGTTGGATTCAGAGTTCCAAATACATCTATCAATATAGGAGAAAACAGAGTGAAACCTAAAAATTCAAACTGTTACTGGAAATGAACGCTTCACCATTGAGGAACGAAATTTGGGGAACCAAGTTGGATTAGTGTACTGATCATTACCTGAAAGTATCATCCAGTTTGGGTGAAAAAATATTTGCTGAGATTTCTGGAGATTCGTAATTTTTGGAAGCTTGGCAACCCCTTTCTATGAAAGTGTTTCTCGCCAGTCACTGCTTAGGGCTACTTCAAGAGGAAACAAAACATAGAGATAGAACGTGAAACTGCTTTATTTTGTCAAGTTTTAATAAGCTAGCACAAACCGTGTTGGATTTAGAGTTCCAAATACATCTATCAATATAGGAGAAAACAGAGTGAAACCTAAAAATTCAAACTGTTAGTAGAAACGAACGCTTCAACATAGAAGAATGAAATTTGGAGAACCAAGTTGGCTTATTGTACTGATCATTACTTGAAAGTATCATCCAGTTTGGGTGAAAAAATACTTGCTGAGATTTCTGGAGATTCGTAATTTTAGGAAGCTTGGCAACCCCTTTCCATGAAAGTGTTTCTCGCCAGTCACTGCTTAGGGCTACTTCAAGAGGAAACAACACATAGAGATAGAACTTGAAACTGCTTTATTTTGTCAAGTTTCAAGAAGCTAGCACAAACCGTGTTGGATTCAGAGTTCCAAATACATCTATCAATATAGGAGAAAACAGAGTGAAACCTAAAAATTCAAACTGTTACTGGAAATGAACGCTTCACCATTGAGGAACGAAATTTGGGGAACCAAGTTGGATTAGTGTACTGATCATTACCTGAAAGTATCATCCAGTTTGGGTGAAAAAATATTTGCTGAGATTTCTGGAGATTCGTAATTTTTGGAAGCTTGGCAACCCCTTTCTATGAAAGTGTTTCTCGCCAGTCACTGCTTAGGGCTACTTCAAGAGGAAACAAAACATAGAGATAGAACGTGAAACTGCTTTATTTTGTCAAGTTTTAATAAGCTAGCACAAACCGTGTTGGATTTAGAGTTCCAAATACATCTATCAATATAGGAGAAAACAGAGTGAAACCTAAAAATTCAAACTGTTAGTAGAAACGAACGCTTCAACATAGAAGAATGAAATTTGGAGAACCAAGTTGGCTTAGTGTACTGATCATTACCTGTAAGTATCATCCAGTTTTGGTGAAAAAATACTTGTTGTGATTTCTGGAGATTCGTAATTTTAGGAAGCTTGGCAACCCCTTTCAATGAAAGTGTTTCTCGCCAGTCACTGCATAGGGCTACTTCAAGAGGAAAGAACACATAGATATAGAACGTGAAACTGCTTTATTTTGTCAAGTTTCAAGAAGCTAGCACAAACCGTGTTGGATTTAGAGTTCCAAATACATCTACCTATATAGGAGAAAACAGAGTGAAACCTAAAAATTCAAACTGTTACTGGAAATGTACGCTTCAACATAGAAGAACGAAATTTGGGGAACCAAGTCGGCTTAGTGTACTGATCATTACCTGAAAGTATCATCCAGTTTGGGTGAAAAAGTACTTGCTGAGATTTCTGGAGATTCGTAATTTTTGGAAGCTTGGGAACCCCTTTCCATGAAAGTGTTTCTCGCCAGTCACTGCTTAGGGCTACATCAAGAGGAAAAAAAACATAGAGAAAGAACGTGAAACTGCTTTATTTTGTCAAGTTTCAAGAAGCTAGCACAAACCGTGTTGGATTTAGAGTTCCAAATACATTTATCAATATAGGAGAAAACAGAGTGAAACCTAAAAATTCAAACTGTTACTGGAAATGAACGCTTCACCATTGAGGAACGAAATTTGGGGAACCAAGTTGGATTAGTGTACTGATCATTACCTGAAAGTATCATCCATTTTGGGTGAAAAAATATTTGCTGAGATTTCTGGAGATTCGTAATTTTTGGAAGCTTGGCAACCCCTTTCTATGAAAGTGTTTCTCGCCAGTCACTGCTTAGGGCTACTTCAAGAGGAAACAAAACATAGAGATAGAACGTGAAACTGCTTTATTTTGTCAAGTTTCAATAAGCTAGCACAAACCGTGTTGGATTTAGAGTTCCAAATACATCTATCAATATAGGAGAAAACAGAGTGAAACCTAAAAATTCAAACTGTTAGTAGAAACGAACGCTTCAACATAGAAGAATGAAATTTGGAGAACCAAGTTGGCTTAGTGTACTGATCATTACCTGTAAGTATCATCCAGTTTTGGTGAAAAAATACTTGTTGAGATTTCTGGAGATTCGTAATTTTAGGAAGCTTGGCAACCCCTTTCAATGAAAGTGTTTCTCGCCAGTCACTGCATAGGGCTACTTCAAGAGGAAAGAACACATAGATATAGAACGTGAAACTGCTTTATTTTGTCAAGTTTCAAGAAGCTAGCACAAACCGTGTTGGATTTAGAGTTCCAAATACATCTACCTATATAGGAGAAAACAGAGTGAAACCTAAAAATTCAAACTGTTACTGGAAATGAACGCTTTAACATAGAAGAACGAAATTTGGGGAACCAACTCGGCTTAGTGTACTGATCATTAACTGAAAGTATCATCCAGTTTGGGTGAAAAAATATTTGCTGTGATTTCTGGAGATTCGTAGTTTTTGGAAGCTTGACAACCCCTTTCTATGAAAGTGTTTCTCGCCAGTCACTGCTTAGGGCTACATCAAGAGGAAACAACACATAGATATAGAACGTGAAACTGCTTTATTTTGTCAAGTTTCAAGAAGCTAGCACAAACCGTGTTGGATTTACAGTTCCAAATACATCTATCAATATAGGAGAAAACAGAGTGAAACCTAAAAATTCAAACTGTTACTGGAAATGTACGCTTCAACATAGAAGAACGAAATTTGGGGAACCAAGTCGGCTTAGTGTACTGATCATTACCTGAAAGTATCATCCAGTTTGGGTGAAAAAATATTTGCTGAGATTTCTGGAGATTCGTAATTTTTGGAAGCTTGGCAACCCCTTTCCATGAAAGTGTTTCTCGCCAGTCACTGCTTAGGGCTACATCAAGAGGAAAAAAAACATAGAGAAAGAACGTGAAACTGCTTTATTTTGTCAAGTTTCAAGAAGCTAGCACAAACCGTGTTGGATTTAGAGTTCCAAATACATTTATCAATATAGGAGAAAACAGAGTGAAACCTAAAAATTTAAACTGTTACTGGAAATGAACGCTTCACCATAGAAGAACGAAATTTGGGGAACCAAGTCGGCTTAGTGTACTGACCATTACCTGAAAGTATCATCCAGTTTGGGTGAAAAAATATTTGCTGAGATTTCTGGAGATTCGTAATTTTTGGAAGCTTGGCAACCCCTTTCCATGAAAGTGTTTCTCGCCAGTCACTGCTTAGGGCTACATCAAGAGGAAACAAAACATAGAGATAGAACGTGAAACTGCTTTATTTTGTCAAGTTTCAAGAAGCTAGCACAAACCGTGTTGGATTTAGAGTTCCAAATACATCTATCAATATAGGAGAAAACAGAGTTAAACCTAAAAATTCAAACTGTTACTGGAAATGTACGCTTCAACATAGAAGAACGAAATTTGGGGAACCAAGTCGGCTTAGTGTACTGATCATTACCTGAAAGTATCATCCAGTTTGGGTGAAAAAATATTTGCTGAGATTTCTGGAGATTCGTAATTTTTGGAAGCTTGGGAACCCCTTTCCATGAAAGTGTTTCTCGCCAGTCACTGCTTAGGGATACATCAAGAGGAAACAAAACATAGAGATAGAACCTGAAACTACTTTATTGTGTCAAGTTTCAAGAAGCTAGCACAAACCGTGTTGGATTTAGAGTTCCAAATACATCTATCAATATAGGAGAAAACAGAGTGAAACCTAAAAATTTAAACTGTTACTGGAAATGAACGCTTCACCATAGAAGAACGAAATTTGGGGAACCAAGTCGGCTTAGTGTACTGACCATTACCTGAAAGTATCATCCAGTTTGGGTGAAAAAATATTTGCTGAGATTTCTGGAGATTCGTAATTTTTGGAAGCTTGGGAACCCCTTTCCATGAAAGTGTTTCTCGCCAGTCACTGCTTAGGGCTACATCAAGAGGAAACAAAACATAGAGATAGAACGTGAAACTGCTTTATTTTGTCAAGTTTCAAGAAGCTAGCACAAACCGTGTTGGATTTAGAGTTCCAAATACATCTATCAATATAGGAGAAAACAGAGTGAAACCTAAAAATTCAAACTGTTACTGGAAATGAACGCTTTAACATAGAAGAACGAAATTTGGGGAACCAAGTCGGCTTAGTGTTCTGATCTTTTCCTGAAAGTATCATCAAGTTTGGGTGAAAAAATATTTGCTGAGATTTCTGGTGATTCCTAATTTTTGGAAGCTTGGCAACCCCTTTCCATGAAAGTGTTTCTCGCCAGTCACTGCTTAGGGCTACATCAAGAGGAAACAAAACATAGAGATAGAACGTGAAACTGCTTTATTTTGTCAAGTTTCAAGAAGCTAGCACAAACCGTGTTGGATTTAGAGTTCCAAATACATCTATCAATATAGGAGAAAACAGAGTGAAACCTAAAAATTGAAACTGTTAGTAGAAACGAACGCTTCAACATAGAAGAATGAAATTTGGGGAACCAAGTTGGCTTATTGTACTGATCATTACTTGAAAGTATCATCCAGTTTGGGTGAAAAAATACTTGCTGAGATTTCTGGAGATTCGTAATTTTAGGAAGCTTGGCAACCCCTTTCCATGAAAGTGTTTCTCGCCAGTCACTGCTTAGGGCTACTTCAAGAGGAAACAACACATAGAGATAGAACTTGAAACTGCTTTATTTTGTCAAGTTTCAAGAAGCTAGCACAAACTGTGTTGGATTTAGAGTTCCAAATACATCTATCAATATAGGAGAAAACAGAGTGAAACCTAAAAATTCAAACTGTTACTGGAAATGAACGCTTCACCATTGAGGAACGAAATTTGGGGAACCAAGTAGGATTAGTGTACTGATCATTACCTGAAAGTATCATCCAGTTTGGGTGAAAAAATATTTGCTGAGATTTCTGGAGATTCGTAATTTTTGGAAGCTTGGCAACCCCTTTCTATGAAAGTGTTTCTCGCCAGTCACTGCTTAGGGCTACTTCAAGAGGAAACAAAACATAGAGATAGAACGTGAAACTGCTTTATTTTGTCAAGTTTCAATAAGCTAGCACAAACCGTGTTGGATTTAGAGTTCCAAATACATCTATCAATATAGGAGAAAACAGAGTGAAACCTAAAAATTCAAACTGTTAGTAGAAACGAACGCTTCAACATAGAAGAATGAAATTTGGAGAACCAAGTTGGCTTAGTGTACTGATCATTACCTGTAAGTATCATCCAGTTTTGGTGAAAAAATACATGTTGAGATTTCTGGAGATTCGTAATTTTAGGAAGCTTGGCAACCCCTTTCAATGAAAGTGTTTCTCGCCAGTCACTGCATAGGGCTACTTCAAGAGGAAAGAACACATAGATATAGAACGTGAAACTGCTTTATTTTGTCAAGTTTCAAGAAGCTAGCACAAACCGTGTTGGATTTAGAGTTCCAAATACATCTACCTATATAGGAGAAAACAGAGTGAAACCTAAAAATTCAAACTGTTACTGGAAATGAACGCTTCAACATAGAAGAACGAAATTTGGGGAACCAACTCGGCTTAGTGTACTGATCATTAACTGAAAGTATCATCCAGTTTGGGTGAAAAAATATTTGCTGTGATTTCTGGAGATTCGTAGTTTTTGGAAGCTTGACAACCCCTTTCTATGAAAGTGTTTCTCGCCAGTCACTGCTTAGGGCTACATCAAGAGGAAACAACACATAGATATAGAACGTGAAACTGCTTTATTTTGTCAAGTTTCAAGAAGCTAGCACAAACCGTGTTGGATTTACAGTTCCAAATCCATCTATCAATATAGGAGAAAACAGAGTGAAACCTAAAAATTCAAACTGTTACTGGAAATGAACGCTTCAACATAGAAGAACGAAATTTGGGGAACCAAGTCGGCTTAGTGTACTGATCATTACCTGAAAGTATCATCCAGTTTGGGTGCAGAAATATTTGCTGTGATTTCTGGAGATTCGTAGTTTTTGGAAGCTTGGCAACCCCTTTCTATGAAAGTGTTTCTCGCCAGTCACTGCTTAGGGCTACTTCAAGAGGAAACAAAACATAGAGATAGAACGTGAAACTGCTTTATTTTGTCAAGTTTCAAGAAGCTAGCACAAACCGTATTGGATTTAGAGTTCCAAATACATCTATCAATATAGGAGAAAACAGAGTGAAACCTAAAAATTCAAACTGTTACTGGAAATGTACGCTTCAACATAGAAGAACGAAATTTGGGGAACCAAGTCGGCTTAGTGTACTGATCATTACCTGAAAGTATCATCCAGTTTGGGTGAAAAAATATTTGCTGAGATTTCTGGAGATTCGTAATTTTTGGAAGCTTGGCAACCCCTTTCCATGAAAGTGTTTCTCGCCAGTCACTGCTTAGGGCTACATCAAGAGGAAAAAAAACATAGAGAAAGAACGTGAAACTGCTTTATTTTGTCAAGTTTCAAGAAGCTAGCACAAACCGTGTTGGATTTAGAGTTCCAAATACATTTATCAATATAGGAGAAAACAGAGTGAAACCTAAAAATTTAAACTGTTACTGGAAATGAACGCTTCACCATAGAAGAACGAAATTTGGGGAACCAAGTCGGCTTAGTGTACTGACCATTACCTGAAAGTATCATCCAGTTTGGGTGAAAAAATATTTGCTGAGATTTCTGGAGATTCGTAATTTTTGGAAGCTTGGGAACCCCTTTCCATGAAAGTGTTTCTCGCCAGTCACTGCTTAGGGCTACATCAAGAGGAAACAAAACATAGAGATAGAACGTGAAACTGCTTTATTTTGTCAAGTTTCAAGAAGCTAGCACAAACCGTGTTGGATTTAGAGTTCCAAATACATCTATCAATATAGGAGAAAACAGAGTTAAACCTAAAAATTCAAACTGTTACTGGAAATGTACGCTTCAACATAGAAGAACGAAATTTGGGGAACCAAGTCGGCTTAGTGTACTGATCATTACCTGAAAGTATCATCCAGTTTGGGTGAAAAAATATTTGCTGAGATTTCTGGAGATTCGTAATTTTTGGAAGCTTGGCAACCCCTTTCCATGAAAGTGTTTCTCGCCAGTCACTGCTTAGGGCTACATTAAGAGGAAACAAAACATAGAGATAGAACGTGAAACTGCTTTATTTTGTCAAGTTTCAAGAAGCTAGCACAAACCGTGTTGGATTTAGAGTTCCAAATACATCTATCAATATAGGAGAAAACAGAGTGAAACCTAAAAATTCAAACTGTTACTGGAAATGAACGCTTTAACATAGAAGAACGAAATTTGGGGAACCAAGTCGGCTTAGTGTTCTGATCATTTCCTGAAAGTATCATCAAGTTTGGGTGAAAAAATATTTGCTGAGATTTCTGGTGATTCCTAATTTTTGGAAGCTTGGCAACCCCTTTCCATGAAAGTGTTTCTCGCCAGTCACTGCTTAGGGCTACATCAAGAGGAAACAAAACATAGAGATAGAACGTGAAACTGCTTTATTTTGTCAAGTTTCAAGAAGCTAGCACAAACCGTGTTGGATTTAGAGTTCCAAATACATCTATCAATATAGGAGAAAACAGAGTGAAACCTAAAAATTGAAACTGTTAGTAGAAACGAATGCTTCAACATAGAAGAATGAAATTTGGGGAACCAAGTTGGCTTATTGTACTGATCATTACTTGAAAGTATCATCCAGTTTGGGTGAAAAAATACTTGCTGAGATTTCTGGAGATTCGTAATTTTAGGAAGCTTGGCAACCCCTTTCCATGAAAGTGTTTCTCGCCAGTCACTGCTTAGGGCTACTTCAAGAGGAAACAACACATAGAGATAGAACTTGAAACTGCTTTATTTTGTCAAGTTTCAAGAAGCTAGCACAAACCGTGTTGGATTTAGAGTTCCAAATACATCTATCAATATAGGAGAAAACAGAGTGAAACCTAAAAATTCAAACTGTTACTGGAAATGAACGCTTCACCATTGAGGAACGAAATTTGGGGAACCAAGTTGGATTAGTGTACTGATCATTACCTGAAAGTATCATCCAGTTTGGGTGAAAAAATATTTGCTGAGATTTCTGGAGATTCGTAATTTTTGGAAGCTTGGCAACCCCTTTCTATGAAAGTGTTTCTCGCCAGTCACTGCTTAGGGCTACTTCAAGAGGAAACAAAACATAGAGATAGAACGTGAAACTGCTTTATTTTGTCAAGTTTTAATAAGCTAGCACAAACCGTGTTGGATTTAGAGTTCCAAATACATCTATCAATATAGGAGAAAACAGAGTGAAACCTAAAAATTCAAACTGTTAGTAGAAACGAACGCTTCAACATAGAAGAATGAAATTTGGAGAACCAAGTTGGCTTAGTGTACTGATCATTACCTGTAAGTATCATCCAGTTTTGGTGAAAAAATACTTGTTGAGATTTCTGGAGATTCGTAATTTTAGGAAGCTTGGCAACCCCTTTCAATGAAAGTGTTTCTCGCCAGTCACTGCATAGGGCTACTTCAAGAGGAAAGAACACATAGATATAGAACGTGAAACTGCTTTATTTTGTCAAGTTTCAAGAAGCTAGCACAAACCGTGTTGGATTTAGAGTTCCAAATACATCTACCTATATAGGAGAAAACAGAGTGAAACCTAAAAATTCAAACTGTTACTGGAAATGAACGCTTCAACATAGAAGAACGAAATTTGGGGAACCAACTCGGCTTAGTGTACTGATCATTAACTGAAAGTATCATCCAGTTTGGGTGAAAAAATATTTGCTGTGATTTCTGGAGATTCGTAGTTTTTGGAAGCTTGACAACCCCTTTCTATGAAAGTGTTTCTCGCCAGTCACTGCTTAGGGCTACATCAAGAGGAAACAACACATAGATATAGAACGTGAAACTGCTTTATTTTGTCAAGTTTCAAGAAGCTAGCACAAACCGTGTTGGATTTACAGTTCCAAATCTATCTATCAATATAGGAGAAAACAGAGTGAAACCTAAAAATTCAAACTGTTACTGGAAATGAACGCTTCAACATAGAAGAACAAAATTTGGGGAACCAAGTCGGCTTAGTGTACTGATCATTACCTGAAAGTATCATCCAGTTTGGGTGCAGAAATATTTGCTGTGATTTCTGGAGATGCGTAGTTTTTGGAAGCTTGGCAACCCCTTTCTATGAAAGTGTTTCTCGCCAGTCACTGCTTAGGGCTACTTCAAGAGGAAACAAAACATAGAGATAGAATGTGAAACTGCTTTATTTTGTCAAGTTTCAAGAAGCTAGCACAAACCGTGTTGGATTTAGAGTTCCAAATACATCTATCAATATAGGAGAAAACAGAGTGAAACCTAAAAATTCAAACTGTTACTGGAAATGTACGCTTCAACATAGAAGAACGAAATTTGGGGAACCAAGTCGGCTTAGTGTACTGATCATTACCTGAAAGTATCATCCAGTTTGGGTGAAAAAGTACTTGCTGAGATTTCTGGAGATTCGTAATTTTTGGAAGCTTGGGAACCCCTTTCCATGAAAGTGTTTCTCGCCAGTCACTGCTTAGGGCTACATCAAGAGGAAAAAAAACATAGAGAAAGAACGTGAAACTGCTTTATTTTGTCAAGTTTCAAGAAGCTAGCACAAACCGTGTTGGATTTAGAGTTCCAAATACATTTATCAATATAGGAGAAAACAGAGTGAAACCTAGAAATTCAAACTGTTACTGGAAATGAACGCTTCACCATTGAGGAACGAAATTTGGGGAACCAAGTTGGATTAGTGTACTGATCATTACCTGAAAGTATCATCCATTTTGGGTGAAAAGATATTTGCTGAGATTTCTGGAGATTCGTAATTTTTGGAAGCTTGGCAACCCCTTTCTATGAAAGTGTTTCTCGCCAGTCACTGCTTAGGGCTACTTCAAGAGGAAACAAAACATAGAGATAGAACGTGAAACTGCTTTATTTTGTCAAGTTTCAATAAGCTAGCACAAACCGTGTTGGATTTAGAGTTCCAAATACATCTATCAATATAGGAGAAAACAGAGTGAAACCTAAAAATTCAAACTGTTAGTAGAAACGAACGCTTCAACATAGAAGAATGAAATTTGGAGAACCAAGTTGGCTTAGTGTACTGATCATTACCTGTAAGTATCATCCAGTTTTGGTGAAAAAATACTTGTTGAGATTTCTGGAGATTCGTAATTTTAGGAAGCTTGGCAACCCCTTTCAATGAAAGTGTTTCTCGCCAGTCACTGCATAGGGCTACTTCAAGAGGAAAGAACACATAGATATAGAACGTGAAACTGCTTTATTTTGTCAAGTTTCAAGAAGCTAGCACAAACCATGTTGGATTTAGAGTTCCAAATACATCGACCTATATAGGAGAAAACAGAGTGAAACCTAAAAATTCAAACTGTTACTGGAAATGAACGCTTCAACATAGAAGAACGAAATTTGGGGAACCAACTCGGCTTAGTGTACTGATCATTAACTGAAAGTATCATCCAGTTTGGGTGAAAAAATATTTGCTGTGATTTCTGGAGATTCGTAGTTTTTGGAAGCTTGACAACCCCTTTCTATGAAAGTGTTTCTCGCCAGTCACTGCTTAGGGCTACATCAAGAGGAAACAACACATAGATATAGAACGTGAAACTGCTTTATTTTGTCAAGTTTCAAGAAGCTAGCACAAACCGTGTTGGATTTACAGTTCCAAATCTATCTATCAATATAGGAGAAAACAGAGTGAAACCTAAAAATTCAAACTGTTACTGGAAATGAACGCTTCAACATAGAAGAACAAAATTTGGGGAACCAAGTCGGCTTAGTGTACTGATCATTACCTGAAAGTATCATCCAGTTTGGGTGCAGAAATATTTGCTGTGATTTCTGGAGATGCGTAGTTTTTGGAAGCTTGGCAACCCCTTTCTATGAAAGTGTTTCTCGCCAGTCACTGCTTAGGGCTACTTCAAGAGGAAACAAAACATAGAGATAGAATGTGAAACTGCTTTATTTTGTCAAGTTTCAAGAAGCTAGCACAAACCGTGTTGGATTTAGAGTTCCAAATACATCTATCAATATAGGAGAAAACAGAGTGAAACCTAAAAATTCAAACTGTTACTGGAAATGTACGCTTCAACATAGAATAACGAAATTTGGGGAACCAAGTCGGCTTAGTGTACTGATCATTACCTGAAAGTATCATCCAGTTTGGGTGAAAAAGTACTTGCTGAGATTTCTGGAGATTCGTAATTTTTGGAAGCTTGGGAACCCCTTTCCATGAAAGTGTTTCTCGCCAGTCACTGCTTAGGGCTACATCAAGAGGAAAAAAAACATAGAGAAAGAACGTGAAACTGCTTTATTTTGTCAAGTTTCAAGAAGCTAGCACAAACCGTGTTGGATTTAGAGTTCCAAATACATTTATCAATATAGGAGAAAACAGAGTGAAACCTAAAAATTTAAACTGTTACTGGAAATGAACGCTTCACCATAGAAGAACGAAATTTGGGGAACCAAGTCGGCTTAGTGTACTGACCTTTACCTGAAAGTATCATCCAGTTTGGGTGAAAAAATATTTGCTGAGATTTCTGGAGATTCGTAATTTTTGGAAGCTTGGCAACCCCTTTCCATGAAAGTGTTTCTCGCAAGTCACTTCTTAGGGCTACATCAAGATGAAAAAAAACATGGAGATAGAATCTGAAACTACTTTATTGTGTCAAGTTTCAAGAAGCTAGCACAAACCGTGTTGGATTTAGAGTTCCAAATACATCTATCTATATAGGAGAAAACAGAGTGAAACCTAAAAATTCAAACTGTTACTGGAAATGAACGCTTCAACATAGAAGAACGAAATTTGGGGAACCAAGTCGGCTTAGTGTACTGATCATTACCTGAAAGTATCATCCAGTTTGGGTGAAAAAATATTTGCTGAGATTTCTGGAGATTCGTAATTTTTGGAAGCTTGGCAACCCCTTTCTATGAAAGTGTTTCTCGCCAGTCACTGCTTAGGGCTACTTCAAGAGGAAACAAAACATAGAGATAGAACGTGAAACTGCTTTATTTTGTCAAGTTTCAAGAAGCTAGCAAAAACCGTGTTGGATTTAGAGTTCCAAATACATCTATCAATATAGGAGAAAACAGAGTGAAACCTAAAAATTCAAACTGTTAGTAGAAACGAACGCTTCAACATAGAAGAATGAAATTTGGGGAACCAAGTTGGCTTATTGTACTGATCATTACTTGAAAGTATCATCCAGTTTGGGTGAAAAAATACTTGCTGAGATTTCTGGAGATTCGTAATTTTAGGAAGCTTGGCAACCCCTTTCCATGAAAGTGTTTCTCGCCAGTCACTGCTTAGGGCTACTTCAAGAGGAAACAACACATAGAGATAGAACTTGAAACTGCTTTATTTTGTCAAGTTTCAAGAAGCTAGCACAAACCGTGTTGGATTTAGAGTTCCAAATACATCTATCAATATAGGAGAAAACAGAGTGAAACCTAAAAATTCAAACTGTTACTGGAAATGAACGCTTCACCATTGAGGAACGAAATTTGGGGAACCAAGTTGGATTAGTGTACTGATCATTACCTGAAAGTATCATCCATTTTGGGTGAAAAAATATTTGCTGAGATTTCTGGAGATTCGTAATTTTTGGAAGCTTGGCAACCCCTTTCTATGAAAGTGTTTCTCGCCAGTCACTGCTTAGGGCTACTTCAAGAGGAAACAAAACATAGAGATAGAACGTGAAACTGCTTTATTTTGTCATGTTTCAATAAGCTAGCACAAACCGTGTTGGATTTAGAGTTCCAAATACATCTATCAATATAGGAGAAAACAGAGTGAAACCTAAAAATTCAAACTGTTAGTAGAAACGAACGCTTCAACATAGAAGAATGAAATTTGGAGAACCAAGTTGGCTTAGTGTACTGATCATTACCTGTAAGTATCATCCAGTTTTGGTGAAAAAATACTTGTTGAGATTTCTGGAGATTCGTAATTTTAGGAAGCTTGGCAACCCCTTTCAATGAAAGTGTTTCTCGCCAGTCACTGCATAGGGCTACTTCAAGAGGAAAGAACACATAGATATAGAACGTGAAACTGCTTTATTTTGTCAAGTTTCAAGAAGCTAGCACAAACCATGTTGGATTTAGAGTTCCAAATACATCTACCTATATAGGAGAAAACAGAGTGAAACCTAAAAATTCAAACTGTTACTGGAAATGAACGCTTCAACATAGAAGAACGAAATTTGGGGAACCAACTCGGCTTAGTGTACTGATCATTAACTGAAAGTATCATCCAGTTTGGGTGAAAAAATATTTGCTGTGATTTCTGGAGATTCGTAGTTTTTGGAAGCTTGACAACCCCTTTCTATGAAAGTGTTTCTCGCCAGTCACTGCTTAGGGCTACATCAAGAGGAAACAACACATAGATATAGAACGTGAAACTGCTTTATTTTGTCAAGTTTCAAGAAGCTAGCACAAACCGTGTTGGATTTACAGTTCCAAATCTATCTATCAATATAGGAGAAAACAGAGTGAAACCTAAAAATTCAAACTGTTACTGGAAATGAACGCTTCAACATAGAAGAACGAAATTTGGGGAACCAAGTCAGCTTAGTGTACTGATCATTACCTGAAAGTATCATCCAGTTTGGGTGCAGAAATATTTGCTGTGATTTCTGGAGATGCGTAGTTTTTGGAAGCTTGGCAACCCCTTTCTATGAAAGTGTTTCTCGCCAGTCACTGCTTAGGGCTACTTCAAGAGGAAACAAAACATAGAGATAGAACGTGAAACTGCTTTATTTTGTCAAGTTTCAAGAAGCTAGCACAAACCGTGTTGGATTTAGAGTTCCAAATACATCTATCAATATAGGAGAAAACAGAGTGAAACCTAAAAATTCAAACTGTTACTGGAAATGTACGCTTCAACATAGAAGAACGAAATTTGGGGAACCAAGTCGGCTTAGTGTACTGATCATTACCTGAAAGTATCATCCAGTTTGGGTGAAAAAATATTTGCTGAGATTTCTGGAGATTCGTAATTTTTGGAAGCTTGGCAACCCCTTTCCATGAAAGTGTTTCTCGCCAGTCACTGCTTAGGGCTACATCAAGAGGAAAAAAAACATAGAGAAAGAACGTGAAACTGCTTTATTTTGTCAAGTTTCAAGAAGCTAGCACAAACCGTGTTGGATTTACAGTTCCAAATACATTTATCAATATAGGAGAAAACAGAGTGAAACCTAAAAATTTAAACTGTTACTGGAAATGAACGCTTCACCATAGAAGAACGAAATTTGGGGAACCAAGTCGGCTTAGTGTACTGACCTTTACCTGAAAGTATCATCCAGTTTGGGTGAAAAAATATTTGCTGAGATTTCTGGAGATTCGTAATTTTTGGAAGCTTGGCAACCCCTTTCCATGAAAGTGTTTCTCGCCAGTCACTTCTTAGGGCTACATCAAGATGAAAAAAAACATAGAGATAGAATCTGAAACTACTTTATTGTGTCAAGTTTCAAGAAGCTAGCACAAACCGTGTTGGATTTAGAGTTCCAAATACATCTATCTATATAGGAGAAAACAGAGTGAAACCTAAAAATTCAAACTGTTACTGGAAATGAACGCTTCAACATAGAAGAACGAGATTTGGGGAACCAAGTCGTCTTAGTGTACTGATCATTACCTGAAAGTATCATCCAGTTTGGGTGAAAAAATATTTGCTGAGATTTCTGGAGATTCGTAATTTTTGGAAGCTTGGCAACCCCTTTCTATGAAAGTGTTTCTCGCCAGTCACTGCTTAGGTCTACTTCAAGAGGAAACAAAACATAGAGATAGAACGTGAAACTGCTTTATTTTGTCAAGTTTCAATAAGCTAGCACAAACCGTGTTGGATTTAGAGTTCCAAATACATCTATCAATATAGGAGAAAACAGAGTGAAACCTAAAAATTCAAACTGTAAGTAGAAACGAACGCTTCAACATAGAAGAATGAAATTTGGAGAACCAAGTTGGCTTAGTGTACTGATCATTACCTGTAAGTATCATCCAGTTTTGGTGAAAAAATACTTGTTGAGATTTCTGGAGATTCGTAATTTTAGGAAGCTTGGCAACCCCTTTCCATGAAAGTGTTTCTCGCCAGTCACTGCATAGGGCTACTTCAAGAGGAAAGAACACATAGATATAGAACGTGAAACTGCTTTATTTTGTCAAGTTTCAAGAAGCTAGCACAAACCGTGTTGGATTTAGAGTTCCAAATACATCTATCTATATAGGAGAAAACAGAGTGAAACCTAAAAATTCAAACTGTTACTGGAAATGAACGCTTCAACATAGAAGAACGAAATTTGGGGAACCAACTCGGCTTAGTGTACTGATCATTAACTGAAAGTATCATCCAGTTTGGGTGAAAAAATATTTGCTGTGATTTCTGGAGATTCGTAGTTTTTGGAAGCTTGACAACCCCTTTCTATGAAAGTGTTTCTCGCCAGTCACTGCTTAGGGCTACATCAGGAGGAAACAACACATAGATATAGAACGTGAAACTGCTTTATTTTGTCAAGTTTCAAGAAGCTAGCACAAACCGTGTTGGATTTACAGTTCCAAATCTATCTATCAATATAGGAGAAAACAGAGTGAAACCTAAAAATTCAAACTGTTACTGGAAATGAACGCTTCAACATAGAAGAACGAAATTTGGGGAACCAAGTCGGCTTAGTGTACTGATCATTACCTGAAAGTATCATCCAGTTTGGGTGCAGAAATATTTGCTGTGATTTCTGGAGATGCGTAGTTTTTGGAAGCTTGGCAACCCCTTTCTATGAAAGTGTTTCTCGCCAGTCACTGCTTAGGGCTACTTCAAGAGGAAACAAAACATAGAGATAGAACGTGAAACTGCTTTATTTTGTCAAGTTTCAAGAAGCTAGCACAAACCGTGTTGGATTTAGAGTTCCAAATACATCTATCTATATAGGAGAAAACAGAGTGAAACCTAAAAATTTAAACTGTTACTGGAAATGAACGCTTCACCATAGAAGAACGAAATTTGGGGAACCAAGTCGGCTTAGTGTAGTGATCATTACCTGAAAGTATCATCTAGTTTGGGTGAAAAAATATTTGCTGAGATTTCTGGAGATTCGTAATTTTTGGAAGCTTGGCAACCCCTTTCCATGAAAGTGTTTCTCGCCAGTCACTTCTTAGGGCTACATCAAGATGAAAAAAAACCTGGAGATAGAATCTGAAACTACTTTATTGTGTCAAGTTTCAAGAAGCTAGCACAAACCGTGTTGGATTTAGAGTTCCAAATACATCTATCAATATAGGAGAAAACAGAGTGAAACCTAAAAATTCAAACTGTTACTGGAAATGAACGCTTTAACATAGAAGAACGAAATTTGGGGAACCAAGTCGGCTTAGTGTTCTGATCATTTCCTGAAAGTATCATCAAGTTTGGGTGAAAAAATATTTGCTGAGATTTCTGGTGATTCCTAATTTTTGGAAGCTTGGCAACCCCTTTCCATGAAAGTGTTTCTCGCCAGTCACTGCTTAGGGCTACTTCAAGAGGAAACAAAACTTAGAGATAGAACGTGAAACTGCTTTATTTTGTCAAGTTTCAAGAAGCTAGCACAAACCGTGTTGGATTTAGAGTTCCAAATACATCTATCAATATAAGAGAAAACAGAGTGAAACCTAAAAATTGAAACTGTTAGTAGAAACGAACGCTTCAACATAGAAGAATGAAATTTGGGGAACCAAGTTGGCTTATTGTACTGATCATTACTTGAAAGTATCATCCAGTTTGGGTGAAAAAATACTTGCTGAGATTTCTGGAGATTCGTAATTTTAGGAAGCTTGGCAACCCCTTTCCATGAAAGTGTTTCTCGCCAGTCACTGCTTAGGGCTACTTCAAGAGGAAACAACACATAGAGATAGAACGTGAAACTGCTTTATTTTGTCAAGTTTCAAGAAGCTAGCACAAACCGTGTTGGATTTAGAGTTCCAAATACATCTATCAATATAGGAGAAAACAGAGTGAAACCTAAAAATTCAAACTGTTACTGGAAATGAACGCTTCACCATTGAGGAACGAAATTTGGGGAACCAAGTTGGATTAGTGTACTGATCATTACCTGAAAGTATCATCCAGTTTGGGTGAAAAAATATTTGCTGAGATTTCTGGAGATTCGTAATTTTTGGAAGCTTGGCAACCCCTTTCCATGAAAGTGTTTCTCGACTGTCACTGCTTAGGGCTACATCAAGAGTAAACAAAACATAGAGATAGAACGTGAAACTGCTTTATTTTGTCAAGTTTCAAGAAGCTAGCACAAACCGTGTTGGATTTAGAGTTCCAAATACATCTATCAATATAGGAGAAAACAGAGTGAAACCTAAAAATTCAAAATGTTAGTAGAAACGAACGCTTCAACATAGAAGAATGAAATTTGGAGAACCAAGTTGGCTTAGTGTACTGATCATTACCTGTAAGTATCATCCAGTTGTGGTGAAAAAATACTTGCTGAGATTTCTGGAGATTCGTAATTTTAGGAAGCTTGGCAACCCCTTTCTATGAAAGTGTTTCTCGCCAGTCACTGCTTATGGCTACTTCAAGAGGAAACAAAACATAGAGATAGAACGTGAAACTGCTTTATTTTGTCAAGTTTCAAGAAGCTAGCACAAACCGTGTTGGATTTAGAGTTCCAAATACATCTATCAATATAGGAGAAAACAGAGTGAAACCTAGAAATTCAAACTGTTACTGGAAATGTACGCTTCAACATAGAAGAACGAAATTTGGGGAACCAAGTCGGCTTAGTGTACTGATCATTACCTGAAAGTATCATCCAGTTTGGGTGAAAAAATATTTGCTGAGATTTCTGGAGATTCGTAATTTTTGGAAGCTTGGCAACCCCTTTCCATGAAAGTGTTTCTCGCCAGTCACTGCTTAGGGCTACATCAAAAGGAAAAAAAACATAGAGAAAGAACGTGAAACTGCTTTATTTTGTCAAGTTTCAAGAAGCTAGCACAAACCGTGTTGGATTTAGAGTTCCAAATACATTTATCAATATAGGAGAAAACAGAGTGAAACCTAAAAATTTAAACTGTTACTGGAAATGAACGCTTCACCATAGAAGAACGAAATTTGGGGAACCAAGTCGGCTTAGTGTACTGACCTTTACCTGAAAGTATCATCCAGTTTGGGTGAAAAAATATTTGCTGAGATTTCTGGAGATTCGTAATTTTTGGAAGCTTGGCAACCCCTTTCCATGAAAGTGTTTCTCGCCAGTCACTTCTTAGGGCTACATCAAGATGAAAAAAAACATGGAGATAGAATCTGAAACTACTTTATTGTGTCAAGTTTCAAGAAGCTAGCACAAACCGTGTTGGATTTAGAGTTCCAAATACATCTATCTATATAGGAGAAAACAGAGTGAAACCTAAAAATTCAAACTGTTACTGGAAATGAACGCTTCAACATAGAAGAACGAAATTTGGGGAACCAAGTCGGCTTAGTGTACTGATCATTACCTGAAAGTATCATCCAGTTTGGGTGAAAAAATATTTGCTGAGATTTCTGGAGATTCGTAATTTTTGGAAGCTTGGCAACCCCTTTCTATGAAAGTGTTTCTCGCCAGTCACTGCTTAGGGCTACTTCAAGAGGAAACAAAACATAGAGATAGAACGTGAAACTGCTTTATTTTGTCAAGTTTCAATAAGCTAGCACAAACCGTGTTGGATTTAGAGTTCCAAATACATCTATCAATATAGGAGAAAACAGAGTGAAACCTAAAAATTCAAACTGTTAGTAGAAACGAACGCTTCAACATAGAAGAATGAAATTTGGAGAACCAAGTTGGCTTAGTGTACTGATCATTACCTGTAAGTATCATCCAGTTTTGGTGAAAAAATACTTGTTGAGATTTCTGCAGATTCGTAATTTTAGGAAGCTTGGCAACCCCTTTCCATGAAAGTGTTTCTCGCCAGTCACTGCATAGGGCTACTTCAAGAGGAAAGAACACATAGATATAGATCGTGAAACGGCTTTATTTTGTCAAGTTTCAAGAAGCTAGCACAAACCGTGTTGGATTTAGAGTTCCAAATACATCTATCTATATAGGAGAAAACAGAGTGAAACCTAAAAATTCAAACTGTTACTGGAAATGAACGCTTCAACATAGAAGAACGAAATTTGGGGAACCAACTCGGCTTAGTGTACTGATCATTAACTGAAAGTATCATCCAGTTTGGGTGAAAAAATATTTGCTGTGATTTCTGGAGATTCGTAGTTTTTGGAAGCTTGACAACCC
Organism: Spermophilus citellus; assembly: GCF_964194105.1. Classification (NCBI taxonomy): domain Eukaryota; kingdom Metazoa; phylum Chordata; class Mammalia; order Rodentia; family Sciuridae; genus Spermophilus; species Spermophilus citellus. Next base: position 33,230,417 of record NC_138191.1, on the reverse strand, counting down.
CTTTCTATGAACGTGTTTCTCGCCAGTCACTGCTTAGGGCTACATCAGGAGGAAACAACACATAGATATAGAACGTGAAACTGCTTTATTTTGTCAAGTTTCAAGAAGCTAGCACAAACCGTGTTGGATTTAGAGTTCCAAATACATTTATCAATATAGGAGAAAACAGAGTGAAACCTAAAAATTTAAACTGTTACTGGAAATGAACGCTTCACCATAGAAGAACGAAATTTGGGGAACCAAGTCGGCTTAGTGTACTGACCATTACCTGAAAGTATCATCCAGTTTGGGTGAAAAAATATTTGCTGAGATTTCTGGAGATTCGTAATTTTTGGAAGCTTGGCAACCCCTTTCCATGAAAGTGTTTCTCGCCAGTCACTTCTTAGGGCTACATCAAGATGAAAAAAAACATGGAGATAGAATCTGAAACTACTTTATTGTGTCAAGTTTCAAGAAGCTAGCACAAACCGTGTTGGATTTAGAGTTCCAAATACATCTATCTATATAGGAGAAAACAGAGTGAAACTTAAAAATTCAAACTGTTACTGGAAATGAACGCTTCAACATAGAAGAACGAAATTTGGGGAACCAAGTCGGCTTAGTGTACTGATCATTACCTGAAAGTATCATCCAGTTTGGGTGAAAAAATATTTGCTGAGATTTCTGGAGATTCGTAATTTTTGGAAGCTTGGCAACCCCTTTCCATGAAAGTGTTTCTCGCCAGTCACTTCTTAGGGCTACATCAAGATGAAAAAAAACATGGAGATAGAATCTGAAACTACTTTATTGTGTCAAGTTTCAAGAAGCTAGCACAAACCGTGTTGGATTTAGAGTTCCAAATACATCTATCTATATAGGAGAAAACAGAGTGAAACCTAAAAATTCAAACTGTTACTGGAAATGAACGCTTCAACATAGAAGAACGAAATTTGGGGAACCAAGTCGGCTTAGTGTACTGATCATTACCTGAAAGTATCATCCAGTTTGGGTGAAAAAATATTTGCTGAGATTTCTGGAGATTCGTAATTTTTGGAAGCTTGGCAACCCCTTTCTATGAAAGTGTTTCTCGCCAGTCACTGCTTAGGGCTACTTCAAGAGGAAACAAAACATAGAGATAGAACGTGAAACTGCTTTATTTTGTCAAGTTTCAATAAGCTAGCACAAACAGTGTTGGATTTAGAGTTCCAAATACATCTATCAATATAGGAGAAAACAGAGTGAAACCTAAAAATTCAAACTGTTAGTAGAAACGAACGCTTCAACATAGAAGAATGAAATTTGGAGAACCAAGTTGGCTTAGTGTACTGATCATTACCTGTAAGTATCATCCAGTTTTGGTGAAAAAATACTTGTTGAGATTTCTGGAGATTCGTAATTTTAGGAAGCTTGGCAACCCCTTTCCATGAAAGTGTTTCTCGCCAGTCACTGCATAGGGCTACTTCAAGTGGAAAGAACACATAGATATAGAACGTGAAACTGCTTTATTTTGTCAAGTTTCAAGAAGCTAGCACAAACCGTGTTGGATTTAGAGTTCCAAATACATCTATCTATATAGGAGAAAACAGAGTGAAACCTAAAAATTCAAACTGTTACTGGAAATGAACGCTTCAACATAGAAGAACGAAATTTGGGGAACCAACTCGGCTTAGTGTACTGATCATTAACTGAAAGTATCATCCAGTTTGGGTGAAAAAATATTTGCTGTGATTTCTGGAGATTCGTAGTTTTTGGAAGCTTGACAACCCCTTTCTATGAACGTGTTTCTCGCCAGTCACTGCTTAGGGCTACATCAGGAGGAAACAACACATAGATATAGAACGTGAAACTGCTTTATTTTGTCAAGTTTCAAGAAGCTAGCACAAACCGTGTTGGATTTACAGTTCCAAATCTATCTATCAATATAGGAGAAAATAGAGTGAAACCTAAAAATTCAAACTGTTTCTGGAAATGAACGCTTCAACATAGAAGAACGAAATTTGGGGAACCAAGTCGGCTTAGTGTACTGATCATTACCTGAAAGTATCATCCAGTTTGGGTGCAGAAATATTTGCTGTGATTTCTGGAGATGCGTAGTTTTTGGAACCTTGGCAACCCCTTTCTATGAAAGTGTTTCTCGCCAGTCACTGCTTAGGGCTACTTCAAGAGGAAACAAAACATAGAGATAGAACGTGAAACTGCTTTATTTTGTCAAGTTTCAAGAAGCTAGCACAAACCGTGTTGGATTTAGAGTTCCAAATACATCTATCAATATAGGAGAAAACAGAGTGAAACCTAAAAATTCAAACTGTTACTGGAAATGTACGCTTCAACATAGAAGAACGAAATTTGGGGAACCAAGTCGGCTTAGTGTACTGATCATTACCTGAAAGTATCATCCAGTTTGGGTGAAAAAATATTTGCTGAGATTTCTGGAGATTCGTAATTTTTGGAAGCTTGGCAACCCCTTTCCATGAAAGTGTTTCTCGCCAGTCACTGCTTAGGGCTACATCAAGAGGAAAAAAAACATAGAGATAGAACGTGAAACTGCTTTATTTTGTCAAGTTTCAAGAAGCTAGCACAAACCGTGTTGGATTTAGAGTTCCAAATACATTTATCAATATAGGAGAAAACAGAGTGAAACCTAAAAATTTAAACTGTTACTGGAAATGAACGCTTCACCATAGAAGAACGAAATTTGGGGAACCAAGTCGGCTTAGTGTACTGACCATTACCTGAAAGTATCATCCAGTTTGGGTGAAAAAATATTTGCTGAGATTTCTGGAGATTCGTAATTTTTGGAAGCTTGGCAACCCATTTCCATGAAAGTGTTTCTCGCCAGTCACTTCTTAGGGCTACATCAAGATGAAAAAAAACATGGAGATAGAATCTGAAACTACTTTATTGTGTCAAGTTTCAAGAAGCTAGCACAAACCGTGTTGGATTTAGAGTTCCAAATACATCTATCTATATAGGAGAAAACAGAGTGAAACCTAAAAATTCAAACTGTTACTGGAAATGAACGCTTCAACATAGAAGAACGAAATTTGGGGAACCAAGTCGGCTTAGTGTACTGATCATTACCTGAAAGTATCATCCAGTTTGGGTGAAAAAATATTTGCTGAGATTTCTGGAGATTCGTAATTTTTGGAAGCTTGGCAACCCCTTTCCATGAAAGTGTTTCTCGCCAGTCACTGCTTAGGGCTACTTCAAGAGGAAACAACACATAGAGATAGAACGTGAAACTGCTTTATTTTGTCAAGTTTCAAGAAGCTAGCACAAACCGTGTTGGATTTAGAGTTCCAAATACATCTATCAATATAGGAGAAAACAGAGTGAAACCTAAAAATTCAAACTGTTACTGGAAATGAACGCTTCACCATTGAGGAACGAAATTTGGGGAACCAAGTTGGATTAGTGTACTGATCATTACCTGAAAGTATCATCCAGTTTTGGTGAAAAAATACTTGCTGAGATTTCTGGAGATTCGTAATTTTAGGAAGCTTGGCAACCCCTTTCCATGAAAGTGTTTCTCGCCAGTCACTGCATAGGGCTACTTCAAGAGGAAAGAACACATAGAGATAGAACGTGAAACTACTTTATTTTGTCAAGTTTCAAGAAGCTAGCACAAACCGTGTTGGATTTAGAGTTCCAAATACATCTACCTATATAGGAGAAAACAGAGTGAAACCTAAAAATTCAAACTGTTACTGGAAATGAACGCTTCAACATAGAAGAACGAAATTTGGGGAACCAAGTCGGCTTAGTGTACTGATCATTACCTGAAAGTATCATCCAGTTTGGGTGAAAAAATATTTGCTGAGATTTCTGGAGATTCGTAATTTTTGGAAGCTTGGCAACCCCTTTCTATGAAAGTGTTTCTCGCCAGTCACTGCTTAGGGCTACTTCAAGAGGAAACAAAACATAGAGATAGAACGTGAAACTGCTTTATTTTGTCAAGTTTCAATAAGCTAGCACAAACAGTGTTGGATTTAGAGTTCCAAATACATCTATCAATATAGGAGAAAACAGAGTGAAACCTAAAAATTCAAACTGTTAGTAGAAACGAACGCTTCAACATAGAAGAATGAAATTTGGAGAACCAAGTTGGCTTAGTGTACTGATCATTACCTGTAAGTATCATCCAGTTTTGGTGAAAAAATACTTGTTGAGATTTCTGGAGATTCGTAATTTTAGGAAGCTTGGCAACCCCTTTCCATGAAAGTGTTTCTCGCCAGTCACTGCATAGGGCTACTTCAAGTGGAAAGAACACATAGATATAGAACGTGAAACTGCTTTATTTTGTCAAGTTTCAAGAAGCTAGCACAAACCGTGTTGGATTTAGAGTTCCAAATACATCTATCTATATAGGAGAAAACAGAGTGAAACCTAAAAATTCAAACTGTTACTGGAAATGAACGCTTCAACATAGAAGAACGAAATTTGGGGAACCAACTCGGCTTAGTGTACTGATCATTAACTGAAAGTATCATCCAGTTTGGGTGAAAAAATATTTGCTGTGATTTCTGGAGATTCGTAGTTTTTGGAAGCTTGACAACCCCTTTCTATGAAAGTGTTTCTCGCCAGTCACTGCTTAGGGCTACATCAGGAGGAAACAACACATAGATATAGAACGTGAAACTGCTTTATTTTGTCAAGTTTCAAGAAGCTAGCACAAACCGTGTTGGATTTACAGTTCCAAATCTATCTATCAATATAGGAGAAAACAGAGTGAAACCTAAAAATTCAAAATGTTACTGGAAATGAACGCTTCAACATAGAAGAACGAAATTTGGGGAACCAAGTCGGCTTAGTGTACTGATCATTACCTGAAAGTATCATCCAGTTTGGGTGCAGAAATATTTGCTGTGATTTCTGGAGATGCGTAGTTTTTGGAAGCTTGGCAACCCCTTTCTATGAAAGTGTTTCTCGCCACTCACTGCTTAGGGCTACTTCAAGAGGAAACAAAACATAGAGATAGAACGTGAAACTGCTTTATTTTGTCAAGTTTCAAGAAGCTAGCACAAACCGTGTTGGATTTAGAGTTCCAAATACATCTATCAATATAGGAGAAAACAGAGTGAAACCTAAAAATTCAAACTGTTACTGGAAATGTACGCTTCAACATAGAAGAACGAAATTTGGGGAACCAAGTCGGCTTAGTGTACTGATCATTACCTGAAAGTATCATCCAGTTTGGGTGAAAAAATATTTGCTGAGATTTCTGGAGATTCGTAATTTTTGGAAGCTTGGCAACCCCTTTCCATGAAAGTGTTTCTCGCCAGTCACTGCTTAGGGCTACATCAAGAGGAAAAAAAACATAGAGATAGAACGTGAAACTGCTTTATTTTGTCAAGTTTCAAGAAGCTAGCACAAACCGTGTTGGATTTAGAGTTCCAAATACATTTATCAATATAGGAGAAAACAGAGTGAAACCTAAAAATTTAAACTGTTACTGGAAATGAACGCTTCACCATAGAAGAACGAAATTTGGGGAACCAAGTCGGCTTAGTGTACTGACCATTACCTGAAAGTATCATCCAGTTTGGGTGAAAAAATATTTGCTGAGATTTCTGGAGATTCGTAATTTTTGGAAGCTTGGCAACCCCTTTCCATGAAAGTGTTTCTCGCCAGTCACTTCTGAGGGCTACATCAAGATGAAAAAAAACATGGAGATAGAATCTGAAACTACTTTATTGTGTCAAGTTTCAAGAAGCTAGCACAAACCGTGTTGACTTTAGAGTTCCAAATACATCTATCTATATAGGAGAAAACAGAGTGAAACCTAAAAATTTAAACTGTTACTGGAAATGAACGCTTCACCATAGAAGAACGAAATTTGGGGAACCAAGTCGGCTTAGTGTACTGATCATTACCTGAAAGTATCATCCAGTTTTGGTGAAAAAATACTTGCTGAGATTTCTGGAGATTCGTAATTTTAGGAAGCTTGGCAACCCCTTTCCATGAAAGTGTTTCTCGCCAGTCACTGCATAGGGCTACTTCAAGAGGAAAGAACACATAGAGATAGAACGTGAAACTACTTTATTTTGTCAAGTTTCAAGAAGCTAGCACAAACCGTGTTGGATTTAGAGTTCCAAATACATCTATCTATATAGGAGAAAACAGAGTGAAACCTAAAAATTCAAACTGTTACTGGAAATGAACGCTTCAACATAGAAGAACGAAATTTGGGGAACCAACTCGGGTTAGTGTACTGATCATTAACTGAAAGTATCATCCAGTTTGGGTGAAAAAATATTTGCTGTGATTTCTGGAGATTCGTAGTTTTTGGAAGCTTGGCAACCCCTTTCCATGAAAGTGTTTCTCGCCAGTCACTGCTTAGGGCTACATCAAGAGGAAAAAAAACATAGAGATAGAACGTGAAACTGCTTTATTTTGTCAAGTTTCAAGAAGCTAGCACAAACCGTGTTGGATTTAGAGTTCCAAATACATTTATCAATATAGGAGAAAACAGAGTGAAACCTAAAAATTTAAACTGTTACTGGAAATGAACGCTTCACCATAGAAGAACGAAATTTGGGGAACCAAGTCGGCTTAGTGTACTGACCATTACCTGAAAGTATCATCCAGTTTGGGTGAAAAAATATTTGCTGAGATTTCTGGAGATTCGTAATTTTTGGAAGCTTGGCAACCCCTTTCCATGAAAGTGTTTCTCGCCAGTCACTTCTGAGGGCTACATCAAGATGAAAAAAAACATGGAGATAGAATCTGAAACTACTTTATTGTGTCAAGTTTCAAGAAGCTAGCACAAACCGTGTTGACTTTAGAGTTCCAAATACATCTATCTATATAGGAGAAAACAGAGTGAAACCTAAAAATTTAAACTGTTACTGGAAATGAACGCTTCACCATAGAAGAACGAAATTTGGGGAACCAAGTCGGCTTAGTGTACTGATCATTACCTGAAAGTATCATCCAGTTTTGGTGAAAAAATACTTGCTGAGATTTCTGGAGATTCGTAATTTTAGGAAGCTTGGCAACCCCTTTCCATGAAAGTGTTTCTCGCCAGTCACTGCATAGGGCTACTTCAAGAGGAAAGAACACATAGAGATAGAACGTGAAACTACTTTATTTTGTCAAGTTTCAAGAAGCTAGCACAAACCGTGTTGGATTTAGAGTTCCAAATACATCTATCTATATAGGAGAAAACAGAGTGAAACCTAAAAATTCAAACTGTTACTGGAAATGAACGCTTCAACATAGAAGAACGAAATTTGGGGAACCAACTCGGGTTAGTGTACTGATCATTAACTGAAAGTATCATCCAGTTTGGGTGAAAAAATATTTGCTGTGATTTCTGGAGATTCGTAGTTTTTGGAAGCTTGGCAACCCCTTTCCATGAAAGTGTTTCTCGCCAGTCACTGCTTAGGGCTACATCAAGAGGAAACAACACATAGATATAGAACGTGAAACTGCTTTATTTTGTCAAGTTTCAAGAAGCTAGCACAAACCGTGTTGGATTTACAGTTCCAAATCCATCTATCAATATAGGAGAAAACAGAGTGAAACCTAAAAATTCAAACTGTTACTGGAAATGAACGCTTCAACATAGAAGAACGAAATTTGGGGAACCAAGTCGGCTTAGTGTACTGATCATTACCTGAAAGTATCATCCAGTTTGGGTGCAGAAATATTTGCTGTGATTTCTGGAGATGCGTAGTTTTTGGAAGCTTGGCAACCCCTTTCTATGAAAGTGTTTCTCGCCAGTCACTGCTTAGGGCTACTTCAAGAGGAAACAAAACATAGAGATAGAACGTGAAACTGCTTTATTTTGTCAAGTTTCAAGAAGCTAGCACAAACCGTGCTGGATTTAGAGTTCCAAATACATCTATCAATATAGGAGAAAACAGAGTGAAACCTAAAAATTCAAACTGTTACTGGAAATGTATGCTTCAACATAGAAGAACGAAATTTGGGGAACCAAGTCGGCTTATTGTACTGATCATTACCTGAAAGTATCATCCAGTTTGGGTGAAAAAATACTTGCTGAGATTTCTGGAGATTCGTAATTTTAGGAAGCTTGTCAACCCCTTTCCATGAAAGTGTTTCTCGCCAGTCACTGCTTAGGGCTACTTCAAGAGGAAACAACACATAGAGATAGAACGTGAAACTGCTTTATTTTGTCAAGTTTCAAGAAGCTAGCACAAACCGTGTTGGATTTAGAGTTCCAAATACATCTATCAATATAGGAGAAAACAGAGTGAAACCTAAAAATTCAAACTGTTAGTAGAAACGAACGCTTCAACATAGAAGAATGAAATTTGGAGAACCAAGTTGGCTTAGTGTACTGATCATTACCTGTAAGTATCATCCAGTTTTGGTGACAAAATATTTGCTGAGATTTCTGGAGATTCGTAATTTTAGGAAGCTTGGCAACCCCTTTCCATGAAAGTGTTTCTCGACAGTCACTGCTTAGGGCTACATCAAGAGTAAACAAAACATAGAGATAGAACGTGAAACTGCTTTATTTTGTCAAGTTTCAAGAAGCTAGCACAAACCGTGTTGGATTTAGAGTTCCAAATACATCTATCAATATAGGAGAAAACAGAGTGAAACCTAAAAATTCAAACTGTTAGTAGAAACGAACGCTTCAACATAGAAGAATGAAATTTGGAGAACCAAGTTGGCTTAGTGTACTGATCATTACCTGTAAGTATCATCCAGTTTTGGTGAAAAAATACTTGCTGAGATTTCTGGAGATTCGTAATTTTAGGAAGCTTGGCAACCCCTTTCTATGAAAGTGTTTCTCGCCAGTCACTGCTTAGGGCTACTTCAAGAGGAAACAAAACATAGAGATAGAACGTGAAACTGCTTTATTTTGTCAAGTTTCAAGAAGCTAGCACAAACCGTGTTGGATTTAGAGTTCCAAATACATCTATCAATATAGGAGAAAACAGAGTGAAACCTAGAAATTCAAACTGTTACTGGAAATGTACGCTTCAACATAGAAGAACGAAATTTGGGGAACCAAGTCAGCTTAGTGTACTGATCATTACCTGAAAGTATCATCCAGTTTGGGTGAAAAAATATTTGCTGAGATTTCTGGAGATTCGTAATTTTAGGAAGCTTGGCAACCCCTTTCTATGAAAGTGTTTCTCGCCAGTCACTGCTTAGGGCTACTTCAAGAGGAAACAAAACATAGAGATAGAACGTGAAACTGCTTTATTTTGTCAAGTTTCAAGAAGCTAGCACAAACCGTGTTGGATTTAGTGTTCCAAATACATCTATCAATATAGGAGAAAACAGAGTGAAACCTAAAAATTCAAACTGTTACTGGAAATGTACGCTTCAACATAGAAGAACGAAATTTGGGGAACCAAGTCGGCTTAGTGTACTGATCATTACCTGAAAGTATCATCCAGTTTGGGTGAAAAAATATTTGCTGAGATTTCTGGAGATTCGTAATTTTTGGAAGCTTGGCAACCCCTTTCCATGAAAGTGTTTCTCGCCAGTCACTGCTTAGGGCTACATCAAGAGGAAAAAAAACATAGAGAAAGAACGTGAAACTGCTTTATTTTGTCAAGTTTCAAGAAGCTAGCACAAACCGTGTTGGATTTAGAGTTCCAAATACATTTATCAATATAGGAGAAAACAGAGTGAAACCTAAAAATTTAAACTGTTACTGGAAATGAACGCTTCACCATAGAAGAACGAAATTTGGGGAACCAAGTCGGCTTAGTGTACTGACCTTTACCTGAAAGTATCATCCAGTTTGGGTGAAAAAATATTTGCTGAGATTTCTGGAGATTCGTAATTTTTGGAAGCTTGGCAACCCCTTTCCATGAAAGTGTTTCTCGCCAGTCACTTCTTAGGGCTACATCAAGATGAAAAAAAACATGGAGATAGAATCTGAAACTACTTTATTGTGTCAAGTTTCAAGAAGCTAGCACAAACCGTGTTGGATTTAGAGTTCCAAATACATCTATCTATATAGGAGAAAACAGAGTGAAACCTAAAAATTCAAACTCTTACTGGAAATGAACGCTTCAACATAGAAGAACGAAATTTGGGGAACCAAGTCAGCTTAGTGTACTGATCATTACCTGAAAGTATCATCCAGTTTGGGTGAAAAAATATTTGCTGAGATTTCTGGAGATTCGTAATTTTTGGAAGCTTGGCAACCCCTTTCTATGAAAGTGTTTCTCGCCACTCACTGCTTAGGGCTACTTCAAGAGGAAACAAAACATAGAGATAGAACGTGAAACTGCTTTATTTTGTCAAGTTTCAATAAGCTAGCACAAACCGTGTTGGATTTAGAGTTCCAAATACATCTATCAATATAGGAGAAAACAGAGTGAAACCTAAAAATTCAAACTGTTAGTAGAAACGAACGCTTCAACATAGAAGAATGAAATTTGGAGAACCAAGTTGGCTTAGTGTACTGATCATTACCTGTAAGTATCATCCAGTTTTGGTGAAAAAATACTTGTTGAGATTTCTGGAGATTCGTAATTTTAGGAAGCTTGGCAACCCCTTTCCATGAAAGTGTTTCTCGCCAGTCACTGCATAGGGCTACTTCAAGAGGAAAGAACACATAGATATAGAACGTGAAACTGCTTTATTTTGTCAAGTTTCAAGAAGCTAGCACAAACCGTGTTGGATTTAGAGTTCCAAATACATCTATCTATATAGGAGAAAACAGAGTGAAACCTAAAAATTCAAACTGTTACTGGAAATGAACGCTTCAACATAGAAGAACGAAATTTGGGGAACCAACTCGGCTTAGTGTACTGATCATTAACTGAAAGTATCATCCAGTTTGGGTGAAAAAATATTTGCTGTGATTTCTGGAGATTCGTAGTTTTTGGAAGCTTGACAAACCCTTTCTATGAAAGTGTTTCTCGCCAGTCACTGCTTAGGGCTACATCAGGAGGAAACAACACATAGATATAGAACGTGAAACTGCTTTATTTTGTCAAGTTTCAAGAAGCTAGCACAAACCGTGTTGGATTTACAGTTCCAAATCTATCTATCAATATAGGAGAAAACAGAGTGAAACCTAAAAATTCAAACTGTTTCTGGAAATGAACGCTTCAACATAGAAGAACGAAATTTGGGGAACCAAGTCGGCTTAGTGTACTGATCATTACCTGAAAGTATCATCCAGTTTGGGTGCAGAAATATTTGCTGTGATTTCTGGAGATGCGTAGTTTTTGGAAGCTTGGCAACCCCTTTCTATGAAAGTGTTTCTCGCCAGTCACTGCTTAGGGCTACTTCAAGAGGAAACAAAACATAGAGATAGAACGTGAAACTGCTTTATTTTGTCAAGTTTCAAGAAGCTAGCACAAACCGTGTTGGATTTAGAGTTCCAAATACATCTATCAATATAGGAGAAAACAGAGTGAAACCTAAAAATTCAAACTGTTACTGGAAATGTACGCTTCAACATAGAAGAACGAAATTTGGGGAACCAAGTCGGCTTAGTGTACTGATCATTACCTGAAAGTATCATCCAGTTTGGGTGAAAAAATATTTGCTGAGATTTCTGGAGATTCGTAATTTTTGGAAGCTTGGCAACCCCTTTCCATGAAAGTGTTTCTCGCCAGTCACTGCTTAGGGCTACATCAAGAGGAAAAAAAACATAGAGATAGAACGTGAAACTGCTTTATTTTGTCAAGTTTCAAGAAGCTAGCACAAACCGTGTTGGATTTAGAGTTCCAAATACATTTATCAATATAGGAGAAAACAGAGTGAAACCTAAAAATTTAAACTGTTACTGGAAATGAACGCTTCACCATAGAAGAACGAAATTTGGGGAACCAAGTCGGCTTAGTGTACTGACCATTACCTGAAAGTATCATCCAGTTTGGGTGAAAAAATATTTGCTGAGATTTCTGGAGATTCGTAATTTTTGGAAGCTTGGCAACCCCTTTCCATGAAAGTGTTTCTCGCCAGTCACTTCTTAGGGCTACATCAAGATGAAAAAAAACATGGAGATAGAATCTGAAACTACTTTATTGTGTCAAGTTTCAAGAAGCTAGCACAAACCGTGTTGACTTTAGAGTTCCAAATACATCTATCTATATAGGAGAAAACAGAGTGAAACCTAAAAATTCAAACTGTTACTGGAAATGAACGCTTCAACATAGAAGAACGAAATTTGGGGAACCAAGTCGGCTTAGTGTACTGATCATTACCTGAAAGTATCATCCAGTTTGGGTGAAAAAATATTTGCTGAGATTTCTGGAGATTCGTAATTTTTGGAAGCTTGGCAACCCCTTTCCATGAAAGTGTTTCTCGCCAGTCACTTCTTAGGGCTACATCAAGATGAAAAAAAAACATGGAGATAGAATCTGAAACTACTTTATTGTGTCAAGTTTCAAGAAGCTAGCACAAACCGTGTTGGATTTAGAGTTCCAAATACATCTATCTATATAGGAGAAAACAGAGTGAAACCTAAAAATTCAAACTGTTAGTAGAAACGAACGCTTCAACATAGAAGAATGAAATTCGGAGAACCAAGTTGGCTTAGTGTACTGATCATTACCTGTAAGTATCATCCAGTTTTGGTGAAAAAATACTTGTTGAGATTTCTGGAGATTCGTAATTTTAGGAAGCTTGGCAACCCCTTTCCATGAAAGTGTTTCTCGCCAGTCACTGCATAGGGCTACTTCAAGAGGAAAGAACACATAGATATAGAACGTGAAACTGCTTTATTTTGTCAAGTTTCAAGAAGCTAGCACAAACCGTGTTGGATTTAGAGTTCCAAATACATCTATCTATATAGGAGAAAACAGAGTGAAACCTAAAAATTCAAACTGTTACTGGAAATGAACGCTTCAACATAGAAGAACGAAATTTGGGGAACCAACTCGGCTTAGTGTACTGATCATTAACTGAAAGTATCATCCAGTTTGCGTGAAAAAAATATTTGCTGTGATTTCTGGAGATTCGTAGTTTTTGGAAGCTTGACAACCCCTTTCTATGAACGTGTTTCTCGCCAGTCACTGCTTAGGGCTACATCAGGAGGAAACAACACATAGATATAGAACGTGAAACTGCTTTATTTTGTCAAGTTTCAAGAAGCTAGCACAAACCGTGTTGGATTTACAGTTCCAAATCTATCTATCAATATAGGAGAAAACAGAGTGAAACCTAAAAATTCAAACTGTTACTGGAAATGAACGCTTCAACATAGAAGAACGAAATTTGGGGAACCAAGTCGGCTTAGTGTACTGATCATTACCTGAAAGTATCATCCAGTTTGGGTGCAGAAATATTTGCTGTGATTTCTGGAGATGCGTAGTTTTTGGAAGCTTGGCAACCCCTTTCTATGAAAGTGTTTCTCGCCAGTCACTGCTTAGGGCTACTTCAAGAGGAAACAAAACATAGAGATAGAACGTGAAACTGCTTTATTTTGTCAAGTTTCAAGAAGCTAGCACAAACCGTGTTGGATTTAGAGTTCCAAATACATCTATCAATATAGGAGAAAACAGAGTGAAACCTAAAAATTCAAACTGTTACTGGAAATGTACGCTTCAACATAGAGGAACGAAATTTGGGGAACCAAGTCGGCTTAGTGTACTGATCATTACCTGAAAGTATCATCCAGTTTGGGTGAAAAAATATTTGCTGAGATTTCTGGAGATTCGTAATTTTTGGAAGCTTGGCAACCCCTTTCCATGAAAGTGTTTCTCGCCAGTCACTGCTTAGGGCTACATCAAGAGGAAAAAAAACATAGAGATAGAACGTGAAACTGCTTTATTTTGTCAAGTTTCAAGAAGCTAGCACAAACCGTGTTGGATTTAGAGTTCCAAATACATTTATCAATATAGGAGAAAACAGAGTGAAACCTAAAAATTTAAACTGTTACTGGAAATGAACGCTTCACCATAGAAGAACGAAATTTGGGGAACCAAGTCGGCTTAGTGTACTGACCATTACCTGAAAGTATCATCCAGTTTGGGTGAAAAAATATTTGCTGAGATTTCTGGAGATTCGTAATTTTTGGAAGCTTGGCAACCCCTTTCCATGAAAGTGTTTCTCGCCAGTCACTTCTTAGGGCTACATCAAGATGAAAAAAAACATGGAGATAGAATCTGAAACTACTTTATTGTGTCAAGTTTCAAGAAGCTAGCACAAACCGTGTTGGATTTAGAGTTCCAAATACATCTATCAATATAGGAGAAAACAGAGTGAAACCTAAAAATTCAAACTGTTACTGGAAATGAACGCTTTAACATAGAAGAACGAAATTTGGGGAACCAAGTCGGCTTAGTGTTCTGATCATTTCCTGAAAGTATCATCAAGTTTGGGTGAAAAAATATTTGCTGAGATTTCTGGTGATTCCTAATTTTTGGAAGCTTGGCAACCCCTTTCCATGAAAGTGTTTCTCGCCAGTCACTGCTTAGGGCTACTTCAAGAGGAAACAAAACTTAGAGATAGAACGTGAAACTGCTTTATTTTGTCAAGTTTCAAGAAGCTAGCACAAACCGTGTTGGATTTAGAGTTCCAAATACATCTATCAATATAGGAGAAAACAGAGTGAAACCTAAAAATTGAAACTGTTAGTAGAAACGAACGCTTCAACATAGAAGAATGAAATTTGGGGAACCAAGTTGGCTTATTGTACTGATCATTACTTGAAAGTATCATCCAGTTTGGGTGAAAAAATACTTGCTGAGATTTCTGGAGATTCGTAATTTTAGGAAGCTTGGCAACCCCTTTCCATGAAAGTGTTTCTCGCCAGTCACTGCTTAGGGCTACTTCAAGAGGAAACAACACATAGAGATAGAATGTGAAACTGCTTTATTTTGTCAAGTTTCAAGAAGCTAGCACAAACCGTGTTGGATTTAGAGTTCCAAATACATCTATCAATATAGGAGAAAACAGAGTGAAACCTAAAAATTCAAACTGTTACTGGAAATGAACGCTTCAACATAGAAGAACGAAATTTGGGGAACCAAGTCGGCTTAGTGTACTGATCATTACCTAAAAGTATCATCCAGTTTGGGTGAAAAAATATTTGCTGAGATTTCTGGAGATTCGTAATTTTTGGAAGCTTGGCAACCCCTTTCCATGAAAGTGTTTCTCGCCAGTCACTTCTTAGGGCTACATCAAGATGAAAAAAAAACATGGAGATAGAATCTGAAACTACTTTATTGTGTCAAGTTTCAAGAAGCTAGCACAAACCGTGTTGGATTTAGAGTTCCAAATACATCTATCTATATAGGAGAAAACAGAGTGAAACCTAAAAATTCAAACTGTTACTGGAAATGAACGCTTCAACATAGAAGAACGAAATTTGGGGAACCAAGTCGGCGTAGTGTACTGATCATTACCTGAAAGTATCATGCAGTTTGGGTGAAAAAATATTTGCTGAGATTTCTGGAGATTCGTAATTTTTGGAAGCTTGGCAACCCCTTTCTATGAAAGTGTTTCTCGCCACTCACTGCTTAGGGCTACTTCAAGAGGAAACAAAACATAGAGATAGAACGTGAAACTGCTTTATTTTGTCAAGTTTCAATAAGCTAGCACAAACCGTGTTGGATTTAGAGTTCCAAATACATCTATCAATATAGGAGAAAACAGAGTGAAACCTAAAAATTCAAACTGTTAGTAGAAACGAACGCTTCAACATAGAAGAATGAAATTTGGAGAACCAAGTTGGCTTAGTGTACTGATCATTACCTGTAAGTATCATCCAGTTTTGGTGAAAAAATACTTGTTGAGATTTCTGGAGATTCGTAATTTTAGGAAGCTTGGCAACCCCTTTCCATGAAAGTGTTTCTCGCCAGTCACTGCATAGGGCTACTTCAAGAGGAAAGAACACATAGATATAGAACGTGAAACTGCTTTATTTTGTCAAGTTTCAAGAAGCTAGCACAAACCGTGTTGGATTTAGAGTTCCAAATACATCTATCTATATAGGAGAAAACAGAGTGAAACCTAAAAATTCAAACTGTTACTGGAAATGAACGCTTCAACATAGAAGAACGAAATTTGGGGAACCAACTCGGCTTAGTGTACTGATCATTAACTGAAAGTATCATCCAGTTTGGGTGAAAAAATATTTGCTGTGATTTCTGGAGATTCGTAGTTTTTGGAAGCTTGACAAACCCTTTCTATGAAAGTGTTTCTCGCCAGTCACTGCTTAGGGCTACATCAGGAGGAAACAACACATAGATATAGAACGTGAAACTGCTTTATTTTGTCAAGTTTCAAGAAGCTAGCACAAACCGTGTTGGATTTACAGTTCCAAATCTATCTATCAATATAGGAGAAAACAGAGTGAAACCTAAAAATTCAAACTGTTTCTGGAAATGAACGCTTCAACATAGAAGAACGAAATTTGGGGAACCAAGTCGGCTTAGTGTACTGATCATTACCTGAAAGTATCATCCAGTTTGGGTGCAGAAATATTTGCTGTGATTTCTGGAGATGCGTAGTTTTTGGAAGCTTGGCAACCCCTTTCTATGAAAGTGTTTCTCGCCAGTCACTGCTTAGGGCTACTTCAAGAGGAAACAAAACATAGAGATAGAACGTGAAACTGCTTTATTTTGTCAAGTTTCAAGAAGCTAGCACAAACCGTGTTGGATTTAGAGTTCCAAATACATCTATCAATATAGGAGAAAACAGAGTGAAACCTAAAAATTCAAACTGTTACTGGAAATGTACGCTTCAACATAGAAGAACGAAATTTGGGGAACCAAGTCGGCTTAGTGTACTGATCATTACCTGAAAGTATCATCCAGTTTGGGTGAAAAAATATTTGCTGAGATTTCTGGAGATTCGTAATTTTTGGAAGCTTGGCAACCCCTTTCCATGAAAGTGTTTCTCGCCAGTCACTGCTTAGGGCTACATCAAGAGGAAAAAAAACATAGAGATAGAACGTGAAACTGCTTTATTTTGTCAAGTTTCAAGAAGCTAGCACAAACCGTGTTGGATTTAGAGTTCCAAATACATTTATCAATATAGGAGAAAACAGAGTGAAACCTAAAAATTTAAACTGTTACTGGAAATGAACGCTTCACCATAGAAGAACGAAATTTGGGGAACCAAGTCGGCTTAGTGTACTGACCATTACCTGAAAGTATCATCCAGTTTGGGTGAAAAAATATTTGCTGAGATTTCTGGAGATTCGTAATTTTTGGAAGCTTGGCAACCCCTTTCCATGAAAGTGTTTCTCGCCAGTCACTTCTTAGGGCTACATCAAGATGAAAAAAAACATGGAGATAGAATCTGAAACTACTTTATTGTGTCAAGTTTCAAGAAGCTAGCACAAACCGTGTTGACTTTAGAGTTCCAAATACATCTATCTATATAGGAGAAAACAGAGTGAAACCTAAAAATTCAAACTGTTACTGGAAATGAACGCTTCAACATAGAAGAACGAAATTTGGGGAACCAAGTCGGCTTAGTGTACTGATCATTACCTGAAAGTATCATCCAGTTTGGGTGAAAAAATATTTGCTGAGATTTCTGGAGATTCGTAATTTTTGGAAGCTTGGCAACCCCTTTCCATGAAAGTGTTTCTCGCCAGTCACTTCTTAGGGCTACATCAAGATGAAAAAAAAACATGGAGATAGAATCTGAAACTACTTTATTGTGTCAAGTTTCAAGAAGCTAGCACAAACCGTGTTGGATTTAGAGTTCCAAATACATCTATCTATATAGGAGAAAACAGAGTGAAACCTAAAAATTCAAACTGTTAGTAGAAACGAACGCTTCAACATAGAAGAATGAAATTCGGAGAACCAAGTTGGCTTAGTGTACTGATCATTACCTGTAAGTATCATCCAGTTTTGGTGAAAAAATACTTGTTGAGATTTCTGGAGATTCGTAATTTTAGGAAGCTTGGCAACCCCTTTCCATGAAAGTGTTTCTCGCCAGTCACTGCATAGGGCTACTTCAAGAGGAAAGAACACATAGATATAGAACGTGAAACTGCTTTATTTTGTCAAGTTTCAAGAAGCTAGCACAAACCGTGTTGGATTTAGAGTTCCAAATACATCTATCTATATAGGAGAAAACAGAGTGAAACCTAAAAATTCAAACTGTTACTGGAAATGAACGCTTCAACATAGAAGAACGAAATTTGGGGAACCAACTCGGCTTAGTGTACTGATCATTAACTGAAAGTATCATCCAGTTTGCGTGAAAAAAATATTTGCTGTGATTTCTGGAGATTCGTAGTTTTTGGAAGCTTGACAACCCCTTTCTATGAACGTGTTTCTCGCCAGTCACTGCTTAGGGCTACATCAGGAGGAAACAACACATAGATATAGAACGTGAAACTGCTTTATTTTGTCAAGTTTCAAGAAGCTAGCACAAACCGTGTTGGATTTACAGTTCCAAATCTATCTATCAATATAGGAGAAAACAGAGTGAAACCTAAAAATTCAAACTGTTACTGGAAATGAACGCTTCAACATAGAAGAACGAAATTTGGGGAACCAAGTCGGCTTAGTGTACTGATCATTACCTGAAAGTATCATCCAGTTTGGGTGCAGAAATATTTGCTGTGATTTCTGGAGATGCGTAGTTTTTGGAAGCTTGGCAACCCCTTTCTATGAAAGTGTTTCTCGCCAGTCACTGCTTAGGGCTACTTCAAGAGGAAACAAAACATAGAGATAGAACGTGAAACTGCTTTATTTTGTCAAGTTTCAAGAAGCTAGCACAAACCGTGTTGGATTTAGAGTTCCAAATACATCTATCAATATAGGAGAAAACAGAGTGAAACCTAAAAATTCAAACTGTTACTGGAAATGTACGCTTCAACATAGAGGAACGAAATTTGGGGAACCAAGTCGGCTTAGTGTACTGATCATTACCTGAAAGTATCATCCAGTTTGGGTGAAAAAATATTTGCTGAGATTTCTGGAGATTCGTAATTTTTGGAAGCTTGGCAACCCCTTTCCATGAAAGTGTTTCTCGCCAGTCACTGCTTAGGGCTACATCAAGAGGAAAAAAAACATAGAGATAGAACGTGAAACTGCTTTATTTTGTCAAGTTTCAAGAAGCTAGCACAAACCGTGTTGGATTTAGAGTTCCAAATACATTTATCAATATAGGAGAAAACAGAGTGAAACCTAAAAATTTAAACTGTTACTGGAAATGAACGCTTCACCATAGAAGAACGAAATTTGGGGAACCAAGTCGGCTTAGTGTACTGACCATTACCTGAAAGTATCATCCAGTTTGGGTGAAAAAATATTTGCTGAGATTTCTGGAGATTCGTAATTTTTGGAAGCTTGGCAACCCCTTTCCATGAAAGTGTTTCTCGCCAGTCACTTCTTAGGGCTACATCAAGATGAAAAAAAACATGGAGATAGAATCTGAAACTACTTTATTGTGTCAAGTTTCAAGAAGCTAGCACAAACCGTGTTGGATTTAGAGTTCCAAATACATCTATCAATATAGGAGAAAACAGAGTGAAACCTAAAAATTCAAACTGTTACTGGAAATGAACGCTTTAACATAGAAGAACGAAATTTGGGGAACCAAGTCGGCTTAGTGTTCTGATCATTTCCTGAAAGTATCATCAAGTTTGGGTGAAAAAATATTTGCTGAGATTTCTGGTGATTCCTAATTTTTGGAAGCTTGGCAACCCCTTTCCATGAAAGTGTTTCTCGCCAGTCACTGCTTAGGGCTACTTCAAGAGGAAACAAAACTTAGAGATAGAACGTGAAACTGCTTTATTTTGTCAAGTTTCAAGAAGCTAGCACAAACCGTGTTGGATTTAGAGTTCCAAATACATCTATCAATATAGGAGAAAACAGAGTGAAACCTAAAAATTGAAACTGTTAGTAGAAACGAACGCTTCAACATAGAAGAATGAAATTTGGGGAACCAAGTTGGCTTATTGTACTGATCATTACTTGAAAGTATCATCCAGTTTGGGTGAAAAAATACTTGCTGAGATTTCTGGAGATTCGTAATTTTAGGAAGCTTGGCAACCCCTTTCCATGAAAGTGTTTCTCGCCAGTCACTGCTTAGGGCTACTTCAAGAGGAAACAACACATAGAGATAGAATGTGAAACTGCTTTATTTTGTCAAGTTTCAAGAAGCTAGCACAAACCGTGTTGGATTTAGAGTTCCAAATACATCTATCAATATAGGAGAAAACAGAGTGAAACCTAAAAATTCAAACTGTTACTGGAAATGAACGCTTCAACATAGAAGAACGAAATTTGGGGAACCAAGTCGGCTTAGTGTACTGATCATTACCTAAAAGTATCATCCAGTTTGGGTGAAAAAATATTTGCTGAGATTTCTGGAGATTCGTAATTTTTGGAAGCTTGGCAACCCCTTTCCATGAAAGTGTTTCTCGCCAGTCACTTCTTAGGGCTACATCAAGATGAAAAAAAAACATGGAGATAGAATCTGAAACTACTTTATTGTGTCAAGTTTCAAGAAGCTAGCACAAACCGTGTTGGATTTAGAGTTCCAAATACATCTATCTATATAGGAGAAAACAGAGTGAAACCTAAAAATTCAAACTGTTACTGGAAATGAACGCTTCAACATAGAAGAACGAAATTTGGGGAACCAAGTCGGCGTAGTGTACTGATCATTACCTGAAAGTATCATCCAGTTTGGGTGAAAAAATATTTGCTGAGATTTCTGGAGATTCGTAATTTTTGGAAGCTTGGCAACCCCTTTCTATGAAAGTGTTTCTCGCCAGTCACTGCTTAGGGCTACTTCAAGAGGAAACAAAACATAGAGATAGAACGTGAAACTGCTTTATTTTGTCAAGTTTCAATAAGCTAGCACAAACCGTGTTGGATTTAGAGTTCCAAATACATCTATCAATATAGGAGAAAACAGAGTGAAACCTAAAAATTCAAACTGTTAGTAGAAACGAACGCTTCAACATAGAAGAATGAAATTTGGAGAACCAAGTTGGCTTAGTGTACTGATCATTACCTGTAAGTATCATCCAGTTTTGGTGAAAAAATACTTGTTGAGATTTCTGGAGATTCGTAATTTTAGGAAGCTTGGCAACCCCTTTCCATGAAAGTGTTTCTCGCCAGTCACTGCATAGGGCTACTTCAAGAGGAAAGAACACATAGATATAGAACGTGAAACTGCTTTATTTTGTCAAGTTTCAAGAAGCTAGCACAAACCGTGTTGGATTTAGAGTTCCAAATACATCTATCTATATAGGAGAAAACAGAGTGAAACCTAAAAATTCAAACTGTTACTGGAAATGAACGCTTCAACATAGAAGAACGAAATTTGGGGAACCAACTCGGCTTAGTGTACTGATCATTAACTGAAAGTATCATCCAGTTTGGGTGAAAAAATATTTGCTGTGATTTCTGGAGATTCGTAGTTTTTGGAAGCTTGACAACCCCTTTCTATGAACGTGTTTCTCGCCAGTCACTGCTTAGGGCTACATCAGGAGGAAACAACACATAGATATAGAACGTGAAACTGCTTTATTTTGTCAAGTTTCAAGAAGCTAGCACAAACCGTGTTGGATTTACAGTTCCAAATCTATCTATCAATATAGGAGAAAACAGAGTGAAACCTAAAAATTCAAACTGTTACTGGAAATGAACGCTTCAACATAGAAGAACGAAATTTGGGGAACCAAGTCGGCTTAGTGTACTGATCATTACCTGAAAGTATCATCCAGTTTGGGTGCAGAAATATTTGCTGTGATTTCTGGAGATGCGTAGTTTTTGGAAGCTTGGCAACCCCTTTCTATGAAAGTGTTTCTCGCCAGTCACTGCTTAGGGCTACTTCAAGAGGAAACAAAACATAGAGATAGAACGTGAAACTGCTTTATTTTGTCAAGTTTCAAGAAGCTAGCACAAACCGTGTTGGATTTAGAGTTCCAAATACATCTATCAATATAGGAGAAAACAGAGTGAAACCTAAAAATTCAAACTGTTACTGGAAATGTACGCTTCAACATAGAAGAACGAAATTTGGGGAACCAAGTCGGCTTAGTGTACTGATCATTACCTGAAAGTATCATCCAGTTTGGGTGAAAAAATATTTGCTGAGATTTCTGGAGATTCGTAATTTTTGGAAGCTTGGCAACCCCTTTCCATGAAAGTGTTTCTCGCCAGTCACTGCTTAGGGCTACATCAAGAGAAAAAAAAACATAGAGATAGAACGTGAAACTGCTTTATTTTGTCAAGTTTCAAGAAGCTAGCACAAACCGTGTTGGATTTAGAGTTCCAAATACATTTATCAATATAGGAGAAAACAGAGTGAAACCTAAAAATTTAAACTGTTACTGGAAATGAACGCTTCACCATAGAAGAACGAAATTTGGGGAACCAAGTCGGCTTAGTGTACTGACCATTACCTGAAAGTATCATCCAGTTTGGGTGAAAAAATATTTGCTGAGATTTCTGGAGATTCGTAATTTTTGGAAGCTTGGCAACCCCTTTCAATGAAAGTGTTTCTCGCCAGTCACTTCTTAGGGCTACATCAAGATGAAAAAAAAAATGGAGATAGAATCTGAAACTACTTTATTGTGTCAAGTTTCAAGAAGCTAGCACAAACCGTGTTGGATTTAGAGTTCCAAATACATCTATCTATATAGGAGAAAACAGAGTGAAACCTAAAAATTCAAACTATTACTGGAAATGAACGCTTCAACATAGAAGAACGAAATTTGGGGAACCAAGTCGGCTTAGTGTACTGATCATTACCAGAAAGTATCATCCAGTTTGGGTGAAAAAATATTTGCTGAGATTTCTGGAGATTCGTAATTTTTGGAAGCTTGGCAACCCCTTTCCATGAAAGTGTTTCTCGCCAGTCACTTCTTAGGGCTACATCAAGATGAAAAAAAACATGGAGATAGAATCTGAAACTACTTTATTGTGTCAAGTTTCAAGAAGCTAGCACAAACCGTGTTGGATTTAGAGTTCCAAATACATCTATCAATATAGGAGAAAACAGAGTGAAACCTAAAAATTCAAACTGTTACTGGAAATGAACGCTTTAACATAGAAGAACGAAATTTGGGGAACCAAGTCGGCTTAGTGTTCTGATCATTTCCTGAAAGTATCATCAAGTTTGGGTGAAAAAATATTTGCTGAGATTTCTGGTGATTCCTAGTTTTTGGAAGCTTGGCAACCCCTTTCCATGAAAGTGTTTCTCGCCAGTCACTGCTTAGGGCTACTTCAAGAGGAAACAAAACTTAGAGATAGAACGTGAAACTGCTTTATTTTGTCAAGTTTCAAGAAGCTAGCACAAACCGTGTTGGATTTAGAGTTCCAAATACATCTATCAATATAGGAGAAAACAGAGTGAAACCTAAAAATTGAAACTGTTAGTAGAAACGAACGCTTCAACATAGAAGAATGAAATTTGGGGAACCAAGTTGGCTTATTGTACTGATCATTACTTGAAAGTATCATCCAGTTTGGGTGAAAAAATACTTGCTGAGATTTCTGGAGATTCGTAATTTTAGGAAGCTTGGCAACCCCTTTCCATGAAAGTGTTTCTCGCCAGTCACTGCTTAGGGCTACTTCAAGAGGAAACAACACATAGAGATAGAACGTGAAACTGCTTTATTTTGTCAAGTTTCAAGAAGCTAGCACAAACCGTGTTGGATTTAGAGTTCCAAATACATCTATCAATATAGGAGAAAACAGAGTGAAACCTAAAAATTCAAACTGTTACTGGAAATGAACGCTTCACCATTGAGGAACGAAATTTGGGGAACCAAGTTGGATTAGTGTACTGATCATTACCTGAAAGTATCATCCAGTTTTGGTGAAAAAATACTTGCTGAGATTTCTGGAGATTCGTAATTTTAGGAAGCTTGGCAACCCCTTTCCATGAAAGTGTTTCTCGCCAGTCACTGCATAGGGCTACTTCAAGAGGAAAGAACACATAGAGATAGAACGTGAAACTACTTTATTTTGTCAAGTTTCAAGAAGCTAGCACAAACCGTGTTGGATTTAGAGTTCCAAATACATCTATCTATATAGGAGAAAACAGAGTGAAACCTAAAAATTCAAACTGTTACTGGAAATGAACGCTTCAACATAGAAGAACGAAATTTGGGGAACCAAGTTGGCTTAGTGTACTGATCATTAACTGAAAGTATCATCCAGTTTGGGTGAAAAAATATTTGCTGTGATTTCTGGAGATTCGTAGTTTTTGGAAGCTTGGCAACCCCTTTCCATGAAAGTGTTTCTCGCCAGTCACTGCTTAGGGCTACATCAAAAGGAAACAACACATAGATATAGAACGTGAAACTGCTTTATTTTGTCAAGTTTCAAGAAGCTAGCACAAACCGTGTTGGATTTACAGTTCCAAATCCATCTATCAATATAGGAGAAAACAGAGTGAAACCTAAAAATTCAAACTGTTACTGGAAATGAACGCTTCAACATAGAAGAACGAAATTTGGGGAACCAAGTCGGCTTAGTGTACTGATCATTACCTGAAAGTATCATCCAGTTTGGGTGCAGAAATATTTGCTGTGATTTCTGGAGATGCGTAGTTTTTGGAAGCTTGGCAACCCCTTTCTATGAAAGTGTTTCTCGCCAGTCACTGCTTAGGGCTACTTCAAGAGGAAACAAAACATAGAGATAGAACGTGAAACTGCTTTATTTTGTCAAGTTTCAAGAAGCTAGCACAAACCGTGCTGGATTTAGAGTTCCAAATACATCTATCAATATAGGAGAAAACAGAGTGAAACCTAAAAATTCAAACTGTTACTGGAAATGTATGCTTCAACATAGAAGAACGAAATTTGGGGAACCAAGTCGGCTTATTGTACTGATCATTACCTGAAAGTATCATCCAGTTTGCGTGAAAAAATACTTTCTGAGATTTCTGGAGATTCGTAATTTTAGGAAGCTTGGCAACCCCTTTCCATGAAAGTGTTTCTCGCCAGTCACTGCTTAGGGCTACTTCAAGAGGAAACAACACATAGAGATAGAACGTGAAACTGCTTTATTTTGTCAAGTTTCAAGAAGCTAGCACAAACCGTGTTGGATTTAGAGTTCCAAATACATCTATCAATATAGGAGAAAACAGAGTGAAACCTAAAAATTCAAACTGTTACTGGAAATGAACGCTTCACCATAGAAGTACGAAATTTGGGGAACCAAGTCGGCTTAGTGTACTGACCATTACCTGAAAGTATCATCCAGTTTGGGTGAAAAAATATTTGCTGAGATTTCTGGAGATTCGTAATTTTTGGAAGCTTGGCAACCCCTTTCCATGAAAGTGTTTCTCACCAGTCACTTCTTAGGGCTACATCAAGATGAAAAAAAACATGGAGATAGAATCTGAAACTACTTTATTGTGTCAAGTTTCAAGAAGCTAGCACAAACCGTGTTGGATTTAGAGTTCCAAATACATCTATCTATATAGAAGAAAACAGAGTGAAACCTAAAAATTCAAACTGTTAGTAGAAACGAACGCTTCAACATAGAAGAATGAAATTTGGAGAACCAAGTTGGCTTAGTGTACTGATCATTACCTGTAAGTATCATCCAGTTTTGGTGAAAAAATACTTGTTGAGATTTCTGGAGATTCGTAATTTTAGGAAGCTTGGCAACCCCTTTCAATGAAAGTGTTTCTCGCCAGTCACTGCATAGGGCTACTTCAAGAGGAAAGAACACATAGATATAGAACGTGAAACTACTTTATTTTGTCAAGTTTCAAGAAGCTAGCACAAACCGTGTTGTATTTAGAGTTCCAAATACATCTATCTATATAGGAGAAAACAGAGTGAAACCTAAAAATTCAAACTGTTACTGGAAATGAACGCTTCAACATAGAAGAACGAAATTTGGGGAACCAACTCGGCTTAGTGTACTGATCATTAACTGAAAGTATCATCCAGTTTGGGTGAAAAAATATTTGCTGTGATTTCTGGAGATTCGTAGTTTTTGGAAGCTTGACAACCCCTTTCTATGAAAGTGTTTCTCGCCAGTCACTGCTTAGGGCTACATCAGGAGGAAACAACACATAGATATAGAACGTGAAACTGCTTTATTTTGTCAAGTTTCAAGAAGCTAGCACAAACCGTGTTGGATTTACAGTTCCAAATCTATCTATCAATATAGGAGAAAACAGAGTGAAACCTAAAAATTCAAACTGTTACTGGAAATGAACGCTTCAACATAGAAGAACGAAATTTGGGGAACCAAGTCGGCTTAGTGTACTGATCATTACCTGAAAGTATCATCCAGTTTGGGTGCAGAAATATTTGCTGTGATTTCTGGAGATGCGTAGTTTTTGGAAGCTTGGCAACCCCTTTCTATGAAAGTGTTTCTCGCCAGTCACTGCTTAGGGCTACTTCAAGAGGAAACAAAACATAGAGATAGAACGTGAAACTGCTTTATTTTGTCAAGTTTCAAGAAGCTAGCACAAACCGTGTTGGATTTAGAGTTCCAAATACATCTATCAATATAGGAGAAAACAGAGTGAAACCTAAAAATTCAAACTGTTACTGGAAATGTACGCTTCAACATAGAAGAACGAAATTTGGGGAACCAAGTCGGCTTAGTGTACTGATCATTACCTGAAAGTATCATCCAGTTTGGGTGAAAAAATATTTGCTGAGATTTCTGGAGATTCGTAATTTTTGGAAGCTTGGCAACCCCTTTCCATGAAAGTGTTTCTCGCCAGTCACTTCTTAGGGCTACATCAAGATGAAAAAAAAACATGGAGATAGAATCTGAAACTACTTTATTGTGTCAAGTTTCAAGAAGCTAGCACAAACCGTGTTGGATTTAGAGTTCCAAATACATCTATCAATATAGGAGAAAACAGAGTGAAACCTAAAAATTCAAACTGTTACTGGAAATGAACGCTTCACCATTGAGGAACGAAATTTGGGGAACCAAGTTGGATTAGTGTACTGATCATTACCTGAAAGTATCATCCAGTTTGGGTGCAGAAATATTTGCTGTGATTTCTGGAGATGCGTAGTTTTTGGAAGCTTGGCAACCCCTTTCTATGAAAGTGTTTCTCGCCAGTCACTGCTTAGGGCTACTTCAAGAGGAAACAAAACATAGAGATAGAACGTGAAACTGCTTTATTTTGTCAAGTTTCAAGAAGCTAGCACAAACCGTGCTGGATTTAGAGTTCCAAATACATCTATCAATATAGGAGAAAACAGAGTGAAACCTAAAAATTCAAACTGTTACTGGAAATGTATGCTTCAACATAGAAGAACGAAATTTGGGGAACCAAGTCGGCTTATTGTACTGATCATTACCTGAAAGTATCATCCAGTTTGCGTGAAAAAATACTTTCTGAGATTTCTGGAGATTCGTAATTTTAGGAAGCTTGGCAACCCCTTTCCATGAAAGTGTTTCTCGCCAGTCACTGCTTAGGGCTACTTCAAGAGGAAACAACACATAGAGATAGAACGTGAAACTGCTTTATTTTGTCAAGTTTCAAGAAGCTAGCACAAACCGTGTTGGATTTAGAGTTCCAAATACATCTATCAATATAGGAGAAAACAGAGTGAAACCTAAAAATTCAAACTGTTACTGGAAATGAACGCTTCACCATAGAAGTACGAAATTTGGGGTACCAAGTCGGCTTAGTGTACTGACCATTACCTGAAAGTATCATCCAGTTTGGGTGAAAAAATATTTGCTGAGATTTCTGGAGATTCGTAATTTTTGGAAGCTTGGCAACCCCTTTCCATGAAAGTGTTTCTCACCAGTCACTTCTTAGGGCTACATCAAGATGAAAAAAAACATGGAGATAGAATCTGAAACTACTTTATTGTGTCAAGTTTCAAGAAGCTAGCACAAACCGTGTTGGATTTAGAGTTCCAAATACATCTATCTATATAGAAGAAAACAGAGTGAAACCTAAAAATTCAAACTGTTAGTAGAAACGAACGCTTCAACATAGAAGAATGAAATTTGGAGAACCAAGTTGGCTTAGTGTACTGATCATTACCTGTAAGTATCATCCAGTTTTGGTGAAAAAATACTTGTTGAGATTTCTGGAGATTCGTAATTTTAGGAAGCTTGGCAACCCCTTTCAATGAAAGTGTTTCTCGCCAGTCACTGCATAGGGCTACTTCAAGAGGAAAGAACACATAGATATAGAACGTGAAACTACTTTATTTTGTCAAGTTTCAAGAAGCTAGCACAAACCGTGTTGTATTTAGAGTTCCAAATACATCTATCTATATAGGAGAAAACAGAGTGAAACCTAAAAATTCAAACTGTTACTGGAAATGAACGCTTCAACATAGAAGAACGAAATTTGGGGAACCAACTCGGCTTAGTGTACTGATCATTAACTGAAAGTATCATCCAGTTTGGGTGAAAAAATATTTGCTGTGATTTCTGGAGATTCGTAGTTTTTGGAAGCTTGACAACCCCTTTCTATGAAAGTGTTTCTCGCCAGTCACTGCTTAGGGCTACATCAGGAGGAAACAACACATAGATATAGAACGTGAAACTGCTTTATTTTGTCAAGTTTCAAGAAGCTAGCACAAACCGTGTTGGATTTACAGTTCCAAATCTATCTATCAATATAGGAGAAAACAGAGTGAAACCTAAAAATTCAAACTGTTACTGGAAATGAACGCTTCAACATAGAAGAACGAAATTTGGGGAACCAAGTCGGCTTAGTGTACTGATCATTACCTGAAAGTATCATCCAGTTTGGGTGCAGAAATATTTGCTGTGATTTCTGGAGATGCGTAGTTTTTGGAAGCTTGGCAACCCCTTTCTATGAAAGTGTTTCTCGCCAGTCACTGCTTAGGGCTACTTCAAGAGGAAACAAAACATAGAGATAGAACGTGAAACTGCTTTATTTTGTCAAGTTTCAAGAAGCTAGCACAAACCGTGTTGGATTTAGAGTTCCAAATACATCTATCAATATAGGAGAAAACAGAGTGAAACCTAAAAATTCAAACTGTTACTGGAAATGTACGCTTCAACATAGAAGAACGAAATTTGGGGAACCAAGTCGGCTTAGTGTACTGATCATTACCTGAAAGTATCATCCAGTTTGGGTGAAAAAATATTTGCTGAGATTTCTGGAGATTCGTAATTTTTGGAAGCTTGGCAACCCCTTTCCATGAAAGTGTTTCTCGCCAGTCACTTCTTAGGGCTACATCAAGATGAAAAAAAAACATGGAGATAGAATCTGAAACTACTTTATTGTGTCAAGTTTCAAGAAGCTAGCACAAACCGTGTTGGATTTAGAGTTCCAAATACATCTATCAATATAGGAGAAAACAGAGTGAAACCTAAAAATTCAAACTGTTACTGGAAATGAACGCTTCACCATTGAGGAACGAAATTTGGGGAACCAAGTTGGATTAGTGTACTGATCATTACCTGAAAGTATCATCCAGTTTGGGTGAAAAAATATTTGCTGAGATTTCTGGAGATTCGTAATTTTTGGAAGCTTGGCAACCCCTTTCCATGAAAGTGTTTCTCGCCAGTCACTGCTTAGGGCTACATCAAGAGGAAAAAAAAACATAGAGAAAGAACGTGAAACTGCTTTATTTTGTCAAGTTTCAAGAAGCTAGCACAAACCGTGTTGGTTTTAGAGTTCCTAATACATTTATCAATATAGGAGAAAACAGAGTGAAACCTAAAAATTTAAACTGTTACTGGAAATGAACGCTTCACCATAGAAGAACGAAATTTGGGGAACCAAGTCGGCTTAGTGTACTGACCATTACCTGAAAGTATCATCCAGTTTGGGTGAAAAAATATTTGCTGAGATTTCTGGAGATTCGTAATTTTTGGAAGCTTGGGAACCCCTTTCCATGAAAGTGTTTCTCGCCAGTCACTGCTTAGGGCTACATCAAGAGGAAACAAAACATAGAGATAGAACGTGAAACTGCTTTATTTTGTCAAGTTTCAAGAAGCTAGCACAAACCGTGTTGGATTTAGAGTTCCAAATACATCTATCAATATAGGAGAAAACAGAGTGAAACCTAAAAATTGAAACTGTTAGTAGAAACGAACGCTTCAACATAGAAGAATGAAATTTGGAGAACCAAGTTGGCTTAGTGTACTGATCATTACCTGTAAGTATCATCCAGTTTTGGTGAAAAAATACTTGCTGAGATTTCTGGAGATTCGTAATTTTAGGAAGCTTGGCAACCCCTTTCCATGAAAGTGTTTCTCGCCAGTCACTGAATAGGGCTACTTCAAGAGGAAAGAACACATAGAGATAGAACGTGAAACTACTTTATTTTGTCAAGTTTCAAGAAGCTAGCACAAACCGTGTTGGATTTAGAGTTCCAAATACATCTATCTATATAGGAGAAAACAGAGTGAAACCTAAAAATTCAAACTGTTACTGGAAATGAACGCTTCAACATAGAAGAACGAAATTTGGGGAACCAAGTCGGCTTAGTGTACTGATCATTACCTGAAAGTATCATCCAGTTTGGGTGCAGAAATATTTGCTGTGATTTCTGGAGATTCGTAGTTTTTGGAAGCTTGGCAACCCCTTTCCATGAAAGTGTTTCTCGCCAGTCACTGCTTAGGGCTACATCAAGAGGAAACAACACATAGATATAGAACATGAAACTGCTTTATTTTGTCAAGTTTCAAGAAGCTAGCACAAACCGTGTTGGATTTACAGTTCCAAATCCATCTATCAATATAGGAGAAAACAGAGTGAAACCTAAAAATTCAAACTGTTACTGGAAATGAACGCTTCAACATAGAAGAACGACATTTGGGGAACCAAGTCGGCTTAGTGTACTGATCATTACCTGAAAGTATCATCCAGTTTGGGTGCAGAAATATTTGCTGTGATTTCTGGAGATTCGTAGTTTTTGGAAGCTTGGCAACCCCTTTCTATGAAAGTGTTTCTCGCCAGTCACTGCTTAGGGCTACTTCAAGAGGAAACAAAACATAGAGATAGAACGTGAAACTGCTTTATTTTGTCAAGTTTCAAGAAGCTAGCACAAACCGTATTGGATTTAGAGTTCCAAATACATCTATCAATATAGGAGAAAACAGAGTGAAACCTAAAAATTCAAACTGTTACTGGAAATGTACGCTTCAACATAGAAGAACGAAATTTGGGGAACCAAGTCAGCTTAGTGTACTGATCATTACCTGAAAGTATCATCCAGTTTGGGTGAAAAAATATTTGCTGAGATTTCTGGAGATTCGTAATTTTTGGAAGCTTGGCAACCCCTTTCCATGAAAGTGTTTCTCGCCAGTCACTGCTTAGGGCTACATCAAGAGGAAAAAAAACATAGAGAAAGAACGTGAAACTGCTTTATTTTGTCAAGTTTCAAGAAGCTAGCACAAACCGTGTTGGATTTAGAGTTCCAAATACATTTATCAATATAGGAGAAAACAGAGTGAAACCTAAAAATTTAAACTGTTATTGGAAATGAACGCTTCACCATAGAAGAACGAAATTTGGGGAACCAAGTCGTCTTAGTGTACTGACCATTACCTGAAAGTATCATCCAGTTTGGGTGAAAAAATATTTGCTGAGATTTCTGGAGATTCATAATTTTTGGAAGCTTGGGAACCCCTTTCCATGAAAGTGTTTCTCGCCAGTCACTGCTTAGGGCTACATCAAGAGGAAACAAAACATAGAGATAGAACGTGAAACTGCTTTATTTTGTCAAGTTTCAAGAAGCTAGCACAAACCGTGTTGGATTTAGAGTTCCAAATACATCTATCAATATAGGAGAAAACAGAGTTAAACCTAAAAATTCAAACTGTTACTGGAAATGTACGCTTCAACATAGAAGAACGAAATTTGGGGAACCAAGTCGGCTTAGTGTACTGATCATTACCTGAAAGTATCATCCAGTTTGGGTGAAAAAATATTTGCTGAGATTTCTGGAGATTCGTAATTTTTGGAAGCTTGGGAACCCCTTTCCATGAAAGTGTTTCTCGCCAGTCACTGCTTAGGGATACATCAAGAGGAAACAAAACATAGAGATAGAACCTGAAACTACTTTATTGTGTCAAGTTTCAAGAAGCTAGCACAAACCGTGTTGGATTTAGAGTTCCAAATACATCTATCAATATAGGAGAAAACAGAGTGAAACCTAAAAATTTAAACTGTTACTGGAAATGAACGCTTCACCATAGAAGAACGAAATTTGGGGAACCAAGTCGGCTTAGTGTACTGACCATTACCTGAAAGTATCATCCAGTTTGGGTGAAAAAATATTTGCTGAGATTTCTGGTGATTCCTAATTTTTGGAAGCTTGGCAACCCCTTTCCATGAAAGTGTTTCTCGCCAGTCACTGCTTAGGGCTACATCAAGAGGAAACAAAACATAGAGATAGAACGTGAAACTGCTTTATTTTGTCAAGTTTCAAGCTAGCACAAACCGTGTTGGATTTAGAGTTCCAAATACATCTATCAATATAGGAGAAAACAGAGTGAAACCTAAAAATTGAAACTGTTAGTAGAAACGAACGCTTCAACATAGAAGAATGAAATTTGGGGAACCAAGTTGGCTTATTGTACTGATCATTACTTGAAAGTATCATCCAGTTTGGGTGAAAAAATACTTGCTGAGATTTCTGGAGATTCGTAATTTTTGGAAGCTTGGCAACCCCTTTCCATGAAAGTGTTTCTCGCCAGTCACTTCTTAGGGCTACATCAAGATGAAAAAAAACATGGAGATAGAATCTGAAACTACTTTATTGTGTCAAGTTTCAAGAAGCTAGCACAAACCGTTTTGGATTTAGAGTTCCAAATACATCTATCTATATAGGAGAAAACAGAGTGAAACCTAAAAATTCAAACTGTTACTGGAAATGAACGCTTCAACATAGAAGAACGAAATTTGGGGAACCAAGTCGGCTTAGTGTACTGATCATTACCTGAAAGTATCATCCAGTTTGGGTGAAAAAATATTTGCTGAGATTTCTGGAGATTCGTAATTTTTGGAAGCTTGGCAACCCCTTTCTATGAAAGTGTTTCTCGCCAGTCACTGCTTAGGGCTACTTCAAGAGGAAACAAAACATAGAGATAGAACGTGAAACTGCTTTATTTTGTCAAGTTTCAAGAAGCTAGCACAAACCGTGTTGGATTTAGAGTTCCAAATACATCTATCAATATAGGAGAAAACAGAGTGAAACCTAAAAATTCAAACTGTTAGTAGAAACGAACGCTTCAACATAGAAGAATGAAATTTGGAGAACCAAGTTGGCTTAGTGTACTGATCATTACCTGTAAGTATCATCCAGTTTTGGTGAAAAAATACTTGTTGAGATTTCTGGAGATTCGTAATTTTAGGAAGCTTGGCAACCCCTTTCAATGAAAGTGTTTCTCGCCAGTCACTGCATAGGGCTACTTCAAGAGGAAAGAACACATAGATATAGAACGTGAAACTGCTTTATTTTGTCAAGTTTCAAGAAGCTAGCACAAACCGTGTTGGATTTAGAGTTCCAAATACATCTATCTATATAGGAGAAAACAGAGTGAAACCTAAAAATTCAAACTGTTACTGGAAATGAACGCTTCAACATAGAAGAACGAAATTTGGGGAACCAACTCGGCTTAGTGTACTGATCATTAACTGAAAGTATCATCCAGTTTGGGTGAAAAAATATTTGCTGTGATTTCTGGAGATTCGTAGTTTTTGGAAGCTTGACAACCCCTTTCTATGAAAGTGTTTCTCGCCAGTCACTGCTTAGGGCTACATCAGGAGGAAACAACACATAGATATAGAACGTGAAACTGCTTTATTTTGTCAAGTTTCAAGAAGCTAGCACAAACCGTGTTGGATTTACAGTTCCAAATCTATCTATCAATATAGGAGAAAACAGAGTGAAACCTAAAAATTCAAACTGTTACTGGAAATGAACGCTTCAACATAGAAGAACGAAATTTTGGGAACCAAGTCGGCTTAGTGTACTGATCATTACCTGAAAGTATCATCCAGTTTGGGTGCAGAAATATTTGCTGTGATTTCTGGAGATGCGTAGTTTTTGGTAGCTTGGCAACCCCTTTCTATGAAAGTGTTTCTCGCCAGTCACTGCTTAGGGCTACTTCAAGAGGAAACAAAACATAGAGATAGAACGTGAAACTGCTTTATTTTGTCAAGTTTCAAGAAGCTAGCACAAACCGTGTTGGATTTAGAGTTCCAAATACATCTATCAATATAGGAGAAAACAGAGTGAAACCTAAAAATTCAAACTGTTACTGGAAATGTACGCTTCAACATAGAAGAACGAAATTTGGGGAACCAAGTCGGCTTAGTGTACTGATCATTACCTGAAAGTATCATCCAGTTTGGGTGAAAAAATATTTGCTGAGATTTCTGGAGATTCGTAATTTTTGGAAGCTTGGCAACCCCTTTCCATGAAAGTGTTTCTCGCCAGTCACTGCTTAGGGCTACATCAAGAGGAAAAAAAACATAGAGATAGAACGTGAAACTGCTTTATTTTGTCAAGTTTCAAGAAACTAGCACAAACCGTGTTGGATTTAGAGTTCCAAATACATTTATCAATATAGGAGAAAACAGAGTGAAACCTAAAAATTTAAACTGTTACTGGAAATGAACGCTTCACCATAGAAGAACGAAATTTGGGGAACCAAGTCGGCTTAGTGTACTGACCATTACCTGAAAGTATCATCCAGTTTGGGTGAAAAAATATTTGCTGAGATTTCTGGAGATTCGTAATTTTTGGAAGCTTGGCAACCCCTTTCCATGAAAGTGTTTCTCGCCAGTCACTTCTTAGGGCTACATCAAGATGAAAAAAAACATGGAGATAGAATCTGAAACTACTTTATTGTGTCAAGTTTCAAGAAGCTAGCACAAACCGTGTTGGATTTAGAGTTCCAAATACATCTATCTATATAGGAGAAAACAGAGTGAAACCTAAAAATTCAAACTGTTACTGGAAATGAACGCTTCAACATAGAAGAACGAAATTTGGGGAACCAAGTTGGCTTAGTGTACTGATCATTACCTGAAAGTATCATCCAGTTTGGGTGAAAAAATATTTGCTGAGATTTCTGGAGATTCGTAATTTTTGGAAGCTTGGCAACCCCTTTCTATGAAAGTGTTTCTCGCCAGTCACTGCTTAGGGCTACTTCAAGAGGAAACAAAACATAGAGATAGAACGTGAAACTGCTTTATTTTGTCAAGATTCAAGAAGCTAGCACAAACCGTGTTGGATTTAGAGTTCCAAATACATCTATCAATATAGGAGAAAACAGAGTGAAACCTAAAAATTCAAACTGTTAGTAGAAACGAACGCTTCAACATAGAAGAATGAAATTTGGAGAACCAAGTTGGCTTAGTGTACTGATCATTACCTGTAAGTATCATCCAGTTTTGGTGAAAAAATACTTGTTGAGATTTCTGGAGATTCGTAATTTTAGGAAGCTTGGCAACCCCTTTCAATGAAAGTGTTTCTCGCCAGTCACTGCATAGGGCTACTTCAAGAGGAAAGAACACATAGATATAGAACGTGAAACTGCTTTATTTTGTCAAGTTTCAAGAAGCTAGCACAAACCGTGTTGGATTTAGAGTTCCAAATACATCTATCTATATAGGAGAAAACAGAGTGAAACCTAAAAATTCAAACTGTTACTGGAAATGAACGCTTCAACATAGAAGAACGAAATTTGGGGAACCAACTCGGCTTAGTGTACTGATCATTAACTGAAAGTATCATCCAGTTTGGGTGAAAAAATATTTGCTGTGATTTCTGGAGATTCGTAGTTTTTGGAAGCTTGACAACCCCTTTCTATGAAAGTGTTTCTCGCCAGTCACTGCTTAGGGCTACATCAGGAGGAAACAACACATAGATATAGAACGTGAAACTGCTTTATTTTGTCAAGTTTCAAGAAGCTAGCACAAACCGTGTTGGATTTACAGTTCCAAATCTATCTATCAATATAGGAGAAAACAGAGTGAAACCTAAAAATTCAAACTGTTACTGGAAATGAACGCTTCAACATAGAAGAACGAAATTTGGGGAACCAAGTCGGCTTAGTGTACTGATCATTACCTGAAAGTATCATCCAGTTTGGGTGCAGAAATATTTGCTGTGATTTCTGGAGATGCGTAGTTTTTGGAAGCTTGGCAACCCCTTTCTATGAAAGTGTTTCTCGCCAGTCACTGCTTAGGGCTACTTCAAGAGGAAACAAAACATAGAGATAGAACGTGAAACTGCTTTATTTTGTCAAGTTTCAAGAAGCTAGCACAAACCGTGTTGGATTTAGAGTTCCAAATACATCTATCAATATAGGAGAAAACAGAGTGAAACCTAAAAATTCAAACTGTTACTGGAAATGTACGCTTCAACATAGAAGAACGAAATTTGGGGAACCAAGTCGGCTTAGTGTACTGATCATTACCTGAAAGTATCATCCAGTTTGGGTGAAAAAATATTTGCTGAGATTTCTGGAGATTCGTAATTTTTGGAAGCTTGGCAACCCCTTTCCATGAAAGTGTTTCTCGCCAGTCACTTCTTAGGGCTACATCAAGATGAAAAAAAACATGGAGATAGAATCTGAAACTACTTTATTATGTCAAGTTTCAAGAAGCTAGCACAAACCGTGTTGGATTTAGAGTTCCAAATACATCTATCTATATAGGAGAAAACAGAGTGAAACCTAAAAATTCAAACTGTTACTGGAAATGAACGCTTCAACATAGAAGAACGAAATTTGGGGAACCAAGTCGGCTTAGTGTACTGATCATTACCTGAAAGTATCATCCAGTTTGGGTGAAAAAATATTTGCTGAGATTTCTGGAGATTCGTAATTTTTGGAAGCTTGGCAACCCCTTTCTATGAAAGTGTTTCTCGCCAGTCACTGCTTAGGGCTACTTCAAGAGGAAACAAAACATAGAGATAGAACGTGAAACTGCTTTATTTTGTCAAGTTTCAAGAAGCTAGCACAAACCGTGTTGGATTTAGAGTTCCAAATACATCTATCAATATAGGAGAAAACAGAGTGAAACCTAAAAATTCAAACTGTTAGTAGAAACGAACGCTTCAACATAGAAGAATGAAATTTGGAGAACCAAGTTGGCTTAGTGTACTGATCATTACCTGTAAGTATCATCCAGTTTTGGTGAAAAAATACTTGTTGAGATTTCTGGAGATTCGTAATTTTAGGAAGCTTGGCAACCCCTTTCAATGAAAGTGTTTCTCGCCAGTCACTGCATAGGGCTACTTCAAGAGGAAAGAACACATAGATATAGAACGTGAAACTGCTTTATTTTGTCAAGTTTCAAGAAGCTAGCACAAACCGTGTTGGATTTAGAGTTCCAAATACATCTATCTATATAGGAGAAAACAGAGTGAAACCTAAAAATTCAAACTGTTACTGGAAATGAACGCTTCAACATAGAAGAACGAAATTTGGGGAACCAACTCGTCTTAGTGTACTGATCATTAACTGAAAGTATCATCCAGTTTGGGTGAAAAAATATTTGCTGTGATTTCTGGAGATTCGTAGTTTTTGGAAGCTTGACAACCCCTTTCTATGAAAGTGTTTCTCGCCAGTCACTGCTTAGGGCTACATCAGGAGGAAACAACACATAGATATAGAACGTGAAACTGCTTTATTTTGTCAAGTTTCAAGAAGCTAGCACAAACCGTGTTAGATTTACAGTTCCAAATCTATCTATCAATATAGGAGAAAACAGAGTGAAACCTAAAAATTCAAACTGTTACTGGAAATGAACGCTTCAACATAGAAGAACGAAATTTGGGGAACCAAGTCGGCTTAGTGTACTGATCATTACCTGAAAGTATCATCCAGTTTGGGTGCAGAAATATTTGCTGTGATTTCTGGAGATGCGTAGTTTTTGGAAGCTTGGCAACCCCTTTCTATGAAAGTGTTTCTCGCCAGTCACTGCTTAGGGCTACTTCAAGAGGAAACAAAACATAGAGATAGAACGTGAAACTGCTTTATTTTGTCAAGTTTCAAGAAGCTAGCACAAACCGTGTTGGATTTAGAGTTCCAAATACATCTATCAATATAGGAGAAAACAGAGTGAAACCTAAAAATTCAAACTGTTACTGGAAATGTACGCTTCAACATAGAAGAACGAAATTTGGGGAACCAAGTCGGCTTAGTGTACTGATCATTACCTGAAAGTATCATCCAGTTTGGGTGAAAAAATATTTGCTGAGATTTCTGGAGATTCGTAATTTTTGGAAGCTTGGCAACCCCTTTCCATGAAAGTGTTTCTCGCCAGTCACTGCTTAGGGCTACATCAAGAGGAAAAAAAACATAGAGATAGAACGTGAAACTGCTTTATTTTGTCAAGTTTCAAGAAGCTAGAACAAACCGTGTTGGATTTAGAGTTCCAAATACATTTATCAATATAGGAGAAAACAGAGTGAAACCTAAAAATTTAAACTGTTACTGGAAATGAACGCTTCACCATAGAAGAACGAAATTTGGGGAACCAAGTCGGCTTAGTGTACTGACCATTACCTGAAAGTATCATCCAGTTTGGGTGAAAAAATATTTGCTGAGATTTCTGGAGATTCGTAATTTTTGGAAGCTTGGCAACCCCTTTCCATGAAAGTGTTTCTCGCCAGTCACTTCTTAGGGCTACATCAAGATGAAAAAAAACATGGAGATAGAATCTGAAACTACTTTATTGTGTCAAGTTTCAAGAAGCTAGCACAAACCGTGTTGGATTTAGAGTTCCAAATACATCTATCTATATAGGAGAAAACAGAGTGAAACCTAAAAATTCAAACTGTTACTGGAAATGAACGCTTCAACATAGAAGAACGAAATTTGGGGAACCAAGTCGGCTTAGTGTACTGATCATTACCTGAAAGTATCATCCAGTTTGGGTGAAAAAATATTTGCTGAGATTTCTGGAGATTCGTAATTTTTGGAAGCTTGGCAACCCCTTTCTATGAAAGTGTTTCTCGCCAGTCACTGCTTAGGGCTACTTCAAGAGGAAACAAAACATAGAGATAGAACGTGAAACTGCTTTATTTTGTCAAGTTTCAAGAAGCTAGCACAAACCGTGTTGGATTTAGAGTTCCAAATACATCTATCAATATAGGAGAAAACAGAGTGAAACCTAAAAATTCAAACTGTTAGTAGAAACGAACGCTTCAACATAGAAGAATGAAATTTGGAGAACCAAGTTGGCTTAGTGTACTGATCATTACCTGTAAGTATCATCCAGTTTTGGTGAAAAAATACTTGTTGAGATTTCTGGAGATTCGTAATTTTAGGAAGCTTGGCAACCCCTTTCAATGAAAGTGTTTCTCGCCAGTCACTGCATAGGGCTACTTCAAGAGGAAAGAACACATAGATATAGAACGTGAAACTACTTTATTTTGTCAAGTTTCAAGAAGCTAGCACAAACCGTGTTGGATTTAGAGTTCCAAATACATCGATCTATATAGGAGAAAACAGAGTGAAACCTAAAAATTCAAACTGTTACTGGAAATGAACGCTTCAACATAGAAGAACGAAATTTGGGGAACCAACTCGGCTTAGTGTACTGATCATTAACTGAAAGTATCATCCAGTTTGGGTGAAAAAATATTTGCTGTGATTTCTGGAGATTCGTAGTTTTTGGAAGCTTGACAACCCCTTTCTATGAAAGTGTTTCTCGCCAGTCACTGCTTAGGGCTAAATCAAGAGGAAACAACACATAGATATAGAACGTGAAACTGCTTTATTTTGTCAAGTTTCAAGAAGCTAGTACAAACCGTGTTGGATTTACAGTTCCAAATCTATCTATCAATATAGCAGAAAACAGAGTGAAACCTAAAAATTCAAACTGTTACTGGAAATGAACGCTTCAACATAGAAGAACGAAATTTGGGGAACCAAGTCGGCTTAGTGTACTGATCATTACCTGAAAGTATCATCCAGTTTGGGTGCAGAAATATTTGCTGTGATTTCTGGAGATGCGTAGTTTTTGGAAGCTTGGCAACCCCTTTCTATGAAAGTGTTTCTCGCCAGTCACTGCTTAGGGCTACTTCAAGAGGAAACAAAACATAGAGATAGAACGTGAAACTGCTTTATTTTGTCAAGTTTCAAGAAGCTAGCACAAACCGTGTTGGATTTAGAGTTCCAAATACATCTATCAATATAGGAGAAAACAGAGTGAAACCTAAAAATTCAAACTGTTACTGGAAATGTACGCTTCAACATAGAAGAACGAAATTTGGGGAACCAAGTCGGCTTAGTGTACTGATCATTACCTGAAAGTATCATCCAGTTTGGGTGAAAAAATATTTGCTGAGATTTCTGGAGATTCGTAATTTTTGGAAGCTTGGCAACTCCTTTCCATGAAAGTGTTTCTCGCCAGTCACTGCTTAGGGCTACATCAAGAGGAAAAAAAACATAGAGAAAGAACGTGAAACTGCTTTATTTTGTCAAGCTTCAAGAAGCTAGCACAAACCGTGTTGGATTTAGAGTTCCAAATACATTTATCAATATAGGAGAAAACAGAGTGAAACCTAAAAATTTAAACTGTTACTGGAAATGAACGCTTCACCATAGAAGAACGAAATTTGGGGAACCAAGTCGGCTTAGTGTACTGACCATTACCTGAAAGTATCATCCAGTTTGGGTGAAAAAATATTTGCTGAGATTTCTGGAGATTCGTAATTTTTGGAAGCTTGGCAACCCCTTTCCATGGAAGTGTTTCTCGCCAGTCACTTCTTAGGGCTACATCAAGATGAAAAAAAACATGGAGATAGAATCTGAAACTACTTTATTGTGTCAAGTTTCAAGAAGCTAGCACAAACATTGTTGGATTTAGAGTTCCAAATACATCTATCAATATAGGAGAAAACAGAGTGAAACCTAAAAATTCAAACTGTTACTGGAAATGAACGCTTCACCATTGAGGAACGAAATTTGGGGAACCAAGTTGGATTAGTGTACTGATCATTACCTGAAAGTATCATCCAGTTTGGGTGAAAAAATATTTGCTGAGATTTCTGGAGATTCGTAATTTTTGGAAGCTTGGCAACCCCTTTCCATGAAAGTGTTTCTCGCCAGTCACTGCTTAGGGCTACATCAAGAGGAAAAAAAACATAGAGAAAGAACGTGAAACTGCTTTATTTTGTCAAGTTTCAAGAAGCTAGCACAAACCGTGTTGGATTTAGAGTTCCAAATACATTTATCATTATAGGAGAAAACAGAGTGAAACCTAAAAATTTAAACTGTTACTGGAAATGAACGCTTCACCATAGAAGAACGAAATTTGGGGAACCAAGTTGGCTTAGTGTACTGATCATTACCTAAAAGTATCATCCAGTTTGGGTGAAAAAATATTTGCTGAGATTTCTGGAGATTCGTAATTTTTGGAAGCTTGGCAACCCCTTTCCATGAAAGTGTTTCTCGCCAGTCACTGCTTAGGGCTACATCAAGAGGAAAAAAAACATAGAGAAAGAACGTGAAACTGCTTTATTTTGTCAAGTTTCAAGAAGCTAGCACAAACCGTGTTGGATTTAGAGTTCCAAATACATTTATCAATATAGGAGAAAACAGAGTGAAACCTAAAAATTTAAACTGTTACTGGAAATGAACGCTTCACCATAGAAGAACGAAATTTGGGGAACCAAGTCGGCTTAGTGTACTGACCATTACCTGAAAGTATCATCCAGTTTGGGTGAAAAAATATTTGCTGAGATTTCTGGAGATTCGTAATTTTTGGAAGCTTGGGAACTTCTTTCCATGAAAGTGTTTCTCGCCAGTCACTGCTTAGGGCTACATCAAGAGGAAACAAAACATAGAGATAGAATGTGAAACTGCTTTATTTTGTCAAGTTTCAAGAAGCTAGCACAAACCGTGTTGGATTTAGAGTTCCAAATACATCTATCAATATAGGAGAAAACAGAGTGAAACCTAAAAATTGAAACTGTTAGTAGAAACGAACGCTACAACATAGAAGAATGAAATTTGGAGAACCAAGTTGGCTTAGTGTACTGATCAATACCTGTAAGTATCATCCAGTTTTGGTGAAAAAATACTTGCTGAGATTTCTGGAGATTCGTAATTTTAGGAAGCTT
This sequence comes from Spermophilus citellus, assembly GCF_964194105.1. Taxonomy (NCBI): domain Eukaryota; kingdom Metazoa; phylum Chordata; class Mammalia; order Rodentia; family Sciuridae; genus Spermophilus; species Spermophilus citellus. The sequence continues at coordinate 33,188,539 of NC_138191.1, read as the reverse complement.
GGCAACCCCTTTCCATGAAAGTGTTTCTCGCCAGTCACTGCATAGGGCTACTTCAAGAGGAAAGAACACATAGAGATAGAACGTGAAACTACTTTATTTTGTCAAGTTTCAAGAAGCTAGCACAAACCGTGTTGGATTTAGAGTTCCAAATACATCTATCTATATAGTAGAAAACAGAGTGAAACCTAAAAATTCAAACTGTTACTGGAAATGAACGCTTCAACATAGAAGAACGAAATTTGGGGAACCAAGTCGGCTTAGTGTACTGATCATTACCTGAAAGTATCATCCAGTTTGGGTGAAAAAATATTTGCTGTGATTTCTGGAGATTCGTAGTTTTTGGAAGCTTGGCAACCCCTTTCCATGAAAGTGTTTCTCGCCAGTCACTGCTTAGGGCTACATCAAGAGGAAACAACACATAGATATACAACATGAAACTGCTTTATTTTGTCAAGTTTCAAGAAGCTAGCACAAACCGTGTTGGATTTACAGTTCCAAATCCATCTATCAATATAGGAGAAAACAGAGTGAAACCTAAAAATTCAAACTGTTACTGGAAATGAACGCTTCAACATAGAAGAACGAAATTTGGGGAACCAAGTCGGCTTAGTGTACTGATCATTACCTGAAAGTATCATCCAGTTTGGGTGCAGAAATATTTGCTGTGGTTTCTGGAGATTCGTAGTTTTTGGAAGCTTGGCAACCCCTTTCTATGAAAGTGTTTCTCGCCAGTCACTGCTTAGGGCTACTTCAAGAGGAAACAAAACATAGAGATAGAACTTGAAACTGCTTTATTTTGTCAAGTTTCAAGAAGCTAGCACAAACCGTATTGGATTTAGAGTTCCAAATACATCTATCAATATAGGAGAAAACAGAGTGAAACCTAAAAATTCAAACTGTTACTGGAAATGTACGCTTCAACATAGAAGAACGAAATTTGGGGAACCAAGTCGGCTTAGTGTACTGATCATTACCTGAAAGTATCATCCAGTTTGGGTGAAAAAATATTTGCTGAGATTTCTGGAGATTCGTAATTTTTGGAAGCTTGGCAACCCCTTTCCATGAAAGTGTTTCTCGCCAGTCACTGCTTAGGGCTACATCAAGAGGAAAAAAAACATAGAGAAAGAACGTGAAACTGCTTTATTTTGTCAAGTTTCAAGAAGCTAGCACAAACCGTGTTGGATTTAGAGTTCCAAATACATTTATCAATATAGGAGAAAACAGAGTGAAACCTAAAAATTTAAACTGTTACTGGAAATGAACGCTTCACCATAGAAGAACGAAATTTGGGGAACCAAGTCGGCGTAGTGTACTGACCATTACCTGAAAGTATCATCCAGTTTGGGTGAAAAAATATTTGCTGAGATTTCTGGAGATTCGTAATTTTTGGAAGCTTGGGAACCCCTTTCCATGAAAGTGTTTCTCGCCAGTCACTGCTTAGGGCTACATCAAGAGGAAACAAAACATAGAGATAGAACGTGAAACTGCTTTATTTTGTCAAGTTTCAAGAAGCTAGCACAAACCGTGTTGGATTTAGAGTTCCAAATACATCTATCAATATAGGAGAAAACAGAGTGAAACCTAAAAATTCAAACTGTTACTGGAGATGAACGCTTTAACATAGAAGAACGAAATTTGGGGAACCAAGTCGGCTTAGTGTTCTGATCATTTCCTGAAAGTATCATCAAGTTTGGGTGAAAAAATATTTGCTGAGATTTCTGGTGATTCCTAATTTTTGGAAGCTTGGCAACCCCTTTCCATGAAAGTGTTTCTCGCCAGTCACTGCTTAGGGCTACATCAAGAGGAAACAAAACATAGAGATAGAACGTGAAACTGCTTTATTTTGTCAAGTTTCAAGAAGCTAGCACAAACCGTGTTGGATTTAGAGTTCCAAATACATCTATCAATATAGGAGAAAACAGAGTGAAACCTAAAAATTGAAACTGTTAGTAGAAACGAACGCTTCAACATAGAAGAATGAAATTTGGGCAACCAAGTTTAGCTTATTGTACTGATCATTACTTGAAAGTATCATCCAGTTTGGGTGAAAAAATACTTGCTGAGATTTCTGGAGATTCGTAATTTTAGGAAGCTTGGCAACCCATTTCCATGAAAGTGTTTCTCGCCAGTCACTGCTTAGGGCTACTTCAAGAGGAAACAACACATAGAGATAGAACGTGAAACTGCTTTATTTTGTCAAGTTTCAAGAAGCTAGCACAAACCGTGTTGGATTTAGAGTTCTAAATACATCTATCAATATAGGAGAAAACAGAGTGAAACCTAAAAATTCAAACTGTTACTGGAAATGAACGCTTCACCATTGAGGAACGAAATTTGGGGAACCAAGTCGGATTAGTGTACTGATCATTACCTGAAAGTATCATGCAGTTTGGGTGAAAAAATATTTGCTGAGATTTCTGGAGATACGTAATTTTTGGAAGCTTGGCAACCCCTTTCCATGAAAGTGTTTCTCGCCAGTCACTGCTTAGGGCTACATCAAGAGGAAAAAAAACATAGAGAAAGAACGTGAAACTGCTTTATTTTGTCAAGTTTCAAGAAGCTAGCACAAACCGTGTTGGATTTAGAGTTCCAAATACATTTATCATTATAGGAGAAAACAGAGTGAAACCTAAAAATTTAAACTGTTACTGGAAATGAACGCTTCACCATAGAAGAACGAAATTTGGGGAACCAAGACGGCTTAGTGTACTGACCATTACCTGAAAGTATCATCCAGTTTCGGTGAAAAAATATTTGCTGAGATTTCTGGAGATTCGTAATTTTTGGAAGCTTGGCAACCCCTTTCCATGAAAGTGTTTCTCGCCAGTCACTTCTTAGGGCTACATCAAGATGAAAAAAAACATGGAGATAGAATCTGAAACTACTTTATTGTGTCAAGTTTCAAGAAGCTAGCACAAACCGTGTTGGATTTAGAGTTCCAAATACATCTATCAATATAGGAGAAAACAGAGTGAAACCTAAAAATTCAAACTGTTACTGGAAATGAACGCTTCACCATTGAGGAACGAAATTTGGGGAACCAAGTTGGATTAGTGTACTGATCATTACCTGAAAGTATCATCCAGTTTGGGTGAAAAAATATTTGCTGAGATTTCTGGAGATTCGTAATTTTTGGAAGCTTGGCAACCCCTTTCCATGAAAGTGTTTCTCGCCAGTCACTGCTTAGGGCTACATCAAGAGGAAAAAAAACATAGAGAAAGAACGTGAAACTGCTTTATTTTGTCAAGTTTCAAGAAGCTAGCACAAACCGTGTTGGATTTAGAGTTCCAAATACATTTATCAATATAGGAGAAAACAGAGTGAAACCTAAAAATTTAAACTGTTACTGGAAATGAACGCTTCACCATAGAAGAACGAAATTTGGGGAACCAAGTCGGCTTAGTGTACTGACCATTACCTGAAAGTATCATCCAGTTTGGGTGAAAAAATATTTGCTGAGATTTCTGGAGATTCGTAATTTTTGGAAGCTTGGGAACCCCTTTCCATGAAAGTGTTTCTCGCCAGTCACTGCTTAGGGCTACATCAAGAGGAAACAAAACATAGAGATAGAACGTGAAACTGCTTTATTTTGTCAAGTTTCAAGAAGCTAGCACAAACCGTGTTGGATTTAGAGTTCCAAATACATCTATCAATATAGGAGAAAACAGAGTGAAACCTAAAAATTGAAACTGTTAGTAGAAACGAACGCTTCAACATAGAAGAATGAAATTTGGAGAACCAAGTTGGCTTAGTGTACTGATCATTACCTGTAAGTATCATCCAGTTTTGGTGAAAAAATACTTGCTGAGATTTCTGGAGATTCGTAATTTTAGGAAGCTTGGCAACCCCTTTCCATGAAAGTGTTTCTCGCCAGTCACTGCATAGGGCTACTTCAAGAGGAAAGAACACATAGAGATAGAACGTGAAACTACTTTATTTTGTCAAGTTTCAAGAAGCTAGCACAAACCGTGTTGGATTTAGAGTTCCAAATACATCTATCTATATAGGAGAAAACAGAGTGAAACCTAAAAATTCAAACTGTTACTGGAAATGAACGCTTCAACATAGAAGAACGAAATTTGGGGAACCAAGTCGGCTTATTTTACTGATCATTACCTGAAAGTATCATCCAGTTTGGGTGAAAAAATATTTGCTGTGATTTCTGGAGATTCGTAGTTTTTGGAAGCTTGGCAACCCCTTTCCATGAAAGTGTTTCTCGCCAGTCACTGCTTAGGGCTACATCAAGAGGAAACAACACATAGATATAGAACATGAAACTGCTTTATTTTGTCAAGTTTCAAGAAGCTAGCACAAACCGTGTTGGATTTACAGTTCCAAATCCATCTATCAATATAGGAGAAAACAGAGTGAAACCTAAAAATTCAAACTGTTACTGGAAATGAACGCTTCAACATAGAAGAACGAAATTTGGGGAACCAAGTCGGCTTAGTGTACTGATCATTACCTGAAAGTATCATCCAGTTTGGGTGCAGAAATATTTGCTGTGATTTCTGGAGATTCGTAGTTTTTGGAAGCTTGGCAACCCCTTTCTATGAAAGTGTTTCTCGCCTGTCACTGCTTAGGGCTACTTCAAGAGGAAACAAAACATAGAGATAGAACGTGAAACTGCTTTATTTTGTCAAGTTTCAAGAAGCTAGCACAAACCGTATTGGATTTAGAGTTCCAAATACATCTATCAATATAGGAGAAAACAGAGTGAAACCTAAAAATTCAAACTGTTACTGGAAATGAACGCTTCAACATAGAAGAACGAAATTTGGGGAACCAAGTCGGCTTAGTGTACTGACCATTACCTGAAAGTATCATCCAGTTTGGGTGAAAAAATATTTGCTGAGATTTCTGGAGATTCGTAATTTTTGGAAGCTTGGCAACCCCTTTCCATGAAAGTGTTTCTCGCCAGTCACTGCTTAGGGCTACATCAAGAGGAAAAAAAAACATAGAGAAAGAACGTGAAACTGCTTTATTTTGTCAAGTTTCAAGAAGCTAGCACAAACCGTGTTGGATTTAGAGTTCCAAATACATTTATCAATATAGGAGAAAACAGAGTGAAACCTAAAAATTTAAACTGTTACTGGAAATGAACGCTTCACCATAGAAGAACGAAATTTGGGGAACCAAGTCGGCTTAGTGTACTGACCATTACCTGAAAGTATCATCCAGTTTGGGTGAAAAAATATTTGCTGAGATTTCTGGTGATTCCTAATTTTTGGAAGCTTGGCAACCCCTTTCCATGAAAGTGTTTCTCGCCAGTCACTGCTTAGGGCTACATCAAGAGGAAACAAAACATAGAGATAGAACGTGAAACTGCTTTATTTTGTCAAGTTTCAAGAAGCTAGCACAAACCGTGTTGGATTTAGAGTTCCAAATACATCTATCAATATAGGAGAAAACAGAGTGAAACCTAAAAATTGAAACTGTTAGTAGAAACGAACGCTTCAACATAGAAGAATGAAATTTGGGGAACCAAGTTGGCTTATTGTACTGATCATTACTTGAAAGTATCATCCAGTTTGGGTGAAAAAATACTTGCTGAGATTTCTGGAGATTCGTAATTTTAGGAAGCTTGGCAACCCCTTTCCATGAAAGTGTTTCTCGCCAGTCACTGCTTAGGGCTACATCAAGAGGAAAAAAAAATAGAGAAAGAACGTGAAACTGCTTTATTTTGTCAAGTTTCAAGAAGCTAGCACAAACCGTGTTGGATTTAGAGTTCTAAATACATTTATCATTATAGGAGAAAACAGAGTGAAACCTAAAAATTTAAACTGTTACTGGAAATGAACGCTTCACCATAGAAGAACGAAATTTGGGGAACCAAGTCGGCTTAGTGTACTGATCATTACCTAAAAGTATCATCCAGTTTGGGTGAAAAAATATTTGCTGAGATTTCTGGAGATTCGTAATTTTTGGAAGCTTGGCAACCCCTTTCCATGAAAGTGTTTCTCGCCAGTCACTGCTTAGGGCTACATCAAGAGGAAAAAAAAACATACAGAAAGAACGTGAAACTGCTTTATTTTGTCAAGTTTCAAGAAGCTAGCACAAACCGTGTTGGATTTAGAGTTCCAAATACATTTATCAATATAGGAGAAAACAGAGTGAAACCTAAAAATTTAAACTGTTACTGGAAATGAACGCTTCACCATAGAAGAACGAAATTTGGGGAACCAAGACGGCTTAGTGTACTGACCATTACCTGAAAGTATCATCCAGTTTCGGTGAAAAAATATTTGCTGAGATTTCTGGAGATTCGTAATTTTTGGAAGCTTGGCAACCCCTTTCCATGAAAGTGTTTCTCGCCAGTCACTTCTTAGGGCTACATCAAGATGAAAAAAAACATGGAGATAGAATCTGAAACTACTTTATTGTGTCAAGTTTCAAGAAGCTAGCACAAACCGTGTTGGATTTAGAGTTCCAAATACATCTATCAATATAGGAGAAAACAGAGTGAAACCTAAAAATTCAAACTGTTACTGGAAATGAACGCTTCACCATTGAGGAACGAAATTTGGGGAACCAAGTTGGATTAGTGTACTGATCATTACCTGAAAGTATCATCCAGTTTGGGTGAAAAAATATTTGCTGAGATTTCTGGAGATTCGTAATTTTTGGAAGCTTGGCAACCCCTTTCCATGAAAGTGTTTCTCGCCAGTCACTGCTTAGGGCTACATCAAGAGGAAAAAAAACATAGAGAAAGAACGTGAAACTGCTTTATTTTGTCAAGTTTCAAGAAGCTAGCACAAACCGTGTTGGATTTAGAGTTCCAAATACATTTATCAATATAGGAGAAAACAGAGTGAAACCTAAAAATTTAAACTGTTACTGGAAATGAACGCTTCACCATAGAAGAACGAAATTTGGGGAACCAAGTCGGCTTAGTGTACTGATCATTACCTGAAAGTATCATCCAGTTTGGGTGAAAAAATATTTGCTGTGATTTCTGGAGATTCGTAGTTTTTGGAAGCTTGGCAACCCCTTTCCATGAAAGTGTTTCTCGCCAGTCACTGCTTAGGGCTACATCAAGAGGAAACAACACATAGATATAGAACATGAAACTGCTTTATTTTGTCAAGTTTCAAGAAGCTAGCACAAACCGTGTTGGATTTACAGTTCCAAATCCATCTATCAATATAGGAGAAAACAGAGTGAAACCTAAAAATTCAAACTGTTACTGGAAATGAACGCTTCAACATAGAAGAACGAAATTTGGGGAACCAAGTCGGCTTAGTGTACTGATCATTACCTGAAAGTATCATCCAGTTTGGGTGCAGAAATATTTGCTGTGATTTCTGGAGATTCGTAGTTTTTGGAAGCTTGGCAACCCCTTTCTATGAAAGTGTTTCTCGCCAGTCACTGCTTAGGGCTACTTCAAGAGGAAACAAAACATAGAGATAGAACGTGAAACTGCTTTATTTTGTCAAGTTTCAAGAAGCTAGCACAAACCGTGTTGGATTTAGAGTTCCAAATACATCTATCAATATAGGAGAAAACAGAGTGAAACCTAAAAATTCAAACTGTTACTGGAAATGAACGCTTTAACATAGAAGAACGAAATTTGGGGAACCAAGTCGGCTTAGTGTTCTGATCATTACCTGAAAGTATCATCAAGTTTGGGTGAAAAAATATTTGCTGAGATTTCTGGTGATTCCTAATTTTTGGAAGCTTGGCAACCCCTTTCCATGAAAGTGTTTCTCGCCAGTCACTGCTTAGGGCTACATCAAGAGGAAACAAAACATAGAGATAGAACGTGAAACTGCTTTATTTTGTCAAGTTTCAAGAAGCTAGCACAAACCGTGTTGGATTTAGAGTTCCAAATACATCTATCAATATAGGAGAAAACAGAGTGAAACCTAAAAATTCAAACTGTTAGTAGAAACGAACGCTTCAACATAGAAGAATGAAATTTGGGGAACCAAGTTGGCTTATTGTACTGATCATTACTTGAAAGTATCATCCAGTTTGGGTGAAAAAATACTTGCTGAGATTTCTGGAGATTCGTAATTTTAGGAAGCTTGGCAACCCCTTTCCATGAAAGTGTTTCTCGCCAGTCACTGCTTAGGGCTACTTCAAGAGGAAACAACACATAGAGATAGAACGTGAAACTGCTTTATTTTGTCAAGTTTCAAGAAGCTAGCACAAACCGTGTTGGATTTAGAGTTCCAAATACATCTATCAATATAGGAGAAAACAGAGTGAAACCTAAAAATTCAAACTGTTACTGGAAATGAACGCTTCACCATTGAGGAACGAAATTTGGGGAACCAAGTTGGATTAGTGTACTGATCATTACCTGAAAGTATCATCCAGTTTGGGTGAAAAAATATTTGCTGAGATTTCTGGATATTCGTAATTTTTGGAAGCTTGGCAACCCCTTTCCATGAAAGTGTTTCTCGACAGTCACTGCTTAGGGCTACATCAAGAGGAAAGAAAACATAGAGATAGAACGTAAAACTGCTTTATTTTGTCAAGTTTCAAGAAGCTAGCACAAACCGTGTTGGATTTAGAGTTCCAAATACATCTATCAATATAGGAGAAAACAGAGTGAAACCTAAAAATTCAAACTGTTAGTAGAAACGAACGCTTCAACATAGAAGAACGAAATTTGGAGAACCAAGTTGGCTTAGTGTACTGATCATTACCTGTAAGTATCATCCAGTTTTGGTGAAAAAATACTTGCTGAGATTTCTGGAGATTCGTAATTTTAGGAAGCTTGGCAACCCCTTTCCATGAAAGTGTTTCTCGCCAGTCACTGCATAGGGCTACTTCAAGAGGAAAGAACACATAGAGATAGAACGTGAAACTACTTTATTTTGTCAAGTTTCAAGAAGCTAGCACAAACCGTGTTGGATTTAGAGTTCCAAATGCATCTATCTATATAGGAGAAAACAGAGTGAAACCTAAAAATTCAAACTGTTACTGGAAATGAACGCTTCAACATAGAAGAACGAAATTTGGGGAACCAACTCAGCTTAGTGTACTGATCATTAACTGAAAGTATCATCCAGTTTGGGTGAAAAAATATTTGCTGTGATTTCTGGAGATTCGTAGTTTTTGGAAGCTTGACAACCCCTTTCTATGAAAGTGTTTCTCGCCAGTCACTGCTTAGGGCTACATCAAGAGGAAACAACACATAGATATAGAACGTGAAACTGCTTTATTTTGTCAAGTTTCAAGAAGCTAGCACAAACCGTGTTGGATTTACAGTTCCAAATCCATCTATCAATATAGGAGAAAACAGAGTGAAACCTCAAAATTCAAACTGTTACTGGAAATGAACGCTTCAACATAGAAGAACGAAATTTGGGGAACCAAGTCGGCTTAGTGTACTGATCATTACCTGAAAGTATCATCCAGTTTGGGTGCAGAAATATTTGCTGTGATTTCTGGAGATGCGTAGTTTTTGGAAGCTTGGCAACCCCTTTCTATGAAAGTGTTTCTCGCCAGTCACTGCTTAGGGCTACTTCAAGAGGAAACAAAACATAGAGATAGAACGTGAAACTGCTTTATTTTGTCAAGTTTCAAGAATCTAGCACAAACCTTGCTGGATTTAGAGTTCAAAATACATCTATCAATATAGGAGAAAACAGAGTGAAACCTAAAAATTCAAACTGTTACTGGAAATGTATGCTTCAACATAGAAGAACGAAATTTGGGGAACCAAGTCGGCTTATTGTACTGATCATTACCTGAAAGTATCATCCAGTTTGGGTGAAAAAATACTTGCTGAGATTTCTGGAGATTCGTAATTTTAGGAAGCTTGCAACCCCTTTCCATGAAAGTGTTTCTCGCCAGTCACTGCTTAGGGCTACTTCAAGAGGAAACAACACATAGAGATAGAACGTGAAACTGCTTTATTTTGTCAAGTTTCAAGAAGCTAGCACAAACCGTGTTGGATTTAGAGTTCCAAATACATCTATCAATATAGGAGAAAACAGAGTGAAACCTAAAAATTCAAACTGTTACTGGAAATGAACGCTTTAACATAGAAGAACGAAATTTGGGGAACCAAGTTGGATTAGTGTACTGATCATTACCTGAAAGTATCATCCAGTTTGGGTGAAAAAATATTTGCTGAGATTTCTGGAGATTCGTAATTTTTGGAAGCTTGGCAACCCCTTTCCATGAAAGTGTTTCTCGACAGTCACTGCTTAGGGCTACATGAAGAGGAAACAAAACATAGAGATAGAAAGTGAAACTGCTTTATTTTGTCAAGTTTCAATAAGCTAGCACAAACCGTGTTGGATTTAGAGTTCCAAATACATCTATCAATATAGGAGAAAACAGAGTGAAACCTAAAAATTCAAACTGTTAGTAGAAACGAACGCTTCAACATAGAAGAATGAAATTTGGAGAACCAAGTTGGCTTAGTGTACTGATCATTACCTGTAAGTATCATCCAGTTTTGGTGAAAAAATATTTGCTGAGATTTCTGGAGATTCGTAATTTTTGGAAGCTTGGCAACCCCTTTCCATGAAAGTGTTTCTCGCCAGTCACTGCTTAGGGCTACATCAAGAGGAAAAAAAATATAGGGAAAGAACGTGAAACTGCTTTATTTTGTCAAGTTTCAAGAAGCTAGCACAAACCGTGTTGGATTTAGAGTTCCAAATACATTTATCAATATAGGAGAAAACAGAGTGAAACCTAAAAATTCAAACTGTTAGTAGAAACGAACGCTTCAACATAGAAGAATGAAATTTGGAGAACCAAGTCGGCTTAGTGTACTGACCATTACCTGAAAGTATCATCCAGTTTGGGTGAAAAAATATTTGCTGAGATTTCTGGAGATTCGTAATTTTTGGAAGCTTGGCAACCCCTTTCCATGAAAGTGTTTCTCGCCAGTCACTGCTTAGGGCTACATCAAGAGGAAACAAAACATAGAGATAGAACGTTAAACTGCTTTATTTTGTCAAGTTTCAAGAAGCTAGCACAAACCGTGTTGGATTTAGAGTTCCAAATACATCTATCAATATAGGAGAAAACAGAGTGAAACCTAAAAATTGAAACTGTTAGTAGAAACGAACGCTTCAACATAGAAGAATGAAATTTGGAGAACCAAGTTGGCTTAGTGTACTGATCATTACCTGTAAGTATCATCCAGTTTTGGTGAAAAAATATTTGCTGAGATTTCTGGAGATTCGTAATTTTAGGAAGCTTGGCAACCCCTTTCCATGAAAGTGTTTCTCGCCAGTCACTGCATAGGGCTACTTCAAGAGGAAAGAACACATAGAGATAGAACGTGAAACTACTTTATTTTGTCAAGTTTCAAGAAGCTAGCACAAACCGTGTTGGATTTAGAGTTCCAAATACATCTATCTATATAGGAGAAAACAGAGTGAAACCTAAAATTTCAATCTGTTACTGGAAATGAACGCTTCAACATAGAAGAACGAAATTTGGGGAACCAAGTCGGCTTAGTGTACTGATCATTACCTGAAAGTATCATCCAGTTTGGGTGCAGAAATATTTGCTGTGATTTCTGGAGATTCGTAGTTTTTGGAAGCATGGCAACCCCTTTCCATGAAAGTGTTTCTCGCCAGTCACTGCTTAGGGCTACATCAAGAGGAAACAACACATAGATATAGAACGTGAAACTGCTTTATTTTGTCAAGTTTCAAGAAGCTAGCACAAACCGTGTTGGATTTACAGTTCCAAATCCATCTATCAATATAGGAGAAAACAGAGTGAAACCTAAAAATTCAAACTGTTACTGGAAATGAACGCTTCAACATAGAAGAACGAAATTTGGGGAACCAATTCGGCTTAGTGTACTGATCATTACCTGAAAGTATCATCCAGTTTGGGTGCAGAAATATTTGCTGTGATTTCTGGAGATTCGTAGTTTTTGGAAGCTTGGCAACCCCTTTCTATGAAAGTGTTTCTCGCCAGTCCCTGCTTAGGGTACTTCAAGAGGAAACAAAACATAGAGATAGAACGTGAAACTGCTTTATTTTGTCAAGTTTCAAGAAGCTAGCACAAACAGTATTGGATTTAGAGTTCCAAATCCATCTATCAATATAGGAGAAAACAGAGTGAAACCTAAAAATTCAAACTGTTACTGGAAATGTACGCTTCAACATAGAAGAACGAAATTTGGGGAACCAAGTCAGTTTAGTGTACTGATCATTACCTGAAAGTATCATCCAGTTTGGGTGAAAAAATATTTGCTGAGATTTCTGGAGATTCGTAATTTTTGGAAGCTTGGCAACCCCTTTCCATGAAAGTGTTTCTCGCCAGTCACTGCTTAGGGCTACATCAAGAGGAAAAAAAACATAGAGAAAGAACGTGAAACTGCTTTATTTTGTCAAGTTTCCAGAAGCTAGCACAAACCGTGTTGGATTTAGAGTTCCAAATACATTTATCAATATAGGAGAAAACAGAGTGAAACCTAAAAATTTAAACTGTTACTGGAAATGAACGCTTCACCATAGAAGAACGAAATTTGGGGAACCAAGTCGGCTTAGTGTACTGACCATTACCTGAAAGTATCATCCAGTTTGGGTGAAAAAATATTTGCTGAGATTTCTGGAGATTCGTAATTTTTGGAAGCTTGGGAACTCCTTTCCATGAAAGTGTTTCTCGCCAGTCACTGCTTAGGGCTACATCAAGAGGAAACAAAACATAGAGATAGAACGTGAAACTGCTTTATTTTGTCAAGTTTCAAGAAGCTAGCACAAACCGTGTTGGATTTAGAGTTCCAAATACATCTATCAATATAGGAGAAAACAGAGTGAAACCTAAAAATTTAAACTGTTAGTAGAAACGAACGCTTCAACATAGAAGAATGAAATTTGGGGAACCAAGTTGGCTTATTGTACTGATCATTACCTGAAAGTATCATCCAGTTTGGGTGAAAAAATATTTGCTGAGATTTCTGGAGATTCGTAATTTTTGGAAGCTTGGCAACCCCTTTCCATGAAAGTGTTTCTCGCCAGTCACTTCTTAGGGCTACATCAAGATGAAAAAAAACATGGAGATAGAATCTGAAACTACTTTATTGTGTCAAGTTTCAAGAAGCTAGCACAAACCGTGTTGGATTTAGAGTTCCAAATACATCTATCAATATAGGAGAAAACAGAGTGAAACCTAAAAATTCAAACTGTTACTGGAAATGAACGCTTTAACATAGAAGAACGAAATTTGGGGAACCAAGTCGGCTTAGTGTTCTGATCATTTCCTGAAAGTATCATCAAGTTTGGGTGAAAAAATATTTGCTGAGATTTCTGGTGATTCCTAATTTTTGGAGCTTGGCAACCCCTTTCCATGAAAGTGTTTCTCGCCAGTCACTGCTTAGGGCTACATCAAGAGGAAAAAAAACATAGAGAAAGAACGTGAAACTGCTTTATTTTGTCAAGTTTCAAGAAGCTAGCACAAACCGTGTTGGATTTAGAGTTCCAAATACATCTATCAATATAGGAGAAAACAGAGTGAAACCTAAAAATTCAAACTGTTAGTAGAAACGAACGCTTCAACATAGAAGAATGAAATTTGGAGAACCAAGTCGGCTTAGTGTACTGACCATTACCTGAAAGTATCATCCAGTTTGGGTGAAAAAATATTTGCTGAGATTTCTGGAGATTCGTAATTTTTGGAAGCTTGGCAACCCCTTTCCATGAAAGTGTTTCTCGCCAGTCACTTCTTAGGGCTACATCAAGATGAAAAAAAACATGGAGATAGAATCTGAAACTACTTTATTGTGTCAAGTTTCAAGAAGCTAGCACAAACCGTGTTGGATTTAGAGTTCCAAATACATCTATCAATATAGGAGAAAACAGAGTGAAACCTAAAAATTCAAACTGTTACTGGAAATGAACGCTTCACCATTGAGGAACGAAATTTGGGGAACCAAGTTGGATTAGTGTACTGATCATTACCTGAAAGTATCATCCAGTTTGAGTGAAAAAATATTTGCTGAGATTTCTGGAGATTCGTAATTTTTGGAAGCTTGGCAACCCCTTTCCATGAAAGTGTTTCTCGCCAGTCACTGCTTAGGGCTACATCAAGAGGAAAAAAAAACATAGAGAAAGAACGTGAAACTGCTTTATTTTGTCAAGTTTCAAGAAGCTAGCACAAACCGTGTTGGATTTAGAGTTCCAAATACATTTATCAATATAGGAGAAAACAGAGTGAAACCTAAAACTTTAAACTGTTACTGGAAATGAACGCTTCACCATAGAAGAACGAAATTTGGGGAACCAAGTCGGCTTAGTGTACTGACCATTACCTGAAAGTATCATCCAGTTTGGGTGAAAAAATATTTGCTGAGATTTCTGGAGATTCGTAATTTTTGGAAGCTTGGGAACCCCTTTGCATGAAAGTGTTTCTCGCCAGTCACTGCTTAGGGCTACATCAAGAGGAAACAAAACATAGAGATAGAACGTGAAACTGCTTTATTTTGTCAAGTTTCAAGAAGCTAGCACAAACCGTGTTGGATTTAGAGTTCCAAATACATCTATCAAAGTTGGAGAAAACAGAGTGAAACCTAAAAATTGAAACTGTTAGTAGAAACGAACGCTTCAACATAGAAGAATGAAATTTGGAGAACCAAGTTGGCTTAGTGTACTGATCATTACCTGTAAGTATCATCCAGTTTTGGTGAAAAAATACTTGCTGAGATTTCTGGAGATTCGTAATTTTAGGAAGCTTGGCAACCCCTTTCCATGAAAGTGTTTCTCGCCAGTCACTTCTTAGGGCTACATCAAGATGAAAAAAAACATGGAGATAGAATCTGAAACTACTTTATTGTGTCAAGTTTCAAGAAGCTAGCACAAACCGTGTTGGATTTAGAGTTCCAAATACATCTATCTATATAGGAGAAAACAGAGTGAAACCTAAAATTTCAATCTGTTACTGGAAATGAACGCTTCAACATAGAAGAACGAAATTTGGGGAACCAAGTCGGCTTAGTGTACTGATCATTACCTGAAAGTATCATCCAGTTTGGGTGCAGAAATATTTGCTGTGATTTCTGGAGATTCGTAGTTTTTGGAAGCTTGGCAACCCCTTTCCATGAAAGTGTTTCTCGCCAGTCACTGCTTAGGGCTACATCAAGAGGAAACAAAACATAGAGATAGAACGTGAAACTGCTTTATTTTGTCAAGTTTCAAGAAGCTAGCACAAACCGTGTTGGATTTAGAGTTCCAAATACATCTATCAATATAGGAGAAAACAGAGTGAAACCTAAAAATTCAAACTGTTACTGGAAATGAACGCTTCACCATTGAGGAACGAAATTTGGGGAACCAAGTTGGATTAGTGTACTGATCATTACCTGAAAGTATCATCCAGTTTGGGTGAAAAAATATTTGCTGAGATTTCTGGATATTCGTAATTTTTGGAAGCTTGGCAACCCCTTTCCATGAAAGTGTTTCTCGACAGTCACTGCTTAGGGCTACATCAAGAGGAAAGAAAACATAGAGATAGAACGTGAAACTGCTTTATTTTGTCAAGTTTCAAGAAGCTAGCACAAACCGTGTTGGATTTAGAGTTCCAAATACATCTATCAATATAGGAGAAAACAGAGTGAAACCTAAAAATTCAAACTGTTAGTAGAAACGAACGCTTCAACATAGAAGAACGAAATTTGGAGAACCAAGTTGGCTTAGTGTACTGATCATTACCTGTAAGTATCATCCAGTTTTGGTGAAAAAATACTTGCTGAGATTTCTGGAGATTCGTAATTTTAGGAAGCTTGGCAACCCCTTTCCATGAAAGTGTTTCTCGCCAGTCACTGCATAGGGCTACTTCAAGAGGAAAGAACACATAGAGATAGAACGTGAAACTACTTTATTTTGTCAAGTTTCAAGAAGCTAGCACAAACCGTGTTGGATTTAGAGTTCCAAATGCATCTATCTATATAGGAGAAAACAGAGTGAAACCTAAAAATTCAAACTGTTACTGGAAATGAACGCTTCAACATAGAAGAACGAAATTTGGGGAACCAACTCAGCTTAGTGTACTGATCATTAACTGAAAGTATCATCCAGTTTGGGTGAAAAAATATTTGCTGTGATTTCTGGAGATTCGTAGTTTTTGGAAGCTTGACAACCCCTTTCTATGAAAGTGTTTCTCGCCAGTCACTGCTTAGGGCTACATCAAGAGGAAACAACACATAGATATAGAACGTGAAACTGCTTTATTTTGTCAAGTTTCAAAAAGCTAGCACAAACCGTGTTGGATTTACAGTTCCAAATCCATCTATCAATATAGGAGAAAACAGAGTGAAACCTCAAAATTCAAACTGTTACTGGAAATGAACGCTTCAATATAGAAGAACGAAATTTGGGGAACCAAGTCGGCTTAGTGTACTGATCATTACCTGAAAGTATCATCCAGTTTGGGTGCAGAAATATTTGCTGTGATTTCTGGAGATGCGTAGTTTTTGGAAGCTTGGCAACCCCTTTCTATGAAAGTGTTTCTCGCCAGTCACTGCTTAGGGCTACTTCAAGAGGAAACAAAACATAGAGATAGAACGTGAAACTGCTTTATTTTGTCAAGTTTCAAGAATCTAGCACAAACCTTGCTGGATTTAGAGTTCCAAATACATCTATCAATATAGGAGAAAACAGAGTGAAACCTAAAAATTCAAACTGTTACTGGAAATGTATGCTTCAACATAGAAGAACGAAATTTGGGGAACCAAGTCGGCTTATTGTACTGATCATTACCTGAAAGTATCATCCAGTTTGGGTGAAAAAATACTTGCTGAGATTTCTGGAGATTCGTAATTTTAGGAAGCTTGGCAACCCCTTTCCATGAAAGTGTTTCTCGCCAGTCACTGCTTAGGGCTACTTCAAGAGGAAACAACACATAGAGATAGAACGTGAAACTGCTTTATTTTGTCAAGTTTCAAGAAGCTAGCACAAACCGTGTTGGATTTAGAGTTCCAAATACATCTATCAATATAGGAGAAAACAGAGTGAAACCTAAAAATTCAAACTGTTACTGGAAATGAACGCTTTAACATAGAAGAACGAAATTTGGGGAACCAAGTTGGATTAGTGTACTGATCATTACCTGAAAGTATCATCCAGTTTGGGTGAAAAAATATTTGCTGAGATTTCTGGAGATTCGTAATTTTTGGAAGCTTGGCAACCCCTTTCCATGAAAGTGTTTCTCGACAGTCACTGCTTAGGGCTACATGAAGAGGAAACAAAACATAGAGATAGAAAGTGAAACTGCTTTATTTTGTCAAGTTTCAATAAGCTAGCACAAACCGTGTTGGATTTAGAGTTCCAAATACATCTATCAATATAGGAGAAAACAGAGTGAAACCTAAAAATTCAAACTGTTAGTAGAAACGAACGCTTCAACATAGAAGAATGAAATTTGGAGAACCAAGTTGGCTTAGTGTACTGATCATTACCTGTAAGTATCATCCAGTTTTGGTGAAAAAATATTTGCTGAGATTTCTGGAGATTCGTAATTTTTGGAAGCTTGGCAACCCCTTTCCATGAAAGTGTTTCTCGCCAGTCACTGCTTAGGGCTACATCAAGAGGAAAAAAAATATAGAGAAAGAACGTGAAACTGCTTTATTTTGTCAAGTTTCAAGAAGCTAGCACAAACCGTGTTGGATTTAGAGTTCCAAATACATTTATCAATATAGGAGAAAACAGAGTGAAACCTAAAAATTCAAACTGTTAGTAGAAACGAACGCTTCAACATAGAAGAATGAAATTTGGAGAACCAAGTCGGCTTAGTGTACTGACCATTACCTGAAAGTATCATCCAGTTTGGGTGAAAAAATATTTGCTGAGATTTCTGGAGATTCGTAATTTTTGGAAGCTTGGCAACCCCTTTCCATGAAAGTGTTTCTCGCCAGTCACTGCTTAGGGCTACATCAAGAGGAAACAAAACATAGAGATAGAACGTGAAACTGCTTTATTTTGTCAAGTTTCAAGAAGCTAGCACAAACCGTGTTGGATTTAGAGTTCCAAATACATCTATCAATATAGGAGAAAACAGAGTGAAACCTAAAAATTGAAACTGTTAGTAGAAACGAACGCTTCAACATAGAAGAATGAAATTTGGAGAACCAAGTTGGCTTAGTGTACTGATCATTACCTGTAAGTATCATCCAGTTTTGGTGAAAAAATACTTGCTGAGATTTCTGGAGATTCGTAATTTTAGGAAGCTTGGCAACCCCTTTCCATGAAAGTGTTTCTCGCCAGTCACTTCTTAGGGCTACATCAAGATGAAAAAAAACATGGAGATAGAATCTGAAACTAATTTATTGTGTCAAGTTTCAAGAAGCTAGCACAAACCGTGTTGGATTTAGAGTTCCAAATACATCTATCTATATAGGAGAAAACAGAGTGAAACCTAAAATTTCAATCTGTTACTGGAAATGAACGCTTCAACATAGAAGAACGAAATTTGGGGAACCAAGTCGGCTTAGTGTACTGATCATTACCTGAAAGTATCATCCAGTTTGGGTGCAGAAATATTTGCTGTGATTTCTGGAGATTCGTAGTTTTTGGAAGCTTGGCAACCCCTTTCCATGAAAGTGTTTCTCGCCAGTCACTGCTTAGGGCTACATCAAGAGGAAACAAAACATAGAGATAGAACGTGAAACTGCTTTATTTTGTCAAGTTTCAAGAAGCTAGCACAAACCGTGTTGGATTTAGAGTTCCAAATACATCTATCAATATAGGAGAAAACAGAGTGAAACCTAAAAATTGAAACTGTTAGTAGAAACGAACGCTTCAACATAGAAGAATGAAATTTGGGGAACCAAGTTGGCTTATTGTACTGATCATTACTTGAAAGTATCATCCAGTTTGGGTGAAAAAATACTTGCTGAGATTTCTGGAGATTCGTAATTTTTGGAAGATTGGCAACCCCTTTCCATGAAAGTGTTTCTCGCCAGTCACTGCTTAGGGCTACATCAAGAGGAAAAAAAACATAGAGAAAGAACGTGAAACTGCTTTATTTTGTCAAGTTTCAAGAAGCTAGCACAAACCGTGTTGGATTTAGAGTTCCAAATACATCTATCAATATAGGAGAAAACAGAGTGAAACCTAAAAATTCAAACTGTTAGTAGAAACGAACGCTTCAACATAGAAGAATGAAATTTGGAGAACCAAGTCGGCTTAGTGTACTGACCATTACCTGAAAGTATCATCCAGTTTGGGTGAAAAAATATTTGCTGAGATTTCTGGAGATTCGTAATTTTTGGAAGCTTGGCAACCCCTTTCCATGAAAGTGTTTCTCGCCAGTCACTTCTTAGGGCTACATCAAGATGAAAAAAAACATGGAGATAGAATCTGAAACTACTTTATTGTGTCAAGTTTCAAGAAGCTAGCACAAACCGTGTTGGATTTAGAGTTCCAAATACATCTATCAATATAGGAGAAAACAGAGTGAAACCTAAAAATTGAAACTGTTAGTAGAAACGAACGCTTCAACATAGAAGAATGAAATTTGGAGAACCAAGTTGGCTTAGTGTACTGATCATTACCTGTAAGTATCATCCAGTTTTGGTGAAAAAATATTTGCTGAGATTTCTGGAGATTCGTAATTTTAGGAAGCTTGGCAACCCCTTTCCATGAAAGTGTTTCTCGCCAGTCACTGCATAGGGCTACTTCAAGAGGAAAGAACACATAGAGATAGAACGTGAAACTACTTTATTTTGTCAAGTTTCAAGAAGCTACCACAAACCGTGTTGGATTTAGAGTTCCAAATACATCTATCTATATAGGAGAAAACAGAGTGAAACCTAAAATTTCAATCTGTTACTGGAAATGAACGCTTCAACATAGAAGAACGAAATTTGGGGAACCAAGTCGGCTTAGTGTACTGATCATTACCTGAAAGTATCATCCAGTTTGGGTGCAGAAATATTTGCTGTGATTTCTGGAGATTCGTAGTTTTTGGAAGCATGGCAACCCCTTTCCATGAAAGTGTTTCTCGCCAGTCACTGCTTAGGGCTACATCAAGAGGAAACAACACATAGATATAGAACGTGAAACTGCTTTATTTTGTCAAGTTTCAAGAAGCTAGCACAAACCGTGTTGGATTTACAGTTCCAAATCCATCTATCAATATAGGAGAAAACAGAGTGAAACCTAAAAATTCAAACTGTTACTGGAAATGAACGCTTCAACATAGAAGAACGAAATTTGGGGAACCAATTCGGCTTAGTGTACTGATCATTACCTGAAAGTATCATCCAGTTTGGGTGCAGAAATATTTGCTGTGATTTCTGGAGATTCGTAGTTTTTGGAAGCTTGGCATCCCCTTTCTATGAAAGTGTTTCTCGCCAGTCACTGCTTAGGGTACTTCAAGAGGAAACAAAACATAGAGATAGAACGTGAAACTGCTTTATTTTGTCAAGTTTCAAGAAGCTAGCACAAACCGTGTTGGATTTAGAGTTCCAAATACATCTATCAATATAGGAGAAAACAGAGTGAAACCTAAAAATTGAAACTGTTAGTAGAAACGAACGCTTCAACATAGAAGAATGAAATTTGGGGAACCAAGTTGGCTTATTGTACTGATCATTACTTGAAAGTATCATCCAGTTTGGGTGATAAAATACTTGCTGAGATTTCTGGAGATTCGTAATTTTTGGAAGCTTGGCAACCCCTTTCCATGAAAGTGTTTCTCGCCAGTCACTTCTTAGGGCTACATCAAGATGAAAAAAAACATGGAGATAGAATCTGAAACTACTTTATTGTGTCAAGTTTCAAGAAGCTAGCACAAACCGTGTTGGATTTAGAGTTCCAAATACATCTATCAATATAGGAGAAAACAGAGTGAAACCTAAAAATTCAAACTGTTACTGGAAATGAACGCTTCACCATTGAGGAACGAAATTTGGGGAACCAAGTTGGATTAGTGTACTGATCATTACCTGAAAGTATCATCCAGTTTGGGTGAAAAAATATTTGCTGAGATTTCTGGAGATTCGTAATTTTTGGAAGCTTGGCAACCCCTTTCCATGAAAGTGTTTCTCGCCAGTCACTGCTTAGGGCTACATCAAGAGGAAAAAAAACATAGAGAAAGAACGTGAAACTGCTTTATTTTGTCAAGTTTCAAGAAGCTAGCACAAACCGTGTTGGATTTAGAGTTCCAAATACATTTATCAATATAGGAGAAAACAGAGTGAAACCTAAAAATTTAAACTGTTACTGGAAATGAACGCTTCACCATAGAAGAACGAAATTTGGGGAACCAAGTCGGCTTAGTGTACTGACCATTACCTGAAAGTATCATCCAGTTTGGGTGAAAAAATATTTGCTGAGATTTCTGGAGATTCGTAATTTTTGGAAGCTTGGGAACCCCTTTCCATGAAAGTGTTTCTCGCCAGTCACTGCTTAGGGCTACATCAAGAGGAAACAAAACATAGAGATAGAACGTGAAACTGCTTTATTTTGTCAAGTTTCAAGAAGCTAGCACAAACCGTGTTGGATTTAGAGTTCCAAATACATCTATCAAAGTTGGAGAAAACAGAGTGAAACCTAAAAATTGAAACTGTTAGTAGAAACGAACGCTTCAACATAGAAGAATGAAATTTGGAGAACCAAGTTGGCTTAGTGTACTGATCATTACCTGTAAGTATCATCCAGTTTTGGTGAAAAAATACTTGCTGAGATTTCTGGAGATTCGTAATTTTAGGAAGCTTGGCAACCCCTTTCCATGAAAGTGTTTCTCGCCAGTCACTTCTTAGGGCTACATCAAGATGAAAAAAAACATGGAGATAGAATCTGAAACTACTTTATTGTGTCAAGTTTCAAGAAGCTAGCACAAACCGTGTTGGATTTAGAGTTCCAAATACATCTATCTATATAGGAGAAAACAGAGTGAAACCTAAAATTTCAATCTGTTACTGGAAATGAACGCTTCAACATAGAAGAACGAAATTTGGGGAACCAAGTCGGCTTAGTGTACTGATCATTACCTGAAAGTATCATCCAGTTTGGGTGCAGAAATATTTGCTGTGATTTCTGGAGATTCGTAGTTTTTGGAAGCTTGGCAACCCCTTTCCATGAAAGTGTTTCTCGCCAGTCACTGCTTAGGGCTACATCAAGAGGAAACAAAACATAGAGATAGAACGTGAAACTGCTTTATTTTGTCAAGTTTCAAGAAGCTAGCACAAACCGTGTTGGATTTAGAGTTCCAAATACATCTATCATTATAGGAGAAAACAGAGTGAAACCTAAAAATTCAAACTGTTACTGGAAATGAACGCTTCAACATAGAAGAACGAAATTTGGGGAACCAAGTCGGCTTAGTGTACTGATCATTACCTGAAAGTATCATCCAGTTTGGGTGAAAAAATATTTGCTGAGATTTCTGGAGATTCGTAATTTTTGGAAGCTTGGCAACCCCTTTCCATGAAAGTGTTTCTCGCCAGTCACTTCTTAGGGCTACATCAAGATGAAAAAAAAACATGGAGATAGAATCTGAAACTACTTTATTGTGTCAAGTTTCAAGAAGCTAGCACAAACCGTGTTGGATTTAGAGTTCCAAATACATCTATCAATATAGGAGAAAACAGAGTGAAACCTAAAAATTCAAACTGTTACTGGAAATGAACGCTTTAACATAGAAGAACGAAATTTGGGGAACCAAGTCGGCTTAGTGTTCTGATCATTTCCTGAAAGTATCATCAAGTTTGGGTGAAAAAATATTTGCTGAGATTTCTGGTGATTCCTAATTTTTGGAAGCTTGGCAACCCCTTTCCATGAAAGTGTTTCTCGCCAGTCACTGCTTAGGGCTACATCAAGAGGAAACAAAACATAGAGATAGAACGTGAAACTGCTTTATTTTGTCAAGTTTCAAGAAGCTAGCACAAACCGTGTTGGATTTAGAGTTCCAAATACATCTATCAATATAGGAGAAAACAGAGTGAAACCTAAAAATTGAAACTGTTAGTAGAAACGAACGCTTCAACATAGAAGAATGAAATTTGGGGAACCAAGTTGGCTTATTGTACTGATCATTACTTGAAAGTATCATCCAGTTTGGGTGAAAAAATACTTGCTGAGATTTCTGGAGATTCGTAATTTTTGGAAGCTTGGCAACCCCTTTCCATGAAAGTGTTTCTCGCCAGTCACTGCTTAGGGCTACATCAAGAGGAAAAAAAACATAGAGAAAGAACGTGAAACTGCTTTATTTTGTCAAGTTTCAAGAAGCTAGCACAAACCGTGTTGGATTTAGAGTTCCAAATACATCTATCAATATAGGAGAAAACAGAGTGAAACCTAAAAATTCAAACTGTTAGTAGAAACGAACGCTTCAACATAGAAGAATGAAATTTGGAGAACCAAGTCGGCTTAGTGTACTGACCATTACCTGAAAGTATCATCCAGTTTGGGTGAAAAAATATTTGCTGAGATTTCTGGAGATTCGTAATTTTTGGAAGCTTGGCAACCCCTTTCCATGAAAGTGTTTCTCGCCAGTCACTTCTTAGGGCTACATCAAGATGAAAAAAAACATGGAGATAAAATCTGAAACTACTTTATTGTGTCAAGTTTCAAGAAGCTAGGACAAACCGTGTTGGATTTAGAGTTCCAAATACATCTATCAATATAGGAGAAAACAGAGTGAAACCTAAAAATTCAAACTGTTACTGGAAATGAACGCTTCACCATTGAGGAACGAAATTTGGGGAACCAAGTTGGATTAGTGTACCGATCATTACCTGAAAGTATCATCCAGTTTGGGTGAAAAAATATTTGCTGAGATTTCTGGTGATTCCTAATTTTTGGAAGCTTGGCAAACCCTTTCCATGAAAGTGTTTCTCGCCAGTCACTGCTTAGGGCTACATCAAGAGGAAACAAAACATAGAGATAGAACGTGAAACTGCTTTATTTTGTCAAGTTTCAAGAAGCTAGCACAAACCGTGTTGGATTTAGAGTTCCAAATACATCTATCAATATAGGAGAAAACAGAGTGAAACCTAAAAATTGAAACTGTTAGTAGAAACGAACGCTTCAACATAGAAGAATGAAATTTGGGGAACCAAGTTGGCTTATTGTACTGATCATTACTTGAAAGTATCATCCAGTTTGGGTGAAAAAATACTTGCTGAGATTTCTGGAGATTCGTAATTTTTGGAAGCTTGGCAACCCCTTTCCATGAAAATGTTTCTCGCCAGTCACTGCTTAGGGCTACATCAAGAGGAAAAAAAACATAGAGAAAGAACGTGAAACTGCTTTATTTTGTCAAGTTTCAAGAAGCTAGCACAAACCGTGTTGGATTTAGAGTTCCAAATACATCTATCAATATAGGAGAAAACAGAGTGAAACCTAAAAATTCAAACTGTTAGTAGAAACGAACGCTTCAACATAGAAGAATGAAATTTGGAGAACCAAGTCGGCTTAGTGTACTGACCATTACCTGAAAGTATCATCCAGTTTGGGTGAAAAAATATTTGCTGAGATTTCTGGAGATTCGTAATTTTTGAAAGCTTGGCAACCCCTTTCCATGAAAGTGTTTCTCGCCAGTCACTTCTTAGGGCTACATCAAGATGAAAAAAAACATGGAGATAAAATCTGAAACTACTTTATTGTGTCAAGTTTCAAGAAGCTAGGACAAACCGTGTTGGATTTAGAGTTCCAAATACATCTATCAATATAGGAGAAAACAGAGTGAAACCTAAAAATTCAAACTGTTACTGGAAATGAACGCTTCACCATTGAGGAACGAAATTTGGGGAACCAAGTTGGATTAGTGTACCGATCATTACCTGAAAGTATCATCCAGTTTGGGTGAAAAAATATTTGCTGAGATTTCTGGAGATTCGTAATTTTTGGAAGCTTGGAAACCCCTTTCCATGAAAGTGTTTCTCGCCAGTCACTGCTTAGGGCTACATCAAGAGGAAAAAAAACATAGAGAAAGAACGTGAAACTGCTTTATTTTGTCAAGTTTCAAGAAGCTAGCACAAACCGTGTTGGATTTAGAGTTCCAAATACATTTATCAATATAGGAGAAAACGGAGTGAAACCTAAAAATTTAAACTGTTACTGGAAATGAACGCTTCACCATAGAAGAACGAAATTTGGGGAACCAAGTCGGCTTAGTGTACTGACCATTACCTGAAAGTATCATCCAGTTTGGGTGAAAAAATATTTGCTGAGATTTCTGGAGATTCGTAATTTTTGGAAGCTTGGGAACCCCTTTCCATGAAAGTGTTTCTCGCCAGTCACTGCTTAGGGCTACATCAAGAGGAAACAAAACATAGAGATAGAACGTGAAACTGCTTTATTTTGTCAAGTTTCAAGAAGCTAGCACAAACCGTGTTGGATTTAGAGTTCCAAATACATCTATCAATATAGGAGAAAACAGAGTGAAACCTAAAAATTGAAACTGTTAGTAGAAACGAACGCTTCAACATAGAAGAATGAAATTTGGAGAACCAAGTTGGCTTAGTGTACTGATCATTACCTGTAAGTATCATCCAGTTTTGGTGAAAAAATACTTGCTGAGATTTCTGGAGATTCGTAATTTTAGGAAGCTTGGCAACCCCTTTCCATGAAAGTGTTTCTCGCCAGTCACTGCATAGGGCTACTTCAAGAGGAAAGAACACATAGAGATAGAACGTGAAACTACTTTATTTTGTCAAGTTTCAAGAAGCTAGCACAAACCGTGTTGGATTTAGAGTTCCAAATACATCTATCTATATAGGAGAAAACAGAGTGAAACCTAAAATTTCAATCTGTTACTGGAAATGAACGCTTCAACATAGAAGAACGAAATTTGGGGAACCAAGTCGGCTTAGTGTACTGATCATTACCTGAAAGTATCATCCAGTTTGGGTGCAGAAATATTTGCTGTGATTTCTGGAGATTCGTAGTTTTTGGAAGCTTGGCAACCCCTTTCCATGAAAGTGTTTCTCGCCAGTCACTGCTTAGGGCTACATCAAGAGGAAACAAAACATAGAGATAGAACGTGAAACTGCTTTATTTTGTCAAGTTTCAAGAAGCTAGCACAAACCGTGTTGGATTTAGAGTTCCAAATACATCTATCATTATAGGAGAAAACAGAGTGAAACCTAAAAATTCAAACTGTTACTGGAAATGAACGCTTCAACATAGAAGAACGAAATTTGGGGAACCAAGTCGGCTTAGTGTACTGATCATTACCTGAAAGTATCATCCAGTTTGGGTGAAAAAATATTTGCTGAGATTTCTGGAGATTCGTAATTTTTGGAAGCTTGGCAACCCCTTTCCATGAAAGTGTTTCTCGCCAGTCACTTCTTAGGGCTACATCAAGATGAAAAAAAAACATGGAGATAGAATCTGAAACTACTTTATTGTGTCAAGTTTCAAGAAGCTAGCACAAACCGTGTTGGATTTAGAGTTCCAAATACATCTATCAATATAGGAGAAAACAGAGTGAAACCTAAAAATTCAAACTGTTACTGGAAATGAACGCTTTAACATAGAAGAACGAAATTTGGGGAACCAAGTCGGCTTAGTGTTCTGATCATTTCCTGAAAGTATCATCAAGTTTGGGTGAAAAAATATTTGCTGAGATTTCTGGTGATTCCTAATTTTTGGAAGCTTGGCAACCTCTTTCCATGAAAGTGTTTCTCGCCAGTCACTGCTTAGGGCTACATCAAGAGGAAACAAAACATAGAGATAGAACGTGAAACTGCTTTATTTTGTCAAGTTTCAAGAAGCTAGCACAAACCGTGTTGGATTTAGAGTTCCAAATACATCTATCAATATAGGAGAAAACAGAGTGAAACCTAAAAATTGAAACTGTTAGTAGAAACGAACGCTTCAACATAGAAGAATGAAATTTGGGGAACCAAGTTGGCTTATTGTACTGATCATTACTTGAAAGTATCATCCAGTTTGGGTGAAAAAATACTTGCTGAGATTTCTGGAGATTCGTAATTTTTGGAAGCTTGGCAACCCCTTTCCATGAAAGTGTTTCTCGCCAGTCACTGCTTAGGGCTACATCAAGAGGAAAAAAAACATAGAGAAAGAACGTGAAACTGCTTTATTTTGTCAAGTTTCAAGAAGCTAGCACAAACCGTGTTGGATTTAGAGTTCCAAATACATCTATCAATATAGGAGAAAACAGAGTGAAACCTAAAAATTCAAACTGTTAGTAGAAACGAACGCTTCAACATAGAAGAATGAAATTTGGAGAACCAAGTCGGCTTAGTGTACTGACCATTACCTGAAAGTATCATCCAGTTTGGGTGAAAAAATATTTGCTGAGATTTCTGGAGATTCGTAATTTTTGGAAGCTTGGCAACCCCTTTCCATGAAAGTGTTTCTCGCCAGTCACTTCTTAGGGCTACATCAAGATGAAAAAAAACATGGAGATAAAATCTGAAACTACTTTATTGTGTCAAGTTTCAAGAAGCTAGGACAAACCGTGTTGGATTTAGAGTTCCAAATACATCTATCAATATAGGAGAAAACAGAGTGAAACCTAAAAATTCAAACTGTTACTGGAAATGAACGCTTCACCATTGAGGAACGAAATTTGGGGAACCAAGTTGGATTAGTGTACCGATCATTACCTGAAAGTATCATCCAGTTTGGGTGAAAAAATATTTGCTGAGATTTCTGGTGATTCCTAATTTTTGGAAGCTTGGCAACCCCTTTCCATGAAAGTGTTTCTCGCCAGTCACTGCTTAGGGCTACATCAAGAGGAAACAAAACATAGAGATAGAACGTGAAACTGCTTTATTTTGTCAAGTTTCAAGAAGCTAGCACAAACCGTGTTGGATTTAGAGTTCCAAATACATCTATCAATATAGGAGAAAACAGAGTGAAACCTAAAAATTGAAACTGTTAGTAGAAACGAACGCTTCAACATAGAAGAATGAAATTTGGGGAACCAAGTTGGCTTATTGTACTGATCATTACTTGAAAGTATCATCCAGTTTGGGTGAAAAAATACTTGCTGAGATTTCTGGAGATTCGTAATTTTTGGAAGCTTGGCAACCCCTTTCCATGAAAATGTTTCTCGCCAGTCACTGCTTAGGGCTACATCAAGAGGAAAAAAAACATAGAGAAAGAACGTGAAACTGCTTTATTTTGTCAAGTTTCAAGAAGCTAGCACAAACCGTGTTGGATTTAGAGTTCCAAATACATCTATCAATATAGGAGAAAACAGAGTGAAACCTAAAAATTCAAACTGTTAGTAGAAACGAACGCTTCAACATAGAAGAATGAAATTTGGAGAACCAAGTCGGCTTAGTGTACTGACCATTACCTGAAAGTATCATCCAGTTTGGGTGAAAAAATATTTGCTGAGATTTCTGGAGATTCGTAATTTTTGAAAGCTTGGCAACCCCTTTCCATGAAAGTGTTTCTCGCCAGTCACTTCTTAGGGCTACATCAAGATGAAAAAAAACATGGAGATAAAATCTGAAACTACTTTATTGTGTCAAGTTTCAAGAAGCTAGGACAAACCGTGTTGGATTTAGAGTTCCAAATACATCTATCAATATAGGAGAAAACAGAGTGAAACCTAAAAATTCAAACTGTTACTGGAAATGAACGCTTCACCATTGAGGAACGAAATTTGGGGAACCAAGTTGGATTAGTGTACCGATCATTACCTGAAAGTATCATCCAGTTTGGGTGAAAAAATATTTGCTGAGATTTCTGGAGATTCGTAATTTTTGGAAGCTTGGAAACCCCTTTCCATGAAAGTGTTTCTCGCCAGTCACTGCTTAGGGCTACATCAAGAGGAAAAAAAACATAGAGAAAGAACGTGAAACTGCTTTATTTTGTCAAGTTTCAAGAAGCTAGCACAAACCGTGTTGGATTTAGAGTTCCAAATACATTTATCAATATAGGAGAAAACGGAGTGAAACCTAAAAATTTAAACTGTTACTGGAAATGAACGCTTCACCATAGAAGAACGAAATTTGGGGAACCAAGTCGGCTTAGTGTACTGACCATTACCTGAAAGTATCATCCAGTTTGGGTGAAAAAATATTTGCTGAGATTTCTGGAGATTCGTAATTTTTGGAAGCTTGGGAACCCCTTTCCATGAAAGTGTTTCTCGCCAGTCACTGCTTAGGGCTACATCAAGAGGAAACAAAACATAGAGATAGAACGTGAAACTGCTTTATTTTGTCAAGTTTCAAGAAGCTAGCACAAACCGTGTTGGATTTAGAGTTCCAAATACATCTATCAATATAGGAGAAAACAGAGTGAAACCTAAAAATTGAAACTGTTAGTAGAAACGAACGCTTCAACATAGAAGAATGAAATTTGGAGAACCAAGTTGGCTTAGTGTACTGATCATTACCTGTAAGTATCATCCAGTTTTGGTGAAAAAATACTTGCTGAGATTTCTGGAGATTCGTAATTTTAGGAAGCTTGGCAACCCCTTTCCATGAAAGTGTTTCTCGCCAGTCACTGCATAGGGCTACTTCAAGAGGAAAGAACACATAGAGATAGAACGTGAAACTACTTTATTTTGTCAAGTTTCAAGAAGCTAGCACAAACCGTGTTGGATTTAGAGTTCCAAATACATCTATCTATATAGGAGAAAACAGAGTGAAACCTAAAATTTCAATCTGTTACTG
Organism: Spermophilus citellus; assembly: GCF_964194105.1. Lineage (NCBI taxonomy): Eukaryota > Metazoa > Chordata > Mammalia > Rodentia > Sciuridae > Spermophilus > Spermophilus citellus. Next base: position 33,159,015 of record NC_138191.1, on the reverse strand, counting down.
GAAATGAACGCTTCAACATAGAAGAACGAAATTTGGGGAACCAAGTCGGCTTAGTGTACTGATCATTACCTGAAAGTATCATCCAGTTTGGGTGCAGAAATATTTGCTGTGATTTCTGGAGATTCGTAGTTTTTGGAAGCTTGGCAACCCCTTTCCATGAAAGTGTTTCTCGCCAGTCACTGCTTAGGGCTACATCAAGAGGAAACAACACATAGATATAGAACGTGAAACTGCTTTATTTTGTCAAGTTTCAAGAAGCTAGCACAAACCGTGTTGGATTTACAGTTCCAAATCCATCTATCAATATAGGAGAAAACAGAGTGAAACCTAAAAATTCAAACTGTTACTGGAAATGAACGCTTCAACATAGAAGAACGAAATTTGGGGAACCAATTCGGCTTAGTGTACTGATCATTACCTGAAAGTATCATCCAGTTTGGGTGAAAAAATATTTGCTGAGATTTCTGGAGATTCGTAATTTTTGGAAGCTTGGGAACCCCTTTCCATGAAAGTGTTTCTCGCCAGTCACTGCTTAGGGCTACATCAAGAGGAAACAAAACATAGAGATAGAACGTGAAACTGCTTTATTTTGTCAAGTTTCAAGAAGCTAGCACAAACCGTGTTGGATTTAGAGTTCCAAATACATCTATCAATATAGGAGAAAACAGAGTGAAACCTAAAAATTGAAACTGTTAGTAGAAACGAACGCTTCAACATAGAAGAATGAAATTTGGAGAACCAAGTTGGCTTAGTGTACTGATCATTACCTGTAAGTATCATCCAGTTTTGGTGAAAAAATACTTGCTGAGATTTCTGGAGATTCGTAATTTTAGGAAGCTTGGCAACCCCTTTCCATGAAAGTGTTTCTCGCCAGTCACTGCATAGGGCTACTTCAAGAGGAAAGAACACATAGAGATAGAACGTGAAACTACTTTATTTTGTCAAGTTTCAAGAAGCTAGCACAAACCGTGTTGGATTTAGAGTTCCAAATACATCTATCTATATAGGAGAAAACAGAGTGAAACCTAAAATTTCAATCTGTTACTGGAAATGAACGCTTCAACATAGAAGAACGAAATTTGGGGAACCAAGTCGGCTTAGTGTACTGATCATTACCTGAAAGTATCATCCAGTTTGGGTGCAGAAATATTTGCTGTGATTTCTGGAGATTCGTAGTTTTTGGAAGCTTGGCAACCCCTTTCCATGAAAGTGTTTCTCGCCAGTCACTGCTTAGGGCTACATCAAGAGGAAACAACACATAGATATAGAACGTGAAACTGCTTTATTTTGTCAAGTTTCAAGAAGCTAGCACAAACCGTGTTGGATTTACAGTTCCAAATCCATCTATCAATATAGGAGAAAACAGAGTGAAACCTAAAAATTCAAACTGTTACTGGAAATGAACGCTTCACCATTGAGGAACGAAATTTGGGGAACCAAGTTGGATTAGTGTACTGATCATTACCTGAAAGTATCATCCAGTTTGGGTGAAAAAATATTTGCTGAGACTTCTGGAGATTCGTAATTTTTGGAAGCTTGGCAACCCCTTTCCATGAAAGTGTTTCTCGCCAGTCACTTCTTAGGGCTACATCAAGATGAAAAAAAAACATGGAGATAGAATCTGAAACTACTTTATTGTGTCAAGTTTCAAGAAGCTAGCACAAACCGTGTTGGATTTAGAGTTCCAAATACATCTATCAATATAGGAGAAAACAGAGTGAAACCTAAAAATTCAAACTGTTACTGGAAATGAACGCTTTAACATAGAAGAACGAAATTTGGGGAACCAAGTCGGCTTAGTGTTCTGATCATTTCCTGAAAGTATCATCAAGTTTGGGTGAAAAAATATTTGCTGAGATTTCTGGTGATTCCTAATTTTTGGAAGCTTGGCAACCCCTTTCCATGAAAGTGTTTCTCGCCAGTCACTGCTTAGGGCTACATCAAGAGGAAACAAAACATAGAGATAGAACGTGAAACTGCTTTATTTTGTCAAGTTTCAAGAAGCTAGCACAAACCGTGTTGGATTTAGAGTTCCAAATACATCTATCAATATAGGAGAAAACAGAGTGAAACCTAAAAATTGAAACTGTTAGTAGAAACGAACGCTTCAACATAGAAGAATGAAATTTGGGGAACCAAGTTGGCTTATTGTACTGATCATTACTTGAAAGTATCATCCAGTTTGGGTGAAAAAATACTTGCTGAGATTTCTGGAGATTCGTAATTTTTGGAAGCTTGGCAACCCCTTTCCATGAAAGTGTTTCTCGCCAGTCACTGCTTAGGGCTACATCAAGAGGAAAAAAAACATAGAGAAAGAACCTGAAACTGCTTTATTTTGTCAAGTTTCAAGAAGCTAGCACAAACCGTGTTGGATTTAGAGTTCCAAATACATCTATCAATATAGGAGAAAACAGAGTGAAACCTAAAAATTCAAACTGTTAGTAGAAACGAACGCTTCAACATAGAAGAATGAAATTTGGAGAACCAAGTCGGCTTAGTGTACTGACCATTACCTGAAAGTATCATCCAGTTTGGGTGAAAAAATATTTGCTGAGATTTCTGGAGATTCGTAATTTTTGGAAGCTTGGCAACCCCTTTCCATGAAAGTGTTTCTCGCCAGTCACTTCTTAGGGCTACATCAAGATGAAAAAAAACATGGAGATAAAATCTGAAACTACTTTATTGTGTCAAGTTTCAAGAAGCTAGGACAAACCGTGTTGGATTTAGAGTTCCAAATACATCTATCAATATAGGAGAAAACAGAGTGAAACCTAAAAATTCAAACTGTTACTGGAAATGAACGCTTCACCATTGAGGAACGAAATTTGGGGAACCAAGTTGGATTAGTGTACCGATCATTACCTGAAAGTATCATCCAGTTTGGGTGAAAAAATATTTGCTGAGATTTCTGGTGATTCCTAATTTTTGGAAGCTTGGCAACCCCTTTCCATGAAAGTGTTTCTCGCCAGTCACTGCTTAGGGCTACATCAAGAGGAAACAAAACATAGAGATAGAACGTGAAACTGCTTTATTTTGTCAAGTTTCAAGAAGCTAGCACAAACCGTGTTGGATTTAGAGTTCCAAATACATCTATCAATATAGGAGAAAACAGAGTGAAACCTAAAAATTGAAACTGTTAGTAGAAACGAACGCTTCAACATAGAAGAATGAAATTTGGGGAACCAAGTTGGCTTATTGTACTGATCATTACTTGAAAGTATCATCCAGTTTGGGTGAAAAAATACTTGCTGAGATTTCTGGAGATTCGTAATTTTTGGAAGCTTGGCAACCCCTTTCCATGAAAGTGTTTCTCGCCAGTCACTGCTTAGGGCTACATCAAGAGGAAAAAAAACATAGAGAAAGAACGTGAAACTGCTTTATTTTGTCAAGTTTCAAGAAGCTAGCACAAACCGTGTTGGATTTAGAGTTCCAAATACATCTATCAATATAGGAGAAAACAGAGTGAAACCTAAAAATTCAAACTGTTAGTAGAAACGAACGCTTCAACATAGAAGAATGAAATTTGGAGAACCAAGTCGGCTTAGTGTACTGACCATTACCTGAAAGTATCATCCAGTTTGGGTGAAAAAATATTTGCTGAGATTTCTGGAGATTCGTAATTTTTGAAAGCTTGGCAACCCCTTTCCATGAAAGTGTTTCTCACCAGTCACTTCTTAGGGCTACATCAAGATGAAAAAAAACATGGAGATAAAATCTGAAACTACTTTATTGTGTCAAGTTTCAAGAAGCTAGGACAAACCGTGTTGGATTTAGAGTTCCAAATACATCTATCAATATAGGAGAAAACAGAGTGAAACCTAAAAATTCAAACTGTTACTGGAAATGAACGCTTCACCATTGAGGAACGAAATTTGGGGAACCAAGTTGGATTAGTGTACCGATCATTACCTGAAAGTATCATCCAGTTTGGGTGAAAAAATATTTGCTGAGATTTCTGGAGATTCGTAATTTTTGGAAGCTTGGCAACCCCTTTCCATGAAAGTGTTTCTCGCCAGTCACTGCTTAGGGCTACATCAAGAGGAAAAAAAACATAGAGAAAGAACGTGAAACTGCTTTATTTTGTCAAGTTTCAAGAAGCTAGCACAAACCGTGTTGGATTTAGAGTTCCAAATACATTTATCAATATAGGAGAAAACGGAGTGAAACCTAAAAATTTAAACTGTTACTGGAAATGAACGCTTCACCATAGAAGAACGAAATTTGGGGAACCAAGTCGGCTTAGTGTACTGACCATTACCTGAAAGTATCATCCAGTTTGGGTGAAAAAATATTTGCTGAGATTTCTGGAGATTCGTAATTTTTGGAAGCTTGGGAACCCCTTTCCATGAAAGTGTTTCTCGCCAGTCACTGCTTAGGGCTACATCAAGAGGAAACAAAACATAGAGATAGAACGTGAAACTGCTTTATTTTGTCAAGTTTCAAGAAGCTAGCACAAACCGTGTTGGATTTAGAGTTCCAAATACATCTATCAATATAGGAGAAAACAGAGTGAAACCTAAAAATTGAAACTGTTAGTAGAAACGAACGCTTCAACATAGAAGAATGAAATTTGGAGAACCAAGTTGGCTTAGTGTACTGATCATTACCTGTAAGTATCATCCAGTTTTGGTGAAAAAATACTTGCTGAGATTTCTGGAGATTCGTAATTTTAGGAAGCTTGGCAACCCCTTTCCATGAAAGTGTTTCTCGCCAGTCACTGCATAGGGCTACTTCAAGAGGAAAGAACACATAGAGATAGAACGTGAAACTACTTTATTTTGTCAAGTTTCAAGAAGCTAGCACAAACCGTGTTGGATTTAGAGTTCCAAATACATCTATCTATATAGGAGAAAACAGAGTGAAACCTAAAATTTCAATCTGTTACTGGAAATGAACGCTTCAACATAGAAGAACGAAATTTGGGGAACCAAGTCGGCTTAGTGTACTGATCATTACCTGAAAGTATCATCCAGTTTGGGTGCAGAAATATTTGCTGTGATTTCTGGAGATTCGTAGTTTTTGGAAGCTTGGCAACCCCTTTCCATGAAAGTGTTTCTCGCCAGTCACTGCTTAGGGCTACATCAAGAGGAAACAACACATAGATATAGAACGTGAAACTGCTTTATTTTGTCAAGTTTCAAGAAGCTAGCACAAACCGTGTTGGATTTACAGTTCCAAATCCATCTATCAATATAGGAGAAAACAGAGTGAAACCTAAAAATTCAAACTGTTACTGGAAATGAACGCTTCAACATAGAAGAACGAAATTTGGGGAACCAATTCGGCTTAGTGTACTGATCATTACCTGAAAGTATCATCCAGTTTGGGTGAAAAAATATTTGCTGAGATTTCTGGAGATTCGTAATTTTTGGAAGCTTGGGAACCCCTTTCCATGAAAGTGTTTCTCGCCAGTCACTGCTTAGGGCTACATCAAGAGGAAACAAAACATAGAGATAGAACGTGAAACTGCTTTATTTTGTCAAGTTTCAAGAAGCTAGCACAAACCGTGTTGGATTTAGAGTTCCAAATACATCTATCAATATAGGAGAAAACAGAGTGAAACCTAAAAATTGAAACTGTTAGTAGAAACGAACGCTTCAACATAGAAGAATGAAATTTGGAGAACCAAGTTGGCTTAGTGTACTGATCATTACCTGTAAGTATCATCCAGTTTTGGTGAAAAAATACTTGCTGAGATTTCTGGAGATTCGTAATTTTAGGAAGCTTGGCAACCCCTTTCCATGAAAGTGTTTCTCGCCAGTCACTGCATAGGGCTACTTCAAGAGGAAAGAACACATAGAGATAGAACGTGAAACTACTTTATTTTGTCAAGTTTCAAGAAGCTAGCACAAACCGTGTTGGATTTAGAGTTCCAAATACATCTATCTATATAGGAGAAAACAGAGTGAAACCTAAAATTTCAATCTGTTACTGGAAATGAACGCTTCAACATAGAAGAACGAAATTTGGGGAACCAAGTCGGCTTAGTGTACTGATCATTACCTCAAAGTATCATCCAGTTTGGGTGCAGAAATATTTGCTGTGATTTCTGGAGATTCGTAGTTTTTGGAAGCTTGGCAACCCCTTTCCATGAAAGTGTTTCTCGCCAGTCACTGCTTAGGGCTACATCAAGAGGAAACAACACATAGATATAGAACGTGAAACTGCTTTATTTTGTCAAGTTTCAAGAAGCTAGCACAAACCGTGTTGGATTTACAGTTCCAAATCCATCTATCAATATAGGAGAAAACAGAGTGAAACCTAAAAATTCAAACTGTTACTGGAAATGAACGCTTCACCATTGAGGAACGAAATTTGGGGAACCAAGTTGGATTAGTGTACTGATCATTACCTGAAAGTATCATCCAGTTTGGGTGAAAAAATATTTGCTGAGATTTCTGGAGATTCGTAATTTTTGGAAGCTTGGCAACCCCTTTCCATGAAAGTGTTTCTCGCCAGTCACTGCTTAGGGCTACATCAAGAGGAAAAAAAACATAGAGAAAGAACGTGAAACTGCTTTATTTTGTCAAGTTTCAAGAAGCTAGCACAAACCGTGTTGGATTTAGAGTTCCAAATACATTTATCAATATAGGAGAAAACAGAGTGAAACCTAAAAATTTAAACTGTTACTGGAAATGAACGCTTCACCATACAAGCACGAAATTTGGGGAACCAAGTCGGCTTAGTGTACTGACCATTACCTGAAAGTATCATCCAGTTTGGGTGAAAAAATATTTGCTGAGATTTCTGGAGATTCGTAATTTTTGGAAGCTTGGGAACCCCTTTGCATGAAAGTGTTTCTCGCCAGTCACTGCTTAGGGCTACATCAAGAGGAAACAAAACATAGAGATAGAACGTGAAACTGCTTTATTTTGTCAAGTTTCAAGAAGCTAGCACAAACCGTGTTGGATTTAGAGTTCCAAATACATCTATCAAAGTTGGAGAAAACAGAGTGAAACCTAAAAATTGAAACTGTTAGTAGAAACGAACGCTTCAACATAGAAGAATGAAATTTGGAGAACCAAGTTGGCTTAGTGTACTGATCATTACCTGTAAGTATCATCCAGTTTTGGTGAAAAAATACTTGCTGAGATTTCTGGAGATTCGTAATTTTAGGAAGCTTGGCAACCCCTTTCCATGAAAGTGTTTCTCGCCAGTCACTTCTTAGGGCTACATCAAGATGAAAAAAAACATGGAGATAGAATCTGAAACTACTTTATTGTGTCAAGTTTCAAGAAGCTAGCACAAACCGTGTTGGATTTAGAGTTCCAAATACATCTATCTATATAGGAGAAAACAGAGTGAAACCTAAAATTTCAATCTGTTACTGGAAATGAACGCTTCAACATAGAAGAACGAAATTTGGGGAACCAAGTCGGCTTAGTGTACTGATCATTACCTGAAAGTATCATCCAGTTTGGGTGCAGAAATATTCGCTGTGATTTCTGGAGATTCGTAGTTTTTGGAAGCTTGGCAACCCCTTTCCATGAAAGTGTTTCTCGCCAGTCACTGCTTAGGGCTACATCAAGAGGAAACAAAACATAGAGATAGAACGTGAAACTGCTTTATTTTGTCAAGTTTCAAGAAGCTAGCACAAACCGTGTTGGATTTAGAGTTCCAAATACATCTATCAATATAGGAGAAAACAGAGTGAAACCTAAAAATTCAAACTGTTACTGGAAATGAACGCTTCACCATTGAGGAACGAAATTTGGGGAACCAAGTTGGATTAGTGTACTGATCATTACCTGAAAGTATCATCCAGTTTGGGTGAAAAAATATTTGCTGAGATTTCTGGATATTCGTAATTTTTGGAAGCTTGGCAACCCCTTTCCATGAAAGTGTTTCTCGACAGTCACTGCTTACGGCTACTTCAAGAGGAAACAACACATAGAGATAGAACGTGAAACTGCTTTATTTTGTCAAGTTTCAAGAAGCTAGCACAAACCGTGTTGGATTTAGAGTTCCAAATACATCTATCAATATAGGAGAAAACAGAGTGAAACCTAAAAATTCAAACTGTTAGTAGAAACGAACGCTTCAACATAGAAGAACGAAATTTGGAGAACCAAGTTGGCTTAGTGTACTGATCATTACCTGTAAGTATCATCCAGTTTTGGTGAAAAAATACTTGCTGAGATTTCTGGAGATTCGTAATTTTAGGAAGCTTGGCCACCCCTTTCCATGAAAGTGTTTCTCGCCAGTCACTGCATAGGGCTACTTCAAGAGGAAAGAACACATAGAGATAGAACGTGAAACTACTTTATTTTGTCAAGTTTCAAGAAGCTAGCACAAACCGTGTTGGATTTAGAGTTCCAAATGCATCTATCTATATAGGAGAAAACAGAGTGAAACCTAAAAATTCAAACTGTTACTGGAAATGAACGCTTCAACATAGAAGAACGAAATTGGGGAACCAACTCAGCTTAGTGTACTGATCATTAACTGAAAGTATCATCCAGTTTGGGTGAAAAAATATTTGCTGTGATTTCTGGAGATTCGTAGTTTTTGGAAGCTTGACAACCCCTTTCTATGAAAGTGTTTCTCGCCAGTCACTGCTTAGGGCTACATCAAGAGGAAACAACACATAGATATAGAACGTGAAACTGCTTTATTTTGTCAAGTTTCAAGAAGCTAGCACAAACCGTGTTGGATTTACAGTTCCAAATCCATCTATCAATATAGGAGAAAACAGAGTGAAACCTCAAAATTCAAACTGTTACTGGAAATGAACGCTTCAACATAGAAGAACGAAATTTGGGGAACCAAGTCGGCTTAGTGTACTGATCATTACCTGAAAGTATCATCCAGTTTGGGTGCAGAAATATTTGCTGTGATTTCTGGAGATGCGTAGTTTTTGGAAGCTTGGCAACCCCTTTCTATGAAAGTGTTTCTCGCCAGTCACTGCTTAGGGCTACTTCAAGAGGAAACAAAACATAGAGATAGAACGTGAAACTGCTTTATTTTGTCAAGTTTCAAGAATCTAGCAAAAACCATGCTGGATTTAGAGTTCCAAATACATCTATCAATATAGGAGAAAACAGAGTGAAACCTAAAAATTCAAACTGTTACTGGAAATGTATGCTTCAACATAGAAGAACGAAATTTGGGGAACCAAGTCGGCTTATTGTACTGATCATTACCTGAAAGTATCATCCAGTTTGGGTGAAAAAATACTTGCTGAGATTTCTGGAGATTCGTAATTTTAGGAAGCTTGGCAACCCCTTTCCATGAAAGTGTTTCTCGCCAGTCACTGCTTACGGCTACTTCAAGAGGAAACAACACATAGAGATAGAACGTGAAACTGCTTTATTTTGTCAAGTTTCAAGAAGCTAGCACAAACCGTGTTGGATTTAGAGTTCCAAATACATCTATCAATATAGGAGAAAACAGAGTGAAACCTAAAAATTCAAACTGTTACTGGAAATGAACGCTTTAACATAGAAGAACGAAATTTGGGGAACCAAGTTGGATTAGTGTACTGATCATTACCTGAAAGTATCATCCAGTTTGGGTGAAAAAATATTTGCTGAGATTTCTGGAGATTCGTAATTTTTGGAAGCTTGGCAACCCCTTTCCATGAAAGTGTTTCTCGACAGTCACTGCTTAGGGCTACATGAAGAGGAAACAAAACATAGAGATAGAAAGTGAAACTGCTTTATTTTGTCAAGTTTCAATAAGCTAGCACAAACCGTGTTGGATTTAGAGTTCCAAATACATCTATCAATATAGGAGAAAACAGAGTGAAACCTAAAAATTCAAACTGTTAGTAGAAACGAACGCTTCAACATAGAAGAATGAAATTTGGAGAACCAAGTTGGCTTAGTGTACTGATCATTACCTGTAAGTATCATCCAGTTTTGGTGAAAAAATATTTGCTGAGATTTCTGGAGATTCGTAATTTTTGGAAGCTTGGCAACCCCTTTCCATGAAAGTGTTTCTCGCCAGTCACTGCTTAGGGCTACATCAAGAGGAAAAAAAATATAGAGAAAGAACGTGAAACTGCTTTATTTTGTCAAGTTTCAAGAAGCTAGCACAAACCGTGTTGGATTTAGAGTTCCAAATACATTTATCAATATAGGAGAAACAGAGTGAAACCTAAAAATTCAAACTGTTAGTAGAAACGAACGCTTCAACATAGAAGAATGAAATTTGGAGAACCAAGTCGGCTTAGTGTACTGACCATTACCTGAAAGTATCATCCAGTTTGGGTGAAAAAATATTTGCTGAGATTTCTGGAGATTCGTAATTTTTGGAAGCTTGGCAACCCCTTTCCATGAAAGTGTTTCTCGCCAGTCACTGCTTAGGGCTACATCAAGAGGAAACAAAACATAGAGATAGAACGTGAAACTGCTTTATTTTGTCAAGTTTCAAGAAGCTAGCACAAACCGTGTTGGATTTAGAGTTCCAAATACATCTATCAATATAGGAGAAAACAGAGTGAAACCTAAAAATTCAAACTGTTAGTAGAAACGAACGCTTCAACATAGAAGAATGAAATTTGGAGAACCAAGTTGGCTTAGTGTACTGATCATTACCTGTAAGTATCATCCAGTTTTGGTGAAAAAATATTTGCTGAGATTTCTGGAGATTCGTAATTTTAGGAAGCTTGGCAACCCCTTTCCATGAAAGTGTTTCTCGCCAGTCACTGCATAGGGCTACTTCAAGAGGAAAGAACACATAGAGATAGAACGTGAAACTACTTTATTTTGTCAAGTTTCAAGAAGCTACCACAAACCGTGTTGGATTTAGAGTTCCAAATACATCTATCTATATAGGAGAAAACAGAGTGAAACCTAAAATTTCAATCTGTTACTGGAAATGAACGCTTCAACATAGAAGAACGAAATTTGGGGAACCAAGTCAGCTTAGTGTACTGATCATTACCTGAAAGTATCATCCAGTTTGGGTGCAGAAATATTTGCTGTGATTTCTGGAGATTCGTAGTTTTTGGAAGCATGGCAACCCCTTTCCATGAAAGTGTTTCTCGCCAGTCACTGCTTAGGGCTACATCAAGAGGAAACAACACATAGATATAGAACGTGAAACTGCTTTATTTTGTCAAGTTTCAAGAAGCTAGCACAAACCGTGTTGGATTTACAGTTCCAAATCCATCTATCAATATAGGAGAAAACAGAGTGAAACCTAAAAATTCAAACTGTTACTGGAAATGAACGCTTCAACATAGAAGAACGAAATTTGGGGAACCAATTCGGCTTAGTGTACTGATCATTACCTGAAAGTATCATCCAGTTTGGGTGCAGAAATATTTGCTGTGATTTCTGGAGATTCGTAGTTTTTGGAAGCTTGGCATCCCCTTTCTATGAAAGTGTTTCTCGCCAGTCACTGCTTAGGGTACTTCAAGAGGAAACAAAACATAGAGATAGAACGTGAAACTGCTTTATTTTGTCAAGTTTCAAGAAGCTAGCACAAACCGTGTTGGATTTAGAGTTCCAAATACATCTATCAATATAGGAGAAAACAGAGTGAAACCTAAAAATTGAAACTGTTAGTAGAAACGAACGCTTCAACATAGAAGAATGAAATTTGGGGAACCAAGTTGGCTTATTGTACTGATCATTACTTGAAAGTATCATCCAGTTTGGGTGATAAAATACTTGCTGAGATTTCTGGAGATTCGTAATTTTTGGAAGCTTGGCAACCCCTTTCCATGAAAGTGTTTCTCGCCAGTCACTGCTTAGGGCTACATCAAGAGGAAAAAAAACATAGAGAAAGAACGTGAAACTGCTTTATTTTGTCAAGTTTCAAGAAGCTAGCACAAACCGTGTTGGATTTAGAGTTCCAAATACATCTATCAATATAGGAGAAAACAGAGTGAAACCTAAAAATTCAAACTGTTAGTAGAAACGAACGCTTCAACATAGAAGAATGAAATTTGGAGAACCAAGTCGGCTTAGTGTACTGACCATTACCTGAAAGTATCATCCAGTTTGGGTGAAAAAATATTTGCTGAGATTTCTGGAGATTCGTAATTTTTGGAAGCTTGGCAACCCCTTTCCATGAAAGTGTTTCTCGCCAGTCACTTCTTAGGGCTACATCAAGATGAAAAAAAACATGGAGATAGAATCTGAAACTACTTTATTGTGTCAAGTTTCAAGAAGCTAGCACAAACCGTGTTGGATTTAGAGTTCCAAATACATCTATCAATATAGGAGAAAACAGAGTGAAACCTAAAAATTCAAACTGTTACTGGAAATGAACGCTTCACCATTGAGGAACGAAATTTGGGGAACCAAGTTGGATTAGTGTACTGATCATTACCTGAAAGTATCATCCAGTTTGGGTGAAAAAATATTTGCTGAGATTTCTGGAGATTCGTAATTTTTGGAAGCTTGGCAACCCCTTTCCATGAAAGTGTTTCTCGCCAGTCACTGCTTAGGGCTACATCAAGAGGAAAAAAAACATAGAGAAAGAACGTGAAACTGCTTTATTTTGTCAAGTTTCAAGAAGCTAGCACAAACCGTGTTGGATTTAGAGTTCCAAATACATTTATCAATATAGGAGAAAACAGAGTGAAACCTAAAAATTTAAACTGTTACTGGAAATGAACGCTTCACCATAGAAGAACGAAATTTGGGGAACCAAGTCGGCTTAGTGTACTGACCATTACCTGAAAGTATCATCCAGTTTGGGTGAAAAAATATTTGCTGAGATTTCTGGAGATTCGTAATTTTTGGAAGCTTGGGAACCCCTTTCCATGAAAGTGTTTCTCGCCAGTCACTGCTTAGGGCTACATCAAGAGGAAACAAAACATAGAGATAGAACGTGAAACTGCTTTATTTTGTCAAGTTTCAAGAAGCTAGCACAAACCGTGTTGGATTTAGAGTTCCAAATACATCTATCAAAGTTGGAGAAAACAGAGTGAAACCTAAAAATTGAAACTGTTAGTAGAAACGAACGCTTCAACATAGAAGAATGAAATTTGGAGAACCAAGTTGGCTTAGTGTACTGATCATTACCTGTAAGTATCATCCAGTTTTGGTGAAAAAATACTTGCTGAGATTTCTGGAGATTCGTAATTTTAGGAAGCTTGGCAACCCCTTTCCATGAAAGTGTTTCTCGCCAGTCACTTCTTAGGGCTACATCAAGATGAAAAAAAACATGGAGATAGAATCTGAAACTACTTTATTGTGTCAAGTTTCAAGAAGCTAGCACAAACCGTGTTGGATTTAGAGTTCCAAATACATCTATCTATATAGGAGAAAACAGAGTGAAACCTAAAATTTCAATCTGTTACTGGAAATGAACGCTTCAACATAGAAGAACGAAATTTGGGGAACCAAGTCGGCTTAGTGTACTGATCATTACCTGAAAGTATCATCCAGTTTGGGTGCAGAAATATTTGCTGTGATTTCTGGAGATTCGTAGTTTTTGGAAGCTTGGCAACCCCTTTCCATGAAAGTGTTTCTCGCCAGTCACTGCTTAGGGCTACATCAAGAGGAAACAAAACATAGAGATAGAACGTGAAACTGCTTTATTTTGTCAAGTTTCAAGAAGCTAGCACAAACCGTGTTGGATTTAGAGTTCCAAATACATCTATCATTATAGGAGAAAACAGAGTGAAACCTAAAAATTCAAACTGTTACTGGAAATGAACGCTTCAACATAGAAGAACGAAATTTGGGGAACCAAGTCGGCTTAGTGTACTGATCATTACCTGAAAGTATCATCCAGTTTGGGTGAAAAAATATTTGCTGAGATTTCTGGAGATTCGTAATTTTTGGAAGCTTGGCAACCCCTTTCCATGAAAGTGTTTCTCGCCAGTCACTTCTTAGGGCTACATCAAGATGAAAAAAAAACATGGAGATAGAATCTGAAACTACTTTATTGTGTCAAGTTTCAAGAAGCTAGCACAAACCGTGTTGGATTTAGAGTTCCAAATACATCTATCAATATAGGAGAAAACAGAGTGAAACCTAAAAATTCAAACTGTTACTGGAAATGAACGCTTTAACATAGAAGAACGAAATTTGGGGAACCAAGTCGGCTTAGTGTTCTGATCATTTCCTGAAAGTATCATCAAGTTTGGGTGAAAAAATATTTGCTGAGATTTCTGGTGATTCCTAATTTTTGGAAGCTTGGCAACCCCTTTCCATGAAAGTGTTTCTCGCCAGTCACTGCTTAGGGCTACATCAAGAGGAAACAAAACATAGAGATAGAACGTGAAACTGCTTTATTTTGTCAAGTTTCAAGAAGCTAGCACAAACCGTGTTGGATTTAGAGTTCCAAATACATCTATCAATATAGGAGAAAACAGAGTGAAACCTAAAAATTGAAACTGTTAGTAGAAACGAACGCTTCAACATAGAAGAATGAAATTTGGGGAACCAAGTTGGCTTATTGTACTGATCATTACTTGAAAGTATCATCCAGTTTGGGTGAAAAAATACTTGCTGAGATTTCTGGAGATTCGTAATTTTTGGAAGCTTGGCAACCCCTTTCCATGAAAGTGTTTCTCGCCAGTCACTGCTTAGGGCTACATCAAGAGGAAAAAAAACATAGAGAAAGAACGTGAAACTGCTTTATTTTGTCAAGTTTCAAGAAGCTAGCACAAACCGTGTTGGATTTAGAGTTCCAAATACATCTATCAATATAGGAGAAAACAGAGTGAAACCTAAAAATTCAAACTGTTAGTAGAAACGAACGCTTCAACATAGAAGAATGAAATTTGGAGAACCAAGTCGGCTTAGTGTACTGACCATTACCTGAAAGTATCATCCAGTTTGGGTGAAAAAATATTTGCTGAGATTTCTGGAGATTCGTAGTTTTTGGAAGCTTGGCAACCCCTTTCCATGAAAGTGTTTCTCGCCAGTCACTTCTTAGGGCTACATCAAGATGAAAAAAAAACATGGAGATAAAATCTGAAACTACTTTATTGTGTCAAGTTTCAAGAAGCTAGGACAAACCGTGTTGGATTTAGAGTTCCAAATACATCTATCAATATAGGAGAAAACAGAGTGAAACCTAAAAATTCAAACTGTTACTGGAAATGAACGCTTCACCATTGAGGAACGAAATTTGGGGAACCAAGTTGGATTAGTGTACCGATCATTACCTGAAAGTATCATCCAGTTTGGGTGAAAAAATATTTGCTGAGATTTCTGGTGATTCCTAATTTTTGGAAGCTTGGCAACCCCTTTCCATGAAAGTGTTTCTCGCCAGTCACTGCTTAGGGCTACATCAAGAGGAAACAAAACATAGAGATAGAACGTGAAACTGCTTTATTTTGTCAAGTTTCAAGAAGCTAGCACAAACCGTGTTGGATTTAGAGTTCCAAATACATCTATCAATATAGGAGAAAACAGAGTGAAACCTAAAAATTGAAACTGTTAGTAGAAACGAACGCTTCAACATAGAAGAATGAAATTTGGGGAACCAAGTTGGCTTATTGTACTGATCATTACTTGAAAGTATCATCCAGTTTGGGTGAAAAAATACTTGCTGAGATTTCTGGAGATTCGTAATTTTTGGAAGCTTGGCAACCCCTTTCCATGAAAGTGTTTCTCGCCAGTCACTGCTTAGGGCTACATCAAGAGGAAAAAAAACATAGAGAAAGAACGTGAAACTGCTTTATTTTGTCAAGTTTCAAGAAGCTAGCACAAACCGTGTTGGATTTAGAGTTCCAAATACATCTATCAATATAGGAGAAAACAGAGTGAAACCTAAAAATTCAAACTGTTAGTAGAAACGAACGCTTCAACATAGAAGAATGAAATTTGGAGAACCAAGTCGGCTTAGTGTACTGACCATTACCTGAAAGTATCATCCAGTTTGGGTGAAAAAATATTTGCTGAGATTTCTGGAGATTCGTAATTTTTGGAAGCTTGGCAACCCCTTTCCATGAAAGTGTTTCTCGCCAGTCACTTCTTAGGGCTACATCAAGATGAAAAAAAACATGGAGATAGAATCTGAAACTACTTTATTGTGTCAAGTTTCAAGAAGCTAGCACAAACCGTGTTGGATTTAGAGTTCCAAATACATCTATCAATATAGGAGAAAACAGAGTGAAACCTAAAAATTCAAACTGTTACTGGAAATGAACGCTTCACCATTGAGGAACGAAATTTGGGGAACCAAGTTGGATTAGTGTACTGATCATTACCTGAAAGTATCATCCAGTTTGGGTGAAAAAATATTTGCTGAGATTTCTGGAGATTCGTAATTTTTGGAAGCTTGGCAACCCCTTTCCATGAAAGTGTTTCTCGCCAGTCACTGCTTAGGGCTACATCAAGAGGAAAAAAAACATAGAGAAAGAACGTGAAACTGCTTTATTTTGTCAAGTTTCAAGAAGCTAGCACAAACCGTGTTGGATTTAGAGTTCCAAATACATTTATCAATATAGGAGAAAACAGAGTGAAACCTAAAAATTTAAACTGTTACTGGAAATGAACGCTTCACCATAGAAGAACGAAATTTGGGGAACCAAGTCGGCTTAGTGTACTGACCATTACCTGAAAGTATCATCCAGTTTGGGTGAAAAAATATTTGCTGAGATTTCTGGAGATTCGTAATTTTTGGAAGCTTGGGAACCCCTTTCCATGAAAGTGTTTCTCGCCAGTCACTGCTTAGGGCTACATCAAGAGGAAACAAAACATAGAGATAGAACGTGAAACTGCTTTATTTTGTCAAGTTTCAAGAAGCTAGCACAAACCGTGTTGGATTTAGAGTTCCAAATACATCTATCAAAGTTGGAGAAAACAGAGTGAAACCTAAAAATTGAAACTGTTAGTAGAAACGAACGCTTCAACATAGAAGAATGAAATTTGGAGAACCAAGTTGGCTTAGTGTACTGATCATTACCTGTAAGTATCATCCAGTTTTGGTGAAAAAATACTTGCTGAGATTTCTGGAGATTCGTAATTTTAGGAAGCTTGGCAACCCCTTTCCATGAAAGTGTTTCTCGCCAGTCACTTCTTAGGGCTACATCAAGATGAAAAAAAACATGGAGATAGAATCTGAAACTACTTTATTGTGTCAAGTTTCAAGAAGCTAGCACAAACCGTGTTGGATTTAGAGTTCCAAATACATCTATCTATATAGGAGAAAACAGAGTGAAACCTAAAATTTCAATCTGTTACTGGAAATGAACGCTTCAACATAGAAGAACGAAATTTGGGGAACCAAGTCGGCTTAGTGTACTGATCATTACCTGAAAGTATCATCCAGTTTGGGTGCAGAAATATTTGCTGTGATTTCTGGAGATTCGTAGTTTTTGGAAGCTTGGCAACCCCTTTCCATGAAAGTGTTTCTCGCCAGTCACTGCTTAGGGCTACATCAAGAGGAAACAAAACATAGAGATAGAACGTGAAACTGCTTTATTTTGTCAAGTTTCAAGAAGCTAGCACAAACCGTGTTGGATTTAGAGTTCCAAATACATCTATCATTATAGGAGAAAACAGAGTGAAACCTAAAAATTCAAACTGTTACTGGAAATGAACGCTTCAACATAGAAGAACGAAATTTGGGGAACCAAGTCGGCTTAGTGTAGTGATCATTACCTGAAAGTATCATCCAGTTTGGGTGAAAAAATATTTGCTGAGATTTCTGGAGATTCGTAATTTTTGGAAGCTTGGCAACCCCTTTCCATGAAAGTGTTTCTCGCCAGTCACTTCTTAGGGCTACATCAAGATGAAAAAAAAACATGGAGATAGAATCTGAAACTACTTTATTGTGTCAAGTTTCAAGAAGCTAGCACAAACCGTGTTGGATTTAGAGTTCCAAATACATCTATCAATATAGGAGAAAACAGAGTGAAACCTAAAAATTCAAACTGTTACTGGAAATGAACGCTTTAACATAGAAGAACGAAATTTGGGGAACCAAGTCGGCTTAGTGTTCTGATCATTTCCTGAAAGTATCATCAAGTTTGGGTGAAAAAATATTTGCTGAGATTTCTGGTGATTCCTAATTTTTGGAAGCTTGGCAACCCCTTTCCATGAAAGTGTTTCTCGCCAGTCACTGCTTAGGGCTACATCAAGAGGAAACAAAACATAGAGATAGAACGTGAAACTGCTTTATTTTGTCAAGTTTCA
Organism: Spermophilus citellus; assembly: GCF_964194105.1. Classification (NCBI taxonomy): domain Eukaryota; kingdom Metazoa; phylum Chordata; class Mammalia; order Rodentia; family Sciuridae; genus Spermophilus; species Spermophilus citellus. The sequence continues at coordinate 33,140,962 of NC_138191.1, read as the reverse complement.
AGAAGCTAGCACAAACCGTGTTGGATTTAGAGTTCCAAATACATCTATCAATATAGGAGAAAACAGAGTGAAACCTAAAAATTGAAACTGTTAGTAGAAACGAACGCTTCAACATAGAAGAATGAAATTTGGGGAACCAAGTTGGCTTATTGTACTGATCATTACTTGAAAGTATCATCCAGTTTGGGTGAAAAAATACTTGCTGAGATTTCTGGAGATTCGTAATTTTTGGAAGCTTGGCAACCCCTTTCCATGAAAGTGTTTCTCGCCAGTCACTGCTTAGGGCTACATCAAGAGGAAAAAAAACATAGAGAAAGAACGTGAAACTGCTTTATTTTGTCAAGTTTCAAGAAGCTAGCACAAACCGTGTTGGATTTAGAGTTCCAAATACATCTATCAATATAGGAGAAAACAGAGTGAAACCTAAAAATTCAAACTGTTAGTAGAAACGAACGCTTCAACATAGAAGAATGAAATTTGGAGAACCAAGTCGGCTTAGTGTACTGACCATTACCTGAAAGTATCATCCAGTTTGGGTGAAAAAATATTTGCTGAGATTTCTGGAGATTCGTAGTTTTTGGAAGCTTGGCAACCCCTTTCCATGAAAGTGTTTCTCGCCAGTCACTTCTTAGGGCTACATCAAGATGAAAAAAAAACATGGAGATAAAATCTGAAACTACTTTATTGTGTCAAGTTTCAAGAAGCTAGGACAAACCGTGTTGGATTTAGAGTTCCAAATACATCTATCAATATAGGAGAAAACAGAGTGAAACCTAAAAATTCAAACTGTTACTGGAAATGAACGCTTCACCATTGAGGAACGAAATTTGGGGAACCAAGTTGGATTAGTGTACCGATCATTACCTGAAAGTATCATCCAGTTTGGGTGAAAAAATATTTGCTGAGATTTCTGGTGATTCCTAATTTTTGGAAGCTTGGCAACCCCTTTCCATGAAAGTGTTTCTCGCCAGTCACTGCTTAGGGCTACATCAAGAGGAAACAAAACATAGAGATAGAACGTGAAACTGCTTTATTTTGTCAAGTTTCAAGAAGCTAGCACAAACCGTGTTGGATTTAGAGTTCCAAATACATCTATCAATATAGGAGAAAACAGAGTGAAACCTAAAAATTGAAACTGTTAGTAGAAACGAACGCTTCAACATAGAAGAATGAAATTTGGGGAACCAAGTTGGCTTATTGTACTGATCATTACTTGAAAGTATCATCCAGTTTGGGTGAAAAAATACTTGCTGAGATTTCTGGAGATTCGTAATTTTTGGAAGCTTGGCAACCCCTTTCCATGAAAGTGTTTCTCGCCAGTCACTGCTTAGGGCTACATCAAGAGGAAAAAAAACATAGAGAAAGAACGTGAAACTGCTTTATTTTGTCAAGTTTCAAGAAGCTAGCACAAACCGTGTTGGATTTAGAGTTCCAAATACATCTATCAATATAGGAGAAAACAGAGTGAAACCTAAAAATTCAAACTGTTAGTAGAAACGAACGCTTCAACATAGAAGAATGAAATTTGGAGAACCAAGTCGGCTTAGTGTACTGACCATTACCTGAAAGTATCATCCAGTTTGGGTGAAAAAATATTTGCTGAGATTTCTGGAGATTCGTAATTTTTGGAAGCTTGGCAACCCCTTTCCATGAAAGTGTTTCTCGCCAGTCACTTCTTAGGGCTACATCAAGATGAAAAAAAACATGGAGATAAAATCTGAAACTACTTTATTGTGTCAAGTTTCAAGAAGCTAGGACAAACCGTGTTGGATTTAGAGTTCCAAATACATCTATCAATATAGGAGAAAACAGAGTGAAACCTAAAAATTCAAACTGTTACTGGAAATGAACGCTTCACCATTGAGGAACGAAATTTGGGGAACCAAGTTGGATTAGTGTACCGATCATTACCTGAAAGTATCATCCAGTTTGGGTGAAAAAATATTTGCTGAGATTTCTGGAGATTCGTAATTTTTGGAAGCTTGGCAACCCCTTTCCATGAAAGTGTTTCTCGCCAGTCACTGCTTAGGGCTACATCAAGAGGAAAAAAAACATAGAGAAAGAACGTGAAACTGCTTTATTTTGTCAAGTTTCAAGAAGCTAGCACAAACCGTGTTGGATTTAGAGTTCCAAATACATTTATCAATATAGGAGAAAACGGAGTGAAACCTAAAAATTTAAACTGTTACTGGAAATGAACGCTTCACCATAGAAGAACGAAATTTGGGGAACCAAGTCGGCTTAGTGTACTGACCATTACCTGAAAGTATCATCCAGTTTGGGTGAAAAAATATTTGCTGAGATTTCTGGAGATTCGTAATTTTTGGAAGCTTGGGAACCCCTTTCCATGAAAGTGTTTCTCGCCAGTCACTGCTTAGGGCTACATCAAGAGGAAACAAAACATAGAGATAGAACGTGAAACTGCTTTATTTTGTCAAGTTTCAAGAAGCTAGCACAAACCGTGTTGGATTTAGAGTTCCAAATACATCTATCAATATAGGAGAAAACAGAGTGAAACCTAAAAATTGAAACTGTTAGTAGAAACGAACGCTTCAACATAGAAGAATGAAATTTGGAGAACCAAGTTGGCTTAGTGTACTGATCATTACCTGTAAGTATCATCCAGTTTTGGTGAAAAAATACTTGCTGAGATTTCTGGAGATTCGTAATTTTAGGAAGCTTGGCAACCCCTTTCCATGAAAGTGTTTCTCGCCAGTCACTGCATAGGGCTACTTCAAGAGGAAAGAACACATAGAGATAGAACGTGAAACTACTTTATTTTGTCAAGTTTCAAGAAGCTAGCACAAACCGTGTTGGATTTAGAGTTCCAAATACATCTATCTATATAGGCGAAAACAGAGTGAAACCTAAAATTTCAATCTGTTACTGGAAATGAACGCTTCAACATAGAAGAACGAAATTTGGGGAACCAAGTCGGCTTAGTGTACTGATCATTACCTGAAAGTATCATCCAGTTTGGGTGCAGAAATATTTGCTGTGATTTCTGGAGATTCGTAGTTTTTGGAAGCTTGGCAACCACTTTCCATGAAAGTGTTTCTCGCCAGTCACTGCTTAGGGCTACATCAAGAGGAAACAACACATAGATATAGAACGTGAAACTGCTTTATTTTGTCAAGTTTCAAGAAGCTAGCACAAACCGTGTTGGATTTACAGTTCCAAATCCATCTATCAATATAGTAGAAAACAGAGTGAAACCTAAAAATTCAAACTGTTACTGGAAATGAACGCTTCACCATTGAGGAACGAAATTTGGGGAACCAAGTTGGATTAGTGTACTGATCATTACCTGAAAGTATCATCCAGTTTGGGTGAAAAAATATTTGCTGAGATTTCTGGAGATTCGTAATTTTTGGAAGCTTGGCAACCCCTTTCCATGAAAGTGTTTCTCGCCAGTCACTGCTTAGGGCTACATCAAGAGGAAAAAAAACATAGAGAAAGAACGTGAAACTGCTTTATTTTGTCAAGTTTCAAGAAGCTAGCACAAACCGTGTTGGATTTAGAGTTCCAAATACATTTATCAATATAGGAGAAAACAGAGTGAAACCTAAAAATTTAAACTGTTACTGGAAATGAACGCTTCACCATAGAAGAACGAAATTTGGGGAACCAAGTCGGCTTAGTGTACTGACCATTACCTGAAAGTATCATCCAGTTTGGGTGAAAAAATATTTGCTGAGATTTCTGGAGATTCGTAATTTTTGGAAGCTTGGGAACCCCTTTGCATGAAAGTGTTTCTCGCCAGTCACTGCTTAGGGCTACATCAAGAGGAAACAAAACATAGAGATAGAACGTGAAACTGCTTTATTTTGTCAAGTTTCAAGAAGCTAGCACAAACCGTGTTGGATTTAGAGTTCCAAATACATCTATCAAAGTTGGAGAAAACAGAGTGAAACCTAAAAATTGAAACTGTTAGTAGAAACGAACGCTTCAACATAGAAGAATGAAATTTGGAGAACCAAGTTGGCTTAGTGTACTGATCATTACCTGTAAGTATCATCCAGTTTTGGTGAAAAAATACTTGCTGAGATTTCTGGAGATTCGTAATTTTAGGAAGCTTGGCAACCCCTTTCCATGAAAGTGTTTCTCGCCAGTCACTTCTTAGGGCTACATCAAGATGAAAAAAAACATGGAGATAGAATCTGAAACTACTTTATTGTGTCAAGTTTCAAGAAGCTAGCACAAACCGTGTTGGATTTAGAGTTCCAAATACATCTATCTATATAGGAGAAAACAGAGTGAAACCTAAAATTTCAATCTGTTACTGGAAATGAACGCTTCAACATAGAAGAACGAAATTTGGGGAACCAAGTCGGCTTAGTGTACTGATCATTACCTGAAAGTATCATCCAGTTTGGGTGCAGAAATATTTGCTGTGATTTCTGGAGATTCGTAGTTTTTGGAAGCTTGGCAACCCCTTTCCATGAAAGTGTTTCTCGCCAGTCACTGCTTAGGGCTACATCAAGAGGAAACAAAACATAGAGATAGAACGTGAAACTGCTTTATTTTGTCAAGTTTCAAGAAGCTAGCACAAACCGTGTTGGATTTAGAGTTCCAAATACATCTATCAATATAGGAGAAAACAGAGTGAAACCTAAAAATTCAAACTGTTACTGGAAATGAACGCTTCACCATTGAGGAACGAAATTTGGGGAACCAAGTTGGATTAGTGTACTGATCATTACCTGAAAGTATCATCCAGTTTGGGTGAAAAAATATTTGCTGAGATTTCTGGATATTCGTAATTTTTGGAAGCTTGGCAACCCCTTTCCATGAAAGTGTTTCTCGACAGTCACTGCTTAGGGCTACATCAAGAGGAAAGAAAACATAGAGATAGAACGTGAAACTGCTTTATTTTGTCAAGTTTCAAGAAGCTAGCACAAACCGTGTTGGATTTAGAGTTCCAAATACATCTATCAATATAGGAGAAAACAGAGTGAAACCTAAAAATTCAAACTGTTAGTAGAAACGAACGCTTCAACATAGAAGAACGAAATTTGGAGAACCAAGTTGGCTTAGTGTACTCATCATTACCTGTAAGTATCATCCAGTTTTGGTGAAAAAATACTTGCTGAGATTTCTGGAGATTCGTAATTTTAGGAAGCTTGGCAACCCCTTTCCATGAAAGTGTTTCTCGCCAGTCACTGCATAGGGCTACTTCAAGAGGAAAGAACACATAGAGATAGAACGTGAAACTACTTTATTTTGTCAAGTTTCAAGAAGCTAGCACAAACCGTGTTGGATTTAGAGTTCCAAATGCATCTATCTATATAGGAGAAAACAGAGTGAAACCTAAAAATTCAAACTGTTACTGGAAATGAACGCTTCAACATAGAAGAACGAAATTTGGGGAACCAACTCAGCTTAGTGTACTGATCATTAACTGAAAGTATCATCCAGTTTGGGTGAAAAAATATTTGCTGTGATTTCTGGAGATTCGTAGTTTTTGGAAGCTTGACAACCCCTTTCTATGAAAGTGTTTCTCGCCAGTCACTGCTTAGGGCTACATCAAGAGGAAACAACACATAGATATAGAACGTGAAACTGCTTTATTTTGTCAAGTTTCAAGAAGCTAGCACAAACCGTGTTGGATTTACAGTTCCAAATCCATCTATCAATATAGGAGAAAACAGAGTGAAACCTCAAAATTCAAACTGTTACTGGAAATGAACGCTTCAACATAGAAGAACGAAATTTGGGGAACCAAGTCGGCTTAGTGTACTGATCATGACCTGAAAGTATCATCCAGTTTGGGTGCAGAAATATTTGCTGTGATTTCTGGAGATGCGTAGTTTTTGGAAGCTTGGCAACCCCTTTCTATGAAAGTGTTTCTCGCCAGTCACTGCTTAGGGCTACATCAAGAGGAAACAAAACATAGAGATAGAACGTGAAACTGCTTTATTTTGTCAAGTTTCAAGAATCTAGCACAAACCTTGCTGGATTTAGAGTTCCAAATACATCTATCAATATAGGAGAAAACAGAGTGAAACCTAAAAATTCAAACTGTTACTGGAAATGTATGCTTCAACATAGAAGAACGAAATTTGGGGAACCAAGTCGGCTTATTGTACTGATCATTACCTGAAAGTATCATCCAGTTTGGGTGAAAAAATACTTGCTGAGATTTCTGGAGATTCGTAATTTTAGGAAGCTTGGCAACCCCTTTCCATGAAAGTGTTTCTCGCCAGTCACTGCTTAGGGCTACTTCAAGAGGAAACAACACATAGAGATAGAACGTGAAACTGCTTTATTTTGTCAAGTTTCAAGAAGCTAGCACAAACCGTGTTGGATTTAGAGTTCCAAATACATCTATCAATATAGGAGAAAACAGAGTGAAACCTAAAAATTCAAACTATTACTGGAAATGAACGCTTTAACATAGAAGAACGAAATTTGGGGAACCAAGTTGGATTAGTGTACTGATCATTACCTGAAAGTATCATCCAGTTTGGGTGAAAAAATATTTGCTGAGATTTCTGGAGATTCGTAATTTTTGGAAGCTTGGCAACCCCTTTCCATGAAAGTGTTTCTCGCCAGTCACTGCTTAGGGCTACATCAAGAGGAAACAAAACATAGAGATAGAACGTGAAACTGCTTTATTTTGTCAAGTTTCAAGAAGCTAGCACAAACCGTGTTGGATTTAGAGTTCCAAATACATCTATCAATATAGGAGAAAACAGAGTGAAACCTAAAAATTGAAACTGTTAGTAGAAACGAACGCTTCAACATAGAAGAATGAAATTTGGAGAACCAAGTTGGCTTAGTGTACTGATCATTACCTGTAAGTATCATCCAGTTTTGGTGAAAAAATATTTGCTGAGATTTCTGGAGATTCGTAATTTTAGGAAGCTTGGCAACCCCTTTCCATGAAAGTGTTTCTCGCCAGTCACTGCATAGGGCTACTTCAAGAGGAAAGAACACATAGAGATAGAACGTGAAACTACTTTATTTTGTCAAGTTTCAAGAAGCTACCACAAACCGTGTTGGATTTAGAGTTCCAAATACATCTATCTATATAGGAGAAAACAGAGTGAAACCTAAAATTTCAATCTGTTACTGGAAATGAACACTTCAACATAGAAGAACGAAATTTGGGGAACCAAGTCGGCTTAGTGTACTGATCATTACCTGAAAGTATCATCCAGTTTGGGTGCAGAAATATTTGCTGTGATTTCTGGAGATTCGTAGTTTTTGGAAGCATGGCAACCCCTTTCCATGAAAGTGTTTCTCGCCAGTCACTGCTTAGGGCTACATCAAGAGGAAACAACACATAGATATAGAACGTGAAACTGCTTTATTTTGTCAAGTTTCAAGAAGCTAGCACAAACCGTGTTGGATTTACAGTTCCAAATCCATCTATCAATATAGGAGAAAACAGAGTGAAACCTAAAAATTCAAACTGTTACTGGAAATGAACGCTTCAACATAGAAGAACGAAATTTGGGGAACCAATTCGGCTTAGTGTACTGATCATTACCTGAAAGTATCATCCAGTTTGGGTGCAGAAATATTTGCTGTGATTTCTGGAGATTCGTAGTTTTTGGAAGCTTGGCAACCCCTTTCTATGAAAGTGTTTCTCGCCAGTCACTGCTTAGGGTACTTCAAGAGGAAACAAAACATAGAGATAGAACGTGAAACTGCTTTATTTTGTCAAGTTTCAAGAAGCTAGCACAAACCGTGTTGGATTTAGAGTTCCAAATACATCTATCAATATAGGAGAAAACAGAGTGAAACCTAAAAATTGAAACTGTTAGTAGAAACGAACGCTTCAACATAGAAGAATGAAATTTGGGGAACCAAGTTGGCTTATTGTACTGATCATTACTTGAAAGTATCATCCAGTTTGGGTGATAAAATACTTGCTGAGATTTCTGGAGATTCGTAATTTTTGGAAGCTTGGCAACCCCTTTCCATGAAAGTGTTTCTCGCCAGTCACTTCTTAGGGCTACATCAAGATGAAAAAAAACATGGAGATAGAATCTGAAACTACTTTATTGTGTCAAGTTTCAAGAAGCTAGCACAAACCGTGTTGGATTTAGAGTTCCAAATACATCTATCAATATAGGAGAAAACAGAGTGAAACCAAAAATTCAAACTGTTACTGGAAATGAACGCTTCACCATTGAGGAACGAAATTTGGGGAACCAAGTTGGATTAGTGTACTGATCATTACCTGAAAGTATCATCCAGTTTGGGTGAAAAAATATTTGCTGAGATTTCTGGAGATTCGTAATTTTTGGAAGCTTGGCAACCCCTTTCCATGAAAGTGTTTCTCGCCAGTCACTGCTTAGGGCTACATCAAGAGGAAAAAAAACATAGAGAAAGAACGTGAAACTGCTTTATTTTGTCAAGTTTCAAGAAGCTAGCACAAACCGTGTTGGATTTAGAGTTCCAAATACATTTATCAATATAGGAGAAAACAGAGTGAAACCTAAAAATTTAAACTGTTACTGGAAATGAACGCTTCACCATAGAAGAACGAAATTTGGGGAACCAAGTCGGCTTAGTGTACTGACCATTACCTGAAAGTATCATCCAGTTTGGGTGAAAAAATATTTGCTGAGATTTCTGGAGATTCGTAATTTTTGGAAGCTTGGGAACCCCTTTCCATGAAAGTGTTTCTCGCCAGTCACTGCTTAGGGCTACATCAAGAGGAAACAAAACATAGAGATAGAACGTGAAACTGCTTTATTTTGTCAAGTTTCAAGAAGCTAGCACAAACCGTGTTGGATTTAGAGTTCCAAATACATCTATCAATATAGGAGAAAACAGAGTGAAACCTAAAAATTTAAACTGTTAGTAGAAACGAACGCTTCAACATAGAAGAATGAAATTTGGGGAACCAAGTTGGCTTATTGTACTGATCATTACCTGAAAGTATCATCCAGTTTGGGTGAAAAAATATTTGCTGAGATTTCTGGAGATTCGTAATTTTTGGAAGCTTGGCAACCCCTTTCCATGGAAGTGTTTCTCGCCAGTCACTTCTTAGGGCTACATCAAGATGAAAAAAAACATGGAGATAGAATCTGAAACTACTTTATTGTGTCAAGTTTCAAGAAGCTAGCACAAACCGTGTTGGATTTAGAGTTCCAAATACATCTATCAATATAGGAGAAAACAGAGTGAAACCTAAAAATTCAAACTGTTACTGGAAATGAACGCTTTAACATAGAAGAACGAAATTTGGGGAACCAAGTCGGCTTAGTGTTCTGATCATTTCCTGAAAGTATCATCAAGTTTGGGTGAAAAAATATTTGCTGAGATTTCTGGTGATTCCTAATTTTTGGAAGCTTGGCAACCCCTTTCCATGAAAGTGTTTCTCGCCAGTCACTGCTTAGGGCTACATCAAGAGGAAACAAAACATAGAGATAGAACGTGAAACTGCTTTATTTTGTCAAGTTTCAAGAAGCTAGCACAAACCGTGTTGGATTTAGAGTTCCAAATACATCTATCAATATAGGAGAAAACAGAGTGAAACCTAAAAATTTAAACTGTTAGTAGAAACGAACGCTTCAACATAGAAGAATGAAATTTGGGGAACCAAGTTGGCTTATTGTACTGATCATTACCTGAAAGTATCATCCAGTTTGGGTGAAAAAATATTTGCTGAGATTTCTGGAGATTCGTAATTTTTGGAAGCTTGGCAACCCCTTTCCATGAAAGTGTTTCTCGCCAGTCACTTCTTAGGGCTACATCAAGATGAAAAAAAACATGGAGATAGAATCTGAAACTACTTTATTGTGTCAAGTTTCAAGAAGCTAGCACAAACCGTGTTGGATTTAGAGTTCCAAATACATCTATCAATATAGGAGAAAACAGAGTGAAACCTAAAAATTCAAACTGTTACTGGAAATGAACGCTTTAACATAGAAGAACGAAATTTGGGGAACCAAGTCGGCTTAGTGTTCTGATCATTTCCTGAAAGTATCATCAAGTTTGGGTGAAAAAATATTTGCTGAGATTTCTGGTGATTCCTAATTTTTGGAAGCTTGGCAACCCCTTTCCATGAAAGTGTTTCTCGCCAGTCACTGCTTAGGGCTACATCAAGAGGAAACAAAACATAGAGATAGAACGTGAAACTGCTTTATTTTGTCAAGTTTCAAGAAGCTAGCACAAACTGTGTTGGATTTAGAGTTCCAAATACATCTATCAATATAGGAGAAAACAGAGTGAAACCTAAAAATTGAAACTGTTAGTAGAAACGAACGCTTCAACATAGAAGAATGAAATTTGGGGAACCAAGTTGGCTTATTGTACTGATCATTACTTGAAAGTATCATCCAGTTTGGGTGATAAAATACTTGCTGAGATTTCTGGAGATTCGTAATTTTTGGAAGCTTGGCAACCCCTTTCCATGAAAGTGTTTCTCGCCAGTCACTGCTTAGGGCTACATCAAGAGGAAAAAAAACATAGAGAAAGAACGTGAAACTGCTTTATTTTGTCAAGTTTCAAGAAGCTAGCACAAACCGTGTTGGATTTAGAGTTCCAAATACATCTATCAATATAGGAGAAAACAGAGTGAAACCTAAAAATTCAAACTGTTAGTAGAAACGAACGCTTCAACATAGAAGAATGAAATTTGGAGAACCAAGTCGGCTTAGTGTACTGACCATTACCTGAAAGTATCATCCAGTTTGGGTGAAAAAATATTTGCTGAGATTTCTGGAGATTCGTAATTTTTGGAAGCTTGGCAACCCCTTTCCATGAAAGTGTTTCTCGCCAGTCACTTCTTAGGGCTACATCAAGATGAAAAAAAACATGGAGATAGAATCTGAAACTACTTTATTGTGTCAAGTTTCAAGAAGCTAGCACAAACCGTGTTGGATTTAGAGTTCCAAATACATCTATCAATATAGGAGAAAACAGAGTGAAACCTAAAAATTCAAACTGTTACTGGAAATGAACGCTTCACCATTGAGGAACGAAATTTGGGGAACCAAGTTGGATTAGTGTACTGATCATTACCTGAAAGTATCATCCAGTTTGGGTGAAAAAATATTTGCTGAGATTTCTGGAGATTCGTAATTTTTGGAAGCTTGGCAACCCCTTTCCATGAAAGTGTTTCTCGCCAGTCACTGCTTAGGGCTACATCAAGAGAAAAAAAAACATAGAGAAAGAACGTGAAACTGCTTTATTTTGTCAAGTTTCAAGAAGCTAGCACAAACCGTGTTGGATTTAGAGTTCCAAATACATTTATCAATATAGGAGAAAACAGAGTGAAACCTAAAAATTTAAACTGTTACTGGAAATGAACGCTTCACCATAGAAGAACGAAATTTGGGGAACCAAGTCGGCTTAGTGTACTGACCATTACCTGAAAGTATCATCCAGTTTGGGTGAAAAAATATTTGCTGAGATTTCTGGAGATTCGTAATTTTTGGAAGCTTGGGAACCCCTTTCCATGAAAGTGTTTCTCGCCAGTCAATACTTAGGGCTACATCAAGAGGAAACAAAACATAGAGATAGAACGTGAAACTGCTTTATTTTGTCAAGTTTCAAGAAGCTAGCACAAACCGTGTTGGATTTAGAGTTCCAAATACATCTATCAATATAGGAGAAAACAGAGTGAAACCTAAAAATTTAAACTGTTAGTAGAAACGAACGCTTCAACATAGAAGAATGAAATTTGGGGAACCAAGTTGGCTTATTGTACTGATCATTACCTGAAAGTATCATCCAGTTTGGGTGAAAAAATATTTGCTGAGATTTCTGGAGATTCGTAATTTTTGGAAGCTTGGCAACCCCTTTCCATGAAAGTGTTTCTCGCCAGTCACTTCTTAGGGCTACATCAAGATGAAAAAAAACATGGAGATAGAATCTGAAACTACTTTATTGTGTCAAGTTTCAAGAAGCTAGCACAAACCGTGTTGGATTTAGAGTTCCAAATACATCTATCAATATAGGAGAAAACAGAGTGAAACCTAAAAATTCAAACTGTTACTGGAAATGAACGCTTTAACATAGAAGAACGAAATTTGGGGAACCAAGTCGGCTTAGTGTTCTGATCATTTCCTGAAAGTATCATCAAGTTTGGGTGAAAAAATATTTGCTGAGATTTCTGGTGATTCCTAATTTTTGGAAGCTTGGCAACCCCTTTCCATGAAAGTGTTTCTCGCCAGTCACTGCTTAGGGCTACATCAAGAGGAAACAAAACATAGAGATAGAACGTGAAACTGCTTTATTTTGTCAAGTTTCAAGAAGCTAGCACAAACCGTGTTGGATTTAGAGTTCCAAATACATCTATCAATATAGGAGAAAACAGAGTGAAACCTAAAAATTTAAACTGTTAGTAGAAACGAACGCTTCAACATAGAAGAATGAAATTTGGGGAACCAAGTTGGCTTATTGTACTGATCATTACCTGAAAGTATCATCCAGTTTGGGTGAAAAAATATTTGCTGAGATTTCTGGAGATTCGTAATTTTTGGAAGCTTGGCAACCCCTTTCCATGAAAGTGTTTCTCGCCAGTCACTTCTTAGGGCTACATCAAGATGAAAAAAAACATGGAGATAGAATCTGAAACTACTTTATTGTGTCAAGTTTCAAGAAGCTAGCACAAACCGTGTTGGATTTAGAGTTCCAAATACATCTATCAATATAGGAGAAAACAGAGTGAAACCTAAAAATTCAAACTGTTACTGGAAATGAACGCTTTAACATAGAAGAACGAAATTTGGGGAACCAAGTCGGCTTAGTGTTCTGATCATTTCCTGAAAGTATCATCAAGTTTGGGTGAAAAAATATTTGCTGAGATTTCTGGTGATTCCTAATTTTTGGAAGCTTGGCAACCCCTTTCCATGAAAGTGTTTCTCGCCAGTCACTGCTTAGGGCTACATCAAGAGGAAACAAAACATAGAGATAGAACGTGAAACTGCTTTATTTTGTCAAGTTTCAAGAAGCTAGCACAAACCGTGTTGGATTTAGAGTTCCAAATACATCTATCAATATAGGAGAAAACAGAGTGAAACCTAAAAATTGAAACTGTTAGTAGAAACGAACGCTTCAACATAGAAGAATGAAATTTGGGGAACCAAGTTGGCTTATTGTACTGATCATTACTTGAAAGTATCATCCAGTTTGGGTGAAAAAATACTTGCTGAGATTTCTGGAGATTCGTAATTTTTGGAAGCTTGGCAACCCCTTTCCATGAAAGTGTTTCTCGCCAGTCACTGCTTAGGGCTACATCAAGAGGAAAAAAAAACATAGAGAAAGAACGTGAAACTGCTTTATTTTGTCAAGTTTCAAGAAGCTAGCACAAACCGTGTTGGATTTAGAGTTCCAAATACATCTATCAATATAGGAGAAAACAGAGTGAAACCTAAAAATTCAAACTGTTAGTAGAAACGAACGCTTCAACATAGAAGAATGAAATTTGGAGAACCAAGTCGGCTTAGTGCACTGACCATTACCTGAAAGTATCATCCAGTTTGGGTGAAAAAATATTTGCTGAGATTTCTGTAGATTCGTAATTTTTGGAAGCTTGGCAACCCCTTTCCATGAAAGTGTTTCTCGCCAGTCACTTCTTAGGGCTACATCAAGATGAAAAAAAACATGGAGATAGAATCTGAAACTACTTTATTGTGTCAAGTTTCAAGAAGCTAGCACAAACCGTGTTGGATTTAGAGTTCCAAATACATTTATCAATATAGGAGAAAACAGAGTGAAACCTAAAAATTTAAACTGTTACTGGAAATGAACGCTTCACCATAGAAGAACGAAATTTGGGGAACCAAGTCGGCTTAGTGTACTGATCATTACCTGAAAGTATCATCCAGTTTGGGTGCAGAAATATTTGCTGTGATTTCTGGAGATTCGTAGTTTTTGGAAGCATGGCAACCCCTTTCCATGAAAGTGTTTCTCGCCAGTCACTGCTTAGGGCTACATCAAGAGGAAACAACACATAGATATAGAACGTGAAACTGCTTTATTTTGTCAAGTTTCAAGAAGCTAGCACAAACCGTGTTGGATTTACAGTTCCAAATCCATCTATCAATATAGGAGAAAACACAGTGAAACCTAAAAATTCAAACTGTTACTGGAAATGAACGCTTCAACATAGAAGAACGAAATTTGGGGAACCAATTCGGCTTAGTGTACTGATCATTACCTGAAAGTATCATCCAGTTTGGGTGCAGAAATATTTGCTGTGATTTCTGGAGATTCGTAGTTTTTGGAAGCTTGGCAACCCCTTTCTATGAAAGTGTTTCTCGCCAGTCACTGCTTAGGGTACTTCAAGAGGAAACAAAACATAGAGATAGAACGTGAAACTGCTTTATTTTGTCAAGTTTCAAGAAGCTAGCACAAACCGTGTTGGATTTAGAGTTCCAAATACATCTATCAATATAGGAGAAAACAGAGTGAAACCTAAAAATTGAAACTGTTAGTAGAAACGAACGCTTCAACATAGAAGAATGAAATTTGGGGAACCAAGTTGGCTTATTGTACTGATCATTACTTGAAAGTATCATCCAGTTTGGGTGATAAAATACTTGCTGAGATTTCTGGAGATTCGTAATTTTTGGAAGCTTGGCAACCCCTTTCCATGAAAGTGTTTCTCGCCAGTCACTGCTTAGGGCTACATCAAGAGGAAAAAAAACATAGAGAAAGAACGTGAAACTGCTTTATTTTGTCAAGTTTCAAGAAGCTAGCACAAACCGTGTTGGATTTAGAGTTCCAAATACATCTATCAATATAGGAGAAAACAGAGTGAAACCTAAAAATTCAAACTGTTAGTAGAAACGAACGCTTCAACATAGAAGAATGAAATTTGGAGAACCAAGTCGGCTTAGTGTACTGACCATTACCTGAAAGTATCATCCAGTTTGGGTGAAAAAATATTTGCTGAGATTTCTGGAGATTCGTAATTTTTGGAAGCTTGGCAACCCCTTTCCATGAAAGTGTTTCTCGCCAGTCACTTCTTAGGGCTACATCAAGATGAAAAAAAACATGGAGATAGAATCTGAAACTACTTTATTGTGTCAAGTTTCAAGAAGCTAGCACAAACCGTGTTGGATTTAGAGTTCCAAATACATCTATCAATATAGGAGAAAACAGAGTGAAACCTAAAAATTCAAACTGTTACTGGAAATGAACGCTTCACCATTGAGGAACGAAATTTGGGGAACCAAGTTGGATTAGTGTACTGATCATTACCTGAAAGTATCATCCAGTTTGGGTGAAAAAATATTTGCTGAGATTTCTGGAGATTCGTAATTTTTGGAAGCTTGGCAACCCCTTTCCATGAAAGTGTTTCTCGCCAGTCACTGCTTAGGGCTACATCAAGAGGAAAAAAAAACATAGAGAAAGAACGTGAAACTGCTTTATTTTGTCAAGTTTCAAGAAGCTAGCACAAACCGTGTTGGATTTAGAGTTCCAAATACATTTATCAATATAGGAGAAAACAGAGTGAAACCTAAAAATTTAAACTGTTACTGGAAATGAACGCTTCACCATAGAAGAACGAAATTTGGGGAACCAAGTCGGCTTAGTGTACTGACCATTACCTGAAAGTATCATCCAGTTTGGGTGAAAAAATATTTGCTGAGATTTCTGGAGATTCGTAATTTTTGGAAGCTTGGGAACCCCTTTCCATGAAAGTGTTTCTCGCCAGTCACTGCTTAGGGCTACATCAAGAGGAAACAAAACATAGAGATAGAACGTGAAACTGCTTTATTTTGTCAAGTTTCAAGAAGCTAGCACAAACCGTGTTGGATTTAGAGTTCCAAATACATCTATCAATATAGGAGAAAACAGAGTGAAACCTAAAAATTTAAACTGTTAGTAGAAACGAACGCTTCAACATAGAAGAATGAAATTTGGGGAACCAAGTTGGCTTATTGTACTGATCATTACCTGAAAGTATCATCCAGTTTGGGTGAAAAAATATTTGCTGAGATTTCTGGAGATTCGTAATTTTTGGAAGCTTGGCAACCCCTTTCCATGAAAGTGTTTCTCGCCAGTCACTTCTTAGGGCTACATCAAGATGAAAAAAAACATGGAGATAGAATCTGAAACTACTTTATTGTGTCAAGTTTCAAGAAGCTAGCACAAACCGTGTTGGATTTAGAGTTCCAAATACATCTATCAATATAGGAGAAAACAGAGTGAAACCTAAAAATTCAAACTGTTACTGGAAATGAACGCTTTAACATAGAAGAACGAAATTTGGGGAACCAAGTCGGCTTAGTGTTCTGATCATTTCCTGAAAGTATCATCAAGTTTGGGTGAAAAAATATTTGCTGAGATTTCTGGTGATTCCTAATTTTTGGAAGCTTGGCAACCCCTTTCCATGAAAGTGTTTCTCGCCAGTCACTGCTTAGGGCTACATCAAGAGGAAACAAAACATAGAGATAGAACGTGAAACTGCTTTATTTTGTCAAGTTTCAAGAAGCTAGCACAAACCGTGTTGGATTTAGAGTTCCAAATACATCTATCAATATAGGAGAAAACAGAGTGAAACCTAAAAATTGAAACTGTTAGTAGAAACGAACGCTTCAACATAGAAGAATGAAATTTGGGGAACCAAGTTGGCTTATTGTACTGATCATTACTTGAAAGTATCATCCAGTTTGGGTGAAAAAATATTTGCTGAGATTTCTGGAGATTCGTAATTTTTGGAAGCTTGGCAACCCCTTTCCATGAAAGTGTTTCTCGCCAGTCACTGCTTAGGGCTACATCAAGAGGAAAAAAAACATAGAGAAAGAACGTGAAACTGCTTTATTTTGTCAAGTTTCAAGAAGCTAGCACAAACCGTGTTGGATTTAGAGTTCCAAATACATCTATCAATATAGGAGAAAACAGAGTGAAACCTAAAAATTCAAACTGTTAGTAGAAACGAACGCTTCAACATAGAAGAATGAAATTTGGAGAACCAAGTCGGCTTAGTGTACTGACCATTACCTGAAAGTATCATCCAGTTTGGGTGAAAAAATATTTGCTGAGATTTTTGGAGATTCGTAATTTTTGGAAGCTTGGCAACCCCTTTCCATGAAAGTGTTTCTCGCCAGTCACTTCTTAGGGCTACATCAAGATGAAAAAAAACATGGAGATAGAATCGGAAACTACTTTATTGTGTCAAGTTTCAAGAAGCTAGCACAAACCGTGTTGGATTTAGAGTTCCAAATACATCTATCAATATAGGAGAAAACAGAGTGAAACCTAAAAATTCAAACTGTTACTGGAAATGAACGCTTCACCATTGAGGAACGAAATTTGGGGAACCAAGTTGGATTAGTGTACTGATCATTACCTGAAAGTATCATCCAGTTTGGGTGAAAAAATATTTGCT
Source organism: Spermophilus citellus (assembly GCF_964194105.1). Taxonomy (NCBI): domain Eukaryota; kingdom Metazoa; phylum Chordata; class Mammalia; order Rodentia; family Sciuridae; genus Spermophilus; species Spermophilus citellus. The sequence goes on along the minus strand of NC_138191.1, from coordinate 33,123,657 downwards.
GAGATTTCTGGAGATTCGTAATTTTTGGAAGCTTGGCAACCCCTTTCCATGAAAGTGTTTCTCGCCAGTCACTGCTTAGGGCTACATCAAGAGGAAAAAAAACATAGAGAAAGAACGTGAAACTGCTTTATTTTGTCAAGTTTCAAGAAGCTAGCACAAACCGTGTTGGATTTAGAGTTCCAAATACATTTATCAATATAGGAGAAAACGGAGTGAAACCTAAAAATTTAAACTGTTACTGGAAATGAACGCTTCACCATAGAAGAACGAAATTTGGGGAACCAAGTCGGCTTAGTGTACTGACCATTACCTGAAAGTATCATCCAGTTTGGGTGAAAAAATATTTGCTGAGATTTCTGGAGATTCGTAATTTTTGGAAGCTTGGGAACCCCTTTCCATGAAAGTGTTTCTCGCCAGTCACTGCTTAGGGCTACATCAAGAGGAAACAAAACATAGAGATAGAACGTGAAACTGCTTTATTTTGTCAAGTTTCAAGAAGCTAGCACAAACCGTGTTGGATTTAGAGTTCCAAATACATCTATCAATATAGGAGAAAACAGAGTGAAACCTAAAAATTGAAACTGTTAGTAGAAACGAACGCTTCAACATAGAAGAATGAAATTTGGAGAACCAAGTTGGCTTAGTGTACTGATCATTACCTGTAAGTATCATCCAGTTTTGGTGAAAAAATACTTGCTGAGATTTCTGGAGATTCGTAATTTTAGGAAGCTTGGCAACCCCTTTCCATGAAAGTGTTTCTCGCCAGTCACTGCATAGGGCTACTTCAAGAGGAAAGAACACATAGAGATAGAACGTGAAACTACTTTATTTTGTCAAGTTTCAAGAAGCTAGCACAAACCGTGTTGGATTTACAGTTCCAAATCCATCTATCAATATAGGAGAAAACAGAGTGAAACCTAAAAATTCAAACTGTTACTGGAAATGAACGCTTCAACATAGAAGAACGAAATTTGGGGAACCAATTCGGCTTAGTGTACTGATCATTACCTGAAAGTATCATCCAGTTTGGGTGCAGAAATATTTGCTGTGATTTCTGGAGATTCGTAGTTTTTGGAAGCTTGGCAACCCCTTTCTATGAAAGTGTTTCTCGCCAGTCACTGCTTAGGGTACTTCAAGAGGAAACAAAACATAGAGATAGAACGTGAAACTGCTTTATTTTGTCAAGTTTCAAGAAGCTAGCACAAACCGTATTGGATTTAGAGTTCCAAATCCATCTATCAATATAGGAGAAAACAGAGTGAAACCTAAAAATTCAAACTGTTACTGGAAATGTACGCTTCAACATAGAAGAACGAAATTTGGGGAACCAAGTCAGCTTAGTGTACTGATCATTATCTGAAAGAATCATCCAGTTTGGGTGAAAAAATATTTGCTGAGATTTCTGGAGATTCGTAATTTTTGGAAGCTTTGCAACCCCTTTCCATGAAAGTGTTTCTCGCCAGTCACTGCTTAGGGCTACATCAATAGGAAAAAAAACATAGAGAAAGAACGTGAAACTGCTTTATTTTGTCAAGTTTCAAGAAGCTAGCACAAACCGTGTTGGATTTAGAGTTCCAAATACATTTATCAATATAGGAGAAAACGGAGTGAAACCTAAAAATTTAAACTGTTACTGGAAATGAACGCTTCACCATAGAAGAACGAAATTTGGGGAACCAAGTCGGCTTAGTGTACTGACCATTACCTGAAAGTATCATCCAGTTTGGGTGAAAAAATATTTGCTGAGATTTCTGGAGATTCGTAATTTTTGGAAGCTTGGGAACCCCTTTCCATGAAAGTGTTTCTCGCCAGTCACTGCTTAGGGCTACATCAAGAGGAAACAAAACATAGAGATAGAACGTGAAACTGCTTTATTTTGTCAAGTTTCAAGAAGCTAGCACAAACCGTGTTGGATTTAGAGTTCCAAATACATCTATCAATATAGGAGAAAACAGAGTGAAACCTAAAAATTGAAACTGTTAGTAGAAACGAACGCTTCAACATAGAAGAATGAAATTTGGAGAACCAAGTTGGCTTAGTGTACTGATCATTACCTGTAAGTATCATCCAGTTTTGGTGAAAAAATACTTGCTGAGATTTCTGGAGATTCGTAATTTTAGGAAGCTTGGCAACCCCTTTCAATGAAAGTGTTTCTCGCCAGTCACTGCATAGGGCTACTTCAAGAGGAAAGAACACATAGATATAGAACGTGAAACTGCTTTATTTTGTCAAGTTTCAAGAAGCTAGCACAAACCGTGTTGGATTTACAGTTCCAAATCCATCTATCAATATAGGAGAAAACAGAGTGAAACCTAAAAATTCAAACTGTTACTGGAAATGAACGCTTCAACATAGAAGAACGAAATTTGGGGAACCAATTCGGCTTAGTGTACTGATCATTACCTGAAAGTATCATCCAGTTTGGGTGCAGAAATATTTGCTGTGATTTCTGGAGATTCGTAGTTTTTGGAAGCTTGGCAACCCCTTTCTATGAAAGTGTTTCTCGCCAGTCACTGCTTAGGGTACTTCAAGAGGAAACAAAACATAGAGATAGAACGTGAAACTGCTTTATTTTGTCAAGTTTCAAGAAGCTAGCACAAACCGTATTGGATTTAGAGTACCAAATCCATCTATCAATATAGGAGAAAACAGAGTGAAACCTAAAAATTCAAACTGTTACTGGAAATGTACGCTTCAACATAGAAGAACGAAATTTGGGGAACCAAGTCAGCTTAGTGTACTGATCATTATCTGAAAGAATCATCCAGTTTGGGTGAAAAAATATTTGCTGAGATTTCTGGAGATTCGTAATTTTTGGAAGCTTTGCAACCCCTTTCCATGAAAGTGTTTCTCGCCAGTCACTGCTTAGGGCTACATCAATAGGAAAAAAAACATAGAGAAAGAACGTGAAACTGCTTTATTTTGTCAAGTTTCAAGAAGCTAGCACAAACCGTGTTGGATTTAGAGTTCCAAATACATTTATCAATATAGGAGAAAACAGAGTGAAACCTAAAAATTTAAACTGTTACTGGAAATGAACGCTTCACCATAGAAGAACGAAATTTGGGGAACCAAGTCAGCTTAGTGTACTGACCATTACCTGAAAGTATCATCCAGTTTGGGTGAAAAAATATTTGCTGAGATTTCTGGAGATTCGTAATTTTTGGAAGCTTGGGAACCCCTTTCCATGAAAGTGTTTCTCGCCAGTCACTGCTTAGGGCTACATCAAGAGGAAACAAAACATAGAGATAGAACGTGAAACTGCTTTATTTTGTCAAGTTTCAAGAAGCTAGCACAAACCGTGTTGGATTTAGAGTTCCAAATACATCTATCAATATAGGAGAAAACAGAGTGAACCCTAAAAATTTAAACTGTTAGTAGATACGAACGCTTCAACATAGAAGAATGAAATTTGGGGAACCAAGTTGGCTTATTGTACTGATCATTACCTGAAAGTATCATCCAGTTTGGGTGAAAAAATATTTGCTGAGATTTCTGGAGATTCGTAATTTTTGGAAGCTTGGCAACCCCTTTCCATGAAAGTGTTTCTCGCCAGTCACTTCTTAGGGCTACATCAAGATGAAAAAAAACATGGAGATAGAATCTGAAACTACTTTATTGTGTCAAGTTTCAAGAAGCTAGCACAAACCGTGTTGGATTTAGAGTTCCAAATACATCTATCAATATAGGAGAAAACAGAGTGAAACCTAAAAATTCAAACTGTTACTGGAAATGAACGCTTTAACATAGAAGAACGAAATTTGGGGAACCAAGTCGGCTTAGTGCTCTGATCATTTCCTGAAAGTATCATCAAGTTTGGGTGAAAAAATATTTGCTGAGATTTCTGGTGATTCCTAATTTTTGGAAGCTTGGCAACCCCTTTCCATGAAAGTGTTTCTCGCCAGTCACTGCTTAGGGCTACATCAAGAGGAAACAAAACATAGAGATAGAACGTGAAACTGCTTTATTTTGTCAAGTTTCAAGAAGCTAGCACAAACCGTGTTGGATTTAGAGTTCCAAATACATCTATCAATATAGGAGAAAACAGAGTGAAACCTAAAAATTGAAACTGTTAGTAGAAACGAACACTTCAACATAGAAGAATGAAATTTGGGGAACCAAGTTGGCTTATTGTACTGATCATTACTTGAAAGTATCATCCAGTTTGGGTGAAAAAATACTTGCTGAGATTTCTGGAGATTCGTAATTTTAGGAAGCTTGGCAACCCCTTTCCATGAAAGTGTTTCTCGCCAGTCACTGCTTAGGGCTACTTCAAGAGGAAACAACACATAGAGATAGAACGTGAAACTGCTTTATTTTGTCAAGTTTCAAGAAGCTAGCACAAACCGTGTTGGATTTAGAGTTCCAAATACATCTATCTATATAGGAGAAAACAGAGTGAAACCTAAAAATTCAAACTATTACTGGAAATGAACGCTTCAACATAGAAGAACGAAATTTGGGGAACCAACTCGGCTCAGTGTACTGATCATTAACTGAAAGTATCATCCAGTTTGGGTGAAAAAATATTTGCTGTGATTTCTGGAGATTCGTAGTTTTTGGAAGCTTGACAACCCCTTTCTATGAAAGTGTTTCTCGCCAGTCACTGCTTAGGGCTACATCAAGAGGAAACAACACATAGATATAGAACGTGAAACTGCTTTATTTTGTCAAGTTTCAAGAAGCTAGCACAAACCGTGTTGGATTTACAGTTCCAAATCCATCTATCAATATAGGAGAAAACAGAGTGAAACCTAAAAATTCAAACTGTTACTGGAAATGAACGCTTCAACATAGAAGAACGAAATTTGGGGAACCAAGTCGGCTTAGTGTACTGATCATTACCTGAAAGTATCATCCAGTTTGGGTGAAAAAATACTTGCTGAGATTTCTGGAGATTCGTAATTTTAGGAAGCTTGGCAACCCCTTTCCATGAAAGTGTTTCTCGCCAGTCACTGCTTAGGGCTACTTCAAGAGGAAACAACACATAGAGATAGAACGTGAAACTGCTTTATTTTGTCAAGTTTCAAGAAGCTAGCACAAGCCGTGTTGGATTTAGACTTCCAAATACATCTATCAATATAGGAGAAAACAGAGTGAAACCTAAAAATTCAAACTGTTACTAGAAATGAACGCTTTAACATAGAAGAAAGAAATTTGGGGAACCAAGTTGGATTAGTGTACTGATCATTACCTGAAAGTATCATCCAGTTTGGGTGAAAAAATATTTGCTGAGATTTCTGGAGATTCGTAATTTTTGGAAGCTTGGCAACCCCTTTCCATGAAAGTGTTTCTCGACAGTCACTGCTTAGGGCTACATGAAGAGGAAACAAAACATAGAGATAGAACGTGAAACTGCTTTATTTTGTCAAGTTTCAATAAGCTAGCACAAACCGTGTTGGATTTAGAGTTCCAAATACATCTATCAATATAGGAGAAAACAGAGTGAAACCTAAAAATTTAAACTGTTAGTAGAAACGAACGCTTCAACATAGAAGAATGAAATTTGGGGAACCAAGTTGGCTTATTGTACTGATCATTACCTGAAAGTATCATCCAGTTTGGGTGAAAAAATATTTGCTGAGATTTCTGGAGATTCGTAATTTTTGGAAGCTTGGCAACCCCTTTCCATGAAAGTGTTTCTCGCCAGTCACTTCTTAGGGCTACATCAAGATGAAAAAAAAACATGGAGATAGAATCTGAAACTACTTTATTGTGTCAAGTTTCAAGAAGCTAGCACAAACCGTGTTGGATTTAGAGTTCCAAATACATCTATCAATATAGGAGAAAACAGAGTGAAACCTAAAAATTCAAACTGTTACTGGAAATGAACGCTTTAACATAGAAGAACGAAATTTGGGGAACCAAGTCGGCTTAGTGTTCTGATCATTTCCTGAAAGTATCATCAAGTTTGGGTGAAAAAATATTTGCTGAGATTTCTGGTGATTCCTAATTTTTGGAAGCTTGGCAACCCCTTTCCATGAAAGTGTTTCTCGCCAGTCACTGCTTAGGGCTACATCAAGAGGAAACAAAACATAGAGATAGAACGTGAAACTGCTTTATTTTGTCAAGTTTCAAGAAGCTAGCACAAACCGTGTTGGATTTAGAGTTCCAAATACATCTATCAATATAGGAGAAAACAGAGTGAAACCTAAAAATTGAAACTGTTAGTAGAAACGAACGCTTCAACATAGAAGAATGAAATTTGGGGAACCAAGTTGGCTTATTGTACTGATCATTACTTGAAAGTATCATCCAGTTTGGGTGAAAAAATACTTGCTGAGATTTCTGGAGATTCGTAATTTTTGGAAGCTTGGCAACCCCTTTCCATGAAAGTGTTTCTCGCCAGTCACTGCTTAGGGCTACATCAAGAGGAAAAAAAACATAGAGAAAGAACGTGAAACTGCTTTATTTTGTCAAGTTTCAAGAAGCTAGCACAAACCGTGTTGGATTTAGAGTTCCAAATACATCTATCAATATAGGAGAAAACAGAGTGAAACCTAAAAATTCAAACTGTTAGTAGAAACGAACGCTTCAACATAGAAGAATGAAATTTGGAGAACCAAGTCGGCTTAGTGTACTGACCATTACCTGAAAGTATCATCCAGTTTGGGTGAAAAAATATTTGCTGAGATTTCTGGAGATTCGTAATTTTTGGAAGCTTGGCAACCCCTTTCCATGAAAGTGTTTCTCGCCAGTCACTTCTTAGGGCTACATCAAGATGAAAAAAAACATGGAGATAAAATCTGAAACTACTTTATTGTGTCAAGTTTCAAGAAGCTAGCACAAACCGTGTTGGATTTAGAGTTCCAAATACATCTATCAATATAGGAGAAAACAGAGTGAAACCTAAAAATTCAAACTGTTACTGGAAATGAACGCTTCACCATTGAGGAACGAAATTTGGGGAACCAAGTTGGATTAGTGTACTGATCATTACCTGAAAGTATCATCCAGTTTGGGTGAAAAAATATTTGCTGAGATATCTGGAGATTCGTAATTTTTGGAAGCTTGGCAACCCCTTTCCATGAAAGTGTTTCTCGCCAGTCACTGCTTAGGGCTACATCAAGAGGAAAAAAAAACATAGAGAAAGAACGTGAAACTGCTTTATTTTGTCAAGTTTCAAGAAGCTAGCACAAACCGTGTTGGATTTAGAGTTCCAAATACATTTATCAATATAGGAGAAAACAGAGTGAAACCTAAAAATTTAAACTGTTACTGGAAATGAACGCTTCACCATAGAAGAACGAAATTTGGGGAACCAAGTCGGCTTAGTGTACTGACCATTACCTGAAAGTATCATCCAGTTTGGGTGAAAAAATATTTGCTGAGATTTCTGGAGATTCGTAATTTTTGGAAGCTTGGGAACCCCTTTCCATGAAAGTGTTTCTCGCCAGTCACTGCTTAGGGCTACATCAAGAGGAAACAAAACATAGAGATAGAACGTGAAACTGCTTTATTTTGTCAAGTTTCAAGAAGCTAGCACAAACCCTGTTGGATTTAGAGTTCCAAATACATCTATCAATATAGGAGAAAACAGAGTGAAACCTAAAAATTGAAACTGTTAGTAGAAACGAACGCTTCAACATAGAAGAATGAAATTTGGAGAACCAAGTTGGCTTAGTGTACTGATCATTACCTGTAAGTATCATCCAGTTTTGGTGAAAAAATATTTGCTGAGATTTCTGGAGATTCGTAATTTTAGGAAGCTTGGCAACCCCTTTCCATGAAAGTGTTTCTCGCCAGTCACTGCATAGGGCTACTTCAAGAGGAAAGAACACATAGAGATAGAACGTGAAACTACTTTATTTTGTCAAGTTTCAAGAAGCTAGCACAAACCGTGTTGGATTTAGAGTTCCAAATACATCTATCTATATAGGAGAAAACAGAGTGAAACCTAAAATTTCAATCTGTTACTGGAAATGAACGCTTCAACATAGAAGAACGAAATTTGGGGAACCAAGTCGGCTTAGTGTACTGATCATTACCTGAAAGTATCATCCAGTTTGGGTGCAGAAATATTTGCTGTGATTTCTGGAGATTCGTAGTTTTTGGAAGCTTGGCAACCCCTTTCCATGAAAGTGTTTCTCGCCAGTCACTGCTTAGGGCTACATCAAGAGGAAACAACACATAGATATAGAACGTGAAACTGCTTTATTTTGTCAAGTTTCAAGAAGCTAGCACAAACCGTGTTGGATTTACAGTTCCAAATCCATCTATCAATATAGGAGAAAACAGAGTGAAACCTAAAAATTCAAACTGTTACTGGAAATGAACGCTTCAACATAGAAGAACGAAATTTGGGGAACCAATTCGGCTTAGTGTACTGATCATTACCTGAAAGTATCATCCAGTTTGGGTGCAGAAATATTTGCTGTGATTTCTGGAGATTCGTAGTTTTTGGAAGCTTGGCAACCCCTTTCTATGAAAGTGTTTCTTGCCAGTCACTGCTTAGGGTACTTCAAGAGGAAACAAAACATAGAGATAGAACGTGAAACTGCTTTATTTTGTCAAGTTTCAAGAAGCTAGCACAAACCGTATTGGATTTAGAGTTCCAAATACATCTATCAATATAGGAGAAAACAGAGTGAAACCTAAAAATTCAAACTGTTACTGGAAATGTACGCTTCAACATAGAAGAACGAAATTTGGGGAACCAAGTCGGCTTAGTGTACTGATCATTATCTGAAAGTATCATCCAGTTTGGGTGAAAAAATATTTGCTGAGATTTCTGGAGATTCGTAATTTTTGGAAGCTTGGCAACCCCTTTCCATGAAAGTGTTTCTCGCCAGTCACTGCTTAGGGCTACATCAAGAGGAAAAAAAACATAGAGAAAGAACGTGAAACTGCTTTATTTTGTCAAGTTTCAAGAAGCTAGCACAAACCGTGTTGGATTTAGAGTTCCAAATACATCTATCAATATAGGAGAAAACAGAGTGAACCCTAAAAATTTAAACTGTTAGTAGAAACGAACGCTTCAACATAGAAGAATGAAGTTTGGGGTACCAAGTTGGCTTATTGTACTGATCATTACCTGAAAGTATCATCCAGTTTGGGTGAAAAAATATTTGCTGAGATTTCTGGAGATTCGTAATTTTTGGAAGCTTGGCAACCCCTTTCCATGAAAGTGTTTCTCGCCAGTCACTTCTTAGGGCTACATCAAGATGAAAAAAAACATGGAGATAGAATCTGAAACTACTTTATTGTGTCAAGTTTCAAGAAGCTAGCACAAACCGTGTTGGATTTAGAGTTCCAAATACATCTATCAATATAGGAGAAAACAGAGTGAAACCTAAAAATTCAAACTGTTACTGGAAATGAACGCTTTAACATAGAAGAACGAAATTTGGGGAACCAAGTCGGCTTAGTGCTCTGATCATTTCCTGAAAGTATCATCAAGTTTGGGTGAAAAAATATTTGCTGAGATTTCTGGTGATTCCTAATTTTTGGAAGCTTGGCAACCCCTTTCCATGAAAGTGTTTCTCGCCAGTCACTGCTTAGGGCTACATCAAGAGGAAACAAAACATAGAGATAGAACGTGAAACTGCTTTATTTTGTCAAGTTTCAAGAAGCTAGCACAAACCGTGTTGGATTTAGAGTTCCAAATACATCTATCAATATAGGAGAAAACAGAGTGAAACCTAAAAATTGAAACTGTTAGTAGAAACGAACGCTTCAACATAGAAGAATGAAATTTGGGGAACCAAGTTGGCTTATTGTACTGATCATTACTTGAAAGTATCATCCAGTTTGGGTGAAAAAATACTTGCTGAGATTTCTGGAGATTCGTAATTTTAGGAAGCTTGGCAACCCCTTTCCATGAAAGTGTTTCTCGCCAGTCACTGCTTAGGGCTACTTCAAGAGGAAACAACACATAGAGATAGAAGGTGAAACTGCTTTATTTTGTCAAGTTTCAAGAAGCTAGCACAAACCGTGTTGGATTTAGAGTTCCAAATACATCTATCTATATAGGAGAAAACAGAGTGAAACCTAAAAATTTAAACTGTTACTGGAAATGAACGCTTCACCATAGAAGAACGAAATTTGGGGAACCAAGTCGGCTTAGTGTACTGACCATTACCTGAAAGTATCATCCAGTTTGGGTGAAAAAATATTTGCTGAGATTTCTGGAGATTCGTAATTTTTGGAAGCTTGGGAACCCCTTTCCATGAAAGTGTTTCTCGCCAGTCACTGCTTAGGGCTACATCAAGAGGAAACAAAACATAGAGATAGAACGTGAAACTGCTTTATTTTGTCAAGTTTCAAGAAGCTAGCACAAACCGTGTTGGATTTAGAGTTCCAAATACATCTATCAATATAGGAGAAAACAGAGTGAAACCTAAAAATTTAAACTGTTAGTAGAAACGAACGCTTCAACATAGAAGAATGAAATTTGGAGAACCAAGTTGGCTTAGTGTACTGATCATTACCTGTAAGTATCATCCAGTTTTGGTGAAAAAATACTTGCTGAGATTTCTGGAGATTCGTAATTTTAGGAAGCTTGGCAACCCCTTTCCATGAAAGTGTTTCTCGCCAGTCACTGCATAGGGCTACTTCAAGAGGAAAGAACACATAGAGATAGAACGTGAAACTACTTTATTTTGTCAAGTTTCAAGAAGCTAGCACAAACCGTGTTGGATTTAGAGTTCCAAATACATCTATCTATATAGGAGAAAACAGAGTGAAACCTAAAATTTCAATCTGTTACTGGAAATGAACGCTTCAACATAGAAGAACGAAATTTGGGGAACCAAGTCGGCTTAGTGTACTGATCATTACCTGAAAGTATCATCCAGTTTGGGTGCAGAAATATTTGCTGTGATTTCTGGAGATTCGTAGTTTTTGGAAGCTTGGCAACCCCTTTCCATGAAAGTGTTTCTCGCCAGTCACTGCTTAGGGCTACATCAAGAGGAAACAACACATAGATATAGAACGTGAAACTGCTTTATTTTGTCAAGTTTCAAGAAGCTAGCACAAACCGTGTTGGATTTACAGTTCCAAATCCATCTACCAATATAGGAGAAAACAGAGTGAAACCTAAAAATTCAAACTGTTACTGGAAATGAACGCTTCAACATAGAAGAACGAAATTTGGGGAACCAATTCGGCTTAGTGTACTGATCATTACCTGAAAGTATCATCCAGTTTGGCTGCAGAAATATTTGCTGTGATTTCTGGAGATTCGTAGTTTTTGGAAGCTTGGCAACCCCTTTCTATGAAAGTGTTTCTCGCCAGTCACTGCTTAGGGTACTTCAAGAGGAAACAAAACATAGAGATAGAACGTGAAACTGCTTTATTTTGTCAAGTTTCAAGAAGCTAGCACAAACCGTATTGGATTTAGAGTTCCAAATACATCTATCAATATAGGAGAAAACAGAGTGAAACCTAAAAATTCAAACTGTTACTGGAAATGTACGCTTCAACATAGAAGAACGAAATTTGGGGAACCAAGTCGGCTTAGTGTACTGACCATTACCTGAAAGTATCATCCAGTTTGGGTGAAAAAATATTTGCTGAGATTTCTGGAGATTCGTAATTTTTGGAAGCTTGGGAACCCCTTTCCATGAAAGTGTTTCTCGCCAGTCACTGCTTAGGGCTACATCAAGAGGAAACAAAACATAGAGATAGAACGTGAAACTGCTTTATTTTGTCAAGTTTCAAGAAGCTAGCACAAACCGTGTTGGATTTAGAGTTCCAAATACATCTATCAATATAGGAGAAAACAGAGTGAAACCTAAAAATTTAAACTGTTAGTAGAAACGAACGCTTCAACATAGAAGAATGAAATTTGGGGAACCAAGTTGGCTTATTGTACTGATCATTACCTGAAAGTATCATCTAGTTTGGGTGAAAAAATATTTGCTGAGATTTCTGGAGATTCGTAATTTTAGGAAGCTTGGCAACCCCTTTCCATGAAAGTGTTTCTCGCCAGTCACTGCATAGGGCTACTTCAAGAGGAAAGAACACATAGAGATAGAACGTGAAACTACTTTATTTTGTCAAGTTTCAAGAAGCTAGCACAAACCGTGTTGGATTTAGAGTTCCAAATACATCTATCTATATAGGAGAAAACAGAGTGAAACCTAAAATTTCAATCTGTTACTGGAAATGAACGCTTCAACATAGAAGAACGAAATTTGGGGAACCAAGTCGGCTTAGTGTACTGATCATTACCTGAAAGTATCATCCAGTTTGGGTGCAGAAATATTTGCTGTGATTTCTGGAGATTCGTAGTTTTTGGAAGCTTGGCAACCCCTTTCCATGAAAGTGTTTCTCGCCAGTCACTGCTTAGGGCTACATCAAGAGGAAACAACACATAGATATAGAACGTGAAACTGCTTTATTTTGTCAAGTTTCAAGAAGCTAGCACAAACCGTGTTGGATTTACAGTTCCAAATCCATCTACCAATATAGGAGAAAACAGAGTGAAACCTAAAAATTCAAACTGTTACTGGAAATGAACGCTTCAACATAGAAGAACGAAATTTGGGGAACCAATTCGGCTTAGTGTACTGATCATTACCTGAAAGTACCATCCAGTTTGGGTGCAGAAATATTTGCTGTGATTTCTGGAGATTCGTAGTTTTTGGAAGCTTGGCAACCCCTTTCTATGAAAGTGTTTCTCGCCAGTCACTGCTTAGGATACTTCAAGAGGAAACAAAACATAGAGATAGAACGTGAAACTGCTTTATTTTGTCAAGTTTCAAGAAGCTAGCACAAACCGTATTGGATTTAGAGTTCCAAATACATCTATCAATATAGGAGAAAACAGAGTGAAACCTAAAAATTCAAACTGTTACTGGAAATGTACGCTTCAACATAGAAGAACGAAATTTGGGGAACCAAGTCGGCTTAGTGTACTGATCATTACCTGAAAGTATCATCCAGTTTGGGTGAAAAAATATTTGCTGAGATTTCTGGAGATTCGTAATTTTTGGAAGCTTGGCAACCCCTTTCCATGAAAGTGTTTCTCGCCAGTCACTGCTTAGGGCTACATCAAGAGGAAAAAAAACATAGAGAAAGAACGTGAAACTGCTTTATTTTGTCAAGTTTCAAGAAGCTAGCACAAACCGTGTTGGATTTAGAGTTCCAAATACATTTATCAATATAGCAGAAAACAGAGTGAAACCTAAAAATTTAAACTGTTACTGGAAATGAACGCTTCACCATAGAAGAACGAAATTTGGGGAACCAAGTCGGCTTAGTGTACTGACCATTACCTGAAAGTATCATCCAGTTTGGGTGAAAAAATATTTGCTGAGATTTCTGGAGATTCGTAATTTTTGGAAGCTTGGGAACCCCTTTCCATGAAAGTGTTTCTCGCCAGTCACTGCTTAGGGCTACATCAAGAGGAAACAAAACATAGAGATAGAACGTGAAACTGCTTTATTTTGTCAAGTTTCAAGAAGCTAGCACAAACCGTGTTGGATTTAGAGTTCCAAATACATCTATCAATATAGGAGAAAACAGAGTGAAACCTAAAAATTTAAACTGTTAGTAGAAACGAACGCTTCAACATAGAAGAATGAAATTTGGGGAACCAAGTTGGCTTATTGTACTGATCATTACCTGAAAGTATCATCTAGTTTGGGTGAAAAAATATTTGCTGAGATTTCTGGAGATTCGTAATTTTTGGAAGCTTGGCAACCCCTTTCCATGAAAGTGTTTCTCGCCAGTCACTTCTTAGGGCTACATCAAGATGAAAAAAAACATGGAGATAGAATCTGAAACTACTTTATTGTGTCAAGTTTCAAGAAGCTAGCACAAACCGTGTTGGATTTAGAGTTCCAAATACATCTATCAATATAGGAGAAAACAGAGTGAAACCTAAAAATTCAAACTGTCACTGGAAATGAACGCTTTAACATAGAAGAACGAAATTTGGGGAACCAAGTCGGCTTAGTGTTATGATCATTTCCTGAAAGTATCATCAAGTTTTGGTGAAAAAATATTTGCTGAGATTTCTGGTGATTCCTAATTTTTGGAAGCTTGGCAACCCCTTTCCATGAAAGTGTTTATCGCCAGTCACTGCTTAGGGCTACATCAAGAGGAAACAAAACATAGAGATAGAACGTGAAACTGCTTTATTTTGTCAAGTTTCAAGAAGCTAGCACAAACCGTGTTGGATTTAGAGTTCCAAATACATCTATCTATATAGGAGAAAACAGAGTGAAACCTAAAAATTCAAACTGTTACTGGAAATGAACGCTTCAACATAGAAGAACGAAATTTGGGGAACCAACTCGGCTCAGTGTACTGATCATTAACTGAAAGTATCATCCAGTTTGGGTGAAAAAATATTTGCTGTGATTTCTGGAGATTCGTAGTTTTTGGAAGCTTGACACCCCTTTCTATGAAAGTGTTTCTCGCCAGTCACTGCTTAGGGCTACATCAAGAGGAAACAACACATAGATATAGAACGTGAAACTGCTTTATTTTGTCAAGTTTCAAGAAGCTAGCACAAACCGTGTTGGATTTACAGTTCCAAATCCATCTATCAATATAGGAGAAAACAGAGTGAAACCTAAAAATTCAAACTGTTACTGGAAATGAACGCTTCAACATAGAAGAACGAAATTTGGGGAACCAAGTCGGCTTAGTGTACTGATCATTACCTGAAAGTATCATCCAGTTTGGGTGAAAAAATACTTGCTGAGATTTCTGGAGATTCGTAATTTTAGGAAGCTTGGCAACCCCTTTCCATGAAAGTGTTTCTCGCCAGTCACTGCTTAGGGCTACTTCAAGAGGAAACAACACATAGAGATAGAACGTGAAACTGCTTTATTTTGTCAAGTTTCAAGAAGCTAGCACAAGCCGCGTTGGATTTAGAGTTCCAAATACATCTATCAATATAGGAGAAAACAGAGTGAAACCTAAAAATTTAAACTGTTACTAGAAATGAACACTTTAACATAGAAGAACAAAATTTGGGGAACCAAGTTGGATTAGTGTACTGATCATTACCTGAAAGTATCATCCAGTTTGGGTGAAAAAATATTTGCTGAGATTTCTGGAGATTCGTAATTTTTGGAAGCTTGGCAACCCCTTTCCATGAAAGTGTTTCTCGACAGTCACTGCTTAGGGCTACATCAAGAGGAAACAAAACATAGAGATAGAACGTGAAACTGCTTTATTTTGTCAAGTTTCAAGAAGCTAGCACAAACCGTGTTGGATTTAGGGTTCCAAATACATCTATCAATATAGGAGAAAACAGAGTGAAACCTAAAAATTCAAACTGTTAGTAGAAACGAACGCTTCAACATAGAAGAATGAAATTTGGAGAACCAAGTTGGCTTAGTGTACTGATCATTACCTGTAAGTATCATCCAGTTTTGGTGAAAAAATACTTGTTGAGATTTCTGGAGATTCGTAATTTTAGGAAGCTTGGAAACCCCTTTCAATGAAAGTGTTTCTCGCCAGTCACTGCATAGGGCTACTTCAAGAGGAAAAAAAACATAGAGAAAGAACGTGAAACTGCTTTATTTTGTCAAGTTTCAAGAAGCTAGCACAAACCGTGTTGGATTTAGAGTTCCAAATACATTTATCAATATAGGAGAAAACAGAGTGAAACCTAAAAATTTAAACTGTTACTGGAAATGAACGCTTCACCATAGAAGAACGAAATTTGGGGAACCAAGTCGGCTTAGTGTACTGACCATTACCTGAAAGTATCATCCAGTTTGGGTGAAAAAATATTTGCTGAGATTTCTGGAGATTCGTAATTTTTGGAAGCTTGGCAACCCCTTTCCATGAAAGTGTTTCTCGCCAGTCGCTTCTTAGGGCTACATCAAGATGAAAAAAAACATGGAGATAGAATCTGAAACTACTTTATTGTGTCAAGTTTCAAGAAGCTAGCACAAACCGTGTTGGATTTAGAGTTCCAAATACATCTATCAATATAGGAGAAAACAGAGTGAAACCTAAAAATTTAAACTGTTAGTAGAAACGAACGCTTCAACATAGAAGAACGAAATTTGTGGAACCAAGTCGGCTTAGTGTACTGATCATTACCTGAAAGTATCATCCAGTTTGGGTGAAAAAATATTTGCTGAGATTTCTGGAGATTCGTAATTTTTGGAAGCTTGGCAACCCCTTTCCATGAAAGTGTTTCTCGCCAGTCACTGCTTAGGGCTACATCAAGAGGAAAAAAAACATAGAGATAGAACGTGAAACTGCTTTATTTTGTCAAGTTTCAAGAAGCTAGCACAAACCGTGTTGGATTTAGAGTTCCAAATACATTTATCAATATAGGAGAAAACAGAGTGAAACCTAAAAATTTAAACTGTTACTGGAAATGAACGCTTCAACATAGAAGAACGAAATTTGGGGAACCAAGTCGGCTTAGTGTACTGACCATTACCTGAAAGTATCATCCAGTTTGGGTGAAAAAATATTTGCTGAGATTTCTGGAGATTCGTAATTTTTGGAAGCTTGGCAACCCCTTTCCATGAAAGTGTTTCTCGCCAGTCACTTCTTAGGGCTACATCAAGATGAAAAAAAACATGGAGATAGAATCTGAAACTACTTTATTGTGTCAAGTTTCAAGAAGCTAGCACAAACCGTGTTGGATTTAGAGTTCCAAATACATCTATCTATATAGGAGAAAACAGAGTGAAACCTAAAAATTCAAACTGTTAGTAGAAACGAACGCTTCAACATAGAAGAATGAAATTTGGAGAACCAAGTTGGCTTAGTGTACTGATCATTACCTGTAAGTATCATCCAGTTTTGGTGAAAAAATACTTGTTGAGATTTCTGGAGATTCGTAATTTTAGGAAGCTTGGCAACCCCTTTCAATGAAAGTGTTTCTCGCCAGTCACTGCATAGGGCTACTTCAAGAGGAAAGAACACATAGATATAGAACGTGAAACTACTTTATTTTGTCAAGTTTCAAGAAGCTAGCACAATCCGTGTTGGATTTAGAGTTCCAAATACATCTATCTATATAGGAGAAAACAGAGTGAAACCTAAAAATTCAAACTGTTACTGGAAATGAACGCTTCAACATAGAAGAACGAAATTTGGGGAACCAACTCGGCTTAGTGTACTGATCATTAACTGAAAGTATCATCCAGTTTGGGTGAAAAAATATTTGCTGTGATTTCTGGAGATTCGTAGTTTTTGGAATCTTGACAACCCCTTTCTATGAAAGTGTTTCTCGCCAGTCACTGCTTAGGGCTAAATCAAGAGGAAACAACACATAGATATAGAACGTGAAACTGCTTTATTTTGTCAAGTTTCAAGAAGCTAGCACAAACCGTGTTGGATTTACAGTTCCAAATCTATCTGTCAATATAGGAGAAAACAGAGTGAAACCTAAAAATTCAAACTGTTACTGGAAATGAACGCTTCAACATAGAAGAACGAAATTTGGGGAACCAAGTCGGCTTAGTGTACTGATCATTACCTGAAAGTATCATCCAGTTTGGGTGCAGAAATATTTGCTGTGATTTCTGGAGATGCGTAGTTTTTGGAAGCTTGGCAACCCCTTTCTATGAAAGTGTTTCTCGCCAGTCACTGCTTAGGGCTACTTCAAGAGGAAACAAAACATAGAGATAGAACGTGAAACTGCTTTATTTTGTCAAGTTTCAAGAAGCTAGCACAAACCGTGTTGGATTTAGAGTTCCAAATACATCTATCAATATAGGAGAAAACAGAGTGAAACCTAAAAATTCAAACTGTTACTGCAAATGTACGCTTCAACATAGAAGAACGAAATTTGGGGAACCAAGTCGGCTTAGTGTACTGATCATTACCTGAAAGTATCATCCAGTTTGGGTGAAAAAATATTTGCTGAGATTTCTGGAGATTCGTAATTTTTGGAAGCTTGGCAACTCCTTTCCATGAAAGTGTTTCTCGCCAGTCACTGCTTAGGGCTACATCAAGAGGAAAAAAAACATAGAGAAAGAACGTGAAACTGCTTTATTTTGTCAAGTTTCAAGAAGCTAGCACAAACCGTGTTGGATTTAGAGTTCCAAATACATTTATCAATATAGGAGAAAACAGAGTGAAACCTAAAAATTTAAACTGTTACTGGAAATGAACGCTTCACCATAGAAGAACGAAATTTGGGGAACCAAGTCGGCTTAGTGTACTGACCATTACCTGAAAGTATCATCCAGTTTGGGTGAAAAAATATTTGCTAAGATTTCTGGAGATTCGTAATTTTTGGAAGCTTGGCAACCCCTTTCCATGAAAGTGTTTCTCGCCAGTCACTGCTTAGGGCTACTTCAAGAGGAAACAACACATAGAGATAGAACGTGAAACTGCTTTATTTTGTATAGTTTCAAGAAGCTAGCACAAACCGTGCTGGATTTAGAGTTCCAAATACATCTATCAATATAGGAGAAAACAGAGTGAAACCTAAAAATTCAAACTGTTACTGGAAATGTATGCTTCAACATAGAAGAACGAAATTTGGGGAACCAAGTCGGCTTATTGTACTGATCATTACCTGAAAGTATCATCCAGTTTGGGTGAAAAAATACTTGCTGAGATTTCTGGAGATTCGTAATTTTAGGAAGCTTGGCAACCCCTTTCCATGAAAGTGTTTCTCGCCAGTCACTGCATAGGGCTACTTCAAGAGGAAAGAACACATAGAGATAGAACGTGAAACTACTTTATTTTTTCAAGTTTCAAGAAGCTAGCACAAACCGTGTTGGATTTAGAGTTCCAAATACATCTATCTATATAGGAGAAAACAGAGTGAAACCTAAAAATTCAAACTGTTACTGGAAATGAACGCTTCAACATAGAAGAACGAAATTTGGGGAACCAAGTCAGCTTAGTGTACTGATCATTACCTGAAAGTATCATCCAGTTTGGGTGAAAAAATATTTGCTGTGATTTCTGGAGATTCGTAGTTTTTGGAAGCTTGACAACCCCTTTCTATGAAAGTGTTTCTCGCCAGTCACTGCTTAGGGCTACATCAAGAGGAAACAACACATAGGTATAGAACATGAAACTGCTTTATTTTGTCAAGTTTCAAGAAGCTAGCACAAACCGTGTTGGATTTACAGTTCCAAATCCATCTATCAATATAGGAGAAAACAGAGTGAAACCTAAAAATTCAAACTGTTACTGGAAATGAACGCTTCAACATAGAAGAACGAAATTTGGGGAACCAAGTCGGCTTAGTGTACTGATCATTACCTGAAAGTATCATCCAGTTTGGGTGAAAAAATATTTGCTGAGATTTCTGGAGATTCGTAATTTTTGGAAGCTTGGCAACTCCTTTCCATGAAAGTGTTTCTCGCCAGTCACTGCTTAGGGCTACATCAAGAGGAAAAAAAACATAGAGAAAGAACGTGAAACTGCTTTATTTTGTCAAGTTTCAGGAAGCTAGCACAAACCGTGTTGGATTTAGAGTTCCAAATACATTTATCAATATAGGAGAAAACAGAGTGAAACCTAAAAATTCAAACTGTTACTGGAAATGAACGCTTCAACATAGAAGAACGAAATTTGGGGAACCAAGTCGGCTTAGTGTACTGATCATTACCTGAAAGTATCATCCAGTTTGGGTGCAGAAATATTTGCTGTGATTTCTGGAGATTCGTAGTTTTTGGAAGCTTGGCAACCCCTTTCCATGAAAGTGTTTCTCGCCAGTCACTGCTTAGGGCTACATCAAGAGGAAACAACACATAGATATAGAACGTGAAACTGCTTTATTTTGTCAAGTTTCAAGAAGCTAGCACAAACCGTGTTGGATTTACAGTTCCAAATCCATCTACCAATATAGGAGAAAACAGAGTGAAACCTAAAAATTCAAACTGTTACTGGAAATGAACGCTTCAACATAGAAGAACGAAATTTGGGGAACCAATTCGGCTTAGTGTACTGATCATTACCTGAAAGTATCATCCAGTTTGGCTGCAGAAATATTTGCTGTGATTTCTGGAGATTCGTAGTTTTTGGAAGCTTGGCAACCCCTTTCTATGAAAGTGTTTCTCGCCAGTCACTGCTTAGGGTACTTCAAGAGGAAACAAAACATAGAGATAGAACGTGAAACTGCTTTATTTTGTCAAGTTTCAAGAAGCTAGCACAAACCGTATTGGATTTAGAGTTCCAAATACATCTATCAATATAGGAGAAAACAGAGTGAAACCTAAAAATTCAAACTGTTACTGGAAATGTACGCTTCAACATAGAAGAACGAAATTTGGGGAACCAAGTCGGCTTAGTGTACTGACCATTACCTGAAAGTATCATCCAGTTTGGGTGAAAAAATATTTGCTGAGATTTCTGGAGATTCGTAATTTTTGGAAGCTTGGGAACCCCTTTCCATGAAAGTGTTTCTCGCCAGTCACTGCTTAGGGCTACATCAAGAGGAAACAAAACATAGAGATAGAACGTGAAACTGCTTTATTTTGTCAAGTTTCAAGAAGCTAGCACAAACCGTGTTGGATTTAGAGTTCCAAATACATCTATCAATATAGGAGAAAACAGAGTGAAACCTAAAAATTTAAACTGTTAGTAGAAACGAACGCTTCAACATAGAAGAATGAAATTTGGGGAACCAAGTTGGCTTATTGTACTGATCATTACCTGAAAGTATCATCTAGTTTGGGTGAAAAAATATTTGCTGAGATTTCTGGAGATTCGTAATTTTAGGAAGCTTGGCAACCCCTTTCCATGAAAGTGTTTCTCGCCAGTCACTGCATAGGGCTACTTCAAGAGGAAAGAACACATAGAGATAGAACGTGAAACTACTTTATTTTGTCAAGTTTCAAGAAGCTAGCACAAACCGTGTTGGATTTAGAGTTCCAAATACATCTATCTATATAGGAGAAAACAGAGTGAAACCTAAAATTTCAATCTGTTACTGGAAATGAACGCTTCAACATAGAAGAACGAAATTTGGGGAACCAAGTCGGCTTAGTGTACTGATCATTACCTGAAAGTATCATCCAGTTTGGGTGCAGAAATATTTGCTGTGATTTCTGGAGATTCGTAGTTTTTGGAAGCTTGGCAACCCCTTTCCATGAAAGTGTTTCTCGCCAGTCACTGCTTAGGGCTACATCAAGAGGAAACAACACATAGATATAGAACGTGAAACTGCTTTATTTTGTCAAGTTTCAAGAAGCTAGCACAAACCGTGTTGGATTTACAGTTCCAAATCCATCTACCAATATAGGAGAAAACAGAGTGAAACCTAAAAATTCAAACTGTTACTGGAAATGAACGCTTCAACATAGAAGAACGAAATTTGGGGAACCAATTCGGCTTAGTGTACTGATCATTACCTGAAAGTACCATCCAGTTTGGGTGCAGAAATATTTGCTGTGATTTCTGGAGATTCGTAGTTTTTGGAAGCTTGGCAACCCCTTTCTATGAAAGTGTTTCTCGCCAGTCACTGCTTAGGATACTTCAAGAGGAAACAAAACATAGAGATAGAACGTGAAACTGCTTTATTTTGTCAAGTTTCAAGAAGCTAGCACAAACCGTATTGGATTTAGAGTTCCAAATACATCTATCAATATAGGAGAAAACAGAGTGAAACCTAAAAATTCAAACTGTTACTGGAAATGTACGCTTCAACATAGAAGAACGAAATTTGGGGAACCAAGTCGGCTTAGTGTACTGATCATTACCTGAAAGTATCATCCAGTTTGGGTGAAAAAATATTTGCTGAGATTTCTGGAGATTCGTAATTTTTGGAAGCTTGGCAACCCCTTTCCATGAAAGTGTTTCTCGCCAGTCACTGCTTAGGGCTACATCAAGAGGAAAAAAAACATAGAGAAAGAACGTGAAACTGCTTTATTTTGTCAAGTTTCAAGAAGCTAGCACAAACCGTGTTGGATTTAGAGTTCCAAATACATTTATCAATATAGCAGAAAACAGAGTGAAACCTAAAAATTTAAACTGTTACTGGAAATGAACGCTTCACCATAGAAGAACGAAATTTGGGGAACCAAGTCGGCTTAGTGTACTGACCATTACCTGAAAGTATCATCCAGTTTGGGTGAAAAAATATTTGCTGAGATTTCTGGAGATTCGTAATTTTTGGAAGCTTGGGAACCCCTTTCCATGAAAGTGTTTCTCGCCAGTCACTGCTTAGGGCTACATCAAGAGGAAACAAAACATAGAGATAGAACGTGAAACTGCTTTATTTTGTCAAGTTTCAAGAAGCTAGCACAAACCGTGTTGGATTTAGAGTTCCAAATACATCTATCAATATAGGAGAAAACAGAGTGAAACCTAAAAATTTAAACTGTTAGTAGAAACGAACGCTTCAACATAGAAGAATGAAATTTGGGGAACCAAGTTGGCTTATTGTACTGATCATTACCTGAAAGTATCATCTAGTTTGGGTGAAAAAATATTTGCTGAGATTTCTGGAGATTCGTAATTTTTGGAAGCTTGGCAACCCCTTTCCATGAAAGTGTTTCTCGCCAGTCACTTCTTAGGGCTACATCAAGATGAAAAAAAACATGGAGATAGAATCTGAAACTACTTTATTGTGTCAAGTTTCAAGAAGCTAGCACAAACCGTGTTGGATTTAGAGTTCCAAATACATCTATCAATATAGGAGAAAACAGAGTGAAACCTAAAAATTCAAACTGTCACTGGAAATGAACGCTTTAACATAGAAGAACGAAATTTGGGGAACCAAGTCGGCTTAGTGTTATGATCATTTCCTGAAAGTATCATCAAGTTTGGGTGAAAAAATATTTGCTGAGATTTCTGGTGATTCCTAATTTTTGGAAGCTTGGCAACCCCTTTCCATGAAAGTGTTTATCGCCAGTCACTGCTTAGGGCTACATCAAGAGGAAACAAAACATAGAGATAGAACGTGAAACTGCTTTATTTTGTCAAGTTTCAAGAAGCTAGCACAAACCGTGTTGGATTTAGAGTTCCAAATACATCTATCTATATAGGAGAAAACAGAGTGAAACCTAAAAATTCAAACTGTTACTGGAAATGAACGCTTCAACATAGAAGAACGAAATTTGGGGAACCAACTCGGCTCAGTGTACTGATCATTAACTGAAAGTATCATCCAGTTTGGGTGAAAAAATATTTGCTGTGATTTCTGGAGATTCGTAGTTTTTGGAAGCTTGACACCCCTTTCTATGAAAGTGTTTCTCGCCAGTCACTGCTTAGGGCTACATCAAGAGGAAACAACACATAGATATAGAACGTGAAACTGCTTTATTTTGTCAAGTTTCAAGAAGCTAGCACAAACCGTGTTGGATTTACAGTTCCAAATCCATCTATCAATATAGGAGAAAACAGAGTGAAACCTAAAAATTCAAACTGTTACTGGAAATGAACGCTTCAACATAGAAGAACGAAATTTGGGGAACCAAGTCGGCTTAGTGTACTGATCATTACCTGAAAGTATCATCCAGTTTGGGTGAAAAAATACTTGCTGAGATTTCTGGAGATTCGTAATTTTAGGAAGCTTGGCAACCCCTTTCCATGAAAGTGTTTCTCGCCAGTCACTGCTTAGGGCTACTTCAAGAGGAAACAACACATAGAGATAGAACGTGAAACTGCTTTATTTTGTCAAGTTTCAAGAAGCTAGCACAAGCCGCGTTGGATTTAGAGTTCCAAATACATCTATCAATATAGGAGAAAACAGAGTGAAACCTAAAAATTTAAACTGTTACTAGAAATGAACACTTTAACATAGAAGAACAAAATTTGGGGAACCAAGTTGGATTAGTGTACTGATCATTACCTGAAAGTATCATCCAGTTTGGGTGAAAAAATATTTGCTGAGATTTCTGGAGATTCGTAATTTTTGGAAGCTTGGCAACCCCTTTCCATGAAAGTGTTTCTCGACAGTCACTGCTTAGGGCTACATCAAGAGGAAACAAAACATAGAGATAGAACGTGAAACTGCTTTATTTTGTCAAGTTTCAAGAAGCTAGCACAAACCGTGTTGGATTTAGAGTTCCAAATACATCTATCAATATAGGAGAAAACAGAGTGAAACCTAAAAATTCAAACTGTTAGTAGAAACGAACGCTTCAACATAGAAGAATGAAATTTGGAGAACCAAGTTGGCTTAGTGTACTGATCATTACCTGTAAGTATCATCCAGTTTTGGTGAAAAAATACTTGTTGAGATTTCTGGAGATTCGTAATTTTAGGAAGCTTGGAAACCCCTTTCAATGAAAGTGTTTCTCGCCAGTCACTGCATAGGGCTACTTCAAGAGGAAAAAAAACATAGAGAAAGAACGTGAAACTGCTTTATTTTGTCAAGTTTCAAGAAGCTAGCACAAACCGTGTTGGATTTAGAGTTCCAAATACATTTATCAATATAGGAGAAAACAGAGTGAAACCTAAAAATTTAAACTGTTACTGGAAATGAACGCTTCACCATAGAAGAACGAAATTTGGGGAACCAAGTCGGCTTAGTGTACTGACCATTACCTGAAAGTATCATCCAGTTTGGGTGAAAAAATATTTGCTGAGATTTCTGGAGATTCGTAATTTTTGGAAGCTTGGCAACCCCTTTCCATGAAAGTGTTTCTCGCCAGTCGCTTCTTAGGGCTACATCAAGATGAAAAAAAACATGGAGATAGAATCTGAAACTACTTTATTGTGTCAAGTTTCAAGAAGCTAGCACAAACCGTGTTGGATTTAGAGTTCCAAATACATCTATCAATATAGGAGAAAACAGAGTGAAACCTAAAAATTTAAACTGTTAGTAGAAACGAACGCTTCAACATAGAAGAACGAAATTTGTGGAACCAAGTCGGCTTAGTGTACTGATCATTACCTGAAAGTATCATCCAGTTTGGGTGAAAAAATATTTGCTGAGATTTCTGGAGATTCGTAATTTTTGGAAGCTTGGCAACCCCTTTCCATGAAAGTGTTTCTCGCCAGTCACTGCTTAGGGCTACATCAAGAGGAAAAAAAACATAGAGATAGAACGTGAAACTGCTTTATTTTGTCAAGTTTCAAGAAGCTAGCACAAACCGTGTTGGATTTAGAGTTCCAAATACATTTATCAATATAGGAGAAAACAGAGTGAAACCTAAAAATTTAAACTGTTACTGGAAATGAACGCTTCAACATAGAAGAACGAAATTTGGGGAACCAAGTCGGCTTAGTGTACTGACCATTACCTGAAAGTATCATCCAGTTTGGGTGAAAAAATATTTGCTGAGATTTCTGGAGATTCGTAATTTTTGGAAGCTTGGCAACCCCTTTCCATGAAAGTGTTTCTCGCCAGTCACTTCTTAGGGCTACATCAAGATGAAAAAAAACATGGAGATAGAATCTGAAACTACTTTATTGTGTCAAGTTTCAAGAAGCTAGCACAAACCGTGTTGGATTTAGAGTTCCAAATACATCTATCTATATAGGAGAAAACAGAGTGAAACCTAAAAATTCAAACTGTTAGGAGAAACGAACGCTTCAACATAGAAGAATGAAATTTGGAGAACCAAGTTGGCTTAGTGTACTGATCATTACCTGTAAGTATCATCCAGTTTTGGTGAAAAAATACTTGTTGAGATTTCTGGAGATTCGTAATTTTAGGAAGCTTGGCAACCCCTTTCAATGAAAGTGTTTCTCGCCAGTCACTGCATAGGGCTACTTCAAGAGGAAAGAACACATAGATATAGAACGTGAAACTACTTTATTTTGTCAAGTTTCAAGAAGCTAGCACAATCCGTGTTGGATTTAGAGTTCCAAATACATCTATCTATATAGGAGAAAACAGAGTGAAACCTAAAAATTCAAACTGTTACTGGAAATGAACGCTTCAACATAGAAGAACGAAATTTGGGGAACCAACTCGGCTTAGTGTACTGATCATTAACTGAAAGTATCATCCAGTTTGGGTGAAAAAATATTTGCTGTGATTTCTGGAGATTCGTAGTTTTTGGAATCTTGACAACCCCTTTCTATGAAAGTGTTTCTCGCCAGTCACTGCTTAGGGCTAAATCAAGAGGAAACAACACATAGATATAGAACGTGAAACTGCTTTATTTTGTCAAGTTTCAAGAAGCTAGCACAAACCGTGTTGGATTTACAGTTCCAAATCTATCTATCAATATAGGAGAAAACAGAGTGAAACCTAAAAATTCAAACTGTTACTGGAAATGAACGCTTCAACATAGAAGAACGAAATTTGGGGAACCAAGTCGGCTTAGTGTACTGATCATTACCTGAAAGTATCATCCAGTTTGGGTGCAGAAATATTTGCTGTGATTTCTGGAGATGCGTAGTTTTTGGAAGCTTGGCAACCCCTTTCTATGAAAGTGTTTCTCGCCAGTCACTGCTTAGGGCTACTTCAAGAGGAAACAAAACATAGAGATAGAACGTGAAACTGCTTTATTTTGTCAAGTTTCAAGAAGCTAGCACAAACCGTGTTGGATTTAGAGTTCCAAATACATCTATCAATATAGGAGAAAACAGAGTGAAACCTAAAAATTCAAACTGTTACTGCAAATGTACGCTTCAACATAGAAGAACGAAATTTGGGGAACCAAGTCGGCTTAGTGTACTGATCATTACCTGAAAGTATCATCCAGTTTGGGTGAAAAAATATTTGCTGAGATTTCTGGAGATTCGTAATTTTTGGAAGCTTGGCAACTCCTTTCCATGAAAGTGTTTCTCGCCAGTCACTGCTTAGGGCTACATCAAGAGGAAAAAAAACATAGAGAAAGAACGTGAAACTGCTTTATTTTGTCAAGTTTCAAGAAGCTAGCACAAACCGTGTTGGATTTAGAGTTCCAAATACATTTATCAATATAGGAGAAAACAGAGTGAAACCTAAAAATTTAAACTGTTACTGGAAATGAACGCTTCACCATAGAAGAACGAAATTTGGGGAACCAAGTCGGCTTAGTGTACTGACCATTACCTGAAAGTATCATCCAGTTTGGGTGAAAAAATATTTGCTAAGATTTCTGGAGATTCGTAATTTTTGGAAGCTTGGCAACCCCTTTCCATGAAAGTGTTTCTCGCCAGTCACTGCTTAGGGCTACTTCAAGAGGAAACAACACATAGAGATAGAACGTGAAACTGCTTTATTTTGTATAGTTTCAAGAAGCTAGCACAAACCGTGCTGGATTTAGAGTTCCAAATACATCTATCAATATAGGAGAAAACAGAGTGAAACCTAAAAATTCAAACTGTTACTGGAAATGTATGCTTCAACATAGAAGAACGAAATTTGGGGAACCAAGTCGGCTTATTGTACTGATCATTACCTGAAAGTATCATCCAGTTTGGGTGAAAAAATACTTGCTGAGATTTCTGGAGATTCGTAATTTTAGGAAGCTTGGCAACCCCTTTCCATGAAAGTGTTTCTCGCCAGTCACTGCATAGGGCTACTTCAAGAGGAAAGAACACATAGAGATAGAACGTGAAACTACTTTATTTTTTCAAGTTTCAAGAAGCTAGCACAAACCGTGTTGGATTTAGAGTTCCAAATACATCTATCTATATAGGAGAAAACAGAGTGAAACCTAAAAATTCAAACTGTTACTGGAAATGAACGCTTCAACATAGAAGAACGAAATTTGGGGAACCAAGTCGGCTTAGTGTACTGATCATTACCTGAAAGTATCATCCAGTTTGGGTGAAAAAATATTTGCTGTGATTTCTGGAGATTCGTAGTTTTTGGAAGCTTGACAACCCCTTTCTATGAAAGTGTTTCTCGACAGTCACTGCTTAGGGCTACATCAAGAGGAAACAACACATAGGTATAGAACATGAAACTGCTTTATTTTGTCAAGTTTCAAGAAGCTAGCACAAACCGTGTTGGATTTACAGTTCCAAATCCATCTATCAATATAGGAGAAAACAGAGTGAAACCTAAAAATTCAAACTGTTACTGGAAATGAACGCTTCAACATAGAAGAACGAAATTTGGGGAACCAAGTCGGCTTAGTGTACTGATCATTACCTGAAAGTATCATCCAGTTTGGGTGAAAAAATATTTGCTGAGATTTCTGGAGATTCGTAATTTTTGGAAGCTTGGCAACTCCTTTCCATGAAAGTGTTTCTCGCCAGTCACTGCTTAGGGCTACATCAAGAGGAAAAAAAACATAGAGAAAGAACGTGAAACTGCTTTATTTTGTCAAGTTTCAGGAAGCTAGCACAAACCGTGTTGGATTTAGAGTTCCAAATACATTTATCAATATAGGAGAAAACAGAGTGAAACCTAAAAATTTAAACTGTTACTGGAAATGAACGCTTCACCATAGAAGAACGAAATTTGGGGAACCAAGTCGGCTTAGTGTACTGACCATTACCTGAAAGTATCATCCAGTTTGGGTGAAAAAATATTTGCTGAGATTTCTGGAGATTCGTAATTTTTGGAAGCTTGGCAACCCCTTTCCATGAAAGTGTTTCTCGCCAGTCACTGCTTAGGGCTACTTCAAGAGGAAACAACACATAGAGATAGAACGTGAAACTGCTTTATTTTGTATAGTTTCAAGAAGCTAGCACAAACCGTGCTGGATTTAGAGTTCCAAATACATCTATCAATATAGGAGAAAACAGAGTGAAACCTAAAAATTCAAACTGTTACTGGAAATGTATGCTTCAACATAGAAGAACGAAATTTGGGGAACCAAGTCGGCTTATTGTACTGATCATTACCTGAAAGTATCATCCAGTTTGGGTGAAAAAATACTTGCTGAGATTTCTGGAGATTCGTAATTTTAGGAAGCTTGGCAACCCCTTTCCATGAAAGTGTTTCTCGCCAGTCACTGCATAGGGCTACTTCAAGAGGAAAGAACACATAGAGATAGAACGTGAAACTACTTTATTTTTTCAAGTTTCAAGAAGCTAGCACAAACCGTGTTGGATTTAGAGTTCCAAATACATCTATCTATATAGGAGAAAACAGAGTGAAACCTAAAAATTCAAACTGTTACTGGAAATGAACGCTTCAACATAGAAGAACGAAATTTGGGGAACCAAGTCGGCTTAGTGTACTGATCATTACCTGAAAGTATCATCCAGTTTGGGTGAAAAAATATTTGCTGTGATTTCTGGAGATTCGTAGTTTTTGGAAGCTTGACAACCCCTTTCTATGAAAGTGTTTCTCGCCAGTCACTGCTTAGGGCTACATCAAGAGGAAACAACACATAGATATAGAACGTGAAACTGCTTTATTTTGTCAAGTTTCAAGAAGCTAGCACAAACCGTGTTGGATTTACAGTTCCAAATCCATCTATCAATATAGGAGAAAACAGAGTGAAACCTAAAAATTCAAACTGTTACTGGAAATGAACGCTTCAACATAGAAGAACGAAATTTGGGGAACCAAGTCGGATTAGTGTACTGATCATTACCTGAAAGTATCATCCAGTTTGGGTGCAGAAATATTTGCTGTGATTTCTGGAGATTCGTAATTTTTGGAAGCTTGGCAACCCCTTTCCATGAAAGTGTTTCTCGCCAGTCACTGCTTAGGGCTACATCAAGAGGAAAAAAAACATAGAGAAAGAACGTGAAACTGCTTTATTTTGTCAAGTTTCAAGAAGCTAGCACAAACCGTGTTGGATTTAGAGTTCCAAATACATCTATCAATATAGGAGAAAACAGAGTGAAACCTAAAAATTTAAACTGTTAGTAGAAACGAACGCTTCAACATAGAAGAACGAAATTTGTGGAACCAAGTCGGCTTAGTGTACTGATCATTACCTGAAAGTATCATCCAGTTTGGGTGAAAAAATATTTGCTGAGATTTCTGGAGATTCGTAATTTTTGGAAGCTTGGCAACCCCTTTCCATGAAAGTGTTTCTCGCCAGTCACTTCTTAGGGCTACATCAAGATGAAAAAAAACATGGAGATAGAATCTGAAACTACTTTATTGTGTCAAGTTTCAAGAAGCTAGCACAAACCGTGTTGGATTTAGAGTTCCAAATACATCTATCTATATAGGAGAAAACAGAGTGAAACCTAAAAATTCAAACTGTTACTGGAAATGAACGCTTCAACATAGAAGAACGAAATTTGGGGAACCAAGTCGGCTTAGTGTACTGATCATTACCTGAAAGTATCATCCAGTTTGGGTGAAAAAATATTTGCTGAGATTTCTGGAGATTCGTAATTTTTGGAAGCTTGGCAACTCCTTTTTATGAAAGTGTTTCTCGCCAGTCACTGCTTAGGGCTACATCAAGAGGAAAAAAAACATAGAGAAAGAACGTGAAACTGCTTTATTTTGTCAAGTTTCAATAAGCTAGCACAAACCGTGTTGGATTTAGAGTTCCAAATACATTTATCAATATAGGAGAAAACAGAGTGAAACCTAAAAATTTAAACTGTTACTGGAAATGAACGATTCACCATAGAAGAACGAAATTTGGGGAACCAAGTCGGCTTAGTGTACTGACCATTACCTGAAAGTATCATCCAGTTTGGGTGAAAAAATATTTGCTGAGATTTCTGGAGATTCGTAATTTTTGGAAGCTTGGCAACCCCTTTCCATGAAAGTGTTTCTCGCCAGTCACTGCTTAGGGCTACTTCAAGAGGAAACAACACATAGAGATAGAACGTGAAACTGCTTTATTTTGTATAGTTTCAAGAAGCTAGCACAAACCGTGCTGGATTTAGAGTTCCAAATACATCTATCAATATAGGAGAAAACAGAGTGAAACCTAAAAATTCAAACTGTTACTGGAAATGTATGCTTCAACATAGAAGAACGAAATTTGGGGAACCAAGTCGGCTTATTGTACTGATCATTACCTGAAAGTATCATCCAGTTTGGGTGAAAAAATACTTGCTGAGATTTCTGGAGATTCGTAATTTTAGGAAGCTTGGCAACCCCTTTCCATGAAAGTGTTTCTCGCCAGTCACTGCATAGGGCTACTTCAAGAGGAAAGAACACATAGAGATAGAACGTGAAACTACTTTATTTTTTCAAGTTTCAAGAAGCTAGCACAAACCGTGTTGGATTTAGAGTTCCAAATACATCTATCTATATAGGAGAAAACAGAGTGAAACCTAAAAATTCAAACTGTTACTGGAAATGAACGCTTCAACATAGAAGAACGAAATTTGGGGAACCAAGTCGGCTTAGTGTACTGATCATTACCTGAAAGTATCATCCAGTTTGGGTGAAAAAATATTTGCTGTGATTTCTGGAGATTCGTAGTTTTTGGAAGCTTGACAACCCCTTTCTATGAAAGTGTTTTTCGCCAGTCACTGCTTAGGGCTACATCAAGAGGAAACAACACATAGATATACAACGTGAAACTGCTTTATTTTGTCAAGTTTCAAGAAGCTAGCACAAACCGTGTTGGATTTACAGTTCCAAATCCATCTATCAATATAGGAGAAAACAGAGTGAAACCTAAAAATTCAAACTGTTACTGGAAATGAACGCTTCAACATAGAAGAACGAAATTTGGGGAACCAAGTCGGATTAGTGTACTGATCATTACCTGAAAGTATCATCCAGTTTGGGTGCAGAAATATTTGCTGTGATTTCTGGAGATTCGTAATTTTTGGAAGCTTGGCAACCCCTTTCCATGAAAGTGTTTCTCGCCAGTCACTGCTTAGGGCTACATCAAGAGGAAAAAAAACATAGAGAAAGAACGTGAAACTGCTTTATTTTGTCAAGTTTCAAGAAGCTAGTACAAACCGTGTTGGATTTAAAGTTCCAAATACATCTATCAATATAGGAGAAAACAGAGTGAAACCTAAAAATTTAAACTGTTAGTAGAAACGAACGCTTCAACATAGAAGAACGAAATTTGGGGAACCAAGTCGGCTTAGTGTACTGATCATTACCTGAAAGTATCATCCAGTTTGGGTGAAAAAATATTTGCTGAGATTTCTGGAGATTCGTAATTTTTGGAAGCTTCGCAACCCCTTTCCATGAAAGTGTTTCTCGCCAGTCACTGCTTAGGGCTACATCAAGAGGAAAAAAAAACATAGAGAAAGAACGTGAAACTGCTTTATTTTGTCAAGTTTCAAGAAGCTAGCACAAACCGTGTTGGATTTAGAGTTCCAAATACATTTATCAATATAGGAGAAAACAGAGTGAAACCTAAAAATTTAAACTGTTACTGGAAATGAACGCTTCACCATAGAAGAACGAAATTTGGGGAACCAAGTCGGCTTAGTGTACTGACCATTACCTGAAAGTATCATCCAGTTTGGGTGAAAAAATATTTGCTGAGATTTCTGGAGATTCGTAATTTTTGGAAGCTTGGGAACCCCTTTCCATGAAAGTGTTTCTCGCCAGTCACTGATTAGGGCTACATCAAGAGGAAACAAAACATAGAGATAGAACGTGAAACTGCTTTATTTTGTCAAGTTTCAAGAAGCTAGCACAAACCGTGTTGGATTTAGAGTTCCAAATACATCTATCAATATAGGAGAAAACAGAGTGAAACCTAAAAATTGAAACTGTTACTGGAAATGAACGATTCACCATAGAAGAACGAAATTTGGGGAACCAAGTCGGCTTAGTGTACTGACCATTACCTGAAAGTATCATCCAGTTTGGGTGAAAAAATATTTGCTGAGATTTCTGGAGATTCGTAATTTTTGGAAGCTTGGCAACCCCTTTCCATGAAAGTGTTTCTCGCCAGTCACTGCTTAGGGCTACTTCAAGAGGAAACAACACATAGAGATAGAACGTGAAACTGCTTTATTTTGTATAGTATCAAGAAGCTAGCAAAAACCGTGCTGGATTTAGAGTTCCAAATACATCTATCAATATTGGAGAAAACAGAGTGAAACCTAAAAATTCAAACTGTTACTGGAAATGTATGCTTCAACATAGAAGAACGAAATTTGGGGAACCAAGTCGGCTTATTGTACTGATCATTACCTGAAAGTATCATCCAGTTTGGGTGAAAAAATACTTGCTGAGATTTCTGGAGATTCGTAATTTTAGGAAGCTTGGCAACCCCTTTCCATGAAAGTGTTTCTCGCCAGTCACTGCATAGGGCTACTTCAAGAGGAAAGAACACATAGAGATAGAACGTGAAACTACTTTATTTTGTCAAGTTTCAAGAAGCTAGCACAAACCGTGTTGGATTTAGAGTTCCAAATACATCTATCTATATAGGAGAAAACAGAGTGAAACCTAAAAATTCAAACTGTTACTGGAAATGAACGCTTCAACATAGAAGAACGAAATTTGGGGAACCAAGTCGGCTTAGTGTACTGATCATTACCTGAAAGTATCATCCAGTTTGGGTGAAAAAATATTTGCTGTGATTTCTGGAGATTCGTAGTTTTTGGAAGCTTGACAACCCCTTTCTATGAAAGTGTTTCTCGCCAGTCACTGCTTAGGGCTACATCAAGAGGAAACAACACATAGATATACAACGTGAAACTGCTTTATTTTGTCAAGTTTCAAGAAGCTAGCACAAACCGTGTTGGATTTACAGTTCCAAATCCATCTATCAATATAGGAGAAAACAGAGTGAAACCTAAAAATTCAAACTGTTACTGGAAATGAACGCTTCAACATAGAAGAACGAAATTTGGGGAACCAAGTCGGATTAGTGTACTGATCATTACCTGAAAGTATCATCCAGTTTGGGTGCAGAAATATTTGCTGTGATTTCTGGAGATTCGTAATTTTTGGAAGCTTGGCAACCCCTTTCCATGAAAGTGTTTCTCGCCAGTCACTGCTTAGGGCTACATCAAGAGGAAAAAAAACATAGAGAAAGAACGTGAAACTGCTTTATTTTGTCAAGTTTCAAGAAGCTAGCACAAACCGTGTTGGATTTAGAGTTCCAAATACATCTATCAATATAGGAGAAAACAGAGTGAAACCTAAAAATTTAAACTGTTAGTAGAAACGAACGCTTCAACATAGAAGAACGAAATTTGGGGAACCAAGTCGGCTTAGTGTACTGATCATTACCTGAAAGTATCATCCAGTTTGGGTGAAAAAATATTTGCTGAGATTTCTGGAGATTCGTAATTTTTGGAAGCTTCGCAACCCCTTTCCATGAAAGTGTTTCTCGCCAGTCACTGCTTAGGCCTACATCAAGAGGAAAAAAAACATAGAGAAAGAACGTGAAACTGCTTTATTTTGTCAAGTTTCAAGAAGCTAGCACAAACCGTGTTGGATTTAGAGTTCCAAATACATTTATCAATATAGGAGAAAACAGAGTGAAACCTAAAAATTTAAACTGTTACTGGAAATGAACGCTTCACCATAGAAGAACGAAATTTGGGGAACCAAGTCGGCTTAGTGTACTGACCATTACCTGAAAGTATCATCCAGTTTGGGTGAAAAAATATTTGCTGAGATTTCTGGAGATTCGTAATTTTTGGAATCTTGGGAACCCCTTTCCATGAAAGTGTTTCTCGCCAGTCACTGCTTAGGGCTACATCAAGAGGAAACAAAACATAGAGATAGATCGTGAAACTGCTTTATTTTGTCAAGTTTCAAGAAGCTAGCACAAACCGTGTTGGATTTAGAGTTCCAAATACATCTATCAATATAGGAGAAAACAGAGTGAAACCTAAAAATTGAAACTGTTAGTAGAAACGAACGCTTCAACATAGAAGAATGAAATTTGGAGAACCAAGTTGGCTTAGTGTACTGATCATTACCTGTAAGTATCATCCAGTTTTGGTGAAAAAATACTTGCTGAGATTTCTGGAGATTCGTAATTTTAGGAAGCTTGGCAACCCCTTTCCATGAAAGTGTTTCTCGCCAGTCACTGCATAGGGCTACTTCAAGAGGAAAGAACACATAGAGATAGAACGTGAAACTACTTTATTTTTTCAAGTTTCAAGAAGCTAGCACAAACCGTGTTGGATTTAGAGTTCCAAATACATCTATCTATATAGGAGAAAACAGAGTGAAACCTAAAAATTCAAACTGTTACTGGAAATGAACGCTTCAACATAGAAGAACGAAATTTGGGGAACCAAGTCGGCTTAGTGTACTGATCATTACCTGAAAGTATCATCCAGTTTGGGTGAAAAAATATTTGCTGTGATTTCTGGAGATTCGTAGTTTTTGGAAGCTTGACAACCCCTTTCTATGAAAGTGTTTCTCGCCAGTCACTGCTTAGGGCTACATCAAGAGGAAACAACACATAGATATAGAACGTGAAACTGCTTTATTTTGTCAAGTTTCAAGAAGCTAGCACAAACCGTGTTGGATTTACAGTTCCAAATCCATCTATCAATATAGGAGAAAACAGAGTGAAACCTAAAAATTCAAACTGTTACTGGAAATGAACGCTTCAACATAGAAGAACGAAATTTGGGGAACCAAGTCGGATTAGTGTACTGATCATTACCTGAAAGTATCATCCAGTTTGGGTGCAGAAATATTTGCTGTGATTTCTGGAGATTCGTAATTTTTGGAAGCTTGGCAACCCCTTTCCATGAAAGTGTTTCTCGCCAGTCACTGCTTAGGGCTACATCAAGAGGAAAAAAAACATAGAGAAAGAACGTGAAACTGCTTTATTTTGTCAAGTTTCAAGAAGCTAGCACAAACCGTGTTGGATTTAGAGTTCCAAATACATCTATCAATATAGGAGAAAACAGAGTGAAACCTAAAAATTTAAACTGTTAGTAGAAACGAACGCTTCAACATAGAAGAACGAAATTTGTGGAACCAAGTCGGCTTAGTGTACTGATCATTACCTGAAAGTATCATCCACTTTGTGTGAAAAAATATTTGCTGAGATTTCTGGAGATTCGTAATTTTTGGAAGCTTGGCAACCCCTTTCCATGAAAGTGTTTCTCGCCAGTCACTTCTTAGGGCTACATCAAGATGAAAAAAAACATGGAGATAGAATCTGAAACTACTTTATTGTGTCAAGTTTCAAGAAGCTAGCACAAACCGTGTTGGATTTAGAGTTCCAAATACATCTATCTATATAGGAGAAAACAGAGTGAAACCTAAAAATTCAAACTGTTACTGGAAATGAACGCTTCAACATAGAAGAACGAAATTTGGGGAACCAAGTCGGCTTAGTGTACTGATCATTACCTGAAAGTATCATCCAGTTTGGGTGAAAAAATATTTGCTGAGATTTCTGGAGATTCGTAATTTTTGGAAGCTTGGCAACTCCTTTTTATGAAAGTG
The DNA here is from genome assembly GCF_964194105.1 of Spermophilus citellus. Lineage (NCBI taxonomy): Eukaryota > Metazoa > Chordata > Mammalia > Rodentia > Sciuridae > Spermophilus > Spermophilus citellus. The sequence continues at coordinate 33,087,659 of NC_138191.1, read as the reverse complement.
TTTCTCGCCAGTCACTGCTTAGGGCTACATCAAGAGGAAAAAAAACATAGAGAAAGAACGTGAAACTGCTTTATTTTGTCAAGTTTCAATAAGCTAGCACAAACCGTGTTGGATTTAGAGTTCCAAATACATTTATCAATATAGGAGAAAACAGAGTGAAACCTAAAAATTTAAACTGTTACTGGAAATGAACGATTCACCATAGAAGAACGAAATTTGGGGAACCAAGTCGGCTTAGTGTACTGACCATTACCTGAAAGTATCATCCAGTTTGGGTGAAAAAATATTTGCTGAGATTTCTGGAGATTCGTAATTTTTGGAAGCTTGGCAACCCCTTTCCATGAAAGTGTTTCTCGCCAGTCACTGCTTAGGGCTACTTCAAGAGGAAACAACACATAGAGATAGAACGTGAAACTGCTTTATTTTGTATAGTTTCAAGAAGCTAGCACAAACCGTGCTGGATTTAGAGTTCCAAATACATCTATCAATATAGGAGAAAACAGAGTGAAACCTAAAAATTCAAACTGTTACTGGAAATGTATGCTTCAACATAGAAGAACGAAATTTGGGGAACCAAGTCGGCTTATTGTACTGATCATTACCTGAAAGTATCATCCAGTTTGGGTGAAAAAATACTTGCTGAGATTTCTGGAGATTCGTAATTTTAGGAAGCTTGGCAACCCCTTTCCATGAAAGTGTTTCTCGCCAGTCACTGCATAGGGCTACTTCAAGAGGAAAGAACACATAGAGATAGAACGTGAAACTACTTTATTTTTTCAAGTTTCAAGAAGCTAGCACAAACCGTGTTGGATTTAGAGTTCCAAATACATCTATCTATATAGGAGAAAACAGAGTGAAACCTAAAAATTCAAACTGTTACTGGAAATGAACGCTTCAACATAGAAGAACGAAATTTGGGGAACCAAGTCGGCTTAGTGTACTGATCATTACCTGAAAGTATCATCCAGTTTGGGTGAAAAAATATTTGCTGTGATTTCTGGAGATTCGTAGTTTTTGGAAGCTTGACAACCCCTTTCTATGAAAGTGTTTCTCGCCAGTCACTGCTTAGGGCTACATCAAGAGGAAACAACACATAGATATACAACGTGAAACTGCTTTATTTTGTCAAGTTTCAAGAAGCTAGCACAAACCGTGTTGGATTTACAGTTCCAAATCCATCTATCAATATAGGAGAAAACAGAGTGAAACCTAAAAATTCAAACTGTTACTGGAAATGAACGCTTCAACATAGAAGAACGAAATTTGGGGAACCAAGTCGGATTAGTGTACTGATCATTACCTGAAAGTATCATCCAGTTTGGGTGCAGAAATATTTGCTGTGATTTCTGGAGATTCGTAATTTTTGGAAGCTTGGCAACCCCTTTCCATGAAAGTGTTTCTCGCCAGTCACTGCTTAGGGCTACATCAAGAGGAAAAAAAACATAGAGAAAGAACGTGAAACTGCTTTATTTTGTCAAGTTTCAAGAAGCTAGCACAAACCGTGTTGGATTTAAAGTTCCAAATACATCTATCAATATAGGAGAAAACAGAGTGAAACCTAAAAATTTAAACTGTTAGTAGAAACGAACGCTTCAACATAGAAGAACGAAATTTGGGGAACCAAGTCGGCTTAGTGTACTGATCATTACCTGAAAGTATCATCCAGTTTGGGTGAAAAAATATTTGCTGAGATTTCTGGAGATTCGTAATTTTTGGAAGCTTCGCAACCCCTTTCCATGAAAGTGTTTCTCGCCAGTCACTGCTTAGGGCTACATCAAGAGGAAAAAAAAACATAGAGAAAGAACGTGAAACTGCTTTATTTTGTCAAGTTTCAAGAAGCTAGCACAAACCGTGTTGGATTTAGAGTTCCAAATACATTTATCAATATAGGAGAAAACAGAGTGAAACCTAAAAATTTAAACTGTTACTGGAAATGAACGCTTCACCATAGAAGAACGAAATTTGGGGAACCAAGTCGGCTTAGTGTACTGACCATTACCTGAAAGTATCATCCAGTTTGGGTGAAAAAATATTTGCTGAGATTTCTGGAGATTCGTAATTTTTGGAAGCTTGGGAACCCCTTTCCATGAAAGTGTTTCTCGCCAGTCACTGATTAGGGCTACATCAAGAGGAAACAAAACATAGAGATAGAACGTGAAACTGCTTTATTTTGTCAAGTTTCAAGAAGCTAGCACAAACCGTGTTGGATTTAGAGTTCCAAATACATCTATCAATATAGGAGAAAACAGAGTGAAACCTAAAAATTGAAACTGTTACTGGAAATGAACGATTCACCATAGAAGAACGAAATTTGGGGAACCAAGTCGGCTTAGTGTACTGACCATTACCTGAAAGTATCATCCAGTTTGGGTGAAAAAATATTTGCTGAGATTTCTGGAGATTCGTAATTTTTGGAAGCTTGGCAACCCCTTTCCATGAAAGTGTTTCTCGCCAGTCACTGCTTAGGGCTACTTCAAGAGGAAACAACACATAGAGATAGAACGTGAAACTGCTTTATTTTGTATAGTATCAAGAAGCTAGCAAAAACCGTGCTGGATTTAGAGTTCCAAATACATCTATCAATATAGGAGAAAACAGAGTGAAACCTAAAAATTCAAACTGTTACTGGAAATGTATGCTTCAACATAGAAGAACGAAATTTGGGGAACCAAGTCGGCTTATTGTACTGATCATTACCTGAAAGTATCATCCAGTTTGGGTGAAAAAATACTTGCTGAGATTTCTGGAGATTCGTAATTTTAGGAAGCTTGGCAACCCCTTTCCATGAAAGTGTTTCTCGCCAGTCACTGCATAGGGCTACTTCAAGAGGAAAGAACACATAGAGATAGAACGTGAAACTACTTTATTTTGTCAAGTTTCAAGAAGCTAGCACAAACCGTGTTGGATTTAGAGTTCCAAATACATCTATCTATATAGGAGAAAACAGAGTGAAACCTAAAAATTCAAACTGTTACTGGAAATGAACGCTTCAACATAGAAGAACGAAATTTGGGGAACCAAGTCGGCTTAGTGTACTGATCATTACCTGAAAGTATCATCCAGTTTGGGTGAAAAAATATTTGCTGTGATTTCTGGAGATTCGTAGTTTTTGGAAGCTTGACAACCCCTTTCTATGAAAGTGTTTCTCGCCAGTCACTGCTTAGGGCTACATCAAGAGGAAACAACACATAGATATACAACGTGAAACTGCTTTATTTTGTCAAGTTTCAAGAAGCTAGCACAAACCGTGTTGGATTTACAGTTCCAAATCCATCTATCAATATAGGAGAAAACAGAGTGAAACCTAAAAATTCAAACTGTTACTGGAAATGAACGCTTCAACATAGAAGAACGAAATTTGGGGAACCAAGTCGGATTAGTGTACTGATCATTACCTGAAAGTATCATCCAGTTTGGGTGCAGAAATATTTGCTGTGATTTCTGGAGATTCGTAATTTTTGGAAGCTTGGCAACCCCTTTCCATGAAAGTGTTTCTCGCCAGTCACTGCTTAGGGCTACATCAAGAGGAAAAAAAACATAGAGAAAGAACGTGAAACTGCTTTATTTTGTCAAGTTTCAAGAAGCTAGCACAAACCGTGTTGGATTTAGAGTTCCAAATACATCTATCAATATAGGAGAAAACAGAGTGAAACCTAAAAATTTAAACTGTTAGTAGAAACGAACGCTTCAACATAGAAGAACGAAATTTGGGGAACCAAGTCGGCTTAGTGTACTGATCATTACCTGAAAGTATCATCCAGTTTGGGTGAAAAAATATTTGCTGAGATTTCTGGAGATTCGTAATTTTTGGAAGCTTCGCAACCCCTTTCCATGAAAGTGTTTCTCGCCAGTCACTGCTTAGGCCTACATCAAGAGGAAAAAAAACATAGAGAAAGAACGTGAAACTGCTTTATTTTGTCAAGTTTCAAGAAGCTAGCACAAACCGTGTTGGATTTAGAGTTCCAAATACATTTATCAATATAGGAGAAAACAGAGTGAAACCTAAAAATTTAAACTGTTACTGGAAATGAACGCTTCACCATAGAAGAACGAAATTTGGGGAACCAAGTCGGCTTAGTGTACTGACCATTACCTGAAAGTATCATCCAGTTTGGGTGAAAAAATATTTGCTGAGATTTCTGGAGATTCGTAATTTTTGGAATCTTGGGAACCCCTTTCCATGAAAGTGTTTCTCGCCAGTCACTGCTTAGGGCTACATCAAGAGGAAACAAAACATAGAGATAGAACGTGAAACTGCTTTATTTTGTCAAGTTTCAAGAAGCTAGCACAAACCGTGTTGGATTTAGAGTTCCAAATACATCTATCAATATAGGAGAAAACAGAGTGAAACCTAAAAATTGAAACTGTTAGTAGAAACGAACGCTTCAACATAGAAGAATGAAATTTGGAGAACCAAGTTGGCTTAGTGTACTGATCATTACCTGTAAGTATCATCCAGTTTTGGTGAAAAAATACTTGCTGAGATTTCTGGAGATTCGTAATTTTAGGAAGCTTGGCAACCCCTTTCCATGAAAGTGTTTCTCGCCAGTCACTGCATAGGGCTACTTCAAGAGGAAAGAACACATAGAGATAGAACGTGAAACTACTTTATTTTGTCAAGTTTCAAGAAGCTAGCACAAACCGTGTTGGATTTAGAGTTCCAAATACATCTATCTATATAGGAGAAAACAGAGTGAAACCTAAAATTTCAATCTGTTACTGGAAATGAACGCTTCAACATAGAAGAACGAAATTTGGGGAACCAAGTCGGCTTAGTGTACTGATCATTACCTGAAAGTATCATCCAGTTTGGGTGCAGAAATATTTGCTGTGATTTCTGGAGATTCGTAGTTTTTGGAAGCTTGGCAACCCCTTTCCATGAAAGTGTTTCTCGCCAGTCACTGCTTAGGGCTACATCAAGAGGAAACAACACATAGATATAGAATGTGAAACTGCTTTATTTTGTCAAGTTTCAAGAAGCTAGCACAAACCGTGTTGGATTTACAGTTCCAAATCAATCTATCAATATAGGAGAAAACAGAGTGAAACCTAAAAATTCAAACTGTTACTGGAAATGAACGCTTCAACATAGAAGAACGAAATTTGGGGAACCAATTCGGCTTAGTGTACTGATCATTACCTGAAAGTATCATCCAGTTTGGGTGCAGAAATATTTGCTGTGATTTCTGGAGATTCGTAGTTTTTGGAAGCTTGGCAACCCCTTTCTATGAAAGTGTTTCTCGCCAGTCACTGCTTAGGGTACTTCAAGAGGAAACAAAACATAGAGATAGAACGTGAAACTGCTTTATTTTGTCAAGTTTCAAGAAGCTAGCACAAACCGTATTGGATTTAGAGTTCCAAATACATCTATCAATATAGGAGAAAACAGAGTGAAACCTAAAAATTCAAACTGTTACTGGAAATGTACGCTTCAACATAGAAGAACGAAATTTGGGGAACCAAGTCGGCTTAGTGTACTGATCATTACCTGAAAGTATCATCCAGTTTGGGTGAAAAAATATTTGCTGAGATTTCTGGAGATTCGTAATTTTTGGAAGCTTGGCAACCCCTTTCCATGAAAGTGTTTCTCGCCAGTCACTGCTTAGGGCTACATCAAGAGGAAAAAAAACATAGAGAAAGAACGTGAAACTGCTTTATTTTGTCAAGTTTCAAGAAGCTAGCACAAACCGTGTTGGATTTAGAGTTCCAAATACATTTATCAATATAGCAGAAAACAGAGTGAAACCTAAAAATTTAAACTGTTACTGGAAATGAACGCTTCACCATAGAAGAACGAAATTTGGGGAACCAAGTCGGCTTAGTGTACTGACCATTACCTGAAAGTATCATCCAGTTTGGGTGAAAAAATATTTGCTGAGATTTCTGGAGATTCGTAATTTTTGGAAGCTTGGGAACCCCTTTCCATGAAAGTGTTTCTCGCCAGTCACTGCTTAGGGCTACATCAAGAGGAAACAAAACATAGAGATAGAACGTGAAACTGCTTTATTTTGTCAAGTTTCAAGAAGCTAGCACAAACCGTGTTGGATTTAGAGTTCCAAATACATCTATCAATATAGGAGAAAACAGAGTGAAACCTAAAAATTTAAACTGTTAGTAGAAACGAACGCTTCAACATAGAAGAATGAAATTTGGGGAACCAAGTTGGCTTATTGTACTGATCATTACCTGAAAGTATCATCTAGTTTGGGTGAAAAAATATTTGCTGAGATTTCTGGAGATTCGTAATTTTTGGAAGCTTGGCAACCCCTTTCCATGAAAGTGTTTCTCGCCAGTCACTTCTTAGGGCTACATCAAGATGAAAAAAAACATGGAGATAGAATCTGAAACTACTTTATTGTGTCAAGTTTCAAGAAGCTAGCACAAACCGTGTTGGATTTAGAGTTCCAAATACATCTATCAATATAGGAGAAAACAGAGTGAAACCTAAAAATTCAAACTGTCACTGGAAATGAACGCTTTAACATAGAAGAACGAAATTTGGGGAACCAACTCGGCTCAGTGTACTGATCATTAACTGAAAGTATCATCCAGTTTGGGTGAAAAAATATTTGCTGTGATTTCTGGAGATTCGTAGTTTTTGGAAGCTTGACACCCCTTTCTATGAAAGTGTTTCTCGCCAGTCACTGCTTAGGGCTACATCAAGAGGAAACAACACATAGATATAGAACGTGAAACTGCTTTATTTTGTCAAGTTTCAAGAAGCTAGCACAAACCGTGTTGGATTTACAGTTCCAAATCCATCTATCAATATAGGAGAAAACAGAGTGAAACCTAAAAATTCAAACTGTTACTGGAAATGAACGCTTCAACATAGAAGAACGAAATTTGGGGAACCAAGTCGGCTTAGTGTACTGATCATTACCTGAAAGTATCATCCAGTTTGGGTGAAAAAATACTTGCTGAGATTTCTGGAGATTCGTAATTTTAGGAAGCTTGGCAACCCCTTTCCATGAAAGTGTTTCTCGCCAGTCACTGCTTAGGGCTACTTCAAGAGGAAACAACACATAGAGATAGAACGTGAAACTGCTTTATTTTGTCAAGTTTCAAGAAGCTAGCTCAAGCCGCGTTGGATTTAGAGTTCCAAATACATCTATCAATATAGGAGAAAACAGAGTGAAACCTAAAAATTCAAACTGTTACTAGAAATGAACGCTTTAACATAGAAGAACAAAATTTGGGGAACCAAGTTGGATTAGTGTACTGATCATTACCTGAAAGTATCATCCAGTTTGGGTGAAAAAATATTTGCTGAGATTTCTGGAGATTCGTAATTTTTGGAAGCTTGGCAACCCCTTTCCATGAAAGTGTTTCTCGACAGTCACTGCTTAGGGCTACATCAAGAGGAAACAAAACATAGAGATAGAACGTGAAACTGCTTTATTTTGTCAAGTTTCAAGAAGCTAGCACAAACCGTGTTGGATTTAGAGTTCCAAATACATCTATCAATATAGGAGAAAACAGAGTGAAACCTAAAAATTCAAACTGTTAGTAGAAACGAACGCTTCAACATAGAAGAATGAAATTTGGAGAACCAAGTTGGCTTAGTGTACTGATCATTACCTGTAAGTATCATCCAGTTTTGGTGAAAAAATACTTGTTGAGATTTCTGGAGATTCGTAATTTTAGGAAGCTTGGCAACCCCTTTCAATGAAAGTGTTTCTCGCCAGTCACTGCATAGGGCTACTTCAAGAGGAAAAAAAACATAGAGAAAGAACGTGAAACTGCTTTATTTTGTCAAGTTTCAAGAAGCTAGCACAAACCGTGTTGGATTTAGAGTTCCAAATACATTTATCAATATAGGAGAAAACAGAGTGAAACCTAAAAATTTAAACTGTTACTGGAAATGAACGCTTCACCATAGAAGAACGAAATTTGGGGAAACAAGTCGGCTTAGTGTACTGACCATTACCTGAAAGTATCATCCAGTTTGGGTGAAAAAATATTTGCTGAGATTTCTGGAGATTCGTAATTTTTGGAAGCTTGGCAACCCCTTTCCATGAAAGTGTTTCTCGCCAGTCACTTCTTAGGGCTACATCAAGATGAAAAAAAACATGGAGATAGAATCTGAAACTACTTTATTGTGTCAAGTTTCAAGAAGCTAGCACAAACCGTGTTGGATTTAGAGTTCCAAATACATCTATCAATATAGGAGAAAACAGAGTGAAACCTAAAAATTTAAACTGTTAGTAGAAACGAACGCTTCAACATAGAAGAACGAAATTTGTGGAACCAAGTCGGCTTAGTGTACTGATCATTACGTGAAAGTATCATCCAGTTTGGGTGAAAAAATATTTGCTGAGATTTCTGGAGATTCGTAATTTTTGGAAGCTTGGCAACCCCTTTCCATGAAAGTGTTTCTCGCCAGTCACTGCTTAGGGCTACATCAAGAGGAAAAAAAACATAGAGATAGAACGTGAAACTGCTTTATTTTGTCAAGTTTCAAGAAGCTAGCACAAACCGTGTTGGATTTAGAGTTCCAAATACATTTATCAATATAGGAGAAAACAGAGTGAAACCTAAAAATTTAAACTGTTACTGGAAATGAAGGCTTCAACATAGAAGAACGAAATTTGGGGAACCAAGTCGGCTTAGTGTACTGACCATTACCTGAAAGTATCATCCAGTTTGGGTGAAAAAATATTTGCTGAGATTTCTGGAGATTCGTAATTTTTGGAAGCTTGGCAACCCCTTTCCATGAAAGTGTTTCTCGCCAGTCACTTCTTAGGGCTACATCAAGATGAAAAAAAACATGGAGATAGAATCTGAAACTACTTTATTGTGTCAAGTTTCAAGAAGCTAGCACAAACCGTGTTGGATTTAGAGTTCCAAATACATCTATCAATATAGGAGAAAACAGAGTGAAACCTAAAAATTCAAACTGTCACTGGAAATGAACGCTTTAACATAGAAGAACGAAATTTGGGGAACCAACTCGGCTCAGTGTACTGATCATTAACTGAAAGTATCATCCAGTTTGGGTGAAAAAATATTTGCTGTGATTTCTGGAGATTCGTAGTTTTTGGAAGCTTGACACCCCTTTCTATGAAAGTGTTTCTCGCCAGTCACTGCTTAGGGCTACATCAAGAGGAAACAACACATAGATATAGAACGTGAAACTGCTTTATTTTGTCAAGTTTCAAGAAGCTAGCACAAACCGTGTTGGATTTACAGTTCCAAATCCATCTATCAATATAGGAGAAAACAGAGTGAAACCTAAAAATTCAAACTGTTACTGGAAATGAACGCTTCAACATAGAAGAACGAAATTTGGGGAACCAAGTCGGCTTAGTGTACTGATCATTACCTGAAAGTATCATCCAGTTTGGGTGAAAAAATACTTGCTGAGATTTCTGGAGATTCGTAATTTTAGGAAGCTTGGCAACCCCTTTCCATGAAAGTGTTTCTCGCCAGTCACTGCTTAGGGCTACTTCAAGAGGAAACAACACATAGAGATAGAACGTGAAACTGCTTTATTTTGTCAAGTTTCAAGAAGCTAGCACAAGCCGCGTTGGATTTAGAGTTCCAAATACATCTATCAATATAGGAGAAAACAGAGTGAAACCTAAAAATTCAAACTGTTACTAGAAATGAACGCTTTAACATAGAAGAACAAAATTTGGGGAACCAAGTTGGATTAGTGTACTGATCATTACCTGAAAGTATCATCCAGTTTGGGTGAAAAAATATTTGCTGAGATTTCTGGAGATTCGTAATTTTTGGAAGCTTGGCAACCCCTTTCCATGAAAGTGTTTCTTGACAGTCACTGCTTAGGGCTACATCAAGAGGAAACAAAACATAGAGATAGAACGTGAAACTGCTTTATTTTGTCAAGTTTCAAGAAGCTAGCACAAACCGTGTTGGATTTAGAGTTCCAAATACATCTATCAATATAGGAGAAAACAGAGTGAAACCTAAAAATTCAAACTGTTAGTAGAAACGAACGCTTCAACATAGAAGAATGAAATTTGGAGAACCAAGTTGGCTTAGTGTACTGATCATTACCTGTAAGTATCATCCAGTTTGGGTGAAAAAATACTTGTTGAGATTTCTGGAGATTCGTAATTTTAGGAAGCTTGGCAACCCCTTTCAATGAAAGTGTTTCTCGCCAGTCACTGCATAGGGCTACTTCAAGAGGAAAAAAAACATAGAGAAAGAACGTGAAACTGCTTTATTTTGTCAAGTTTCAAGAAGCTAGCACAAACCGTGTTGGATTTAGAGTTCCAAATACATTTATCAATATAGGAGAAAACAGAGTGAAACCTAAAAATTTAAACTGTTACTGGAAATGAACGCTTCACCATAGAAGAACGAAATTTGGGGAAACAAGTCGGCTTAGTGTACTGACCATTACCTGAAAGTATCATCCAGTTTGGGTGAAAAAATATTTGCTGAGATTTCTGGAGATTCGTAATTTTTGGAAGCTTGGCAACCCCTTTCCATGAAAGTGTTTCTCGCCAGTCACTTCTTAGGGCTACATCAAGATGAAAAAAAACATGGAGATAGAATCTGAAACTACTTTATTGTGTCAAGTTTCAAGAAGCTAGCACAAACCGTGTTGGATTTAGAGTTCCAAATACATCTATCAATATAGGAGAAAACAGAGTGAAACCTAAAAATTTAAACTGTTAGTAGAAACGAACGCTTCAACATAGAAGAACGAAATTTGTGGAACCAAGTCGGCTTAGTGTACTGATCATTACGTGAAAGTATCATCCAGTTTGGGTGAAAAAATATTTGCTGAGATTTCTGGAGATTCGTAATTTTTGGAAGCTTGGCAACCCCTTTCCATGAAAGTGTTTCTCGCCAGTCACTGCTTAGGGCTACATCAAGAGGAAAAAAAACATAGAGATAGAACGTGAAACTGCTTTATTTTGTCAAGTTTCAAGAAGCTAGCACAAACCGTGTTGGATTTAGAGTTCCAAATACATTTATCAATATAGGAGAAAACAGAGTGAAACCTAAAAATTTAAACTGTTACTGGAAATGAAGGCTTCAACATAGAAGAACGAAATTTGGGGAACCAAGTCGGCTTAGTGTACTGACCATTACCTGAAAGTATCATCCAGTTTGGGTGAAAAAATATTTGCTGAGATTTCTGGAGATTCGTAATTTTTGGAAGCTTGGCAACCCCTTTCCATGAAAGTGTTTCTCGCCAGTCACTTCTTAGGGCTACATCAAGATGAAAAAAAACATGGAGATAGAATCTGAAACTACTTTATTGTGTCAAGTTTCAAGAAGCTAGCACAAACCGTGTTGGATTTAGAGTTCCAAATACATCTATCTATATAGGAGAAAACAGAGTGAAACCTAAAAATTCAAACTGTTAGTAGAAACGAACGCTTCAACATAGAAGAATGAAATTTGGAGAACCAAGTTGGCTTAGTGTACTGATCATTAACTGAAAGTATCATCCAGTTTGGGTGAAAAAATATTTGCTGTGATTTCTGGAGATTCGTAGTTTTTGGAAGCTTGACAACCCCTTTCTATGAAAGTGTTTCTCGCCAGTCACTGCTTAGGGCTAAATCAAGAGGAAACAACACATAGATATAGAACGTGAAACTGCTTTATTTTGTCAAGTTTCAAGAAGCTAGCACAAACCGTGTTGGATTTACAGTTCCAAATCTATCTATCAATATAGGAGAAAACAGAGTGAAACCTAAAAATTCAAACTGTTACTGGAAATGAACGCTTCAACATAGAAGAACGAAATTTGGGGAACCAAGTCGGCTTAGTGTACTGATCATTACCTGAAAGTATCATCCAGTTTGGGTCCAGAAATATTTGCTGTGATTTCTGGAGATGCGTAGTTTTTGGAAGCTTGGCAACCCCTTTCTATGAAAGTGTTTCTCGCCAGTCACTGCTTAGGGCTACTTCAAGAGGAAACAAAACATACAGATAGAACGTGAAACTGCTTTATTTTGTCAAGTTTCAAGAAGCTAGCACAAACCGTGTTGGATTTAGAGTTCCAAATACATCTATCAATATAGGAGAAAACAGAGTGAAACCTAAAAATTCAAACAGTTACTGGAAATGTACGCTTCAACATAGAAGAACGAAATTTGGGGAACCAAGTCGGATTAGTGTACTGATCATTACCTGAAAGTATCATCCAGTTTGGGTGAAAAAATATTTGCTGAGATTTCTGGAGATTCGTAATTTTTGGAAGCTTGGCAACTCCTTTCCATGAAAGTGTTTCTCGCCAGTCACTGCTTAGGGCTACATCAAGAGGAAAAAAAACATAGAGAAAGAACGTGAAACTGCTTTATTTTGTCAAGTTTCAAGAAGCTAGCACAAACCGTGTTGGATTTAGAGTTCCAAATACATTTATCAATATAGGAGAAAACAGAGTGAAACCTAAAAATTTAAACTGTTACTGGAAATGAACGCTTCACCATAGAAGAACGAAATTTGGGGAACCAAGTCGGCTTAGTGTACTGACCATTACCTGAAAGTATCATCCAGTTTGGGTGAAAAAATATTTGCTGAGATTTCTGGAGATTCGTAATTTTTGGAAGCTTGGAAACCCCTTTCCATGGAAGTGTTTCTCGCCAGTCACTTCTTAGGGCTACATCAAGATGAAAAAAAACATGGAGATAGAATCTGAAACTACTTTATTGTGTCAAGTTTCAAGAAGCTAGCACAAACATTGTTGGATTTAGAGTTCCAAATACATCTATCAATATAGGAGAAAACAGAGTGAAACCTAAAAATTCAAACTGTTACTGGAAATGAACGCTTCACCATTGAGGAACGAAATTTGGGGAACCAAGTTGGATTAGTGTACTGATCATTACCTGAAAGTATCATCCAGTTTGGGTGAAAAAATATTTGCTGAGATTTCTGGAGATTCGTAATTTTTGGAAGCTTGGCAACCCCTTTCCATGAAAGTGTTTCTCGCCAGTCACTGCTTAGGGCTACATCAAGAGGAAAAAAAACATAGAGAAAGAACGTGAAACTGCTTTATTTTGTCAAGTTTCAAGAAGCTAGCACAAACCGTGTTGGATTTAGAGTTCCAAATACATTTATCAATATAGGAGAAAACAGAGTGAAACCTAAAAATTTAAACTGTTACTGGAAATGAACGCTTCACCATAGAAGAACGAAATTTGGGGAACCAAGTCGGCTTAGTGTACTGATCATTACCTAAAAGTATCATCCAGTTTGGGTGAAAAAATATTTGCTGAGATTTCTGGAGATTCGTAATTTTTGGAAGCTTGGCAACCCCTTTCCATGAAAGTGTTTCTCGCCAGTCACTGCTTAGGGCTACATCAAGAGGAAACAAAACATACAGAAAGAACGTGAAACTGCTTTATTTTGTCAAGTTTCAAGAAGCTAGCACAAACCGTGTTGGATTTAGAGTTCCAAATACATTTATCAATATAGGAGAAAACAGAGTGAAACCTAAAAATTTAAACTGTTACTGGAAATGAACGCTTCACCATAGAAGAACGAAATTTGGGGAACCAAGACGGCTTAGTGTACTGACCATTACCTGAAAGTATCATCCAGTTTCGGTGAAAAAATATTTGCTGAGATTTCTGGAGATTCGTAATTTTTGGAAGCTTGGCAACCCCTTTCCATGAAAGTGTTTCTCGCCAGTCACTTCTTAGGGCTACATCAAGATGAAAAAAAACATGGAGATAGAATCTGAAACTACTTTATTGTGTCAAGTTTCAAGAAGCTAGCACAAACCGTGTTGGATTTAGAGTTCCAAATACATCTATCAATATAGGAGAAAACAGAGTGAAACCTAAAAATTCAAACTGTTACTGGAAATGAACGCTTCACCATTGAGGAACGAAATTTGGGGAACCAAGTTGGATTAGTGTACTGATCATTACCTGAAAGTATCATCCAGTTTGGGTGAAAAAATATTTGCTGAGATTTCTGGAGATTCGTAATTTTTGGAAGCTTGGCAACCCCTTTCCATGAAAGTGTTTCTCGCCAGTCACTGCTTAGGGCTACATCAAGAGGAAAAAAAACATAGAGAAAGAACGTGAAACTGCTTTATTTTGTCAAGTTTCAAGAAGCTAGCACAAACCGTGTTGGATTTAGAGTTCCAAATACATTTATCAATATAGGAGAAAACAGAGTGAAACCTAAAAATTTAAACTGTTACTGGAAATGAACGCTTCACCATAGAAGAACGAAATTTGGGGAACCAAGTCGGCTTAGTGTACTGACCATTACCTGAAAGTATCATCCAGTTTGGGTGAAAAAATATTTGCTGAGATTTCTGGAGATTCGTAATTTTTGGAAGCTTGGGAACCCCTTTCCATGAAAGTGTTTCTCGCCAGTCACTGCTTAGGGCTACATCAAGAGGAAACAAAACATAGAGATAGAACGTGAAACTGCTTTATTTTGTCAAGTTTCAAGAAGCTAGTACAAACCGTGTTGGATTTAGAGTTCCAAATACATCTATCAATATAGGAGAAAACAGAGTGAAACCTAAAAATTGAAACTGTTAGTAGAAACGAACGCTTCAACATAGAAGAATGAAATTTGGAGAACCAAGTTGGCTTAGTGTACTGATCATTACCTGTAAGTATCATCCAGTTTTGGTGAAAAAATACTTGCTGAGATTTCTGGAGATTCGTAATTTTAGGAAGCTTGGCAACCCCTTTCCATGAAAGTGTTTCTCGCCAGTCACTGCATAGGGCTACTTCAAGAGGAAAGAACACATAGAGATAGAACGTGAAACTACTTTATTTTGTCAAGTTTCAAGAAGCTAGCACAAACCGTGTTGGATTTAGAGTTCCAAATACATCTATCTATATAGTAGAAAACAGAGTGAAACCTAAAAATTCAAACTGTTACTGGAAATGAACGCTTCAACATAGAAGAACGAAATTTGGGGAACCAAGTCGGCTTAGTGTACTGATCATTACCTGAAAGTATCATCCAGTTTGGGTGAAAAAATATTTGCTGTGATTTCTGGAGATTCGTAGTTTTTGGAAGCTTGGCAACCCCTTTCCATGAAAGTGTTTCTCGCCAGTCACTGCTTAGGGCTACATCAAGAGGAAACAACACATATAGATAGAACGTGAAACTGCTTTATTTTGTATAGTTTCAAGAAGCTAGCACAAACCGTGCTGGATTTAGAGTTCCAAATACATCTATCAATATAGGAGAAAACAGAGTGAAACCTAAAAATTCAAACTGTTACTGGAAATGTATGCTTCAACATAGAAGAACGAAATTTGGGGAACCAAGTCGGCTTATTGTACTGATCATTACCTGAAAGTATCATCCAGTTTGGGTGAAAAAATACTTGCTGAGATTTCTGGAGATTCGTAATTTTAGGAAGCTTGGCAACCCCTTTCCATGAAAGTGTTTCTCGCCAGTCACTGCATAGGGCTACTTCAAGAGGAAAGAACACATAGAGATAGAACGTGAAACTACTTTATTTTTTCAAGTTTCAAGAAGCTAGCACAAACCGTGTTGGATTTAGAGTTCCAAATACATCTATCTATATAGGAGAAAACAGAGTGAAACCTAAAAATTCAAACTGTTACTGGAAATGAACGCTTCAACATAGAAGAACGAAATTTGGGGAACCAAGTCGGCTTAGTGTACTGATCATTACCTGAAAGTATCATCCAGTTTGGGTGAAAAAATATTTGCTGTGATTTCTGGAGATTCGTAGTTTTTGGAAGCTTGACAACCCCTTTCTATGAAAGTGTTTCTCGCCAGTCACTGCTTAGGGCTACATCAAGAGGAAACAACACATAGATATAGAACGTGAAACTGCTTTATTTTGTCAAGTTTCAAGAAGCTAGCACAAACCGTGTTGGATTTAGAGTTCAAAAATACATCTATCAATATAGGAGAAAACAGAGTGAAACCTAAAAATTCAAACAGTTACTGGAAATGTACGCTTCAACATAGAAGAACGAAATTTGGGGAACCAAGTCGGATTAGTGTACTGATCATTACCTGAAAGTATCATCCAGTTTGGGTGAAAAAATATTTGCTGAGATTTCTGGAGATTCGTAATTTTTGGAAGCTTGGCAACTCCTTTCCATGAAAGTGTTTCTCGCCAGTCACTGCTTAGGGCTACATCAAGAGGAAAAAAAACATAGAGAAAGAACGTGAAACTGCTTTATTTTGTCAAGTTTCAAGAAGCTAGCACAAACCGTGTTGGATTTAGAGTTCCAAATACATTTATCAATATAGGAGAAAACAGAGTGAAACCTAAAAATTTAAACTGTTACTGGAAATGAACGCTTCACCATAGAAGAACGAAATTTGGGGAACCAAGTCGGCTTAGTGTACTGACCATTACCTGAAAGTATCATCCAGTTTGGGTGAAAAAATATTTGCTGAGATTTCTGGAGATTCGTAATTTTTGGAAGCTTGGCAACCCCTTTCCATGGAAGTGTTTCTCGCCAGTCACTTCTTAGGGCTACATCAAGATGAAAAAAAACATGGAGATAGAATCTGAAACTACTTTATTGTGTCAAGTTTCAAGAAGCTAGCACAAACATTGTTGGATTTAGAGTTCCAAATACATCTATCAATATAGGAGAAAACAGAGTGAAACCTAAAAATTCAAACTGTTACTGGAAATGAACGCTTCACCATTGAGGAACGAAATTTGGGGAACCAAGTTGGATTAGTGTACTGATCATTACCTGAAAGTATCATCCAGTTTGGGTGAAAAAATATTTGCTGAGATTTCTGGAGATTCGTAATTTTTGGAAGCTTGGCAACCCCTTTCCATGAAAGTGTTTCTCGCCAGTCACTGCTTAGGGCTACATCAAGAGGAAAAAAAACATAGAGAAAGAACGTGAAACTGCTTTATTTTGTCAAGTTTCAAGAAGCTAGCACAAACCGTGTTGGATTTAGAGTTCCAAATACATTTATCAATATAGGAGAAAACAGAGTGAAACCTAAAAATTTAAACTGTTACTGGAAATGAACGCTTCACCATAGAAGAACGAAATTTGGGGAACCAAGTCGGCTTAGTGTACTGATCATTACCTAAAAGTATCATCCAGTTTGGGTGAAAAAATATTTGCTGAGATTTCTGGAGATTCGTAATTTTTGGAAGCTTGGCAACCCCTTTCCATGAAAGTGTTTCTCGCCAGTCACTGCTTAGGGCTACATCAAGAGGAAACAAAACATACAGAAAGAACGTGAAACTGCTTTATTTTGTCAAGTTTCAAGAAGCTAGCACAAACCGTGTTGGATTTAGAGTTCCAAATACATTTATCAATATAGGAGAAAACAGAGTGAAACCTAAAAATTTAAACTGTTACTGGAAATGAACGCTTCACCATAGAAGAACGAAATTTGGGGAACCAAGACGGCTTAGTGTACTGACCATTACCTGAAAGTATCATCCAGTTTCGGTGAAAAAATATTTGCTGAGATTTCTGGAGATTCGTAATTTTTGGAAGCTTGGCAACCCCTTTCCATGAAAGTGTTTCTCGCCAGTCACTTCTTAGGGCTACATCAAGATGAAAAAAAACATGGAGATAGAATCTGAAACTACTTTATTGTGTCAAGTTTCAAGAAGCTAGCACAAACCGTGTTGGATTTAGAGTTCCAAATACATCTATCAATATAGGAGAAAACAGAGTGAAACCTAAAAATTCAAACTGTTACTGGAAATGAACGCTTCACCATTGAGGAACGAAATTTGGGGAACCAAGTTGGATTAGTGTACTGATCATTACCTGAAAGTATCATCCAGTTTGGGTGAAAAAATATTTGCTGAGATTTCTGGAGATTCGTAATTTTTGGAAGCTTGGCAACCCCTTTCCATGAAAGTGTTTCTCGCCAGTCACTGCTTAGGGCTACATCAAGAGGAAAAAAAACATAGAGAAAGAACGTGAAACTGCTTTATTTTGTCAAGTTTCAAGAAGCTAGCACAAACCGTGTTGGATTTAGAGTTCCAAATACATTTATCAATATAGGAGAAAACAGAGTGAAACCTAAAAATTTAAACTGTTACTGGAAATGAACGCTTCACCATAGAAGAACGAAATTTGGGGAACCAAGTCGGCTTAGTGTACTGACCATTACCTGAAAGTATCATCCAGTTTGGGTGAAAAAATATTTGCTGAGATTTCTGGAGATTCGTAATTTTTGGAAGCTTGGGAACCCCTTTCCATGAAAGTGTTTCTCGCCAGTCACTGCTTAGGGCTACATCAAGAGGAAACAAAACATAGAGATAGAACGTGAAACTGCTTTATTTTGTCAAGTTTCAAGAAGCTAGTACAAACCGTGTTGGATTTAGAGTTCCAAATACATCTATCAATATAGGAGAAAACAGAGTGAAACCTAAAAATTGAAACTGTTAGTAGAAACGAACGCTTCAACATAGAAGAATGAAATTTGGAGAACCAAGTTGGCTTAGTGTACTGATCATTACCTGTAAGTATCATCCAGTTTTGGTGAAAAAATACTTGCTGAGATTTCTGGAGATTCGTAATTTTAGGAAGCTTGGCAACCCCTTTCCATGAAAGTGTTTCTCGCCAGTCACTGCATAGGGCTACTTCAAGAGGAAAGAACACATAGAGATAGAACGTGAAACTACTTTATTTTGTCAAGTTTCAAGAAGCTAGCACAAACCGTGTTGGATTTAGAGTTCCAAATACATCTATCTATATAGTAGAAAACAGAGTGAAACCTAAAAATTCAAACTGTTACTGGAAATGAACGCTTCAACATAGAAGAACGAAATTTGGGGAACCAAGTCGGCTTAGTGTACTGATCATTACCTGAAAGTATCATCCAGTTTGGGTGAAAAAATATTTGCTGTGATTTCTGGAGATTCGTAGTTTTTGGAAGCTTGGCAACCCCTTTCCATGAAAGTGTTTCTCGCCAGTCACTGCTTAGGGCTACATCAAGAGGAAACAACACATATAGATAGAACGTGAAACTGCTTTATTTTGTATAGTTTCAAGAAGCTAGCACAAACCGTGCTGGATTTAGAGTTCCAAATACATCTATCAATATAGGAGAAAACAGAGTGAAACCTAAAAATTCAAACTGTTACTGGAAATGTATGCTTCAACATAGAAGAACGAAATTTGGGGAACCAAGTCGGCTTATTGTACTGATCATTACCTGAAAGTATCATCCAGTTTGGGTGAAAAAATACTTGCTGAGATTTCTGGAGATTCGTAATTTTAGGAAGCTTGGCAACCCCTTTCCATGAAAGTGTTTCTCGCCAGTCACTGCATAGGGCTACTTCAAGAGGAAAGAACACATAGAGATAGAACGTGAAACTACTTTATTTTTTCAAGTTTCAAGAAGCTAGCACAAACCGTGTTGGATTTAGAGTTCCAAATACATCTATCTATATAGGAGAAAACAGAGTGAAACCTAAAAATTCAAACTGTTACTGGAAATGAACGCTTCAACATAGAAGAACGAAATTTGGGGAACCAAGTCGGCTTAGTGTACTGATCATTACCTGAAAGTATCATCCAGTTTGGGTGAAAAAATATTTGCTGTGATTTCTGGAGATTCGTAGTTTTTGGAAGCTTGACAACCCCTTTCTATGAAAGTGTTTCTCGCCAGTCACTGCTTAGGGCTACATCAAGAGGAAACAACACATAGATATAGAACGTGAAACTGCTTTATTTTGTCAAGTTTCAAGAAGCTAGCACAAACCGTGTTGGATTTACAGTTCCAAATCCATCTATCAATATAGGAGAAAACAGAGTGAAACCTAAAAATTCAAATTGTTACTGGAAATGAACGCTTCAACATAGAAGAACGAAATTTGGGGAACCAAGTCGGATTAGTGTACTGATCATTACCTGAAAGTATCATCCAGTTTGGGTGCAGAAATATTTGCTGTGATTTCTGGAGATTCGTAATTTTTGGAAGCTTGGCAACCCCTTTCCATGAAAGTGTTTCTCGCCAGTCACTGCTTAGGGCTACATCAAGAGGAAAAAAAACATAGAGAAAGAACGTGAAACTGCTTTATTTTGTCAAGTTTCAAGAAGCTAGCACAAACCGTGTTGGATTTAGAGTTCCAAATACATCTATCAATATAGGAGAACACAGAGTGAAACCTAAAAATTTAAACTGTTAGTAGAAACGAACGCTTCAACATAGAAGAACGAAATTTGTGGAACCAAGTCGGCTTAGTGTACTGATCATTACCTGAAAGTATCATCCAGTTTGGGTGAAAAAATATTTGCTGAGATTTCTGGAGATTCGTAATTTTTGGAAGCTTGGCAACCCCTTTCCATGAAAGTGTTTCTCGCCAGTCACTGCTTAGGGCTACATCAAGAGGAAAAAAAACATAGAGATAGAACGTGAAACTGCTTTATTTTGTCAAGTTTCAAGAAGCTAGCACAAACCGTGTTGGATTTAGAGTTCCAAATACATTTATCAATATAGGAGAACACAGAGTGAAACCTAAAAATTTAAACTGTTACTGGAAATGAACGCTTCACCATAGAAGAACGAAATTTGGGGAACCAAGTCGGCTTAGTGTACTGACCATTACCTGAAAGTATCATCCAGTTAGGGTGAAAAAATATTTGCTGAGATTTCTGGAGATTCGTAATTTTTGGAAGCTTGGCAACCCCTTTCCATGAAAGTGTTTCTCGCCAGTCACTTCTTAGGGCTACATCAAGATGAAAAAAAACATGGAGATAGAATCTGAAACTACTTTATTGTGTCAAGTTTCAAGAAGCTAGCACAAACCGTGTTGGATTTAGAGTTCCAAATACATCTATCTATATAGGAGAAAACAGAGTGAAACCTAAAAATTCAAACTGTTACTGGAAATGAACGCTTCAACATAGAAGAACGAAATTTGGGGAACCAAGTCGGCTTAGTGTACTGATCATTACCTGAAAGTATCATCCAGTTTGGGTGAAAAAATATTTGCTGAGATTTCTGGAGATTCGTAATTTTTGGAAGCTTGGCAACCCCTTTCTATGAAAGTGTTTCTCGCCAGTCACTGCTTAGGGCTACTTCAAGAGGAAACAAAACATAGAGATAGAACGTGAAACTGCTTTATTTTGTCAAGTTTCAATAAGCTAGCACAAACCGTGTTGGATTTAGAGTTCCAAATACATCTATCAATATAGGAGAAAACAGAGTGAAACCTAAAAATTCAAACTGTTACTGGAAATGAACGCTTCAACATAGAAGAATGAAATTTGGAGAACCAAGTTGGCTTAGTGTACTGATCATTACCTGTAAGTATCATCCAGTTTTGGTGAAAAAATACTTGTTGAGATTTCTGGAGATACGTAATTTTAGGAAGCTTGGCAACCCCATTCAATGAAAGTGTTTCTCGCCAGTCACTGCATAGGGCTACTTCAAGAGGAAAGAACACATAGATAAAGAACGTGAAACTACTTTATTTTGTCAAGTTACAAGAAGCTAGCACAAACCGTGTTGGATTTAGAGTTCCAAATACATCTATCTATATAGGAGAAAACAGAGTGAAACCTAAAAATTCAAACTGTTACTGGAAATGAACGCTTCAACATAGAAGAACGAAATTTGGGGAACCAACTCGGCTTAGTGTACTGATCATTAACTGAAAGTATCATCCAGTTTGGGTGAAAAAATATTTGCTGTGATTTCTGGAGATTCGTAGTTTTTGGAAGCTTGACAACCCCTTTCTATGAAAGTGTTTCTCGCCAGTCACTGCTTAGGGCTAAATCAAGAGGAAACAACACATAGAGATAGAACGTGAAACTGCTTTATTTTGTCAAGTTTCAAGAAGCTAGCACAAACCGTGTTGGATTTAGAGTTCCAAATACATCTATCAATATAGGAGAAAACAGAGTGAAACCTAAAAATTCAAACTGTTACTGGAAATGTACGCTTCAACATAGAAGAACGAAATTTGGGGAACCAAGTCGGCTTAGTGTACTGATCATTACCTGAAAGTATCATCCAGTTTGGGTGAAAAAATATTTGCTGAGATTTCTGGAGATTCGTAATTTTTGGAAGCTTGGCAACTCCTTTCCATGAAAGTGTTTCTCGCCAGTCACTGCTTAGGGCTACATCAAGAGGAAAAAAAACATAGAGAAAGAACGTGAAACTGCTTTATTTTGTCAAGTTTCAAGAAGCTAGCACAAACCGTGTTGGATTTAGAGTTCCAAATACATTTATCAATATAGGAGAAAACAGAGTGTAACCTAAAAATTTAAACTGTTACTGGAAATGAACGCTTCACCATAGAAGAACGAAATTTGGGGAACCAAGTCGGCTTAGTGTACTGACCATTACCTGAAAGTATCATCCAGTTTGGGTGAAAAAATATTTGCTGAGATTTCTGGAGATTCGTAATTTTTGGAAGCTTGGCAACCCCTTTCCATGGAAGTGTTTCTCGCCAGTCACTTCTTAGGGCTACATCAAGATGAAAAAAAACATGGAGATAGAATCTGAAACTACTTTATTGTGTCAAGTTTCAAGAAGCTAGCACAAACATTGTTGGATTTAGAGTTCCAAATACATCTATCAATATAGGAGAAAACAGAGTGAAACCTAAAAATTCAAACTGTTACTGGAAATGAACGCTTCACCATTGAGGAACGAAATTTGGGGAACCAAGTTGGATTAGTGTACTGATCATTACCTGAAATTATCATCCAGTTTGGGTGAAAAAATATTTGCTGAGATTTCTGGAGATTCGTAATTTTTGGAAGCTTGGCAACCCCTTTCCATGAAAGTGTTTCTCGCCAGTCACTGCTTAGGGCTACATCAAGAGGAAAAAAAACATAGAGAAAGAACGTGAAACTGCTTTATTTTGTCAAGTTTCAAGAAGCTAGCACAAACCGTGTTGGATTTAGAGTTCCAAATACATTTATCAATATAGGAGAAAACAGAGTGAAACCTAAAAATTTAAACTGTTACTGGAAATGAACGCTTCACCATAGAAGAACGAAATTTGGGGAACCAAGTCGGCTTAGTGTACTGATCATTACCTAAAAGTATCATCCAGTTTGGGTGAAAAAATATTTGCTGAGATTTCTGGAGATTCGTAATTTTTGGAAGCTTGGCAACCCCTTTCCATGAAAGTGTTTCTCGCCAGTCACTGCTTAGGGCTACATCAAGAGGAAAAAAAACATACAGAAAGAACGTGAAACTGCTTTATTTTGTCAAGTTTCAAGAAGCTAGCACAAACCGTGTTGGATTTAGAGTTCCAAATACATTTATCAATATAGGAGAAAACAGAGTGAAACCTAAAAATTTAAACTGTTACTGGAAATGAACGCTTCAACATAGAAGAACGAAATTTGGGGAACCAAGACGGCTTAGTGTACTGACCATTACCTGAAAGTATCATCCAGTTTCGGTGAAAAAATATTTGCTGAGATTTCTGGAGATTCGTAATTTTTGGAAGCTTGGCAACCCCTTTCCATGAAAGTGTTTCTTGCCAGTCACTTCTTAGGGCTACATCAAGATGAAAAAAAACATGGAGATAGAATCTGAAACTACTTTATTGTGTCAAGTTTCAAGAAGCTAGCACAAACCGTGTTGGATTTAGAGTTCCAAATACATCTATCAATATAGGAGAAAACAGAGTGAAACCTAAAAATTCAAACTGTTACTGGAAATGAACGCTTCACCATTGAGGAACGAAATTTGGGGAACCAAGTTGGATTAGTGTACTGATCATTACCTGAAAGTATCATCCAGTTTGGGTGAAAAAATATTTGCTGAGATTTCTGGAGATTCGTAATTTTTGGAAGCTTGGCAACCCCTTTCCATGAAAGTGTTTCTCGCCAGTCACTGCTTAGGGCTACATCAAGAGGAAAAAAAACATAGAGAAAGAACGTGAAACTGCTTTATTTTGTCAAGTTTCAAGAAGCTAGCACAAACCGTGTTGGATTTAGAGTTCCAAATACATTTATCAATATAGGAGAAAACAGAGTGAAACCTAAAAATTTAAACTGTTACTGGAAATGAACGCTTCACCATAGAAGAACGAAATTTGGGGAACCAAGTCGGCTTAGTGTACTGACCATTACCTGAAAGTATCATCCAGTTTGGGTGAAAAAATATTTGCTGAGATTTCTGGAGATTCGTAATTTTTGGAAGCTTGGCAACCCCTTTCCATGGAAGTGTTTCTCGCCAGTCACTTCTTAGGGCTACATCAAGATGAAAAAAAACATGGAGATAGAATCTGAAACTACTTTATTGTGTCAAGTTTCAAGAAGCTAGCACAAACATTGTTGGATTTAG
Source organism: Spermophilus citellus (assembly GCF_964194105.1). Classification (NCBI taxonomy): domain Eukaryota; kingdom Metazoa; phylum Chordata; class Mammalia; order Rodentia; family Sciuridae; genus Spermophilus; species Spermophilus citellus. Next base: position 33,063,461 of record NC_138191.1, on the reverse strand, counting down.
AGTTCCAAATACATCTATCAATATAGGAGAAAACAGAGTGAAACCTAAAAATTCAAACTGTTACTGGAAATGAACGCTTCACCATTGAGGAACGAAATTTGGGGAACCAAGTTGGATTAGTGTACTGATCATTACCTGAAATTATCATCCAGTTTGGGTGAAAAAATATTTGCTGAGATTTCTGGAGATTCGTAATTTTTGGAAGCTTGGCAACCCCTTTCCATGAAAGTGTTTCTCGCCAGTCACTGCTTAGGGCTACATCAAGAGGAAAAAAAACATAGAGAAAGAACGTGAAACTGCTTTATTTTGTCAAGTTTCAAGAAGCTAGCACAAACCGTGTTGGATTTAGAGTTCCAAATACATTTATCAATATAGGAGAAAACAGAGTGAAACCTAAAAATTTAAACTGTTACTGGAAATGAACGCTTCACCATAGAAGAACGAAATTTGGGGAACCAAGTCGGCTTAGTGTACTGATCATTACCTAAAAGTATCATCCAGTTTGGGTGAAAAAATATTTGCTGAGATTTCTGGAGATTCGTAATTTTTGGAAGCTTGGCAACCCCTTTCCATGAAAGTGTTTCTCGCCAGTCACTGCTTAGGGCTACATCAAGAGGAAAAAAAACATACAGAAAGAACGTGAAACTGCTTTATTTTGTCAAGTTTCAAGAAGCTAGCACAAACCGTGTTGGATTTAGAGTTCCAAATACATTTATCAATATAGGAGAAAACAGAGTGAAACCTAAAAATTTAAACTGTTACTGGAAATGAACGCTTCAACATAGAAGAACGAAATTTGGGGAACCAAGACGGCTTAGTGTACTGACCATTACCTGAAAGTATCATCCAGTTTCGGTGAAAAAATATTTTCTGAGATTTCTGGAGATTCGTAATTTTTGGAAGCTTGGCAACCCCTTTCCATGAAAGTGTTTCTTGCCAGTCACTTCTTAGGGCTACATCAAGATGAAAAAAAACATGGAGATAGAATCTGAAACTACTTTATTGTGTCAAGTTTCAAGAAGCTAGCACAAACCGTGTTGGATTTAGAGTTCCAAATACATCTATCAATATAGGAGAAAACAGAGTGAAACCTAAAAATTCAAACTGTTACTGGAAATGAACGCTTCACCATTGAGGAACGAAATTTGGGGAACCAAGTTGGATTAGTGTACTGATCATTACCTGAAAGTATCATCCAGTTTGGGTGAAAAAATATTTGCTGAGATTTCTGGAGATTCGTAATTTTTGGAAGCTTGGCAACCCCTTTCCATGAAAGTGTTTCTCGCCAGTCACTGCTTAGGGCTACATCAAGAGGAAAAAAAACATAGAGAAAGAACGTGAAACTGCTTTATTTTGTCAAGTTTCAAGAAGCTAGCACAAACCGTGTTGGATTTAGAGTTCCAAATACATTTATCAATATAGGAGAAAACAGAGTGAAACCTAAAAATTTAAACTGTTACTGGAAATGAACGCTTCACCATAGAAGAACGAAATTTGGGGAACCAAGTCGGCTTAGTGTACTGACCATTACCTGAAAGTATCATCCAGTTTGGGTGAAAAAATATTTGCTGAGATTTCTGGAGATTCGTAATTTTTGGAAGCTTGGGAACCCCTTTCCATGAAAGTGTTTCTCGCCAGTCACTGCTTAGGGCTACATCAAGAGGAAACAAAACATAGAGATAGAACGTGAAACTGCTTTATTTTGTCAAGTTTCAAGAAGCTAGTACAAACCGTGTTGGATTTAGAGTTCCAAATACATCTATCAATATAGGAGAAAACAGAGTGAAACCTAAAAATTGAAACTGTTAGTAGAAACGAACGCTTCAACATAGAAGAATGAAATTTGGAGAACCAAGTTGGCTTAGTGTACTGATCATTACCTGTAAGTATCATCCAGTTTTGGTGAAAAAATACTTGCTGAGATTTCTGGAGATTCGTAATTTTAGGAAGCTTGGCAACCCCTTTCCATGAAAGTGTTTCTCGCCAGTCACTGCATAGGGCTACTTCAAGAGGAAAGAACACATAGAGATAGAACGTGAAACTACTTTATTTTGTCAAGTTTCAAGAAGCTAGCACAAACCGTGTTGGATTTAGAGTTCCAAATACATCTATCTATATAGTAGAAAACAGAGTGAAACCTAAAAATTCAAACTGTTACTGGAAATGAACGCTTCAACATAGAAGAACGAAATTTGGGGAACCAAGTCGGATTAGTGTACTGATCATTACCTGAAAGTATCATCCAGTTTGGGTGAAAAAATATTTGCTGAGATTTCTGGAGATTCGTAATTTTTGGAAGCTTGGCAACTCCTTTCCATGAAAGTGTTTCTCGCCAGTCACTGCTTAGGGCTACTTCAAGAGGAAACAACACATAGAGATAGAACGTGAAACTGCTTTATTTTGTCAAGTTTCAAGAAGCTAGCACAAACCGTGTTGGATTTAGAGTTCCAAATACATTTATCAATATAGGAGAAAACAGAGTGAAACCTAAAAATTTAAACTGTTACTGGAAATGAACGCTTCACCATAGAAGAACGAAATTTGGGGAACCAAGTCGGCTTAGTGTACTGACCTTTACCTGAAAGTATCATCCAGTTTGGGTGAAAAAATATTTGCTGAGATTTCTGGAGATTCGTAATTTTTGGAAGCTTGGCAACCCCTTTCCATGAAAGTGTTTCTCGCCAGTCACTGCTTAGGGCTACATCAAGAGGAAACAAAACATACAGAAAGAACGTGAAACTGCTTTATTTTGTCAAGTTTCAAGAAGCTAGCACAAACCGTGTTGGATTTAGAGTTCCAAATACATTTATCAATATAGGAGAAAACAGAGTGAAACCTAAAAATTTAAACTGTTACTGGAAATGAACGCTTCACCATAGAAGAACGAAATTTGGGGAACCAAGACGGCTTAGTGTACTGACCATTACCTGAAAGTATCATCCAGTTTCGGTGAAAAAATATTTGCTGAGATTTCTGGAGATTCGTAATTTTTGGAAGCTTGGCAACCCCTTTCCATGAAAGTGTTTCTCGCCAGTCACTTCTTAGGGCTACATCAAGATGAAAAAAAACATGGAGATAGAATCTGAAACTACTTTATTGTGTCAAGTTTCAAGAAGCTAGCACAAACCGTGTTGGATTTAGAGTTCCAAATACATCTATCAATATAGGAGAAAACAGAGTGAAACCTAAAAATTCAAACTGTTACTGGAAATGAACGCTTCACCATTGAGGAACGAAATTTGGGGAACCAAGTTGGATTAGTGTACTGATCATTACCTGAAAGTATCATCCAGTTTGGGTGAAAAAATATTTGCTGAGATTTCTGGAGATTCGTAATTTTTGGAAGCTTGGCAACCCCTTTCCATGAAAGTGTTTCTCGCCAGTCACTGCTTAGGGCTACATCAAGAGGAAAAAAAACATAGAGAAAGAACGTGAAACTGCTTTATTTTGTCAAGTTTCAAGAAGCTAGCACAAACCGTGTTGGATTTAGAGTTCCAAATACATTTATCAATATAGGAGAAAACAGAGTGAAACCTAAAAATTTAAACTGTTACTGGAAATGAACGCTTCACCATAGAAGAACGAAATTTGGGGAACCAAGTCGGCTTAGTGTACTGACCATTACCTGAAAGTATCATCCAGTTTGGGTGAAAAAATATTTGCTGAGATTTCTGGAGATTCGTAATTTTTGGAAGCTTGGGAACCCCTTTCCATGAAAGTGTTTCTCGCCAGTCACTGCTTAGGGCTACATCAAGAGGAAACAAAACATAGAGATAGAACGTGAAACTGCTTTATTTTGTCAAGTTTCAAGAAGCTAGTACAAACCGTGTTGGATTTAGAGTTCCAAATACATCTATCAATATAGGAGAAAACAGAGTGAAACCTAAAAATTGAAACTGTTAGTAGAAACGAACGCTTCAACATAGAAGAATGAAATTTGGAGAACCAAGTTGGCTTAGTGTACTGATCATTACCTGTAAGTATCATCCAGTTTTGGTGAAAAAATACTTGCTGAGATTTCTGGAGATTCGTAATTTTAGGAAGCTTGGCAACCCCTTTCCATGAAAGTGTTTCTCGCCAGTCACTGCACAGGGCTACTTCAAGAGGAAAGAACACATAGAGATAGAACGTGAAACTACTTTATTTTGTCAAGTTTCAAGAAGCTAGCACAAACCGTGTTGGATTTAGAGTTCCAAATACATCTATCTATATAGTAGAAAACAGAGTGAAACCTAAAAATTCAAACTGTTACTGGAAATGAACGCTTCAACATAGAAGAACGAAATTTGGGGAACCAAGTCGGCTTAGTGTACTGATCATTACCTGAAAGTATCATCCAGTTTGGGTGAAAAAATATTTGCTGTGATTTCTGGAGATTCGTAGTTTTTGGAAGCTTGGCAACCCCTTTCCATGAAAGTGTTTCTCGCCAGTCACTGCTTAGGGCTACATCAAGAGGAAACAACACATATAGATAGAACGTGAAACTGCTTTATTTTGTATAGTTTCAAGAAGCTAGCACAAACCGTGCTGGATTTAGAGTTCCAAATACATCTATCAATATAGGAGAAAACAGAGTGAAACCTAAAAATTCAAACTGTTACTGGAAATGTATGCTTCAACATAGAAGAACGAAATTTGGGGAACCAAGTCGGCTTATTGTACTGATCATTACCTGAAAGTATCATCCAGTTTGGGTGAAAAAATACTTGCTGAGATTTCTGGAGATTCGTAATTTTAGGAAGCTTGGCAACCCCTTTCCATGAAAGTGTTTCTCGCCAGTCACTGCATAGGGCTACTTCAAGAGGAAAGAACACATAGAGATAGAACGTGAAACTACTTTATTTTTTCAAGTTTCAAGAAGCTAGCACAAACCGTGTTGGATTTAGAGTTCCAAATACATCTATCTATATAGGAGAAAACAGAGTGAAACCTAAAAATTCAAACTGTTACTGGAAATGAACGCTTCAACATAGAAGAACGAAATTTGGGGAACCAAGTCGGCTTAGTGTACTGATCATTACCTGAAAGTATCATCCAGTTTGGGTGAAAAAATATTTGCTGTGATTTCTGGAGATTCGTAGTTTTTGGAAGCTTGACAACCCCTTTCTATGAAAGTGTTTCTCGCCAGTCACTGCTTAGGGCTACATCAAGAGGAAACAACACATAGATATAGAACGTGAAACTGCTTTATTTTGTCAAGTTTCAAGAAGCTAGCACAAACCGTGTTGGATTTACAGTTCCAAATCCATCTATCAATATAGGAGAAAACAGAGTGAAACCTAAAAATTCAAATTGTTACTGGAAATGAACGCTTCAACATAGAAGAACGAAATTTGGGGAACCAAGTCGGATTAGTGTACTGATCATTACCTGAAAGTATCATCCAGTTTGGGTGCAGAAATATTTGCTGTGATTTCTGGAGATTCGTAATTTTTGGAAGCTTGGCAACCCCTTTCCATGAAAGTGTTTCTCGCCAGTCACTGCTTAGGGCTACATCAAGAGGAAAAAAAACATAGAGAAAGAACGTGAAACTGCTTTATTTTGTCAAGTTTCAAGAAGCTAGCACAAACCGTGTTGGATTTAGAGTTCCAAATACATCTATCAATATAGGAGAACACAGAGTGAAACCTAAAAATTTAAACTGTTAGTAGAAACGAACGCTTCAACATAGAAGAACGAAATTTGTGGAACCAAGTCGGCTTAGTGTACTGATCATTACCTGAAAGTATCATCCAGTTTGGGTGAAAAAATATTTGCTGAGATTTCTGGAGATTCGTAATTTTTGGAAGCTTGGCAACCCCTTTCCATGAAAGTGTTTCTCGCCAGTCACTGCTTAGGGCTACATCAAGAGGAAAAAAAACATAGAGATAGAACGTGAAACTGCTTTATTTTGTCAAGTTTCAAGAAGCTAGCACAAACCGTGTTGGATTTAGAGTTCCAAATACATTTATCAATATAGGAGAACACAGAGTGAAACCTAAAAATTTAAACTGTTACTGGAAATGAACGCTTCACCATAGAAGAACGAAATTTGGGGAACCAAGTCGGCTTAGTGTACTGACCATTACCTGAAAGTATCATCCAGTTTGGGTGAAAAAATATTTGCTGAGATTTCTGGAGATTCGTAATTTTTGGAAGCTTGGCAACCCCTTTCCATGAAAGTGTTTCTCGCCAGTCACTTCTTAGGGCTACATCAAGATGAAAAAAAACATGGAGATAGAATCTGAAACTACTTTATTGTGTCAAGTTTCAAGAAGCTAGCACAAACCGTGTTGGATTTAGAGTTCCAAATACATCTATCTATATAGGAGAAAACAGAGTGAAACCTAAAAATTCAAACTGTTACTGGAAATGAACGCTTCAACATAGAAGAACGAAATTTGGGGAACCAAGTCGGCTTAGTGTACTGATCATTACCTGAAAGTATCATCCAGTTTGGGTGAAAAAATATTTGCTGAGATTTCTGGAGATTCGTAATTTTTGGAAGCTTGGCAACCCCTTTCTATGAAAGTGTTTCTCGCCAGTCACTGCTTAGGGCTACTTCAAGAGGAAACAAAACATAGAGATAGAACGTGAAACTGCTTTATTTTGTCAAGTTTCAATAAGCTAGCACAAACCGTGTTGGATTTAGAGTTCCAAATACATCTATCAATATAGGAGAAAACAGAGTGAAACCTAAAAATTCAAACTGTTACTGGAAATGAACGCTTCAACATAGAAGAATGAAATTTGGAGAACCAAGTTGGCTTAGTGTACTGATCATTACCTGTAAGTATCATCCAGTTTTGGTGAAAAAATACTTGTTGAGATTTCTGGAGATACGTAATTTTAGGAAGCTTGGCAACCCCATTCAATGAAAGTGTTTCTCGCCAGTCACTGCATAGGGCTACTTCAAGAGGAAAGAACACATAGATAAAGAACGTGAAACTACTTTATTTTGTCAAGTTACAAGAAGCTAGCACAAACCGTGTTGGATTTAGAGTTCCAAATACATCTATCTATATAGGAGAAAACAGAGTGAAACCTAAAAATTCAAACTGTTACTGGAAATGAACGCTTCAACATAGAAGAACGAAATTTGGGGAACCAACTCGGCTTAGTGTACTGATCATTAACTGAAAGTATCATCCAGTTTGGGTGAAAAAATATTTGCTGTGATTTCTGGAGATTCGTAGTTTTTGGAAGCTTGACAACCCCTTTCTATGAAAGTGTTTCTCGCCAGTCACTGCTTAGGGCTAAATCAAGAGGAAACAACACATAGAGATAGAACGTGAAACTGCTTTATTTTGTCAAGTTTCAAGAAGCTAGCACAAACCGTGTTGGATTTAGAGTTCCAAATACATCTATCAATATAGGAGAAAACAGAGTGAAACCTAAAAATTCAAACTGTTACTGGAAATGTACGCTTCAACATAGAAGAACGAAATTTGGGGAACCAAGTCGGCTTAGTGTACTGATCATTACCTGAAAGTATCATCCAGTTTGGGTGAAAAAATATTTGCTGAGATTTCTGGAGATTCGTAATTTTTGGAAGCTTGGCAACTCCTTTCCATGAAAGTGTTTCTCGCCAGTCACTGCTTAGGGCTACATCAAGAGGAAAAAAAACATAGAGAAAGAACGTGAAACTGCTTTATTTTGTCAAGTTTCAAGAAGCTAGCACAAACCGTGTTGGATTTAGAGTTCCAAATACATTTATCAATATAGGAGAAAACAGAGTGTAACCTAAAAATTTAAACTGTTACTGGAAATGAACGCTTCACCATAGAAGAACGAAATTTGGGGAACCAAGTCGGCTTAGTGTACTGACCATTACCTGAAAGTATCATCCAGTTTGGGTGAAAAAATATTTGCTGAGATTTCTGGAGATTCGTAATTTTTGGAAGCTTGGCAACCCCTTTCCATGGAAGTGTTTCTTGCCAGTCACTTCTTAGGGCTACATCAAGATGAAAAAAAACATGGAGATAGAATCTGAAACTACTTTATTGTGTCAAGTTTCAAGAAGCTAGCACAAACATTGTTGGATTTAGAGTTCCAAATACATCTATCAATATAGGAGAAAACAGAGTGAAACCTAAAAATTCAAACTGTTACTGGAAATGAACGCTTCACCATTGAGGAACGAAATTTGGGGAACCAAGTTGGATTAGTGTACTGATCATTACCTGAAATTATCATCCAGTTTGGGTGAAAAAATATTTGCTGAGATTTCTGGAGATTCGTAATTTTTGGAAGCTTGGCAACCCCTTTCCATGAAAGTGTTTCTCGCCAGTCACTGCTTAGGGCTACATCAAGAGGAAAAAAAACATAGAGAAAGAACGTGAAACTGCTTTATTTTGTCAAGTTTCAAGAAGCTAGCACAAACCGTGTTGGATTTAGAGTTCCAAATACATTTATCAATATAGGAGAAAACAGAGTGAAACCTAAAAATTTAAACTGTTACTGGAAATGAACGCTTCACCATAGAAGAACGAAATTTGGGGAACCAAGTCGGCTTAGTGTACTGATCATTACCTAAAAGTATCATCCAGTTTGGGTGAAAAAATATTTGCTGAGATTTCTGGAGATTCGTAATTTTTGGAAGCTTGGCAACCCCTTTCCATGAAAGTGTTTCTCGCCAGTCACTGCTTAGGGCTACATCAAGAGGAAAAAAAACATACAGAAAGAACGTGAAACTGCTTTATTTTGTCAAGTTTCAAGAAGCTAGCACAAACCGTGTTGGATTTAGAGTTCCAAATACATTTATCAATATAGGAGAAAACAGAGTGAAACCTAAAAATTTAAACTGTTACTGGAAATGAACGCTTCAACATAGAAGAACGAAATTTGGGGAACCAAGACGGCTTAGTGTACTGACCATTACCTGAAAGTATCATCCAGTTTCGGTGAAAAAATATTTGCTGAGATTTCTGGAGATTCGTAATTTTTGGAAGCTTGGCAACCCCTTTCCATGAAAGTGTTTCTTGCCAGTCACTTCTTAGGGCTACATCAAGATGAAAAAAAACATGGAGATAGAATCTGAAACTACTTTATTGTGTCAAGTTTCAAGAAGCTAGCACAAACCGTGTTGGATTTAGAGTTCCAAATACATCTATCAATATAGGAGAAAACAGAGTGAAACCTAAAAATTCAAACTGTTACTGGAAATGAACGCTTCACCATTGAGGAACGAAATTTGGGGAACCAAGTTGGATTAGTGTACTGATCATTACCTGAAAGTATCATCCAGTTTGGGTGAAAAAATATTTGCTGAGATTTCTGGAGATTCGTAATTTTTGGAAGCTTGGCAACCCCTTTCCATGAAAGTGTTTCTCGCCAGTCACTGCTTAGGGCTACATCAAGAGGAAAAAAAACATAGAGAAAGAACGTGAAACTGCTTTATTTTGTCAAGTTTCAAGAAGCTAGCACAAACCGTGTTGGATTTAGAGTTCCAAATACATTTATCAATATAGGAGAAAACAGAGTGAAACCTAAAAATTTAAACTGTTACTGGAAATGAACGCTTCACCATAGAAGAACGAAATTTGGGGAACCAAGTCGGCTTAGTGTACTGACCATTACCTGAAAGTATCATCCAGTTTGGGTGAAAAAATATTTGCTGAGATTTCTGGAGATTCGTAATTTTTGGAAGCTTGGGAACCCCTTTCCATGAAAGTGTTTCTCGCCAGTCACTGCTTAGGGCTACATCAAGAGGAAACAAAACATAGAGATAGAACGTGAAACTGCTTTATTTTGTCAAGTTTCAAGAAGCTAGTACAAACCGTGTTGGATTTAGAGTTCCAAATACATCTATCAATATAGGAGAAAACAGAGTGAAACCTAAAAATTGAAACTGTTAGTAGAAACGAACGCTTCAACATAGAAGAATGAAATTTGGAGAACCAAGTTGGCTTAGTGTACTGATCATTACCTGTAAGTATCATCCAGTTTTGGTGAAAAAATACTTGCTGAGATTTCTGGAGATTCGTAATTTTAGGAAGCTTGGCAACCCCTTTCCATGAAAGTGTTTCTCGCCAGTCACTGCATAGGGCTACTTCAAGAGGAAAGAACACATAGAGATAGAACGTGAAACTACTTTATTTTGTCAAGTTTCAAGAAGCTAGCACAAACCGTGTTGGATTTAGAGTTCCAAATACATCTATCTATATAGTAGAAAACAGAGTGAAACCTAAAAATTCAAACTGTTACTGGAAATGAACGCTTCAACATAGAAGAACGAAATTTGGGGAACCAAGTCGGATTAGTGTACTGATCATTACCTGAAAGTATCATCCAGTTTGGGTGAAAAAATATTTGCTGAGATTTCTGGAGATTCGTAATTTTTGGAAGCTTGGCAACTCCTTTCCATGAAAGTGTTTCTCGCCAGTCACTGCTTAGGGCTACTTCAAGAGGAAACAACACATAGAGATAGAACGTGAAACTGCTTTATTTTGTCAAGTTTCAAGAAGCTAGCACAAACCGTGTTGGATTTAGAGTTCCAAATACATTTATCAATATAGGAGAAAACAGAGTGAAACCTAAAAATTTAAACTGTTACTGGAAATGAACGCTTCACCATAGAAGAACGAAATTTGGGGAACCAAGTCGGCTTAGTGTACTGACCTTTACCTGAAAGTATCATCCAGTTTGGGTGAAAAAATATTTGCTGAGATTTCTGGAGATTCGTAATTTTTGGAAGCTTGGCAACCCCTTTCCATGAAAGTGTTTCTCGCCAGTCACTTCTTAGGGCTACATCAAGATGAAAAAAAACATGGAGATAGAATCTGAAACTACTGTATTGTGTCAAGTTTCAAGAAGCTAGCACAAACCGTGTTGGATTTAGAGTTCCAAATACATCTATCTATATAGGAGAAAACAGAGTGAAACCTAAAAATTCAAACTGTTACTGGAAATGAACGCTTCAACATAGAAGAACGAAATTTGGGGAACCAAGTCGGCTTAGTGTACTGATCATTACCTGAAAGTATCATCCAGTTTGGGTGAAAAAATATTTGCTGAGATTTCTGGAGATTCGTAATTTTTGGAAGCTTGGCAACTCCTTTTTATGAAAGTGTTTCTCGCCAGTCACTGCTTAGGGCTACATCAAGAGGAAAAAAAACATAGAGAAAGAACGTGAAACTGCTTTATTTTGTCAAGTTTCAATAAGCTAGCACAAACCGTGTTGGATTTAGAGTTCCAAATACATTTATCAATATAGGAGAAAACAGAGTGAAACCTAAAAATTTAAACTGTTACTGGAAATGAACGATTCACCATAGAAGAACGAAATTTGGGGAACCAAGTCGGCTTAGTGTACTGACCATTACCTGAAAGTATCATCCAGTTTGGGTGAAAAAATATTTGCTGAGATTTCTGGAGATTCGTAATTTTTGGAAGCTTGGCAACCCCTTTCCATGAAAGTGTTTCTCGCCAGTCACTGCTTAGGGCTACTTCAAGAGGAAACAACACATAGAGATAGAACGTGAAACTGCTTTATTTTGTATAGTTTCAAGAAGCTAGCACAAACCGTGCTGGATTTAGAGTTCCAAATACATCTATCAATATAGGAGAAAACAGAGTGAAACCTAAAAATTCAAACTGTTACTGGAAATGTATGCTTCAACATAGAAGAACGAAATTTGGGGAACCAAGTCGGCTTATTGTACTGATCATTACCTGAAAGTATCATCCAGTTTGGGTGAAAAAATACTTGCTGAGATTTCTGGAGATTCGTAATTTTAGGAAGCTTGGCAACCCCTTTCCATGAAAGTGTTTCTCGCCAGTCACTGCATAGGGCTACTTCAAGAGGAAAGAACACATAGAGATAGAACGTGAAACTACTTTATTTTTTCAAGTTTCAAGAAGCTAGCACAAACCGTGTTGGATTTAGAGTTCCAAATACATCTATCTATATAGGAGAAAACAGAGTGAAACCTAAAAATTCAAACTGTTACTGGAAATGAACGCTTCAACATAGAAGAACGAAATTTGGGGAACCAAGTCGGCTTAGTGTACTGATCATTACCTGAAAGTATCATCCAGTTTGGGTGAAAAAATATTTGCTGTGATTTCTGGAGATTCGTAGTTTTTGGAAGCTTGACAACCCCTTTCTATGAAAGTGTTTCTCGCCAGTCACTGCTTAGGGCTACATCAAGAGGAAACAACACATAGATATACAACGTGAAACTGCTTTATTTTGTCAAGTTTCAAGAAGCTAGCACAAACCGTGTTGGATTTACAGTTCCAAATCCATCTATCAATATAGGAGAAAACAGAGTGAAACCTAAAAATTCAAACTGTTACTGGAAATGAACGCTTCAACATAGAAGAACGAAATTTGGGGAACCAATTCGGCTTAGTGTACTGATCATTACCTGAAAGTATCATCCAATTTGGGTGAAAAAATATTTGCTGAGATTTCTGGAGATTCGTAATTTTTGGAAGCTTGGGAACCCCTTTCCATGAAAGTGTTTCTCGCCAGTCACTGCTTAGGGCTACATCAAGAGGAAACAAAACATAGAGATAGAACGTGAAACTGCTTTATTTTGTCAAGTTTCAAGAAGCTAGCACAAACCGTGTTGGATTTAGAGTTCCAAATACATCTATCAATATAGGAGAAAACAGAGTGAAACCTAAAAATTGAAACTGTTAGTAGAAACGAACGCTTCAACATAGAAGAATGAAATTTGGAGAACCAAGTTGGCTTAGTGTACTGATCATTACCTGTAAGTATCATCCAGTTTTGGTGAAAAAATACTTGCTGAGATTTCTGGAGATTCGTAATTTTAGGAAGCTTGGCAACCCCTTTCCATGAAAGTGTTTCTCGCCAGTCACTGCATAGGGCTACTTCAAGAGGAAAGAACACATAGAGATAGAACGTGAAACTACTTTATTTTGTCAAGTTTCAAGAAGCTAGCACAAACCGTGTTGGATTTAGAGTTCCAAATACATCTATCTATATAGTAGAAAACAGAGTGAAACCTAAAAATTCAAACTGTTACTGGAAATGAACGCTTCAACATAGAAGAACGAAATTTGGGGAACCAAGTCGGATTAGTGTACTGATCATTACCTGAAAGTATCATCCAGTTTGGGTGAAAAAATATTTGCTGAGATTTCTGGAGATTCGTAATTTTTGGAAGCTTGGCAACTCCTTTCCATGAAAGTGTTTCTCGCCAGTCACTGCTTAGGGCTACTTCAAGAGGAAACAACACATAGAGATAGAACGTGAAACTGCTTTATTTTGTCAAGTTTCAAGAAGCTAGCACAAACCGTGTTGGATTTAGAGTTCCAAATACATTTATCAATATAGGAGAAAACAGAGTGAAACCTAAAAATTTAAACTGTTACTGGAAATGAACGCTTCACCATAGAAGAACGAAATTTGGGGAACCAAGTCGGCTTAGTGTACTGACCTTTACCTGAAAGTATCATCCAGTTTGGGTGAAAAAATATTTGCTGAGATTTCTGGAGATTCGTAATTTTTGGAAGCTTGGCAACCCCTTTCCATGAAAGTGTTTCTCGCCAGTCACTTCTTAGGGCTACATCAAGATGAAAAAAAACATGGAGATAGAATCTGAAACTACTGTATTGTGTCAAGTTTCAAGAAGCTAGCACAAACCGTGTTGGATTTAGAGTTCCAAATACATCTATCTATATAGGAGAAAACAGAGTGAAACCTAAAAATTCAAACTGTTACTGGAAATGAACGCTTCAACATAGAAGAACGAAATTTGGGGAACCAAGTCGGCTTAGTGTACTGATCATTACCTGAAAGTATCATCCAGTTTGGGTGAAAAAATATTTGCTGAGATTTCTGGAGATTCGTAATTTTTGGAAGCTTGGCAACTCCTTTTTATGAAAGTGTTTCTCGCCAGTCACTGCTTAGGGCTACATCAAGAGGAAAAAAAACATAGAGAAAGAACGTGAAACTGCTTTATTTTGTCAAGTTTCAATAAGCTAGCACAAACCGTGTTGGATTTAGAGTTCCAAATACATTTATCAATATAGGAGAAAACAGAGTGAAACCTAAAAATTTAAACTGTTACTGGAAATGAACGATTCACCATAGAAGAACGAAATTTGGGGAACCAAGTCGGCTTAGTGTACTGACCATTACCTGAAAGTATCATCCAGTTTGGGTGAAAAAATATTTGCTGAGATTTCTGGAGATTCGTAATTTTTGGAAGCTTGGCAACCCCTTTCCATGAAAGTGTTTCTCGCCAGTCACTGCTTAGGGCTACTTCAAGAGGAAACAACACATAGAGATAGAACGTGAAACTGCTTTATTTTGTATAGTTTCAAGAAGCTAGCACAAACCGTGCTGGATTTAGAGTTCCAAATACATCTATCAATATAGGAGAAAACAGAGTGAAACCTAAAAATTCAAACTGTTACTGGAAATGTATGCTTCAACATAGAAGAACGAAATTTGGGGAACCAAGTCGGCTTATTGTACTGATCATTACCTGAAAGTATCATCCAGTTTGGGTGAAAAAATACTTGCTGAGATTTCTGGAGATTCGTAATTTTAGGAAGCTTGGCAACCCCTTTCCATGAAAGTGTTTCTCGCCAGTCACTGCATAGGGCTACTTCAAGAGGAAAGAACACATAGAGATAGAACGTGAAACTACTTTATTTTTTCAAGTTTCAAGAAGCTAGCACAAACCGTGTTGGATTTAGAGTTCCAAATACATCTATCTATATAGGAGAAAACAGAGTGAAACCTAAAAATTCAAACTGTTACTGGAAATGAACGCTTCAACATAGAAGAACGAAATTTGGGGAACCAAGTCGGCTTAGTGTACTGATCATTACCTGAAAGTATCATCCAGTTTGGGTGAAAAAATATTTGCTGTGATTTCTGGAGATTCGTAGTTTTTGGAAGCTTGACAACCCCTTTCTATGAAAGTGTTTCTCGCCAGTCACTGCTTAGGGCTACATCAAGAGGAAACAACACATAGATATACAACGTGAAACTGCTTTATTTTGTCAAGTTTCAAGAAGCTAGCACAAACCGTGTTGGATTTACAGTTCCAAATCCATCTATCAATATAGGAGAAAACAGAGTGAAACCTAAAAATTCAAACTGTTACTGGAAATGAACGCTTCAACATAGAAGAACGAAATTTGGGGAACCAATTCGGCTTAGTGTACTGATCATTACCTGAAAGTATCATCCAATTTGGGTGAAAAAATATTTGCTGAGATTTCTGGAGATTCGTAATTTTTGGAAGCTTGGGAACCCCTTTCCATGAAAGTGTTTCTCGCCAGTCACTGCTTAGGGCTACATCAAGAGGAAACAAAACATAGAGATAGAACGTGAAACTGCTTTATTTTGTCAAGTTTCAAGAAGCTAGCACAAACCGTGTTGGATTTAGAGTTCCAAATACATCTATCAATATAGGAGAAAACAGAGTGAAACCTAAAAATTGAAACTGTTAGTAGAAACGAACGCTTCAACATAGAAGAATGAAATTTGGAGAACCAAGTTGGCTTAGTGTACTGATCATTACCTGTAAGTATCATCCAGTTTTGGTGAAAAAATACTTGCTGAGATTTCTGGAGATTCGTAATTTTAGGAAGCTTGGCAACCCCTTTCCATGAAAGTGTTTCTCGCCAGTCACTGCATAGGGCTACTTCAAGAGGAAAGAACACATAGAGATAGAACGTGAAACTACTTTATTTTGTCAAGTTTCAAGAAGCTAGCACAAACCGTGTTGGATTTAGAGTTCCAAATACATCTATCTATATAGGAGAAAACAGAGTGAAACCTAAAATTTCAATCTGTTACTGGAAATGAACGCTTCAACATAGAAGAACGAAATTTGGGGAACCAAGTCGGCTTAGTGTACTGATCATTACCTGAAAGTATCATCCAGTTTGGGTGCAGAAATATTTGCTGTGATTTCTGGAGATTCGTAGTTTTTGGAAGCTTGGCAACCCCTTTCCATGAAAGTGTTTCTCGCCAGTCACTGCTTAGGGCTACATCAAGAGGAAACAACACATAGATATAGAACGTGAAACTGCTTTATTTTGTCAAGTTTCAAGAAGCTAGCACAAACCGTGTTGGATTTACAGTTCCAAATCCATCTATCAATATAGGAGAAAACAGAGTGAAACCTAAAAATTCAAACTGTTACTGGAAATGAACGCTTCAACATAGAAGAACGAAATTTGGGGAACCAATTCGGCTTAGTGTACTGATCATTACCTGAAAGTATCATCCAGTTTGGGTGCAGAAATATTTGCTGTGATTTCTGGAGATTCGTAGTTTTTGGAAGCTTGGCAACCCCTTTCTATGAAAGTGTTTCTCGCCAGTCACTGCTTAGGGTACTTCAAGAGGAAACAAAACATAGAGATAGAACGTGAAACTGCTTTATTTTGTCAAGTTTCAAGAAGCTAGCACAAACCGTATTGGATTTAGAGTTCCAAATACATCTATCAATATAGGAGAAAACAGAGTGAAACCTAAAAATTCAAACTGTTACTGGAAATGTACGCTTCAACATAGAAGAACGAAATTTGGGGAACCAAGTCGGCTTAGTGTACTGATCATTACCTGAAAGTATCATCCAGTTTGGGTGAAAAAATATTTGCTGAGATTTCTGGAGATTCGTAATTTTTGGAAGCTTGGCAACCCCTTTCCATGAAAGTGTTTCTCGCCAGTCACTGCTTAGGGCTACATCAAGAGGAAAAAAAACATAGAGAAAGAACGTGAAACTGCTTTATTTTGTCAAGTTTCAAGAAGCTACCACAAACCGTGTTGGATTTAGAGTTCCAAATACATTTATCAATATAGCAGAAAACAGAGTGAAACCTAAAAATTTAAACTGTTACTGGAAATGAACGCTTCACCATAGAAGAACGAAATTTGGGGAACCAAGTCGGCTTAGTGTACTGACCATTACCTGAAAGTATCATCCAGTTTGGGTGAAAAAATATTTGCTGAGATTTCTGGAGATTCGTAATTTTTGGAAGCTTGGCAACTCCTTTTTATGAAAGTGTTTCTCGCCAGTCACTGCTTAGGGCTACATCAAGAGGAAAAAAAACATAGAGAAAGAACGTGAAACTGCTTTATTTTGTCAAGTTTCAATAAGCTAGCACAAACCGTGTTGGATTTAGAGTTCCAAATACATTTATCAATATAGGAGAAAACAGAGTGAAACCTAAAAATTTAAACTGTTACTGGAAATGAACGATTCACCATAGAAGAACGAAATTTGGGGAACCAAGTCGGCTTAGTGTACTGACCATTACCTGAAAGTATCATCCAGTTTGGGTGAAAAAATATTTGCTGAGATTTCTGGAGATTCGTAATTTTTGGAAGCTTGGCAACCCCTTTCCATGAAAGTGTTTCTCGCCAGTCACTGCTTAGGGCTACTTCAAGAGGAAACAACACATAGAGATAGAACGTGAAACTGCTTTATTTTGTATAGTTTCAAGAAGCTAGCACAAACCGTGCTGGATTTAGAGTTCCAAATACATCTATCAATATAGGAGAAAACAGAGTGAAACCTAAAAATTCAAACTGTTACTGGAAATGTATGCTTCAACATAGAAGAACGAAATTTGGGGAACCAAGTCGGCTTATTGTACTGATCATTACCTGAAAGTATCATCCAGTTTGGGTGAAAAAATACTTGCTGAGATTTCTGGAGATTCGTAATTTTAGGAAGCTTGGCAACCCCTTTCCATGAAAGTGTTTCTCGCCAGTCACTGCATAGGGCTACTTCAAGAGGAAAGAACACATAGAGATAGAACGTGAAACTACTTTATTTTTTCAAGTTTCAAGAAGCTAGCACAAACCGTGTTGGATTTAGAGTTCCAAATACATCTATCTATATAGGAGAAAACAGAGTGAAACCTAAAAATTCAAACTGTTACTGGAAATGAACGCTTCAACATAGAAGAACGAAATTTGGGGAACCAAGTCGGCTTAGTGTACTGATCATTACCTGAAAGTATCATCCAGTTTGGGTGAAAAAATATTTGCTGTGATTTCTGGAGATTCGTAGTTTTTGGAAGCTTGACAACCCCTTTCTATGAAAGTGTTTCTCGCCAGTCACTGCTTAGGGCTACATCAAGAGGAAACAACACATAGATATACAACGTGAAACTGCTTTATTTTGTCAAGTTTCAAGAAGCTAGCACAAACCGTGTTGGATTTACAGTTCCAAATCCATCTATCAATATAGGAGAAAACAGAGTGAAACCTAAAAATTCAAACTGTTACTGGAAATGAACGCTTCAACATAGAAGAACGAAATTTGGGGAACCAAGTCGGATTAGTGTACTGATCATTACCTGAAAGTATCATCCAGTTTGGGTGCAGAAATATTTGCTGTGATTTCTGGAGATTCGTAATTTTTGGAAGCTTGGCAACCCCTTTCCATGAAAGTGTTTCTCGCCAGTCACTGCTTAGGGCTACATCAAGAGGAAAAAAAACATAGAGAAAGAACGTGAAACTGCTTTATTTTGTCAAGTTTCAAGAAGCTAGCACAAACCGTGTTGGATTTAAAGTTCCAAATACATCTATCAATATAGGAGAAAACAGAGTGAAACCTAAAAATTTAAACTGTTAGTAGAAACGAACGCTTCAACATAGAAGAACGAAATTTGGGGAACCAAGTCGGCTTAGTGTACTGATCATTACCTGAAAGTATCATCCAGTTTGGGTGAAAAAATATTTGCTGAGATTTCTGGAGATTCGTAATTTTTGGAAGCTTCGCAACCCCTTTCCATGAAAGTGTTTCTCGCCAGTCACTGCTTAGGGCTACATCAAGAGGAAAAAAAAACATAGAGAAAGAACGTGAAACTGCTTTATTTTGTCAAGTTTCAAGAAGCCAGCACAAACCGTGTTGGATTTAGAGTTCCAAATACATTTATCAATATAGGAGAAAACAGAGTGAAACCTAAAAATTTAAACTGTTACTGGAAATGAACGCTTCACCATAGAAGAACGAAATTTGGGGAACCAAGTCGGCTTAGTGTGCTGACCATTACCTGAAAGTATCATCCAGTTTGGGTGAAAAAATATTTGCTGAGATTTCTGGAGATTCGTAATTTTTGGAAGCTTGGGAACCCCTTTCCATGAAAGTGTTTCTCGCCAGTCACTGATTAGGGCTACATCAAGAGGAAACAAAACATAGAGATAGAACGTGAAACTGCTTTATTTTGTCAAGTTTCAAGAAGCTAGCACAAACCGTGTTGGATTTAGAGTTCCAAATACATCTATCAATATAGGAGAAAACAGAGTGAAACCTAAAAATTGAAACTGTTACTGGAAATGAACGATTCACCATAGAAGAACGAAATTTGGGGAACCAAGTCGGCTTAGTGTACTGACCATTACCTGAAAGTATCATCCAGTTTGGGTGAAAAAATATTTGCTGAGATTTCTGGAGATTCGTAATTTTTGGAAGCTTGGCAACCCCTTTCCATGAAAGTGTTTCTCGCCAGTCACTGCTTAGGGCTACTTCAAGAGGAAACAACACATAGAGATAGAACGTGAAACTGCTTTATTTTGTATAGTATCAAGAAGCTAGCAAAAACCGTGCTGGATTTAGAGTTCCAAATACATCTATCAATATAGGAGAAAACAGAGTGAAACCTAAAAATTCAAACTGTTACTGGAAATGTATGCTTCAACATAGAAGAACGAAATTTGGGGAACCAAGTCGGCTTATTGTACTGATCATTACCTGAAAGTATCATCCAGTTTGGGTGAAAAAATACTTGCTGAGATTTCTGGAGATTCGTAATTTTAGGAAGCTTGGCAACCCCTTTCCATGAAAGTGTTTCTCGCCAGTCACTGCATAGGGCTACTTCAAGAGGAAAGAACACATAGAGATAGAACGTGAAACTACTTTATTTTGTCAAGTTTCAAGAAGCTAGCACAAACCGTGTTGGATTTAGAGTTCCAAATACATCTATCTATATAGGAGAAAACAGAGTGAAACCTAAAAATTCAAACTGTTACTGGAAATGAACGCTTCAACATAGAAGAACGAAATTTGGGGAACCAAGTCGGCTTAGTGTACTGATCATTACCTGAAAGTATCATCCAGTTTGGGTGAAAAAATATTTGCTGTGATTTCTGGAGATTCGTAGTTTTTGGAAGCTTGACAACCCCTTTCTATGAAAGTGTTTCTCGCCAGTCACTGCTTAGGGCTACATCAAGAGGAAACAACACATAGATATACAACGTGAAACTGCTTTATTTTGTCAAGTTTCAAGAAGCTAGCACAAACCGTGTTGGATTTACAGTTCCAAATCCATCTATCAATATAGGAGAAAACAGAGTGAAACTAAAAATTCAAACTGTTACTGGAAATGAACGCTTCAACATAGAAGAACGAAATTTGGGGAACCAAGTCGGATTAGTGTACTGATCATTACCTGAAAGTATCATCCAGTTTGGGTGCAGAAATATTTGCTGTGATTTCTGGAGATTCGTAATTTTTGGAAGCTTGGCAACCCCTTTCCATGAAAGTGTTTCTCGCCAGTCACTGCTTAGGGCTACATCAAGAGGAAAAAAAACATAGAGAAAGAACGTGAAACTGCTTTATTTTGTCAAGTTTCAAGAAGCTAGCACAAACCGTGTTGGATTTAGAGTTCCAAATACATCTATCAATATAGGAGAAAACAGAGTGAAACCTAAAAATTTAAACTGTTAGTAGAAACGAACGCTTCAACATAGAAGAACGAAATTTGGGGAACCAAGTCGGCTTAGTGTACTGATCATTACCTGAAAGTATCATCCAGTTTGGGTGAAAAAATATTTGCTGAGATTTCTGGAGATTCGTAATTTTTGGAAGCTTCGCAACCCCTTTCCATGAAAGTGTTTCTCGCCAGTCACTGCTTAGGCCTACATCAAGAGGAAAAAAAACATAGAGAAAGAACGTGAAACTGCTTTATTTTGTCAAGTTTCAAGAAGCTAGCACAAACCGTGTTGGATTTAGAGTTCCAAATACATTTATCAATATAGGAGAAAACAGAGTGAAACCTAAAAATTTAAACTGTTACTGGAAATGAACGCTTCACCATAGAAGAACGAAATTTGGGGAACCAAGTCGGCTTAGTGTACTGACCATTACCTGAAAGTATCATCCAGTTTGGGTGAAAAAATATTTGCTGAGATTTCTGGAGATTCGTAATTTTTGGAATCTTGGGAACCCCTTTCCATGAAAGTGTTTCTCGCCAGTCACTGCTTAGGGCTACATCAAGAGGAAACAAAACATAGAGATAGAACGTGAAACTGCTTTATTTTGTCAAGTTTCAAGAAGCTAGCACAAACCGTGTTGGATTTAGAGTTCCAAATACATCTATCAATATAGGAGAAAACAGAGTGAAACCTAAAAATTGAAACTGTTAGTAGAAACGAACGCTTCAACATAGAAGAATGAAATTTGGAGAACCAAGTTGGCTTAGTGTACTGATCATTACCTGTAAGTATCATCCAGTTTTGGTGAAAAAATACTTGCTGAGATTTCTGGAGATTCGTAATTTTAGGAAGCTTGGCAACCCCTTTCCATGAAAGTGTTTCTCGCCAGTCACTGCATAGGGCTACTTCAAGAGGAAAGAACACATAGAGATAGAACGTGAAACTACTTTATTTTGTCAAGTTTCAAGAAGCTAGCACAAACCGTGTTGGATTTAGAGTTCCAAATACATCTATCTATATAGGAGAAAACAGAGTGAAACCTAAAATTTCAATCTGTTACTGGAAATGAACGCTTCAACATAGAAGAACGAAATTTGGGGAACCAAGTCGGCTTAGTGTACTGATCATTACCTGAAAGTATCATCCAGTTTGGGTGCAGAAATATTTGCTGTGATTTCTGGAGATTCGTAGTTTTTGGAAGCTTGGCAACCCCTTTCCATGAAAGTGTTTCTCGCCAGTCACTGCTTAGGGCTACATCAAGAGGAAACAACACATAGATATAGAATGTGAAACTGCTTTATTTTGTCAAGTTTCAAGAAGCTAGCACAAACCGTGTTGGATTTACAGTTCCAAATCCATCTATCAATATAGGAGAAAACAGAGTGAAACCTAAAAATTCAAACTGTTACTGGAAATGAACGCTTCAACATAGAAGAACGAAATTTGGGGAACCAATTCGGCTTAGTGTACTGATCATTACCTGAAAGTATCATCCAGTTTGGGTGCAGAAATATTTGCTGTGATTTCTGGAGATTCGTAGTTTTTGGAAGCTTGGCAACCCCTTTCTATGAAAGTGTTTCTCGCCAGTCACTGCTTAGGGTACTTCAAGAGGAAACAAAACATAGAGATAGAACGTGAAACTGCTTTATTTTGTCAAGTTTCAAGAAGCTAGCACAAACCGTATTGGATTTAGAGTTCCAAATACATCTATCAATATAGGAGAAAACAGAGTGAAACCTAAAAATTCAAACTGTTACTGGAAATGTACGCTTCAACATAGAAGAACGAAATTTGGGGAACCAAGTCGGCTTAGTGTACTGATCATTACCTGAAAGTATCATCCAGTTTGGGTGAAAAAATATTTGCTGAGATTTCTGGAGATTCGTAATTTTTGGAAGCTTGGCAACCCCTTTCCATGAAAGTGTTTCTCGCCAGTCACTGCTTAGGGCTACATCAAGAGGAAAAAAAACATAGAGAAAGAACGTGAAACTGCTTTATTTTGTCAAGTTTCAAGAAGCTAGCACAAACCGTGTTGGATTTAGAGTTCCAAATACATTTATCAATATAGCAGAAAACAGAGTGAAACCTAAAAATTTAAACTGTTACTGGAAATGAACGCTTCACCATAGAAGAACGAAATTTGGGGAACCAAGTCGGCTTAGTGTACTGACCATTACCTGAAAGTATCATCCAGTTTGGGTGAAAAAATATTTGCTGAGATTTCTGGAGATTCGTAATTTTTGGAAGCTTGGGAACCCCTTTCCATGAAAGTGTTTCTCGCCAGTCACTGCTTAGGGCTACATCAAGAGGAAACAAAACATAGAGATAGAACGTGAAACTGCTTTATTTTGTCAAGTTTCAAGAAGCTAGCACAAACCGTGTTGGATTTAGAGTTCCAAATACATCTATCAATATAGGAGAAAACAGAGTGAAACCTAAAAATTTAAACTGTTAGTAGAAACGAACGCTTCAACATAGAAGAATGAAATTTGGGGAACCAAGTTGGCTTATTGTACTGATCATTACCTGAAAGTATCATCTAGTTTGGGTGAAAAAATATTTGCTGAGATTTCTGGAGATTCGTAATTTTTGGAAGCTTGGCAACCCCTTTCCATGAAAGTGTTTCTCGCCAGTCACTTCTTAGGGCTACATCAAGATGAAAAAAAACATGGAGATAGAATCTGAAACTACTTTATTGTGTCAAGTTTCAAGAAGCTAGCACAAACCGTGTTGGATTTAGAGTTCCAAATACATCTATCAATATAGGAGAAAACAGAGTGAAACCTAAAAATTCAAACTGTCACTGGAAATGAACGCTTTAACATAGAAGAACGAAATTTGGGGAACCAACTCGGCTCAGTGTACTGATCATTAACTGAAAGTATCATCCAGTTTGGGTGAAAAAATATTTGCTGTGATTTCTGGAGATTCGTAGTTTTTGGAAGCTTGACACCCCTTTCTATGAAAGTGTTTCTCGCCAGTCACTGCTTAGGGCTACATCAAGAGGAAACAACACATAGATATAGAACGTGAAACTGCTTTATTTTGTCAAGTTTCAAGAAGCTAGCACAAACCGTGTTGGATTTACAGTTCCAAATCCATCTATCAATATAGGAGAAAACAGAGTGAAACCTAAAAATTCAAACTGTTACTGGAAATGAACGCTTCAACATAGAAGAACGAAATTTGGGGAACCAAGTCGGCTTAGTGTACTGATCATTACCTGAAAGTATCATCCAGTTTGGGTGAAAAAATACTTGCTGAGATTTCTGGAGATTCGTAATTTTAGGAAGCTTGGCAACCCCTTTCCATGAAAGTGTTTCTCGCCAGTCACTGCTTAGGGCTACTTCAAGAGGAAACAACACATAGAGATAGAACGTGAAACTGCTTTATTTTGTCAAGTTTCAAGAAGCTAGCTCAAGCCGCGTTGGATTTAGAGTTCCAAATACATCTATCAATATAGGAGAAAACAGAGTGAAACCTAAAAATTCAAACTGTTACTAGAAATGAACGCTTTAACATAGAAGAACAAAATTTGGGGAACCAAGTTGGATTAGTGTACTGATCATTACCTGAAAGTATCATCCAGTTTGGGTGAAAAAATATTTGCTGAGATTTCTGGAGATTCGTAATTTTTGGAAGCTTGGCAACCCCTTTCCATGAAAGTGTTTCTCGACAGTCACTGCTTAGGGCTACATCAAGAGGAAACAAAACATAGAGATAGAACGTGAAACTGCTTTATTTTGTCAAGTTTCAAGAAGCTAGCACAAACCGTGTTGGATTTAGAGTTCCAAATACATCTATCAATATAGGAGAAAACAGAGTGAAACCTAAAAATTCAAACTGTTAGTAGAAACGAACGCTTCAACATAGAAGAATGAAATTTGGAGAACCAAGTTGGCTTAGTGTACTGATCATTACCTGTAAGTATCATCCAGTTTTGGTGAAAAAATACTTGTTGAGATTTCTGGAGATTCGTAATTTTAGGAAGCTTGGCAACCCCTTTCAATGAAAGTGTTTCTCGCCAGTCACTGCATAGGGCTACTTCAAGAGGAAAAAAAACATAGAGAAAGAACGTGAAACTGCTTTATTTTGTCAAGTTTCAAGAAGCTAGCACAAACCGTGTTGGATTT
The DNA here is from genome assembly GCF_964194105.1 of Spermophilus citellus. NCBI lineage: Eukaryota > Metazoa > Chordata > Mammalia > Rodentia > Sciuridae > Spermophilus > Spermophilus citellus. The sequence continues at coordinate 33,038,687 of NC_138191.1, read as the reverse complement.
AGAGTTCCAAATACATTTATCAATATAGGAGAAAACAGAGTGAAACCTAAAAATTTAAACTGTTACTGGAAATGAACGCTTCACCATAGAAGAACGAAATTTGGGGAAACAAGTCGGCTTAGTGTACTGACCATTACCTGAAAGTATCATCCAGTTTGGGTGAAAAAATATTTGCTGAGATTTCTGGAGATTCGTAATTTTTGGAAGCTTGGCAACCCCTTTCCATGAAAGTGTTTCTCGCCAGTCACTTCTTAGGGCTACATCAAGATGAAAAAAAACATGGAGATAGAATCTGAAACTACTTTATTGTGTCAAGTTTCAAGAAGCTAGCACAAACCGTGTTGGATTTAGAGTTCCAAATACATCTATCAATATAGGAGAAAACAGAGTGAAACCTAAAAATTTAAACTGTTAGTAGAAACGAACGCTTCAACATAGAAGAATGAAATTTGTGGAACCAAGTCGGCTTAGTGTACTGATCATTACGTGAAAGTATCATCCAGTTTGGGTGAAAAAATATTTGCTGAGATTTCTGGAGATTCGTAATTTTTGGAAGCTTGGCAACCCCTTTCCATGAAAGTGTTTCTCGCCAGTCACTGCTTAGGGCTACATCAAGAGGAAAAAAAACATAGAGATAGAACGTGAAACTGCTTTATTTTGTCAAGTTTCAAGAAGCTAGCACAAACCGTGTTGGATTTAGAGTTCCAAATACATTTATCAATATAGGAGAAAACAGAGTGAAACCTAAAAATTTAAACTGTTACTGGAAATGAAGGCTTCAACATAGAAGAACGAAATTTGGGGAACCAAGTCGGCTTAGTGTACTGACCATTACCTGAAAGTATCATCCAGTTTGGGTGAAAAAATATTTGCTGAGATTTCTGGAGATTCGTAATTTTTGGAAGCTTGGCAACCCCTTTCCATGAAAGTGTTTCTCGCCAGTCACTTCTTAGGGCTACATCAAGATGAAAAAAAACATGGAGATAGAATCTGAAACTACTTTATTGTGTCAAGTTTCAAGAAGCTAGCACAAACCGTGTTGGATTTAGAGTTCCAAATACATCTATCTATATAGGAGAAAACAGAGTGAAACCTAAAAATTCAAACTGTTAGTAGAAACGAACGCTTCAACATAGAAGAATGAAATTTGGAGAACCAAGTTGGCTTAGTGTACTGATCATTAACTGAAAGTATCATCCAGTTTGGGTGAAAAAATATTTGCTGTGATTTCTGGAGATTCGTAGTTTTTGGAAGCTTGACAACCCCTTTCTATGAAAGTGTTTCTCGCCAGTCACTGCTTAGGGCTAAATCAAGAGGAAACAACACATAGATATAGAACGTGAAACTGCTTTATTTTGTCAAGTTTCAAGAAGCTAGCACAAACCGTGTTGGATTTACAGTTCCAAATCTATCTATCAATATAGGAGAAAACAGAGTGAAACCTAAAAATTCAAACTGTTACTGGAAATGAACGCTTCAACATAGAAGAACGAAATTTGGGGAACCAAGTCGGCTTAGTGTACTGATCATTACCTGAAAGTATCATCCAGTTTGGGTCCAGAAATATTTGCTGTGATTTCTGGAGATGCGTAGTTTTTGGAAGCTTGGCAACCCCTTTCTATGAAAGTGTTTCTCGCCAGTCACTGCTTAGGGCTACTTCAAGAGGAAACAAAACATAGAGATAGAACGTGAAACTGCTTTATTTTGTCAAGTTTCAAGAAGCTAGCACAAACCGTGTTGGATTTAGAGTTCCAAATACATCTATCAATATAGGAGAAAACAGAGTGAAACCTAAAAATTCAAACAGTTACTGGAAATGTACGCTTCAACATAGAAGAACGAAATTTGGGGAACCAAGTCGGCTTAGTGTACTGACCATTACCTGAAAGTATCATCCAGTTTGGGTGAAAAAATATTTGCTGAGATTTCTGGAGATTCGTAATTTTTGGAAGCTTGGGAACCCCTTTCCATGAAAGTGTTTCTCGCCAGTCACTGCTTAGGGCTACATCAAGAGGAAACAAAACATAGAGATAGAACGTGAAACTGCTTTATTTTGTCAAGTTTCAAGAAGCTAGCACAAACCGTGTTGGATTTAGAGTTCCAAATACATCTATCAATATAGGAGAAAACAGAGTGAAACCTAAAAATTTAAACTGTTAGTAGAAACGAACGCTTCAACATAGAAGAATGAAATTTGGGGAACCAAGTTGGCTTATTGTACTGATCATTACCTGAAAGTATCATCTAGTTTGGGTGAAAAAATATTTGCTGAGATTTCTGGAGATTCGTAATTTTTGGAAGCTTGGCAACCCCTTTCCATGAAAGTGTTTCTCGCCAGTCACTTCTTAGGGCTACATCAAGATGAAAAAAAACATGGAGATAGAATCTGAAACTACTTTATTGTGTCAAGTTTCAAGAAGCTAGCACAAACCGTGTTGGATTTAGAGTTCCAAATACATCTATCAATATAGGAGAAAACAGAGTGAAACCTAAAAATTCAAACTGTCACTGGAAATGAACGCTTTAACATAGAAGAACGAAATTTGGGGAACCAACTCGGCTCAGTGTACTGATCATTAACTGAAAGTATCATCCAGTTTGGGTGAAAAAATATTTGCTGTGATTTCTGGAGATTCGTAGTTTTTGGAAGCTTGACACCCCTTTCTATGAAAGTGTTTCTCGCCAGTCACTGCTTAGGGCTACATCAAGAGGAAACAACACATAGATATAGAACGTGAAACTGCTTTATTTTGTCAAGTTTCAAGAAGCTAGCACAAACCGTGTTGGATTTACAGTTCCAAATCCATCTATCAATATAGGAGAAAACAGAGTGAAACCTAAAAATTAAAACTGTTACTGGAAATGAACGCTTCAACATAGAAGAACGAAATTTGGGGAACCAAGTCGGCTTAGTGTACTGATCATTACCTGAAAGTATCATCCAGTTTGGGTGAAAAAATACTTGCTGAGATTTCTGGAGATTCGTAATTTTAGGAAGCTTGGCAACCCCTTTCCATGAAAGTGTTTCTCGCCAGTCACTGCTTAGGGCTACTTCAAGAGGAAACAACACATAGAGATAGAACGTGAAACTGCTTTATTTTGTCAAGTTTCAAGAAGCTAGCACAAGCCGCGTTGGATTTAGAGTTCCAAATACATCTATCAATATAGGAGAAAACAGAGTGAAACCTAAAAATTCAAACTGTTACTAGAAATGAACGCTTTAACATAGAAGAACAAAATTTGGGGAACCAAGTTGGATTAGTGTACTGATCATTACCTGAAAGTATCATCCAGTTTGGGTGAAAAAATATTTGCTGAGATTTCTGGAGATTCGTAATTTTTGGAAGCTTGGCAACCCCTTTCCATGAAAGTGTTTCTCGACAGTCACTGCTTAGGGCTACATCAAGAGGAAACAAAACATAGAGATAGAACGTGAAACTGCTTTATTTTGTCAAGTTTCAAGAAGCTAGCACAAACCGTGTTGGATTTAGAGTTCCAAATACATCTATCAATATAGGAGAAAACAGAGTGAAACCTAAAAATTCAAACTGTTAGTAGAAACGAACGCTTCAACATAGAAGAATGAAATTTGGAGAACGAAGTTGGCTTAGTGTACTGATCATTACCTGTAAGTATCATCCAGTTTTGGTGAAAAAATACTTGTTGAGATTTCTGGAGATTCGTAATTTTAGGAAGCTTGGCAACCCCTTTCAATGAAAGTGTTTCTCGCCAGTCACTGCATAGGGCTACTTCAAGAGGAAAAAAAACATAGAGAAAGAACGTGAAACTGCTTTATTTTGTCAAGTTTCAAGAAGCTAGCACAAACCGTGTTGGATTTAGAGTTCCAAATACATTTATCAATATAGGAGAAAACAGAGTGAAACCTAAAAATTTAAACTGTTACTGGAAATGAACGCTTCACCATAGAAGAACGAAATTTGGGGAAACAAGTCGGCTTAGTGTACTGACCATTACCTGAAAGTATCATCCAGTTTGGGTGAAAAAATATTTGCTGAGATTTCTGGAGATTCGTAATTTTTGGAAGCTTGGCAACCCCTTTCCATGAAAGTGTTTCTCGCCAGTCACTTCTTAGGGCTACATCAAGATGAAAAAAAACATGGAGATAGAATCTGAAACTACTTTATTGTGTCAAGTTTCAAGAAGCTAGCACAAACCGTGTTGGATTTAGAGTTCCAAATACATCTATCAATATAGGAGAAAACAGAGTGAAACCTAAAAATTTAAACTGTTAGTAGAAACGAACGCTTCAACATAGAAGAACGAAATTTGTGGAACCAAGTCGGCTTAGTGTACTGATCATTACGTGAAAGTATCATCCAGTTTGGGTGAAAAAATATTTGCTGAGATTTCTGGAGATTCGTAATTTTTGGAAGCTTGGCAACCCCTTTCCATGAAAGTGTTTCTCGCCAGTCACTGCTTAGGGCTACATCAAGAGGAAAAAAAACATAGAGATAGAACGTGAAACTGCTTTATTTTGTCAAGTTTCAAGAAGCTAGCACAAACCGTGTTGGATTTAGAGTTCCAAATACATTTATCAATATAGGAGAAAACAGAGTGAAACCTAAAAATTTAAACTGTTACTGGAAATGAAGGCTTCAACATAGAAGAACGAAATTTGGGGAACCAAGTCGGCTTAGTGTACTGACCATTACCTGAAAGTATCATCCAGTTTGGGTGAAAAAATATTTGCTGAGATTTCTGGAGATTCGTAATTTTTGGAAGCTTGGCAACCCCTTTCCATGAAAGTGTTTCTCGCCAGTCACTTCTTAGGGCTACATCAAGATGAAAAAAAACATGGAGATAGAATCTGAAACTACTTTATTGTGTCAAGTTTCAAGAAGCTAGCACAAACCGTGTTGGATTTAGAGTTCCAAATACATCTATCTATATAGGAGAAAACAGAGTGAAACCTAAAAATTCAAACTGTTAGTAGAAACGAACGCTTCAACATAGAAGAATGAAATTTGGAGAACCAAGTTGGCTTAGTGTACTGATCATTAACTGAAAGTATCATCCAGTTTGGGTGAAAAAATATTTGCTGTGATTTCTGGAGATTCGTAGTTTTTGGAAGCTTGACAACACTTTCTATGAAAGTGTTTCTCGCCAGTCACTGCTTAGGGCTAAATCAAGACGAAACAACACATAGATATAGAACGTGAAACTGCTTTATTTTGTCAAGTTTCAAGAAGCTAGCACAAACCGTGTTGGATTTACAGTTCCAAATCTATCTATCAATATAGGAGAAAACAGAGTGAAACCTAAAAATTCAAACTGTTACTGGAAATGAACGCTTCAACATAGAAGAACGAAATTTGGGGAACCAAGTCGGCTTAGTGTACTGATCATTACCTGAAAGTATCATCCAGTTTGGGTCCAGAAATATTTGCTGTGATTTCTGGAGATGCGTAGTTTTTGGAAGCTTGGCAACCCCTTTCTATGAAAGTGTTTCTCGCCAGTCACTGCTTAGGGCTACTTCAAGAGGAAACAAAACATAGAGATAGAACGTGAAACTGCTTTATTTTGTCAAGTTTCAAGAAGCTAGCACAAACCGTGTTGGATTTAGAGTTCCAAATACATCTATCAATATAGGAGAAAACAGAGTGAAACCTAAAAATTCAAACAGTTACTGGAAATGTACGCTTCAACATAGAAGAACGAAATTTGGGGAACCAAGTCGGATTAGTGTACTGATCATTACCTGAAAGTATCATCCAGTTTGGGTGAAAAAATATTTGCTGAGATTTCTGGAGATTCGTAATTTTTGGAAGCTTGGCAACTCCTTTCCATGAAAGTGTTTCTCGCCAGTCACTGCTTAGGGCTACATCAAGAGGAAAAAAAACATAGAGAAAGAACGTGAAACTGCTTTATTTTGTCAAGTTTCAAGAAGCTAGCACAAACCGTGTTGGATTTAGAGTTCCAAATACATTTATCAATATAGGAGAAAACAGAGTGAAACCTAAAAATTTAAACTGTTACTGGAAATGAACGCTTCACCATAGAAGAACGAAATTTGGGGAACCAAGTCGGCTTAGTGTACTGACCATTACCTGAAAGTATCATCCAGTTTGGGTGAAAAAATATTTGCTGAGATTTCTGGAGATTCGTAATTTTTGGAAGCTTGGCAACCCCTTTCCATGGAAGTGTTTCTCGCCAGTCACTTCTTAGGGCTACATCAAGATGAAAAAAAACATGGAGATAGAATCTGAAACTACTTTATTGTGTCAAGTTTCAAGAAGCTAGCACAAACATTGTTGGATTTAGAGTTCCAAATACATCTATCAATATAGGAGAAAACAGAGTGAAACCTAAAAATTCAAACTGTTACTGGAAATGAACGCTTCACCATTGAGGAACGAAATTTGGGGAACCAAGTTGGATTAGTGTACTGATCATTACCTGAAAGTATCATCCAGTTTGGGTGAAAAAATATTTGCTGAGATTTCTGGAGATTCGTAATTTTTGGAAGCTTGGCAACCCCTTTCCATGAAAGTGTTTCTCGCCAGTCACTGCTTAGGGCTACATCAAGAGGAAAAAAAACATAGAGAAAGAACGTGAAACTGCTTTATTTTGTCAAGTTTCAAGAAGCTAGCACAAACCGTGTTGGATTTAGAGTTCCAAATACATTTATCAATATAGGAGAAAACAGAGTGAAACCTAAAAATTTAAACTGTTACTGGAAATGAACGCTTCACCATAGAAGAACGAAATTTGGGGAACCAAGTCGGCTTAGTGTACTGATCATTACCTAAAAGTATCATCCAGTTTGGGTGAAAAAATATTTGCTGAGATTTCTGGAGATTCGTAATTTTTGGAAGCTTGGCAACCCCTTTCCATGAAAGTGTTTCTCGCCAGTCACTGCTTAGGGCTACATCAAGAGGAAACAAAACATACAGAAAGAACGTGAAACTGCTTTATTTTGTCAAGTTTCAAGAAGCTAGCACAAACCGTGTTGGATTTAGAGTTCCAAATACATTTATCAATATAGGAGAAAACAGAGTGAAACCTAAAAATTTAAACTGTTACTGGAAATGAACGCTTCACCATAGAAGAACGAAATTTGGGGAACCAAGACGGCTTAGTGTACTGACCATTACCTGAAAGTATCATCCAGTTTCGGTGAAAAAATATTTGCTGAGATTTCTGGAGATTCGTAATTTTTGGAAGCTTGGCAACCCCTTTCCATGAAAGTGTTTCTCGCCAGTCACTTCTTAGGGCTACATCAAGATGAAAAAAAACATGGAGATAGAATCTGAAACTACTTTATTGTGTCAAGTTTCAAGAAGCTAGCACAAACCGTGTTGGATTTAGAGTTCCAAATACATCTATCAATATAGGAGAAAACAGAGTGAAACCTAAAAATTCAAACTGTTACTGGAAATGAACGCTTCACCATTGAGGAACGAAATTTGGGGAACCAAGTTGGATTAGTGTACTGATCATTACCTGAAAGTATCATCCAGTTTGGGTGAAAAAATATTTGCTGAGATTTCTGGAGATTCGTAATTTTTGGAAGCTTGGCAACCCCTTTCCATGAAAGTGTTTCTCGCCAGTCACTGCTTAGGGCTACATCAAGAGGAAACAACACATATAGATAGAACGTGAAACTGCTTTATTTTGTATAGTTTCAAGAAGCTAGCACAAACCGTGCTGGATTTAGAGTTCCAAATACATCTATCAATATAGGAGAAAACAGAGTGAAACCTAAAAATTCAAACTGTTACTGGAAATGTATGCTTCAACATAGAAGAACGAAATTTGGGGAACCAAGTCGGCTTATTGTACTGATCATTACCTGAAAGTATCATCCAGTTTGGGTGAAAAAATACTTGCTGAGATTTCTGGAGATTCGTAATTTTAGGAAGCTTGGCAACCCCTTTCCATGAAAGTGTTTCTCGCCAGTCACTGCATAGGGCTACTTCAAGAGGAAAGAACACATAGAGATAGAACGTGAAACTACTTTATTTTTTCAAGTTTCAAGAAGCTAGCACAAACCGTGTTGGATTTAGAGTTCCAAATACATCTATCTATATAGGAGAAAACAGAGTGAAACCTAAAAATTCAAACTGTTACTGGAAATGAACGCTTCAACATAGAAGAACGAAATTTGGGGAACCAAGTCGGCTTAGTGTACTGATCATTACCTGAAAGTATCATCCAGTTTGGGTGAAAAAATATTTGCTGTGATTTCTGGAGATTCGTAGTTTTTGGAAGCTTGACAACCCCTTTCTATGAAAGTGTTTCTCGCCAGTCACTGCTTAGGGCTACATCAAGAGGAAACAACACATAGATATAGAACGTGAAACTGCTTTATTTTGTCAAGTTTCAAGAAGCTAGCACAAACCGTGTTGGATTTACAGTTCCAAATCCATCTATCAATATAGGAGAAAACAGAGTGAAACCTAAAAATTCAAATTGTTACTGGAAATGAACGCTTCAACATAGAAGAACGAAATTTGGGGAACCAAGTCGGATTAGTGTACTGATCATTACCTGAAAGTATCATCCAGTTTGGGTGCAGAAATATTTGCTGTGATTTCTGGAGATTCGTAATTTTTGGAAGCTTGGCAACCCCTTTCCATGAAAGTGTTTCTCGCCAGTCACTGCTTAGGGCTACATCAAGAGGAAAAAAAACATAGAGAAAGAACGTGAAACTGCTTTATTTTGTCAAGTTTCAAGAAGCTAGCACAAACCGTGTTGGATTTAGAGTTCCAAATACATCTATCAATATAGGAGAACACAGAGTGAAACCTAAAAATTTAAACTGTTAGTAGAAACGAACGCTTCAACATAGAAGAACGAAATTTGTGGAACCAAGTCGGCTTAGTGTACTGATCATTACCTGAAAGTATCATCCAGTTTGGGTGAAAAAATATTTGCTGAGATTTCTGGAGATTCGTAATTTTTGGAAGCTTGGCAACCCCTTTCCATGAAAGTGTTTCTCGCCAGTCACTGCTTAGGGCTACATCAAGAGGAAAAAAAACATAGAGATAGAACGTGAAACTGCTTTATTTTGTCAAGTTTCAAGAAGCTAGCACAAACCGTGTTGGATTTAGAGTTCCAAATACATTTATCAATATAGGAGAACACAGAGTGAAACCTAAAAATTTAAACTGTTACTGGAAATGAACGCTTCACCATAGAAGAACGAAATTTGGGGAACCAAGTCGGCTTAGTGTACTGACCATTACCTGAAAGTATCATCCAGTTTGGGTGAAAAAATATTTGCTGAGATTTCTGGAGATTCGTAATTTTTGGAAGCTTGGCAACCCCTTTCCATGAAAGTGTTTCTCGCCAGTCACTTCTTAGGGCTACATCAAGATGAAAAAAAACATGGAGATAGAATCTGAAACTACTTTATTGTGTCAAGTTTCAAGAAGCTAGCACAAACCGTGTTGGATTTCGAGTTCCAAATACATCTATCTATATAGGAGAAAACAGAGTGAAACCTAAAAATTCAAACTGTTACTGGAAATGAACGCTTCAACATAGAAGAACGAAATTTGGGGAACCAAGTCGGCTTAGTGTACTGATCATTACCTGAAAGTATCATCCAGTTTGGGTGAAAAAATATTTGCTGAGATTTCTGGAGATTCGTAATTTTTGGAAGCTTGGCAACCCCTTTCTATGAAAGTGTTTCTCGCCAGTCACTGCTTAGGGCTACTTCAAGAGGAAACAAAACATAGAGATAGAACGTGAAACTGCTTTATTTTGTCAAGTTTCAATAAGCTAGCACAAACCGTGTTGGATTTAGAGTTCCAAATACATCTATCAATATAGGAGAAAACAGAGTGAAACCTAAAAATTCAAACTGTTACTGGAAATGAACGCTTCAACATAGAAGAATGAAATTTGGAGAACCAAGTTGGCTTAGTGTACTGATCATTACCTGTAAGTATCATCCAGTTTTGGTGAAAAAATACTTGTTGAGATTTCTGGAGATACGTAATTTTAGGAAGCTTGGCAACCCCTTTCAATGAAAGTGTTTCTCGCCAGTCACTGCATAGGGCTACTTCAAGAGGAAAGAACACATAGATAAAGAACGTGAAACTACTTTATTTTGTCAAGTTACAAGAAGCTAGCACAAACCGTGTTGGATTTAGAGTTCCAAATACATCTATCTATATAGGAGAAAACAGAGTGAAACCTAAAAATTCAAACTGTTACTGGAAATGAACGCTTCAACATAGAAGAACGAAATTTGGGGAACCAACTCGGCTTAGTGTACTGATCATTAACTGAAAGTATCATCCAGTTTGGGTGAAAAAATATTTGCTGTGATTTCTGGAGATTCGTAGTTTTTGGAAGCTTGACAACCCCTTTCTATGAAAGTGTTTCTCGCCAGTCACTGCTTAGGGCTAAATCAAGAGGAAACAACACATAGAGATAGAACGTGAAACTGCTTTATTTTGTCAAGTTTCAAGAAGCTAGCACAAACCGTGTTGGATTTAGAGTTCCAAATACATCTATCAATATAGGAGAAAACAGAGTGAAACCTAAAAATTCAAACTGTTACTGGAAATGTACGCTTCAACATAGAAGAACGAAATTTGGGGAACCAAGTCGGCTTAGTGTACTGATCATTACCTGAAAGTATCATCCAGTTTGGGTGAAAAAATATTTGCTGAGATTTCTGGAGATTCGTAATTTTTGGAAGCTTGGCAACTCCTTTCCATGAAAGTGTTTCTCGCCAGTCACTGCTTAGGGCTACATCAAGAGGAAAAAAAAACATAGAGAAAGAACGTGAAACTGCTTTATTTTGTCAAGTTTCAAGAAGCTAGCACAAACCGTGTTGGATTTAGAGTTCCAAATACATTTATCAATATAGGAGAAAACAGAGTGTAACCTAAAAATTTAAACTGTTACTGGAAATGAACGCTTCACCATAGAAGAACGAAATTTGGGGAACCAAGTCGGCTTAGTGTACTGACCATTACCGGAAAGTATCATCCAGTTTGGGTGAAAAAATATTTGCTGAGATTTCTGGAGATTCGTAATTTTTGGAAGCTTGGCAACCCCTTTCCATGGAAGTGTTTCTCGCCAGTCACTTCTTAGGGCTACATCAAGATGAAAAAAAACATGGAGATAGAATCTGAAACTACTTTATTGTGTCAAGTTTCAAGAAGCTAGCACAAACATTGTTGGATTTAGAGTTCCAAATACATCTATCAATATAGGAGAAAACAGAGTGAAACCTAAAAATTCAAACTGTTACTGGAAATGAACGCTTCACCATTGAGGAACGAAATTTGGGGAACCAAGTTGGATTAGTGTACTGATCATTACCTGAAAGTATCATCCAGTTTGGGTGAAAAAATATTTGCTGAGATTTCTGGAGATTCGTAATTTTTGGAAGCTTGGCAACCCCTTTCCATGAAAGTGTTTCTCGCCAGTCACTGCTTAGGGCTACATCAAGAGGAAAAAAAACATAGAGAAAGAACGTGAAACTGCTTTATTTTGTCAAGTTTCAAGAAGCTAGCACAAACCGTGTTGGATTTAGAGTTCCAAATACATTTATCAATATAGGAGAAAACAGAGTGAAACCTAAAAATTTAAACTGTTACTGGAAATGAACGCTTCACCATAGAAGAACGAAATTTGGGGAACCAAGTCGGCTTAGTGTACTGATCATTACCTAAAAGTATCATCCAGTTTGGGTGAAAAAATATTTGCTGAGATTTCTGGAGATTCGTAATTTTTGGAAGCTTGGCAACCCCTTTCCATGAAAGTGTTTCTCGCCAGTCACTGCTTAGGGCTACATCAAGAGGAAAAAAAACATACAGAAAGAACGTGAAACTGCTTTATTTTGTCAAGTTTCAAGAAGCTAGCACAAACCGTGTTGGATTTAGAGTTCCAAATACATTTATCAATATAGGAGAAAACAGAGTGAAACCTAAAAATTTAAACTGTTACTGGAAATGAACGCTTCAACATAGAAGAACGAAATTTGGGGAACCAAGACGGCTTAGTGTACTGACCATTACCTGAAAGTATCATCCAGTTTCGGTGAAAAAATATTTGCTGAGATTTCTGGAGATTCGTAATTTTTGGAAGCTTGGCAACCCCTTTCCATGAAAGTGTTTCTCGCCAGTCACTTCTTAGGGCTACATCAAGATGAAAAAAAACATGGACATAGAATCTGAAACTACTTTATTGTGTCAAGTTTCAAGAAGCTAGCACAAACCGTGTTGGATTTAGAGTTCCAAATACATCTATCAATATAGGAGAAAACAGAGTGAAACCTAAAAATTCAAACTGTTACTGGAAATGAACGCTTCACCATTGAGGAACGAAATTTGGGGAACCAAGTTGGATTAGTGTACTGATCATTACCTGAAAGTATCATCCAGTTTGGGTGAAAAAATATTTGCTGAGATTTCTGGAGATTCGTAATTTTTGGAAGCTTGGCAACCCCTTTCCATGAAAGTGTTTCTCGCCAGTCACTGCTTAGGGCTACATCAAGAGGAAAAAAAACATAGAGAAAGAACGTGAAACTGCTTTATTTTGTCAAGTTTCAAGAAGCTAGCACAAACCGTGTTGGATTTAGAGTTCCAAATACATTTATCAATATAGGAGAAAACAGAGTGAAACCTAAAAATTTAAACTGTTACTGGAAATGAACGCTTCACCATAGAAGAACGAAATTTGGGGAACCAAGTCGGCTTAGTGTACTGACCATTACCTGAAAGTATCATCCAGTTTGGGTGAAAAAATATTTGCTGAGATTTCTGGAGATTCGTAATTTTTGGAAGCTTGGGAACCCCTTTCCATGAAAGTGTTTCTCGCCAGTCACTGCTTAGGGCTACATCAAGAGGAAACAAAACATAGAGATAGAACGTGAAACTGCTTTATTTTGTCAAGTTTCAAGAAGCTAGTACAAACCGTGTTGGATTTAGAGTTCCAAATACATCTATCAATATAGGAGAAAACAGAGTGAAACCTAAAAATTGAAACTGTTAGTAGAAACGAACGCTTCAACATAGAAGAATGAAATTTGGAGAACCAAGTTGGCTTAGTGTACTGATCATTACCTGTAAGTATCATCCAGTTTTGGTGAAAAAATACTTGCTGAGATTTCTGGAGATTCGTAATTTTAGGAAGCTTGGCAACCCCTTTCCATGAAAGTGTTTCTCGCCAGTCACTGCATAGGGCTACTTCAAGAGGAAAGAACACATAGAGATAGAACGTGAAACTACTTTATTTTGTCAAGTTTCAAGAAGCTAGCACAAACCGTGTTGGATTTAGAGTTCCAAATACATCTATCTATATAGTAGAAAACAGAGTGAAACCTAAAAATTCAAACTGTTACTGGAAATGAACGCTTCAACATAGAAGAACGAAATTTGGGGAACCAAGTCGGCTTAGTGTACTGATCATTACCTGAAAGTATCATCCAGTTTGGGTGAAAAAATATTTGCTGTGATTTCTGGAGATTCGTAGTTTTTGGAAGCTTGGCAACCCCTTTCCATGAAAGTGTTTCTCGCCAGTCACTGCTTAGGGCTACATCAAGAGGAAACAACACATAGATATAGAACATGAAACTGCTTTATTTTGTCAAGTTTCAAGAAGCTAGCACAAACCGTGTTGGATTTACAGTTCCAAATCCATCTATCAATATAGGAGAAAACAGAGTGAAACCTAAAAATTCAAACTGTTACTGGAAATGAACGCTTCAACATAGAAGAACGAAATTTGGGGAACCAAGTCGGATTAGTGTACTGATCATTACCTGAAAGTATCATCCAGTTTGGGTGCAGAAATATTTGCTGTGATTTCTGGAGATTCGTAATTTTTGGAAGCTTGGCAACCCCTTTCCATGAAAGTGTTTCTCGCCAGTCACTGCTTAGGGCTACATCAAGAGGAAAAAAAACATAGAGAAAGAACGTGAAACTGCTTTATTTTGTCAAGTTTCAAGAAGCTAGCACAAACCGTGTTGGATTTAGAGTTCCAAATACATCTATCAATATAGGAGAAAACAGAGTGAAACCTAAAAATTTAAACTGTTAGTAGAAACGAACGCTTCAACATAGAAGAACGAAATTTGTGGAACCAAGTCGGCTTAGTGTACTGATCATTACCTGAAAGTATCATCCAGTTTGGGTGAAAAAATATTTGCTGAGATATCTGGAGATTCGTAATTTTTGGAAGCTTGGCAACCCCTTTCCATGAAAGTGTTTCTCGCCAGTCACTGCTTAGGGCTACATCAAGAGGAAAAAAAACATAGAGATAGAACGTGAAACTGCTTTATTTTGTCAAGTTTCAAGAAGCTAGCACAAACCGTGTTGGATTTAGAGTTCCAAATACATTTATCAATATAGGAGAAAACAGAGTGAAACCTAAAAATTTAAACTGTTACTGGAAATGAACGCTTCACCATAGAAGAACGAAATTTGGGGAACCAAGTCGGCTTAGTGTACTGACCTTTACCTGAAAGTATCATCCAGTTTGGGTGAAAAAATATTTGCTGAGATTTCTGGAGATTCGTAATTTTTGGAAGCTTGGCAACCCCTTTCCATGAAAGTGTTTCTCGCCAGTCACTTCTTAGGGCTACATCAAGATGAAAAAAAACATGGAGATAGAATCTGAAACTACTTTATTGTGTCAAGTTTCAAGAAGCTAGCACAAACCGTGTTGGATTTAGAGTTCCAAATACATCTATCTATATAGGAGAAAACAGAGTGAAACCTAAAAATTGAAACTGTTAGTAGAAACGAACGCTTCAACATAGAAGAATGAAATTTGGAGAACCAAGTTGGCTTAGTGTACTGATCATTACCTGTAAGTATCATCCAGTTTTGGTGAAAAAATACTTGCTGAGATTTCTGGAGATTCGTAATTTTAGGAAGCTTGGCAACCCCTTTCCATGAAAGTGTTTCTCGCCAGTCACTGCATAGGGCTACTTCAAGAGGAAAGAACACATAGAGATAGAACGTGAAACTACTTTATTTTGTCAAGTTTCAAGAAGCTAGCACAAACCGTGTTGGATTTAGAGTTCCAAATACATCTATCTATATAGGAGAAAACAGAGTGAAACCTAAAATTTCAATCTGTTACTGGAAATGAACGCTTCAACATAGAAGAACGAAATTTGGGGAACCAAGTCGGCTTAGTGTACTGATCATTACCTGAAAGTATCATCCAGTTTGGGTGCAGAAATATTTGCTGTGATTTCTGGAGATTCGTAGTTTTTGGAAGCTTGGCAACCCCTTTCCATGAAAGTGTTTCTCGCCAGTCACTGCTTAGGGCTACATCAAGAGGAAACAACACATAGATATAGAACGTGAAACTGCTTTATTTTGTCAAGTTTCAAGAAGCTAGCACAAACCGTGTTGGATTTACAGTTCCAAATCCATCTATCAATATAGGAGAAAACAGAGTGAAACCTAAAAATTCAAACTGTTACTGGAAATGAACGCTTCAACATAGAAGAACGAAATTTGGGGAACCAATTCGGCTTAGTGTACTGATCATTACCTGAAAGTATCATCCAGTTTGGGTGCAGAAATATTTGCTGTGATTTCTGGAGATTCGTAGTTTTTGGAAGCTTGGCAACCCCTTTCTATGAAAGTGTTTCTCGCCAGTCACTGCTTAGGGTACTTCAAGAGGAAACAAAACATAGAGATAGAACGTGAAACTGCTTTATTTTGTCAAGTTTCAAGAAGCTAGCACAAACCGTATTGGATTTAGAGTTCCAAATACATCTATCAATATAGGAGAAAACAGAGTGAAACCTAAAAATTCAAACTGTTACTGGAAATGTACGCTTCAACATAGAAGAACGAAATTTGGGGAACCAAGTCGGCTTAGTGTACTGATCATTACCTGAAAGTATCATCCAGTTTGGGTGAAAAAATATTTGCTGAGATTTCTGGAGATTCGTAATTTTTGGAAGCTTGGCAACCCCTTTCCATGAAAGTGTTTCTCGCCAGTCACTGCTTAGGGCTACATCAAGAGGAAAAAAAACATAGAGAAAGAACGTGAAACTGCTTTATTTTGTCAAGTTTCAAGAAGCTACCACAAACCGTGTTGGATTTAGAGTTCCAAATACATTTATCAATATAGCAGAAAACAGAGTGAAACCTAAAAATTTAAACTGTTACTGGAAATGAACGCTTCACCATAGAAGAACGAAATTTGGGGAACCAAGTCGGCTTAGTGTACTGACCATTACCTGAAAGTATCATCCAGTTTGGGTGAAAAAATATTTGCTGAGATTTCTGGAGATTCGTAATTTTTGGAAGCTTGGGAACCCCTTTCCATGAAAGTGTTTCTCGCCAGTCACTGCTTAGGGCTACATCAAGAGGAAACAAAACATAGAGATAGAACGTGAAACTGCTTTATTTTGTCAAGTTTCAAGAAGCTAGCACAAACCGTGTTGGATTTAGAGTTCCAAATACATCTATCAATATAGGAGAAAACAGAGTGAAACCTAAAAATTTAAACTGTTAGTAGAAACGAACGCTTCAACATAGAAGAATGAAATTTGGGGAACCAAGTTGGCTTATTGTACTGATCATTACCTGAAAGAACATCTAGTTTGGGTGAAAAAATATTTGCTGAGATTTCTGGAGATTCGTAATTTTTGGAAGCTTGGCAACCCCTTTCCATGAAAGTGTTTCTCGCCAGTCACTTCTTAGGGCTACATCAAGATGAAAAAAAACATGGAGATAGAATCTGAAACTACTTTATTGTGTCAAGTTTCAAGAAGCTAGCACAAACCGTGTTGGATTTAGAGTTCCAAATACATCTATCAATATAGGAGAAAACAGAGTGAAACCTAAAAATTCAAACTGTCACTGGAAATGAACGCTTTAACATAGAAGAACGAAATTTGGGGAACCAACTCGGCTCAGTGTACTGATCATTAACTGAAAGTATCATCCAGTTTGGGTGAAAAAATATTTGCTGTGATTTCTGGAGATTCGTAGTTTTTGGAAGCTTGACACCCCTTTCTATGAAAGTGTTTCTCGCCAGTCACTGCTTAGGGCTACATCAAGAGGAAACAACACATAGATATAGAACGTGAAACTGCTTTATTTTGTCAAGTTTCAAGAAGCTAGCACAAACCGTGTTGGATTTACAGTTCCAAATCCATCTATCAATATAGGAGAAAACAGAGTGAAACCTAAAAATTCAAACTGTTACTGGAAATGAACGCTTCAACATAGAAGAATGAAATTTGGGGAACCAAGTCGGCTTAGTGTACTGATCATTACCTGAAAGTATCATCCAGTTTGGGTGAAAAAATACTTGCTGAGATTTCTGGAGATTCGTAATTTTAGGAAGCTTGGCAACCCCTTTCCATGAAAGTGTTTCTCGCCAGTCACTGCTTAGGGCTACTTCAAGAGGAAACAACACATAGAGATAGAACGTGAAACTGCTTTATTTTGTCAAGTTTCAAGAAGCTAGCACAAGCCGCGTTGGATTTAGAGTTCCAAATACATCTATCAATATAGGAGAAAACAGAGTGAAACCTAAAAATTCAAACTGTTACTAGAAATGAACGCTTTAACATAGAAGAACAAAATTTGGGGAACCAAGTTGGATTAGTGTACTGATCATTACCTGAAAGTATCATCCAGTTTGGGTGAAAAAATATTTGCTGAGATTTCTGGAGATTCGTAATTTTTGGAAGCTTGGCAACCCCTTTCCATGAAAGTGTTTCTCGACAGTCACTGCTTAGGGCTACATCAAGAGGAAACAAAACATAGAGATAGAACGTGAAACTGCTTTATTTTGTCAAGTTTCAAGAAGCTAGCACAAACCGTGTTGGATTTAGAGTTCCAAATACATCTATCAATATAGGAGAAAACAGAGTGAAACCTAAAAATTCAAACTGTTAGTAGAAACGAACGCTTCAACATAGAAGAATGAAATTTGGAGAACCAAGTTGGCTTAGTGTACTGATCATTACCTGTAAGTATCATCCAGTTTTGGTGAAAAAATACTTGTTGAGATTTCTGGAGATTCGTAATTTTAGGAAGCTTGGCAACCCCTTTCAATGAAAGTGTTTCTCGCCAGTCACTGCATAGGGCTACTTCAAGAGGAAAAAAAACATAGAGAAAGAACGTAAAACTGCTTTATTTTGTCAAGTTTCAAGAAGCTAGCACAAACCGTGTTGGATTTAGAGTTCCAAATACATTTATCAATATAGGAGAAAACAGAGTGAAACCTAAAAATTTAAACTGTTACTGGAAATGAACGCTTCACCATAGAAGAACGAAATTTGGGGAAACAAGTCGGCTTAGTGTACTGACCATTACCTGAAAGTATCATCCAGTTTGGGTGAAAAAATATTTGCTGAGATTTCTGGAGATTCGTAATTTTTGGAAGCTTGGCAACCCCTTTCCATGAAAGTGTTTCTCGCCAGTCACTTCTTAGGGCTACATCAAGATGAAAAAAAACATGGAGATAGAATCTGAAACTACTTTATTGTGTCAAGTTTCAAGAAGCTAGCACAAACCGTGTTGGATTTAGAGTTCCAAATACATCTATCAATATAGGAGAAAACAGAGTGAAACCTAAAAATTTAAACTGTTAGTAGAAACGAACGCTTCAACATAGAAGAACGAAATTTGTGGAACCAAGTCGGCTTAGTGTACTGATCATTACGTGAAAGTATCATCCAGTTTGGGTGAAAAAATATTTGCTGAGATTTCTGGAGATTCGTAATTTTTGGAAGCTTGGCAACCCCTTTCCATGAAAGTGTTTCTCGCCAGTCACTGCTTAGGGCTACATCAAGAGGAAAAAAAACATAGAGATAGAACGTGAAACTGCTTTATTTTGTCAAGTTTCAAGAAGCTAGCACAAACCGTGTTGGATTTAGAGTTCCAAATACATTTATCAATATAGGAGAAAACAGAGTGAAACCTAAAAATTTAAACTGTTACTGGAAATGAAGGCTTCAACATAGAAGAACGAAATTTGGGGAACCAAGTCGGCTTAGTGTACTGACCATTACCTGAAAGTATCATCCAGTTTGGGTGAAAAAATATTTGCTGAGATTTCTGGAGATTCGTAATTTTTGGAAGCTTGGCAACCCCTTTCCATGAAAGTGTTTCTCGCCAGTCACTTCTTAGGGCTACATCAAGATGAAAAAAAACATGGAGATAGAATCTGAAACTACTTTATTGTGTCAAGTTTCAAGAAGCTAGCACAAACCGTGTTGGATTTAGAGTTCCAAATACATCTATCTATATAGGAGAAAACAGAGTGAAACCTAAAAATTCAAACTGTTAGTAGAAACGAACGCTTCAACATAGAAGAATGAAATTTGGAGAACCAAGTTGGCTTAGTGTACTGATCATTAACTGAAAGTATCATCCAGTTTGGGTGAAAAAATATTTGCTGTGATTTCTGGAGATTCGTAGTTTTTGGAAGCTTGACAACCCCTTTCTATGAAAGTGTTTCTCGCCAGTCACTGCTTAGGGCTAAATCAAGAGGAAACAACACATAGATATAGAACGTGAAACTGCTTTATTTTGTCAAGTTTCAAGAAGCTAGCACAAACCGTGTTGGATTTACAGTTCCAAATCTATCTATCAATATAGGAGAAAACAGAGTGAAACCTAAAAATTCAAACTGTTACTGGAAATGAACGCTTCAACATAGAAGAACGAAATTTGGGGAACCAAGTCGGCTTAGTGTACTGATCATTACCTGAAAGTATCATCCAGTTTGGGTCCAGAAATATTTGCTGTGATTTCTGGAGATGCGTAGTTTTTGGAAGCTTGGCAACCCCTTTCTATGAAAGTGTTTCTCGCCAGTCACTGCTTAGGGCTACTTCAAGAGGAAACAAAACATAGAGATAGAACGTGAAACTGCTTTATTTTGTCAAGTTTCAAGAAGCTAGCACAAACCGTGTTGGATTTAGAGTTCCAAATACGTCTATCAATATAGGAGAAAACAGAGTGAAACCTAAAAATTCAAACAGTTACTGGAAATGTACGCTTCAACATAGAAGAACGAAATTTGGGGAACCAAGTCGGATTAGTGTACTGATCATTACCTGAAAGTATCATCCAGTTTGGGTGAAAAAATATTTGCTGAGATTTCTGGAGATTCGTAATTTTTGGAAGCTTGGCAACTCCTTTCCATGAAAGTGTTTCTCGCCAGTCACTGCTTAGGGCTACATCAAGAGGAAAAAAAACATAGAGAAAGAACGTGAAACTGCTTTATTTTGTCAAGTTTCAAGAAGCTAGCACAAACCGTGTTGGATTTAGAGTTCCAAATACATTTATCAATATAGGAGAAAACAGAGTGAAACCTAAAAATTTAAACTGTTACTGGAAATGAACGCTTCACCATAGAAGAACGAAATTTGGGGAACCAAGTCGGCTTAGTGTACTGACCATTACCTGAAAGTATCATCCAGTTTGGGTGAAAAAATATTTGCTGAGATTTCTGGAGATTCGTAATTTTTGGAAGCTTGGCAACCCCTTTCCATGGAAGTGTTTCTCGCCAGTCACTTCTTAGGGCTACATCAAGATGAAAAAAAACATGGAGATAGAATCTGAAACTACTTTATTGTGTCAAGTTTCAAGAAGCTAGCACAAACATTGTTGGATTTAGAGTTCCAAATACATCTATCAATATAGGAGAAAACAGAGTGAAACCTAAAAATTCAAACTGTTACTGGAAATGAACGCTTCACCATTGAGGAACGAAATTTGGGGAACCAAGTTGGATTAGTGTACTGATCATTACCTGAAAGTATCATCCAGTTTGGGTGAAAAAATATTTGCTGAGATTTCTGGAGATTCGTAATTTTTGGAAGCTTGGCAACCCCTTTCCATGAAAGTGTTTCTCGCCAGTCACTGCTTAGGGCTACATCAAGAGGAAAAAAAACATAGAGAAAGAACGTGAAACTGCTTTATTTTGTCAAGTTTCAAGAAGCTAGCACAAACCGTGTTGGATTTAGAGTTCCAAATACATTTATCAATATAGGAGAAAACAGAGTGAAACCTAAAAATTTAAACTGTTACTGGAAATGAACGCTTCACCATAGAAGAACGAAATTTGGGGAACCAAGTCGGCTTAGTGTACTGATCATTACCTAAAAGTATCATCCAGTTTGGGTGAAAAAATATTTGCTGAGATTTCTGGAGATTCGTAATTTTTGGAAGCTTGGCAACCCCTTTCCATGAAAGTGTTTCTCGCCAGTCACTGCTTAGGGCTACATCAAGAGGAAACAAAACATACAGAAAGAACGTGAAACTGCTTTATTTTGTCAAGTTTCAAGAAGCTAGCACAAACCGTGTTGGATTTAGAGTTCCAAATACATTTATGAATATAGGAGAAAACAGAGTGAAACCTAAAAATTTAAACTGTTACTGGAAATGAACGCTTCACCATAGAAGAACGAAATTTGGGGAACCAAGACAGCTTAGTGTACTGACCATTACCTGAAAGTATCATCCAGTTTCGGTGAAAAAATATTTGCTGAGATTTCTGGAGATTCGTAATTTTTGGAAGCTTGGCAACCCCTTTCCATGAAAGTGTTTCTCGCCAGTCACTTCTTAGGGCTACATCAAGATGAAAAAAAACATGGAGATAGAATCTGAAACTACTTTATTGTGTCAAGTTTCAAGAAGCTAGCACAAACCGTGTTGGATTTAGAGTTCCAAATACATCTATCAATATAGGAGAAAACAGAGTGAAACCTAAAAATTCAAACTGTTACTGGAAATGAACGCTTCACCATTGAGGAACGAAATTTGGGGAACCAAGTTGGATTAGTGTACTGATCATTACCTGAAAGTATCATCCAGTTTGGGTGAAAAAATATTTGCTGAGATTTCTGGAGATTCGTAATTTTTGGAAGCTTGGCAACCCCTTTCCATGAAAGTGTTTCTCGCCAGTCACTGCTTAGGGCTACATCAAGAGGAAAAAAAACATAGAGAAAGAACGTGAAACTGCTTTATTTTGTCAAGTTTCAAGAAGCTAGCACAAACCGTGTTGGATTTAGAGTTCCAAATACATTTATCAATATAGGAGAAAACAGAGTGAAACCTAAAAATTTAAACTGTTACTGGAAATGAACGCTTCACCATAGAAGAACGAAATTTGGGGAACCAAGTCGGCTTAGTGTACTGACCATTACCTGAAAGTATCATCCAGTTTGGGTGAAAAAATATTTGCTGAGATTTCTGGAGATTCGTAATTTTTGGAAGCTTGGGAACCCCTTTCCATGAAAGTGTTTCTCGCCAGTCACTGCTTAGGGCTACATCAAGAGGAAACAAAACATAGAGATAGAACGTGAAACTGCTTTATTTTGTCAAGTTTCAAGAAGCTAGCACAAACCGTGTTGGATTTAGAGTTCCAAATACATTTATCAATATAGGAGAACACAGAGTGAAACCTAAAAATTTAAACTGTTACTGGAAATGAACGCTTCACCATAGAAGAACGAAATTTGGGGAACCAAGTCGGCTTAGTGTACTGACCATTACCTGAAAGTATCATCCAGTTTGGGTGAAAAAATATTTGCTGAGATTTCTGGAGATTCGTAATTTTTGGAAGCTTGGCAACCCCTTTCCATGAAAGTGTTTCTCGCCAGTCACTTCTTAGGGCTACATCAAGATGAAAAAAAACATGGAGATAGAATCTGAAACTACTTTATTGTGTCAAGTTTCAAGAAGCTAGCACAAACCGTGTTGGATTTAGAGTTCCAAATACATCTATCTATATAGGAGAAAACAGAGTGAAACCTAAAAATTCAAACTGTTACTGGAAATGAACGCTTCAACATAGAAGAACGAAATTTGGGGAACCAAGTCGGCTTAGTGTACTGATCATTACCTGAAAGTATCATCCAGTTTGGGTGAAAAAATATTTGCTGAGATTTCTGGAGATTCGTAATTTTTGGAAGCTTGGCAACCCCTTTCTATGAAAGTGTTTCTCGCCAGTCACTGCTTAGGGCTACTTCAAGAGGAAACAAAACATAGAGATAGAACGTGAAACTGCTTTATTTTGTCAAGTTTCAATAAGCTAGCACAAACCGTGTTGGATTTAGAGTTCCAAATACATCTATCAATATAGGAGAAAACAGAGTGAAACCTAAAAATTCAAACTGTTACTGGAAATGAACGCTTCAACATAGAAGAATGAAATTTGGAGAACCAAGTTGGCTTAGTGTACTGATCATTACCTGTAAGTATCATCCAGTTTTGGTGAAAAAATACTTGTTGAGATTTCTGGAGATACGTAATTTTAGGAAGCTTGGCAACCCCTTTCAATGAAAGTGTTTCTCGCCAGTCACTGCATAGGGCTACTTCAAGAGGAAAGAACACATAGATAAAGAACGTGAAACTACTTTATTTTGTCAAGTTACAAGAAGCTAGCACAAACCGTGTTGGATTTAGAGTTCCAAATACATCTATCTATATAGGAGAAAACAGAGTGAAACCTAAAAATTCAAACTGTTACTGGAAATGAACGCTTCAACATAGAAGAACGAAATTTGGGGAACCAACTCGGCTTAGTGTACTGATCATTAACTGAAAGTATCATCCAGTTTGGGTGAAAAAATATTTGCTGTGATTTCTGGAGATTCGTAGTTTTTGGAAGCTTGACAACCCCTTTCTATGAAAGTGTTTCTCGCCAGTCACTGCTTAGGGCTAAATCAAGAGGAAACAACACATAGAGATAGAACGTGAAACTGCTTTATTTTGTCAAGTTTCAAGAAGCTAGCACAAACCGTGTTGGATTTAGAGTTCCAAATACATCTATCAATATAGGAGAAAACAGAGTGAAACCTAAAAATTCAAACTGTTACTGGAAATGTACGCTTCAACATAGAAGAACGAAATTTGGGGAACCAAGTCGGCTTAGTGTACTGATCATTACCTGAAAGTATCATCCAGTTTGGGTGAAAAAATATTTGCTGAGATTTCTGGAGATTCGTAATTTTTGGAAGCTTGGCAACTCCTTTCCATGAAAGTGTTTCTCGCCAGTCACTGCTTAGGGCTACATCAAGAGGAAAAAAAAACATAGAGAAAGAACGTGAAACTGCTTTATTTTGTCAAGTTTCAAGAAGCTAGCACAAACCGTGTTGGATTTAGAGTTCCAAATACATTTATCAATATAGGAGAAAACAGAGTGTAACCTAAAAATTTAAACTGTTACTGGAAATGAACGCTTCACCATAGAAGAACGAAATTTGGGGAACCAAGTCGGCTTAGTGTACTGACCATTACCGGAAAGTATCATCCAGTTTGGGTGAAAAAATATTTGCTGAGATTTCTGGAGATTCGTAATTTTTGGAAGCTTGGCAACCCCTTTCCATGGAAGTGTTTCTCGCCAGTCACTTCTTAGGGCTACATCAAGATGAAAAAAAACATGGAGATAGAATCTGAAACTACTTTATTGTGTCAAGTTTCAAGAAGCTAGCACAAACATTGTTGGATTTAGAGTTCCAAATACATCTATCAATATAGGAGAAAACAGAGTGAAACCTAAAAATTCAAACTGTTACTGGAAATGAACGCTTCACCATTGAGGAACGAAATTTGGGGAACCAAGTTGGATTAGTGTACTGATCATTACCTGAAAGTATCATCCAGTTTGGGTGAAAAAATATTTGCTGAGATTTCTGGAGATTCGTAAATTTTGGAAGCTTGGCAACCCCTTTCCATGAAAGTGTTTCTCGCCAGTCACTGCTTAGGGCTACATCAAGAGGAAAAAAAACATAGAGAAAGAACGTGAAACTGCTTTATTTTGTCAAGTTTCAAGAAGCTAGCACAAACCGTGTTGGATTTAGAGTTCCAAATACATTTATCAATATAGGAGAAAACAGAGTGAAACCTAAAAATTTAAACTGTTACTGGAAATGAACGCTTCACCATAGAAGAACGAAATTTGGGGAACCAAGTCGGCTTAGTGTACTGATCATTACCTAAAAGTATCATCCAGTTTGGGTGAAAAAATATTTGCTGAGATTTCTGGAGATTCGTAATTTTTGGAAGCTTGGCAACCCCTTTCCATGAAAGTGTTTCTCGCCAGTCACTGCTTAGGGCTACATCAAGAGGAAAAAAAACATACAGAAAGAACGTGAAACTGCTTTATTTTGTCAAGTTTCAAGAAGCTAGCACAAACCGTGTTGGATTTAGAGTTCCAAATACATTTATCAATATAGGAGAAAACAGAGTGAAACCTAAAAATTTAAACTGTTACTGGAAATGAACGCTTCAACATAGAAGAACGAAATTTGGGGAACCAAGACGGCTTAGTGTACTGACCATTACCTGAAAGTATCATCCAGTTTCGGTGAAAAAATATTTGCTGAGATTTCTGGAGATTCGTAATTTTTGGAAGCTTGGCAACCCCTTTCCATGAAAGTGTTTCTCGCCAGTCACTTCTTAGGGCTACATCAAGATGAAAAAAAACATGGACATAGAATCTGAAACTACTTTATTGTGTCAAGTTTCAAGAAGCTAGCACAAACCGTGTTGGATTTAGAGTTCCAAATACATCTATCAATATAGGAGAAAACAGAGTGAAACCTAAAAATTCAAACTGTTACTGGAAATGAACGCTTCACCATTGAGGAACGAAATTTGGGGAACCAAGTTGGATTAGTGTACTGATCATTACCTGAAAGTATCATCCAGTTTGGGTGAAAAAATATTTGCTGAGATTTCTGGAGATTCGTAATTTTTGGAAGCTTGGCAACCCCTTTCCATGAAAGTGTTTCTCGCCAGTCACTGCTTAGGGCTACATCAAGAGGAAAAAAAACATAGAGAAAGAACGTGAAACTGCTTTATTTTGTCAAGTTTCAAGAAGCTAGCACAAACCGTGTTGGATTTAGAGTTCCAAATACATTTATCAATATAGGAGAAAACAGAGTGAAACCTAAAAATTTAAACTGTTACTGGAAATGAACGCTTCACCATAGAAGAACGAAATTTGGGGAACCAAGTCGGCTTAGTGTACTGACCATTACCTGAAAGTATCATCCAGTTTGGGTGAAAAAATATTTGCTGAGATTTCTGGAGATTCGTAATTTTTGGAAGCTTGGGAACCCCTTTCCATGAAAGTGTTTCTCGCCAGTCACTGCTTAGGGCTACATCAAGAGGAAACAAAACATAGAGATAGAACGTGAAACTGCTTTATTTTGTCAAGTTTCAAGAAGCTAGTACAAACCGTGTTGGATTTAGAGTTCCAAATACATCTATCAATATAGGAGAAAACAGAGTGAAACCTAAAAATTGAAACTGTTAGTAGAAACGAACGCTTCAACATAGAAGAATGAAATTTGGAGAACCAAGTTGGCTTAGTGTACTGATCATTACCTGTAAGTATCATCCAGTTTTGGTGAAAAAATACTTGCTGAGATTTCTGGAGATTCGTAATTTTAGGAAGCTTGGCAACCCCTTTCCATGAAAGTGTTTCTCGCCAGTCACTGCATAGGGCTACTTCAAGAGGAAAGAACACATAGAGATAGAACGTGAAACTACTTTATTTTGTCAAGTTTCAAGAAGCTAGCACAAACCGTGTTGGATTTAGAGTTCCAAATACATCTATCTATATAGTAGAAAACAGAGTGAAACCTAAAAATTCAAACTGTTACTGGAAATGAACGCTTCAACATAGAAGAACGAAATTTGGGGAACCAAGTCGGCTTAGTGTACTGATCATTACCTGAAAGTATCATCCAGTTTGGGTGAAAAAATATTTGCTGTGATTTCTGGAGATTCGTAGTTTTTGGAAGCTTGGCAACCCCTTTCCATGAAAGTGTTTCTCGCCAGTCACTGCTTAGGGCTACTTCAAGAGGAAACAAAACATAGAGATAGAACGTGAAACTGCTTTATTTTGTCAAGTTTCAAGAAGCTAGCACAAACCGTATTGGATTTAGAGTTCCAAATCCATCTATCAATATAGGAGAAAACAGAGTGAAACCTAAAAATTCAAACTGTTACTGGAAATGTACGCTTCAACATAGAAGAACGAAATTTGGGGAACCAAGTCGGCTTAGTATACTGATCATTACCTGAAAGTATCATCCAGTTTGGGTGAAAAAATATTTGCTGAGATTTCTGGAGATTCGTAATTTTTGGAAGCTTGGCAACCCCTTTCCATGAAAGTGTTTCTCGCCAGTCACTGCTTAGGGCTACATCAAGAGGAAAAAAAACATAGAGAAAGAACGTGAAACTGCTTTATTTTGTCAAGTTTCAAGAAGCTAGCACAAACCGTGTTGGATTTAGAGTTCCAAATACATCTATCAATATAGGAGAAAACAGAGTGAAACCTAAAAATTGAAACTGTTAGTAGAAACGAACGCTTCAACATAGAAGAATGAAATTTGGGGAACCAAGTTGGCTTATTGTACTGATCATTACTTGAAAGTATCATCCAGTTTGGGTGAAAAAATACTTGCTGAGATTTCTGGAGATTCGTAATTTTAGGAAGCTTGGCAACCCCTTTCCATGAAAGTGTTTCTCGACAGTCACTGCTTAGGGCTACTTCAAGAGGAAACAACACATAGAGATAGAACGTGAAACTGCTTTATTTTGTCAAGTTTCAAGAAGCTAGCACAAACCGTGTTGGAATTAGAGTTCCAAATACATCTATCAATATAGGAGAAAACAGAGTGAAACCTAAAAATTCAAACTGTTAGTAGAAACGAACGCTTCAACATAGAAGAACGAAATTTGGAGAACCAAGTTGGCTTAGTGTACTGATCATTACCTGTAAGTATCATCCAGTTTTGGTGAAAAAATACTTGCTGAGATTTCTGGAGATTCGTAATTTTAGGAAGCTTGGCAACCCCTTTCAATGAAAGTGTTTCTCGCCAGTCACTGCATAGGGCTACTTCAAGAGGAAAGAACACGTAGATATAGAACATGAAACTACTTTATTTTGTCAAGTTACAAGAAGCTAGCACAAACCGTGTTGGATTTAGAGTTCCAAATACATCTATCTATATAGGAGAAAACAGAGTGAAACCTAAAAATTCAAACTGTTACTGGAAATGAACGCTTCAACATAGAAGAACGAAATTTGGGGAACCAACTCGGCTTAGTGTACTGATCATTAACTGAAAGTATCATCCAGTTTGGGTGAAAAAATATTTGCTGTGATTTCTGGAGATGCGTAGTTTTTGGAAGCTTGACAACCCCTTTCTATGAAAGTGTTTCTCGCCAGTCACTGTTTAGGCCTAAATCAAGAGGAAACAACACATAGATATAGAACGTGAAACTTCTTTATTTTGTCAAGTTTCAAGAAGCTAGCACAAACCGTGTTGGATTTACAGTTCCAAATCTATCTATCAATATAGGAGAAAACAGAGTGAAACCTAAAAATTCAAACTGTTACTGGAAATGAACGCTTCAACATAGAAGAACGAAATTTGGGGAACCAAGTCGGCTTAGTGTACTGATCATTACCTGAAAGTATCATCCAGTTTGGGTGCAGAAATATTTGCTGTGATTTCTGGAGATGCGTAGTTTTTGGAAGCTTGGCAACCCCTTTCTATGAAAGTGTTTCTCGCCAGTCACTGCTTAGGGCTACTTCAAGAGGAAACAAAACATAGAGATAGAACGTGAAACTGCTTTATTTTGTCAAGTTTCAAGAAGCTAGCACAAACCGTGTTGGATTTAGAGTTCCAAATACATCTATCAATATAGGAGAAAACAGAGTGAAACCTAAAAATTCAAACTGTTACTGGAAATGTACGCTTCAACATAGAAGAACGAAATTTGGGGAACCAAGTCGGCTTAGTGTACTGATCATTACCTGAAAGTATCATCCAGTTTGGGTGAAAAAATATTTGCTGAGATTTCTGGAGATTCGTAATTTTTGGAAGCTTGGCAACTCATTTCCATGAAAGTGTTTCTCGCCAGTCACTGCTTAGGGCTACATCAAGAGGAAAAAAAACATAGAGAAAGAACGTGAAACTGCTTTATTTTGTCAAGTTTCAAGAAGCTAGCACAAACCGTGTTGGATTTAGAGTTCCAAATACATTTATCAATATAGGAGAAAACAGAGTGAAACCTAAAAATTTAAACTGTTACTGGAAATGAACGCTTCACCATAGAAGAACGAAATTTGGGGAACCAAGTCGGCTTAGTGTACTGACCATTACCTGAAAGTATCATCCAGTTTGGGTGAAAAAATATTTGCTGAGATTTCTGGAGATTCGTAATTTTTGGAAGCTTGGCAACCCCTTTCCATGGAAGTGTTTCTCGCCAGTCACTTCTTAGGGCTACATCAAGATGAAAAAAAACATGGAGATAGAATCTGAAACTACTTTATTGTGTCAAGTTTCAAGAAGCTAGCACAAACATTGTTGGATTTAGAGTTCCAAATACATCTATCAATATAGGAGAAAACAGAGTGAAACCTAAAAATTCAAACTGTTACTGGAAATGAACGCTTCACCATTGAGGAACGAAATTTGGGGAACCAAGTTGGATTAGTGTACTGATCATTACCTGAAAGTATCATCCAGTTTGGGTGAAAAAATATTTGCTGAGATTTCTGGAGATTCGTAATTTTTGGAAGCTTGGCAACCCCTTTCCATGAAAGTGTTTCTCGCCAGTCACTGCTTAGGGCTACTTCAAGAGGAAACAACACATAGAGATAGAACGTGAAACTGCTTTATTTTGTCAAGTTTCAAGAAGCTAGCACAAACCGTGTTGGATTTAGAGTTCCAAATACATCTATCAATATAGGAGAAAACAGAGTGAAACCTAAAAATTCAAACTGTTACTGGAAATGAACGCTTCACCATTGAGGAACGAAATTTGGGGAACCAAGTTGGATTAGTGTAGTGATCATTACCTGAAAGTATCATCCAGTTTGGGTGAAAAAATATTTGCTGAGATTTCTGGAGATTCGTAATTTTTGGAAGCTTGGCAACCCCTTTCCATGAAAGTGTTTCTCGACAGTCACTGCTTAGGGCTACATCAAGAGGAAAGAAAACATAGAGATAGAACGTGAAACTGCTTTATTTTGTCAAGTTTCAAAAAGCTAGCACAAACCGTGTTGGATTTAGAGTTCCAAATACATCTATCAATATAGGAGAAAACAGAGTGAAACCTAAAAATTCAAACTGTTAGTAGAAACGAACGCTTCAACATAGAAGAATGAAATTTGGAGAACCAAGTTGGCTTAGTGTACTGATCATTACCTGTAAGTATCATCCAGTTTTGGTGAAAAAATACTTGCTGAGATTTCTGGAGATTCATAATTTTAGGAAGCTTGGCAACCCCTTTCAATGAAAGTGTTTCTCGCCAGTCACTGCATAGGGCTACTTCAAGAGGAAAGAACACATAGATATAGAACGTGAAACTACTTTATTTTGTCAAGTTACAAGAAGCTAGCACAAACCGTGTTGGATTTAGAGTTCCAAATACATCTATCTATATAGGAGAAAACAGAGTGAAACCTAAAAATTCAAACTGTTACTGGAAATGAACGCTTCAACATAGAAGAACGAAATTTGGGGAACCAACTCGGCTTAGTGTACTGATCATTAACTGAAAGTATCATCCAGTTTGGGTGAAAAAATATTTGCTGTGATTTCTGGAGATTCGTAGTTTTTGGAAGCTTGACAACCCCTTTCTATGAAAGTGTTTCTCGCCAGTCACTGCTTAGGGCTAAATCAAGAGGAAACAACACATAGATATAGAACGTGAAACTGCTTTATTTTGTCAAGTTTCAAGAAGCTAGCACAAACCGTGTTGGATTTACAGTTCCAAATCTATCTATCAATATAGGAGAAAACAGAGTGAAACCTAAAAATTCAAACTGTTACTGGAAATGAACGCTTCAACATAGAAGAACAAAATTTGGGGAACCAAGTCGGCTTAGTGTACTGATCATTACCTGAAAGTATCATCCAGTTTGGGTGCAGAAATATTTGCTGTGATTTCTGGAGATGCGTAGTTTTTGGAAGCTTGGCAACCCCTTTCC
Organism: Spermophilus citellus; assembly: GCF_964194105.1. Classification (NCBI taxonomy): domain Eukaryota; kingdom Metazoa; phylum Chordata; class Mammalia; order Rodentia; family Sciuridae; genus Spermophilus; species Spermophilus citellus. Next base: position 33,007,754 of record NC_138191.1, on the reverse strand, counting down.
ATGAAAGTGTTTCTCGCCAGTCACTGCTTAGGGCTACATCAAGAGGAAAAAAAATATAGAGAAAGAACGTGAAACTGCTTTATTTTGTCAAGTTTCAAGAAGCTAGCACAAACCGTGTTGGATTTAGAGTTCCAAATACATTTATGAATATAGGAGAAAACAGAGTGAAACCTAAAAATTTAAACTGTTACTGGAAATGAACGCTTCACCATAGAAGAACGAAATTTGGGGAACCAAGACAGCTTAGTGTACTGACCATTACCTGAAAGTATCATCCAGTTTCGGTGAAAAAATATTTGCTGAGATTTCTGGAGATTCGTAATTTTTGGAAGCTTGGCAACCCCTTTCCATGAAAGTGTTTCTCGCCAGTCACTTCTTAGGGCTACATCAAGATGAAAAAAAACATGGAGATAGAATCTGAAACTACTTTATTGTGTCAAGTTTCAAGAAGCTAGCACAAACCGTGTTGGATTTAGAGTTCCAAATACATCTATCAATATAGGAGAAAACAGAGTGAAACCTAAAAATTCAAACTGTTACTGGAAATGAACGCTTCACCATTGAGGAACGAAATTTGGGGAACCAAGTTGGATTAGTGTACTGATCATTACCTGAAAGTATCATCCAGTTTGGGTGAAAAAATATTTGCTGAGATTTCTGGAGATTCGTAATTTTTGGAAGCTTGGCAACCCCTTTCCATGAAAGTGTTTCTCGCCAGTCACTGCTTAGGGCTACATCAAGAGGAAAAAAAACATAGAGAAAGAACGTGAAACTGCTTTATTTTGTCAAGTTTCAAGAAGCTAGCACAAACCGTGTTGGATTTAGAGTTCCAAATACATTTATCAATATAGGAGAAAACAGAGTGAAACCTAAAAATTTAAACTGTTACTGGAAATGAACGCTTCACCATAGAAGAACGAAATTTGGGGAACCAAGTCGGCTTAGTGTACTGACCATTACCTGAAAGTATCATCCAGTTTGGGTGAAAAAATATTTGCTGAGATTTCTGGAGATTCGTAATTTTTGGAAGCTTGGGAACCCCTTTCCATGAAAGTGTTTCTCGCCAGTCACTGCTTAGGGCTACATCAAGAGGAAACAAAACATAGAGATAGAACGTGAAACTGCTTTATTTTGTCAAGTTTCAAGAAGCTAGCACAAACCGTGTTGGATTTAGAGTTCCAAATACATTTATCAATATAGGAGAACACAGAGTGAAACCTAAAAATTTAAACTGTTACTGGAAATGAACGCTTCACCATAGAAGAACGAAATTTGGGGAACCAAGTCGGCTTAGTGTACTGACCATTACCTGAAAGTATCATCCAGTTTGGGTGAAAAAATATTTGCTGAGATTTCTGGAGATTCGTAATTTTTGGAAGCTTGGCAACCCCTTTCCATGAAAGTGTTTCTCGCCAGTCACTTCTTAGGGCTACATCAAGATGAAAAAAAACATGGAGATAGAATCTGAAACTACTTTATTGTGTCAAGTTTCAAGAAGCTAGCACAAACCGTGTTGGATTTAGAGTTCCAAATACATCTATCTATATAGGAGAAAACAGAGTGAAACCTAAAAATTCAAACTGTTACTGGAAATGAACGCTTCAACATAGAAGAACGAAATTTGGGGAACCAAGTCGGCTTAGTGTACTGATCATTACCTGAAAGTATCATCCAGTTTGGGTGAAAAAATATTTGCTGAGATTTCTGGAGATTCGTAATTTTTGGAAGCTTGGCAACCCCTTTCTATGAAAGTGTTTCTCGCCAGTCACTGCTTAGGGCTACTTCAAGAGGAAACAAAACATAGAGATAGAACGTGAAACTGCTTTATTTTGTCAAGTTTCAATAAGCTAGCACAAACCGTGTTGGATTTAGAGTTCCAAATACATCTATCAATATAGGAGAAAACAGAGTGAAACCTAAAAATTCAAACTGTTACTGGAAATGAACGCTTCAACATAGAAGAATGAAATTTGGAGAACCAAGTTGGCTTAGTGTACTGATCATTACCTGTAAGTATCATCCAGTTTTGGTGAAAAAATACTTGTTGAGATTTCTGGAGATACGTAATTTTAGGAAGCTTGGCAACCCCTTTCAATGAAAGTGTTTCTCGCCAGTCACTGCATAGGGCTACTTCAAGAGGAAAGAACACATAGATAAAGAACGTGAAACTACTTTATTTTGTCAAGTTACAAGAAGCTAGCACAAACCGTGTTGGATTTAGAGTTCCAAATACATCTATCTATATAGGAGAAAACAGAGTGAAACCTAAAAATTCAAACTGTTACTGGAAATGAACGCTTCAACATAGAAGAACGAAATTTGGGGAACCAACTCGGCTTAGTGTACTGATCATTAACTGAAAGTATCATCCAGTTTGGGTGAAAAAATATTTGCTGTGATTTCTGGAGATTCGTAGTTTTTGGAAGCTTGACAACCCCTTTCTATGAAAGTGTTTCTCGCCAGTCACTGCTTAGGGCTAAATCAAGAGGAAACAACACATAGAGATAGAACGTGAAACTGCTTTATTTTGTCAAGTTTCAAGAAGCTAGCACAAACCGTGTTGGATTTAGAGTTCCAAATACATCTATCAATATAGGAGAAAACAGAGTGAAACCTAAAAATTCAAACTGTTACTGGAAATGTACGCTTCAACATAGAAGAACGAAATTTGGGGAACCAAGTCGGCTTAGTGTACTGATCATTACCTGAAAGTATCATCCAGTTTGGGTGAAAAAATATTTGCTGAGATTTCTGGAGATTCGTAATTTTTGGAAGCTTGGCAACTCCTTTCCATGAAAGTGTTTCTCGCCAGTCACTGCTTAGGGCTACATCAAGAGGAAAAAAAAACATAGAGAAAGAACGTGAAACTGCTTTATTTTGTCAAGTTTCAAGAAGCTAGCACAAACCGTGTTGGATTTAGAGTTCCAAATACATTTATCAATATAGGAGAAAACAGAGTGTAACCTAAAAATTTAAACTGTTACTGGAAATGAACGCTTCACCATAGAAGAACGAAATTTGGGGAACCAAGTCGGCTTAGTGTACTGACCATTACCGGAAAGTATCATCCAGTTTGGGTGAAAAAATATTTGCTGAGATTTCTGGAGATTCGTAATTTTTGGAAGCTTGGCAACCCCTTTCCATGGAAGTGTTTCTCGCCAGTCACTTCTTAGGGCTACATCAAGATGAAAAAAAACATGGAGATAGAATCTGAAACTACTTTATTGTGTCAAGTTTCAAGAAGCTAGCACAAACATTGTTGGATTTAGAGTTCCAAATACATCTATCAATATAGGAGAAAACAGAGTGAAACCTAAAAATTCAAACTGTTACTGGAAATGAACGCTTCACCATTGAGGAACGAAATTTGGGGAACCAAGTTGGATTAGTGTACTGATCATTACCTGAAAGTATCATCCAGTTTGGGTGAAAAAATATTTGCTGAGATTTCTGGAGATTCGTAATTTTTGGAAGCTTGGCAACCCCTTTCCATGAAAGTGTTTCTCGCCAGTCACTGCTTAGGGCTACATCAAGAGGAAAAAAAACATAGAGAAAGAACGTGAAACTGCTTTATTTTGTCAAGTTTCAAGAAGCTAGCACAAACCGTGTTGGATTTAGAGTTCCAAATACATTTATCAATATAGGAGAAAACAGAGTGAAACCTAAAAATTTAAACTGTTACTGGAAATGAACGCTTCACCATAGAAGAACGAAATTTGGGGAACCAAGTCGGCTTAGTGTACTGATCATTACCTAAAAGTATCATCCAGTTTGGGTGAAAAAATATTTGCTGAGATTTCTGGAGATTCGTAATTTTTGGAAGCTTGGCAACCCCTTTCCATGAAAGTGTTTCTCGCCAGTCACTGCTTAGGGCTACATCAAGAGGAAAAAAAACATACAGAAAGAACGTGAAACTGCTTTATTTTGTCAAGTTTCAAGAAGCTAGCACAAACCGTGTTGGATTTAGAGTTCCAAATACATTTATCAATATAGGAGAAAACAGAGTGAAACCTAAAAATTTAAACTGTTACTGGAAATGAACGCTTCAACATAGAAGAACGAAATTTGGGGAACCAAGACGGCTTAGTGTACTGACCATTACCTGAAAGTATCATCCAGTTTCGGTGAAAAAATATTTGCTGAGATTTCTGGAGATTCGTAATTTTTGGAAGCTTGGCAACCCCTTTCCATGAAAGTGTTTCTCGCCAGTCACTTCTTAGGGCTACATCAAGATGAAAAAAAACATGGACATAGAATCTGAAACTACTTTATTGTGTCAAGTTTCAAGAAGCTAGCACAAACCGTGTTGGATTTAGAGTTCCAAATACATCTATCAATATAGGAGAAAACAGAGTGAAACCTAAAAATTCAAACTGTTACTGGAAATGAACGCTTCACCATTGAGGAACGAAATTTGGGGAACCAAGTTGGATTAGTGTACTGATCATTACCTGAAAGTATCATCCAGTTTGGGTGAAAAAATATTTGCTGAGATTTCTGGAGATTCGTAATTTTTGGAAGCTTGGCAACCCCTTTCCATGAAAGTGTTTCTCGCCAGTCACTGCTTAGGGCTACATCAAGAGGAAAAAAAACATAGAGAAAGAACGTGAAACTGCTTTATTTTGTCAAGTTTCAAGAAGCTAGCACAAACCGTGTTGGATTTAGAGTTCCAAATACATTTATCAATATAGGAGAAAACAGAGTGAAACCTAAAAATTTAAACTGTTACTGGAAATGAACGCTTCACCATAGAAGAACGAAATTTGGGGAACCAAGTCGGCTTAGTGTACTGACCATTACCTGAAAGTATCATCCAGTTTGGGTGAAAAAATATTTGCTGAGATTTCTGGAGATTCGTAATTTTTGGAAGCTTGGGAACCCCTTTCCATGAAAGTGTTTCTCGCCAGTCACTGCTTAGGGCTACATCAAGAGGAAACAAAACATAGAGATAGAACGTGAAACTGCTTTATTTTGTCAAGTTTCAAGAAGCTAGTACAAACCGTGTTGGATTTAGAGTTCCAAATACATCTATCAATATAGGAGAAAACAGAGTGAAACCTAAAAATTGAAACTGTTAGTAGAAACGAACGCTTCAACATAGAAGAATGAAATTTGGAGAACCAAGTTGGCTTAGTGTACTGATCATTACCTGTAAGTATCATCCAGTTTTGGTGAAAAAATACTTGCTGAGATTTCTGGAGATTCGTAATTTTAGGAAGCTTGGCAACCCCTTTCCATGAAAGTGTTTCTCGCCAGTCACTGCATAGGGCTACTTCAAGAGGAAAGAACACATAGAGATAGAACGTGAAACTACTTTATTTTGTCAAGTTTCAAGAAGCTAGCACAAACCGTGTTGGATTTAGAGTTCCAAATACATCTATCTATATAGTAGAAAACAGAGTGAAACCTAAAAATTCAAACTGTTACTGGAAATGAACGCTTCAACATAGAAGAACGAAATTTGGGGAACCAAGTCGGCTTAGTGTACTGATCATTACCTGAAAGTATCATCCAGTTTGGGTGAAAAAATATTTGCTGTGATTTCTGGAGATTCGTAGTTTTTGGAAGCTTGGCAACCCCTTTCCATGAAAGTGTTTCTCGCCAGTCACTGCTTAGGGCTACTTCAAGAGGAAACAAAACATAGAGATAGAACGTGAAACTGCTTTATTTTGTCAAGTTTCAAGAAGCTAGCACAAACCGTATTGGATTTAGAGTTCCAAATCCATCTATCAATATAGGAGAAAACAGAGTGAAACGTAAAAATTCAAACTGTTACTGGAAATGTACGCTTCAACATAGAAGAACGAAATTTGGGGAACCAAGTCGGCTTAGTATACTGATCATTACCTGAAAGTATCATCCAGTTTGGGTGAAAAAATATTTGCTGAGATTTCTGGAGATTCGTAATTTTTGGAAGCTTGGCAACCCCTTTCCATGAAAGTGTTTCTCGCCAGTCACTGCTTAGGGCTACATCAAGAGGAAAAAAAACATAGAGAAAGAACGTGAAACTGCTTTATTTTGTCAAGTTTCAAGAAGCTAGCACAAACCGTGTTGGATTTAGAGTTCCAAATACATCTATCAATATAGGAGAAAACAGAGTGAAACCTAAAAATTGAAACTGTTAGTAGAAACGAACGCTTCAACATAGAAGAATGAAATTTGGGGAACCAAGTTGGCTTATTGTACTGATCATTACTTGAAAGTATCATCCAGTTTGGGTGAAAAAATACTTGCTGAGATTTCTGGAGATTCGTAATTTTAGGAAGCTTGGCAACCCCTTTCCATGAAAGTGTTTCTCGACAGTCACTGCTTAGGGCTACTTCAAGAGGAAACAACACATAGAGATAGAACGTGAAACTGCTTTATTTTGTCAAGTTTCAAGAAGCTAGCACAAACCGTGTTGGAATTAGAGTTCCAAATACATCTATCAATATAGGAGAAAACAGAGTGAAACCTAAAAATTCAAACTGTTAGTAGAAACGAACGCTTCAACATAGAAGAACGAAATTTGGAGAACCAAGTTGGCTTAGTGTACTGATCATTACCTGTAAGTATCATCCAGTTTTGGTGAAAAAATACTTGCTGAGATTTCTGGAGATTCGTAATTTTAGGAAGCTTGGCAACCCCTTTCAATGAAAGTGTTTCTCGCCAGTCACTGCATAGGGCTACTTCAAGAGGAAAGAACACGTAGATATAGAACATGAAACTACTTTATTTTGTCAAGTTACAAGAAGCTAGCACAAACCGTGTTGGATTTAGAGTTCCAAATACATCTATCTATATAGGAGAAAACAGAGTGAAACCTAAAAATTCAAACTGTTACTGGAAATGAACGCTTCAACATAGAAGAACGAAATTTGGGGAACCAACTCGGCTTAGTGTACTGATCATTAACTGAAAGTATCATCCAGTTTGGGTGAAAAAATATTTGCTGTGATTTCTGGAGATGCGTAGTTTTTGGAAGCTTGACAACCCCTTTCTATGAAAGTGTTTCTCGCCAGTCACTGTTTAGGCCTAAATCAAGAGGAAACAACACATAGATATAGAACGTGAAACTTCTTTATTTTGTCAAGTTTCAAGAAGCTAGCACAAACCGTGTTGGATTTACAGTTCCAAATCTATCTATCAATATAGGAGAAAACAGAGTGAAACCTAAAAATTCAAACTGTTACTGGAAATGAACGCTTCAACATAGAAGAACGAAATTTGGGGAACCAAGTCGGCTTAGTGTACTGATCATTACCTGAAAGTATCATCCAGTTTGGGTGCAGAAATATTTGCTGTGATTTCTGGAGATGCGTAGTTTTTGGAAGCTTGGCAACCCCTTTCTATGAAAGTGTTTCTCGCCAGTCACTGCTTAGGGCTACTTCAAGAGGAAACAAAACATAGAGATAGAACGTGAAACTGCTTTATTTTGTCAAGTTTCAAGAAGCTAGCACAAACCGTGTTGGATTTAGAGTTCCAAATACATCTATCAATATAGGAGAAAACAGAGTGAAACCTAAAAATTCAAACTGTTACTGGAAATGTACGCTTCAACATAGAAGAACGAAATTTGGGGAACCAAGTCGGCTTAGTGTACTGATCATTACCTGAAAGTATCATCCAGTTTGGGTGAAAAAATATTTGCTGAGATTTCTGGAGATTCGTAATTTTTGGAAGCTTGGCAACTCATTTCCATGAAAGTGTTTCTCGCCAGTCACTGCTTAGGGCTACATCAAGAGGAAAAAAAACATAGAGAAAGAACGTGAAACTGCTTTATTTTGTCAAGTTTCAAGAAGCTAGCACAAACCGTGTTGGATTTAGAGTTCCAAATACATTTATCAATATAGGAGAAAACAGAGTGAAACCTAAAAATTTAAACTGTTACTGGAAATGAACGCTTCACCATAGAAGAACGAAATTTGGGGAACCAAGTCGGCTTAGTGTACTGACCATTACCTGAAAGTATCATCCAGTTTGGGTGAAAAAATATTTGCTGAGATTTCTGGAGATTCGTAATTTTTGGAAGCTTGGCAACCCCTTTCCATGGAAGTGTTTCTCGCCAGTCACTTCTTAGGGCTACATCAAGATGAAAAAAAACATGGAGATAGAATCTGAAACTACTTTATTGTGTCAAGTTTCAAGAAGCTAGCACAAACATTGTTGGATTTAGAGTTCCAAATACATCTATCAATATAGGAGAAAACAGAGTGAAACCTAAAAATTCAAACTGTTACTGGAAATGAACGCTTCACCATTGAGGAACGAAATTTGGGGAACCAAGTTGGATTAGTGTACTGATCATTACCTGAAAGTATCATCCAGTTTGGGTGAAAAAATATTTGCTGAGATTTCTGGAGATTCGTAATTTTTGGAAGCTTGGCAACCCCTTTCCATGAAAGTGTTTCTCGCCAGTCACTGCTTAGGGCTACTTCAAGAGGAAACAACACATAGAGATAGAACGTGAAACTGCTTTATTTTGTCAAGTTTCAAGAAGCTAGCACAAACCGTGTTGGATTTAGAGTTCCAAATACATCTATCAATATAGGAGAAAACAGAGTGAAACCTAAAAATTCAAACTGTTACTGGAAATGAACGCTTCACCATTGAGGAACGAAATTTGGGGAACCAAGTTGGATTAGTGTAGTGATCATTACCTGAAAGTATCATCCAGTTTGGGTGAAAAAATATTTGCTGAGATTTCTGGAGATTCGTAATTTTTGGAAGCTTGGCAACCCCTTTCCATGAAAGTGTTTCTCGACAGTCACTGCTTAGGGCTACATCAAGAGGAAAGAAAACATAGAGATAGAACGTGAAACTGCTTTATTTTGTCAAGTTTCAAAAAGCTAGCACAAACCGTGTTGGATTTAGAGTTCCAAATACATCTATCAATATAGGAGAAAACAGAGTGAAACCTAAAAATTCAAACTGTTAGTAGAAACGAACGCTTCAACATAGAAGAATGAAATTTGGAGAACCAAGTTGGCTTAGTGTACTGATCATTACCTGTAAGTATCATCCAGTTTTGGTGAAAAAATACTTGCTGAGATTTCTGGAGATTCATAATTTTAGGAAGCTTGGCAACCCCTTTCAATGAAAGTGTTTCTCGCCAGTCACTGCATAGGGCTACTTCAAGAGGAAAGAACACATAGATATAGAACGTGAAACTACTTTATTTTGTCAAGTTACAAGAAGCTAGCACAAACCGTGTTGGATTTAGAGTTCCAAATACATCTATCTATATAGGAGAAAACAGAGTGAAACCTAAAAATTCAAACTGTTACTGGAAATGAACGCTTCAACATAGAAGAACGAAATTTGGGGAACCAACTCGGCTTAGTGTACTGATCATTAACTGAAAGTATCATCCAGTTTGGGTGAAAAAATATTTGCTGTGATTTCTGGAGATTCGTAGTTTTTGGAAGCTTGACAACCCCTTTCTATGAAAGTGTTTCTCGCCAGTCACTGCTTAGGGCTAAATCAAGAGGAAACAACACATAGATATAGAACGTGAAACTGCTTTATTTTGTCAAGTTTCAAGAAGCTAGCACAAACCGTGTTGGATTTACAGTTCCAAATCTATCTATCAATATAGGAGAAAACAGAGTGAAACCTAAAAATTCAAACTGTTACTGGAAATGAACGCTTCAACATAGAAGAACGAAATTTGGGGAACCAAGTCGGCTTAGTGTACTGATCATTACCTGAAAGTATCATCCAGTTTGGGTGCAGAAATATTTGCTGTGATTTCTGGAGATGCGTAGTTTTTGGAAGCTTGGCAACCCCTTTCTATGAAAGTGTTTCTCGCCAGTCACTGCTTAGGGCTACTTCAAGAGGAAACAAAACATAGAGATAGAACGTGAAACTGCTTTATTTTGTCAAGTTTCAAGAAGCTAGCACAAACCGTGTTGGATTTAGAGTTCCAAATACATCTATCAATATAGGAGAAAACAGAGTGAAACCTAAAATTTCAAACTGTTACTGGAAATGTACGCTTCAACATAGAAGAACGAAATTTGGGGAACCAAGTCGGCTTAGTGTACTGATCATTACCTGAAAGTATCATCCAGTTTGGGTGAAAAAATACTTGCTGAGATTTCTGGAGATTCGTAATTTTTGGAAGCTTGGCAACCCCTTTCCATGAAAGTGTTTCTCGCCAGTCACTGCTTAGGGCTACATCAAGAGGAAAAAAAACATACAGAAAGAACGTGAAACTGCTTTATTTTGTCAAGTTTCAAGAAGCTAGCACAAACCGTGTTGGATTTAGAGTTCCAAATACATTTATCAATATAGGAGAAAACAGAGTGAAACCTAAAAATTTAAACTGTTACTGGAAATGAACGCTTCACCATAGAAGAACGAAATTTGGGGAACCAAGACGGCTTAGTGTACTGACCATTACCTGAAAGTATCATCCAGTTTCGGTGAAAAAATATTTGCTGAGATTTCTGGAGATTCGTAATTTTTGGAAGCTTGGCAACCCCTTTCCATGAAAGTGTTTCTCGCCAGTCACTTCTTAGGGCTACATCAAGATGAAAAAAAACATGGAGATAGAATCTGAAACTACTTTATTGTGTCAAGTTTCAAGAAGCTAGCACAAACCGTGTTGGATTTAGAGTTCCAAATACATCTATCAATATAGGAGAAAACAGAGTGAAACCTAAAAATTCAAACTGTTACTGGAAATGAACGCTTCACCATTGAGGAACGAAATTTGGGGAACCAAGTTGGATTAGTGTACTGATCATTACCTGAAAGTATCATCCAGTTTGGGTGAAAAAATATTTGCTGAGATTTCTGGAGATTCGTAATTTTTGGAAGCTTGGCAACCCCTTTCCATGAAAGTGTTTCTCGCCAGTCACTGCTTAGGGCTACATCAAGAGGAAAAAAAACATAGAGAAAGAACGTGAAACTGCTTTATTTTGTCAAGTTTCAAGAAGCTAGCACAAACCGTGTTGGATTTAGAGTTCCAAATACATTTATCAATATAGGAGAAAACAGAGTGAAACCTAAAAATTTAAACTGTTACTGGAAATGAACGCTTCACCATAGAAGAACGAAATTTGGGGAACCAAGTCGGCTTAGTGTACTGACCATTACCTGAAAGTATCATCCAGTTTGGGTGAAAAAATATTTGCTGAGATTTCTGGAGATTCGTAATTTTTGGAAGCTTGGGAACCCCTTTCCATGAAAGTGTTTCTCGCCAGTCACTGCTTAGGGCTACATCAAGAGGAAACAAAACATAGAGATAGAACGTGAAACTGCTTTATTTTGTCAAGTTTCAAGAAGCTAGTACAAACCGTGTTGGATTTAGAGTTCCAAATACATCTATCAATATAGGAGAAAACAGAGTGAAACCTAAAAATTGAAACTGTTAGTAGAAACGAACGCTTCAACATAGAAGAATGAAATTTGGAGAACCAAGTTGGCTTAGTGTACTGATCATTACCTGTAAGTATCATCCAGTTTTGGTGAAAAAATACTTGCTGAGATTTCTGGAGATTCGTAATTTTAGGAAGCTTGGCAACCCCTTTCCATGAAAGTGTTTCTCGCCAGTCACTGCATAGGGCTACTTCAAGAGGAAAGAACACATAGAGATAGAACGTGAAACTACTTTATTTTGTCAAGTTTCAAGAAGCTAGCACAAACCGTGTTGGATTTAGAGTTCCAAATACATCTATCTATATAGTAGAAAACAGAGTGAAACCTAAAAATTCAAACTGTTACTGGAAATGAACGCTTCAACATAGAAGAACGAAATTTGGGGAACCAAGTCGGCTTAGTGTACTGATCATTACCTGAAAGTATCATCCAGTTTGGGTGAAAAAATATTTGCTGTGATTTCTGGAGATTCGTAGTTTTTGGAAGCTTGGCAACCCCTTTCCATGAAAGTGTTTCTCGCCAGTCACTGCTTAGGGCTACATCAAGAGGAAACAACACATAGATATAGAACATGAAACTGCTTTATTTTGTCAAGTTTCAAGAAGCTAGCACAAACCGTGTTGGATTTACAGTTCCAAATCCATCTATCAATATAGGAGAAAACAGAGTGAAACCTAAAAATTCAAACTGTTACTGGAAATGAACGCTTCAACATAGAAGAACGAAATTTGGGGAACCAAGTCGGCTTAGTGTACTGATCATTACCTGAAAGTATCATCCAGTTTGGGTGAAAAAATATTTGCTGAGATTTCTGGAGATTCGTAATTTTTGGAAGCTTGGCAACCCCTTTCCATGAAAGTGTTTCTCGCCAGTCACTGCTTAGGGCTACATCAAGAGGAAAAAAAACATAGAGAAAGAACGTGAAACTGCTTTATTTTGTCAAGTTTCAAGAAGCTAGCACAAACCGTGTTGGATTTAGAGTTCCAAATACATTTATCAATATAGGAGAAAACAGAGTGAAACCTAAAAATTTAAACTGTTACTGGAAATGAACGCTTCACCATAGAAGAACGAAATTTGGGGAACCAAGTCGGCTTAGTGTACTGACCATTACCTGAAAGTATCATCCAGTTTGGGTGAAAAAATATTTGCTGAGATTTCTGGAGATTCGTAATTTTTGGAAGCTTGGGAACCCCTTTCCATGAAAGTGTTTCTCGCCAGTCACTGCTTAGGGCTACATCAAGAGGAAACAAAACATAGAGATAGAACGTGAAACTGCTTTATTTTGTCAAGTTTCAAGAAGCTAGCACAAACCGTGTTGGATTTAGAGTTCCAAATACATCTATCAATATAGGAGAAAACAGAGTGAAACCTAAAAATTCAAACTGTTACTGGAAATGAACGCTTTAACATAGAAGAACGAAATTTGGGGAACCAAGTCGGCTTAGTGTTCTGATCATTTCCTGAAAGTATCATCAAGTTTGGGTGAAAAAATATTTGCTGAGATTTCTGGTGATTCCTAATTTTTGGAAGCTTGGCAACCCCTTTCCATGAAAGTGTTTCTCGCCAGTCACTGCTTAGGGCTACATCAAGAGGAAACAAAACATAGAGATAGAACGTGAAACTGCTTTATTTTGTCAAGTTTCAAGAAGCTAGCACAAACCGTGTTGGATTTAGAGTTCCAAATACATCTATCAATATAGGAGAAAACAGAGTGAAACCTAAAAATTGAAACTGTTAGTAGAAACGAACGCTTCAACATAGAAGAATGAAATTTGGGGAACCAAGTTGGCTTATTGTACTGATCATTACTTGAAAGTATCATCCAGTTTGGGTGAAAAAATACTTGCTGAGATTTCTGGAGATTCGTAATTTTAGGAAGCTTGGCAACCCCTTTCCATGAAAGTGTTTCTCGCCAGTCACTGCATAGGGCTACTTCAAGAGGAAAGAACACATAGAGATAGAACGTGAAACTACTTTATTTTGTCAAGTTTCAAGAAGCTAGCACAAACCGTGTTGGATTTAGAGTTCCAAATACATCTATCTATATAGGAGAAAACAGAGTGAAACCTAAAAATTCAAACTGTTACTGGAAATGAACGCTTCAACATAGAAGAACGAAATTTGGGGAACCAACTCAGCTTAGTGTACTGATCATTAACTGAAAGTATCATCCAGTTTGGGTGAAAAAATATTTGCTGTGATTTCTGGAGATTCGTAGTTTTTGGAAGCTTGACAACCCCTTTCTATGAAAGTGTTTCTCTCCAGTCACTGCTTAGGGCTACTTCAAGAGGAAACAAAACATAGAGATAGAACGTGAAACTGCTTTATTTTGTCAAGTTTCAAGAAGCTAGCACAAACCGTATTGGATTTAGAGTTCCAAATACATCTATCAATATAGGAGAAAACAGAGTGAAACCTAAAAATTCAAACTGTTAATGGAAATGTACGCTTCAACATAGAAGAACGAAATTTGGGGAACCAAGTCGGCTTAGTGTACTGATCATTACCTGAAAGTATCATCCAGTTTGGGTGAAAAAATATTTGCTGAGATTTCTGGAGATTCGTAATTTTTGGAAGCTTGGCAACCCCTTTCCATGAAAGTGTTTCTCGCCAGTCACTGCTTAGGGCTACATCAAGAGGAAAAAAAAACATAGAGAAAGAACGTGAAACTGCTTTATTTTGTCAAGTTTCAAGAAGCTAGCACAAACCGTGTTGGATTTAGAGTTCCAAATACATTTATCAATATAGGAGAAAACAGAGTGAAACCTAAAAATTTAAACTGTTAGTAGAAACGAACGCTTCAACATAGAAGAATGAAATTTGGGGAACCAAGTTGGCTTATTGTACTGATCATTACTTGAAAGTATCATCCAGTTTGGGTGAAAAAATACTTGCTGAGATTTCTGGAGATTCGTAATTTTAGGAAGCTTGGCAACCCCTTTCCATGAAAGTGTTTCTCGCCAGTCACTGCATAGGGCTACTTCAAGAGGAAAGAACACATAGAGATAGAACGTGAAACTACTTTATTTTGTCAAGTTTCAAGAAGCTAGCACAAACCGTGTTGGATTTAGAGTTCCAAATACATCTATCTATATAGGAGAAAACAGAGTGAAACCTAAAAATTCAAACTGTTACTGGAAATGAACGCTTCAACATAGAAGAACGAAATTTGGGGAACCAACTCAGCTTAGTGTACTGATCATTAACTGAAAGTATCATCCAGTTTGGGTGAAAAAATATTTGCTGTGATTTCTGGAGATTCGTAGTTTTTGGAAGCTTGACAACCCCTTTCTATGAAAGTGTTTCTCTCCAGTCACTGCTTAGGGCTACTTCAAGAGGAAACAAAACATAGAGATAGAACGTGAAACTGCTTTATTTTGTCAAGTTTCAAGAAGCTAGCACAAACCGTATTGGATTTAGAGTTCCAAATACATCTATCAATATAGGAGAAAACAGAGTGAAACCTAAAAATTCAAACTGTTAATGGAAATGTACGCTTCAACATAGAAGAACGAAATTTGGGGAACCAAGTCGGCTTAGTGTACTGATCATTACCTGAAAGTATCATCCAGTTTGGGTGAAAAAATATTTGCTGAGATTTCTGGAGATTCGTAATTTTTGGAAGCTTGGCAACCCCTTTCCATGAAAGTGTTTCTCGCCAGTCACTGCTTAGGGCTACATCAAGAGGAAAAAAAAACATAGAGAAAGAACGTGAAACTGCTTTATTTTGTCAAGTTTCAAGAAGCTAGCACAAACCGTGTTGGATTTAGAGTTCCAAATACATTTATCAATATAGGAGAAAACAGAGTGAAACCTAAAAATTTAAACTGTTACTGGAAATGAACGCTTCACCATAGAAGAACGAAATTTGGGGAACCAAGTCGGCTTAGTGTACTGATCATTACCTGAAAGTATCATCCAGTTTGGGTGAAAAAATATTTGCTGTGATTTCTGGAGATTCGTAGTTTTTGGAAGCTTGGCAACCCCTTTCCATGAAAGTGTTTCTCGCCAGTCACTGCTTAGGGCTACATCAAGAGGAAACAACACATAGATATAGAACATGAAACTGCTTTATTTTGTCAAGTTTCAAGAAGCTAGCACAAACCGTGTTGGATTTACAGTTCCAAATCCATCTATCAATATAGGAGAAAACAGAGTGAAACCTAAAAATTCAAACTGTTACTGGAAATGAACGCTTCAACATAGAAGAACGAAATTTGGGGAACCAAGTCGGCTTAGTGTACTGATCATTACCTGAAAGTATCATCCAGTTTGGGTGAAAAAATATTTGCTGAGATTTCTGGAGATTCGTAATTTTTGGAAGCTTGGCAACCCCTTTCCATGAAAGTGTTTCTCGCCAGTCACTGCTTAGGGCTACATCAAGAGGAAAAAAAACATAGAGAAAGAACGTGAAACTGCTTTATTTTGTCAAGTTTCAAGAAGCTAGCACAAACCGTGTTGGATTTAGAGTTCCAAATACATTTATCAATATAGGAGAAAACAGAGTGAAACCTAAAAATTTAAACTGTTACTGGAAATGAACGCTTCACCATAGAAGAACGAAATTTGGGGAACCAAGTCGGCTTAGTGTACTGACCATTACCTGAAAGTATCATCCAGTTTGGGTGAAAAAATATTTGCTGAGATTTCTGGAGATTCGTAATTTTTGGAAGCTTGGGAACCCCTTTCCATGAAAGTGTTTCTCGCCAGTCACTGCTTAGGGCTACATCAAGAGGAAACAAAACATAGAGATAGAACGTGAAACTGCTTTATTTTGTCAAGTTTCAAGAAGCTAGCACAAACCGTGTTGGATTTAGAGTTCCAAATACATCTATCAATATAGGAGAAAACAGAGTGAAACCTAAAAATTCAAACTGTTACTGGAAATGAACGCTTTAACATAGAAGAACGAAATTTGGGGAACCAAGTCGGCTTAGTGTTCTGATCATTTCCTGAAAGTATCATCAAGTTTGGGTGAAAAAATATTTGCTGAGATTTCTGGTGATTCCTAATTTTTGGAAGCTTGGCAACCCCTTTCCATGAAAGTGTTTCTCGCCAGTCACTGCTTAGGGCTACATCAAGAGGAAACAAAACATAGAGATAGAACGTGAAACTGCTTTATTTTGTCAAGTTTCAAGAAGCTAGCACAAACCGTGTTGGATTTAGAGTTCCAAATACATCTATCAATATAGGAGAAAACAGAGTGAAACCTAAAAATTGAAACTGTTAGTAGAAACGAACGCTTCAACATAGAAGAATGAAATTTGGGGAACCAAGTTGGCTTATTGTACTGATCATTACTTGAAAGTATCATCCAGTTTGGGTGAAAAAATACTTGCTGAGATTTCTGGAGATTCGTAATTTTAGGAAGCTTGGCAACCCCTTTCCATGAAAGTGTTTCTCGCCAGTCACTGCATAGGGCTACTTCAAGAGGAAAGAACACATAGAGATAGAACGTGAAACTACTTTATTTTGTCAAGTTTCAAGAAGCTAGCACAAACCGTGTTGGATTTAGAGTTCCAAATACATCTATCTATATAGGAGAAAACAGAGTGAAACCTAAAAATTCAAACTGTTACTGGAAATGAACGCTTCAACATAGAAGAACGAAATTTGGGGAACCAACTCAGCTTAGTGTACTGATCATTAACTGAAAGTATCATCCAGTTTGGGTGAAAAAATATTTGCTGTGATTTCTGGAGATTCGTAGTTTTTGGAAGCTTGACAACCCCTTTCTATGAAAGTGTTTCTCTCCAGTCACTGCTTAGGGCTACTTCAAGAGGAAACAAAACATAGAGATAGAACGTGAAACTGCTTTATTTTGTCAAGTTTCAAGAAGCTAGCACAAACCGTATTGGATTTAGAGTTCCAAATACATCTATCAATATAGGAGAAAACAGAGTGAAACCTAAAAATTCAAACTGTTAATGGAAATGTACGCTTCAACATAGAAGAACGAAATTTGGGGAACCAAGTCGGCTTAGTGTACTGATCATTACCTGAAAGTATCATCCAGTTTGGGTGAAAAAATATTTGCTGAGATTTCTGGAGATTCGTAATTTTTGGAAGCTTGGCAACCCCTTTCCATGAAAGTGTTTCTCGCCAGTCACTGCTTAGGGCTACATCAAGAGGAAAAAAAAACATAGAGAAAGAACGTGAAACTGCTTTATTTTGTCAAGTTTCAAGAAGCTAGCACAAACCGTGTTGGATTTAGAGTTCCAAATACATTTATCAATATAGGAGAAAACAGAGTGAAACCTAAAAATTGAAACTGTTAGTAGAAACGAACGCTTCAACATAGAAGAATGAAATTTGGGGAACCAAGTTGGCTTATTGTACTGATCATTACTTGAAAGTATCATCCAGTTTGGGTGAAAAAATACTTGCTGAGATTTCTGGAGATTCGTAATTTTAGGAAGCTTGGCAACCCCTTTCCATGAAAGTGTTTCTCGCCAGTCACTGCATAGGGCTACTTCAAGAGGAAAGAACACATAGAGATAGAACGTGAAACTACTTTATTTTGTCAAGTTTCAAGAAGCTAGCACAAACCGTGTTGGATTTAGAGTTCCAAATACATCTATCTATATAGGAGAAAACAGAGTGAAACCTAAAAATTCAAACTGTTACTGGAAATGAACGCTTCAACATAGAAGAACGAAATTTGGGGAACCAACTCAGCTTAGTGTACTGATCATTAACTGAAAGTATCATCCAGTTTGGGTGAAAAAATATTTGCTGTGATTTCTGGAGATTCGTAGTTTTTGGAAGCTTGACAACCCCTTTCTATGAAAGTGTTTCTCTCCAGTCACTGCTTAGGGCTACTTCAAGAGGAAACAAAACATAGAGATAGAACGTGAAACTGCTTTATTTTGTCAAGTTTCAAGAAGCTAGCACAAACCGTATTGGATTTAGAGTTCCAAATACATCTATCAATATAGGAGAAAACAGAGTGAAACCTAAAAATTCAAACTGTTAATGGAAATGTACGCTTCAACATAGAAGAACGAAATTTGGGGAACCAAGTCGGCTTAGTGTACTGATCATTACCTGAAAGTATCATCCAGTTTGGGTGAAAAAATATTTGCTGAGATTTCTGGAGATTCGTAATTTTTGGAAGCTTGGCAACCCCTTTCCATGAAAGTGTTTCTCGCCAGTCACTGCTTAGGGCTACATCAAGAGGAAAAAAAAACATAGAGAAAGAACGTGAAACTGCTTTATTTTGTCAAGTTTCAAGAAGCTAGCACAAACCGTGTTGGATTTAGAGTTCCAAATACATTTATCAATATAGGAGAAAACAGAGTGAAACCTAAAAATTTAAACTGTTACTGGAAATGAACGCTTCACCATAGAAGAACGAAATTTGGGGAACCAAGTCGGCTTAGTGTACTGACCATTACCTGAAAGTATCATCCAGTTTGGGTGAAAAAATATTTGCTGAGATTTCTGGAGATTCGTAATTTTTGGAAGCTTGGCAACCCCTTTCCATGAAAGTGTTTCTCGCCAGTCACTGCTTAGGGCTACATCAAGAGGAAACAAAACATAGAGATAGAACGTGAAACTGCTTTATTTTGTCAAGTTTCAAGAAGCTAGCACAAACCGTGTTGGATTTAGAGTTCCAAATACATCTATCAATATAGGAGAAAACAGAGTGAAACCTAAAAATTCAAACTGTTACTGGAAATGAACGCTTTAACATAGAAGAACGAAATTTGGGGAACCAAGTCGGCTTAGTGTTCTGATCATTTCCTGAAAGTATCATCAAGTTTGGGTGAAAAAATATTTGCTGAGATTTCTGGTGATTCCTAATTTTTGGAAGCTTGGCAACCCCTTTCCATGAAAGTGTTTCTCGCCAGTCACTGCTTAGGGCTACATCAAGAGGAAAGAAAACATAGAGATAGAACGTGAAACTGCTTTATTTTGTCAAGTTTCAAGAAGCTAGCACAAACCGTGTTGGATTTAGAGTTCCAAATACATCTATCAATATGGGAGAAAACAGAGTGAAACCTAAAAATTGAAACTGTTAGTAGAAACGAACGCTTCAACATAGAAGAATGAAATTTGGAACCAAGTTGGCTTATTGTACTGATCATTACTTGAAAGTATCATCCAGTTTGGGTGAAAAAATACTTGCTGAGATTTCTGGAGATTCGTAATTTTAGGAAGCTTGGCAACCCCTTTCCATGAAAGTGTTTCTCGCCAGTCACTGCTTAGGGCTACTTCAAGAGGAAACAACACATAGAGATAGAACGTGAAACTGCTTTATTTTGTCAAGTTTCAAGAAGCTAGCACAAACCGTGTTGGATTTAGAGTTCCAAATACATCTATCAATATAGGAGAAAACAGAGTGAAACCTAAAAATTCAAACTGTTACTGGAAATGAACGCTTCACCATTGAGGAACGAAATTTGGGGAACCAAGTTGGATTAGTGTACTGATCATTACCTGAAAGTATCATCCAGTTTGGGTGAAAAAATATTTGCTGAGATTTCTGGAGATTCGTAATTTTTGGAAGCTTGGCAACCCCTTTCCATGAAAGTGTTTCTCGACAGTCACTGCTTAGGGCTACATCAAGAGGAAAGAAAACATAGAGATAGAACGTGAAACTGCTTTATTTTGTCAAGTTTCAAGAAGCTAGCACAAACCGTGTTGGATTTAGAGTTCCAAATACATCTATCAATATAGGAGAAAACAGAGTGAAACCTAAAAATTCAAACTGTTAGTAGAAACGAACGCTTCAACATAGAAGAACGAAATTTGGAGAACCAAGTTGGCTTAGTGTACTGATCATTACCTGTAAGTATCATCCAGTTTTGGTGAAAAAATACTTGCTGAGATTTCTGGAGATTCGTAATTTTAGGAAGCTTGGCAACCCCTTTCCATGAAAGTGTTTCTCGCCAGTCACTGCATAGGGCTACTTCAAGAGGAAAGAACACATAGAGATAGAACGTGAAACTACTTTATTTTGTCAAGTTTCAAGAAGCTAGCACAAACCGTGTTGGATTTAGAGTTCCAAATACATCTATCTATATAGGAGAAAACAGAGTGAAACCTAAAAATTCAAACTGTTACTGGAAATGAACGCTTCAACATAGAAGAACGAAATTTGGGGAACCAACTCAGCTTAGTGTACTGATCATTAACTGAAAGTATCATCCAGTTTGGGTGAAAAAATATTTGCTGTGATTTCTGGAGATTCGTAGTTTTTGGAAGCTTGACAACCCCTTTCTATGAAAGTGTTTCTCGCCAGTCAGTGCTTAGGGCTACATCAAGAGGAAACAACACATAGATATAGAACGTGAAACTGCTTTATTTTGTCAAGTTTCAAGAAGCTAGCACAAACCGTGTTGGATTTACAGTTCCAAATCCATCTATCAATATAGGAGAAAACAGAGTGAAACCTCAAAATTCAAACTGTTACTGGAAATGAACGCTTCAACATAGAAGAACGAAATTTGGGGAACCAAGTCGGCTTAGTGTACTGATCATTACCTGAAAGTATCATCCAGTTTGGGTGCCGAAATATTTGCTGTGATTTCTGGAGATGCGTAGTTTTTGGAAGCTTGGCAACCCCTTTCTATGAAAGTGTTTCTCGCCAGTCACTGCTTAGGGCTACTTCAAGTGGAAACAAAACATAGAGATAGAACGTGAAACTGCTTTATTTTGTCAAGTTTCAAGAATCTAGCACAAACCTTGCTGGATTTAGAGTTCCAAATACATCTATCAATATAGGAGAAAACAGAGTGAAACCTAAAAATTCAAACTGTTACTGGAAATGTATGCTTCAACATAGAAGAACGAAATTTGGGGAACCAAGTCGGCTTATTGTACTGATCATTACCTGAAAGTATCATCCAGTTTGGGTGAAAAAATACTTGCTGAGATTTCTGGAGATTCGTAATTTTAGGAAGCTTGGCAACCCCTTTCCATGAAAGTGTTTCTCGCCAGTCACTGCTTAGGGCTACATGAAGAGGAAACAAAACATAGAGATAGAACGTGAAACTGCTTTATTTTGTCAAGTTTCAATAAGCTAGCACAAACCGTGTTGGATTTAGAGTTCCAAATACATCTATCCATATAGGAGAAAACAGAGTGAAACCTAAAAATTCAAACTGTTAGTAGAAACGAACGCTTCAACATAGAAGAATGAAATTTGGAGAACCAAGTTGGATTAGTGTACTGATCATTACCTGAAAGTATCATCCAGTTTGGGTGAAAAAATATTTGCTGAGATTTCTGGAGATTCGTAATTTTTGGAAGCTTGGCAACCCCTTTCCATGAAAGTGTTTCTCGCCAGTCACTGCTTAGGGCTACATCAAGAGGAAAAAAAACATACAGAAAGAACGTGAAACTGCTTTATTTTGTCAAGTTTCAAGAATCTAGCACAAACCTTGCTGGATTTAGAGTTCCAAATACATCTATCAATATAGGAGAAAACAGAGTGAAACCTAAAAATTCAAACTGTTACTGGAAATGTATGCTTCAACATAGAAGAACGAAATTTGGGGAACCAAGTCGGCTTATTGTACTGATCATTACCTGAAAGTATCATCCAGTTTGGGTGAAAAAATACTTGCTGAGATTTCTGGAGATTCGTAATTTTAGGAAGCTTGGCAACCCCTTTCCATGAAAGTGTTTCTCGCCAGTCACTGCTTAGGGCTACATGAAGAGGAAACAAAACATAGAGATAGAACGTGAAACTGCTTTATTTTGTCAAGTTTCAATAAGCTAGCACAAACCGTGTTGGATTTAGAGTTCCAAATACATCTATCAATATAGGAGAAAACAGAGTGAAACCTAAAAATTCAAACTGTTAGTAGAAACGAACGCTTCAACATAGAAGAATGAAATTTGGAGAACCAAGTTGGCTTAGTGTACTGATCATTACCTGTAAGTATCATCCAGTTTTGGTGAAAAAATATTTGCTGAGATTTCTGGAGATTCGTAATTTTTGGAAGCTTGGCAACCCCTTTCCATGAAAGTGTTTCTCGCCAGTCACTGCTTAGGGCTACATCAAGAGGAAAAAAAATATAGAGAAAGAACGTGAAACTGCTTTATTTTGTCAAGTTTCAAGAAGCTAGCACAAACCGTGTTGGATTTAGAGTTCCAAATACATTTATCAATGTAGGAGAAAACAGAGTGAAACCTAAAAATTCAAACTGTTAGTAGAAACGAACGCTTCAACATAGAAGAATGAAATTTGGAGAACCAAGTCGGCTTAGTGTACTGACCATTACCTGAAAGTATCATCCAGTTTGGGTGAAAAAATATTTGCTGAGATTTCTGGAGATTCGTAATTTTTGGAAGCTTGGCAACCCCTTTCCATGAAAGTGTTTCTCGCCAGTCACTGCTTAGGGCTACATCAAGAGGAAACAAAACATAGAGATAGAACGTGAAACTGCTTTATTTTGTCAAGTTTCAAGAAGCTAGCACAAACCGTGTTGGATTTAGAGTTCCAAATACATCTATCAATATAGGAGAAAACAGAGTGAAACCTAAAAATTGAAACTGTTAGTAGAAACGAACGCTTCAACATAGAAGAATGAAATTTGGAGAACCAAGTCGGCTTAGTGTACTGACCATTACCTGAAAGTATCATCCAGTTTGGGTGAAAAAATATTTGCTGAGATTTCTGGAGATTCGTAATTTTTGGAAGCTTGGCAACCCCTTTCCATGAAAGTGTTTCTCGCCAGTCACTGCTTAGGGCTACATCAAGAGGAAACAAAACATAGAGATAGAACGTGAAACTGCTTTATTTTGTCAAGTTTCAAGAAGCTAGCACAAACCGTGTTGGATTTAGAGTTCCAAATACATCTATCTATATAGGAGAAAACAGAGTGAAACCTAAAATTTCAATCTGTTACTGGAAATGAACGCTTCAACATAGAAGAACGAAATTTGGGGAACCAAGTCGGCTTAGTGTACTGATCATTACCTGAAAGTATCATCCAGTTTGGGTGCAGAAATATTTGCTGTGATTTCTGGAGATTCGTAGTTTTTGGAAGCTTGGCAACCCCTTTCCATGAAAGTGTTTCTCGCCAGTCACTGCTTAGGGCTACATCAAGAGGAAACAACACATAGATATAGAACGTGAAACTGCTTTATTTTGTCAAGTTTCAAGAAGCTAGCACAAACCGTGTTGGATTTACAGTTCCAAATCCATCTATCAATATAGGAGAAAACAGAGTGAAACCTAAAAATTCAAACTGTTACTGGAAATGAACGCTTCAACATAGAAGAACGAAATTTGGGGAACCAATTCAGCTTAGTGTACTGATCATTACCTGAAAGTATCATCCAGTTTGGGTGCAGAAATATTTGCTGTGATTTCTGGAGATTCGTAGTTTTTGGAAGCTTGGCAACCCCTTTCTATGAAAGTGTTTCTCGCCAGTCACTGCTTAGGGCTACATCAAGAGGAAACAAAACATAGAGATAGAACGTGAAACTGCTTTATTTTGTCAAGTTTCAAGAAGCTAGCACAAACCGTATTGGATTTAGAGTTCCAAATCCATCTATCAATATAGGAGAAAACAGAGTGAAACCTAAAAATTCAAACTGTTACTGGAAATGTACGCTTCAACATAGAAGAACGAAATTTGGGGAACCAAGTCGGCTTAGTGTACTGATCATTACCTGAAAGTATCATCCAGTTTGGGTGAAAAAACATTTGCTGAGATTTCTGGAGATTCGTAATTTTTGGAAGCTTGGCAACCCCTTTCCATGAAAGTGTTTCTCGCCAGTCACTGCTTAGGGCTACATCAAGAGGAAAAAAAACATAGAGAAAGAACGTGAAACTGCTTTATTTTGTCAAGTTTCAAGAAGCTAGCACAAACCGTGTTGGATTTAGAGTTCCAAATACATTTATCAATATAGGAGAAAACAGAGTGAAACCTAAAAATTTAAACTGTTACTGGAAATGAACGCTTCACCATAGAAGAACGAAATTTGGGGAACCAAGTCGGCTTAGTGTACTGACCATTACCTGAAAGTATCATCCAGTTTGGGTGAAAAAATATTTGCTGAGATTTCTGGAGATTCGTAATTTTTGGAAGCTTGGGAACCCCTTTCCATGAAAGTGTTTCTCGCCAGTCACTGCTTAGGGCTACATCAAGAGGAAACAAAACATAGAGATAGAACGTGAAACTGCTTTATTTTGTCAAGTTTCAAGAAGCTAGCACAAACCGTGTTGGATTTAGAGTTCCAAATACATCTATCAATATAGGAGAAAACAGAGTGAAACCTAAAAATTTAAACTGTTAGTAGAAACGAACGCTTCAACATAGAAGAATGAAATTTGGGGAACCAAGTTGGCTTATTGTACTGATCATTACCTGAAAGTATCATCCAGTTTGGGTGAAAAAATATTTGCTGAGATTTCTGGAGATTCGTAATTTTTGGAAGCTTGGCAACCCCTTTCCATGAAAGTGTTTCTCGCCAGTCACTGCTTAGGGCTACATCAAGATGAAAAAAAACATGGAGATAGAATCTGAAACTACTTTATTGTGTCATGTTTCAAGAAGCTAGCACAAACCGTGTTGGATTTAGAGTTCCAAATACATCTATCAATATAGGAGAAAACAGAGTGAAACCTAAAAATTGAAACTGTTAGTAGAAACGAACGCTTCAACATAGAAGAATGAAATTTGGGGAACCAAGTTGGCTTATTGTACTGATCATTACTTGAAAGTATCATCCAGTTTGGGTGAAAAAATACTTGCTGAGATTTCTGGAGATTCGTAATTTTAGGAAGCTTGGCAACCCCTTTCCATGAAAGTGTTTCTCGCCAGTCACTGCATAGGGCTACTTCAAGAGGAAAGAACACATAGAGATAGAACGTGAAACTACTTTATTTTGTCAAGTTTCAAGAAGCTAGCACAAACCGTGTTGGATTTAGAGTTCCAAATACATCTATCTATATAGGAGAAAACAGAGTGAAACCTAAAAATTCAAACTGTTACTGGAAATGAACGCTTCAACATAGAAGAACGAAATTTGGGGAACCAACTCAGCTTAGTGTACTGATCATTAACTGAAAGTATCATCCAGTTTGGGTGAAAAAATATTTGCTGTGATTTCTGGAGATTCGTAGTTTTTGGAAGCTTGACAACCCCTTTCTATGAAAGTGTTTCTCTCCAGTCACTGCTTAGGGCTACTTCAAGAGGAAACAAAACATAGAGATAGAACGTGAAACTGCTTTATTTTGTCAAGTTTCAAGAAGCTAGCACAAACCGTATTGGATTTAGAGTTCCAAATACATCTATCAATATAGGAGAAAACAGAGTGAAACCTAAAAATTCAAACTGTTAATGGAAATGTACGCTTCAACATAGAAGAACGAAATTTGGGGAACCAAGTCGGCTTAGTGTACTGATCATTACCTGAAAGTATCATCCAGTTTGGGTGAAAAAATATTTGCTGAGATTTCTGGAGATTCGTAATTTTTGGAAGCTTGGCAACCCCTTTCCATGAAAGTGTTTCTCGCCAGTCACTGCTTAGGGCTACATCAAGAGGAAAAAAAAACATAGAGAAAGAACGTGAAACTGCTTTATTTTGTCAAGTTTCAAGAAGCTAGCACAAACCGTGTTGGATTTAGAGTTCCAAATACATTTATCAATATAGGAGAAAACAGAGTGAAACCTAAAAATTTAAACTGTTACTGGAAATGAACGCTTCACCATAGAAGAACGAAATTTGGGGAACCAAGTCGGCTTAGTGTACTGACCATTACCTGAAAGTATCATCCAGTTTGGGTGAAAAATATTTGCTGAGATTTCTGGAGATTCGTAATTTTTGGAAGCTTGGCAACCCCTTTCCATGAAAGTGTTTCTCGCCAGTCACTGCTTAGGGCTACATCAAGAGGAAACAAAACATAGAGATAGAACGTGAAACTGCTTTATTTTGTCAAGTTTCAAGAAGCTAGCACAAACCGTGTTGGATTTAGAGTTCCAAATACATCTATCAATATAGGAGAAAACAGAGTGAAACCTAAAAATTCAAACTGTTACTGGAAATGAACGCTTTAACATAGAAGAACGAAATTTGGGGAACCAAGTCGGCTTAGTGTTCTGATCATTTCCTGAAAGTATCATCAAGTTTGGGTGAAAAAATATTTGCTGAGATTTCTGGTGATTCCTAATTTTTGGAAGCTTGGCAACCCCTTTCCATGAAAGTGTTTCTCGCCAGTCACTGCTTAGGGCTACATCAAGAGGAAACAAAACATAGAGATAGAATGTGAAACTGCTTTATTTTGTCAAGTTTCAAGAAGCTAGCACAAACCGTGTTGGATTTAGAGTTCCAAATACATCTATCAATATGGGAGAAAACAGAGTGAAACCTAAAAATTGAAACTGTTAGTAGAAACGAACGCTTCAACATAGAAGAATGAAATTTGGAACCAAGTTGGCTTATTGTACTGATCATTACTTGAAAGTATCATCCAGTTTGGGTGAAAAAATACTTGCTGAGATTTCTGGAGATTCGTAATTTTAGGAAGCTTGGCAACCCCTTTCCATGAAAGTGTTTCTCGCCAGTCACTGCTTAGGGCTACTTCAAGAGGAAACAACACATAGAGATAGAACGTGAAACTGCTTTATTTTGTCAAGTTTCAAGAAGCTAGCACAAACCGTGTTGGATTTAGAGTTCCAAATACATCTATCAATATAGGAGAAAACAGAGTGAAACCTAAAAATTCAAACTGTTACTGGAAATGAACGCTTCACCATTGAGGAACGAAATTTGGGGAACCAAGTTGGATTAGTGTACTGATCATTACCTGAAAGTATCATCCAGTTTGGGTGAAAAAATATTTGCTGAGATTTCTGGAGATTCGTAATTTTTGGAAGCTTGGCAACCCCTTTCCATGAAAGTGTTTCTCGACAGTCACTGCTTAGGGCTACATCAAGAGGAAACAAAACATAGAGATAGAACGTGAAACTGCTTTATTTTGTCAAGTTTCAAGAAGCTAGCACAAACCGTGTTGGATTTAGAGTTCCAAATACATCTATCAATATAGGAGAAAACAGAGTGAAACCTAAAAATTCAAACTGTTAGTAGAAACGAACGCTTCAACATAGAAGAACGAAATTTGGAGAACCAAGTTGGCTTAGTGTACTGATCATT
This sequence comes from Spermophilus citellus, assembly GCF_964194105.1. Taxonomy (NCBI): domain Eukaryota; kingdom Metazoa; phylum Chordata; class Mammalia; order Rodentia; family Sciuridae; genus Spermophilus; species Spermophilus citellus. Next base: position 32,980,271 of record NC_138191.1, on the reverse strand, counting down.
ACCTGTAAGTATCATCCAGTTTTGGTGAAAAAATACTTGCTGAGATTTCTGGAGATTCGTAATTTTAGGAAGCTTGGCAACCCCTTTCCATGAAAGTGTTTCTCGCCAGTCACTGCATAGGGCTACTTCAAGAGGAAAGAACACATAGAGATAGAACGTGAAACTACTTTATTTTGTCAAGTTTCAAGAAGCTAGCACAAACCGTGTTGGATTTAGAGTTCCAAATACATCTATCTATATAGGAGAAAACAGAGTGAAACCTAAAAATTCAAACTGTTACTGGAAATGAACGCTTCAACATAGAAGAACGAAATTTGGGGAACCAACTCAGCTTAGTGTACTGATCATTAACTGAAAGTATCATCCAGTTTGGGTGAAAAAATATTTGCTGTGATTTCTGGAGATTCGTAGTTTTTGGAAGCTTGACAACCCCTTTCTATGAAAGTGTTTCTCGCCAGTCAGTGCTTAGGGCTACATCAAGAGCAAACAACACATAGATATAGAACGTGAAACTGCTTTATTTTGTCAAGTTTCAAGAAGCTAGCACAAACCGTGTTGGATTTACAGTTCCAAATCCATCTATCAATATAGGAGAAAACAGAGTGAAACCTCAAAATTCAAACTGTTACTGGAAATGAACGCTTCAACATAGAAGAACGAAATTTGGGGAACCAAGTCGGCTTAGTGTACTGATCATTACCTGAAAGTATCATCCAGTTTGGGTGCAGAAATATTTGCTGTGATTTCTGGAGATGCGTAGTTTTTGGAAGCTTGGCAACCCCTTTCTATGAAAGGGTTTCTCGCCAGTCACTGCTTAGGGCTACTTCAAGAGGAAACAAAACATAGAGATAGAACGTGAAACTGCTTTATTTTGTCAAGTTTCAAGAATCTAGCACAAACCTTGCTGGATTTAGAGTTCCAAATACATCTATCAATATAGGAGAAAACAGAGTGAAACCTAAAAATTCAAACTGTTACTGGAAATGTATGCTTCAACATAGAAGAACGAAATTTGGGGAACCAAGTCGGCTTATTGTACTGATCATTACCTGAAAGTATCATCCAGTTTGGGTGAAAAAATACTTGCTGAGATTTCTGGAGATTCGTAATTTTAGGAAGCTTGGCAACCCCTTTCCATGAAAGTGTTTCTCGCCAGTCACTGCTTAGGGCTACATGAAGAGGAAACAAAACATAGAGATAGAACGTGAAACTGCTTTATTTTGTCAAGTTTCAATAAGCTAGCACAAACCGTGTTGGATTTAGAGTTCCAAATACATCTATCAATATAGGAGAAAACAGAGTGAAACCTAAAAATTCAAACTGTTAGTAGAAACGAACGCTTCAACATAGAAGAATGAAATTTGGAGAACCAAGTTGGATTAGTGTACTGATCATTACCTGAAAGTATCATCCAGTTTGGGTGAAAAAATATTTGCTGAGATTTCTGGAGATTCGTAATTTTTGGAAGCTTGGCAACCCCTTTCCATGAAAGTGTTTCTCGCCAGTCACTGCTTAGGGCTACATCAAGAGGAAAAAAAACATACAGAAAGAACGTGAAACTGCTTTATTTTCTCAAGTTTCAAGAATCTAGCAGAAACCTTGCTGGATTTAGAGTTCCAAATACATCTATCAATATAGGAGAAAACAGAGTGAAACCTAAAAATTCAAACTGTTACTGGAAATGTATGCTTCAACATAGAAGAACGAAATTTGGGGAACCAAGTCGGCTTATTGTACTGATCATTACCTGAAAGTATCATCCAGTTTGGGTGAAAAAATACTTGCTGAGATTTCTGGAGATTCGTAATTTTAGGAAGCTTGGCAACCCCTTTCCATGAAAGTGTTTCTCGCCAGTCACTGCTTAGGGCTACATGAAGAGGAAACAAAACATAGAGATAGAACGTGAAACTGCTTTATTTTGTCAAGTTTCAATAAGCTAGCACAAACCGTGTTGGATTTAGAGTTCCAAATACATCTATCAATATAGGAGAAAACAGAGTGAAACCTAAAAATTCAAACTGTTAGTAGAAACGAACGCTTCAACATAGAAGAATGAAATTTGGAGAACCAAGTTGGCTTAGTGTACTGATCATTACCTGTAAGTATCATCCAGTTTTGGTGAAAAAATATTTGCTGAGATTTCTGGAGATTCGTAATTTTTGGAAGCTTGGCAACCCCTTTCCATGAAAGTGTTTCTCGCCAGTCACTGCTTAGGGCTACATCAAGAGGAAAAAAAATATAGAGAAAGAACGTGAAACTGCTTTATTTTGTCAAGTTTCAAGAAGCTAGCACAAACCGTGTTGGATTTAGAGTTCCAAATACATTTATCAATGTAGGAGAAAACAGAGTGAAACCTAAAAATTCAAACTGTTAGTAGAAACGAACGCTTCAACATAGAAGAATGAAATTTGGAGAACCAAGTCGGCTTAGTGTACTGACCATTACCTGAAAGTATCATCCAGTTTGGGTGAAAAAATATTTGCTGAGATTTCTGGAGATTCGTAATTTTTGGAAGCTTGGCAACCCCTTTCCATGAAAGTGTTTCTCGCCAGTCACTGCTTAGGGCTACATCAAGAGGAAACAAAACATAGAGATAGAACGTGAAACTGCTTTATTTTGTCAAGTTTCAAGAAGCTAGCACAAACCGTGTTGGATTTAGAGTTCCAAATACATCTATCAATATAGGAGAAAACAGAGTGAAACCTAAAAATTGAAACTGTTAGTAGAAACGAACGCTTCAACATAGAAGAATGAAATTTGGAGAACCAAGTCGGCTTAGTGTACTGACCATTACCTGAAAGTATCATCCAGTTTGGGTGAAAAAATATTTGCTGAGATTTCTGGAGATTCGTAATTTTTGGAAGCTTGGCAACCCCTTTCCATGAAAGTGTTTCTCGCCAGTCACTGCTTAGGGCTACATCAAGAGGAAACAAAACATAGAGATAGAACGTGAAACTGCTTTATTTTGTCAAGTTTCAAGAAGCTAGCACAAACCGTGTTGGATTTAGAGTTCCAAATACATCTATCTATATAGGAGAAAACAGAGTGAAACCTAAAATTTCAATCTGTTACTGGAAATGAACGCTTCAACATAGAAGAACGAAATTTGGGGAACCAAGTCGGCTTAGTGTACTGATCATTACCTGAAAGTATCATCCAGTTTGGGTGCAGAAATATTTGCTGTGATTTCTGGAGATTCGTAGTTTTTGGAAGCTTGGCAACCCCTTTCCATGAAAGTGTTTCTCGCCAGTCACTGCTTAGGGCTACATCAAGAGGAAACAACACATAGATATAGAACGTGAAACTGCTTTATTTTGTCAAGTTTCAAGAAGCTAGCACAAACCGTGTTGGATTTACAGTTCCAAATCCATCTATCAATATAGGAGAAAACAGAGTGAAACCTAAAAATTCAAACTGTTACTGGAAATGAACGCTTCAACATAGAAGAACGAAATTTGGGGAACCAATTCGGCTTAGTGTACTGATCATTACCTGAAAGTATCATCCAGTTTGGGTGCAGAAATATTTGCTGTGATTTCTGGAGATTCGTAGTTTTTGGAAGCTTGGCAACCCCTTTCTATGAAAGTGTTTCTCGCCAGTCACTGCTTAGGGCTACATCAAGAGGAAACAAAACATAGAGATAGAACGTGAAACTGCTTTATTTTGTCAAGTTTCAAGAAGCTAGCACAAACCGTATTGGATTTAGAGTTCCAAATCCATCTATCAATATAGGAGAAAACAGAGTGAAACCTAAAAATTCAAACTGTTACTGGAAATGTACGCTTCAACATAGAAGAACGAAATTTGGGGAACCAAGTCGGCTTAGTGTACTGATCATTACCTGAAAGTATCATCCAGTTTGGGTGAAAAAACATTTGCTGAGATTTCTGGAGATTCGTAATTTTTGGAAGCTTGGCAACCCCTTTCCATGAAAGTGTTTCTCGCCAGTCACTGCTTAGGGCTACATCAAGAGGAAAAAAAACATAGAGAAAGAACGTGAAACTGCTTTATTTTGTCAAGTTTCAAGAAGCTAGCACAAACCGTGTTGGATTTAGAGTTCCAAATACATTTATCAATATAGGAGAAAACAGAGTGAAACCTAAAAATTTAAACTGTTACTGGAAATGAACGCTTCACCATAGAAGAACGAAATTTGGGGAACCAAGTCGGCTTAGTGTACTGACCATTACCTGAAAGTATCATCCAGTTTGGGTGAAAAAATATTTGCTGAGATTTCTGGAGATTCGTAATTTTTGGAAGCTTGGGAACCCCTTTCCATGAAAGTGTTTCTCGCCAGTCACTGCTTAGGGCTACATCAAGAGGAAACAAAACATAGAGATAGAACGTGAAACTGCTTTATTTTGTCAAGTTTCAAGAAGCTAGCACAAACCGTGTTGGATTTAGAGTTCCAAATACATCTATCAATATAGGAGAAAACAGAGTGAAACCTAAAAATTTAAACTGTTAGTAGAAACGAACGCTTCAACATAGAAGAATGAAATTTGGGGAACCAAGTTGGCTTATTGTACTGATCATTACCTGAAAGTATCATCCAGTTTGGGTGAAAAAATATTTGCTGAGATTTCTGGAGATTCGTAATTTTTGGAAGCTTGGCAACCCCTTTCCATGAAAGTGTTTCTCGCCAGTCACTTCTTAGGGCTACATCAAGATGAAAAAAAACATGGAGATAGAATCTGAAACTACTTTATTGTGTCATGTTTCAAGAAGCTAGCACAAACCGTGTTGGATTTAGAGTTCCAAATACATCTATCAATATAGGAGAAAACAGAGTGAAACCTAAAAATTCAAACTGTTACTGGAAATGAACGCTTTAACATAGAAGAACGAAATTTGGGGAACCAAGTCGGCTTAGTGTTCTGATCATTTCCTGAAAGTATCATCAAGTTTGGGTGAAAAAATATTTGCTGAGATTTCTGGTGATTCCTAATTTTTGGAAGCTTGGCAACCCCTTTCCATGAAAGTGTTTCTCGCCAGTCACTGCTTAGGGCTACATCAAGAGGAAACAAAACATAGAGATAGAACGTGAAACTGCTTTATTTTGTCAAGTTTCAAGAAGCTAGCACAAACCGTGTTGGATTTAGAGTTCCAAATACATCTATCAATATAGGAGAAAACAGAGTGAAACCTAAAAATTGAAACTGTTAGTAGAAACGAACGCTTCAACATAGAAGAATGAAATTTGGGGAACCAAGTTGGCTTATTGTACTGATCATTACTTGAAAGTATCATCCAGTTTGGGTGAAAAAATACTTGCTGAGATTTCTGGAGATTCGTAATTTTTGGAAGCTTGGCAACCCCTTTCCATGAATGTGTTTCTCGCCAGTCACTGCTTAGGGCTACATCAAGAGGAAAAAAAACATAGAGAAAGAACGTGAAACTGCTTTATTTTGTCAAGTTTCAAGAAGCTAGCACAAACCGTGTTGGATTTAGAGTTCCAAATATATCTATCAATATAGGAGAAAACAGAGTGAAACCTAAAAAATCAAACTGTTAGTAGAAACGAACGCTTCAACATAGAAGAATGAAATTTGGAGAACCAAGTCGGCTTAGTGTACTGACCATTACCTGAAAGTATCATCCAGTTTGGGTGAAAAAATATTTGCTGAGATTTCTGGAGATTCGTAATTTTTGGAAGCTTGGCAACCCCTTTCCATGAAAGTGTTTCTCGCCAGTCACTTCTTAGGGCTACATCAACATGAAAAAAAACATGGAGATAGAATCTGAAACTACTTTATTGTGTCAAGTTTCAAGAAGCTAGCACAAACCGTGTTGGATTTAGAGTTCCAAATACATCTATCAATATAGGAGAAAACAGAGTGAAACCTAAAAATTCAAACTGTTACTGGAAATGAACGCTTCACCATTGAGGAACAAAATTTGGGGAACCAAGTTGGATTAGTGTACTGATCATTACCTGAAAGTATCATCCAGTTTGGGTGAAAAAATATTTGCTGAGATTTCTGGAGATTCGTAATTTTTGGAAGCTTGGCAACCCCTTTCCATGAAAGTGTTTCTCGCCAGTCACAGCTTAGGGCTACATCAAGAGGAAAAAAAACATAGAGAAAGAACGTGAAACTGCTTTATTTTGTCAAGTTTCAAGAAGCTAGCACAAACCGTGTTGGATTTAGAGTTCCAAATACATTTATCAATATAGGAGAAAACAGAGTGAAACCTAAAAATTTAAACTCTTACTGGAAATGAACGCTTCACAATAGAAGAACGAAATTTGGGGAACCAAGTCGGCTTAGTGTACTGACCATTACCTGAAAGTATCATCCAGTTTGGGTGAAAAAATATTTGCTGAGATTTCTGGAGATTCGTAATTTTTGGAAGCTTGGGAACCCCTTTCCATGAAAGTGTTTCTCGCCAGTCACTGCTTAGGGCTACATCAAGAGGAAACAAAACATAGAGATAGAACGTGAAACTGCTTTATTTTGTCAAGTTTCAAGAAGCTAGCACAAACCGTGTTGGATTTAGAGTTCCAAATACATCTATCAATATAGGAGAAAACAGAGTGAAACCTAAAAATTGAAACTGTTAGTAGAAACGAACGCTTCAAAATAGAAGAATGAAATTTGGAGAACCAAGTTGGCTTAGTGTACTGATCATTACCTGTAAGTATCATCCAGTTTTGGTGAAAAAATACTTCCTGAGATTTCTGGAGATTCGTAATTTTAGGAAGCTTGGCAACCCCTTTCAATGAAAGTGTTTCTCGCCAGTCACTGCATAGGGCTACTTCAAGAGGAAAGAACACATAGAGATAGAACGTGAAACTACTTTATTTTGTCAAGTTTCAAGAAGCTAGCACAAACCGTGTTGGATTTAGAGTTCCAAATACATCTATCTATATAGGAGAAAACAGAGTGAAACCTAAAATTTCAATCTGTTACTGGAAATGAACGCTTCAACATAGAAGAACGAAATTTGGGGAACCAAGTCGGCTTAGTGTACTGATCATTACCTGAAAGTATCATCCAGTTTAAGTGCAGAAATATTTGCTGTGATTTCTGGAGATTCGTAGTTTTTGGAAGCTTGGCAACCCCTTTCCATGAAAGTGTTTCTCGCCAGTCACTGCTTAGGGCTATATCAAGAGGAAACAAAACATAGAGATAGAACGTGAAACTGCTTTATTTTGTCAAGTTTCAAGAAGCTAGCACAAACCGTGTTGGATTTAGAGTTCCAAATACATCTATCAATATAGGAGAAAACAGAGTGAAACCTAAAAATTTAAACTGTTAGTAGAAACGAACTCTTCAATATAGAAGAATGAAATTTGGGGAACCAAGTTGGCTTATTGTACTGATCATTACCTGAAAGTATCATCCAGTTTGGGTGAAAAAATATTTGCTGAGATTTCTGGAGATTCGTAATTTTTGGAAGCTTGGCAACCCCTTTCCATGAAAGTGTTTCTCGCCAGTCACTTCTTAGGGCTACATCAAGATGAAAAAACACATGGAGATAGAATCTGAAACTACTTTATTGTGTCAAGTTTCAAGAAGCTAGCACAAACCGTGTTGGATTTAGAGTTCCAAATACATCTATCAATATAGGAGAAAACAGAGTGAAACCTAAAAATTCAAACTGTTACTGGAAATGAACGCTTTAACATAGAAGAACGAAATTTGGGGAACCAAGTCGGCTTAGTGTTCTGATCATTTCCTGAAAGTATCATCAAGTTTGGGTGAAAAAATATTTGCTGAGATTTCTGGTGATTCCTAATTTTTGGAAGCTTGGCAACCCCTTTCCATGAAAGTGTTTCTCGCCAGTCACTGCTTAGGGCTACATCAAGAGGAAACAAAACATAGAGATAGAACGTGAAACTGCTTTATTTTGTCAAGTTTCAAGAAGCTAGCACAAACCGTGTTGGATTTAGAGTTCCAAATACATCTATCAATATAGGAGAAAACAGAGTGAAACCTAAAAATTGAAACTGTTAGTAGAAACGAACGCTTCAACATAGAAGAATGAAATTTGGGGAACCAAGTTGGCTTATTGTACTGATCATTACTTGAAAGTATCATCCAGTTTGGGTGAAAAAATACTTGCTGAGATTTCTGGAGATTCGTAATTTTTGGAAGCTTGGCAACCCCTTTCCATGAATGTGTTTCTCGCCAGTCACTGCTTAGGGCTACATCAAGAGGAAAAAAAACATAGAGAAAGAACGTGAAACTGCTTTATTTTGTCAAGTTTCAAGAAGCTAGCACAAACCGTGTTGGATTTAGAGTTCCAAATATATCTATCAATATAGGAGAAAACAGAGTGAAACCTAAAAATTCAAACTGTTAGTAGAAACGAACGCTTCAACATAGAAGAATGAAATTTGGAGAACCAAGTCGGCTTAGTGTACTGACCATTACCTGAAAGTATCATCCAGTTTGGGTGAAAAAATATTTGCTGAGATTTCTGGAGATTCGTAATTTTTGGAAGCTTGGCAACCCCTTTCCATGAAAGTGTTTCTCGCCAGTCACTTCTTAGGGCTACATCAACATGAAAAAAAACATGGAGATAGAATCTGAAACTACTTTATTGTGTCAAGTTTCAAGAAGCTAGCACAAACCGTGTTGGATTTAGAGTTCCAAATACATCTATCAATATAGGAGAAAACAGAGTGAAACCTAAAAATTCAAACTGTTACTGGAAATGAACGCTTCACCATTGAGGAACAAAATTTGGGGAACCAAGTTGGATTAGTGTACTGATCATTACCTGAAAGTATCATCCAGTTTGGGTGAAAAAATATTTGCTGAGATTTCTGGAGATTCGTAATTTTTGGAAGCTTGGCAACCCCTTTCCATGAAAGTGTTTCTCGCCAGTCACAGCTTAGGGCTACATCAAGAGGAAAAAAAACATACAGAAAGAACGTGAAACTGCTTTATTTTGTCAAGTTTCAAGAAGCTAGCACAAACCGTGTTGGATTTAGAGTTCCAAATACATTTATCAATATAGGAGAAAACAGAGTGAAACCTAAAAATTTAAACTCTTACTGGAAATGAACGCTTCACAATAGAAGAACGAAATTTGGGGAACCAAGTCGGCTTAGTGTACTGACCATTACCTGAAAGTATCATCCAGTTTGGGTGAAAAAATATTTGCTGAGATTTCTGGAGATTCGTAATTTTTGGAAGCTTGGGAACCCCTTTCCATGAAAGTGTTTCTCGCCAGTCACTGCTTAGGGCTACATCAAGAGGAAACAAAACATAGAGATAGAACGTGAAACTGCTTTATTTTGTCAAGTTTCAAGAAGCTAGCACAAACCGTGTTGGATTTAGAGTTCCAAATACATCTATCAATATAGGAGAAAACAGAGTGAAACCTAAAAATTGAAACTGTTAGTAGAAACGAACGCTTCAAAATAGAAGAATGAAATTTGGAGAACCAAGTTGGCTTAGTGTACTGATCATTACCTGTAAGTATCATCCAGTTTTGGTGAAAAAATACTTCCTGAGATTTCTGGAGATTCGTAATTTTAGGAAGCTTGGCAACCCCTTTCAATGAAAGTGTTTCTCGCCAGTCACTGCATAGGGCTACTTCAAGAGGAAAGAACACATAGAGATAGAACGTGAAACTACTTTATTTTGTCAAGTTTCAAGAAGCTAGCACAAACCGTGTTGGATTTAGAGTTCCAAATACATCTATCTATATAGGAGAAAACAGAGTGAAACCTAAAATTTCAATCTGTTACTGGAAATGAACGCTTCAACATAGAAGAACGAAATTTGGGGAACCAAGTCGGCTTAGTGTACTGATCATTACCTGAAAGTATCATCCAGTTTGGGTGCAGAAATATTTGCTGTGATTTCTGGAGATTCGTAGTTTTTGGAAGCTTGGCAACCCCTTTCCATGAAAGTGTTTCTCGCCAGTCACTGCTTAGGGCTATATCAAGAGGAAACAAAACATAGAGATAGAACGTGAAACTGCTTTATTTTGTCAAGTTTCAAGAAGCTAGCACAAACCGTGTTGGATTTAGAGTTCCAAATACATCTATCAATATAGGAGAAAACAGAGTGAAACCTAAAAATTTAAACTGTTAGTAGAAACGAACTCTTCAATATAGAAGAATGAAATTTGGGGAACCAAGTTGGCTTATTGTACTGATCATTACCTGAAAGTATCATCCAGTTTGGGTGAAAAAATATTTGCTGAGATTTCTGGAGATTCGTAATTTTTGGAAGCTTGGCAACCCCTTTCCATGAAAGTGTTTCTCGCCAGTCACTTCTTAGGGCTACATCAAGATGAAAAAACACATGGAGATAGAATCTGAAACTACTTTATTGTGTCAAGTTTCAAGAAGCTAGCACAAACCGTGTTGGATTTAGAGTTCCAAATACATCTATCAATATAGGAGAAAACAGAGTGAAACCTAAAAATTCAAACTGTTACTGGAAATGAACGCTTTAACATAGAAGAACGAAATTTGGGGAACCAAGTCGGCTTAGTGTTCTGATCATTTCCTGAAAGTATCATCAAGTTTGGGTGAAAAAATATTTGCTGAGATTTCTGGTGATTCCTAATTTTTGGAAGCTTGGCAACCCCTTTCCATGAAAGTGTTTCTCGCCAGTCACTGCTTAGGGCTACATCAAGAGGAAACAAAACATAGAGATAGAACGTGAAACTGCTTTATTTTGTCAAGTTTCAAGAAGCTAGCACAAACCGTGTTGGATTTAGAGTTCCAAATACATCTATCAATATAGGAGAAAACAGAGTGAAACCTAAAAATTGAAACTGTTAGTAGAAACGAACGCTTCAACATAGAAGAATGAAATTTGGGGAACCAAGTTGGCTTATTGTACTGATCATTACTTGAAAGTATCATCCAGTTTGGGTGAAAAAATACTTGCTGAGATTTCTGGAGATTCGTAATTTTTGGAAGCTTGGCAACCCCTTTCCATGAAAGTGTTTCTCGCCAGTCACTGCTTAGGGCTACATCAAGAGGAAAAAAAACATAGAGAAAGAACGTGAAACTGCTTTATTTTGTCAAGTTTCAAGAAGCTAGCACAAACCGTGTTGGATTTAGAGTTCCAAATACATCTATCAATATAGGAGAAAACAGAGTGAAACCTAAAAATTCAAACTGTTAGTAGAAACGAACGCTTCAACATAGAAGAATGAAATTTGGAGAACCAAGTCGGCTTAGTGTACTGACCATTACCTGAAAGTATCATCCAGTTTGGGTGAAAAAATATTTGCTGAGATTTCTGGAGATTCGTAATTTTTGGAAGCTTGGCAACCCCTTTCCATGAAAGTGTTTCTCGCCAGTCACTTCTTAGGGCTACATCAAGATGAAAAAAAACATGGAGATAGAATCTGAAACTACTTTATTGTGTCAAGTTTCAAGAAGCTAGCACAAACCGTGTTGGATTTAGAGTTCCAAATACATCTATCAATATAGGAGAAAACAGAGTGAAACCTCAAAATTCAAACTGTTACTGGAAATGAACGCTTCACCATTGAGGAACGAAATTTGGGGAACCAAGTTGGATTAGTGTACTGATCATTACCTGAAAGTATCATCCAGTTTGGGTGAAAAAATATTTGCTGAGATTTCTGGAGATTCGTAATTTTTGGAAGCTTGGGAACCCCTTTCCATGAAAGTGTTTCTCGCCAGTCACTGCTTAGGGCTACATCAAGAGGAAACAAAACATAGAGATAGAACGTGAAACTGCTTTATTTTGTCAAGTTTCAAGAAGCTAGCACAAACCGTGTTGGATTTAGAGTTCCAAATACATCTATCAATATAGGAGAAAACAGAGTGAAACCTAAAAATTGAAACTGTTAGTAGAAACGAACGCTTCAACATAGAAGAATGAAATTTGGAGAACCAAGTTGGCTTAGTGTACTGATCATTACCTGTAAGTATCATCCAGTTTTGGTGAAAAAATACTTGCTGAGATTTCTGGAGATTCGTAATTTTAGGAAGCTTGGCAACCCCTTTCCATGAAAGTGTTTCTCGCCAGTCACTGCATAGGGCTACTTCAAGAGGAAAGAACACATAGAGATAGAACGTGAAACTACTTTATTTTGTCAAGTTTCAAGAAGCTAGCACAAACCGTGTTGGATTTAGAGTTCCAAATACATCTATCTATATAGGAGAAAACAGAGTGAAACCTAAAATTTCAATCTGTTACTGGAAATGAACGCTTCAACATAGAAGAACGAAATTTGGGGAACCAAGTCGGCTTAGTGTACCGATCATTACCTGAAAGTATCATCCAGTTTGGGTGCAGAAATATTTGCTGTGATTTCTGGAGATTCGTAGTTTTTGGAAGCTTGGCAACCCCTTTCCATGAAAGTGTTTCTCGCCAGTCACTGCTTAGGGCTACATCAAGAGGAAACAACACATAGATATAGAACGTGAAACTGCTTTATTTTGTCAAGTTTCAAGAAGCTAGCACAAACCGTGTTGGATTTACAGTTCCAAATCCATCTATCAATATAGGAGAAAACAGAGTGAAACCTAAAAATTCAAACTGTTACTGGAAATGAACGCTTCAACATAGAAGAACGAAATTTGGGGAACCAATTCGGCTTAGTGTACTGACCATTACCTGAAAGTATCATTAGTTTGGGTGCAGAAATATTTGCTGTGATTTCTGGAGATTCGTAGTTTTTGGAAGCTTGGCAACCCCTTTCTATGAAAGTGTTTCTCGCCAGTCACTGCTTAGGGTACTTCAAGAGGAAACAAAACATAGAGATAGAACGTGAAACTGCTTTATTTTGTCAAGTTTCAAGAAGCTAGCACAAACCATATTGGATTTAGAGATCCAAATCCATCTATCAATATAGGAGAAAACAGAGTGAAACCTAAAAATTCAAACTGTTACTGGAAATGTACGCTTCAACATAGAAGAACGAAATTTGGGGAACCAAGTCGGCTTAGTGTACTGATCATTACCTGAAAGTATCATCCAGTTTGGGTGAAAAAATATTTGCTGAGATTTCTGGAGATTCGTAATTTTTGGAAGCTTGGCAACCCCTTTCCATGAAAGTGTTTCTCGCCAGTCACTGCTTAGGGCTACATCAAGAGGAAAAAAAACATAGAGAAAGAACGTGAAACTGCTTTATTTTGTCAAGTTTCAAGAAGCTAGCACAAACCGTGTTGGATTTAGAGTTCCAAATACATTTATCAATATAGGAGAAAACAGAGTGAAACCTAAAAATTTAAACTGTTACTGGAAATGAACGCTTCACCATAGAAGAACGAAATTTGGGGAACCAAGTCGGCTTAGTGTACTGACCATTACCTGAAAGTATCATCCAGTTTGGGTGAAAAAATATTTGCTGAGATTTCTGGAGATTCGTAATTTTTGGAAGCTTGGGAACCCCTTTCCATGAAAGTGTTTCTCGCCAGTCACTGCTTAGGGCTACATCAAGAGGAAACAAAACATAGAGATAGAACGTGAAACTGCTTTATTTTGTCAAGTTTCAAGAAGCTAGCACAAACCGTGTTGGATTTAGAGTTCCAAATACATCTATCAATATAGGAGAAAACAGAGTGAAACCTAAAAATTGAAACTGTTAGTAGAAACGAACGCTTCAACATAGAAGAATGAAATTTGGGGAACCAAGTTGGCTTAGTGTACTGATCATTACCTGTAAGTATCATCCAGTTTTGGTGAAAAAATACTTGCTGAGATTTCTGGAGATTCGTAATTTTAGGAAGCTTGGCAACCCCTTTCCATGAAAGTATTTCTCGCCAGTCACTGCATAGGGCTACTTCAAGAGGAAAGAACACATAGAGATAGAACGTGAAACTACTTTATTTTGTCAAGTTTCAAGAAGCTAGCACAAACCGTGTTGGATTTAGAGTTCCAAATACATCTATCTATATAGGAGAAAACAGAGTGAAACCTAAAATTTCAATCTGTTACTGGAAATGAACGCTTCAACATAGAAGAACGAAATTTGGGGAACCAAGTCGGCTTAGTGTACTGATCATTACCTGAAAGTATCATCCAGTTTGGGTGCAGAAATATTTGCTGTGATTTCTGGAGATTCGTAGTTTTTGGAAGCTTGGCAAACCCTTTCCATGAAAGTGTTTCTCGCCAGTCACTGCTTAGGGCTACATCAAGAGGAAACAACACATAGATATAGAACGTGAAACTGCTTTATTTTGTCAAGTTTCAAGAAGCTAGCACAAACCGTGTTGGATTTACAGTTCCAAATCCATCTATCAATATAGGAGAAAACAGAGTGAAACCTAAAAATTCAAACTGTTACTGGAAATGAACGCTTCAACATAGAAGAACGAAATTTGGGGAACCAATTCGGCTTAGTGTACTGATCATTACCTGAAAGTATCATCCAGTTTGGGTGCAGAAATATTTGCTGTGATTTCTGGAGATTCGTAGTTTTTGGAAGCTTGGCAACCCCTTTCTATGAAAGTGTTTCTCGCCAGTCACTGCTTAGGGCTACATCAAGAGGAAACAAAACATAGAGATAGAACGTGAAACTGCTTTATTTTGTCAAGTTTCAAGAAGCTAGCACAAACCGTATTGGATTTAGAGTTCCAAATCCATCTATCAATATAGGAGAAAACAGAGTGAAACCTAAAAATTCAAACTGTTACTGGAAATGTACGCTTCAACATAGAAGAACGAAATTTGGGGAACCAAGTCGGCTTAGTGTACTGATCATTACCTGAAAGTATCATCCAGTTTGGGTGAAAAAACATTTGCTGAGATTTCTGGAGATTCGTAATTTTTGGAAGCTTGGCAACCCCTTTCCATGAAAGTGTTTCTCGACAGTCACTGCTTAGGGCTACATCAAGAGGAAAAAAAACATAGAGAAAGAACGTGAAACTGCTTTATTTTGTCAAGTTTCAAGAAGCTAGCACAAACCGTGTTGGATTTAGAGTTCCAAATACATTTATCAATATAGGAGAAAACAGAGTGAAACCTAAAAATTTAAACTGTTACTGGAAATGAACGCTTCACCATAGAAGAACGAAATTTGGGGAACCAAGTCGGCTTAGTGTACTGACCATTACCTGAAAGTATCATCCAGTTTGGGTGAAAAAATATTTGCTGAGATTTCTGGAGATTCGTAATTTTTGGAAGCTTGGGAACCCCTTTCCATGAAAGTGTTTCTCTCCAGTCACTGCTTAGGGCTACATCAAGAGGAAACAAAACATAGAGATAGAACGTGAAACTGCTTTATTTTGTCAAGTTTCAAGAAGCTAGCACAAACCGTGTTGGATTTAGAGTTCCAAATACATCTATCAATATAGGAGAAAACAGAGTGAAACCTAAAAATTCAAACTGTTAGTAGAAACGAACGCTTCAACATAGAAGAACGAAATTTGGAGAACCAAGTTGGCTTAGTGTACTGATCATTACCTGTAAGTATCATCCAGTTTTGGTGAAAAAATACTTGCTGAGATTTCTGGAGATTCGTAATTTTAGGAAGCTTGGCAACCCCTTTCCATGAAAGTGTTTCTCGCCAGTCACTGCATAGGGCTACTTCAAGAGGAAAGAACACATAGAGATAGAACGTGAAACTACTTTATTTTGTCAAGTTTCAAGAAGCTAGCACAAACCGTGTTGGATTTAGAGTTCCAAATACATCTATCTATATAGGAGAAAACAGAGTGAAACCTAAAAATTCAAACTGTTACTGGAAATGAACGCTTCAACATAGAAGAACGAAATTTGGGGAACCAACTCAGCTTAGTGTACTGATCATTAACTGAAAGTATCATCCAGTTTGGGTGAAAAAATATTTGCTGTGATTTCTGGAGATTCGTAGTTTTTGGAAGCTTGACAACCCCTTTCTATGAAAGTGTTTCTCGCCAGTCAGTGCTTAGGGCTACATCAAGAGGAAACAACACATAGATATAGAACGTGAAACTGCTTTATTTTGTCAAGTTTCAAGAAGCTAGCACAAACCGTGTTGGATTTACAGTTCCAAATCCATCTATCAATATAGGAGAAAACAGAGTGAAACCTCAAAATTCAAACTGTTACTGGAAATGAACGCTTCAACATAGAAGAACGAAATTTGGGGAACCAAGTCGGCTTAGTGTACTGATCATTACCTGAAAGTATCATCCAGTTTGGGTGCAGAAATATTTGCTGTGATTTCTGGAGATGCGTAGTTTTTGGAAGCTTGGCAACCCCTTTCTATGAAAGGGTTTCTCGCCAGTCACTGCTTAGGGCTACTTCAAGAGGAAACAAAACATAGAGATAGAACGTGAAACTGCTTTATTTTGTCAAGTTTCAAGAATCTAGCACAAACCTTGCTGGATTTAGAGTTCCAAATACATCTATCAATATAGGAGAAAACAGAGTGAAACCTAAAAATTCAAACTGTTACTGGAAATGTATGCTTCAACATAGAAGAACGAAATTTGGGGAACCAAGTCGGCTTATTGTACTGATCATTACCTGAAAGTATCATCCAGTTTGGGTGAAAAAATACTTGCTGAGATTTCTGGAGATTCGTAATTTTAGGAAGCTTGGCAACCCCTTTCCATGAAAGTGTTTCTCGCCAGTCACTGCTTAGGGCTACATGAAGAGGAAACAAAACATAGAGATAGAACGTGAAACTGCTTTATTTTGTCAAGTTTCAATAAGCTAGCACAAACCGTGTTGGATTTAGAGTTCCAAATACATCTATCAATATAGGAGAAAACAGAGTGAAACCTAAAAATTCAAACTGTTAGTAGAAACGAACGCTTCAACATAGAAGAATGAAATTTGGAGAACCAAGTTGGCTTAGTGTACTGATCATTACCTGTAAGTATCATCCAGTTTTGGTGAAAAAATATTTGCTGAGATTTCTGGAGATTCGTAATTTTTGGAAGCTTGGCAACCCCTTTCCATGAAAGTGTTTCTCGCCAGTCACTGCTTAGGGCTACATCAAGAGGAAAAAAAATATAGAGAAAGAACGTGAAACTGCTTTATTTTGTCAAGTTTCAAGAAGCTAGCACAAACCGTGTTGGATTTAGAGTTCCAAATACATTTATCAATGTAGGAGAAAACAGAGTGAAACCTAAAAATTCAAACTGTTAGTAGAAACGAACGCTTCAACATAGAAGAATGAAATTTGGAGAACCAAGTCGGCTTAGTGTACTGACCATTACCTGAAAGTATCATCCAGTTTGGGTGAAAAAATATTTGCTGAGATTTCTGGAGATTCGTAATTTTTGGAAGCTTGGCAACCCCTTTCCATGAAAGTGTTTCTCGCCAGTCACTGCTTAGGGCTACATCAAGAGGAAACAAAACATAGAGATAGAACGTGAAACTGCTTTATTTTGTCAAGTTTCAAGAAGCTAGCACAAACCGTGTTGGATTTAGAGTTCCAAATACATCTATCAATATAGGAGAAAACAGAGTGAAACCTAAAAATTGAAACTGTTAGTAGAAACGAACGCTTCAACATAGAAGAATGAAATTTGGAGAACCAAGTCGGCTTAGTGTACTGACCATTACCTGAAAGTATCATCCAGTTTGGGTGAAAAAATATTTGCTGAGATTTCTGGAGATTCGTAATTTTTGGAAGCTTGGCAACCCCTTTCCATGAAAGTGTTTCTCGCCAGTCACTGCTTAGGGCTACATCAAGAGGAAACAAAACATAGAGATAGAACGTGAAACTGCTTTATTTTGTCAAGTTTCAAGAAGCTAGCACAAACCGTGTTGGATTTAGAGTTCCAAATACATCTATCTATATAGGAGAAAACAGAGTGAAACCTAAAATTTCAATCTGTTACTGGAAATGAACGCTTCAACATAGAAGAACGAAATTTGGGGAACCAAGTCGGCTTAGTGTACTGATCATTACCTGAAAGTATCATCCAGTTTGGGTGCAGAAATATTTGCTGTGATTTCTGGAGATTCGTAGTTTTTGGAAGCTTGGCAACCCCTTTCCATGAAAGTGTTTCTCGCCAGTCACTGCTTAGGGCTACATCAAGAGGAAACAACACATAGATATAGAACGTGAAACTGCTTTATTTTGTCAAGTTTCAAGAAGCTAGCACAAACCGTGTTGGATTTACAGTTCCAAATCCATGTATCAATATAGGAGAAAACAGAGTGAAACCTAAAAATTCAAACTGTTACTGGAAATGAACGCTTCAACATAGAAGAACGAAATTTGGGGAACCAATTCGGCTTAGTGTACTGATCATTACCTGAAAGTATCATCCAGTTTGGGTGCAGAAATATTTGCTGTGATTTCTGGAGATTCGTAGTTTTTGGAAGCTTGGCAACCCCTTTCTATGAAAGTGTTTCTCGCCAGTCACTGCTTAGGGCTACATCAAGAGGAAACAAAACATAGAGATAGAACGTGAAACTGCTTTATTTTGTCAAGTTTCAAGAAGCTAGCACAAACCGTATTGGATTTAGAGTTCCAAATCCATCTATCAATATAGGAGAAAACAGAGTGAAACCTAAAAATTCAAACTGTTACTGGAAATGTACGCTTCAACATAGAAGAACGAAATTTGGGGAACCAAGTCGGCTTAGTGTACTGATCATTACCTGAAAGTATCATCCAGTTTGGGTGAAAAAACATTTGCTGAGATTTCTGGAGATTCGTAATTTTTGGAAGCTTGGCAACCCCTTTCCATGAAAGTGTTTCTCGCCAGTCACTGCTTAGGGCTACATCAAGAGGAAAAAAAACATAGAGAAAGAACGTGAAACTGCTTTATTTTGTCAAGTTTCAAGAAGCTAGCACAAACCGTGTTGGATTTAGAGTTCCAAATACATTTATCAATATAGGAGAAAACAGAGTGAAACCTAAAAATTTAAACTGTTACTGGAAATGAACGCTTCACCATAGAAGAACGAAATTTGGGGAACCAAGTCGGCTTAGTGTACTGACCATTACCTGAAAGTATCATCCAGTTTGGGTGAAAAAATATTTGCTGAGATTTCTGGAGATTCGTAATTTTTGGAAGCTTGGGAACCCCTTTCCATGAAAGTGTTTCTCGCCAGTCACTGCTTAGGGCTACATCAAGAGGAAACAAAACATAGAGATAGAACGTGAAACTGCTTTATTTTGTCAAGTTTCAAGAAGCTAGCACAAACCGTGTTGGATTTAGAGTTCCAAATACATCTATCAATATAGGAGAAAACAGAGTGAAACCTAAAAATTTAAACTGTTAGTAGAAACGAACGCTTCAACATAGAAGAATGAAATTTGGGGAACCAAGTTGGCTTATTGTACTGATCATTACCTGAAAGTATCATCCAGTTTGGGTGAAAAAATATTTGCTGAGATTTCTGGAGATTCGTAATTTTTGGAAGCTTGGCAACCCCTTTCCATGAAAGTGTTTCTCGCCAGTCACTTCTTAGGGCTACATCAAGATGAAAAAAAACATGGAGATAGAATCTGAAACTACTTTATTGTGTCATGTTTCAAGAAGCTAGCACAAACCGTGTTGGATTTAGAGTTCCAAATACATCTATCAATATAGGAGAAAACAGAGTGAAACCTAAAAATTCAAACTGTTACTGGAAATGAACGCTTTAACATAGAAGAACGAAATTTGGGGAACCAAGTCGGCTTAGTGTTCTGATCATTTCCTGAAAGTATCATCAAGTTTGGGTGAAAAAATATTTGCTGAGATTTCTGGTGATTCCTAATTTTTGGAAGCTTGGCAACCCCTTTCCATGAAAGTGTTTCTCGCCAGTCACTGCTTAGGGCTACATCAAGAGGAAACAAAACATAGAGATAGAACGTGAAACTGCTTTATTTTGTCAAGTTTCAAGAAGCTAGCACAAACCGTGTTGGATTTAGAGTTCCAAATACATCTATCAATATAGGAGAAAACAGAGTGAAACCTAAAAATTGAAACTGTTAGTAGAAACGAACGCTTCAACATAGAAGAATGAAATTTGGGGAACCAAGTTGGCTTATTGTACTGATCATTACTTGAAAGTATCATCCAGTTTGGGTGAAAAAATACTTGCTGAGATTTCTGGAGATTCGTAATTTTTGGAAGCTTGGCAACCCCTTTCCATGAATGTGTTTCTCGCCAGTCACTGCTTAGGGCTACATCAAGAGGAAAAAAAACATAGAGAAAGAACGTGAAACTGCTTTATTTTGTCAAGTTTCAAGAAGCTAGCACAAACCGTGTTGGATTTAGAGTTCCAAATATATCTATCAATATAGGAGAAAACAGAGTGAAACCTAAAAATTCAAACTGTTAGTAGAAATGAACGCTTCAACATAGAAGAATGAAATTTGGAGAACCAAGTCGGCTTAGTGTACTGACCATTACCTGAAAGTATCATCCAGTTTGGGTGAAAAAATATTTGCTGAGATTTCTGGAGATTCGTAATTTTTGGAAGCTTGGCAACCCCTTTCCATGAAAGTGTTTCTCGCCAGTCACTTCTTAGGGCTACATCAACATGAAAAAAAACATGGAGATAGAATCTGAAACTACTTTATTGTGTCAAGTTTCAAGAAGCTAGCACAAACCGTGTTGGATTTAGAGTTCCAAATACATCTATCAATATAGGAGAAAACAGAGTGAAACCTAAAAATTCAAACTGTTACTGGAAATGAACGCTTCACCATTGAGGAACAAAATTTGGGGAACCAAGTTGGATTAGTGTACTGATCATTACCTGAAAGTATCATCCAGTTTGGGTGAAAAAATATTTGCTGAGATTTCTGGAGATTCGTAATTTTTGGAAGCTTGGCAACCCCTTTCCATGAAAGTGTTTCTCGCCAGTCACAGCTTAGGGCTACATCAAGAGGAAAAAAAACATACAGAAAGAACGTGAAACTGCTTTATTTTGTCAAGTTTCAAGAAGCTAGCACAAACCGTGTTGGATTTAGAGTTCCAAATACATTTATCAATATAGGAGAAAACAGAGTGAAACCTAAAAATTTAAACTCTTACTGGAAATGAACGCTTCACAATAGAAGAACGAAATTTGGGGAACCAAGTCGGCTTAGTGTACTGACCATTACCTGAAAGTATCATCCAGTTTGGGTGAAAAAATATTTGCTGAGATTTCTGGAGATTCGTAATTTTTGGAAGCTTGGGAACCCCTTTCCATGAAAGTGTTTCTCGCCAGTCACTGCTTAGGGCTACATCAAGAGGAAACAAAACATAGAGATAGAACGTGAAACTGCTTTATTTTGTCAAGTTTCAAGAAGCTAGCACAAACCGTGTTGGATTTAGAGTTCCAAATACATCTATCAATATAGGAGAAAACAGAGTGAAACCTAAAAATTGAAACTGTTAGTAGAAACGAACGCTTCAAAATAGAAGAATGAAATTTGGAGAACCAAGTTGGCTTAGTGTACTGATCATTACCTGTAAGTATCATCCAGTTTTGGTGAAAAAATACTTGCTGAGATTTCTGGAGATTCGTAATTTTAGGAAGCTTGGCAACCCCTTTCAATGAAAGTGTTTCTCGCCAGTCACTGCATAGGGCTACTTCAAGAGGAAAGAACACATAGAGATAGAACGTGAAACTACTTTATTTTGTCAAGTTTCAAGAAGCTAGCACAAACCGTGTTGGATTTAGAGTTCCAAATACATCTATCTATATAGGAGAAAACAGAGTGAAACCTAAAATTTCAATCTGTTACTGGAAATGAACGCTTCAACATAGAAGAACGAAATTTGGGGAACCAAGTCGGCTTAGTGTACTGATCATTACCTGAAAGTATCATCCAGTTTGGGTGCAGAAATATTTGCTGTGATTTCTGGAGATTCGTAGTTTTTGGAAGCTTGGCAACCCCTTTCCATGAAAGTGTTTCTCGCCAGTCACTGCTTAGGGCTATATCAAGAGGAAACAAAACATAGAGATAGAACGTGAAACTGCTTTATTTTGTCAAGTTTCAAGAAGCTAGCACAAACCGTGTTGGATTTAGAGTTCCAAATACATCTATCAATATAGGAGAAAACAGAGTGAAACCTAAAAATTTAAACTGTTAGTAGAAACGAACTCTTCAATATAGAAGAATGAAATTTGGGGAACCAAGTTGGCTTATTGTACTGATCATTACCTGAAAGTATCATCCAGTTTGGGTGAAAAAATATTTGCTGAGATTTCTGGAGATTCGTAATTTTTGGAAGCTTGGCAACCCCTTTCCATGAAAGTGTTTCTCGCCAGTCACTTCTTAGGGCTACATCAAGATGAAAAAACACATGGAGATAGAATCTGAAACTACTTTATTGTGTCAAGTTTCAAGAAGCTAGCACAAACCGTGTTGGATTTAGAGTTCCAAATACATCTATCAATATAGGAGAAAACAGAGTGAAACCTAAAAATTCAAACTGTTACTGGAAATGAACGCTTTAACATAGAAGAACGAAATTTGGGGAACCAAGTCGGCTTAGTGTTCTGATCATTTCCTGAAAGTATCATCAAGTTTGGGTGAAAAAATATTTGCTGAGATTTCTGGTGATTCCTAATTTTTGGAAGCTTGGCAACCCCTTTCCATGAAAGTGTTTCTCGCCAGTCACTGCTTAGGGCTACATCAAGAGGAAACAAAACATAGAGATAGAACGTGAAACTGCTTTATTTTGTCAAGTTTCAAGAAGCTAGCACAAACCGTGTTGGATTTAGAGTTCCAAATACATCTATCAATATAGGAGAAAACAGAGTGAAACCTAAAAATTGAAACTGTTAGTAGAAACGAACGCTTCAACATAGAAGAATGAAATTTGGGGAACCAAGTTGGCTTATTGTACTGATCATTACTTGAAAGTATCATCCAGTTTGGGTGAAAAAATACTTGCTGAGATTTCTGGAGATTCGTAATTTTTGGAAGCTTGGCAACCCCTTTCCATGAAAGTGTTTCTCGCCAGTCACTGCTTAGGGCTACATCAAGAGGAAAAAAAACATAGAGAAAGAACGTGAAACTGCTTTATTTTGTCAAGTTTCAAGAAGCTAGCACAAACCGTGTTGGATTTAGAGTTCCAAATACATCTATCAATATAGGAGAAAACAGAGTGAAACCTAAAAATTCAAACTGTTAGTAGAAACGAACGCTTCAACATAGAAGAATGAAATTTGGAGAACCAAGTCGGCTTAGTGTACTGACCATTACCTGAAAGTATCATCCAGTTTGGGTGAAAAAATATTTGCTGAGATTTCTGGAGATTCGTAATTTTTGGAAGCTTGGGAACCCCTTTCCATGAAAGTGTTTCTCGCCAGTCACTGCTTAGGGCTACATCAAGAGGAAACAAAACATAGAGATAGAACGTGAAACTGCTTTATTTTGTCAAGTTTCAAGAAGCTAGCACAAACCGTGTTGGATTTAGAGTTCCAAATACATCTATCAATATAGGAGAAAACAGAGTGAAACCTAAAAATTGAAACTGTTAGTAGAAACGAACGCTTCAAAATAGAAGAATGAAATTTGGAGAACCAAGTTGGCTTAGTGTACTGATCATTACCTGTAAGTATCATCCAGTTTTGGTGAAAAAATACTTGCTGAGATTTCTGGAGATTCGTAATTTTAGGAAGCTTGGCAACCCCTTTCAATGAAAGTGTTTCTCGCCAGTCACTGCATAGGGCTACTTCAAGAGGAAAGAACACATAGAGATAGAACGTGAAACTACTTTATTTTGTCAAGTTTCAAGAAGCTAGCACAAACCGTGTTGGATTTAGAGTTCCAAATACATCTATCTATATAGGAGAAAACAGAGTGAAACCTAAAATTTCAATCTGTTACTGGAAATGAACGCTTCAACATAGAAGAACGAAATTTGGGGAACCAAGTCGGCTTAGTGTACTGATCATTACCTGAAAGTATCATCCAGTTTGGGTGCAGAAATATTTGCTGTGATTTCTGGAGATTCGTAGTTTTTGGAAGCTTGGCAACCCCTTTCCATGAAAGTGTTTCTCGCCAGTCACTGCTTAGGGCTATATCAAGAGGAAACAAAACATAGAGATAGAACGTGAAACTGCTTTATTTTGTCAAGTTTCAAGAAGCTAGCACAAACCGTGTTGGATTTAGAGTTCCAAATACATCTATCAATATAGGAGAAAACAGAGTGAAACCTAAAAATTTAAACTGTTAGTAGAAACGAACTCTTCAATATAGAAGAATGAAATTTGGGGAACCAAGTTGGCTTATTGTACTGATCATTACCTGAAAGTATCATCCAGTTTGGGTGAAAAAATATTTGCTGAGATTTCTGGAGATTCGTAATTTTTGGAAGCTTGGCAACCCCTTTCCATGAAAGTGTTTCTCGCCAGTCACTTCTTAGGGCTACATCAAGATGAAAAAACACATGGAGATAGAATCTGAAACTACTTTATTGTGTCAAGTTTCAAGAAGCTAGCACAAACCGTGTTGGATTTAGAGTTCCAAATACATCTATCAATATAGGAGAAAACAGAGTGAAACCTAAAAATTCAAACTGTTACTGGAAATGAACGCTTTAACATAGAAGAACGAAATTTGGGGAACCAAGTCGGCTTAGTGTTCTGATCATTTCCTGAAAGTATCATCAAGTTTGGGTGAAAAAATATTTGCTGAGATTTCTGGTGATTCCTAATTTTTGGAAGCTTGGCAACCCCTTTCCATGAAAGTGTTTCTCGCCAGTCACTGCTTAGGGCTACATCAAGAGGAAACAAAACATAGAGATAGAACGTGAAACTGCTTTATTTTGTCAAGTTTCAAGAAGCTAGCACAAACCGTGTTGGATTTAGAGTTCCAAATACATCTATCAATATAGGAGAAAACAGAGTGAAACCTAAAAATTGAAACTGTTAGTAGAAACGAACGCTTCAACATAGAAGAATGAAATTTGGGGAACCAAGTTGGCTTATTGTACTGATCATTACTTGAAAGTATCATCCAGTTTGGGTGAAAAAATACTTGCTGAGATTTCTGGAGATTCGTAATTTTTGGAAGCTTGGCAACCCCTTTCCATGAAAGTGTTTCTCGCCAGTCACTGCTTAGGGCTACATCAAGAGGAAAAAAAACATAGAGAAAGAACGTGAAACTGCTTTATTTTGTCAAGTTTCAAGAAGCTAGCACAAACCGTGTTGGATTTAGAGTTCCAAATACATCTATCAATATAGGAGAAAACAGAGTGAAACCTAAAAATTCAAACTGTTAGTAGAAACGAACGCTTCAACATAGAAGAATGAAATTTGGAGAACCAAGTCGGCTTAGTGTACTGACCATTACCTGAAAGTATCATCCAGTTTGGGTGAAAAAATATTTGCTGAGATTTCTGGAGATTCGTAATTTTTGGAAGCTTGGCAACCCCTTTCCATGAAAGTGTTTCTCGCCAGTCACTTCTTAGGGCTACATCAAGATGAAAAAAAACATGGAGATAGAATCTGAAACTACTTTATTGTGTCAAGTTTCAAGAAGCTAGCACAAACCGTGTTGGATTTAGAGTTCCAAATACATCTATCAATATAGGAGAAAACAGAGTGAAACCTCAAAATTCAAACTGTTACTGGAAATGAACGCTTCACCATTGAGGAACGAAATTTGGGGAACCAAGTTGGATTAGTGTACTGATCATTACCTGAAAGTATCATCCAGTTTGGGTGAAAAAATATTTGCTGAGATTTCTGGAGATTCGTAATTTTTGGAAGCTTGGGAACCCCTTTCCATGAAAGTGTTTCTCGCCAGTCACTGCTTAGGGCTACATCAAGAGGAAACAAAACATAGAGATAGAACGTGAAACTGCTTTATTTTGTCAAGTTTCAAGAAGCTAGCACAAACCGTGTTGGATTTAGAGTTCCAAATACATCTATCAATATAGGAGAAAACAGAGTGAAACCTAAAAATTGAAACTGTTAGTAGAAACGAACGCTTCAACATAGAAGAATGAAATTTGGAGAACCAAGTTGGCTTAGTGTACTGATCATTACCTGTAAGTATCATCCAGTTTTGGTGAAAAAATACTTGCTGAGATTTCTGGAGATTCGTAATTTTAGGAAGCTTGGCAACCCCTTTCCATGAAAGTGTTTCTCGCCAGTCACTGCATAGGGCTACTTCAAGAGGAAAGAACACATAGAGATAGAACGTGAAACTACTTTATTTTGTCAAGTTTCAAGAAGCTAGCACAAACCGTGTTGGATTTAGAGTTCCAAATACATCTATCTATATAGGAGAAAACAGAGTGAAACCTAAAATTTCAATCTGTTACTGGAAATGAACGCTTCAACATAGAAGAACGAAATTTGGGGAACCAAGTCGGCTTAGTGTACTGACCATTACCTGAAAGTATCATCCAGTTTGGGTGAAAAAATATTTGCTGAGATTTCTGGAGATTCGTAATTTTTGGAAGCTTGGGAACCCCTTTCCATGAAAGTGTTTCTCGCCAGTCACTGCTTAGGGCTACATCAAGAGGAAACAAAACATAGAGATAGAACGTGAAACTGCTTTATTTTGTCAAGTTTCAAGAAGCTAGCACAAACCGTGTTGGATTTAGAGTTCCAAATACATCTATCAATATAGGAGAAAACAGAGTGAAACCTAAAAATTGAAACTGTTAGTAGAAACGAACGCTTCAACATAGAAGAATGAAATTTGGGGAACCAAGTTGGCTTATTGTACTGATCATTACCTGAAAGTATCATCCAGTTTGGGTGAAAAAATATTTGCTGAGATTTCTGGAGATTCGTAATTTTTGGAAGCTTGGCAACCCCTTTCCATGAAAGTGTTTCTCGCCAGTCACTTCTTAGGGCTACATCAAGATGAAAAAAAACATGGAGATAGAATCTGAAACTACTTTATTGTGTCAAGTTTCAAGAAGCTAGCACAAACCGTGTTGGATTTAGAGTTCCAAATACATCTATCAATATAGGAGAAAACAGAGTGAAACCTAAAAATTCAAACTGTTACTGGAAATGAACGCTTTAACATAGAAGAACGAAATTTGGGGAACCAAGTCGGCTTAGTGTTCTGATCATTTCCTGAAAGTATCATCAAGTTTGGGTGAAAAAATATTTGCTGAGATTTCTGGTGATTCCTAATTTTTGGAAGCTTGGCAACCCCTTTCCATGAAAGTGTTTCTCGCCAGTCACTGCTTAGGGCTACATCAAGAGGAAACAAAACATAGAGATAGAACGTGAAACTGCTTTATTTTGTCAAGTTTCAAGAAGCTAGCACAAACCGTGTTGGATTTAGAGTTCCAAATACATCTATCAATATAGGAGAAAACAGAGTGAAACCTAAAAATTGAAACTGTTAGTAGAAACGAACGCTTCAACATAGAAGAATGAAATTTGGGGAACCAAGTTGGCTTATTGTACTGATCATTACTTGAAAGTATCATCCAGTTTGGGTGAAAAAATACTTGCTGAGATTTCTGGAGATTCGTAATTTTTGGAAGCTTGGCAACCCCTTTCCATGAATGTGTTTCTCGCCAGTCACTGCTTAGGGCTACATCAAGAGGAAAAAAAACATAGAGAAAGAACGTGAAACTGCTTTATTTTGTCAAGTTTCAAGAAGCTAGCACAAACCGTGTTGGATTTAGAGTTCCAAATATATCTATCAATATAGGAGAAAACAGAGTGAAACCTAAAAATTCAAACTGTTAGTAGAAACGAACGCTTCAACATAGAAGAATGAAATTTGGAGAACCAAGTCGGCTTAGTGTACTGACCATTACCTGAAAGTATCATCCAGTTTGGGTGAAAAAATATTTGCTGAGATTTCTGGAGATTCGTAATTTTTGGAAGCTTGGCAACCCCTTTCCATGAAAGTGTTTCTCGCCAGTCACTTCTTAGGGCTACATCAAGATGAAAAAAAACATGGAGATAGAATCTGAAACTACTTTATTGTGTCAAGTTTCAAGAAGCTAGCACAAACCGTGTTGGATTTAGAGTTCCAAATACATCTATCAATATAGGAGAAAACAGAGTGAAACCTAAAAATTCAAACTGTTACTGGAAATGAACGCTTCACCATTGAGGAACAAAATTTGGGGAACCAAGTTGGATTAGTGTACTGATCATTACCTGAAAGTATCATCCAGTTTGGGTGAAAAAATATTTGCTGAGATTTCTGGAGATTCGTAATTTTTGGAAGCTTGGCAACCCCTTTCCATGAAAGTGTTTCTCGCCAGTCACTCCTTAGGGCTACATCAAGAGGAAAAAAAAACATACAGAAAGAACGTGAAACTGCTTTATTTTGTCAAGTTTCAAGAAGCTAGCACAAACCGTGTTGGATTTAGAGTTCCAAATACATTTATCAATATAGGAGAAAACAGAGTGAAACCTAAAAATTTAAACTGTTACTGGAAATGAACGCTTCACAATAGAAGAACGAAATTTGGGGAACCAAGTCGGCTTAGAGTACTGACCATTACCTGAAAGTATCATCCAGTTTGGGTGAAAAAATATTTGCTGAGATTTCTGGAGATTCGT
Source organism: Spermophilus citellus (assembly GCF_964194105.1). Classification (NCBI taxonomy): domain Eukaryota; kingdom Metazoa; phylum Chordata; class Mammalia; order Rodentia; family Sciuridae; genus Spermophilus; species Spermophilus citellus. The sequence continues at coordinate 32,951,943 of NC_138191.1, read as the reverse complement.
AATTTTTGGAAGCTTGGGAACCCCTTTCCATGAAAGTGTTTCTCGCCAGTCACTGCTTAGGGCTACATCAAGAGGAAACAAAACATAGAGATAGAACGTGAAACTGCTTTATTTTGTCAAGTTTCAAGAAGCTAGCACAAACCGTGTTGGATTTAGAGTTCCAAATACATCTATCAATATAGGAGAAAACAGAGTGAAACCTAAAAATTGAAACTGGTAGTAGAAACGAACGCTTCAACATAGAAGAATGAAATTTGGAGAACCAAGTTGGCTTAGTGTACTGATCATTACCTGTAAGTATCATCCAGTTTTGGTGAAAAAATACTTGCTGAGATTTCTGGAGATTCGTAATTTTAGGAAGCTTGGCAACCCCTTTCCATGAAAGTGTTTCTCGCCAGTCACTGCATAGGGCTACTTCAAGAGGAAAGAACACATAGAGATAGAACGTGAAACTACTTTATTTTGTCAAGTTTCAAGAAGCTAGCACAAACCGTGTTGGATTTAGAGTTCCAAATACATCTATCTATATAGGAGAAAACAGAGTGAAACCTAAAATTTCAATCTGTTACTGGAAATGAACGCTTCAACATAGAAGAACGAAATTTGGGGAACCAAGTCGGCTTAGTGTACTGATCATTACCTGAAAGTATCATCCAGTTTGGGTGCAGAAATATTTGCTGTGATTTCTGGAGATTCGTAGTTTTTGGAAGCTTGGCAACCCCTTTCCATGAAAGTGTTTCTCGCCAGTCACTGCTTAGGGCTACATCAAGAGGAAACAAAACATAGAGATAGAACGTGAAACTGCTTTATTTTGTCAAGTTTCAAGAAGCTAGCACAAACCGTGTTGGATTTAGAGTTCCAAATACATCTATCAATATAGGAGAAAACAGAGTGAAACCTAAAAATTTAAACTGTTAGTAGAAACGAACGCTTCAATATAGAAGAATGAAATTTGGGGAACCAAGTTGGCTTATTGTACTGATCATTACCTGAAAGTATCATCCAGTTTGGGTGAAAAAATATTTGCTGAGATTTCTGGAGATTCGTAATTTTTGGAAGCTTGGCAACCCCTTTCCATGAAAGTGTTTCTCGCCAGTCACTTCTTAGGGCTACATCAAGATGAAAAAACACATGGAGATAGAATCTGAAACTACTTTATTGTGTCAAGTTTCAAGAAGCTAGCACAAACCGTGTTGGATTTAGAGTTCCAAATACATCTATCAATATAGGAGAAAACAGAGTGAAACCTAAAAATTCAAACTGTTACTGGAAATGAACGCTTTAACATAGAAGAACGAAATTTGGGGAACCAAGTCGGCTTAGTGTTCTGATCATTTCCTGAAAGTATCATCAAGTTTGGGTGAAAAAATATTTGCTGAGATTTCTGGTGATTCCTAATTTTTGGAAGCTTGGCAACCCCTTTCCATGAAAGTGTTTCTCGCCAGTCACTGCTTAGGGCTACATCAAGAGGAAACAAAACATAGAGATAGAACGTGAAACTGCTTTATTTTGTCAAGTTTCAAGAAGCTAGCACAAACCGTGTTGGATTTAGAGTTCCAAATACATCTATCAATATAGGAGAAAACAGAGTGAAACCTAAAAATTGAAACTGTTAGTAGAAACGAACGTTTCAACATAGAAGAATGAAATTTGGGGAACCAAGTTGGCTTATTGTACTGATCATTACTTGAAAGTATCATCCAGTTTGGGTGAAAAAATACTTGCTGAGATTTCTGGAGATTCGTAATTTTTGGAAGCTTGGCAACCCCTTTCCATGAAAGTGTTTCTCGCCAGTCACTGCTTAGGGCTACATCAAGAGGAAAAAAAACATAGAGAAAGAACGTGAAACTGCTTTATTTTGTCAAGTTTCAAGAAGCTAGCACAAACCGTGTTGGATTTAGAGTTCCAAATACATCTATCAATATAGGAGAAAACAGAGTGAAACCTAAAAATTCAAACTGTTAGTAGAAACGAACGCTTCAACATAGAAGAATGAAATTTGGAGAACCAAGTCGGCTTAGTGTACTGACCATTACCTGAAAGTATCATCCAGTTTGGGTGAAAAAATATTTGCTGAGATTTCTGGAGATTCGTAATTTTTGGAAGCTTGGCAACCCCTTTCCATGAAAGTGTTTCTCGCCAGTCACTTCTTAAGGCTACATCAAGATGAAAAAAAACATGGAGATAGAATCTGAAACTACTTTATTGTGTCAAGTTTCAAGAAGCTAGCACAAACCGTGTTGGATTTAGAGTTCCAAATACATCTATCAATATAGGAGAAAACAGAGTGAAACCTCAAAATTCAAACTGTTACTGGAAATGAACGCTTCACCATTGAGGAACGAAATTTGGGGAACCAAGTTGGATTAGTGTACTGATCATTACCTGAAAGTATCATCCAGTTTGGGTGAAAAAATATTTGCTGAGATTTCTGGAGATTCGTAATTTTTGGAAGCTTGGGAACCCCTTTCCATGAAAGTGTTTCTCGCCAGTCACTGCTTAGGGCTACATCAAGAGGAAACAAAACATAGAGATAGAACGTGAAACTGCTTTATTTTGTCAAGTTTCAAGAAGCTAGCACAAACCGTGTTGGATTTAGAGTTCCAAATACATCTATCAATATAGGAGAAAACAGAGTGAAACCTAAAAATTGAAACTGTTAGTAGAAACGAACGCTTCAACATAGAAGAATGAAATTTGGAGAACCAAGTTGGCTTAGTGTACTGATCATTACCTGTAAGTATCATCCAGTTTTGGTGAAAAAATACTTGCTGAGATTTCTGGAGATTCGTAATTTTAGGAAGCTTGGCAACCCCTTTCCATGAAAGTGTTTCTCGCCAGTCACTGCATAGGGCTACTTCAAGAGGAAAGAACACATAGAGATAGAACGTGAAACTACTTTATTTTGTCAAGTTTCAAGAAGCTAGCACAAACCGTGTTGGATTTACAGTTCCAAATCCATCTATCAATATAGGAGAAAACAGAGTGAAACCTAAAAATTCAAACTGTTACTGGAAATGAACGCTTCAACATAGAAGAACGAAATTTGGGGAACCAATTCGGCTTAGTGTACTGACCATTACCTGAAAGTATCATTAGTTTGGGTGCAGAAATATTTGCTGTGATTTCTGGAGATTCGTAGTTTTTGGAAGCTTGGCAACCCCTTTCTATGAAAGTGTTTCTCGCCAGTCACTGCTTAGGGTACTTCAAGAGGAAACAAAACATAGAGATAGAACGTGAAACTGCTTTATTTTGTCAAGTTTCAAGAAGCTAGCACAAACCGTATTGGATTTAGAGTTCCAAATCCATCTATCAATATAGGAGAAAACAGAGTGAAACCTAAAAATTCAAACTGTTACTGGAAATGTACGCTTCAACATAGAAGAACGAAATTTGGGGAACCAAGTCGGCTTAGTGTACTGACCATTACCTGAAAGTATCATCCAGTTTGGGTGAAAAAATATTTGCTGAGATTTCTGGAGATTCGTAATTTTTGGAAGCTTGGGAACCCCTTTCCATGAAAGTGTTTCTCGCCAGTCACTGCTTAGGGCTACATCAAGAGGAAACAAAACATAGAGATAGAACGTGAAACTGCTTTATTTTGTCAAGTTTCAAGAAGCTAGCACAAACCGTGTTGTATTTAGAGTTCCAAATACATCTATCAATATAGGAGAAAACAGAGTGAAACCTAAAAATTTAAACAGTTAGTAGAAACGAACGCTTCAACATAGAAGAATGAAATTTGGGGAACCAAGTTGGCTTATTGTACTGATCATTACTTGAAAGTATCATCCAGTTTGGGTGAAAAAATATTTGCTGAGATTTCTGGAGATTCGTAATTTTTGGAAGCTTGGCAACCCCTTTCCATGAAAGTGTTTCTCGCCAGTCACTGCTTAGGGCTACATCAAGAGGAAAAAAAAACATAGAGAAAGAACGTGAAACTGCTTTATTTTGTCAAGTTTCAAGAAGCTAGCACAAACCGTGTTGGATTTAGAGTTCCAAATACATTTATCAATATAGGAGAAAACAGAGTGAAACCTAAAAATTTAAACTGTTACTGGAAATGAACGCTTCACCATAGAAGAACGAAATTTGGGGAACCAAGTCGGCTTAGTGTACTGACCATTACCTGAAAGTATCATCCAGTTTGGGTGAAAAAATATTTGCTGAGATTTCTGGAGATTCGTAATTTTAGGAAGCTTGGCAACCCCTTTCCATGAAAGTGTTTCTCGCCAGTCACTGCATAGGGCTACTTCAAGAGGAAAGAACACATAGAGATAGAACGTGAAACTACTTTATTTTGTCAAGTTTCAAGAAGCTAGCACAAACCGTGTTGGATTTAGAGTTCCAAATACATCTATCAATATAGGAGAAAACAGAGTGAAACCTAAAATTTCAATCTGTTACTGGAAATGAACGCTTCAACATAGAAGAACGAAATTTGGGGAACCAAGTCGGCTTAGTGTACTGATCATTACCTGAAAGTATCATCCAGTTTGGGTGCAGAAATATTTGTCGTGATTTCTGGAGATGCGTAGTTTTTGGAAGCTTGGCAACCCCTATCTATGAAAGTGTTTCTCGCCAGTCACTGCTTAGGGCTACTTCAAGAGGAAACAAAACATAGAGATAGAACGTGAAACTGCTTTATTTTGTCAAGTTTCAAGAATCTAGCACAAACCTTGCTGGATTTAGAGTTCCAAATACATCTATCAATATAGGAGAAAACAGAGTGAAACCTAAAAATTCAAACTGTTACTGGAAATGTATGCTTCAACATAGAAGAACGAAATTTGGGGAACCAAGTCGGCTTATTGTACTGATCATTACCTGAAAGTATCATCCAGTTTGGGTGAAAAAATACTTGCTGAGATTTCTGGAGATTCGTAATTTTAGGAAGCTTGGCAACCCCTTTCCATGAAACTGTTTCTCGACAGTCACTGCTTAGGGCTACATCAAGAGGAAACAAAACATAGAGATAGAACGTGAAACTGCTTTATTTTGTCAAGTTTCAATAAGCTAGCACAAACCGTGTTGGATTTAGAGTTCCAAATACATCTATCAATATAGGAGAAAACAGAGTGAAACCTAAAAATTCAAACTGTTAGTAGAAACGAACGCTTCAACATAGAAGAATGAAATTTGGAGAACCAAGTTGGCTTAGTGTACTGATCATTACCTGTAAGTATCATCCAGTTTTGGTGAAAAAATATTTGCTGAGATTTCTGGAGATTCGTAATTTTTGGAAGCTTGGCAACCCCTTTCCATGAAAGTGTTTCTCGCCAGTCACTGCTTAGGGCTACATCAAGAGGAAAAAAAACATAGAAAAAGAACGTGAAACTGCTTTATTTTGTCAAGTTTCAAGAAGCTAGCACAAACCGTGTTGGATTTAGAGTTCCAAATACATTTATCAATATAGGAGAAAACAGAGTGAAACCTAAAAATTCAAACTGTTAGTAGAAACGAACGCTTCAACATAGAAGAATGAAATTTGGAGAACCAAGTCGGCTTAGTGTACTGACCATTACCTGAAAGTATCATCCAGTTTGGGTGAAAAAATATTTGCTGAGATTTCTGGAGATTCGTAATTTTTGGAAGCTTGGCAACCCCTTTCCATGAAAGTGTTTCTCGCCAGTCACTGCTTAGGGCTACATCAAGAGGAAAAAAAAACATAGAGAAAGAACGTGAAACTGCTTTATTTTGTCAAGTTTCAAGAAGCTAGCACAAACCGTGTTGGATTTAGAGTTCCAAATACATTTATCAATATAGGAGAAAACAGAGTGAAACCTAAAAATTTAAACTGTTACTGGAAATGAACGCTTCACCATAGAAGAACGAAATTTGGGGAACCAAGTCGGCTTAGTGTACTGACCATTACCTGAAAGTATCATCCAGTTTGGGTGAAAAAATATTTGCTGAGATTTCTGGAGATTCGTAATTTTAGGAAGCTTGGCAACCCCTTTCCATGAAAGTGTTTCTCGCCAGTCACTGCATAGGGCTACTTCAAGAGGAAAGAACACATAGAGATAGAACGTGAAACTACTTTATTTTGTCAAGTTTCAAGAAGCTAGCACAAACCGTGTTGGATTTACAGTTCCAAATACATCTATCAATATAGGAGAAAACAGAGTGAAACCTAAAATTTCAATCTGTTACTGGAAATGAACGCTTCAACATAGAAGAACGAAATTTGGGGAACCAAGTCGGCTTAGTGTACTGATCATTACCTGAAAGTATCATCCAGTTTGGGTGCAGAAATATTTGCCGTGATTTCTGGAGATGCGTAGTTTTTGGAAGCTTGGCAACCCCTTTCTATGAAAGTGTTTCTCGCCAGTCACTGCTTAGGGCTACTTCAAGAGGAAACAAAACATAGAGATAGAACGTGAAACTGCTTTATTTTGTCAAGTTTCAAGAATCTAGCACAAACCTTGCTGGATTTAGAGTTCCAAATACATCTATCAATATAGGAGAAAACAGAGTGAAACCTAAAAATTCAAACTGTTACTGGAAATGTATGCTTCAACATAGAAGAACGAAATTTGGGGAACCAAGTCGGCTTATTGTACTGATCATTACCTGAAAGTATCATCCAGTTTGGGTGAAAAAATACTTGCTGAGATTTCTGGAGATTCGTAATTTTAGGAAGCTTGGCAACCCCTTTCCATGAAAGTGTTTCTCGACAGTCACTGCTTAGGGCTACATCAAGAGGAAACAAAACATAGAGATAGAACGTGAAACTGCTTTATTTTGTCAAGTTTCAATAAGCTAGCACAAACCGTGTTGGATTTAGAGTTCCAAATACATCTATCAATATAGGAGAAAACAGAGTGAAACCTAAAAATTCAAACTGTTAGTAGAAACGAACGCTTCAACATAGAAGAATGAAATTTGGAGAACCAAGTTGGCTTAGTGTACTGATCATTACCTGTAAGTATCATCCAGTTTTGGTGAAAAAATATTTGCTGAGATTTCTGGAGATTCGTAATTTTTGGAAGCTTGGCAACCCCTTTCCATGAAAGTGTTTCTCGCCAGTCACTGCTTAGGGCTACATCAAGAGGAAAAAAAACATAGAAAAAGAACGTGAAACTGCTTTATTTTGTCAAGTTTCAAGAAGCTAGCACAAACCGTGTTGGATTTAGAGTTCCAAATACATTTATCAATATAGGAGAAAACAGAGTGAAACCTAAAAATTCAAACTGTTAGTAGAAACGAACGCTTCAACATAGAAGAATGAAATTTGGAGAACCAAGTCGGCTTAGTGTACTGACAATTACCTGAAAGTATCATCCAGTTTGGGTGAAAAAATATTTGCTGAGATTTCTGGAGATTCGTAATTTTTGGAAGCTTGGGAACCCCTTTCCATGAAAGTGTTTCTCGCCAGTCACTGCTTAGGGCTACATCAAGAGGAAACAAAACATAGAGATAGAACGTGAAACTGCTTTATTTTGTCAAGTTTCAAGAAGCTAGCACAAACCGTGTTGGATTTAGAGTTCCAAATACATCTATCAATATAGGAGAAAACAGAGTGAAACCTAAAAATTGAAACTGTTAGTAGAAACGAACGCTTCAACATAGAAGAATGAAATTTGGAGAACCAAGTTGGCTTAGTGTACTGATCATTACCTGTAAGTATCATCCAGTTTTGGTGAAAAAATACTTGCTGAGATTTCTGGAGATTCGTAATTTTAGGAAGCTTGGCAACCCCTTTCCATGAAAGTGTTTCTCGCCAGTCACTGCATAGGGCTACTTCAAGAGGAAAGAACACATAGAGATAGAACGTGAAACTACTTTATTTTGTCAAGTTTCAAGAAGCTAGCACAAACCGTGTTGGATTTAGAGTTCCAAATACATCTATCTATATAGGAGAAAACAGAGTGAAACCTAAAATTTCAATCTGTTACTGGAAATGAACGCTTCAACATAGAAGAATGAAATTTGGGGAACCAAGTCGGCTTAGTGTACTGATCATTACCTGAAAGTATCATCCAGTTTGGGTGCAGAAATATTTGCTGTGATTTCTGGAGATTCGTAGTTTTTGGAAGCTTGGCAACCCCTTTCCATGAAAGTGTTTCTCGCCAGTCACTGCTTAGGGCTACATCAAGAGGAAACAACACATAGATATAGAACATGAAACTGCTTTATTTTGTCAAGTTTCAAGAAGCTAGCACAAACCGTGTTGGATTTACAGTTCCAAATCCATCTATCAATATAGGAGAAAACAGAGTGAAACCTAAAAATTCAAACTGTTACTGGAAATGAACGCTTCAACATAGAAGAACGAAATTTGGGGAACCAATTCGGCTTAGTGTACTGATCATTACCTGAAAGTATCATCCAGTTTGGGTGCAGAAATATTTGCTGTGATTTCTGGAGATTCGTAGTTTTTGGAAGCTTGGCAACCCCTTTCTATGAAAGTGTTTCTCGCCAGTCACTGCTTAGGGTACTTCAAGAGGAAACAAAACATAGAGATAGAACGTGAAACTGCTTTATTTTGTCAAGTTTCAAGAAGCTAGCACAAACCGTATTGGATTTAGAGTTCCAAATCCATCTATCAATATAGGAGAAAACAGAGTGAAACCTAAAAATTCAAACTGTTACTGGAAATGTACGCTTCAACATAGAAGAACGAAATTTGGGGAAGCAAGTCGGCTTAGTGTACTGATCATTACCTGAAAGTATCATCCAGTTTGGGTGAAAAAATATTTGCTGAGATTTCTGGAGATTCGTAATTTTTGGAAGCTTGGCAACCCCTTTCCATGAAAGTGTTTCTCGCCAGTCACTGCTTAGGGCTACATCAAGAGGAAAAAAAAACATAGAGAAAGAACGTGAAACTGCTTTATTTTGTCAAGTTTCAAGAAGCTAGCACAAACCGTGTTGGATTTAGAGTTCCAAACACATTTATCAATATAGGAGAAAACAGAGTGAAACCTAAAAATTTAAACTGTTACTGGAAATGAACGCTTCACCATAGAAGAACGAAATTTGGGGAACCAAGTCGGCTTAGTGTACTGACCATTACCTGAAAGTATCATCCAGTTTGGGTGAAAAAATATTTGCTGAGATTTCTGGAGATTCGTAATTTTTGGAAGCTTGGGAACCCCTTTCCATGAAAGTGTTTCTCGCCAGTCACTGCTTAGGGCTACATCAAGAGGAAACAAAACATAGAGATAGAACGTGAAACTGCTTTATTTTGTCAAGTTTCAAGAAGCTAGCACAAACCGTGTTGGATTTAGAGTTCCAAATACATCTATCAATATAGGAGAAAACAGAGTGAAACCTAAAAATTGAAACTGTTAGTAGAAACGAACGCTTCAACATAGAAGAATGAAATTTGGAGAACCAAGTTGGCTTAGTGTACTGATCATTACCTGTAAGTATCATCCAGTTTTGGTGAAAAAATACTTGCTGAGATTTCTGGAGATTCGAAATTTTAGGAAGCTTGGCAACCCCTTTCCATGAAAGTGTTTCTCGCCAGTCACTGCATAGGGCTACTTCAAGAGGAAAGAACACATAGAGATAGAACGTGAAACTACTTTATTTTGTCAAGTTTCAAGAAGCTAGCACAAACCGTGTTGGATTTAGAGTTCCAAATACATCTATCTATATAGGAGAAAACAGAGTGAAACCTAAAATTTCAATCTGTTACTGGAAATGAACGCTTCAACATAGAAGAACGAAATTTGGGGAACCAAGTCGGCTTAGTGTACTGATCATTACCTGAAAGTATCATCCAGTTTGGGTGCAGAAATATTTGCTGTGATTTCTGGAGATTCGTAGTTTTTGGAAGCTTGGCAACCCCTTTCCATGAAAGTGTTTCTCGCCAGTCACTGCTTAGGGCTACATCAAGAGGAAACAACACATAGAGATAGAACGTGAAACTGCTTTATTTTGTCAAGTTTCAAGAAGCTAGCACAAACCGTATTGGATTTACAGTTCCAAATCCATCTATCAATATAGGAGAAAACAGAGTGAAACCTAAAAATTTAAACTGTTAGTAGAAACGAACGCTTCAACATAGAAGAACGAAATTTGGGGAACCAATTCGGCTTAGTGTACTGATCATTACCTGAAAGTATCATCCAGTTTGGGTGAAAAAATATTTGCTGAGATTTCTGGAGATCCGTAATTTTTGGAAGCTTGGCAACCCCTTTCCATGAAAGTGTTTCTCGCCAGTCACTTCTTAGGGCTACATCAAGATGAAAAAAAACATGGAGATAGAATCTGAAACTACTTTATTGTGTCAAGTTTCAAGAAGCTAGCACAAACCGTGTTGGATTTAGAGTTCCAAATACATCTATCAATATAGGAGAAAACAGAGTGAAACCTAAAAATTCAAACTGTTACTGGAAATGAACGCTTTAACATAGAAGAACGAAATTTGGGGAACCAAGTCGGCTTAGTGTTCTGATCATTTCCTGAAAGTATCATCAAGTTTGGGTGAAAAAATATTTGCTGAGATTTCTGGTGATTCCTAATTTTTGGAAGCTTGGCAACCCCTTTCCATGAAAGTGTTTCTCGCCAGTCACTGCTTAGGGCTACATCAAGAGGAAACAAAACATAGAGATAGAACGTGAAACTGCTTTATTTTGTCAAGTTTCAAGAAGCTAGCACAAACCGTGTTGGATTTAGAGTTCCAAATACATCTATCAATATAGGAGAAAACAGAGTGAAACCTAAAAATTGAAACTGTTAGTAGAAACGAACGCTTCAACATAGAAGAATGAAATTTGGGGAACCAAGTTGGCTTATTGTACTGATCATTACTTGAAAGTATCATCCAGTTTGGGTGAAAAAATACTTGCTGAGATTTCTGGAGATTCGTAATTTTTGGAAGCTTGGCAACCCCTTTCCATGAAAGTGTTTCTCGCCAGTCACTGCTTAGGGCTACATCAAGAGGAAAAAAAACATAGAGAAAGAACGTGAAACTGCTTTATTTTGTCAAGTTTCAAGAAGCTAGCACAAACCGTGTTGGATTTAGAGTTCCAAATACATCTATCAATATAGGAGAAAACAGAGTGAAACCTAAAAATTCAAACTGTTAGTAGAAACGAACGCTTCAACATAGAAGAATGAAATTTGGAGAACCAAGTCGGCTTAGTGTACTGACCATTACCTGAAAGTATCATCCAGTTTGGGTGAAAAAATATTTGCTGAGATTTCTGGAGATTCGTAATTTTTGGAAGCTTGGCAACCCCTTTCCATGAAAGTGTTTCTCGCCAGTCACTTCTTAGGGCTACATCAAGATGAAAAAAAACATGGAGATAGAATCTGAAACTACTTTATTGTGTCAAGTTTCAAGAAGCTAGCGCAAACCGTGTTGGATTTAGAGTTCCAAATACATCTATCAATATAGGAGAAAACAGAGTGAAACCTAAAAATTCAAACTGTTAGTAGAAACGAACGCTTCAACATAGAAGAATGAAATTTGGAGAACCAAGTCGGCTTAGTGTACTGACCATTGCCTGAAAGTATCATCCAGTTTGGGTGAAAAAATATTTGCTGAGATTTCTGGAGATTCGTAATTTTTGGAAGCTTGGCAACCCCTTTCCATGAAAGTGTTTCTCGCCAGTCACTTCTTAGGGCTACATCAAGATGAAAAAAAACATGGAGATAGAATCTGAAACTACTTTATTGTGTCAAGTTTCAAGAAGCTAGCACAAACCGTGTTGGATTTAGAGTTCCAAATACATCTATCAATATAGGAGAAAACAGAGTGAAACCTAAAAATTCAAACTGTTACTGGAAATGAACGCTTCAACATAGAAGAACGAAATTTGGGGAACCAATTCGGCTTAGTGTACTGATCATTACCTGAAAGTATCATCCAGTTTGGGTGCAGAAATATTTGCTGTGATTTCTGGAGATTCGTAGTTTTTGGAAGCTTGGCAACCCCTTTCTATGAAAGTGTTTCTCGCCAGTCACTGCTTAGGGTACTTCAAGAGGAAACAAAACATAGAGATAGAACGTGAAACTGCTTTATTTTGTCAAGTTTCAAGAAGCTAGCACAAACCGTATTGGATTTAGAGTTCCAAATCCATCTATCAATATAGGAGAAAACAGAGTGAAACCTAAAAATTCAAACTGTTACTGGAAATGTACGCTTCAACATAGAAGAACGAAATTTGGGGAACCAAGTCGGCTTAGTGTACTGATCATTACCTGAAAGTATCATCCAGTTTGGGTGAAAAAATATTTGCTGAGATTTCTGGAGATTCGTAATTTTTGGAAGCTTGGCAACCCCTTTCCATGAAAGTGTTTCTCGCCAGTCACTGCTTAGGGCTACATCAAGAGGAAAAAAAACATAGAGAAAGAACGTGAAACTGCTTTATTTTGTCAAGTTTCAAGAAGCTAGCACAAACCGTGTTGGATTTAGAGTTCCAAATACATTTATCAATATAGGAGAAAACAGAGTGAAACCTAAAAATTTAAACTGTTACTGGAAATGAACGCTTCACCATAGAAGAACGAAATTTGGGGAACCAAGTCGGCTTAGTGTACTGACCATTACCTGAAAGTATCATCCAGTTTGGGTGAAAAAATATTTGCTGAGATTTCTGGAGATTCGTAATTTTTGGAAGCTTGGGAACCCCTTTCCATGAAAGTGTTTCTCGCCAGTCACTGCTTAGGGCTACATCAAGAGGAAACAAAACATAGAGATAGAACGTGAAACTGCTTTATTTTGTCAAGTTTCAAGAAGCTAGCACAAACCGTGTTGGATTTAGAGTTCCAAATACATCTATCAATATAGGAGAAAACAGAGTGAAACCTAAAAATTGAAACTGTTAGTAGAAACGAACGCTTCAACATAGAAGAATGAAATTTGGAGAACCAAGTTGGCTTAGTGTACTGATCATTACCTGTAAGTATCATCCAGTTTTGGTGAAAAAATACTTGCTGAGATTTCTGGAGATTCGAAATTTTAGGAAGCTTGGCAACCCCTTTCCATGAAAGTGTTTCTCGCCAGTCACTGCATAGGGCTACTTCAAGAGGAAAGAACATATAGAGATAGAACGTGAAACTACTTTATTTTGTCAAGTTTCAAGAAGCTAGCACAAACCGTGTTGGATTTAGAGTTCCAAATACATCTATCTATATAGGAGAAAACAGAGTGAAACCTAAAATTTCAATCTGTTACTGGAAATGAACGCTTCAACATAGAAGAACGAAATTTGGGGAACCAAGTCGGCTTAGTGTACTGATCATTACCTGAAAGTATCATCCAGTTTGGGTGCAGAAATATTTGCTGTGATTTCTGGAGATTCGTAGTTTTTGGAAGCTTGGCAACCCCTTTCCATGAAAGTGTTTCTCGCCAGTCACTGCTTAGGGCTACATCAAGAGGAAACAACACATAGAGATAGAACGTGAAACTGCTTTATTTTGTCAAGTTTCAAGAAGCTAGCACAAACCGTATTGGATTTACAGTTCCAAATCCATCTATCAATATAGGAGAAAACAGAGTGAAACCTAAAAATTTAAACTGTTAGTAGAAACGAACGCTTCAACATAGAAGAACGAAATTTGGGGAACCAATTCGGCTTAGTGTACTGATCATTACCTGAAAGTATCATCCAGTTTGGGTGAAAAAATATTTGCTGAGATTTCTGGAGATCCGTAATTTTTGGAAGCTTGGCAACCCCTTTCCATGAAAGTGTTTCTCGCCAGTCACTTCTTAGGGCTACATCAAGATGAAAAAAAACATGGAGATAGAATCTGAAACTACTTTATTGTGTCAAGTTTCAAGAAGCTAGCACAAACCGTGTTGGATTTAGAGTTCCAAATACATCTATCAATATAGGAGAAAACAGAGTGAAACCTAAAAATTCAAACTGTTACTGGAAATGAACGCTTTAACATAGAAGAACGAAATTTGGGGAACCAAGTCGGCTTAGTGTTCTGATCATTTCCTGAAAGTATCATCAAGTTTGGGTGAAAAAATATTTGCTGAGATTTCTGGTGATTCCTAATTTTTGGAAGCTTGGCAACCCCTTTCCATGAAAGTGTTTCTCGCCAGTCACTGCTTAGGGCTACATCAAGAGGAAACAAAACATAGAGATAGAACGTGAAACTGCTTTATTTTGTCAAGTTTCAAGAAGCTAGCACAAACCGTGTTGGATTTAGAGTTCCAAATACATCTATCAATATAGGAGAAAACAGAGTGAAACCTAAAAATTGAAACTGTTAGTAGAAACGAACGCTTCAACATAGAAGAATGAAATTTGGGGAACCAAGTTGGCTTATTGTACTGATCATTACTTGAAAGTATCATCCAGTTTGGGTGAAAAAATACTTGCTGAGATTTCTGGAGATTCGTAATTTTTGGAAGCTTGGCAACCCCTTTCCATGAAAGTGTTTCTCGCCAGTCACTGCTTAGGGCTACATCAAGAGGAAAAAAAACATAGAGAAAGAACGTGAAACTGCTTTATTTTGTCAAGTTTCAAGAAGCTAGCACAAACCGTGTTGGATTTAGAGTTCCAAATACATCTATCAATATAGGAGAAAACAGAGTGAAACCTAAAAATTCAAACTGTTAGTAGAAACGAACGCTTCAACATAGAAGAATGAAATTTGGAGAACCAAGTCGGCTTAGTGTACTGACCATTACCTGAAAGTATCATCCAGTTTGGGTGAAAAAATATTTGCTGAGATTTCTGGAGATTCGTAATTTTTGGAAGCTTGGCAACCCCTTTCCATGAAAGTGTTTCTCGCCAGTCACTTCTTAGGGCTACATCAAGATGAAAAAAAACATGGAGATAGAATCTGAAACTACTTTATTGTGTCAAGTTTCCAGAAGCTAGCACAAACCGTGTTGGATTTAGAGTTCCAAATACATCTATCAATATAGGAGAAAACAGAGTGAAACCTAAAAATTCAAACTGTTACTGGAAATGAACGCTTCACCATTGAGGAACGAAATTTGGGGAACCAAGTTGGATTAGTGTACTGATCATTACCTGAAAGTATCATCCAGTTTGGGTGAAAAAATATTTGCTGAGATTTCTGGAGATTCGTAATTTTTGGAAGCTTGGCAACCCCTTTCCATGAAAGTGTTTCTCGCCAGTCACTGCTTAGGGCTACATCAAGAGGAAAAAAAACATAGAGAAAGAACGTGAAACTGCTTTATTTTGTCAAGTTTCAAGAAGCTAGCACAAACCGTGTTGGATTTAGAGTTCCAAATACATTTATCAATATAGGAGAAAACAGAGTGAAACCTAAAAATTTAAACTGTTACTGGAAATGAACGCTTCACAATAGAAGAACGAAATTTGGGGAACCAAGTTGGCTTAGTGTACTGACCATTACCTGAAAGTATCATCCAGTTTGGGTGAAAAAATATTTGCTGAGATTTCTGGAGATTCGTAATTTTTGGAAGCTTGGGAACCCCTTTCCATGAAAGTGTTTCTCGCCAGTCACTGCTTAGGGCTACATCAAGAGGAAACAAAACATAGAGATAGAACGTGAAACTGCTTTATTTTGTCAAGTTTCAAGAAGCTAGCACAAACCGTGTTGGATTTAGAGTTCCAAATACATCTATCAATATAGGAGAAAACAGAGTGAAACCTAAAAATTTAAACTGTTAGTAGAAACGAACGCTTCAATATAGAAGAATGAAATTTGGGGAACCAAGTTGGCTTATTGTACTGATCATTACGTGAAAGTATCATCCAGTTTGGGTGAAAAAATATTTGCTGAGATTTCTGGAGATCCGTAATTTTTGGAAGCTTGGCAACCCCTTTCCATGAAAGTGTTTCTCGCCAGTCACTTCTTAGGGCTACATCAAGATGAAAAAAAACATGGAGATAGAATCTGAAACTACTTTATTGTGTCAAGTTTCAAGAAGCTAGCACAAACCGTGTTGGATTTAGAGTTCCAAATACATCTATCAATATAGGAGAAAACAGAGTGAAACCTAAAAATTCAAACTGTTACTGGAAATGAACGCTTTAACATAGAAGAACGAAATTTGGGGAACCAAGTCGGCTTAGTGTTCTGATCATTTCCTGAAAGTATCATCAAGTTTGGGTGAAAAAATATTTGCTGAGATTTCTGGTGATTCCTAATTTTTGGAAGCTTGGCAACCCCTTTCCATGAAAGTGTTTCTCGCCAGTCACTGCTTAGGGCTACATCAAGAGGAAACAAAACATAGAGATAGAACGTGAAACTGCTTTATTTTGTCAAGTTTCAAGAAGCTAGCACAAACCGTGTTGGATTTAGAGTTCCAAATACATCTATCAATATAGGAGAAAACAGAGTGAAACCTAAAAATTGAAACTGTTAGTAGAAACGAACGCTTCAACATAGAAGAATGAAATTTGGGGAACCAAGTTGGCTTATTGTACTGATCATTACTTGAAAGTATCATCCAGTTTGGGTGAAAAAATACTTGCTGAGATTTCTGGAGATTCGTAATTTTTGGAAGCTTGGCAACCCCTTTCCATGAAAGTGTTTCTCGCCAGTCACTGCTTAGGGCTACATCAAGAGGAAAAAAAACATAGAGAAAGAACGTGAAACTGCTTTATTTTGTCAAGTTTCAAGAAGCTAGCACAAACCGTGTTGGATTTAGAGTTCCAAATACATCTATCAATATAGGAGAAAACAGAGTGAAACCTAAAAATTCAAACTGTTAGTAGAAACGAACGCTTCAACATAGAAGAATGAAATTTGTAGAACCAAGTCGGCTTAGTGTACTGACCATTACCTGAAAGTATCATCCAGTTTGGGTGAAAAAATATTTGCTGAGATTTCTGGAGATTCGTAATTTTTGGAAGCTTGGCAACCCCTTTCCATGAAAGTGTTTCTCGCCAGTCACTTCTTAGGGCTACATCAAGATGAAAAAAAACATGGAGATAGAATCTGAAACTACTTTATTGTGTCAAGTTTCCAGAAGCTAGCACAAACCGTGTTGGATTTAGAGTTCCAAATACATCTATCAATATAGGAGAAAACAGAGTGAAACCTCAAAATTCAAACTGTTACTGGAAATGAACGCTTCACCATTGAGGAACGAAATTTGGGGAACCAAGTTGGATTAGTGTACTGATCATTACCTGAAAGTATCATCCAGTTTGGGTGAAAAAATATTTGCTGAGATTTCTGGAGATTCGTAATTTTTGGAAGCTTGGCAACCCCTTTCCATGAAAGTGTTTCTCGCCAGTCACTGCTTAGGGCTACATCAAGAGGAAAAAAAACATAGAGAAAGAACGTGAAACTGCTTTATTTTGTCAAGTTTCAAGAAGCTAGCACAAACCGTGTTGGATTTAGAGTTCCAAATACATCTATCTATATAGGAGAAAACAGAGTGAAACCTAAAAATTTAAACTGTTACTGGAAATGAACGCTTCACCATAGAAGAACGAAATTTGGGGAACCAAGTCGGCTTAGTGTACTGACCATTACCTGAAAGTATCATCCAGTTTGGGTGAAAAAATATTTGCTGAGATTTCTGGAGATTCGTAATTTTTGGAAGCTTGGGAACCCCTTTCCATGAAAGTGTTTCTCGCCAGTCACTGCTTAGGGCTACATCAAGAGGAAACAAAACATAGAGATAGAACGTGAAACTGCTTTATTTTGTCAAGTTTCAAGAAGCTAGCACAAACCGTGTTGGATTTAGAGTTCCAAATACATCTATCAATATAGGAGAAAACAGAGTGAAACCTAAAAATTGAAACTGTTAGTAGAAACGAACGCTTCAACATAGAAGAATGAAATTTGGAGAACCAAGTTGGCTTAGTGTACTGATCATTACCTGTAAGTATCATCCAGTTTTGGTGAAAAAATACTTGCTGAGATTTCTGGAGATTCGAAATTTTAGGAAGCTTGGCAACCCCTTTCCATGAAAGTGTTTCTCGCCAGTCACTGCATAGGGCTACTTCAAGAGGAAAGAACACATAGAGATAGAACGTGAAACTACTTTATTTTGTCAAGTTTCAAGAAGCTAGCACAAACCGTGTTGGATTTAGAGTTCCAAATACATCTATCTATATAGGAGAAAACAGAGTGAAACCTAAAATTTCAATCTGTTACTGGAAATGAACGCTTCAACATAGAAGAACGAAATTTGGGGAACCAAGTCGGCTTAGTGTACTGATCATTACCTGAACGTATCATCCAGTTTGGGTGCAGAAATATTTGCTGTGATTTCTGGAGATTCGTAGTTTTTGGAAGCTTGGCAACCCCTTTCCATGAAAGTGTTTCTCGCCAGTCACTGCTTAGGGCTACATCAAGAGGAAACAACACATAGAGATAGAACGTGAAACTGCTTTATTTTGTCAAGTTTCAAGAAGCTAGCACAAACCGTATTGGATTTACAGTTCCAAATCCATCTATCAATATAGGAGAAAACAGAGTGAAACCTAAAAATTTAAACTGTTAGTAGAAACGAACGCTTCAACATAGAAGAACGAAATTTGGGGAACCAATTCGGCTTAGTGTACTGATCATTACCTGAAAGTATCATCCAGTTTGGGTGAAAAAATATTTGCTGAGATTTCTGGAGATCCGTAATTTTTGGAAGCTTGGCAACCCCTTTCCATGAAAGTGTTTCTCGCCAGTCACTTCTTAGGGCTACATCAAGATGAAAAAAAACATGGAGATAGAATCTGAAACTACTTTATTGTGTCAAGTTTCAAGAAGCTAGCACAAACCGTGTTGGATTTAGAGTTCCAAATACATCTATCAATATAGGAGAAAACAGAGTGAAACCTAAAAATTCAAACTGTTACTGGAAATGAACGCTTTAACATAGAAGAACGAAATTTGGGGAACCAAGTCGGCTTAGTGTTCTGATCATTTCCTGAAAGTATCATCAAGTTTGGGTGAAAAAATATTTGCTGAGATTTCTGGTGATTCCTAATTTTTGGAAGCTTGGCAACCCCTTTCCATGAAAGTGTTTCTCGCCAGTCACTGCTTAGGGCTACATCAAGAGGAAACAAAACATAGAGATAGAACGTGAAACTGCTTTATTTTGTCAAGTTTCAAGAAGCTAGCACAAACCGTGTTGGATTTAGAGTTCCAAATACATCTATCAATATAGGAGAAAACAGAGTGAAACCTAAAAATTGAAACTGTTAGTAGAAACGAACGCTTCAACATAGAAGAATGAAATTTGGGGAACCAAGTTGGCTTATTGTACTGATCATTACTTGAAAGTATCATCCAGTTTGGGTGAAAAAATACTTGCTGAGATTTCTGGAGATTCGTAATTTTTGGAAGCTTGGCAACCCCTTTCCATGAAAGTGTTTCTCGCCAGTCACTGCTTAGGGCTACATCAAGAGGAAAAAAAACATAGAGAAAGAACGTGAAACTGCTTTATTTTGTCAAGTTTCAAGAAGCTAGCACAAACCGTGTTGGATTTAGAGTTCCAAATACATCTATCAATATAGGAGAAAACAGAGTGAAACCTAAAAATTCAAACTGTTAGTAGAAACGAACGCTTCAACATAGAAGAATGAAATTTGGAGAACCAAGTCGGCTTAGTGTACTGACCATTACCTGAAAGTATCATCCAGTTTGGGTGAAAAAATATTTGCTGAGATTTCTGGAGATTCGTAATTTTTGGAAGCTTGGCAACCCCTTTCCATGAAAGTGTTTCTCGCCAGTCACTTCTTAGGGCTACATCAAGATGAAAAAAAACATGGAGATAGAATCTGAAACTACTTTATTGTGTCAAGTTTCAAGAAGCTAGCGCAAACCGTGTTGGATTTAGAGTTCCAAATACATCTATCAATATAGGAGAAAACAGAGTGAAACCTAAAAATTCAAACTGTTAGTAGAAACGAACGCTTCAACATAGAAGAATGAAATTTGGAGAACCAAGTCGGCTTAGTGTACTGACCATTACCTGAAAGTATCATCCAGTTTGGGTGAAAAAATATTTGCTGAGATTTCTGGAGATTCGTAATTTTTGGAAGCTTGGCAACCCCTTTCCATGAAAGTGTTTCTCGCCAGTCACTTCTTAGGGCTACATCAAGATGAAAAAAAACATGGAGATAGAATCTGAAACTACTTTATTGTGTCAAGTTTCCAGAAGCTAGCACAAACCGTGTTGGATTTAGAGTTCCAAATACATCTATCAATATAGGAGAAAACAGAGTGAAACCTAAAAATTCAAACTGTTACTGGAAATGAACGCTTCACCATTGAGGAACGAAATTTGGGGAACCAAGTTGGATTAGTGTACTGATCATTACCTGAAAGTATCATCCAGTTTGGGTGAAAAAATATTTGCTGAGATTTCTGGAGATTCGTAATTTTTGGAAGCTTGGCAACCCCTTTCCATGAAAGTGTTTCTCGCCAGTCACTGCTTAGGGCTACATCAAGAGGAAAAAAAACATAGAGAAAGAACGTGAAACTGCTTTATTTTGTCAAGTTTCAAGAAGCTAGCACAAACCGTGTTGGATTTAGAGTTCCAAATACATTTATCAATATAGGAGAAAACAGAGTGAAACCTAAAAATTTAAACTGTTACTGGAAATGAACGCTTCACAATAGAAGAACGAAATTTTGGGAACCAAGTCGGCTTAGTGTACTGACCATTACCTGAAAGTATCATCCAGTTTGGGTGAAAAAATATTTGCTGAGATTTCTGGAGATTCGTAATTTTTGGAAGCTTGGGAACCCCTTTCCATGAAAGTGTTTCTCGCCAGTCACTGCTTAGGGCTACATCAAGAGGAAACAAAACATAGAGATAGAACGTGAAACTGCTTTATTTTGTCAAGTTTCAAGAAGCTAGCACAAACCGTGTTGGATTTAGAGTTCCAAATACATCTATCAATATAGGAGAAAACAGAGTGAAACCTAAAAATTGAAACTGTTAGAAGAAACGAACGCTTCAACATAGAAGAATGAAATTTGGAGAACCAAGTTGGCTTAGTGTACTGATCATTACCTGTAAGTATCATCCAGTTTTGGTGAAAAAATACTTGCTGAGATTTCTGGAGATTCGTAATTTTAGGAAGCTTGGCAACCCCTTTCCATGAAAGTGTTTCTCGCCAGTCACTGCATAGGGCTACTTCAAGAGGAAAGAACACATAGAGATAGAACGTGAAACTACTTTATTTTGTCAAGTTTCAAGAAGCTAGCACAAACCGTGTTGGATTTAGAGTTCCAAATACATCTATCTATATAGGAGAAAACAGAGTGAAACCTAAAATTTCAATCTGTTACTGGAAATGAACGCTTCAACATAGAAGAACGAAATTTGGGGAACCAAGTCGGCTTAGTGTACTGATCATTACCTGAAAGTATCATCCAGTTTGGGTGCAGAAATATTTGCTGTGATTTCTGGAGATTCGTAGTTTTTGGAAGCTTGGCAACTCCTTTCCATGAAAGTGTTTCTCGCCAGTCACTGCTTAGGGCTACATCAAGAGGAAACAAAACATAGAGATAGAACGTGAAACTGCTTTATTTTGTCAAGTTTCAAGAAGCTAGCACAAACCGTGTTGGATTTAGAGTTCCAAATACATTTATCAATATAGGAGAAAACAGAGTGAAACCTAAAAATTTAAACTATTACTGGAAATGAACGCTTCACCATAGAAGAACGAAATTTGGGGAACCAAGTCGGCTTAGTGTACTGACCATTACCTGAAAGTATCATCCAGTTTGGGTGAAAAAATATTTGCTGAGATTTCTGGAGATTCGTAATTTTTGGAAGCTTGGGAACCCCTTTCCATGAAAGTGTTTCTCGCCAGTCACTGCTTAGGGCTACATCAAGAGGAAACAAAACATAGAGATAGAACGTGAAACTGCTTTATTTTGTCAAGTTTCAAGAAGCTAGCACAAACCGTGTTGGATTTAGAGTTCCAAATACATCTATCAATATAGGAGAAAACAGAGTGAAACCTAAAAATTGAAACTGTTAGTAGAAACGAACGCTTCAACATAGAAGAATGAAATTTGGGGAACCAAGTTGGCTTATTGTACTGATCATTACTTGAAAGTATCATCCAGTTTGGGTGAAAAAATACTTGCTGAGATTTCTGGAGATTCGTAATTTTTGGAAGCTTGGCAACCCCTTTCCATGAAAGTGTTTCTCGCCAGTCACTGCTTAGGGCTACATCAAGAGGAAAAAAAACATAGAGAAAGAACGTGAAACTGCTTTATTTTGTCAAGTTTCAAGAAGCTAGCACAAACCGTGTTGGATTTAGAGTTCCAAATACATCTATCAATATAGGAGAAAACAGAGTGAAACCTAAAAATTCAAACTGTTAGTAGAAACGAACGCTTCAACATAGAAGAATGAAATTTGGAGAACCAAGTCGGCTTAGTGTACTGACCATTACCTGAAAGTATCATCCAGTTTGGGTGAAAAAATATTTGCTGAGATTTCTGGAGATTCGTAATTTTTGGAAGCTTGGCAACCCCTTTCCATGAAAGTGTTTCTCGCCAGTCACTTCTTAGGGCTACATCAAGATGAAAAAAAAACATGGAGATAGAATCTGAAACTACTTTATTGTGTCAAGTTTCAAGAAGCTAGCGCAAACCGTGTTGGATTTAGAGTTCCAAATACATCTATCAATATAGGAGAAAACAGAGTGAAACCTAAAAATTCAAACTGTTAGTAGAAACGAACGCTTCAACATAGAAGAATGAAATTTGGAGAACCAAGTCGGCTTAGTGTACTGACCATTACCTGAAAGTATCATCCAGTTTGGGTGAAAAAATATTTGCTGAGATTTCTGGAGATTCGTAATTTTTGGAAGCTTGGCAACCCCTTTCCATGAAAGTGTTTCTCGCCAGTCACTTCTTAGGGCTACATCAAGATGAAAAAAAACATGGAGATAGAATCTGAAACTACTTTATTGTGTCAAGTTTCCAGAAGCTAGCACAAACCGTGTTGGATTTAGAGTTCCAAATACATCTATCAATATAGGAGAAAACAGAGTGAAACCTAAAAATTCAAACTGTTACTGGAAATGAACGCTTCACCATTGAGGAACGAAATTTGGGGAACCAAGTTGGATTAGTGTACTGATCATTACCTGAAAGTATCATCCAGTTTGGGTGAAAAAATATTTGCTGAGATTTCTGGAGATTCGTAATTTTTGGAAGCTTGGCAACCCCTTTCCATGAAAGTGTTTCTCGCCAGTCACTGCTTAGGGCTACATCAAGAGGAAAAAAAACATAGAGAAAGAACGTGAAACTGCTTTATTTTGTCAAGTTTCAAGAAGCTAGCACAAACCGTGTTGGATTTAGAGTTCCAAATACATTTATCAATATAGGAGAAAACAGAGTGAAACCTAAAAATTTAAACTGTTACTGGAAATGAACGCTTCACAATAGAAGAACGAAATTTTGGGAACCAAGTCGGCTTAGTGTACTGACCATTACCTGAAAGTATCATCCAGTTTGGGTGAAAAAATATTTGCTGAGATTTCTGGAGATTCGTAATTTTTGGAAGCTTGGGAACCCCTTTCCATGAAAGTGTTTCTCGCCAGTCACTGCTTAGGGCTACATCAAGAGGAAACAAAACATAGAGATAGAACGTGAAACTGCTTTATTTTGTCAAGTTTCAAGAAGCTAGCACAAACCGTGTTGGATTTAGAGTTCCAAATACATCTATCAATATAGGAGAAAACAGAGTGAAACCTAAAAATTGAAACTGTTAGAAGAAACGAACGCTTCAACATAGAAGAATGAAATTTGGAGAACCAAGTTGGCTTAGTGTACTGATCATTACCTGTAAGTATCATCCAGTTTTGGTGAAAAAATACTTGCTGAGATTTCTGGAGATTCGTAATTTTAGGAAGCTTGGCAACCCCTTTCCATGAAAGTGTTTCTCGCCAGTCACTGCATAGGGCTACTTCAAGAGGAAAGAACACATAGAGATAGAACGTGAAACTACTTTATTTTGTCAAGTTTCAAGAAGCTAGCACAAACCGTGTTGGATTTAGAGTTCCAAATACATCTATCTATATAGGAGAAAACAGAGTGAAACCTAAAATTTCAATCTGTTACTGGAAATGAACGCTTCAACATAGAAGAACGAAATTTGGGGAACCAAGTCGGCTTAGTGTACTGATCATTACCTGAAAGTATCATCCAGTTTGGGTGCAGAAATATTTGCTGTGATTTCTGGAGATTCGTAGTTTTTGGAAGCTTGGCAACTCCTTTCCATGAAAGTGTTTCTCGCCAGTCACTGCTTAGGGCTACATCAAGAGGAAACAAAACATAGAGATAGAACGTGAAACTGCTTTATTTTGTCAAGTTTCAAGAAGCTAGCACAAACCGTGTTGGATTTAGAGTTCCAAATACATTTATCAATATAGGAGAAAACAGAGTGAAACCTAAAAATTTAAACTATTACTGGAAATGAACGCTTCACCATAGAAGAACGAAATTTGGGGAACCAAGTCGGCTTAGTGTACTGACCATTACCTGAAAGTATCATCCAGTTTGGGTGAAAAAATATTTGCTGAGATTTCTGGAGATTCGTAATTTTTGGAAGCTTGGGAACCCCTTTCCATGAAAGTGTTTCTCGCCAGTCACTGCTTAGGGCTACATCAAGAGGAAACAAAACATAGAGATAGAACGTGAAACTGCTTTATTTTGTCAAGTTTCAAGAAGCTAGCACAAACCGTGTTGGATTTAGAGTTCCAAATACATCTATCAATATAGGAGAAAACAGAGTGAAACCTAAAAATTGAAACTGTTAGTAGAAACGAACGCTTCAACATAGAAGAATGAAATTTGGAGAACCAAGTTGGCTTAGTGTACTGATCATTACCTGTAAGTATCATCCAGTTTTGGTGAAAAAATACTTGCTGAGATTTCTGGAGATTCGTAATTTTAGGAAGCTTGGCAACCCCTTTCCATGAAAGTGTTTCTCGCCAGTCACTGCATAGGGCTACTTGAAGAGGAAAGAACACATAGAGATAGAACGTGAAACTACTTTATTTTGTCAAGTTTCAAGAAGCTAGCACAAACCGTGTTGGATTTAGAGTTCCAAATACATCTATCTATATAGGAGAAAACAGAGTGAAACCTAAAATTTCAATCTGTTACTGGAAATGAACGCTTCAACATAGAAGAACGAAATTTGGGGAACCAAGTCGGCTTAGTGTACTGATCATTACCTGAAAGTATCATCCAGTTTGGGTGCAGAAATATTTGCTGTGATTTCTGGAGATTCGTAGTTTTTGGAAGCTTGGCAACCCCTTTCCATGAAAGTGTTTCTCGCCAGTCACTGCTTAGGGCTACATCAAGAGGAACAACACATAGATATAGAACGTGAAACTGCTTTATTTTGTCAAGTTTCAAGAAGCTAGCACAAACCGTGTTGGATTTACAGTTCCGAATCCATCTATCAATATAGGAGAAAACAGAGTGAAACCTAAAAATTCAAACTGTTACTGGAAATGAACGCTTCAACATAGAAGAACGAAATTTGGGGAACCAATTCGGCTTAGTGTACTGACCATTACCTGAAAGTATCATCCAGTTTGGGTGCAGAAATATTTGCTGTGATTTCTGGAGATTCGTAGTTTTTGGAAGCTTGGCAACCCCTTTCCATGAAAGTGTTTCTCGCCAGTCACTGCTTAGGGCTACATCAAGAGGAAACAAAACATAGAGATAGAACGTGAAACTGCTTTATTTTGTCAAGTTTCAAGAAGCTAGCACAAACCGTGTTGGATTTAGAGTTCCAAATACATCTATCAATATAGGAGAAAACAGAGTGAAACCTAAAAATTTAAACTGTTAGTAGAAACGAACGCTTCAACATAGAAGAATGAAATTTGGGGAACCAAGTTGGCTTATTGTACTGATCATTACTTGAAAGTATCATCCAGTTTGGGTGAAAAAATATTTGCTGAGATTTCTGGAGATTCGTAATTTTTGGAAGCTTGGCAACCCCTTTCCATGAAAGTGTTTCTCGCCAGTCACTGCTTAGGGCTACATCAAGAGGAAAAAAAAACATAGAGAAAGAACGTGAAACTGCTTTATTTTGTCAAGTTTCAAGAAGCTAGCACAAACCGTGTTGGATTTAGAGTTCCAAATACATTTATCAATATAGGAGAAAACAGAGTGAAACCTAAAAATTTAAACTGTTAGTGGAAATGAACGCTTCACCATAGAAGAATGAAATTTGGGGAACCAAGTCGGCTTAGTGTACTGACCATTACCTGAAAGTATCATCCAGTTTGGGTGAAAAAATATTTGCTGAGATTTCTGGAGATTCGTAATTTTTGGAAGCTTGGCAACCCCTTTCCATGAAAATGTTTCTCGCCAGTCACTTCTTAGGGCTACATCAAGATGAAAAAAAACATGGAGATAGAATCTGAAACTACTTTATTGTGTCAAGTTTCAAGAAGCTAGCAGAAACCGTGTTGGATTTAGAGTTCCAAATACATCTATCAATATAGGAGAAAACAGAGTGAAACCTAAAAATTCAAACTGTTACTGGAAATGAACGCTTCACCATTGAGGAACGAAATTTGGGGAACCAAGTTGGATTAGTGTACTGATCATTACCTGAAAGTATCATCCAGTTTGGGTGAAAAAATATTTGCTGAGATTTCTGGAGATTCGTAATTTTTGGAAGCTTGGCAACCCCTTTCCATGAAAGTGTTTCTCGCCAGTCACTGCTTAGGGCTACATCAAGAGGAAAAAAAACATAGAGAAAGAACGTGAAACTGCTTTATTTTGTCAAGTTTCAAGAAGCTAGCACAAACCGTGTTGGATTTAGAGTTCCAAATACATTTATCAATATAGGAGAAAACGGAGTGAAACCTAAAAATTTAAACTGTTACTGGAAATGAACGCTTCACCATAGAAGAACGAAATTTGGGGAACCAAGTCGGCTTAGTGTACTGACCATTACCTGAAAGTATCATCCAGTTTGGGTGAAAAAATATTTGCTGAGATTTCTGGAGATTCGTAATTTTTGGAAGCTTGGGAACCCCTTTCCATGAAAGTGTTTCTCGCCAGTCACTGCTTAGGGCTACATCAAGAGGAAACAAAACATAGAGATAGAACGTGAAACTGCTTTATTTTGTCAAGTTTCAAGAAGCTAGCACAAACCGTGTTGGATTTAGAGTTCCAAATACATCTATCAATATAGGAGAAAACAGAGTGAAACCTAAAAATTCAAACTGTTACTGGAAATGAACGCTTCACCATTGAGGAACGAAATTTGGGGAACCAAGTTGGATTAGTGTACTGATCATTACCTGAAAGTATCATCCAGTTTGGGTGAAAAAATATTTGCTGAGATTTCTGGAGATTCGTAATTTTTGGAAGCTTGGCAACCCCTTTCCATGAAAGTGTTTCTCGCCAGTCACTGCTTAGGGCTACATCAAGAGGAAAAAAAACATAGAGAAAGAACGTGAAACTGCTTTATTTTGTCAAGTTTCAAGAAGCTAGCACAAACCGTGTTGGATTTAGAGTTCCAAATACATTTATCAATATAGGAGAAAACGGAGTGAAACCTAAAAATTTAAACTGTTACTGGAAATGAACGCTTCACCATAGAAGAACGAAATTTGGGGAACCAAGTCGGCTTAGTGTACTGACCATTACCTGAAAGTATCATCCAGTTTGGGTGAAAAAATATTTGCTGAGATTTCTGGAGATTCGTAATTTTTGGAAGCTTGGGAACCCCTTTCCATGAAAGTGTTTCTCGCCAGTCACTGCTTAGGGCTACATCAAGAGGAAACAAAACATAGAGATAGAACGTGAAACTGCTTTATTTTGTCAAGTTTCAAGAAGCTAGCACAAACCGTGTTGGATTTAGAGTTCCAAATACATCTATCAATATAGGAGAAAACAGAGTGAAACCTAAAAATTGAAACTGTTAGTAGAAACGAACGCTTCAACATAGAAGAATGAAATTTGGGGAACCAAGTTGGCTTAGTGTACTGATCATTACCTGTAAGTATCATCCAGTTTTGGTGAAAAAATACTTGCTGAGATTTCTGGAGATTCGTAATTTTAGGAAGCTTGGCAACCCCTTTCCATGAAAGTGTTTCTCGCCAGTCACTGCATAGGGCTACTTCAAGAGGAAAGAACACATAGAGATAGAACGTGAAACTACTTTATTTTGTCAAGTTTCAAGAAGCTAGCACAAACCGTGTTGGATTTAGAGTTCCAAATACATCTATCTATATAGGAGAAAACAGAGTGAAACCTAAAATTTCAATCTGTTACTGGAAATGAACGCTTCAACATAGAAGAACGAAATTTGGGGAACCAAGTCGGCTTAGTGTACTGATCATTACCTGAAAGTATCATCCAGTTTGGGTGCAGAAATATTTGCTGTGATTTCTGGAGATTCGTAGTTTTTGGAAGCTTGGCAACCCCTTTCCATGAAAGTGTTTCTCGCCAGTCACTGCTTAGGGCTACATCAAGAGGAAACAACACATAGATATAGAACGTGAAACTGCTTTATTTTGTCAAGTTTCAAGAAGCTAGCACAAACCGTGTTGGATTTACAGTTCCAAATCCATCTATCAATATAGGAGAAAACAGAGTGAAACCTAAAAATTCAAACTGTTACTGGAAATGAACGCTTCAACATAGAAGAACGAAATTTGGGGAACCAATTCGGCTTAGTGTACTGATCATTACCTGAAAGTATCATCCAGTTTGGGTGAAAAAATATTTGCTGAGATTTCTGGAGATTCGTAATTTTTGGAAGCTTGGCAACCCCTTTCCATGAAAGTGTTTCTCGCCAGTCACTGCTTAGGGCTATATCAAGAGGAAAAAAAACATAGAGAAAGAACGTGAAACTGCTTTATTTTGTCAAGTTTCAAGAAGCTAGCACAAACCGTGTTGGATTTAGAGTTCCAAATACATTTATCAATATAGGAGAAAACAGAGTGAAACCTAAAAATTTAAACTGTTACTGGAAATGAACGCCTCACCATAGAAGAACGAAATTTGGGGAACCAAGTCGGCTTAGTGTACTGACCATTACCTGAAAGTATCATCCAGTTTGGGTGAAAAAATATTTGCTGAGATTTCTGGAGATTCGTAATTTTTGGAAGCTTGGGAACCCCTTTCCATGAAAGTGTTTCTCGCCAGTCACTGCTTAGGGCTACATCAAGAGGAAACAAAACATAGAGATAGAACGTGAAACTGCTTTATTTTGTCAAGTTTCAAGAAGCTAGCACAAACCGTGTTGGATTTAGAGTTCCAAATACATCTATCAATATAGGAGAAAACAGAGTGAAACCTAAAAATTCAAACTCTTACTGGAAATGAACGCTTCACCATTGAGGAACGAAATTTGGGGAACCAAGTTGGATTAGTGTACTGATCATTACCTGTAAGTATCATCCAGTTTTGGTGAAAAAATACTTGCTGAGATTTCTGGAGATTCGTAATTTTAGGAAGCTTGGCAACCCCTTTCCATGAAAGTGTTTCTCGCCAGTCACTGCATAGGGCTACTTCAAGAGGAAAGAACACATAGAGATAGAACGTGAAACTACTTTATTTTGTCAAGTTTCAAGAAGCTAGCACAAACCGTGTTGGATTTAGAGTTCCAAATACATCTATCTATATAGGAGAAAACAGAGTGAAACCTAAAATTTCAATCTGTTACTGGAAATGAACGCTTCAACATAGAAGAACGAAATTTGGGGAACCAAGTCGGCTTAGTGTACTGATCATTACCTGAAAGTATCATCCAGTTTGGGTGCAGAAATATTTGCTGTGATTTCTGGAGATTCGTAGTTTTTGGAAGCTTGGCAACCCCTTTCCATGAAAGTGTTTCTCGCCAGTCACTGCTTAGGGCTACATCAAGAGGAACAACACATAGATATAGAACGTGAAACTGCTTTATTTTGTCAAGTTTCAAGAAGCTAGCACAAACCGTGTTGGATTTACAGTTCCGAATCCATCTATCAATATAGGAGAAAACAGAGTGAAACCTAAAAATTCAAACTGTTACTGGAAATGAACGCTTCAACATAGAAGAACGAAATTTGGGGAACCAATTCGGCTTAGTGTACTGACCATTACCTGAAAGTATCATCCAGTTTGGGTGCAGAAATATTTGCTGTGATTTCTGGAGATTCGTAGTTTTTGGAAGCTTGGCAACCCCTTTCCATGAAAGTGTTTCTCGCCAGTCACTGCTTAGGGCTACATCAAGAGGAAACAAAACATAGAGATAGAACGTGAAACTGCTTTATTTTGTCAAGTTTCAAGAAGCTAGCACAAACCGTGTTGGATTTAGAGTTCCAAATACATCTATCAATATAGGAGAAAACAGAGTGAAACCTAAAAATTTAAACTGTTAGTAGAAACGAACGCTTCAACATAGAAGAATGAAATTTGGGGAACCAAGTTGGCTTATTGTACTGATCATTACTTGAAAGTATCATCCAGTTTGGGTGAAAAAATATTTGCTGAGATTTCTGGAGATTCGTAATTTTTGGAAGCTTGGCAACCCCTTTCCATGAAAGTGTTTCTCGCCAGTCACTGCTTAGGGCTACATCAAGAGGAAAAAAAAACATAGAGAAAGAACGTGAAACTGCTTTATTTTGTCAAGTTTCAAGAAGCTAGCACAAACCGTGTTGGATTTAGAGTTCCAAATACATTTATCAATATAGGAGAAAACAGAGTGAAACCTAAAAATTTAAACTGTTAGTGGAAATGAACGCTTCACCATAGAAGAATGAAATTTGGGGAACCAAGTCGGCTTAGTGTACTGACCATTACCTGAAAGTATCATCCAGTTTGGGTGAAAAAATATTTGCTGAGATTTCTGGAGATTCGTAATTTTTGGAAGCTTGGCAACCCCTTTCCATGAAAATGTTTCTCGCCAGTCACTTCTTAGGGCTACATCAAGATGAAAAAAAACATGGAGATAGAATCTGAAACTACTTTATTGTGTCAAGTTTCAAGAAGCTAGCAGAAACCGTGTTGGATTTAGAGTTCCAAATACATCTATCAATATAGGAGAAAACAGAGTGAAACCTAAAAATTCAAACTGTTACTGGAAATGAACGCTTCACCATTGAGGAACGAAATTTGGGGAACCAAGTTGGATTAGTGTACTGATCATTACCTGAAAGTATCATCCAGTTTGGGTGAAAAAATATTTGCTGAGATTTCTGGAGATTCGTAATTTTTGGAAGCTTGGCAACCCCTTTCCATGAAAGTGTTTCTCGCCAGTCACTGCTTAGGGCTACATCAAGAGGAAAAAAAACATAGAGAAAGAACGTGAAACTGCTTTATTTTGTCAAGTTTCAAGAAGCTAGCACAAACCGTGTTGGATTTAGAGTTCCAAATACATTTATCAATATAGGAGAAAACGGAGTGAAACCTAAAAATTTAAACTGTTACTGGAAATGAACGCTTCACCATAGAAGAACGAAATTTGGGGAACCAAGTCGGCTTAGTGTACTGACCATTACCTGAAAGTATCATCCAGTTTGGGTGAAAAAATATTTGCTGAGATTTCTGGAGATTCGTAATTTTTGGAAGCTTGGGAACCCCTTTCCATGAAAGTGTTTCTCGCCAGTCACTGCTTAGGGCTACATCAAGAGGAAACAAAACATAGAGATAGAACGTGAAACTGCTTTATTTTGTCAAGTTTCAAGAAGCTAGCACAAACCGTGTTGGATTTAGAGTTCCAAATACATCTATCAATATAGGAGAAAACAGAGTGAAACCTAAAAATTCAAACTGTTACTGGAAATGAACGCTTCACCATTGAGGAACGAAATTTGGGGAACCAAGTTGGATTAGTGTACTGATCATTACCTGAAAGTATCATCCAGTTTGGGTGAAAAAATATTTGCTGAGATTTC
Source organism: Spermophilus citellus (assembly GCF_964194105.1). Lineage (NCBI taxonomy): Eukaryota > Metazoa > Chordata > Mammalia > Rodentia > Sciuridae > Spermophilus > Spermophilus citellus. Next base: position 32,920,195 of record NC_138191.1, on the reverse strand, counting down.
TGGAGATTCGTAATTTTTGGAAGCTTGGCAACCCCTTTCCATGAAAGTGTTTCTCGCCAGTCACTGCTTAGGGCTACATCAAGAGGAAAAAAAACATAGAGAAAGAACGTGAAACTGCTTTATTTTGTCAAGTTTCAAGAAGCTAGCACAAACCGTGTTGGATTTAGAGTTCCAAATACATTTATCAATATAGGAGAAAACGGAGTGAAACCTAAAAATTTAAACTGTTACTGGAAATGAACGCTTCACCATAGAAGAACGAAATTTGGGGAACCAAGTCGGCTTAGTGTACTGACCATTACCTGAAAGTATCATCCAGTTTGGGTGAAAAAATATTTGCTGAGATTTCTGGAGATTCGTAATTTTTGGAAGCTTGGGAACCCCTTTCCATGAAAGTGTTTCTCGCCAGTCACTGCTTAGGGCTACATCAAGAGGAAACAAAACATAGAGATAGAACGTGAAACTGCTTTATTTTGTCAAGTTTCAAGAAGCTAGCACAAACCGTGTTGGATTTAGAGTTCCAAATACATCTATCAATATAGGAGAAAACAGAGTGAAACCTAAAAATTGAAACTGTTAGTAGAAACGAACGCTTCAACATAGAAGAATGAAATTTGGGGAACCAAGTTGGCTTAGTGTACTGATCATTACCTGTAAGTATCATCCAGTTTTGGTGAAAAAATACTTGCTGAGATTTCTGGAGATTCGTAATTTTAGGAAGCTTGGCAACCCCTTTCCATGAAAGTGTTTCTCGCCAGTCACTGCATAGGGCTACTTCAAGAGGAAAGAACACATAGAGATAGAACGTGAAACTACTTTATTTTGTCAAGTTTCAAGAAGCTAGCACAAACCGTGTTGGATTTAGAGTTCCAAATACATCTATCTATATAGGAGAAAACAGAGTGAAACCTAAAATTTCAATCTGTTACTGGAAATGAACGCTTCAACATAGAAGAACGAAATTTGGGGAACCAAGTCGGCTTAGTGTACTGATCATTACCTGAAAGTATCATCCAGTTTGGGTGCAGAAATATTTGCTGTGATTTCTGGAGATTCGTAGTTTTTGGAAGCTTGGCAACCCCTTTCCATGAAAGTGTTTCTCGCCAGTCACTGCTTAGGGCTACATCAAGAGGAAACAACACATAGATATAGAACGTGAAACTGCTTTATTTTGTCAAGTTTCAAGAAGCTAGCACAAACCGTGTTGGATTTACAGTTCCAAATCCATCTATCAATATAGGAGAAAACAGAGTGAAACCTAAAAATTCAAACTGTTACTGGAAATGAACGCTTCAACATAGAAGAACGAAATTTGGGGAACCAATTCGGCTTAGTGTACTGATCATTACCTGAAAGTATCATCCAGTTTGGGTGAAAAAATATTTGCTGAGATTTCTGGAGATTCGTAATTTTTGGAAGCTTGGCAACCCCTTTCCATGAAAGTGTTTCTCGCCAGTCACTGCTTAGGGCTATATCAAGAGGAAAAAAAACATAGAGAAAGAACGTGAAACTGCTTTATTTTGTCAAGTTTCAAGAAGCTAGCACAAACCGTGTTGGATTTAGAGTTCCAAATACATTTATCAATATAGGAGAAAACAGAGTGAAACCTAAAAATTTAAACTGTTACTGGAAATGAACGCCTCACCATAGAAGAACGAAATTTGGGGAACCAAGTCGGCTTAGTGTACTGACCATTACCTGAAAGTATCATCCAGTTTGGGTGAAAAAATATTTGCTGAGATTTCTGGAGATTCGTAATTTTTGGAAGCTTGGGAACCCCTTTCCATGAAAGTGTTTCTCGCCAGTCACTGCTTAGGGCTACATCAAGAGGAAACAAAACATAGAGATAGAACGTGAAACTGCTTTATTTTGTCAAGTTTCAAGAAGCTAGCACAAACCGTGTTGGATTTAGAGTTCCAAATACATCTATCAATATAGGAGAAAACAGAGTGAAACCTAAAAATTCAAACTCTTACTGGAAATGAACGCTTCACCATTGAGGAACGAAATTTGGGGAACCAAGTTGGATTAGTGTACTGATCATTACCTGTAAGTATCATCCAGTTTTGGTGAAAAAATACTTGCTGAGATTTCTGGAGATTCGTAATTTTAGGAAGCTTGGCAACCCCTTTCCATGAAAGTGTTTCTCGCCAGTCACTGCATAGGGCTACTTCAAGAGGAAAGAACACATAGAGATAGAACGTGAAACTACTTTATTTTGTCAAGTTTCAAGAAGCTAGCACAAACCGTGTTGGATTTAGAGTTCCAAATACATCTATCTATATAGGAGAAAACAGAGTGAAACCTAAAATTTCAATCTGTTACTGGAAATGAACGCTTCAACATAGAAGAACGAAATTTGGGGAACCAAGTCGGCTTAGTGTACTGATCATTACCTGAAAGTATCATCCAGTTTGGGTGCAGAAATATTTGCTGTGATTTCTGGAGATTCGTAGTTTTTGGAAGCTTGGCAACCCCTTTCCATGAAAGTGTTTCTCGCCAGTCACTGCTTAGGGCTACATCAAGAGGAAACAACACATAGATATAGAACGTGAAACTGCTTTATTTTGTCAAGTTTCAAGAAGCTAGCACAAACCGTGTTGGATTTACAGTTCCAAATCCATCTATCAATATAGGAGAAAACAGAGTGAAACCTAAAAATTCAAACTGTTACTGGAAATGAACGCTTCAACATAGAAGAACGAAATTTGGGGAACCAATTCGGCTTAGTGTACTGATCATTACCTGAAAGTATCATCCAGTTTTGGTGAAAAAATACTTGCTGAGATTTCTGGAGATTCGTAATTTTAGGAAGCTTGGCAACCCCTTTCCATGAAAGTGTTTCTCGCCAGTCACTGCATAGGGCTACTTCAAGAGGAAAGAACACATAGAGATAGAACGTGAAACTACTTTATTTTGTCAAGTTTCAAGAAGCTAGCACAAACCGTGTTGGATTTAGAGTTCCAAATACATCTATCTATATAGGAGAAAACAGAGTGAAACCTAAAATTTCAATCTGTTACTGGAAATGAACGCTTCAACATAGAAGAACGAAATTTGGGGAACCAAGTCGGCTTAGTGTACTGATCATTACCTGAAAGTATCATCCAGTTTGGGTGCAGAAATATTTGCTGTGATTTCTGGAGATTCGTAGTTTTTGGAAGCTTGGCAACCCCTTTCTATGAAAGTGTTTCTCGCCAGTCACTGCTTAGGGTACTTCAAGAGGAAACAAAACATAGAGATAGAACGTGAAACTGCTTTATTTTGTCAAGTTTCAAGAAGCTAGCACAAACCGTATTGGATTTAGAGTTCCAAATCCATCTATCAATATAGGAGAAAACAGAGTGAAACCTAAAAATTCAAACTGTTACTGGAAATGTACGCTTCAACATAGAAGAACGAAATTTGGGGAACCAAGTCGGCTTAGTGTACTGATCATTACCTGAAAGTATCATCCAGTTTGGGTGAAAAAATATTTGCTGAGATTTCTGGAGATTCGTAATTTTTGGAAGCTTGGCAACCCCTTTCCATGAAAGTGTTTCTCGCCAGTCACTGCTTAGGGCTACATCAAGAGGAAAAAAAACATAGAGAAAGAACGTGAAACTGCTTTATTTTGTCAAGTTTCAAGAAGCTAGCACAAACCGTGTTGGATTTAGAGTTCCAAATACATCTATCAATATAGGAGAAAACAGAGTGAAACCTAAAAATTCAAACTCTTACTGGAAATGAACGCTTCACCATTGAGGAACGAAATTTGGGGAACCAAGTTGGATTAGTGTACTGATCATTACCTGAAAGTATCATCCAGTTTGGGTGAAAAAATATTTGCTGAGATTTCTGGAGATTCGTAATTTTTGGAAGCTTGGCAACCCCTTTCCATGAAAGTGTTTCTCGCCAGTCACTTCTTAGGGCTACATCAAGATGAAAAAAAACATGGAGATAGAATCTGAAACTACTTTATTGTGTCAAGTTTCAAGAAGCTAGCACAAACCGTGTTGGATTTAGAGTTCCAAATACATCTATCAATATAGGAGAAAACAGAGTGAAACCTAAAAATTCAAACTGTTACTGGAAATGAACGCTTTAACATAGAAGAATGAAATTTGGGGAACCAAGTCGGCTTAGTGTTCTGATCATTTCCTGAAAGTATCATCAAGTTTGGGTGAAAAAATATTTGCTGAGATTTGTGGTGATTCCTAATTTTTGGAAGCTTGGCAACCCCTTTCCATGAAAGTGTTTCTCGCCAGTCACTGCTTAGGGCTACATCAAGAGGAAACAAAACATAGAGATAGAACGTGAAACTGCTTTATTTTGTCAAGTTTCAAGAAGCTAGCACAAACCGTGTTGGATTTAGAGTTCCAAATACATCTATCAATATAGGAGAAAACAGAGTGAAACCTAAAAATTGAAACTGTTAGTAGAAACGAACGCTTCAACATAGAAGAATGAAATTTGGGGAACCAAGTTGGCTTATTGTACTGATCATTACTTGAAAGTATCATCCAGTTTGGGTGAAAAAATACTTGCTGAGATTTCTGGAGATTCGTAATTTTTGGAAGCTTGGCAACCCCTTTCCATGAAAGTGTTTCTCGCCAGTCACTGCTTAGGGCTACATCAAGAGGAAAAAAAACATAGAGAAAGAACGTGAAACTGCTTTATTTTGTCAAGTTTCAAGAAGCTAGCACAAACCGTGTTGGATTTAGAGTTCCAAATACATCTATCAATATAGGAGAAAACAGAGTGAAACCTAAAAATTCAAACTGTTAGTAGAAACGAACGCTTCAACATAGAAGAATGAAATTTGGAGAACCAAGTCGGCTTAGTGTACTGACCATTACCTGAAAGTATCATCCAGTTTGGGTGAAAAAATATTTGCTGAGATTTCTGGAGATTCGTAATTTTTGGAAGCTTGGCAACCCCTTTCCATGAAAGTGTATCTCGCCAGTCACTTCTTAGGGCTACATCAAGATGAAAAAAAACATGGAGATAGAATCTGAAACTACTTTATTGTGTCAAGTTTCAAGAAGCTAGCACAAACCGTGTTGGATTTAGAGTTCCAAATACATCTATCAATATAGGAGAAAACAGAGTGAAACCTAAAAATTCAAACTGTTACTGGAAATGAACGCTTCACCATTGAGGAACGAAATTTGGGGAACCAAGTCGGCTTAGTGTACTGACCATTACCTGAAAGTATCATCCAGTTTGGGTGAAAAAATATTTGCTGAGATTTCTGGAGATTCGTAATTTTTGGAAGCTTGGGAACCCCTTTCCATGAAAGTGTTTCTCGCCAGTCACTGCTTAGGGCTACATCAAGAGGAAACAAAACATAGAGATAGAACGTGAAACTGCTTTATTTTGTCAAGTTTCAAGAAGCTAGCACAAACCGTGTTGGATTTAGAGTTCCAAATACATCTATCAATATAGGAGAAAACAGAGTGAAACCTAAAAATTGAAACTGTTAGTAGAAACGAACGCTTCAACATAGAAGAATGAAATTTGGAGAACCAAGTTGGCTTAGTGTACTGATCATTACCTGTAAGTATCATCCAGTTTTGGTGAAAAAATACTTGCTGAGATTTCTGGAGATTCGTAATTTTAGGAAGCTTGGCAACCCCTTTCCATGAAAGTGTTTCTCGCCAGTCACTGCATAGGGCTACTTCAAGAGGAAAGAACACATAGAGATAGAACGTGAAACTACTTTATTTTGTCAAGTTTCAAGAAGCTAGCACAAACCGTGTTGGATTTAGAGTTCCAAATACATCTATCTATATAGGAGAAAACAGAGTGAAACCTAAAATTTCAATCTGTTACTGGAAATGAACGCTTCAACATAGAAGAACGAAATTTGGGGAACCAAGTCGGCTTAGTGTACTGATCATTACCTGAAAGTAACATCCAGTTTGGGTGCAGAAATATTTGCTGTGATTTCTGGAGATTCGTAGTTTTTGGAAGCTTGGCAACCCCTTTCCATGAAAGTGTTTCTCGCCAGTCACTGCTTAGGGCTACATCAAGAGGAAACAAAACATAGAGATAGAACGTGAAACTGCTTTATTTTGTCAAGTTTCAAGAAGCTAGCACAAACCGTGTTGGATTTAGAGTTCCAAATACATCTATCAATATAGGAGAAAACAGAGTGAAACCTAAAAATTCAAACTGTTAGTAGAAACGAACGCTTCAACATAGAAGAATGAAATTTGGGGAACCAAGTTGGCTTATTGTACTGATCATTACTTGAAAGTATCATCCAGTTTGGGTGAAAAAATATTTGCTGAGATTTCTGGAGATTCGTAATTTTTGGAAGCTTGGCAACCCCTTTCCATGAAAGTGTTTCTCGCCAGTCACTGCTTAGGGCTACATCAAGAGGAAAAAAAAACATAGAGAAAGAACGTGAAACTGCTTTATTTTGTCAAGTTTCAAGAAGCTAGCACAAACCGTGTTGGATTTAGAGTTCCAAATACATTTATCAATATAGGAGAAAACAGAGTGAAACCTAAAAATTTAAACTCTTAGTGGAAATGAACGCTTCACCATAGAAGAATGAAATTTGGGGAACCAAGTCGGCTTAGTGTACTGACCATTACCTGAAAGTATCATCCAGTTTGGGTGAAAAAATATTTGCTGAGATTTCTGGAGATTCGTAATTTTTGGAAGCTTGGCAACCCCTTTCCATGAAAGTGTTTCTCGCCAGTCACTTCTTAGGGCTACATCAAGATGAAAAAAAACATGGAGATAGAATCTGAAACTACTTTATTGTGTCAAGTTTCAAGAAGCTAGCAGAAACCGTGTTGGATTTAGAGTTCCAAATACATCTATCAATATAGGAGAAAACAGAGTGAAACCTAAAAATTCAAACTGTTACTGGAAATGAACGCTTCACCATTGAGGAACGAAATTTGGGGAACCAAGTTGGATTAGTGTACTGATCATTACCTGAAAGTATCATCCAGTTTGGGTGAAAAAATATTTGCTGAGATTTCTGGAGATTCGTAATTTTTGGAAGCTTGGCAACCCCTTTCCATGAAAGTGTTTCTCGCCAGTCACTGCTTAGGGCTACATCAAGAGGAAAAAAAACATAGAGAAAGAACGTGAAACTGCTTTATTTTGTCAAGTTTCAAGAAGCTAGCACAAACCGTGTTGGATTTAGAGTTCCAAATACATTTATCAATATAGGAGAAAACGGAGTGAAACCTAAAAATTTAAACTGTTACTGGAAATGAACGCTTCACCATAGAAGAACGAAATTTGGGGAACCAAGTCGGCTTAGTGTACTGACCATTACCTGAAAGTATCATCCAGTTTGGGTGAAAAAATATTTGCTGAGATTTCTGGAGATTCGTAATTTTTGGAAGCTTGGGAACCCCTTTCCATGAAAGTGTTTCTCGCCAGTCACTGCTTAGGGCTACATCAAGAGGAAACAAAACATAGAGATAGAACGTGAAACTGCTTTATTTTGTCAAGTTTCAAGAAGCTAGCACAAACCGTGTTGGATTTAGAGTTCCAAATACATCTATCAATATAGGAGAAAACAGAGTGAAACCTAAAAATTGAAACTGTTAGTAGAAACGAACGCTTCAACATAGAAGAATGAAATTTGGAGAACCAAGTTGGCTTAGTGTACTGATCATTACCTGTAAGTATCATCCAGTTTTGGTGAAAAAATACTTGCTGAGATTTCTGGAGATTCGTAATTTTAGGAAGCTTGGCAACCCCTTTCCATGAAAGTGTTTCTCGCCAGTCACTGCATAGGGCTACTTCAAGAGGAAAGAACACATAGAGATAGAACGTGAAACTACTTTATTTTGTCAAGTTTCAAGAAGCTAGCACAAACCGTGTTGGATTTAGAGTTCCAAATACATCTATCTATATAGGAGAAAACAGAGTGAAACCTAAAATTTCAATCTGTTACTGGAAATGAACGCTTCAACATAGAAGAACGAAATTTGGGGAACCAAGTCGGCTTAGTGTACTGATCATTACCTGAAAGTATCATCCAGTTTGGGTGCAGAAATATTTGCTGTGATTTCTGGAGATTCGTAGTTTTTGGAAGCTTGGCAACCCCTTTCCATGAAAGTGTTTCTCGCCAGTCACTGCTTAGGGCTACATCAAGAGGAAACAACACATAGATATAGAACGTGAAACTGCTTTATTTTGTCAAGTTTCAAGAAGCTAGCACAAACCGTGTTGGATTTACAGTTCCAAATCCATCTATCAATATAGGAGAAAACAGAGTGAAACCTAAAAATTCAAACTGTTACTGGAAATGAACGCTTCAACATAGAAGAACGAAATTTGGGGAACCAATTCGGCTTAGTGTACTGATCATTACCTGAAAGTATCATCCAGTTTGGGTGCAGAAATATTTGCTGTGATTTCTGGAGATTCGTAGTTTTTGGAAGCTTGGCAACCCCTTTCTATGAAAGTGTTTCTCGCCAGTCACTGCTTAGGGTACTTCAAGAGGAAACAAAACATAGAGATAGAACGTGAAACTGCTTTCTTTTGTCAAGTTTCAAGAAGCTAGCACAAACCGTATTGGATTTAGAGTTCCAAATCCATCTATCAATATAGGAGAAAACAGAGTGAAACCTAAAAATTCAAACTGTTACTGGAAATGTACGCTTCAACATAGAAGAACGAAATTTGGGGAACCAAGTCGGCTTAGTGTACTGATCATTACCTGAAAGTATCATCCAGTTTGGGTGAAAAAATATTTGCTGAGATTTCTGGAGATTCGTAATTTTTGGAAGCTTGGCAACCCCTTTCCATGAAAGTGTTTCTCGCCAGTCACTGCTTAGGGCTATATCAAGAGGAAAAAAAACATAGAGAAAGAACGTGAAACTGCTTTATTTTGTCAAGTTTCAAGAAGCTAGCACAAACCGTGTTGGATTTAGAGTTCCAAATACATTTATCAATATAGGAGAAAACAGAGTGAAACCTAAAAATTTAAACTGTTACTGGAAATGAACGCCTCACCATAGAAGAACGAAATTTGGGGAACCAAGTCGGCTTAGTGTACTGACCATTACCTGAAAGTATCATCCAGTTTGGGTGAAAAAATATTTGCTGAGATTTCTGGAGATTCGTAATTTTTGGAAGCTTGGGAACCCCTTTCCATGAAAGTGTTTCTCGCCAGTCACTGCTTAGGGCTACATCAAGAGGAAACAAAACATAGAGATAGAACGTGAAACTGCTTTATTTTGTCAAGTTTCAAGAAGCTAGCACAAACCGTGTTGGATTTAGAGTTCCAAATACATCTATCAATATAGGAGAAAACAGAGTGAAACCTAAAAATTCAAACTCTTACTGGAAATGAACGCTTCACCATTGAGGAACGAAATTTGGGGAACCAAGTTGGATTAGTGTACTGATCATTACCTGTAAGTATCATCCAGTTTTGGTGAAAAAATACTTGCTGAGATTTCTGGAGATTCGTAATTTTAGGAAGCTTGGCAACCCCTTTCCATGAAAGTGTTTCTCGCCAGTCACTGCATAGGGCTACTTCAAGAGGAAAGAACACATAGAGATAGAACGTGAAACTACTTTATTTTGTCAAGTTTCAAGAAGCTAGCACAAACCGTGTTGGATTTAGAGTTCCAAATACATCTATCTATATAGGAGAAAACAGAGTGAAACCTAAAATTTCAATCTGTTACTGGAAATGAACGCTTCAACATAGAAGAACGAAATTTGGGGAACCAAGTCGGCTTAGTGTACTAATCATTACCTGAAAGTATCATCCAGTTTGGGTGCAGAAATATTTGCTGTGATTTCTGGAGATTCGTAGTTTTTGGAAGCTTGGCAACCCCTTTCCATGAAAGTGTTTCTCGCCAGTCACTGCTTAGGGCTACATCAAGAGGAAACAACACATAGATATAGAACGTGAAACTGCTTTATTTTGTCAAGTTTCAAGAAGCTAGCACAAACCGTGTTGGATTTACAGTTCCAAATCCATCTATCAATATAGGAGAAAACAGAGTGAAACCTAAAAATTCAAACTGTTACTGGAAATGAACGCTTCAACATAGAAGAACGAAATTTGGGGAACCAATTCGGCTTAGTGTACTGATCATTACCTGAAAGTATCATCCAGTTTGGGTGCAGAAATATTTGCTGTGATTTCTGGAGATTCGTAGTTTTTGGAAGCTTGGCAACCCCTTTCTATGAAAGTGTTTCTCGCCAGTCACTGCTTAGGGTACTTCAAGAGGAAACAAAACATAGAGATAGAACGTGAAACTGCTTTATTTTGTCAAGTTTCAAGAAGCTAGCACAAACCGTATTGGATTTAGAGTTCCAAATCCATCTATCAATATAGGAGAAAACAGAGTGAAACCTAAAAATTCAAACTGTTACTGGAAATGTACGCTTCAACATAGAAGAACGAAATTTGGGGAACCAAGTCGGCTTAGTGTACTGATCATTACCTGAAAGTATCATCCAGTTTGGGTGAAAAAATATTTGCTGAGATTTCTGGAGATTCGTAATTTTTGGAAGCTTGGCAACCCCTTTCCATGAAAGTGTTTCTCGCCAGTCACTGCTTAGGGCTACATCAAGAGGAAAAAAAACATAGAGAAAGAACGTGAAACTGCTTTATTTTGTCAAGTTTCAAGAAGCTAGCACAAACCGTGTTGGATTTAGAGTTCCAAATACATTTATCAATATAGGAGAAAACAGAGTGAAACCTAAAAATTTAAACTGTTACTGGAAATGAACGCCTCACCATAGAAGAACGAAATTTGGGGAACCAAGTCGGCTTAGTGTACTGACCATTACCTGAAAGTATCATCCAGTTTGGGTGAAAAAATATTTGCTGAGATTTCTGGAGATTCGTAATTTTTGGAAGCTTGGGAACCCCTTTCCATGAAAGTGTTTCTCGCCAGTCACTGCTTAGGGCTACATCAAGAGGAAACAAAACATAGAGATAGAACGTGAAACTGCTTTATTTTGTCAAGTTTCAAGAAGCTAGCACAAACCGTGTTGGATTTAGAGTTCCAAATACATCTATCAATATAGGAGAAAACAGAGTGAAACCTAAAAATTCAAACTCTTACTGGAAATGAACGCTTCACCATTGAGGAACGAAATTTGGGGAACCAAGTTGGATTAGTGTACTGATCATTACCTGAAAGTATCATCCAGTTTGGGTGAAAAAATATTTGCTGAGATTTCTGGAGATTCGTAATTTTTGGAAGCTTGGCAACCCCTTTCCATGAAAGTGTTTCTCGCCAGTCACTTCTTAGGGCTACATCAAGATGAAAAAAAACATGGAGATAGAATCTGAAACTACTTTATTGTGTCAAGTTTCAAGAAGCTAGCACAAACCGTGTTGGATTTAGAGTTCCAAATACATCTATCAATATAGGAGAAAACAGAGTGAAACCTAAAAATTCAAACTGTTACTGGAAATGAACGCTTTAACATAGAAGAACGAAATTTGGGGAACCAAGTCGGCTTAGTGTTCTGATCATTTCCTGAAAGTATCATCAAGTTTGGGTGAAAAAATATTTGCTGAGATTTCTGGTGATTCCTAATTTTTGGAAGCTTGGCAACCCCTTTCCATGAAAGTGTTTCTCGCCAGTCACTGCTTAGGGCTACATCAAGAGGAAACAAAACATAGAGATAGAACGTGAAACTGCTTTATTTTGTCAAGTTTCAAGAAGCTAGCACAAACCGTGTTGGATTTAGAGTTCCAAATACATCTATCAATATAGGAGAAAACAGAGTGAAACCTAAAAATTGAAACTGTTAGTAGAAACGAACGCTTCAACATAGAAGAATGAAATTTGGGGAACCAAGTTGGCTTATTGTACTGATCATTACTTGAAAGTATCATCCAGTTTGGGTGAAAAAATACTTGCTGAGATTTCTGGAGATTCGTAATTTTTGGAAGCTTGGCAACCCCTTTCCATGAAAGTGTTTCTCGCCAGTCACTGCTTAGGGCTACATCAAGAGGAAAAAAAACATAGAGAAAGAACGTGAAACTGCTTTATTTTGTCAAGTTTCAAGAAGCTAGCACAAACCGTGTTGGATTTAGAGTTCCAAATACATCTATCAATATAGGAGAAAACAGAGTGAAACCTAAAAATTCAAACTGTTAGTAGAAACGAACGCTTCAACATAGAAGAATGAAATTTGGAGAACCAAGTCGGCTTAGTGTACTGACCATTACCTGAAAGTATCATCCAGTTTGGGTGAAAAAATATTTGCTGAGATTTCTGGAGATTCGTAATTTTTGGAAGCTTGGCAACCCCTTTCCATGAAAGTGTATCTCGCCAGTCACTTCTTAGGGCTACATCAAGATGAAAAAAAACATGGAGATAGAATCTGAAACTACTTTATTGTGTAAAGTTTCAAGAAGCTAGCACAAACCGTGTTGGATTTAGAGTTCCAAATACATCTATCAATATAGGAGAAAACAGAGTGAAACCTAAAAATTCAAACTGTTACTGGAAATGAACGCTTCACCATTGAGGAACGAAATTTGGGGAACCAAGTCGGCATAGTGTACTGACCATTACCTGAAAGTATCATCCAGTTTGGGTGAAAAAATATTTGCTGAGATTTCTGGAGATTCGTAATTTTTGGAAGCTTGGGAACCCCTTTCCATGAAAGTGTTTCTCGCCAGTCACTGCTTAGGGCTACATCAAGAGGAAACAAAACATAGAGATAGAACGTGAAACTGCTTTATTTTGTCAAGTTTCAAGAAGCTAGCACAAACCGTGTTGGATTTAGAGTTCCAAATACATCTATCAATATAGGAGAAAACAGAGTGAAACCTAAAAATTGAAACTGTTAGTAGAAACGAACGCTTCAACATAGAAGAATGAAATTTGGAGAACCAAGTTGGCTTAGTGTACTGATCATTACCTGTAAGTATCATCCAGTTTTGGTGAAAAAATACTTGCTGAGATTTCTGGAGATTCGTAATTTTAGGAAGCTTGGCAACCCCTTTCCATGAAAGTGTTTCTCGCCAGTCACTGCATAGGGCTACTTCAAGAGGAAAGAACACATAGAGATAGAACGTGAAACTACTTTATTTTGTCAAGTTTCAAGAAGCTAGCACAAACCGTGTTGGATTTAGAGTTCCAAATACATCTATCTATATAGGAGAAAACAGAGTGAAACCTAAAATTTCAATCTGTTACTGGAAATGAACGCTTCAACATAGAAGAACGAAATTTGGGGAACCAAGTCGGCTTAGTGTACTGATCATTACCTGAAAGTATCATCCAGTTTGGGTGCAGAAATATTTGCTGTGATTTCTGGAGATTCGTAGTTTTTGGAAGCTTGGCAACCCCTTTCCATGAAAGTGTTTCTCGCCAGTCACTGCTTAGGGCTACATCAAGAGGAAACAAAACATAGAGATAGAACGTGAAACTGCTTTATTTTGTCAAGTTTCAAGAAGCTAGCACAAACCGTGTTGGATTTAGAGTTCCAAATACATCTATCAATATAGGAGAAAACAGAGTGAAACCTAAAAATTTAAACTGTTTGTAGAAACGAACGCTTCAACATAGAAGAATGAAATTTGGGGAACCAAGTTGGCTTATTGTACTGATCATTACCTGAAAGTATCATCCAGTTTGGGTGAAAAAATATTTGCTGAGATTTCTGGAGATTCGTAATTTTTGGAAGCTTGGCAACCCCTTTCCATGAAAGTGTTTCTCGCCAGTCACTTCTTAGGGCTACATCAAGATGAAAAAAAACATGGAGATAGAATCTGAAACTACTTTATTGTGTCAAGTTTCAAGAAGCTAGCACAAACCGTGTTGGATTTAGAGTTCCAAATACATCTATCAATATAGGAGAAAACAGAGTGAAACCTAAAAATTCAAACTGTTACTGGAAATGAACGCTTTAACATAGAAGAACGAAATTTGGGGAACCAAGTCGGCTTAGTGTTCTGATCATTTCCTGAAAGTATCATCAAGTTTGGGTGAAAAAATATTTGCTGAGATTTCTGGTGATTCCTAATTTTTGGAAGCTTGGCAACCCCTTTCCATGAAAGTGTTTCTCGCCAGTCACTGCTTAGGGCTACATCAAGAGGAAACAAAACATAGAGATAGAACGTGAAACTGCTTTATTTTGTCAAGTTTCAAGAAGCTAGCACAAACCGTGTTGGATTTAGAGTTCCAAATACATCTATCAATATAGGAGAAAACAGAGTGAAACCTAAAAATTGAAACTGTTATTAGAAACGAACGCTTCAACATAGAAGAATGAAATTTGGGGAACCAAGTTGGCTTATTGTACTGATCATTACTTGAAAGTATCATCCAGTTTGGGTGAAAAAATACTTGCTGAGATTTCTGGAGATTCGTAATTTTTGGAAGCTTGGCAACCCCTTTCCATGAAAGTGTTTCTCGCCAGTCACTGCTTAGGGCTACATCAAGAGGAAAAAAAAACATAGAGAAAGAACGTGAAACTGCTTTATTTTGTCAAGTTTCAAGAAGCTAGCACAAACCGTGTTGGATTTAGAGTTCCAAATACATTTATCAATATAGGAGAAAACAGAGTGAAACCTAAAAATTTAAACTGTTACTGGAAATGAACGCTTCACCATAGAAGAACGAAATTTGGGGAACCAAGTCGGCTTAGTGTACTGACCATTACCTGAAAGTATCATCCAGTTTGGGTGAAAAAATATTTGCTGAGATTTCTGGAGATTCGTAATTTTTGGAAGCTTGGCAACCCCTTTCCATGAAAGTGTTTCTCGCCAGTCACTTCTTAGGGCTACATCAAGATGAAAAAAAACATGGAGATAGAATCTGAAACTACTTTATTGTGTCAAGTTTCAAGAAGCTAGCAGAAACCGTGTTGGATTTAGAGTTCCAAATACATCTATCAATATAGGAGAAAACAGAGTGAAACCTAAAAATTCAAACTGTTACTGGAAATGAACGCTTCACCATTGAGGAACGAAATTTGGGGAACCAAGTTGGATTAGTGTACTGATGATTACCTGAAAGTATCATCCAGTTTGGGTGAAAAAATATTTGCTGAGATTTCTGGAGATTCGTAATTTTTGGAAGCTTGGCAACCCCTTTCCATGAAAGTGTTTGTCGCCAGTCACTGCTTAGGGCTACATCAAGAGGAAAAAAAACATAGAGAAAGAACGTGAAACTGCTTTATTTTGTCAAGTTTCAAGAAGCTAGCACAAACCGTGTTGGATTTAGAGTTCCAAATACATTTATCAATATAGGAGAAAACAGAGTGAAACCTAAAAATTTAAACTGTTACTGGAAATGAACGCTTCACCATAGAAGAACGAAATTTGGGGAACCAAGTCGGCTTAGTGTACTGACCATTACCTGAAAGTATCATCCAGTTTGGGTGAAAAAATATTTGCTGAGATTTCTGGAGATTCGTAATTTTTGGAAGCTTGGGAACCCCTTTCCATGAAAGTGTTTCTCGCCAGTCACTGCTTAGGGCTACATCAAGAGGAAACAAAACATAGAGATAGAACGTGAAACTGCTTTATTTTGTCAAGTTTCAAGAAGCTAGCACAAACCGTGTTGGATTTAGAGTTCCAAATACATCTATCAATATAGGAGAAAACAGAGTGAAACCTAAAAATTGAAACTGTTAGTAGAAACGAACGCTTCAACATAGAAGAATGAAATTTGGAGAACCAAGTTGGCTTAGTGTACTGATCATTACCTGTAAGTATCATCCAGTTTTGGTGAAAAAATACTTGCTGAGATTTCTGGAGATTCGTAATTTTAGGAAGCTTGGCAACCCCTTAGCATGAAAGTGTTTCTCGCCACTCACTGCTTAGGGGTACTTCAAGAGGAAACAACACATAGAGATAGAACGTGAAACTACTTTATTTTTTCAAGTTTCAAGAAGCTAGCACAAACCGTGTTGGATTTAGAGTTCCAAATACATCTATCTATATAGGAGAAAACAGACTGAAACCTAAAATTTCAATCTGTTACTGGAAATGAACGCTTCAACATAGAAGAACGAAATTTGGGGAACCAAGTCGGCTTAGTGTACTGATCATTACCTGAAAGTATCATCCAGTTTGGGTGCAGAAATATTTGCTGTGATTTCTGGAGATTCGTAGTTTTTGGTAGCTTGGCAACCCCTTTCCATGAAAGTGTTTCTCGCCAGTCACTGCTTAGGGCTACATCAAGAGGAAACAACACATAGATATAGAACGAGAAACTGCTTTATTTTGTCAAGTTTCAAGAAGCTAGCACAAACCGTGTTGGATTTACAGTTCCAAATCCATCTATCAATATAGGAGAAAACAGAGTGAAACCTAAAAATTCAAACTGTTACTGGAAATGAACGCTTCAACATAGAAGAACGAAATTTGGGGAACCAATTCGGCTTAGTGTACGGACCATTACCTGAAAGTATCATCCAGTTTGGGTGCAGAAATATTTGCTGTGATTTCTGGAGATTCGTAGTTTTTGGAAGCTTGGCAACCCCTTTCCATGAAAGTGTTTCTCGCCAGTCACTGCTTAGGGCTACATCAAGAGGAAACAAAACATAGAGATAGAACGTGAAACTGCTTTATTTTGTCAAGTTTCAAGAAGCTAGCACAAACCGTGTTGGATTTAGAGTTCCAAATACATCTATCAATATAGGAGAAAACAGAGTGAAACCTAAAAATTTAAACTGTTAGTAGAAACGAACGCTTCAACATAGAAGAATGAAATTTGGGGAACCAAGTTGGCTTATTGTACTGATCATTACTTGAAAGTATCATCCAGTTTGGGTGAAAAAATATTTGCTGAGATTTCTGGAGATTCGTAATTTTTGGAAGCTTGGCAACCCCTTTCCATGAAAGTGTTTCTCGCCAGTCACTGCTTAGGGCTACATCAAGAGGAAAAAAAAACATAGAGAAAGAACGTGAAACTGCTTTATTTTGTCAAGTTTCAAGAAGCTAGCACAAACCGTGTTGGATTTAGAGTTCCAAATACATTTATCAATATAGGAGAAAACAGAGTGAAACCTAAAAATTTAAACTGTTACTGGAAATGAACGCTTCACCATAGAAGAACGAAATTTGGGGAACCAAGTCGGCTTAGTGTACTGACCATTACCTGAAAGTATCATCCAGTTTGGGTGAAAAAATATTTGCTGAGATTTCTGGAGATTCGTAATTTTTGGAAGCTTGGCAACCCCTTTCCATGAAAGTGTTTCTCGCCAGTCACTTCTTAGGGCTACATCAAGATGAAAAAAAACATGGAGATAGAATCTGAAACTACTTTATTGTGTCAAGTTTCAAGAAGCTAGCAGAAACCGTGTTGGATTTAGAGTTCCAAATACATCTATCAATATAGGAGAAAACAGAGTGAAACCTAAAAATTCAAACTGTTACTGGAAATGAACGCTTCACCATTGAGGAACGAAATTTGGGGAACCAAGTCGGATTAGTGTACTGATCATTACCTGAAAGTATCATCCAGTTTGGGTGAAAAAATATTTGATGAGATTTCTGGAGATTCGTAATTTTTGGAAGCTTGGCAACCCCTTTCCATGAAAGTGTTTCTCGCCAGTCACTGCTTAGGGCTACATCAAGAGGAAAAAAAACATAGAGAAAGAACGTGAAACTGCTTTATTTAGTCAAGTTTCAAGAAGCTAGCACAAACCGTGTTGGATTTAGAGTTCCAAATACATTTATCAATATAGGAGAAAACAGAGTGAAACCTAAAAATTTAAACTGTTACTGGAAATGAACGCTTCACCATAGAAGAACGAAATTTGGGGAACCAAGTCGGCTTAGTGTACTGACCATTACCTGAAAGTATCATCCAGTTTGGGTGAAAAAATATTTGCTGAGATTTCTGGAGATTCGTAATTTTTGGAAGCTTGGGAACCCCTTTCCATGAAAGTGTTTCTCGCCAGTCACTGCTTAGGGCTACATCAAGAGGAAACAAAACATAGAGATAGAACGTGAAACTGCTTTATTTTGTCAAGTTTCAAGAAGCTAGCACAAACCGTGTTGGATTTAGAGTTCCAAATACATCTATCAATATAGGAGAAAACAGAGTGAAACCTAAAAATTGAAACTGTTAGTAGAAACGAACGCTTCAACATAGAAGAATGAAATTTGGAGAACCAAGTTGGCTTAGTGTACTGATCATTACCTGTAAGTATCATCCAGTTTTGGTGAAAAAATACTTGCTGAGATTTCTGCAGATTCGTAATTTTAGGAAGCTTGGCAACCCCTTTCCATGAAAGTGTTTCTCGCCAGTCACTGCTTAGGGGTACTTCAAGAGGAAACAACACATAGAGATAGAACGTGAAACTGCTTTATTTTGTCAAGTTTCAAGAAGCTAGCACAAACCGTGTTGGATTTAGAGTTCCAAATACATCTATCTATATAGGAGAAAACAGAGTGAAACCTAAAATTTCAATCTGTTACTGGAAATGAACGCTTCAACATAGAAGAACGAAATTTGGGGAACCAAGTCGGCTTAGTGTACTGATCATTACCTGAAAGTATCATCCAGTTTGGGTGCAGAAATATTTGCTGTGATTTCTGGAGATTCGTAGTTTTTGGAAGCTTGGCAACCCCTTTCCATGAAAGTGTTTCTCGCCAGTCACTGCTTAGGGCTACATCAAGAGGAAACAACACATAGATATAGAACGTGAAACTGCTTTATTTTGTCAAGTTTCAAGAAGCTAGCACAAACCGTGTTGGATTTACAGTTCCAAATCCATCTATCAATATAGGAGAAAACAGAGTGAAACCTAAAAATTCAAACTGTTACTGGAAATGAACGCTTCAACATAGAAGAACGAAATTTGGGGAACAAATTCGGCTTAGTGTACTGACCATTACCTGAAAGTATCATCCAGTTTGGGTGCAGAAATATTTGCTGTGATTTCTGGAGATTCGTAGTTTTTGGAAGCTTGGCAACCCCTTTCCATGAAAGTGTTTCTCGCCAGTCACTGCTTAGGGCTACATCAAGAGGAAACAAAACATAGAGATAGAACGTGAAACTGCTTTATTTTGTCAAGTTTCAAGAAGCTAGCACAAACCGTGTTGGATTTAGAGTTCCAAATACATCTATCAATATAGGAGAAAACAGAGTGAAACCTAAAAATTTAAACTGTTAGTAGAAACGAACGCTTCAACATAGAAGAATGAAATTTGGGGAACCAAGTTGGCTTATTGTACTGATCATTACTTGAAAGTATCATCCAGTTTGGGTGAAAAAATATTTGCTGAGATTTCTGGAGATTCGTAATTTTTGGAAGCTTGGCAACCCCTTTCCATGAAAGTGTTTCTCGCCAGTCACTGCATAGGGCTACTTCAAGAGGAAAGAACACATAGAGATAGAACGTGAAACTACTTTATTTTGTCAAGTTTCAAGAAGCTAGCACAAACCGTGTTGGATTTAGAGTTCCAAATACATCTATCTATATAGGAGAAAACAGAGTGAAACCTAAAATTTCAATCTGTTACTGGAAATGAACGCTTCAACATAGAAGAACGAAATTTGGGGAACCAAGTCGGCTTAGTGTACTGATCATTACCTGAAAGTATCATCCAGTTTGGGTGCAGAAATATTTGCTGTGATTTCTGGAGATTCGTAGTTTTTGGAAGCTTGGCAACCCCTTTCCATGAAAGTGTTTCTCGCCAGTCACTGCTTAGGGCTACATCAAGAGGAAACAACACATAGATATAGAACGTGAAACTGCTTTATTTTGTCAAGTTTCAAGAAACTAGCACAAACCGTGTTGGATTTACAGTTCCAAATCCATCTATCAATATAGGAGAAAACAGAGTGAAACCTAAAAATTTAAACTGTTACTGGAAATGAACGCTTCACCATAGAAGAACGAAATTTGGGGAACCAAGTCGGCTTAGTGTACTGACCATTACCTGAAAGTATCATCCAGTTTGGGTGAAAAAATATTTGCTGAGATTTCTGGAGATTCGTAATTTTTGGAAGCTTGGGAACCCCTTTCCATGAAAGTGTTTCTCGCCAGTCACTGCTTAGGGCTACATCAAGAGGAAACAAAACATAGAGATAGAACGTGAAACTGCTTTATTTTGTCAAGTTTCAAGAAGCTAGCACAAACCGTGTTGGATTTAGAGTTCCAAATACATCTATCAATATAGGAGAAAACAGAGTGAAACCTAAAAATTTAAACTGTTAGTAGAAACGAACGCTTCAACGTAGAAGAATGAAATTTGGGGAACCAAGTTGGCTTATTGTACTGATCATTACCTGAAAGTATCATCCAGTTTGGGTGAAAAAATATTTGCTGAGATTTCTGGAGATTCGTAATTTTTGGAAGCTTGGGAACCCCTTTCCATGAAAGTGTTTCTCGCCAGTCACTTCTTAGGGCTACATCAAGATGAAAAAAAACATGGAGATAGAATCTGAAACTACTTTATTGTGTCAAGTTTCAAGAAGCTAGCACAAACCGTGTTGGATTTAGAGTTCCAAATACATCTATCAATATAGGAGAAAACAGAGTGAAACCTAAAAATTCAAACTGTTACTGGAAATGAACGCTTTAACATAGAAGAACGAAATTTGGGGAACCAAGTCGGCTTAGTGTTCTGATCATTTCCTGAAAGTATCATCAAGTTTGGGTGAAAAAATATTTGCTGAGATTTCTGGTGATTCCTAATTTTTGGAAGCTTGGCAACCCCTTTCCATGAAAGTGTTTCTCGCCAGTCACTGCTTAGGGCTACATCAAGAGAAAACAAAACATAGAGATAGAACGTGAAACTGCTTTATTTTGTCAAGTTTCAAGAAGCTAGCACAAACCGTGTTGGATTTAGAGTTCCAAATACATCTATCAATATAGGAGAAAACAGAGTGAAACCTAAAAATTGAAACTGTTAGTAGAAACGAACGCTTCAACAGAGAAGAATGAAATTTGGGGAACCAAGTTGGCTTATTGTACTGATCATTACCTGAAAGTATCATCCAGTTTGGGTGAAAAAATACTTGCTGAGATTTCTGGAGATTCGTAATTTTAGGAAGCTTGGCAACCCCTTTCCATGAAAGTGTTTCTCGCCAGTCACTGCTTAGGGCTACTTCAAGAGGAAACAACACATAGAGATAGAACGTGAAACTGCTTTATTTTGTAGGTTTCAAGAAGCTAGCACAAACCGTGTTGGATTTAGAGTTCCAAATACATCTATCTATATAGGAGAAAACAGAGTGAAACCTAAAAATTCAAACTGTTACTGGAAATGAACGCTTCAACATAGAAGAACGAAATTTGGGGAACCAACTCGGCTTAGTGTACTATCATTAACTGAAAGTATCATCCAGTTTGGGTGAAAAAATATTTGCTGTGATTTCTGGAGATTCGTAGTTTTTGGAAGCTTGACAACCCCTTTCTATGTAAGTGTTTCTCGCCAGTCACTGCTTAGGGCTACATCAAGAGGAAACAACACATAGATATAGAACGTGAAACTGCTTTATTTTGTAAAGTTTCAAGAAGCTAGCACAAACCGTGTTGGATTTACAGTTCCAAATCCATCTATCAATATAGGAGAAAACAGAGTGAAACATAAAAATTCAAACTGTTACTGGAAATGAACGCTTCAACATAGAAGAACGAAATTTGGGGAACCAAGTCGGCTTAGTGTACTGATCATTACCTGAAAGTATCATCCAGTTTGGGTGAAAAAATACTTGCTGAGATTTCTGGAGATTCGTAATTTTAGGAAGCTTGGCAACCCCTTTCCATGAAAGTGTTTATCGCCAGTCACTGCTTAGGGCTACTTCAAGAGGAAACAACACATAGAGATAGAACGTGAAACTGCTTTATTTTGTCAAGTTTCAAGAAGCTAGCACAAGCCGTGTTGGATTTAGAGTTCCAAATACATCTATCAATATAGGAGAAAACAGAGTGAAACCTAAAAATTCAAACTGTTACTAGAAATGAACACTTTAACATAGAAGAACGAAATTTGGGGAACCAAGTCGGCTTAGTGTACTGATCATTACCTGAAAGTATCATCCAGTTTGGGTGCAGAAATATTTGCTGTGATTTCTGGAGATTCGTAGTTTTTGGAAGCTTGGCAACCCCTTTCCATGAAAGTGTTTCTCGCCAGTCACTGCTTAGGGCTACATCAAGAGGAAACAACACATAGATATAGAACGTGAAACTGCTTTATTTTGTCAAGTTTCAAGAAACTAGCACAAACCGTGTTGGATTTACAGTTCCAAATCCATCTATCAATATAGGAGAAAACAGAGTGAAACCTAAAAATTCAAACTGTTACTGGAAATGAACGCTTCAACATAGAAGAACGAAATTTGGGGAACCAATTCGGCTTAGTGTACTGATCATTACCTGAAAGTATCATCCAGTTTGGGTGAAAAAATATTTGCTGAGATTTCTGGAGATTCGTAATTTTTGGAAGCTTGGCAACCCCTTTCCATGAAAGTGTTTCTCGCCAGTCACTGCTTAGGGCTACATCAAGAGGAAAAAAAACATAGAGAAAGAACGTGAAACTGCTTTATTTTGTCAAGTTTCAAGAAGCTAGCACAAACCGTGTTGGATTTAGAGTTCCAAATACATTTATCAATATAGGAGAAAACAGAGTGAAACCTAAAAATTTAAACTGTTACTGGAAATGAACGCTTCACCATAGAAGAACGAAATTTGGGGAACCAAGTCGGCTTAGTGTACTGACCATTACCTGAAAGTATCATCCAGTTTGGGTGAAAAAATATTTGCTGAGATTTCTGGAGATTCGTAATTTTTGGAAGCTTGGGAACCCCTTTCCATGAAAGTGTTTCTCGCCAGTCACTGCTTAGGGCTACATCAAGAGGAAACAAAACATAGAGATAGAACGTGAAACTGCTTTATTTTGTCAAGTTTCAAGAAGCTAGCACAAACCGTGTTGGATTTAGAGTTCCAAATACATCTATCAATATAGGAGAAAACAGAGTGAAACCTAAAAATTTAAACTGTTAGTAGAAACGAACGCTTCAACATAGAAGAATGAAATTTGGGGAACCAAGTTGGCTTATTGTACTGATCATTACCTGAAAGTATCATCCAGTTTGGGTGAAAAAATATTTGCTGAGATTTCTGGAGATTCGTAATTTTTGGAAGCTTGGGAACCCCTTTCCATGAAAGTGTTTCTCGCCAGTCACTTCTTAGGGCTACATCAAGATGAAAAAAAACATGTAGATAGAATCTGAAACTACTTTATTGTGTCAAGTTTCAAGAAGCTAGCACAAACCGTGTTGGATTTAGAGTTCCAAATACATCTATCAATATAGGAGAAAACAGAGTGAAACCTAAAAATTCAAACTGTTACTGGAAATGAACGCTTTAACATAGAAGAACGAAATTTGGGGAACCAAGTCGGCTTAGTGTTCTGATCATTTCCTGAAAGTATCATCAAGTTTGGGTGAAAAAATATTTGCTGAGATTTCTGGTGATTCCTAATTTTTGGAAGCTTGGCAACCCCTTTCCATGAAAGTGTTTCTCGCCAGTCACTGCTTAGGGCTACATCAAGAGAAAACAAAACATAGAGATAGAACGTGAAACTGCTTTATTTTGTCAAGTTTCAAGAAGCTAGCACAAACCGTGTTGGATTTAGAGTTCCAAATACATCTATCAATATAGGAGAAAACAGAGTGAAACCTAAAAATTGAAACTGTTAGTAGAAACGAACGCTTCAACAGAGAAGAATGAAATTTGGGGAACCAAGTTGGCTTATTGTACTGATCATTACCTGAAAGTATCATCCAGTTTGGGTGAAAAAATACTTGCTGAGATTTCTGGAGATTCGTAATTTTAGGAAGCTTGGCAACCCCTTTCCATGAAAGTGTTTCTCGCCAGTCACTGCTTAGGGCTACTTCAAGAGGAAACAACACATAGAGATAGAACGTGAAACTGCTTTATTTTGTAGGTTTCAAGAAGCTAGCACAAACCGTGTTGGATTTAGAGTTCCAAATACATCTATCTATATAGGAGAAAACAGAGTGAAACCTAAAAATTCAAACTGTTACTGGAAATGAACGCTTCAACATAGAAGAACGAAATTTGGGGAACCAACTCGGCTTAGTGTACTGATCATTAACTGAAAGTATCATCCAGTTTGGGTGAAAAAATATTTGCTGTGATTTCTGGAGATTCGTAGTTTTTGGAAGCTTGACAACCCCTTTCTATGTAAGTGTTTCTCGCCAGTCA
The DNA here is from genome assembly GCF_964194105.1 of Spermophilus citellus. Lineage (NCBI taxonomy): Eukaryota > Metazoa > Chordata > Mammalia > Rodentia > Sciuridae > Spermophilus > Spermophilus citellus. The sequence continues at coordinate 32,896,054 of NC_138191.1, read as the reverse complement.
CTGCTTAGGGCTACATCAAGAGGAAACAACACATAGATATAGAACGTGAAACTGCTTTATTTTGTAAAGTTTCAAGAAGCTAGCACAAACCGTGTTGGATTTACAGTTCCAAATCCATCTATCAATATAGGAGAAAACAGAGTGAAACATAAAAATTCAAACTGTTACTGGAAATGAACGCTTCAACATAGAAGAACGAAATTTGGGGAACCAAGTCGGCTTAGTGTACTGATCATTACCTGAAAGTATCATCCAGTTTGGGTGAAAAAATACTTGCTGAGATTTCTGGAGATTCGTAATTTTAGGAAGCTTGGCAACCCCTTTCCATGAAAGTGTTTATCGCCAGTCACTGCTTAGGGCTACTTCAAGAGGAAACAACACATAGAGATAGAACGTGAAACTGCTTTATTTTGTCAAGTTTCAAGAAGCTAGCACAAGCCGTGTTGGATTTAGAGTTCCAAATACATCTATCAATATAGGAGAAAACAGAGTGAAACCTAAAAATTCAAACTGTTACTAGAAATGAACACTTTAACATAGAAGAACGAAATTTGGGGAACCAAGTTGGCTTAGTGTACTGATCATTACCTGTAAGTATCATCCAGTTTGGGTGAAAAAATATTTGCTGAGATTTCTGGAGATTCGTAATTTTTGGAAGCTTGGCAACCCCTTTCCATGAAAGTGTTTCTCGACAGTCACTGCTTAGGGCTACATGAAGAGGAAACAAAACATAGAGATAGAACGTGAAACTGCTTTATTTTGTCAAGTTTCAATAAGCTAGCACAAACCGTGTTGGATTTAGAGTTCCAAATACATCTATCAATATAGGAGAAAACAGAGTGAAACCTAAAAATTCAAACTGTTAGTAGAAACGAACGCTTCAACATAGAAGAATGAAATTTGGAGAACCAAGTTGGCTTAGTGTACTGATCATTACCTGTAAGTATCATCCAGTTTTGGTGAAAAAATACTTGTTGAGATTTCTGGAGATTCGTAATTTTAGGAAGCTTGGCAACCCCTTTCAATGAAAGTGTTTCTCGCCAGTCACTGCATAGGGCTACTTCAAGAGGAAAAAAAACATAGAGAAAGAACGTGAAACTGCTTTATTTTGTCATGTTTTAAGAAGCTAGCACAAACCGTGTTGGATTTAGAGTTCCAAATACATTTATCAATATAGGAGAAAACAGAGTGAAACCTAAAAATTTAAACTGTTACTGGAAATGAACGCTTCACCATAGAAGAACGAAATTTGGGGAACCAAGTCGGCTTAGTGTACTGACCATTACCTGAAAGTATCATCCAGTTTGGGTGAAAAAATATTTGCTGAGATTTCTGGAGATTCGTAATTTTTGGAAGCTTGGCAACCCCTTTCCATGAAAGTGTTTCTCGCCAGTCACTTCTTAGGGCTACATCAAGATGAAAACAAACATGGAGATAGAATCTGAAACTACTTTATTGTGTCAAGTTTCAAGAAGCTAGCACAAACCGTGTTGGATTTAGAGTTCCAAATACATCTATCAATATAGGAGAAAACAGAGTGAAACCTAAAAATTCAAACTGTTACTGGAAATGTATGCTTCAACATAGAAGAACGAAATTTGGGGAACCAAGTCGGCTTATTGTACTGATCATTACCTGAAAGTATCATCCAGTTTGGGTGAAAAAATACTTGCTGAGATTTCTGGAGATTCGTAATTTTTGGAAGCTTGGCAACCCCTTTCCATGAAAGTGTTTCTCGCCAGTCACTGCTTAGGGCTACTTCAAGAGGAAACAACACATAGATATAGAACGTGAAACTGCTTTATTTTGTCAAGTTTCAAGAAGCTAGCACAAACCGTGTTGGATTTACAGTTCCAAATCCATCTATCAATATAGGAGAAAACAGAGTGAAACCTAAAAATTCAAACTGTTACTGGAAATGAACGCTTCAACATAGAAGAACGAAATTTGGGGAACCAAGTCGGATTAGTGTACTGATCATTACCTGAAAGTATCATCCAGTTTGGGTGCAGAAATATTTGCTGTGATTTCTGGAGATTCGTAATTTTTGGAAGCTTGGCAACCCCTTTCCATGAAAGTGTTTCTCGCCAGTCACTGCTTAGGGCTACATCAAGAGGAAAAAAAACTTAGAGAAAGAACGTGAAACTGCTTTATTTTGTCAAGATTCAAGAAGCTAGCGCAAACCGTGTTGGATTTAGAGTTCCAAATACATCTATCAATATAGGAGAAAACAGAGTGAAACCTAAAAATTTAAACTGTTAGTAGAAACGAACGCTTCAACATAGAAGAATGAAATTTGGGGAACCAAGTTGGCTTATTGTACTGATCATTACCTGAAAGTATCATCCAGTTTGGGTGAAAAAATATTTGCTGAGATTTCTGGAGATTCGTAATTTTTGGAAGGTTGGCAACCCCTTTCCATGAAAGTGTTTCTCGCCAGTCACGTCTTAGGGCTACATCAAGATGAAAAAAAACATGGAGATAGAATCTGAAACTACTTTATTGTGTCAAGTTTCAAGAAGCTAGCACAAACCGTGTTGGATTTAGAGTTCCAAATACATCTATCAATATAGGAGAAAACAGAGTGAAACCTAAAAATTCAAACTGTTACTGGAAATGAACGCTTTAACATAGAAGAACGAAATTTGGGGAACCATGTCGGCTTAGTGTTCTGATCATTTCCTGAAAGTATCATCAAGTTTGGGTGAAAAAATATTTGCTGAGATTTCTGGTGATTCCTAATTTTTGGAAGCTTGGCAACCCCTTTCCATGAAAGTGTTTCTCGCCAGTCACTGCTTAGGGCTACATCAAGAGGAAACAAAACATAGAGATAGAACGTGAAACTGCTTTATTTTGTCAAGTTTCAAGAAGCTAGCACAAACTGTGTTGGATTTAGAGTTCCAAATACATCTATCTATATAGGAGAAAACAGAGTGAAACCTAAAAATTGAAACTGTTAATAGAAACGAACGCTTCAACATAGAAGAATGAAATTTGGGCAACCAAGTTTAGCTTATTGTACTGATCATTACTTGAAAGTATCATCCAGTTTGGGTGAAAAAATACTTGCTGAGATTTCTGCAGATTCGTAATTTTAGGAAGCTTGGCAACCCCTTACCATGAAAGTGTTTCTCGCCAGTCACTGCTTAGGGGTACTTCAAGAGGAAACAACACATAGAGATAGAACGTGAAACTGCTTTATTTTGTCAAGTTTCAAGAAGCTAGCACAAACCGTGTTGGATTTAGAGTTCCAAATACATCTATCAATATAGGAGAAAACAGAGTGAAACCTAAAAATTCAAACTGTTACTGGAAATGAACGCTTCACCATTGAGGAACGAAATTTGGGGAACCAAGTTGGATTAGTGTTCTGATCATTACCTGAAAGTATCATCCAGTTTGGGTGAAAAAATATTTGTTGAGATTTCTGGAGATTCGTAATTTTTGGAAGCTTGGCAACCCCTTTCCATGAAAGTGTTTCTCGACAGTCACTGCTTAGGGCTACATCAAGAGGAAACAAAACATAGAGATAGAACGTGAAACTGCTTTATTTTGTCAAGTTTCAAGAAGCTACCACAAACCGTGTTGGATTTAGAGTTCCAAATACATCTATCAATATAGGAGAAAACAGAGTGAAACCTAAGAATTCAAACTGTTGGTAGAAACGAACGCTTCAACATAGAAGAATGAAATTGGGAGAACCAAGTTGGCTTAGTGTACTGATCATTACCTGTAAGTATCATCCAGTTTTGGTGAAAAAATACTTGTTGAAATTTTTGGAGATTCGTAATTTTCGGAAGCTTGGCAACCCCTTTCCATGAAAGTGTTTCTCGCCAGTCACTGCATAGGGCTACTTCAAGAGGAAAGAACACATAGATATAGAACGTGAAACTACTTTATTTTGTCAAGTTTCAAGAAGCTAGCACAAACCGTGTTGGATTTAGAGTTCCAAATACATCTATCTATATAGGAGAAAACAGAGTGAAACCTAAAAATTCAAACTGTTACTGGAAATGAACGCTTCAACATAGAAGAACGAAATTTGGGGAACCAACTCGGCTTAGTGTACTGATCATTAACTGAAAGTATCATCCAGTTTGGGTGAAAAAATATTTGCTCTGATTTCTGGAGATTCGTAGTTTTTGGAAGCTTGACAACCCCTTTCTATGAAAGTGTTTCTCGCCAGTCACTGCTTAGGGCTACATCAAGAGGAAACAACACATAGATATAGAACGTGAAACTGCTTTATTTTGTCAAGTTTCAAGAAGCTAGCACAAACCGTGTTGAATTTACAGTTCCAAATCCATCTATCAATATAGGAGAAAACAGAGTGAAACCTAAAAATTCAAACTGTTACTGGAAATGAACGCTTCAACATAGAAGAACGAAATTTGGGGAACCAAGTCGGCTTAGTGTACTGATCATTACCTGAAAGTATCATCCAGTTTGGGTGCAGAAATATTTGCTGTGATTTCTGGAGATGCGTAGTTTTTGGAAGCTTGGCAACCCCTTTCTATGAAAGTGTTTCTCGCCAGTCACTGCTTAGGGCTACTTCAAGAGGAAACAAAACATAGAGATAGAACGTGAAACTGCTTTATTTTGTCAAGTTTCAAGAAGCTAGCACAAACCGTGCTGGATTTAGAGTTCCAAATACATCTATCAATATAGGAGAAAACAGAGTGAAACCTAAAAATTCAAACTGTTACTGGAAATGTATGCTTCAACATAGAAGAACGAAATTTGGGGAACCAAGTCGGCTTATTGTACTGATCATTACCTGAAAGTATCATCCAGTTTGGGTGAAAAAATACTTGCTGAGATTTCTGGAGATTCGTAATTTTAGGAAGCTTGGCAACCCCTTTCCATGAAAGTGTTTCTCGCCAGTCACTGCTTAGGGCTACTTCAAGAGGAAACAACACATAGAGATAGAATGTGAAACTGCTTTATTTTGTCAAGTTTCAAGAAGCTAGCACAAACCGTGTTGGATTTAGAGTTCCAAATACATCTATCAATATAGGAGAAAACAGAGTGAAACCTAAAAATTCAAACTGTTACTGGAAATGAACGCTTTAACATAGAAGAACGAAATTTGGGGAACCAAGTTGGATTAGTGTACTGATCATTACGTGAAAGTATCATCCAGTTTGGGTGAAAAAATATTTGCTGAGATTTCTGGAGATTCTTAATTTTTGGAAGCTTGGCAACCCCTTTCCATGAAAGTGTTTCTCGCCAGTCACTGCTTAGGGCTACATCAAGAGGAAACAAAACATAGAGATAGAACGTGAAACTGCTTTATTTTGTCAAGTTTCAAGAAGCTAGCACAAACCGTGTTGGATTTAGAGTTCCAAATACATCTATCAATATAGGGGAAAACAGAGTGAAACCTAAAAATTCAAACTGTTAGTAGAAACGAACGCTTCAACATAGAAGAATGAAATTTGGAGAACCAAGTTGGCTTAGTGTACTGATCATTACCTGTAAGTATCATCCAGTTTTGGTGAAAAAATACTTGTTGAGATTTCTGGAGATTCGTAATTTTAGGAAGCTTGGCAACCCCTTTCCATGAAAGTGTTTCTCGCCAGTCACTGCATAGGGCTACTTCAAGAGGAAAGAACACATAGAGATAGAACGTGAAACTACTTTATTTTTTCAAGTTTCAAGAAGCTAGCACAAACCGTGTTGGATTTAGAGTTCCAAATACATCTATCTATATAGGAGAAAACAGAGTGAAACCTAAAAATTCAAACTGTTACTGGAAATGAACGCTTCAACATAGAAGAACGAAATTTGGGGAACCAACTCGGCTTAGTGTACTGATCATTAACTGAAAGTATCATCCAGTTTGGGTGAAAAAATATTTGCTGTGATTTCTGGAGATTCGTAGTTTTTGGAAGCTTGACAACCCCTTTCTATGAAAGTGTTTCTCGCCAGTCACTGCTTAGGGCTACATCAAGAGGAAACAACACATAGATATAGAATGTGAAACTGCTTTATTTTGTCAAGTTTCAAGAAGCTAGCACAAACCGTGTTGGATTTACAGTTCCAAATCCATCTATCAATATAGGAGAAAACAGAGTGAAACCTAAAAATTCAAACTGTTACTGGAAAAGAACGCTTCAACATAGAAGAACGAAATTTGGGGAACCAAGTCGGCTTAGTGTACTGATCATTACCTGAAAGTATCATCCAGTTTGGGTGCAGAAATATTTGCTGTGATTTCTGGAGATGCGTAGTTTTTGGAAGCTTGGCAACCCCTTTCTATGAAAGTGTTTCTCGCCAGTCACTGCTTAGGGCTACTTCAAGAGGAAACAAAACATAGAGATAGAACGTGAAACTGCTTTATTTTGTCAAGTTTCAAGAAGCTAGCACAAACCGTGTTGGATTTAGAGTTCCAAATACATCTATCAATATAGGAGAAAACAGAGTGAAACCTAAAAATTCAAACTGTTACTGAAAATGTGTGCTTCAACATAGAAGAACGAAATTTGGGGAACCAAGTCGGCTTAGTGTACTGATCATTACCTGAAAGTATCATCCAGTTTGGGTGAAAAAATATTTGCTGAGATTTCTGGAGATTCGTAATTTTTGAAAGCTTGGCAACCCCTTTCCATGAACGTGTTTCTCGCCAGTCACTGCTTAGGGCTACATCAAGAGAAAAAAAAACATAGAGAAAGAACGTGAAACTGCTTTATTTTGTCAAGTTTCAAGAAGCTAGCACAAACCGTGTTGGATTTAGAGTTCCAAATACATTTATCAATATAGGAGAAAACAGAGTGAAACCTAAAAATTTAAACTGTTACTGGAAATGAACTCTTCACAATAGAAGAACGAAATTTGGGGAACCAAGTCGGCTTAGTGTACTGACCATTACCTGAAAGTATCATCCAGTTTGGGTGAAAAAATATTTGCTGAGATTTCTGGAGATTCGTAATTTTTGGAAGCTTGGGAACCCCTTTCCATGAAAGTGTTTATCGCCAGTCACTGCTTAGGGCTACATCAAGAGGAAACAAAACATAGAGATAGAACGTGAAACTGCTTTATTTTGTCAAGTTTCAAGAAGCTAGCACAAACCCTGTTGGATTTAGAGTTCCAAATACATCTATCTATATAGGAGAAAACAGAGTGAAACCTAAAAATTGAAACTGTTAATAGAAACGAACGCTTCAACATAGAAGAATGAAATTTGGGCAACCAAGTTTAGCTTATTGTACTGATCATTACTTGAAAGTATCATCCAGTTTGGGTGAAAAAATACTTGCTGAGATTTCTGCAGATTCGTAATTTTAGGAAGCTTGGCAACCCCTTTCCATGAAAGTGTTTCTCGCCAGTCACTGCTTAGGGGTACTTCAAGAGGAAACAACACATAGAGATAGAACGTGAAACTGCTTTATTTTGTCAAGTTTCAAGAAGCTAGCACAAACCGTGTTGGATTTAGAGTTCCAAATACATCTATCAATATAGGAGAAAACAGAGTGAAACCTAAAAATTCAAACTGTTACTGGAAATGAACGCTTCACCATTGAGGAACGAAATTTGGGGAACCAAGTTGGATTAGTGTTCTGATCATTACCTGAAAGTATCATCCAGTTTGGGTGAAAAAATATTTGTTGAGATTTCTGGAGATTCGTAATTTTTGGAAGCTTGGCAACCCCTTTCCATGAAAGTGTTTTTCGACAGTCACTGCTTAGGGCTACATCAAGAGGAAACAAAACATAGAGATAGAACGTGAAACTGCTTTATTTTGTCAAGTTTCAAGAAGCTACCACAAACCGTGTTGGATTTAGAGTTCCAAATACATCTATCAATATAGGAGAAAACAGAGTGAAACCTAAGAATTCAAACTGTTGGTAGAAACGAACGCTTCAACATAGAAGAATGAAATTGGGAGAACCAAGTTGGCTTAGTGTACTGATCATTACCTGTAAGTATCATCCAGTTTTGGTGAAAAAATACTTGTTGAAATTTCTGGAGATTCGTAATTTTCGGAAGCTTGGCAACCCCTTTCCATGAAAGTGTTTCTCGCAAGTCACTGCATAGGGCTACTTCAAGAGGAAAGAACACATAGATATAGAACGTGAAACTACTTTATTTTGTCAAGTTTCAAGAAGCTAGCACAAACCGTGTTGGATTTAGAGTTCCAAATACATCTATCTATATAGGAGAAAACAGAGTGAAACCTAAAAATTCAAACTGTTACTGGAAATGAACGCTTCAACATAGAAGAACGAAATTTGGGGAACCAACTCGGCTTAGTGTACTGATCATTAACTGAAAGTATCATCCAGTTTGGGTGAAAAAATATTTGCTCTGATTTCTGGAGATTTGTAGTTTTTGGAAGCTTGACAACCCCTTTCTATGAAAGTGTTTCTCGCCAGTCACTGCTTAGGGCTACATCAAGAGGAAACAACACATAGATATAGAACGTGAAACTGCTTTATTTTGTCAAGTTTCAAGAAGCTAGCACAAACCGTGTTGAATTTACAGTTCCAAATCCATCTATCAATATAGGAGAAAACAGAGTGAAACCTAAAAATTCAAACTGTTACTGGAAATGAACGCTTCAACATAGAAGAACGAAATTTGGGGAACCAAGTCGGCTTAGTGTACTGATCATTACCTGAAAGTATCATCCAGTTTGGGTGCAGAAATATTTGCTGTGATTTCTGGAGATGCGTAGTTTTTGGAAGCTTGGCAACCCCTTTCTATGAAAGTGTTTCTCGCCAGTCACTGCTTAGGGCTACTTCAAGAGGAAACAAAACATAGAGATAGAACGTGAAACTGCTTTATTTTGTCAAGTTTCAAGAAGCTAGCACAAACCGTGCTGGATTTAGAGTTCCAAATACATCTATCAATATAGGAGAAAACAGAGTGAAACCTAAAAATTCAAACTGTTACTGGAAATGTATGCTTCAACATAGAAGAACGAAATTTGGGGAACCAAGTCGGCTTATTGTACTGATCATTACCTGAAAGTATCATCCAGTTTGGGTGAAAAAATACTTGCTGAGATTTCTGGAGATTCGTAATTTTAGGAAGCTTGGCAACCCCTTTCCATGAAAGTGTTTCTCGCCAGTCACTGCTTAGGGCTACTTCAAGAGGAAACAACACATAGAGATAGAATGTGAAACTGCTTTATTTTGTCAAGTTTCAAGAAGCTAGCACAAACCGTGTTGGATTTAGAGTTCCAAATACATCTATCAATATAGGAGAAAACAGAGTGAAACCTAAAAATTCAAACTGTTACTGGAAATGAACGCTTTAACATAGAAGAACGAAATTTGGGGAACCAAGTTGGATTAGTGTACTGATCATTACGTGAAAGTATCATCCAGTTTGGGTGAAAAAATATTTGCTGAGATTTCTGGAGATTCTTAATTTTTGGAAGCTTGGCAACCCCTTTCCATGAAAGTGTTTCTCGACAGTCACTGCTTAGGGCTACATCAAGAGGAAACAAAACATAGAGATAGAACGTGAAACTGCTTTATTTTGTCAAGTTTCAAGAAGCTAGCACAAACCGTGTTGGATTTAGAGTTCCAAATACATCTATCAATATAGGGGAAAACAGAGTGAAACCTAAAAATTCAAACTGTTAGTAGAAACGAACGCTTCAACATAGAAGAATGAAATTTGGAGAACCAAGTTGGCTTAGTGTACTGATCATTACCTGTAAGTATCATCCAGTTTTGGTGAAAAAATACTTGTTGAGATTTCTGGAGATTCGTAATTTTAGGAAGCTTGGCAACCCCTTTCCATGAAAGTGTTTCTCGCCAGTCACTGCATAGGGCTACTTCAAGAGGAAAGAACACATAGATATAGAACGTGAAACTACTTTATTTTGTCAAGTTTCAAGAAGCTAGCACAAACCGTGTTGGATTTAGAGTTCCAAATACATCTATCAATATAGGAGAAAACAGAGTGAAACCTAAAAATTCAAACTGTTACTGGAAATGAACGCTTCAACATAGAAGAACGAAATTTGGGGAACCAACTCGGCTTAGTGTACTGATCATTAACTGAAAGTATCATCCAGTTTGGGTGAAAAAATATTTGCTGTGATTTCTGGAGATTCGTAGTTTTTGGAAGCTTGACAACCCCTTTCCATGAAAGTGTTTCTCGCCAGTCACTGCTTAGGGCTACATCAAGAGGAAACAACACATAGATATAGAACGTGAAACTGCTTTATTTTGTCAAGTTTCAAGAAGCTAGCACAAACCGTGTTGGATTTACAGTTCCAAATCCATCTATCAATATAGGAGAAAACAGAGTGAAACCTAAAAATTCAAACTGTTACTGGAAAAGAACGCTTCAACATAGAAGAACGAAATTTGGGGAACCAAGTCGGCTTAGTGTACTGATCATTACCTGAAAGTATCATCCAGTTTGGGTGCAGAAATATTTGCTGTGATTTCTGGAGATGCGTAGTTTTTGGAAGCTTGGCAACCCCTTTCTATGAAAGTGTTTCTCGCCAGTCACTGCTTAGGGCTACTTCAAGAGGAAACAAAACATAGAGATAGAACGTGAAACTGCTTTATTTTGTCAAGTTTCAAGAAGCTAGCACAAACCGTGTTGGATTTAGAGTTCCAAATACATCTATCAATATAGGAGAAAACAGAGTGAAACCTAAAAATTCAAACTGTTACTAAAAATGTGTGCTTCAACATAGAAGAACGAAATTTGGGGAACCAAGTCGGCTTAGTGTACTGATCATTACCTGAAAGTATCATCCAGTTTGGGTGAAAAAATATTTGCTGAGATTTCTGGAGATTCGTAATTTTTGAAAGCTTGGCAACCCCTTTCCATGAACGTGTTTCTCGCCAGTCACTGCTTAGGGCTACATCAAGAGGAAAAAAAACATAGAGAAAGAACGTGAAACTGCTTTATTTTGTCAAGTTTCAAGAAGCTAGCACAAACCGTGTTGGATTTAGAGTTCCAAATACATTTATCAATATAGGAGAAAACAGAGTGAAACCTAAAAATTTAAACTGTTACTGGAAATGAACTCTTCACAATAGAAGAACGAAATTTGGGGAACCAAGTCGGCTTAGTGTACTGACCATTACCTGAAAGTATCATCCAGTTTGGGTGAAAAAATATTTGCTGAGATTTCTGGAGATTCGTAATTTTTTGAAGCTTGGGAACCCCTTTCCATGAAAGTGTTTATCGCCAGTCACTGCTTAGGGCTACATCAAGAGGAAACAAAACATAGAGATAGAACGTGAAACTGCTTTATTTTGTCAAGTTTCAAGAAGCTAGCACAAACCGTGTTGGATTTAGATTTCCAAATACATCTATCAATATAGGAGAAAACAGAGTGAAACCTAAAAATTCAAACTGTGACTGGAAATGAACGCTTCAACATAGAAGAACGAAATTTGGGGAACCAAGTCGGCTTAGTGTACTGATCATTACCTGAAAGTATCATCCAGTTTGGGTGAAAAAATATTTGCTGTGATTTCTGGAGATGCGTAGTTTTTGGAAGCTTGGCAACCCCTTTCTATGAAAGTGTTTCTCGCCAGTCACTGCTTAGGGCTACTTCAAGAGGAAACAAAACATAGAGATAGAACGTGAAACTGCTTTATTTTGTCAAGTTTCAAGAAGCTAGCACAAACCGTGTTGGATTTAGAGTTCCAAATACATCTATCAATATAGGAGAAAACAGAGTGAAACCTAAAAATTCAAACTGTTACTGGAAATGTATGCTTCAACATAGAAGAACGAAATTTGGGGAACCAAGTCGGCTTAGTGTACTGATCATTACCTGAAAGTATCATCCAGTTTGGGTGAAAAAATATTTGCTGAGATTTCTGGAGATTCGTAATTTTTGGAAGCTTGGCAACCCCTTTCCATGAAAGTGTTTCTCGCCAGTCACTGCTTAGGGCTACATCAAGAGGAAAAAAAACATAGAGAAAGAACGTGAAACTGCTTTATTTTGTCAAGTTTCAAGAAGCTAGCACAAACCGTGTTGGATTTACAGTTCCAAATCCATCTATCAATATAGGAGAAAACAGAGTGAAACCAAAAAATTGAAACTGTTAGTAGAAACGAACGCTTCAACATAGAAGAATGAAATTTGGGGAACCAAGATGGCTTATTGTACTGATCATTACCTGAAAGTATCATCCAGTTTGGGTGAAAAAATACTTGCTGAGATTTCTGGAGATTCGTAATTTTAGGAAGCTTGGCAACCCCTTTCCATGAAAGTGTTTCTCGCCAGTCACTGCATAGGGCTACTTCAAGAGGAAAGAACACATAGATATAGAACGTGAAACTACTTTATTTTGTCAAGTTTCAAGAAGCTAGCACAAACCGTGTTGGATTTAGAGTTCCAAATACATCTATCTATATAGGAGAAAACAGAGTGAAACCTAAAAATTCAAACTGTTACTGGAAATGAACGCTTCAACATAGAAGAACGAAATTTGGGGAACCAACTCGGCTTAGTGTACTGATCATTAACTGAAAGTATCATCCAGTTTGGGTGAAAAAATATTTGCTGTGATTTCTGGAGATTCGTAGTTTTTAGAATCTTGACAACCCCTTTCTATGAAAGTGTTTCTCGCCAGTCACTGCTTAGGGCTACATCAAGAGGAAACAACACATAGATATAGAACGTGAAACTGCTTTATTTTGTCAAGTTTCAAGAAGCTAGCACAAACCGTGTTGGATTTAGAGTTCCAAATACATCTATCAATATAGGGGAAAACAGAGTGAAACCTAAAAATTCAAACTGTTAGTAGAAACGAACGCTTCAACATAGAAGAATGAAATTTGGAGAACCAAGTTGGCTTAGTGTACTGATCATTACCTGTAAGTATCATCCAGTTTTGGTGAAAAAATACTTGTTGAGATTTCTGGAGAATCGTAATTTTAGGAAGCTTGGCAACCCCTTTCCATGAAAGTGTTTCTCGCCAGTCACTGCATAGGGCTACTTCAAGAGGAAAGAACACATAGATATAGAACGTGAAACTACTTTATTTTGTCAAGTTTCAAGAAGCTAGCACAAACCGTGTTGGATTTAGAGTTCCAAATACATCTATCTATATAGGAGAAAACAGAGTGAAACCTAAAAATTCAAACTGTTACTGGAAATGAACGCTTCAACATAGAAGAACGAAATTTGGGGAACCAACTCGGCTTAGTGTACTGATCATTAACTGAAAGTATCATCCAGTTTGGGTGAAAAAATATTTGCTGTGATTTCTGGAGATTCGTAGTTTTTAGAAGCTTGACAACCCCTTTCTATGAAAGTGTTTCTCGCCAGTCACTGCTTAGGGCTACATCAAGAGGAAACAACACATAGATATAGAACGTGAAACTGCTTTATTTTGTCAAGTTTCAAGAAGCTAGCACAAACCGTGTTGGATTTACAGTTCCAAATCCATCTATCAATATAGGAGAAAACAGTGAAACCTAAAAATTCAAACTGTTACTGGAAATGAACTCTTCAACATAGAAGAACAAAATTTGGGGAACCAAGTCGGCTTAGTGTACTGATCATTAACTGAAAGTATCATCCAGTTTGGGTGCAGAAATATTTGCTGTGATTTCTGGAGATGCGTAGTTTTTGGAAGCTTGGCAACCCCTTTCTATGAAAGTGTTTCTCGCCAGTCACTGCTTAGGGCTACTTCAAGAGGAAACAAAACATAGAGATAGAACGTGAAACTGCTTTATTTTGTCAAGTTTCAAGAAGCTAGCACAAACCGTGTTGGATTTAGAGTTCCAAATACATCTATCAATATAGGAGAAAACAGAGTGAAACCTAAAAATTCAAACTGTTACTGGAAATGTATGCTTCAACATAGAAGAATGAAATTTGGGGAACCAAGTCGGCTTAGTGTACTGATCATTACCTGAAAGTATCATCCAGTTTGGGTGAAAAAATATTTGCTGAGATTTCTGGAGATTCGTAATTTTTGGAAGCTTGGCAACCCCTTTCCATGAAAGTGTTTCTCGCCAGTCACTGCTTAGGGCTACATCAAGAGGAAAAAAAACATAGAGAAAGAACGTGAAACTGCTTTATTTTGTCAAGTTTCAAGAAGCTAGCACAAACCGTGTTGGATTTACAGTTCCAAATCCATCTATCAATATAGGAGAAAACAGAGTGAAACCAAAAAATTGAAACTGTTAGTAGAAACGAACGCTTCAACATAGAAGAATGAAATTTGGGGAACCAAGATGGCTTATTGTACTGAACATTACCTGAAAGTATCATCCAGTTTGGGTGAAAAAATACTTGCTGAGATTTCTGGAGATTCGTAATTTTAGGAAGCTTGGCAACCCCTTTCCATGAAAGTGTTTCTCGCCAGTCACTGCATAGGGCTACTTCAAGAGGAAAGAACACATAGATATAGAACGTGAAACTACTTTATTTTGTCAAGTTTCAAGAAGCTAGCACAAACCGTGTTGGATTTAGAGTTCCAAATACATCTATCTATATAGGAGAAAACAGAGTGAAACCTAAAAATTCAAACTGTTACTGGAAATGAACGCTTCAACATAGAAGAACGAAATTTGGGGAACCAACTCGGCTGAGTGTACTGATCATTAACTGAAAGTATCATCCAGTTTGGGTGAAAAAATATTTGCTGTGATTTCTGGAGATTCGTAGTTTTTAGAAGCTTGACAACCCCTTTCTATGAAAGTGTTTCTCGCCAGTCACTGCTTAGGGCTACATCAAGAGGAAACAACACATAGATATACAACGTGAAACTGCTTTATTTTGTCAAGTTTCAAGAAGCTAGCACAAACCGTGTTGGATTTAGAGTTCCAAATACATCTATCAATATAGGGGAAAACAGAGTGAAACCTAAAAATTCAAACGGTTAGTAGAAACGAACGCTTCAACATAGAAGAATGAAATTTGGAGAACCAATTTGGCTTAGTGTACTGATCATTACCTGTAAGTATCATCCAGTTTTGGTGAAAAAATACTTGTTGAGATTTCTGGAGAATCGTAATTTTAGGAAGCTTGGCAACCCCTTTCCATGAAAGTGTTTCTCGCCAGTCACTGCATAGGGCTACTTCAAGAGGAAAGAACACATAGATATAGAACGTGAAACTACTTTATTTTGTCAAGTTTCAAGAAGCTAGCACAAACCGTGTTGGATTTAGAGTTCCAAATACATCTATCTATATAGGAGAAAACAGAGTGAAACCTAAAAATTCAAACTGTTACTGGAAATGAACGCTTCAACATAGAAGAACGAAATTTGGGGAACCAACTCGGCTTAGTGTACTGATCATTAACTGAAAGTATCATCCAGTTTGGGTGAAAAAATATTTGCTGTGATTTCTGGAGATTCGTAGTTTTTGGAAGCTTGACAACCCCTTTCTATGAAAGTGTTTCTCGCCAGTCACTGCTTAGGGCTACATCAAGAGGAAACAACACATAGATATAGAACGTGAAACTGCTTTATTTTGTCAAGTTTCAAGAAGCTAGCACAAACCGTGTTGGATTTACAGTTCCAAATCCATCTATCAATATAGGAGAAAACAGAGTGAAACCTAAAAATTCAAACAGTTACTGGAAATGAACGCTTCAACATAGAAGAACGAAATTTGGGGAACCAAGTCGGCTTAGTGTACTGATCATTACCTGAAAGTATCATCCAGTTTGGGTGCAGAAATATTTGCTGTGATTTCTGGAGAAGCGTAGTTTTTGGAAGCTTGGCAACCCCTTTCTATGAAAGTGTTTCTCGCCAGTCACTGCTTAGGGCTACTTCAAGAGGAAACAAAACATAGAGATAGAACGTGAAACTGCTTTATTTTGTCAAGTTTCAAGAAGCTAGCACAAACCGTGTTGGATTTAGAGTTCCAAATACATCTATCAATATAGGAGAAAACAGAGTGAAACCTAAAAATTCAAACTGTTACTGGAAATGTATGCTTCAACATAGAAGAACGAAATTTGGGGAACCAAGTCGGCTTAGTGTACTGATCATTACCTGAAAGTATCATCCAGTTTGGGTGAAAAAATATTTGCTGAGATTTCTGGAGATTCGTAATTTTTGGAAGCTTGGCAACCCCTTTCCATGAAAGTGTTTCTCGCCAGTCACTGCTTAGGGCTACATCAAGAGGAAAAAAAAACATAGAGAAAGAACGTGAAACTGCTTTATTTTGTCAAGTTTCAAGAAGCTAGCACAAACCGTGTTGGATTTAGAGTTCCAAATACATCTATCTATATAGGAGAAAACAGAGTGAAACCAAAAAATTGAAACTGTTAGTAGAAACGAACGCTTCAACATAGAAGAATGAAATTTGGGGAACCAAGATGGCTTATTGTACTGATCATTACCTGAAAGTATCATCCAGTTTGGGTGAAAAAATATTTGCTGAGATTTCTGGTGATTCCTAATTTTTGGAAGCTTGGCAACCCCTTTCCATGAAAGTGTTTCTCGACAGTCACTGCTTAGGGCTACATCAAGATGAAAAAAAACATGGAGATAGAATCTGAAACTACTTTATTGAGTCAAGTATCAAGAAGCTAGCACAAACCGTGTTGGATTTAGAGTTCCAAATCCATCTATCTATATAGGAGAAAACAGAGTGAAACCTAAAAATTCAAACTGTTACTGGAAATGAACGCTTCACCATAGAAGAACAAAATTTGGGGAACCAAGTCGGCTTAGTGTACTGACCATTACCTGAAAGTATCATCCAGTTTGGGTGAAAAAATATTTGCTGAGATTTCTGGAGATTCGTAATTTTTGGAAGCTTGGCAACCCCTTTCCATGAAAGTGTTTCTCGCCAGTCACTTCTTAGGGCTACATCAAGATGAAAAAAAACATGGAGATAGAATCTGAAACTACTTTATTGTGTCAAGTTTCAAGAAGCTAGCACAAACCGTGTTGGATTTAGAGTTCCAAATACATCTATCAATATAGGAGAAAACAGAGTGAAACCTAAAAATTCAAACTGTTACTGGAAATGAACGCTTCAACATAGAAGAACGAAATTTGGGGAACCAAGTCGGCTTAGTGTACTGATCATTACCTGAAAGTATCATCCAGTTTGGGTGAAAAAATATTTGCTGAGATTTCTGGAGTTTCGTAATTTTTGGAAGCTTGGCAACCCCTTTCCATGAAAGTGTTTCTCGCCAGTCACTGCTTAGGGCTACATCAAGAGGAAAAAAAACATAGAGAAAGAACGTGAAACTGCTTTATTTTGTCAAGTTTCAAGAAGCTAGCACAAACCGTGTTGGATATAGAGTTCCAAATACATTTATCAATATAGGAGAAAACAGAGTGAAACCTAAAAATTTAAACTGTTACTGGAAATGAACGCTTCACCATAGAAGAACGAAATTTGGGGAACCAAGTCGGCTTAGTGTACTGATCATTACCTGAAAGTATCATCCAGTTTGGGTGAAAAAATATTTGCTGAGATTTCTGGAGATTCGTAATTTTTGGAAGCTTGGGAACCCCTTTCCATGAAAGTGTTTCTCGCCAGTCACTGCTTAGGGATACATCAAGAGGACACAAGACATAGAGATAGAACGTGAAACTGCTTTATTTTGTCAAGTTTCAAGAAGCTAGGACAAACCGTGTTGGATTTAGATTTCCAAATACATCTATCAATATAGGAGAAAACAGAGTGAAACCTAAAAATTCAAACTGTTACTGGAAATGAACGCTTCAACATAGAAGAACGAAATTTGGGGAACCAAGTCGGCTTAGTGTACTGATCATTACCTGAAAGTATCATCCAGTTTGGGTGAAAAAATATTTGCTGAGATTTCTGGAGATTCGTAATTTTTGGAAGCTTGGGAACCCCTTTCCATGAAAGTGTTTCTCGCCAGTCACTGCTTAGGGATACATCAAGAGGAAACAAACCATAGAGATAGAACCTGAAACTACTTTATTGTGTCAAGTTTCAAGAAGCTAGCACAAACCGTGTTGGATTTAGAGTTCCAAATACATCCATCAATATAGGAGAAAACAGAGTGAAACCTAAAAATTTAAACTGTTAGTAGAAACGAACGCTTCAACATAGAAGAATGAAATTTGGGGAACCAAGTTGGCTTATTGTACTGATCATTACCTGAAAGTATCATCCAGTTTGGGTGAAAAAATATTTGCTGAGATTTCTGGAGATTCGTAATTTTTGGAAGCTTGGCAACCCCTTTCCATGAAAGTGTTTCTCGCCAGTCACTTCTTAGGGCTACATCAAGATGAAAAAAAACATGGAGATAGAATCTGAAACTACTTTATTGTGTCAAGTTTCAAGAAGCTAGCACAAACCGTGTTGGATTTAGAGTTCCAAATACATCTATCAATATAGGAGAAAACAGAGTGAAACCTAAAAATTCAAACTGTTACTGGAAATGAACGCTTCACCATTGAAGAACGAAATTTGGGGAACCAAGTTGGATTAGTGTACTGATCATTACCTGAAAGTATCATCCAGTTTGGGTGAAAAAATATTTTCTGAGATTTCTGGAGATTCATAATTTTTGGAAGCTTGGCAACCCCTTTCATTGAAGGTGTTTCTCGACAGTCACTGCTTAGGGCTACATCAAGAGGAAACAAAACATAGAGATAGAACGTGAAACTGCTTTATTTTGTCAAGTTTCAAGAAGCTAGCACAAACCGTGTTGGATTTACAGTTCCAAATACATCTATCAATATAGGAGAAAACAGAGTGAAACCTAAAAATTCAAACTGTTAGTAGAAACGAACGCTTCAACATAGAAGAATGAAATTTGGAGAACCAAGTTGGCTTAGTGTACTGATCATTACCTGTAAGTATCATCCAGTTTTGGTGAAAAAATACTTGCTGATATTTCTGAGATTCGTAATTTTAGGAAGCTTGGCAACCCCTTTCCATGAAAGTGTTTCTCGCCAGTCACTGCATAGGGCTACTTCAAGAGGAAAGAACACATAGAGATAGAACGTGAAACTGCTTTATTTGTCAAGTTTCAGGAAGCTAGCACAAACCGTGTTGGATTTAGAGTTCCAAATACATCTATCAATATAGGAGAAAACAGAGTGAAACCTAAAAATTCAAACTGTTACTGGAAATGAACGCTTCAACATAGAAGAACGAAATTTGGGGAACCAAGTCGGCTTAGTGTACTGATCATTACCTGAAAGTATCATCCAGTTTGGGTGAAAAAATATTTGCTGAGATTTCTGGAGATTCGTAATTTTTGGAAGATTGGCAACCCCTTTCCATGAAAGTGTTTCTCGCCAGTCACTGCTTAGGGCTACATCAAGAGGAAACAAAACATAGAGAAAGAACGTGAAACTGCTTTATTTTGTCAAGTTTCAAGAAGCTAGCACAAACCGTGTTGGATTTAGAGTTCCAAATACATCTATCAATATAGGAGAAAACAGAGTGAAACCTAAAAATTCAAACTGTTACTGGAAATGAACGCTTCAACATAGAAGAACGAAATTTGGGTAACCAAGTCGGCTTAGTGTACTGATCATTACCTGTAAGTATCATCCAGTTTGGGTGAAAAAATATTTGCTGAGATTTCTGGAGATTCGTAATTTTTGGAAGCTTGGGAACCCCTTTCCATGAAAGTGTTTCTCGCCAGTCACTGCTTAGGGCTACATCAAGAGGAAACAAAACATAGAGATAGAACGTGAAACTGCTTTATTTTGTCAAGTTTCAAGAAGCTAGCACAAACCGTGTTGGATTTAGAGTTCCAAATACATCTATCAATATAGGAGAAAACAGAGTGAAACCTAAAAATTCAAACTGTTAGTAGAAACGAACGCTTCAACATAGAAGAATGAAATTTGGAGTACCAAGTCGGCTTAGTGTACTGATCATTACCTGTAAGTATCATCCAGTTTTGGTGAAAAAATACTTGCTGAGATTTCTGGAGATTCGTAATTTTAGGAAGCTTGGCAACCCCTTTCCATGAAAGTGTTTCTCGCCAGTCACTGCATAGGGCTACTTCAAGAGGAAAGAACACATAGAGATAGAACGTGAAACTACTTTATTTTGTCAAGTTTCAAGAAGCTAGCACAAACCGAGTTGGATTTAGAGTTCCAAATACATCTATCAATATAGGAGAAAAGAGAGTGAAACCTAAAAATTCAAACTGTTACTGGAAATGAACGCTTCAACATAGAAGAACGAAATTTGGGGAACCAAGTCGGCTTAGTGTACTGATCATTACCTGAAAGTATCATCCAGTTTGGGTGAAAAAATATTTGCTGAGATTTCTGGAGATTCGTAATTTTTGGAAGCTTGGGAACCCCTTTCCATGAAAGTGTTTCTCGCCAGTCACTGCTTAGGGATACATCAAGAGGAAACAAAACATAGAGATAGAACCTGAAACTACTTTATTGTGTCAAGTTTGAAGAAGCTAGCACAAACCGTGTTGGATTTAGTGTTCCAAATACATCTATCAATATAGGAGAAAACAGAGTGAAACCTAAAAATTGAAACTGTTAGTAGAAACGAACGCTTCAACATAGAAGAATGAAATTTGGGGAACCAAGTTGGCTTATTGTACTGATCATTACCTGAAAGTATCATCCAGTTTGGGTGAAAAAATATTTGCTGAGATTTCTGGAGATTCGTAAATTTGGAAGCTTGGCAACCCCTTTCCATGAAAGTGTTTCTCGCCAGTCACTTCTTAGGGCTACATCAAGATGAAAAAAAAACATGGAGATAGAATCTGAAACTACTTTATTGTGTCAAGTTTCAAGAAGCTAGCACAAACCGTGTTGGATTTAGAGTTCCAAATACATCTATCAATATAGGAGAAAACAGAGTGAAACCTAAAAATTCAAACAGTTACTGAAATGAACGCTTCACCATAGAAGAACGAAATTTGGGGAACCAAGTCGGCTTAGTGTACTGATCATTACCTGAAAGTATCATCCAGTTTGGGTGAAAAAATATTTGCTGAGATTTCTGGAGATTCGTAATTTTTGGAAGCCTGGGAAGCCCTTTCCATGAAAGTGTTTCTCGCCAGTCAGTGCTTAGGGCTACATCAAGAGGAAACAAAACATAGAGATAGAACGTGAAACTGCTTTATTTTGTCAAGTTTCAAGAAGCTAGCACAAACCGTGTTGGATTTAGAGTTCCAAATACATCTATCAATATAGGAGAAAACAGAGTGAAACCTAAAATTTGAAACTGTTAGTAGAAACGATCGCTTCAACATAGAAGAATGAAATTTGGGGAACCAAGTTGGCTTATTGTACTGATCATTACTTGAAAGTATCATCCAGTTTGGGTAAAAAAATACTTGCTGAGATTTCTGGAGATTCGTAATTTTTGGAAGCTTGGCAACCCCTTTCCATGAAAGTGTTTCTCGCCAGTCACTGCTTAGGGCTACATCAAGAGGAAACAAAACATAGAGAAAGAACGTGAAACTGCTTTATTTTGTCAAGTTTCAAGAAGCTAGCACAAACCGTGTTGGATTTAGAGTTCCAAATACATCTATCAATATAGGAGAAAACAGAGTGAAACCTAAAAATTCAAACTGTTAGTAGAAACGAACGCTTCAACATAGAAGAATGAAATTTGGAGAACCAAGTCGGCTTAGTGTACTGACCATTACCTGAAAGTATCATCCAGTTTGGGTGCAGAAATATTTGCTGAGATTTCTGGAGATTCGTAATTTTTGGAAGCTTGGCAACCCCTTTCCATGAAAGTGTTTCTCGCCAGTCACTTCTTAGGGCTACATCAAGATGAAAAAAAACATGGAGATAGAATCTGAAACTACTTTATTGTGTCAAGTTTCAAGAAGCTAGCACAAACCGTGTTGGATTTAGAGTTCCAAATACATCTATCAATATAGGAGAAAACAGAGTGAAACCTAAAAATTCAAACTGTTACTGGAAATGAACGCTTCACCATTGAGTAACGAAATTTGGGGAACCAAGTTGGATTAGTGTACTGATCATTACCTGAAAGTATCATCCAGTTTGGGTGAAAAAATATTTGCTGAGATTTCTGGAGATTCGTAATTTTTGGAAGCTTGGCAACCCCTTTCCATGAAAGTGTTTCTCGCCAGTCACTGCTTAGGGCTACATCAAGAGGAAAAAAAACATAGAGAAAGAACGTGAAACTGCTTTATTTTGTCAAGTTTCAAGAAGCTAGCACAAACCGTGTTGGATTTACAGTTCCAAATCCATCTATCAATATAGGAGAAAACAGAGTGAAACCAAAAAATTGAAACTGTTAGTAGAAACGAACGCTTCAACATAGAAGAATGAAATTTGGGGAACCAAGATGGCTTATTGTACTGATCATTACCTGAAAGTATCATCCAGTTTGGGTGAAAAAATACTTGCTGAGATTTCTGGAGATTCGTAATTTTAGGAAGCTTGGCAACCCCTTTCCATGAAAGTGTTTCTCGCCAGTCACTGCATAGGGCTACTTCAAGAGGAAAGAACACATAGATATAGAACGTGAAACTACTTTATTTTGTCAAGTTTCAAGAAGCTAGCACAAACCGTGTTGGATTTAGAGTTCCAAATACATCTATCTATATAGGAGAAAACAGAGTGAAACCTAAAAATTCAAACTGTTACTGGAAATGAACGCTTCAACATAGAAGAACGAAATTTGGGGAACCAACTCGGCTTAGTGTACTGATCATTAACTGAAAGTATCATCCAGTTTGGGTGAAAAAATATTTGCTGTGATTTCTGGAGATTCGTAGTTTTTAGAATCTTGACAACCCCTTTCTATGAAAGTGTTTCTCGCCAGTCACTGCTTAGGGCTACATCAAGAGGAAACAACACATAGATATAGAACGTGAAACTGCTTTATTTTGTCAAGTTTCAAGAAGCTAGCACAAACCGTGTTGGATTTAGAGTTCCAAATACATCTATCAATATAGGGGAAAACAGAGTGAAACCTAAAAATTCAAACTGTTAGTAGAAACGAACGCTTCAACATAGAAGAATGAAATTTGGAGAACCAAGTTGGCTTAGTGTACTGATCATTACCTGTAAGTATCATCCAGTTTTGGTGAAAAAATACTTGTTGAGATTTCTGGAGAATCGTAATTTTAGGAAGCTTGGCAACCCCTTTCCATGAAAGTGTTTCTCGCCAGTCACTGCATAGGGCTACTTCAAGAGGAAAGAACACATAGATATAGAACGTGAAACTACTTTATTTTGTCAAGTTTCAAGAAGCTAGCACAAACCGTGTTGGATTTAGAGTTCCAAATACATCTATCTATATAGGAGAAAACAGAGTGAAACCTAAAAATTCAAACTGTTACTGGAAATGAACGCTTCAACATAGAAGAACGAAATTTGGGGAACCAACTCGGCTTAGTGTACTGATCATTAACTGAAAGTATCATCCAGTTTGGGTGAAAAAATATTTGCTGTGATTTCTGGAGATTCGTAGTTTTTAGAAGCTTGACAACCCCTTTCTATGAAAGTGTTTCTCGCCAGTCACTGCTTAGGGCTACATCAAGAGGAAACAACACATAGATATAGAACGTGAAACTGCTTTATTTTGTCAAGTTTCAAGAAGCTAGCACAAACCGTGTTGGATTTACAGTTCCAAATCCATCTATCAATATAGGAGAAAACAGTGAAACCTAAAAATTCAAACTGTTACTGGAAATGAACTCTTCAACATAGAAGAACAAAATTTGGGGAACCAAGTCGGCTTAGTGTACTGATCATTAACTGAAAGTATCATCCAGTTTGGGTGCAGAAATATTTGCTGTGATTTCTGGAGATGCGTAGTTTTTGGAAGCTTGGCAACCCCTTTCTATGAAAGTGTTTCTCGCCAGTCACTGCTTAGGGCTACTTCAAGAGGAAACAAAACATAGAGATAGAACGTGAAACTGCTTTATTTTGTCAAGTTTCAAGAAGCTAGCACAAACCGTGTTGGATTTAGAGTTCCAAATACATCTATCAATATAGGAGAAAACAGAGTGAAACCTAAAAATTCAAACTGTTACTGGAAATGTATGCTTCAACATAGAAGAATGAAATTTGGGGAACCAAGTCGGCTTAGTGTACTGATCATTACCTGAAAGTATCATCCAGTTTGGGTGAAAAAATATTTGCTGAGATTTCTGGAGATTCGTAATTTTTGGAAGCTTGGCAACCCCTTTCCATGAAAGTGTTTCTCGCCAGTCACTGCTTAGGGCTACATCAAGAGGAAAAAAAACATAGAGAAAGAACGTGAAACTGCTTTATTTTGTCAAGTTTCAAGAAGCTAGCACAAACCGTGTTGGATTTACAGTTCCAAATCCATCTATCAATATAGGAGAAAACAGAGTGAAACCAAAAAATTGAAACTGTTAGTAGAAACGAACGCTTCAACATAGAAGAATGAAATTTGGGGAACCAAGATGGCTTATTGTACTGAACATTACCTGAAAGTATCATCCAGTTTGGGTGAAAAAATACTTGCTGAGATTTCTGGAGATTCGTAATTTTAGGAAGCTTGGCAACCCCTTTCCATGAAAGTGTTTCTCGCCAGTCACTGCATAGGGCTACTTCAAGAGGAAAGAACACATAGATATAGAACGTGAAACTACTTTATTTTGTCAAGTTTCAAGAAGCTAGCACAAACCGTGTTGGATTTAGAGTTCCAAATACATCTATCTATATAGGAGAAAACAGAGTGAAACCTAAAAATTCAAACTGTTACTGGAAATGAACGCTTCAACATAGAAGAACGAAATTTGGGGAACCAACTCGGCTGAGTGTACTGATCATTAACTGAAAGTATCATACAGTTTGGGTGAAAAAATATTTGCTGTGATTTCTGGAGATTCGTAGTTTTTAGAAGCTTGACAACCCCTTTCTATGAAAGTGTTTCTCGCCAGTCACTGCTTAGGGCTACATCAAGAGGAAACAACACATAGATATACAACGTGAAACTGCTTTATTTTGTCAAGTTTCAAGAAGCTAGCACAAACCGTGTTGGATTTAGAGTTCCAAATACATCTATCAATATAGGGGAAAACAGAGTGAAACCTAAAAATTCAAACGGTTAGTAGAAACGAACGCTTCAACATAGAAGAATGAAATTTGGAGAACCAATTTGGCTTAGTGTACTGATCATTACCTGTAAGTATCATCCAGTTTTGGTGAAAAAATACTTGTTGAGATTTCTGGAGAATCGTAATTTTAGGAAGCTTGGCAACCCCTTTCCATGAAAGTGTTTCTCGCCAGTCACTGCATAGGGCTACTTCAAGAGGAAAGAACACATAGATATAGAACGTGAAACTACTTTATTTTGTCAAGTTTCAAGAAGCTAGCACAAACCGTGTTGGATTTAGAGTTCCAAATACATCTATCTATATAGGAGAAAACAGAGTGAAACCTAAAAATTCAAACTGTTACTGGAAATGAACGCTTCAACATAGAAGAACGAAATTTGGGGAACCAACTCGGCTTAGTGTACTGATCATTAACTGAAAGTATCATCCAGTTTGGGTGAAAAAATATTTGCTGTGATTTCTGGAGATTCGTAGTTTTTGGAAGCTTGACAACCCCTTTCTATGAAAGTGTTTCTCGCCAGTCACTGCTTAGGGCTACATCAAGAGGAAACAACACATAGATATAGAACGTGAAACTGCTTTATTTTGTCAAGTTTCAAGAAGCTAGCACAAACCGTGTTGGATTTACAGTTCCAAATCCATCTATCAATATAGGAGAAAACAGAGTGAAACCTAAAAATTCAAACAGTTACTGGAAATGAACGCTTCAACATAGAAGAACGAAATTTGGGGAACCAAGTCGGCTTAGTGTACTGATCATTACCTGAAAGTATCATCCAGTTTGGGTGCAGAAATATTTGCTGTGATTTCTGGAGAAGCGTAGTTTTTGGAAGCTTGGCAACCCCTTTCTATGAAAGTGTTTCTCGCCAGTCACTGCTTAGGGCTACTTCAAGAGGAAACAAAACATAGAGATAGAACGTGAAACTGCTTTATTTTGTCAAGTTTCAAGAAGCTAGCACAAACCGTGTTGGATTTAGAGTTCCAAATACATCTATCAATATAGGAGAAAACAGAGTGAAACCTAAAAATTCAAACTGTTACTGGAAATGTATGCTTCAACATAGAAGAACGAAATTTGGGGAACCAAGTCGGCTTAGTGTACTGATCATTACCTGAAAGTATCATCCAGTTTGGGTGAAAAAATATTTGCTGAGATTTCTGGAGATTCGTAATTTTTGGAAGCTTGGCAACCCCTTTCCATGAAAGTGTTTCTCGCCAGTCACTGCTTAGGGCTACATCAAGAGGAAAAAAAAACATAGAGAAAGAACCTGAAACTGCTTTATTTTGTCAAGTTTCAAGAAGCTAGCACAAACCGTGTTGGATTTAGAGTTCCAAATACATCTATCTATATAGGAGAAAACAGAGTGAAACCAAAAAATTGAAACTGTTAGTAGAAACGAACGCTTCAACATAGAAGAATGAAATTTGGGGAACCAAGATGGCTTATTGTACTGATCATTACCTGAAAGTATCATCCAGTTTGGGTGAAAAAATATTTGCTGAGATTTCTGGTGATTCCTAATTTTTGGAAGCTTGGCAACCCCTTTCCATGAAAGTGTTTCTCGACAGTCACTGCTTAGGGCTACATCAAGATGAAAAAAAACATGGAGATAGAATCTGAAACTACTTTATTGAGTCAAGTATCAAGAAGCTAGCACAAACCGTGTTGGATTTAGAGTTCCAAATCCATCTATCAATATAGGAGAAAACAGAGTGAAACCAAAAAATTGAAACTGTTAGTAGAAACGAACGCTTCAACATAGAAGAATGAAATTTGGGGAACCAAGATGGCTTATTGTACTGATCATTACCTGAAAGTATCATCCAGTTTGGGTGAAAAAATACTTGCTGAGATTTCTGGAGATTCGTAATTTTAGGAAGCTTGGCAACCCATTTCCATGAAAGTGTTTCTCGCCAGTCACTGCATAGGGTTACTTCAAGAGGAAAGAACACATAGATATAGAACGTGAAACTACTTTATTTTGTCAAGTTTCAAGAAGCTAGCACAAACCGTGTTGGATTTAGAGTTCCAAATACATCTATCAATATAGGAGAAAACAGAGTGAAACCTAAAAATTCAAACTGTTAATGGAAATGAACGCTTCACCATTGAGGAACGAAATTTGGGGAACCAAGTTGGATTAGTGTACTGATCATTACCTGAAAGTATCATCCAGTTTGGGTGAAAAAATATTTGCTGAGATTTCTGGAGATTCGTAATTTTTGGAAGCTTGGCAACCCCTTTCCATGAAAGTGTTTCTCGCCAGTCACTGCTTAGGGCTACATCAAGAGGAAAAAAAACAGAGAAAGAACGTGAAACTGCTTTATTTTGTCAAGTTTCAAGAAGCTAGCACAAACCGTGTTGGATTTAGAGTTCCAAATACATCTATCAATATAGGAGAAAACAGAGTGAAACCT
Source organism: Spermophilus citellus (assembly GCF_964194105.1). Classification (NCBI taxonomy): domain Eukaryota; kingdom Metazoa; phylum Chordata; class Mammalia; order Rodentia; family Sciuridae; genus Spermophilus; species Spermophilus citellus. Next base: position 32,868,687 of record NC_138191.1, on the reverse strand, counting down.
AAAAATTTAAACTGTTACTGGAAATGAACGCTTCACCATAGAAGAACAAAATTTGGGGAACCAAGTCGGCTTAGTGTACTGACCATTACCTGAAAGTATCATCCAGTTTGGGTGAAAAAATATTTGCAGAGATTTCTGGAGATTCGTAATTTTTGGAAGCTTGGGAACCCCTTTCCATGAAAGTGTTTCTCGCCAGTCACTGCTTAGGGATACATCAAGAGGAAACAAGACATAGAGATAGAACGTGAAACTGCTTTATTTTGTCAAGTTTCAAGAAGCTAGCACAAACCGTGTTGGATTTAGATTTCCAAATACATCTATCAATATAGGAGAAAACAGAGTGAAACCTAAAAATTCAAACTGTTACTGGAAATGAACGCTTCAACATAGAAGAACGAAATTTGGGGAACCAAGTCGGCTTAGTGTACTGATCATTACCTGAAAGTATCATCCAGTTTGGGTGAAAAAATATTTGCTGAGATTTCTGGAGATTCGTAATTTTTGGAAGCTTGGGAACCCCTTTCCATGAAAGTGTTTCTCGCCAGTCACTGCTTAGGGCTACATCAAGAGGAAACAAAACATAGAGATAGAACGTGAAACTGCTTTATTTTGTCAAGTTTCAAGAAGCTAGCATAAACCGTGTTGGATTTAGAGTTCGAAATACATTTATCAATATAGGAGAAAACAGAGTGAAACCTAAAAATTCAAACTGTTAGTAGAAACGAACGCTTCAACATAGAAGAATGAAATTTGGAGAACCAAGTTGGCTTAGTGTACTGATCATTACCTGTAAGTATCATCCAGTTTTGGTGAAAAAATACTTGTTGAGATTTCTGGAGATTCGTAATTTTAGGAAGCTTGGCAACCCCTTTCCATGAAAGTGTTTCTCGCCAGTCACTGCATAGGGCTACTTCAAGAGGAAAGAACACATAGATATAGAACGTGAAACTACTTTATTTTGTCAAGTTTCAAGAAGCTAGCACAAACCGTGTTGGATTTAGAGTTCCAAATACATCTATCTATATAGGAGAAAACAGAGTGAAACCTAAAAATTCAAACTGTTACTGGAAATGAACGCTTCAACATAGAAGAACGAAATTTGGGGAACCAACTCGGCTTAGTGTACTGATCATTAACTGAAAGTATCACACAGTTTGGGTGAAAAAATATTTGCTGTGATTTCTGGAGATTCATAGTTTTTGGAAGCTTGACAACCCCTTTCTATGAAAGTGTTTCTCGCCAGTCACTGCTTAGGGCTACATCAAGAGGAAACAACACATAGATATAGAACGTGAAACTGCTTTATTTTGTCACGTTTCAAGAAGCTAGCACAAACCGTGTTGGATTTACAGTTCCAAATCCATCTATCAATATAGGAGAAAACAGAGTGAAACCTAAAAATTCAAACTGTTACTGGAAATGTATGCTTCAACATAGAAGAACGAAATTTGGGGAACCAAGTCGGCTTAGTGTACTGATCATTACCTGAAAGTATCATCCAGTTTGGGTGAAAAAATATTTGCTGAGATTTCTGGAGTTTCGTAATTTTTGGAAGCTTGGCAACCCCTTTCCATGAAAGTGTTTCTCGCCAGTCACTGCTTAGGGCTACATCAAGAGGAAAAAAAACATAGAGAAAGAACGTGAAACTGCTTTATTTTGTCAAGTTTCAAGAAGCTAGCACAAACCGTGTTGGATATAGAGTTCCAAATACATTTATCAATATAGGAGAAAACAGAGTGAAACCTAAAAATTTAAACTGTTACTGGAAATGAACGCTTCACCATAGAAGAACGAAATTTGGGGAACCAAGTCGGCTTAGTGTACTGATCATTACCTGAAAGTATCATCCAGTTTGGGTGAAAAAATATTTGCTGAGATTTCTGGAGATTCGTAATTTTTGGAAGCTTGGGAACCCCTTTCCATGAAAGTGTTTCTCGCCAGTCACTGCTTAGGGATACATCAAGAGGACACAAGACATAGAGATAGAACGTGAAACTGCTTTATTTTGTCAAGTTTCAAGAAGCTAGGACAAACCGTGTTGGATTTAGATTTCCAAATACATCTATCAATATAGGAGAAAACAGAGTGAAACCTAAAAATTCAAACTGTTACTGGAAATGAACGCTTCAACATAGAAGAACGAAATTTGGGGAACCAAGTCGGCTTAGTGTACTGATCATTACCTGAAAGTATCATCCAGTTTGGGTGAAAAAATATTTGCTGAGATTTCTGGAGATTCGTAATTTTTGGAAGCTTGGGAACCCCTTTCCATGAAAGTGTTTCTCGCCAGTCACTGCTTAGGGATACATCAAGAGGAAACAAACCATAGAGATAGAACCTGAAACTACTTTATTGTGTCAAGTTTCAAGAAGCTAGCACAAACCGTGTTGGATTTAGAGTTCCAAATACATCCATCAATATAGGAGAAAACAGAGTGAAACCTAAAAATTTAAACTGTTAGTAGAAACGAACGCTTCAACATAGAAGAATGAAATTTGGGGAACCAAGTTGGCTTATTGTACTGATCATTACCTGAAAGTATCATCCAGTTTGGGTGAAAAAATATTTGCTGAGATTTCTGGAGATTCGTAATTTTTGGAAGCTTGGCAACCCCTTTCCATGAAAGTGTTTCTCGCCAGTCACTTCTTAGGGCTACATCAAGATGAAAAAAAACATGGAGATAGAATCTGAAACTACTTTATTGTGTCAAGTTTCAAGAAGCTAGCACAAACCGTGTTGGATTTAGAGTTCCAAATACATCTATCAATATAGGAGAAAACAGAGTGAAACCTAAAAATTCAAACTGTTACTGGAAATGAACGCTTCACCATTGAAGAACGAAATTTGGGGAACCAAGTTGGATTAGTGTACTGATCATTACCTGAAAGTATCATCCAGTTTGGGTGAAAAAATATTTTCTGAGATTTCTGGAGATTCATAATTTTTGGAAGCTTGGCAACCCCTTTCATTGAAGGTGTTTCTCGACAGTCACTGCTTAGGGCTACATCAAGAGGAAACAAAACATAGAGATAGAACGTGAAACTGCTTTATTTTGTCAAGTTTCAAGAAGCTAGCACAAACCGTGTTGGATTTACAGTTCCAAATACATCTATCAATATAGGAGAAAACAGAGTGAAACCTAAAAATTCAAACTGTTAGTAGAAACGAACGCTTCAACATAGAAGAATGAAATTTGGAGAACCAAGTTGGCTTAGTGTACTGATCATTACCTGTAAGTATCATCCAGTTTTGGTGAAAAAATACTTGCTGATATTTCTGAGATTCGTAATTTTAGGAAGCTTGGCAACCCCTTTCCATGAAAGTGTTTCTCGCCAGTCACTGCATAGGGCTACTTCAAGAGGAAAGAACACATAGAGATAGAACGTGAAACTGCTTTATTTTGTCAAGTTTCAGGAAGCTAGCACAAACCGTGTTGGATTTAGAGTTCCAAATACATCTATCAATATAGGAGAAAACAGAGTGAAACCTAAAAATTCAAACTGTTACTGGAAATGAACGCTTCAACATAGAAGAACGAAATTTGGGGAACCAAGTCGGCTTAGTGTACTGATCATTACCTGAAAGTATCATCCAGTTTGGGTGAAAAAATATTTGCTGAGATTTCTGGAGATTCGTAATTTTTGGAAGATTGGCAACCCCTTTCCATGAAAGTGTTTCTCGCCAGTCACTGCTTAGGGCTACATCAAGAGGAAACAAAACATAGAGAAAGAACGTGAAACTGCTTTATTTTGTCAAGTTTCAAGAAGCTAGCACAAACCGTGTTGGATTTAGAGTTCCAAATACATCTATCAATATAGGAGAAAACAGAGTGAAACCTAAAAATTCAAACTGTTACTGGAAATGAACGCTTCAACATAGAAGAACGAAATTTGGGTAACCAAGTCGGCTTAGTGTACTGATCATTACCTGAAAGTATCATCCAGTTTGGGTGAAAAAATATTTGCTGAGATTTCTGGAGATTCGTAATTTTTGGAAGCTTGGGAACCCCTTTCCATGAAAGTGTTTCTCGCCAGTCACTGCTTAGGGCTACATCAAGAGGAAACAAAACATAGAGATAGAACGTGAAACTGCTTTATTTTGTCAAGTTTCAAGAAGCTAGCACAAACCGTGTTGGATTTAGAGTTCCAAATACATCTATCAATATAGGAGAAAACAGAGTGAAACCTAAAAATTCAAACTGTTAGTAGAAACGAACGCTTCAACATAGAAGAATGAAATTTGGAGTACCAAGTCGGCTTAGTGTACTGATCATTACCTGTAAGTATCATCCAGTTTTGGTGAAAAAATACTTGCTGAGATTTCTGGAGATTCGTAATTTTAGGAAGCTTGGCAACCCCTTTCCATGAAAGTGTTTCTCGCCAGTCACTGCATAGGGCTACTTCAAGAGGAAAGAACACATAGAGATAGAACGTGAAACTACTTTATTTTGTCAAGTTTCAAGAAGCTAGCACAAACCGAGTTGGATTTAGAGTTCCAAATACATCTATCAATATAGGAGAAAAGAGAGTGAAACCTAAAAATTCAAACTGTTACTGGAAATGAACGCTTCAACATAGAAGAACGAAATTTGGGGAACCAAGTCGGCTTAGTGTACTGATCATTACCTGAAAGTATCATCCAGTTTGGGTGAAAAAATATTTGCTGAGATTTCTGGAGATTCGTAATTTTTGGAAGCTTGGGAACCCCTTTCCATGAAAGTGTTTCTCGCCAGTCACTGCTTAGGGATACATCAAGAGGAAACAAAACATAGAGATAGAACCTGAAACTACTTTATTGTGTCAAGTTTCAAGAAGCTAGCACAAACCGTGTTGGATTTAGTGTTCCAAATACATCTATCAATATAGGAGAAAACAGAGTGAAACCTAAAAATTGAAACTGTTAGTAGAAACGAACGCTTCAACATAGAAGAATGAAATTTGGGGAACCAAGTTGGCTTATTGTACTGATCATTACCTGAAAGTATCATCCAGTTTGGGTGAAAAAATATTTGCTGAGATTTCTGGAGATTCGTAAATTTGGAAGCTTGGCAACCCCTTTCCATGAAAGTGTTTCTCGCCAGTCACTTCTTAGGGCTACATCAAGATGAAAAAAAAACATGGAGATAGAATCTGAAACTACTTTATTGTGTCAAGTTTCAAGAAGCTAGCACAAACCGTGTTGGATTTAGAGTTCCAAATACATCTATCAATATAGGAGAAAACAGAGTGAAACCTAAAAATTCAAACAGTTACTGAAATGAACGCTTCACCATAGAAGAACGAAATTTGGGGAACCAAGTCGGCTTAGTGTACTGATCATTACCTGAAAGTATCATCCAGTTTGGGTGAAAAAATATTTGCTGAGATTTCTGGAGATTCGTAATTTTTGGAAGCCTGGGAAGCCCTTTCCATGAAAGTGTTTCTCGCCAGTCAGTGCTTAGGGCTACATCAAGAGGAAACAAAACATAGAGATAGAACGTGAAACTGCTTTATTTTGTCAAGTTTCAAGAAGCTAGCACAAACCGTGTTGGATTTAGAGTTCCAAATACATCTATCAATATAGGAGAAAACAGAGTGAAACCTAAAATTTGAAACTGTTAGTAGAAACGAACGCTTCAACATAGAAGAATGAAATTTGGGGAACCAAGTTGGCTTATTGTACTGATCATTACTTGAAAGTATCATCCAGTTTGGGTAAAAAAATACTTGCTGAGATTTCTGGAGATTCGTAATTTTTGGAAGCTTGGCAACCCCTTTCCATGAAAGTGTTTCTCGCCAGTCACTGCTTAGGGCTACATCAAGAGGAAACAAAACATAGAGAAAGAACGTGAAACTGCTTTATTTTGTCAAGTTTCAAGAAGCTAGCACAAACCGTGTTGGATTTAGAGTTCCAAATACATCTATCAATATAGGAGAAAACAGAGTGAAACCTAAAAATTCAAACTGTTAGTAGAAACGAACGCTTCAACATAGAAGAATGAAATTTGGAGAACCAAGTCGGCTTAGTGTACTGACCATTACCTGAAAGTATCATCCAGTTTGGGTGCAGAAATATTTGCTGAGATTTCTGGAGATTCGTAATTTTTGGAAGCTTGGCAACCCCTTCCATGAAAGTGTTTCTCGCCAGTCACTTCTTAGGGCTACATCAAGATGAAAAAAAACATGGAGATAGAATCTGAAACTACTTTATTGTGTCAAGTTTCAAGAAGCTAGCACAAACCGTGTTGGATTTAGAGTTCCAAATACATCTATCAATATAGGAGAAAACAGAGTGAAACCTAAAAATTCAAACTGTTACTGGAAATGAACGCTTCACCATTGAGTAACGAAATTTGGGGAACCAAGTTGGATTAGTGTACTGATCATTACCTGAAAGTATCATCCAGTTTGGGTGAAAAAATATTTGCTGAGATTTCTGGAGATTCGTAATTTTTGGAAGCTTGGCAACCCCTTTCCATGAAAGTGTTTCTCGCCAGTCACTGCTTAGGGCTACATCAAGAGGAAAAAAAACATAGAGAAAGAACGTGAAACTGCTTTATTTTGTCAAGTTTCAAGAAGCTAGCACAAACCGTGTTGGATTTAGAGTTCCAAATACATTTATCAATATAGGAGAAAACAGAGTGAAACCTAAAAATTTAAACTGTTACTGGAAATGAACGCTTCACCATAGAAGAACGAAATTTGGGGAACCAAGTCGGCTTAGTGTACTGACCATTACCTGAAAGTATCATCCAGTTTGGGTGAAAAAATATTTGCTGAGATTTCTGGAGATTCGTAATTTTTGGAAGCTTGGCAACCCCTTTCCATGAAAGTGTTTCTCGCCAGTCACTGCTTAGGGCTACTTCAAGAGGAAACAAAACATAGAGATAGAACGTGAAACTGCTTTATTTTGTCAAGTTTCAAGAAGCTAGCACAAACCGTGTTGGATTTAGAGTTCCAAATACATCTATCAATATAGGAGAAAACAGAGTGAAACCTAAAAATTGAAACTGTTAGTAGAAACGAACGCTTCAACATAGAAGAATGAAATTTGGAGAACCAAGTTGGCTTAGTGTACTGATCATTACCTGTAAGTATCATCCAGTTTTGGTGAAAAAATACTTGCTGAGATTTCTGGAGATTCGTAATTTTAGGAAGCTTGGCAACCCCTTTCCATGAAAGTGTTTCTCGCCAGTCACTGCATAGGGCTACTTCAAGAGGAAAGAACACATAGAGATAGAACGTGAAACTACTTTATTTTGTCAAGTTTCAAGAAGCTAGCACAAACCGTGTTGGATTTAGAGTTCCAAATACATCTATCTATATAGGAGAAAACAGAGTGAAACCTAAAATTTCAATCTGTTACTGGAAATGAACGCTTCAACATAGAAGAACGAAATTTGGGGAACCAAGTCGGCTTAGTGTACTGATCATTACCTGAAAGTATCATCCAGTTTGGGTGCAGAAATATTTGCTGTGATTTCTGGAGATTCGTAGTTTTTGGAAGCTTGGCAACCCCTTTCCATGAAAGTGTTTCTCGCCAGTCACTGCTTAGGGCTACATCAAGAGGAAACAACACATAGATATAGAACGTGAAACTGCTTTATTTTGTCAAGTTTCAAGAAGCTAGCACAAACCGTGTTGGATTTACAGTTCCAAATCCATCTATCAATATAGGAGAAAACAGAGTGAAACCTAAAAATTCAAACTGTTACTGGAAATGAACGCTTCAACATAGAAGAACGAAATTTGGGGAACCAATTCGGCTTAGTGTACTGATCATTACCTGAAAGTATCATCCAGTTTGGGTGCAGAAATATTTGCTGTGATTTCTGGAGATTCGTAGTTTTTGGAAGCTTGGCAACCCCTTTCTATGAAAGTGTTTCTCGCCAGTCACTGCTTAGGGTACTTCAAGAGGAAACAAAACATAGAGATAGAACGTGAAACTGCTTTATTTTGTCAAGTTTCAAGAAGCTAGCACAAACCGTATTGGATTTAGAGTTCCAAATCCATCTATCAATATAGGAGAAAACAGAGTGAAACCTAAAAATTCAAACTGTTACTGGAAATGTACGCTTCAACATAGAAGAACGAAATTTGGGGAACCAAGTTGGATTAGTGTACTGATCATTACCTGAAAGTATCATCCAGTTTGGGTGAAAAAATATTTGCTGAGATTTCTGGAGATTCGTAATTTTTGGAAGCTTGGCAACCCCTTTCCATGAAAGTGTTTCTCGCCAGTCACTGCTTAGGGCTACATCAAGAGGAAAAAAAACATAGAGAAAGAACGTGAAACTGCTTTATTTTGTCAAGTTTCAAGAAGCTAGCACAAACCGTGTTGGATTTAGAGTTCCAAATACATTTATCAATATAGGAGAAAACAGAGTGAAACCTAAAAATTTAAACTGTTACTGGAAATGAACGCTTCACCATAGAAGAACGAAATTTGGGGAACCAAGTCGGCTTAGTGTACTGACCATTACCTGAAAGTATCATCCAGTTTGGGTGAAAAAATATTTGCTGAGATTTCTGGAGATTCGTAATTTTTGGAAGCTTGGGAACCCCTTTCCATGAAAGTGTTTCTCGCCAGTCACTGCTTAGGGCTACATCAAGAGGAAACAAAACATAGAGATAGAACGTGAAACTGCTTTATTTTGTCAAGTTTCAAGAAGCTAGCACAAACCGTGTTGGATTTAGATTTCCAAATACATCTATCAATATAGGAGAAAACAGAGTGAAACCTAAAAATTCAAACTGTTACTGGAAATGAACGCTTCAACATAGAAGAACGAAATTTGGGAAACCAAGTCGGCTTAGTGTACTGATCATTACCTGAAAGTATCATCCAGTTTGGGTGAAAAAATATTTGCTGAGATTTCTGGAGATTCGTAATTTTTGGAAGCTTGGGAACCCCTTTCCATGAAAGTGTTTCTCGCCAGTCACTGCTTAGGGCTACATCAAGAGGAAAAAAAACATAGAGAAAGAACGTGAAACTGCTTTATTTTGTCAAGTTTCAAGAAGCTAGCACAAACCGTGTTGGATTTACAGTTCCAAATCCATCTATCAATATAGGAGAAAACAGAGTGAAACCAAAAAATTGAAACTGTTAGTAGAAACGAACGCTTCAACATAGAAGAATGAAATTTGGGGAACCAAGATGGCTTATTGTACTGATCATTACCTGAAAGTATCATCCAGTTTGGGTGAAAAAATACTTGCTGAGATTTCTGGAGATTCGTAATTTTAGGAAGCTTGGCAACCCCTTTCCATGAAAGTGTTTCTCGCCAGTCAATGCATAGGGTTACTTCAAGAGGAAAGAACACATAGATATAGAACGTGAAACTACTTTATTTTGTCAAGTTTCAAGAAGCTAGCACAAACCGTGTTGGATTTAGAGTTCCAAATACATCTATCAATATAGGAGAAAACAGAGTGAAACCTAAAAATTCAAACTGTTACTGGAAATGAACGCTTCACCATTGAGGAACGAAATTTGGGGAACCAAGTTGGATTAGTGTACTGATCATTACCTGAAAGTATCATCCAGTTTGGGTGAAAAAATATTTGCTGAGATTTCTGGAGATTCGTAATTTTTGGAAGCTTGGCAACCCCTTTCCATGAAAGTGTTTCTCGCCAGTCACTGCTTATGGCTACATCAAGAGGAAAAAAAACATAGAGAAAGAACGTGAAACTGCTTTATTTTGTCAAGTTTCAAGAAGCTAGCACAAACCGTGTTGGATTTAGAGTTCCAAATACATCTATCAATATAGGAGAAAACAGAGTGAAACCTAAAAATTTAAACTGTTACTGGAAATGAACGCTTCACCATAGAAGAACAAAATTTGGGGAACCAAGTCGGCTTAGTGTACTGACCATTACCTGAAAGTATCATCCAGTTTGGGTGAAAAAATATTTGCTGAGATTTCTGGAGATTCGTAATTTTTGGAAGCTTGGGAACCCCTTTCCATGAAAGTGTTTCTCGCCAGTCACTGCTTAGGGATACATCAAGAGGAAGCAAGACATAGAGATAGAACGTGAAACTGCTTTATTTTGTCAAGTTTCAAGAAGCTAGCACAAACCGTGTTGGATTTAGATTTCCAAATACATCTATCAATATAGGAGAAAACAGAGTGAAACCTAAAAATTCAAACTGTTACTGGAAATGAACGCTTCAACATAGAAGAACGAAATTTGGGGAACCAAGTCGGCTTAGTGTACTGATCATTACCTGAAAGTATCATCCAGTTTGGGTGAAAAAATATTTGCTGAGATTTCTGGAGATTCGTAATTTTTGGAAGCTTGGGAACCCCTTTCCATGAAAGTGTTTCTCGCCAGTCACTGCTTAGGGCTACACCAAGAGGAAACAAAATATAGAGATAGAACGTGAAACTGCTTTATTTTGTCAAGTTTCAAGAAGCTAGCATAAACCGTGTTGGATTTAGAGTTCCAAATACATCTATCAATATAGGAGAAAACAGAGTGAAACCTAAAAATTCAAACTGTTAGTAGAAACGAACGCTTCAACATAGAAGAATGAAATTTGGAGAACCAAGTTGGCTTAGTGTACTGATCATTACCTGTAAGTATCATCCAGTTTTGGTGAAAAAATACTTGTTGAGATTTCTGGAGATTCGTAATTTTAGGAAGCTTGGCAACCCCTTTCCATTAAAGTGTTTCTCGCCAGTCACTGCATAGGGCTACTTCAAGAGGAAAGAACACATAGATATAGAACGTGAAACTACTTTATTTTGTCAAGTTTCAAGAAGCTAGCACAAACCGTGTTGGATGTAGAGTTCCAAATACATCTATCTATATAGGAGAAAACAGAGTGAAACCTAAAAATTCAAACTGTTACTGGAAATGAACGCTTCAACATAGAAGAACGAAATTTGGGGAACCAAGTCGGCTAGTGTACTGATCATTACCTGAAAGTATCATCCAGTTTGGGTGAAAAAATATTTGCTGTGATTTCTGGAGATTCGTAGTTTCTGGAAGCTTGACAACCCCTTTCTATGAAAGTGTTTCTCGCCAGTCACTGCTTAGGGCTACATCAAGAGGAAACAACACATAGATATAGAACGTGAAACTGCTTTATTTTGTCAAGTTTCAAGAAGCTAGCACAAACCGTGTTGGATTTACAGTTCCAAATCCATCTATCAATATAGGAGAAAACAGAGTGAAACCTAAAAATTCAAACTGTTACTGGAAATGAACGCTTCAACATAGAAGAACGAAATTTGGGGAACCAAGTCGGCTTAGTGTTCTGATCATTTCCTGAAAGTATCATCAAGTTTGGGTGAAAAAATATTTGCTGAGATTTCTGGAGATTCGTAATTTTTGGAAGCTTGGCAACCCCTTTCCATGAAAGTGTTTCTCGCCAGTCACTGCTTAGGGCTACATCAAGAGGAAACAAAACATAGAGATAGAACGTGAAACTGCTTTATTTTGTCAAGTATCAAAAAGCTAGCACAAACCGTGTTGGATTTAGAGTTCTAAATACATCTATCAATATAGGAGAAAACAAAGTGAAACCTAAAAATTGAAACTGTTAGTAGAAACGAACACTTCAACATAGAAGAATGAAATTTGGGGAACCAAGGTGGCTTATTGTACTGATCATTACCTGAAAGTATCATCCAGTTTGGGTGAAAAAATACTTGCTGAGATTTCTGGAGATTCGAAATTTTAGGAAGCTTGGCAACCCCTTTCCATGAAAGTGTTTCTCGCCAGTCACTGCTTAGGGCTACTGCAAGAGGAAACAACACATAGAGATAGAACGTGAAACTGCTTTATTTTGTCAAGTTTCAAGAAGCTAGCACAAACCGTGTTGGATTTAGAGTTCCAAATACATCTATCAATATAGGAGAAAACAGAGTGAAACCTAAAAATTCAAACTGTTACTGGAAATGAACGCTTCAACATAGAAGAACGAAATTTGGGGAACCAAGTCGGCTTAGTGTACTGATCATTACCTGAAAGTATCATCCAGTTTGGGTGCAGAAATATTTGCTGTGATTTCTGGAGATGCGTAGTTTTTGGAAGCTTGGCAACCCCTTTCTATGAAAGTGTTTCTCGCCAGTCACTGCTTAGGGCTACTTCAAGAGGAAACAAAACATAGAGATAGAACGTGAAACAGCTTTATTTTGTCAAGTTTCAAGAAGCTAGCACAAACCGTGTTGGATTTAGAGTTCCAAATACATCTCTCAATATAGGAGAAAACAGAGTGAAACCTAAAAATTCAAACTGTTACTGGAAATGTACGCTTAAACATAGAAGAACGAAATTTGGGGAACCAAGTCGGCTTAGTGTACTGATCATTACCTGAAAGTATCATCCAGTTTGGGTGAAAAAATATTTGCTGAGATTTCTGGAGATTCGTAATTTTTGGAAGCTTGGCAACCCCTTTCCATGAAAGGGTTTCTCGCCAGTCACTGCTTAGGGCTACATCAAGAGGAAAAAAAACATAGAGAAAGAACGTGAAACTGCTTTATTTTGTCAAGTTTCAAGAAGCTAGCACAAACCGTGTTGGATTTAGAGTTCCAAATACATTTATCAATATAGGAGAAAACAGAGTGAAACCTAAAAATTTAAACTGTTACTGGAAATGAACGCTTCACCATAGAAGAACGAAATTTGGGGAACCAAGTCGGCTTAGTGTACTGACCATTACCTGAAAGTATCATCCAGTTTGGGTGAAAAAATATTTGCTGAGATTTCTGGAGATTCGTAATTTTTGGAAGCTTGGGAACCCCTTTCCATGAAAGTGTTTCTCGCCAGTCACTGCTTAGGGCTACATCAAGAGGAAACAAAACATAGAGATAGAACGTGAAACTGCTTTATTTTGTCAAGTTTCAAGAAGCTAGCACAAACCGTGTTGGATTTAGAGTTCCAAATACATCTATCAATATAGGAGAAAACAGAGTGAAACCTAAAAATTCAAACTGTTACTGGAAATGAACGCTTCAACATAGAAGAACGAAATTTGGGGAACCAAGTCGGCTTAGTGTACTGATCATTACCTGAAAGTATCATCCAGTTTGGGTGAAAAAATATTTGCTGAGATTTCTGGAGATTCGTAATTTTTGGAAGCTTGGGAACCCCTTTCCATGAAAGTGTTTCTCGCCAGTCACTGCTTAGGGATACATCAAGAGGAAAGAAAACATAGAGATAGAACCTGAAACTACTTTATTGTGTCAAGTTTCAAGAAGCTAGCACAAACCGTGTTGGATTTAGAGTTCCAAATACATCTATCAATATAGGAGAAAACAGAGTGAAACCTAAAAATTGAAACTGTTAGTAGAAACGAACGCTTCAACATAGAAGAATGAAATTTGGGGAACCAAGTTGGCTTATTGTACTGATCATTACCTGAAAGTATCATCCAGTTTGGGTGAAAAAATATTTGCTGAGATTTCTGGAGATTCGTAATTTTTGGAAGCTTGGCAACCCCTTTCCATGAAAGTGTTTCTCGCCAGTCACTTCTTAGAAATACATCAAGATGAAAAAAAACATCGAGATAGAATCTGAAACTACTTTATTGTGTCAAGTTTCAGGAAGCTAGCACAAACCGTGTTGGATTTAGAGTTCCAAATACATCTATCAATATAGGAGAAAACAGAGTGAAACCTAAAAATTCAAACTGTTACTGGAAATGAACGCTTTAACATAGAAGAACGAAATTTGGGGAACCAAGTCGGCTTAGTGTTCTGATCATTTCCTGAAAGTATCATCCAGTTTGGGTGAAAAAATATTTGCTGAGATTTCTGGTGATTCCTAATTTTTGGAAGCTTGGCAACCCCTTTCCATGAAAGTGTTTCTCGCCAGTCACTGCTTAGGGCTACATCAAGAGGAAACAAAACATAGAGATAGAACGTGAAACTGCTTTATTTTGTCAAGTTTCAAGAAGCTAGCACAAACCGTGTTGGATTTAGAGTTCCAAATACATCTATCAATATAGGAGAAAACAGAGTGAAACCTAAAAATTCAAACTGTTAGTAGAAACGAACGCTTCAACATAGAAGAATGAAATTTGGGGAACCAAGTTGGCTTATTGTACTGATCATTACCTGAAAGTATCATCCAGTTTGGGTGAAAAAATACTTGCTGAGATTTCTGGAGATTCGTAATTTTAGGAAGCTTGGCAACCCCTTTCCATGAAAGTGTTTCTCGCCAGTCACTGCTTAGGGCTACTTCAAGAGGAAACAACACATAGAGATAGAACGTGAAACTGCTTTATTTTGTCAAGTTTCAAGAAGCTAGCACAAACCGTGTTGGATTTAGAGTTCCAAATACATCTATCAATATAGGAGAAAACAGAGTGAAACCTAAAAATTCAAACTGTTACTGGAAATGAACGCTTCAACATAGAAGAACGAAATTTGGGGAACCAACTCGGCTTAGTGTACTGATCATTACCTGAAAGTATCATCCAGTTTGGGTGCAGAAATATTTGCTGTGATTTCTGGAGATGCGTAGTTTTTGGAAGCTTGGCAACCCCTTTCCATGAAAGGGTTTCTCGCCAGTCACTGCTTAGGGCTACATCAAGAGGAAAAAAAACATAGAGAAAGAACGTGAAACTGCTTTATTTTGTCAAGTTTCAAGAAGCTAGCACAAACCGTGTTGGATTTAGAATTCCAAATACATTTATCAATATAGGAGAAAACAGAGTGAAACCTAAAAATTTAAACTGTTACTGGAAATGAACGCTTCACCATAGAAGAACGAAATTTGGGGAACCAAGTCGGCTTAGTGTACTGACCATTACCTGAAAGTATCATCCAGTTTGGGTGAAAAAATATTTGCTGAGATTTCTGGAGATTCGTAATTTTTGGAAGCTTGGGAACCCCTTTCCATGAAAGTGTTTCTCGCCAGTCACTGCTTAGGGCTACATCAAGAGGAAACAAAACATAGAGATAGAACGTGAAACTGCTTTATTTTGTCAAGTTTCAAGAAGCTAGCACAAACCGTGTTGGATTTAGAGTTCCAAATACATCTATCAATATAGGAGAAAACAGAGTGAAACCTAAAAATTCAAACTGTTACTGGAAATGAACGCTTCACCATTGAGGAACGAAATTTTAGGAACCAACTCGGCTTAGTGTACTGATCATTACCTGAAAGTATCATCCAGTTTGGGTGAAAAAATATTTGCTGAGATTTCTGGAGATTCGTAATTTTTGGAAGCTTGGCAACCCCTTTCCATGAAAGTGTATCTCGACAGTCACTGCTTAGGGCTACATCAAGAGGAAACAAAACATAGAGATAGAACGTGAAACTGCTTTATTTTGTCAAGTTTCAAGAAGCTAGCACAAACCGTGTTGGATTTAGAGTTCCAAATACATCTATCAATATAGGAGAAAACAGAGTGAAACCTAAAAATTCAAACTGTTAGTAGAAACGAACGCTTCAACATAGAAGAATGAAATTTGGAGAACCAAGTTGGCTTAGTGTACTGATCATTACCTGTAAGTATCATCCAGTTTTGGTGAAAAAATACTTGCTGATATTTCTGGAGATTCATAATTTTAGGAAGCTTGGCAACCCCTTTCCATGACAGTGTTTCTCGCCAGTCACTGCATAGGGCTACTTCAAGAGGAAAGAACACATAGAGATAGAACGTGAAACTGCTTTATTTTGTCAAGTTTCAAGAAGCTAGCACAAACCGTGTTGGATTTAGAGTTCCAAATACATCTATCAATATAGGAGAAAACAGAGTGAAACCTAAAAATTCAAACTGTTACTGGAAATGAACGCTTCAACATAGAAGAACGAAATTTGGGGAACCAAGTCGGCTTAGTGTACTGATCATTACCTGAAAGTATCATCCAGTTTGGGTGAAAAAATATTTGCTGAGATTTCTGGAGATTCGTAATTTTTGGAAGCTTGGCAACCCCTTTCCATGAAAGTGTTTCTCGCCAGTCACTGCTTAGGGCTACATCAAGAGGAAACAAAACATAGAGAAAGAACGTGAAACTGCTTTATTTTGTCAAGTTTCAAGAAGCTAGCACAAACCGTGTTGGATTTAGAGTTCCAAATACATCTATCAATATAGGAGAAAACAGAGTGAAACCTAAAAATTCAAACTGTTACTGGAAATGAACGCTTCAACATAGAAGAACGAAATTTGGGGAACCAAGTCGGCTTAGTGTACTGATCATTACCTGAAAGTATCATCCAGTTTGGGTGAAAAAATATTTGCTGAGATTTCTGGAGATTCGTAATTTTTGGAAGCTTGGGAACCCCTTTCCATGAAAGTGTTTCTCGCCAGTCACTGCTTATGGATACATCAAGAGGAAACAAAACATAGAGATAGAACCTGAAACTACTTTATTGTGTCAAGTTTCAAGAAGCTAGCACAAACCGTGTTGGATTTAGAGTTCCAAATACATCTATCAATATAGGAGAAAACAGAGTGAAACCTAAAAATTGAAACTGTTAGTAGAAACGAACGCTTCAACATAGAAGAATGAAATTTGGGGAACCAAGTTGGCTTATTGTACTGATCATTACCTGAAAGTATCATCCAGTTTGGGTGAAAAAATATTTGCTGAGATTTCTGGAGATTCGTAATTTTTGGAAGCTTGGCAACCCCTTTCCATGAAAGTGTTTCTCGCCAGTCACTTCTTAGAAATACATCAAGATGAAAAAAAACATCGAGATAGAATCTGAAACTACTTTATTGTGTCAAGTTTCAGGAAGCTAGCACAAACCGTGTTGGATTTAGAGTTCCAAATACATCTATCAATATAGGAGAAAACAGAGTGAAACCTAAAAATTCAAACTGTTACTGGAAATGAACGCTTTAACATAGAAGAACGAAATTTGGGGAACCAAGTCGGCTTAGTGTTCTGATCATTTCCTGAAAGTATCATCCAGTTTGGGTGAAAAAATATTTGCTGAGATTTCTGGTGATTCCTAATTTTTGGAAGCTTGGCAACCCCTTTCCATGAAAGTGTTTCTCGCCAGTCACTGCTTAGGGCTACATCAAGAGGAAACAAAACATAGAGATAGAACGTGAAACTGCTTTATTTTGTCAAGTTTCAAGAAGCTAGCACAAACCGTGTTGGATTTAGAGTTCCAAATACATCTATCAATATAGGAGAAAACAGAGTGAAACCTAAAAATTCAAACTGTTAGTAGAAACGAACGCTTCAACATAGAAGAATGAAATTTGGGGAACCAAGTTGGCTTATTGTACTGATCATTACCTGAAAGTATCATCCAGTTTGGGTGAAAAAATACTTGCTGAGATTTCTGGAGATTCGTAATTTTAGGAAGCTTGGCAACCCCTTTCCATGAAAGTGTTTCTCGCCAGTCACTGCTTAGGGCTACTTCAAGAGGAAACAACACATAGAGATAGAACGTGAAACTGCTTTATTTTGTCAAGTTTCAAGAAGCTAGCACAAACCGTGTTGGATTTAGAGTTCCAAATACATCTATCAATATAGGAGAAAACAGAGTGAAACCTAAAAATTCAAACTGTTACTGGAAATGAACGCTTCAACATAGAAGAACGAAATTTGGGGAACCAACTCGGCTTAGTGTACTGATCATTACCTGAAAGTATCATCCAGTTTGGGTGCAGAAATATTTGCTGTGATTTCTGGAGATGCGTAGTTTTTGGAAGCTTGGCAACCCCTTTCCATGAAAGGGTTTCTCGCCAGTCACTGCTTAGGGCTACATCAAGAGGAAAAAAAACATAGAGAAAGAACGTGAAACTGCTTTATTTTGTCAAGTTTCAAGAAGCTAGCACAAACCGTGTTGGATTTAGAGTTCCAAATACATTTATCAATATAGGAGAAAACAGAGTGAAACCTAAAAATTTAAACTGTTACTGGAAATGAACGCTTCACCATAGAAGAACGAAATTTGGGGAACCAAGTCGGCTTAGTGTACTGACCATTACCTGAAAGTATCATCCAGTTTGGGTGAAAAAATATTTGCTGAGATTTCTGGAGATTCGTAATTTTTGGAAGCTTGGGAACCCCTTTCCATGAAAGTGTTTCTCGCCAGTCACTGCTTAGGGCTACATCAAGAGGAAACAAAACATAGAGATAGAACGTGAAACTGCTTTATTTTGTCAAGTTTCAAGAAGCTAGCACAAACCGTGTTGGATTTAGAGTTCCAAATACATCTATCAATATAGGAGAAAACAGAGTGAAACCTAAAAATTCAAACTGTTACTGGAAATGAACGCTTCAACATAGAAGAACGAAATTTGGGGAACCAAGTCGGCTTAGTGTACTGATCATTACCTGAAAGTATCATCCAGTTTGGGTGAAAAAATATTTGCTGAGATTTCTGGAGATTCGTAATTTTTGGAAGCTTGGGAACCCCTTTCCATGAAAGTGTTTCTCGCCAGTCACTGCTTAGGGATACATCAAGAGGAAACAAAACATAGAGATAGAACCTGAAACTACTTTATTTTGTCAAGTTTCAAGAAGCTAGCACAAACCGTGTTGGATTTAGAGTTCCAAATACATCTATCAATATAGGAGAAAACAGAGTGAAACCTAAAAATTGAAACTGTTAGTAGAAACGAACGCTTCAACATAGAAGAATGAAATTTGGGGAACCAAGTTGGCTTATTGTACTGATCATTACCTGAAAGTATCATCCAGTTTGGGTGAAAAAATATTTGCTGAGATTTCTGGAGATTCGTAATTTTTGGAAGCTTGGCAACCCCTTTCCATGAAAGTGTTTCTCGCCAGTCACTTCTTAGGGATACATCAAGATGAAAAAAACATCGAGATAGAATCTGAAACTACTTTATTGTGTCAAGTTTAAGGAAGCTAGCACAAACCGTGTTGGATTTAGAGTTCCAAATACATCTATCAATATAGGAGAAAACAGAGTGAAACCTAAAAATTCAAACTGTTACTGGAAATGAACACTTTAACATAGAAGAACGAAATTTGGGGAACCAAGTCGGCTTAGTGTTCTGATCATTTCCTGAAAGTATCATCCAGTTTGGGTGAAAAAATATTTGCTGAGATTTCTGGTGATTCCTAATTTTTGGAAGCTTGGCAACCCCTTTCCATGAAAGTGTTTCTCGCCAGTCACTGCTTAGGGCTACATCAAGAGGAAACAAAACATAGAGATAGAACGTGAAACTGCTTTATTTTGTCAAGTTTCAAGAAGCTAGCACAAACCGTGTTGGATTTAGAGTTCCAAATACATCTATCAATATAGGAGAAAACAGAGTGAAACCTAAAAATTGAAACTGTTAGTAGAAACGAACGCTTCAACATAGAAGAATGAAATTTGGGGAACCAAGTTGGCTTATTGTACTGATCATTACCTGAAAGTATCATCCAGTTTGGGTGAAAAAATACTTGCTGAGATTTCTGGAGATTCGTAATTTTAGGAAGCTTGGCAACCCCTTTCCATGAAAGTGTTTCTCGCCAGTCACTGCTTAGGGCTACTTCAAGAGGAAACAACACATAGAGATAGAACGTGAAACTGCTTTATTTTGTCAAGTTTCAAGAAGCTAGCACAAACCGTGTTGGATTTAGAGTTCCAAATACATCTATCAATATAGGAGAAAACAGAGTGAAACCTAAAAATTCAAACTGTTACTGGAAATGAACGCTTCACCATTGAGGAACGAAATTTGGGGAACCAACTCGGCTTAGTGTACTGATCATTACCTGAAAGTATCATCCAGTTTGGGTGAAAAAATATTTGCTGAGATTTCTGGAGATTCGTAATTTTTGGAAGCTTGGCAACCCCTTTCCATGAAAGTGTATCTCGACAGTCACTGCTTAGGGCTACATCAAGAGGAAACAAAACATAGAGATAGAACGTGAAACTGCTTTATTTTGTCAAGTTTCAAGAAGCTAGCACAAACCGTGTTGGATTTAGAGTTCCAAATACATCTATCAATATAGGAGAAAACAGAGTGAAACCTAAAAATTCAAACTGTTAGTAGAAACGAACGCTTCAACATAGAAGAATGAAATTTGGAGAACCAAGTTGGCTTAGTGTACTGATCATTACCTGTAAGTATCATCCAGTTTTGGTGAAAAAATACTTGCTGATATTTCTGGAGATTCATAATTTTAGGAAGCTTGGCAACCCCTTTCCATGACAGTGTTTCTCGCCAGTCACTGCATAGGGCTACTTCAAGAGGAAAGAACACATAGAGATAGAACGTGAAACTGCTTTATTTTGTCAAGTTTCAAGAAGCTAGCACAAACCGTGTTGGATTTAGAGTTCCAAATACATCTATCAATATAGGAGAAAACAGAGTGAAACCTAAAAATTCAAACTGTTACTGGAAATGAACGCTTCAACATAGAAGAACGAAATTTGGGGAACCAAGTCGGCTTAGTGTACTGATCATTACCTGAAAGTATCATCCAGTTTGGGTGAAAAAATATTTGCTGAGATTTCTGGAGATTCGTAATTTTTGGAAGCTTGGCAACCCCTTTCCATGAAAGTGTTTCTCGCCAGTCACTGCTTAGGGCTACATCAAGAGGAAACAAAACATAGAGAAAGAACGTGAAACTGCTTTATTTTGTCAAGTTTCAAGAAGCTAGCACAAACCGTGTTGGATTTAGAGTTCCAAATACATCTATCAATATAGGAGAAAACAGAGTGAAACCTAAAAATTCAAACTGTTACTGGAAATGAACGCTTCAACATAGAAGAACGAAATTTGGGGAACCAAGTCGGCTTAGTGTACTGATCATTACCTGAAAGTATCATCCAGTTTGGGTGAAAAAATATTTGCTGAGATTTCTGGAGATTCGTAATTTTTGGAAGCTTGGGAACCCCTTTCCATGAAAGTGTTTCTCGCCAGTCACTGCTTAGGGCTACATCAAGAGGAAACAAAACATAGAGATAGAACGTGAAACTGCTTTATTTTGTCAAGTTTCAAGAAGCTAGCACAAACCGTGTTGGATTTAGAGTTCCAAATACATCTATCAATATAGGAGAAAACAGAGTGAAACCTAAAAATTCAAACTGTTAGTAGAAACGAACGCTTCAACATAGGAGAATGAAATTTGGAGTACCAAGTCGGCTTAGTGTACTGATCATTACCTGTAAGTATCATCCAGTTTTGGTGAAAAAATACTTGCTGAGATTTCTGGAGATTCGTAATTTTAGGAAGCTTGGCAACCCCTTTCCATGAAAGTGTTTCTCGCCAGTCACTGCATAGGGCTACTTCAAGAGGAAAGAACACATAGAGATAGAACGTGAAACTACTTTATTTTGTCAAGTTTCAAGAAGCTAGCACAAACCGAGTTGGATTTAGAGTTCCAAATACATCTATCAATATAGGAGAAAAGAGAGTGAAACCTAAAAATTCAAACTGTTACTGGAAATGAACGCTTCAACATAGAAGAACGAAATTTGGGGAACCAAGTCGGCTTAGTGTACTGATCATTACCTGAAAGTATCATCCAGTTTGGGTGAAAAAATATTTGCTGAGATTTCTGGAGATTCGTAATTTTTGGAAGCTTGGGAACCCCTTTCCATGAAAGTGTTTCTTGCCTGTCACTGCTTAGGGCTACATCAAGAGGAAACAAAACATAGAGATAGAACCTGAAACTACTTTATTGTGTCAAGTTTCAAGAAGCTAGCACAAACCGTGTTGGATTTAGAGTTCCAAATACATCTATCAATATAGGAGAAAACAGAGTGAAACCTAAAAATTGAAACTGTTAGTAGAAACGAACGCTTCAACATAGAAGAATGAAATTTGGGGAACCAAGTTGGCTTATTGTACTGATCATTACCTGAAAGTAACATCCAGTTTGGGTGAAAAAATATTTGCTGAGATTTCTGGAGATTCGTAATTTTTGGAAGCTTGGAAACCCCTTTCCATGAAAGTGTTTCTCGCCAGTCACTTCTTAGGGATACATCAAGAGGAAACAACACATAGAGATGGAACGTGAAACTGCTTTATTTTGTCAAGTTTCAAGAAGCTAGCACAAACCGTGTTGGATTTAGAGTTCCAAATACATCTATCAATATAGGAGAAAACAGAGTGAAACCTAAAAATTCAAACTGTTACTGGAAATGAACGCTTCAACATAGAAGAACGAAATTTGGGGAACCAACTCGGCTTAGTGTACTGATCATTACCTGAAAGTATCATCCAGTTTGGGTGCAGAAATATTTGCTGTGATTTCTGGAGATGCGTAGTTTTTGGAAGCTTGGCAACCCCTTTCCATGAAAGGGTTTCTCGCCAGTCACTGCTTAGGGCTACATCAAGAGGAAAAAAAACATAGAGAAAGAACGTGAAACTGCTTTATTTTGTCAAGTTTCAAGAAGCTAGCACAAACCGTGTTGGATTTAGAGTTCCAAATACATTTATCAATATAGGAGAAAACAGAGTGAAACCTAAAAATTTAAACTGTTACTGGAAATGAACGCTTCACCATAGAAGAACGAAATTTGGGGAACCAAGTCGGCTTAGTGTACTGACCATTACCTGAAAGTATCATCCAGTTTGGGTGAAAAAATATTTGCTGAGATTTCTGGAGATTCGTAATTTTTGGAAGCTTGGCAACCCCTTTCCATGAAAGTGTTTCTCGCCAGTCACTGCTTAGGGCTACATCAAGAGGAAACAAAACATAGAGATAGAACGTGAAACTGCTTTATTTTGTCAAGTTTCAAGAAGCTAGCACAAACCGTGTTGGATTTAGAGTTCCAAATACATCTATCAATATAGGAGAAAACAGAGTGAAACCTAAAAATTGAAACTGTTAGTAGAAACGAACGCTTCAACATAGAAGAATGAAATTTGGGGAACCAAGTTGGCTTATTGTACTGATCATTACCTGAAAGTATCATCCAGTTTGGGTGAAAAAATATTTGCTGAGATTTCTGGAGATTCGTAATTTTTGGAAGCTTGGCAACCCCTTTCCATGAAAGTGTTTCTCGCCAGTCACTTTTTAGGGATACATCAAGATGAAAAAAAACATCGAGATAGAATCTGAAACTACTTTATTGTGTCAAGTTTCAGGAAGCTAGCACAAACCGTGTTGGATTTAGAGTTCCAAATACATCTATCAATATAGGAGAAAACAGAGTGAAACCTAAAAATTCAAACTGTTACTGGAAATGAACGCTTTAACATAGAAGAACGAAATTTGGGGAACCAAGTCGGCGTAGTGTACTGATCATTTCCTGAAAGTATCATCCAGTTTGGGTGAAAAAATATTTGCTGAGATTTCTGGTGATTCCTAATTTTTGGAAGCTTGGCAACCCCTTTCCATGAAAGTGTTTCTCGCCAGTCACTGCTTAGGGCTACTTCAAGAGGAAAGAACACATAGAGATAGAACGTGAAACTGCTTTATTTTGTCAAGTTTCAAGAAGCTAGCACAAACCGTGTTGGATTTAGAGTTCCAAATACATCTATCAATATAGGAGAAAACAGAGTGAAACCTAAAAATTGAAACTGTTAGTAGAAACGAACGCTTCAACATAGAAGAATGAAATTTGGGGAACCAAGTTGGCTTATTGTACTGATCATTACCTGAAAGTATCATCCAGTTTGGGTGAAAAAATACTTGCTGAGATTTCTGGAGATTCGTAATTTTAGGAAGCTTGGCAACCCCTTTCCATGAAAGTGTTTCTCGCCAGTCACTGCTTAGGGCTACTTCAAGAGGAAACAACACATAGAGATAGAACGTGAAACTGCTTTATTTTGTCAAGTTTCAAGAAGCTAGCACAAACCGTGTTGGATTTAGAGTTCCAAATACATCTATCAATATAGGAGAAAACAGAGTGAAACCTAAAAATTCAAACTGTTACTGGAAATGAACGCTTCACCATTGAGGAACGAAATTTGGGGAACCAAGTTGGATTAGTGTACTGATCATTACCTGAAAGTATCATCCAGTTTGGGTGAAAAAATATTTGCTGAGATTTCTGGAGATTCGTAATTTTTGGAAGCTTGGCAACCCCTTTCCATGAAAGTGTTTCTCGACAGTCACTGCTTAGGGCTACATCAAGAGGAAACAAAACATAGAGATAGAACGTGAAACTGCTTTATTTTGTCAAGTTTCAAGAAGCTAGCACAAACCGTGTTGGATTTAGAGTTCCAAATACATCTATCAATATAGGAGAAAACAGAGTGAAACCTAAAAATTCAAACTGTTAGTAGAAACGAACGCTTCAACATAGAAGAATGAAATTTGGAGAACCAAGTTGGCTTAGTGTACTGATCATTACCTGTAAGTATCATCCAGTTTTGGTGAAAAAATACTTGCTGATATTTCTGGAGATTCGTAATTTTAGGAAGCTTGGCAACCCCTTTCCATGAAAGTGTTTCTCGCCAGTCACTGCTTAGGGCTACTTCAAGAGGAAAGAACACATAGAGATAGAACGTGAAACTGCTTTATTTTGTCAAGTTTCAAGAAGCTAGCACAAACCGTGTTGGATTTAGAGTTCCAAATACATCTATCAATATAGGAGAAAACAGAGTGAAACCTAAAAATTCAAACTGTTACTGGAAATGAACGCTTCACCATTGAGGAACGAAATTTGGGGAACCAAGTCGGCTTAGTGTTCTGATCATTTCCTGAAAGTATCATCCAGTTTGGGTGAAAAAATATTTGCTGAGATTTCTGGTGATTCCTAATTTTTGGAAGCTTGGCAACCCCTTTCCATGAAAGTGTTTCTCGCCAGTCACTGCTTAGGGCTACATCAAGAGGAAACAAAACATAGAGATAGAACGTGAAACTGCTTTATTTTGTCAAGTTTCAAGAAGCTAGCACAAACCGTGTTGGATTTAGAGTTCCAAATACATCTAT
Organism: Spermophilus citellus; assembly: GCF_964194105.1. Lineage (NCBI taxonomy): Eukaryota > Metazoa > Chordata > Mammalia > Rodentia > Sciuridae > Spermophilus > Spermophilus citellus. The sequence continues at coordinate 32,843,942 of NC_138191.1, read as the reverse complement.
CAATATAGGAGAAAACAGAGTGAAACCTAAAAATTCAAACTGTTAGTAGAAACGAACGCTTCAACATAGAAGAATGAAATTTGGGGAACCAAGTTGGCTTATTGTACTGATCATTACCTGAAAGTATCATCCAGTTTGGGTGAAAAAATACTTGCTGAGATTTCTGGAGATTCGTAATTTTAGGAAGCTTGGCAACCCCTTTCCATGAAAGTGTTTCTCGCCAGTCACTGCTTAGGGCTACTTCAAGAGGAAACAACACATAGAGATAGAACGTGAAACTGCTTTATTTTGTCAAGTTTCAAGAAGCTAGCACAAACCGTGTTGGATTTAGAGTTCCAAATACATCTATCAATATAGGAGAAAACAGAGTGAAACCTAAAAATTCAAACTGTTACTGGAAATGAACGCTTCACCATTGAGGAACGAAATTGGGGGAACCAACTCGGCTTAGTGTACTGATCATTACCTGAAAGTATCATCCAGTTTGGGTGAAAAAATATTTGCTGAGATTTCTGGAGATTCGTAATTTTTGGAAGCTTGGCAACCCCTTTCCATGAAAGTGTTTCTCGACAGTCACTGCTTAGGGCTACATCAAGAGGAAACAAAACATAGAGATAGAACGTGAAACTGCTTTATTTTGTCAAGTTTCAAGAAGCTAGCACAAACCGTGTTGGATTTAGAGTTCCAAATACATCTATCAATATAGGAGAAAACAGAGTGAAACCTAAAAATTCAAACTGTTAGTAGAAACGAACGCTTCAACATAGAAGAATGAAATTTGGAGAACCAAGTTGGCTTAGTGTACTGATCATTACCTGTAAGTATCATCCAGTTTTGGTGAAAAAATACTTGCTGATATTTCTGGAGATTCATAATTTTAGGAAGCTTGGCAACCCCTTTCCATGACAGTGTTTCTCGCCAGTCACTGCATAGGGCTACTTCAAGAGGAAAGAACACATAGAGATAGAACGTGAAACTGCTTTATTTTGTCAAGTTTCAAGAAGCTAGCACAAACCGTGTTGGATTTAGAGTTCCAAATACATCTATCAATATAGGAGAAAACAGAGTGAAACCTAAAAATTCAAACTGTTACTGGAAATGAACGCTTCAACATAGAAGAACGAAATTTGGGGAACCAAGTCGGCTTAGTGTACTGATCATTACCTGAAAGTATCATCCAGTTTGGGTGAAAAAATATTTGCTGAGATTTCTGGAGATTCGTAATTTTTGGAAGCTTGGCAACCCCTTTCCATGAAAGTGTTTCTCGCCAGTCACTGCTTAGGGCTACATCAAGAGGAAACAAAACATAGAGAAAGAACGTGAAACTGCTTTATTTTGTCAAGTTTCAAGAAGCTAGCACAAACCGTGTTGGATTTAGAGTTCCAAATACATCTATCAATATAGGAGAAAACAGAGTGAAACCTAAAAATTCAAACTGTTACTGGAAATGAACGCTTCAACATAGAAGAACGAAATTTGGGGAACCAAGTCGGCTTAGTGTACTGATCATTACCTGAAAGTATCATCCAGTTTGGGTGAAAAAATATTTGCTGAGATTTCTGGAGATTCGTAATTTTTGGAAGCTTGGGAACCCCTTTCCATGAAAGTGTTTCTCGCCAGTCACTGCTTAGGGCTACATCAAGAGGAAACAAAACATAGAGATAGAACGTGAAACTGCTTTATTTTGTCAAGTTTCAAGAAGCTAGCACAAACCGTGTTGGATTTAGAGTTCCAAATACATCTATCAATATAGGAGAAAACAGAGTGAAACCTAAAAATTCAAACTGTTAGTAGAAACGAACGCTTCAACATAGGAGAATGAAATTTGGAGTACCAAGTCGGCTTAGTGTACTGATCATTACCTGTAAGTATCATCCAGTTTTGGTGAAAAAATACTTGCTGAGATTTCTGGAGATTCGTAATTTTAGGAAGCTTGGCAACCCCTTTCCATGAAAGTGTTTCTCGCCAGTCACTGCATAGGGCTACTTCAAGAGGAAAGAACACATAGAGATAGAACGTGAAACTACTTTATTTTGTCAAGTTTCAAGAAGCTAGCACAAACCGAGTTGGATTTAGAGTTCCAAATACATCTATCAATATAGGAGAAAAGAGAGTGAAACCTAAAAATTCAAACTGTTACTGGAAATGAACGCTTCAACATAGAAGAACGAAATTTGGGGAACCAAGTCGGCTTAGTGTACTGATCATTACCTGAAAGTATCATCCAGTTTGGGTGAAAAAATATTTGCTGAGATTTCTGGAGATTCGTAATTTTTGGAAGCTTGGGAACCCCTTTCCATGAAAGTGTTTCTTGCCTGTCACTGCTTAGGGCTACATCAAGAGGAAACAAAACATAGAGATAGAACCTGAAACTACTTTATTGTGTCAAGTTTCAAGAAGCTAGCACAAACCGTGTTGGATTTAGAGTTCCAAATACATCTATCAATATAGGAGAAAACAGAGTGAAACCTAAAAATTGAAACTGTTAGTAGAAACGAACGCTTCAACATAGAAGAATGAAATTTGGGGAACCAAGTTGGCTTATTGTACTGATCATTACCTGAAAGTATCATCCAGTTTGGGTGAAAAAATATTTGCTGAGATTTCTGGAGATTCGTAATTTTAGGAAGCTTGGAAACCCCTTTCCATGAAAGTGTTTCTCGCCAGTCACTTCTTAGGGATACATCAAGAGGAAACAACACATAGAGATGGAACGTGAAACTGCTTTATTTTGTCAAGTTTCAAGAAGCTAGCACAAACCGTGTTGGATTTAGAGTTCCAAATACATCTATCAATATAGGAGAAAACAGAGTGAAACCTAAAAATTCAAACTGTTACTGGAAATGAACGCTTCAACATAGAAGAACGAAATTTGGGGAACCAACTCGGCTTAGTGTACTGATCATTACCTGAAAGTATCATCCAGTTTGGGTGCAGAAATATTTGCTGTGATTTCTGGAGATGCGTAGTTTTTGGAAGCTTGGCAACCCCTTTCCATGAAAGGGTTTCTCGCCAGTCACTGCTTAGGGCTACATCAAGAGGAAAAAAAACATAGAGAAAGAACGTGAAACTGCTTTATTTTGTCAAGTTTCAAGAAGCTAGCACAAACCGTGTTGGATTTAGAGTTCCAAATACATTTATCAATATAGGAGAAAACAGAGTGAAACCTAAAAATTTAAACTGTTACTGGAAATGAACGCTTCACCATAGAAGAACGAAATTTGGGGAACCAAGTCGGCTTAGTGTACTGACCATTACCTGAAAGTATCATCCAGTTTGGGTGAAAAAATATTTGCTGAGATTTCTGGAGATTCGTAATTTTTGGAAGCTTGGCAACCCCTTTCCATGAAAGTGTTTCTCGCCAGTCACTGCTTAGGGCTACATCAAGAGGAAACAAAACATAGAGATAGAACGTGAAACTGCTTTATTTTGTCAAGTTTCAAGAAGCTAGCACAAACCGTGTTGGATTTAGAGTTCCAAATACATCTATCAATATAGGAGAAAACAGAGTGAAACCTAAAAATTGAAACTGTTAGTAGAAACGAACGCTTCAACATAGAAGAATGAAATTTGGGGAACCAAGTTGGCTTATTGTACTGATCATTACCTGAAAGTATCATCCAGTTTGGGTGAAAAAATATTTGCTGAGATTTCTGGAGATTCGTAATTTTTGGAAGCTTGGCAACCCCTTTCCATGAAAGTGTTTCTCGCCAGTCACTTTTTAGGGATACATCAATATGAAAAAAAACATCGAGATAGAATCTGAAACTACTTTATTGTGTCAAGTTTCAGGAAGCTAGCACAAACCGTGTTGGATTTAGAGTTCCAAATACATCTATCAATATAGGAGAAAACAGAGTGAAACCTAAAAATTCAAACTGTTACTGGAAATGAACGCTTTAACATAGAAGAACGAAATTTGGGGAACCAAGTCGGCTTAGTGTACTGATCATTTCCTGAAAGTATCATCCAGTTTGGGTGAAAAAATATTTGCTGAGATTTCTGGTGATTCCTAATTTTTGGAAGCTTGGCAACCCCTTTCCATGAAAGTGTTTCTCGCCAGTCACTGCTTAGGGCTACTTCAAGAGGAAAGAACACATAGAGATAGAACGTGAAACTGCTTTATTTTGTCAAGTTTCAAGAAGCTAGCACAAACCGTGTTGGATTTAGAGTTCCAAATACATCTATCAATATAGGAGAAAACAGAGTGAAACCTAAAAATTGAAACTGTTAGTAGAAACGAACGCTTCAACATAGAAGAATGAAATTTGGGGAACCAAGTTGGCTTATTGTACTGATCATTACCTGAAAGTATCATCCAGTTTGGGTGAAAAAATACTTGCTGAGATTTCTGGAGATTCGTAATTTTAGGAAGCTTGGCAACCCCTTTCCATGAAAGTGTTTCTCGCCAGTCACTGCTTAGGGCTACTTCAAGAGGAAACAACACATAGAGATAGAACGTGAAACTGCTTTATTTTGTCAAGTTTCAAGAAGCTAGCACAAACCGTGTTGGATTTAGAGTTCCAAATACATCTATCAATATAGGAGAAAACAGAGTGAAACCTAAAAATTCAAACTGTTACTGGAAATGAACGCTTCACCATTGAGGAACGAAATTTGGGGAACCAAGTTGGATTAGTGTACTGATCATTACCTGAAAGTATCATCCAGTTTGGGTGAAAAAATATTTGCTGAGATTTCTGGAGATTCGTAATTTTTGGAAGCTTGGCAACCCCTTTCCATGAAAGTGTTTCTCGACAGTCACTGCTTAGGGCTACATCAAGAGGAAACAAAACATAGAGATAGAACGTGAAACTGCTTTATTTTGTCAAGTTTCAAGAAGCTAGCACAAACCGTGTTGGATTTAGAGTTCCAAATACATCTATCAATATAGGAGAAAACAGAGTGAAACCTAAAAATTCAAACTGTTAGTAGAAACGAACGCTTCAACATAGAAGAATGAAATTTGGAGAACCAAGTTGGCTTAGTGTACTGATCATTACCTGTAAGTATCATCCAGTTTTGGTGAAAAAATACTTGCTGATATTTCTGGAGATTCGTAATTTTAGGAAGCTTGGCAACCCCTTTCCATGAAAGTGTTTCTCGCTAGTCACTGCATAGGGCTACTTCAAGAGGAAAGAACACATAGAGATAGAACGTGAAACTGCTTTATTTTGTCAAGTTTCAGGAAGCTAGCACAAACCGTGTTGGATTTAGAGTTCCAAATACATCTATCAATATAGGAGAAAACAGAGTGAAACCTAAAAATTCAAACTGTTACTGGAAATGAACGCTTCAACATAGAAGAACGAAATTTGGGGAACCAAGTCGGCTTAGTGTACTGATCATTACCTGAAAGTATCATCCAGTTTGGGTGAAAAAATATTTGCTGAGATTTCTGGAGATTCGTAATTTTTGGAAGCTTGGGAACCCCTTTCCATGAAAGTGTTTCTCGCCAGTCACTGCTTAGGGATACATCAAGAGGAAGCAAGACATAGAGATAGAACGTGAAACTGCTTTATTTTTTCAAGTTTCAAGAAGCTAGCACAAACCGTGTTGGATTTAGAGTTCCAAATACATCTATCAATATAGGAGAAAACAGAGTGAAACCTAAAAATTCAAACTGTTACTGGAAATGAACGCTTCAACATAGAAGAACGAAATTTGGGAACCAACTCGGCTTAGTGTACTGATCATTAACTGAAAGTATCATACAGTTTGGGTGAAAAAATATTTGCTGTGATTTCTGGAGATTCATAGTTTTTGGAAGCTTGACAACCCCTTTCTATGAAAGTGTTTCTCGCCAGTCACTGCTTAGGGCTACATCAAGAGGAAACAACACATAGATATAGAACGTGAAACTGCTTTATTTTGTCAAGTTTCAAGAAGCTAGCACAAACCGTGTTGGATTTACAGTTCCAAATCCATCTATCAATATAGGAGAAAACAGAGTGAAACCTAAAAATTCAAACTGTTACTGGAAATGAACGCTTCAACATAGAAGAACGAAATTTGGGGAACCAAGTCGGCTTAGTGTACTGATCATTACCTGAAAGTATCATCCAGTTTGGGTGTAGAAATATTTGCTGTGATTTCTGGAGATGCGTAGTTTTTGGAAGCTTGGCAACCCCTTTCTATGAAAGTGTTTCTCGCCAGTCACTGCTTAGGGCTACTTCAAGAGGAAACAAAACATAGAGATAGAACGTGAAACTGCTTTATTTTGTCAAGTTTCAAGAAGCTAGCACAAACCGTGTTGGATTTAGAGTTCCAAATACATCTATCAATATAGGAGAAAACAGAGTGAAACCTAAAAATTCAAACTGTTACTGGAAATGTATGCTTCAACATAGAAGAACGAAATTTGGGGAACCAAGTCGGCTTAGTGTACTGATCATTACCTGAAAGTATCATCCAGTTTGGGTGAAAAAATATTTGCTGAGATTTCTGGAGATTCGTAATTTTTGGAAGCTTGGCAACCCCTTTCCATGAAAGTGTTTCTCGCCAGTCACTGCTTAGGGCTACATCAAGAGGAAACAAAACATAGAGAAAGATCGTGAAACTGCTTTATTTTGTCAAGTTTCAAGAAGCTAGCACAAACCGTGTTGGATTTAGAGTTCCAAATACATCTATCAATATAGGAGAAAACAGAGTGAAACCTAAAAATTCAAGCTGTTACTGGAAATGAACGCTTCAACATAGAAGAACGAAATTTGGGGAACCAAGTCGGCTTAGTGTACTGATCATTACCTGAAAGTATCATCCATTTTGGGTGAAAAAATATTTGCTGAGATTTCTGGAGATTCGTAATTTTTGGAAGCTTGGGAACCCCTTTCCATGAAAGTGTTTCTCGCCAGTCACTGCTTAGGGCTACATCAAGAGGAAACAAAACATAGAGATAGAACGTGAAACTGCTTTATTTTGTCAAGTTTCAAGAAGCTAGCACAAACCGTGTTGGATTTAGAGTTCCAAATACATCTATCAATATAGGAGAAAACAGAGTGAAACCAAAAAATTCAAACTGTTAGTAGAAACGAACGCTTCAACATAGAAGAATGAAATTTGGAGTACCAAGTCAGCTTAGTGTACTGATCATTACCTGTAAGTATCATCCAGTTTTGGTGAAAAAATACTTGCTGAGATTTCTGGAGATTCGTAATTTTAGGAAGCTTGGCAACCCCTTTCCATGAAAGTGTTTCTTGCCAGTCACTGCATAGGGCTACTTCAAGAGGAAAGAACACATAGATATAGAACGTGAAACTACTTTATTTTGTCAAGTTTCAAGAAGCTAGCACAAACCGAGTTGGATTTAGAGTTCCAAATATATCTATCAATATAGGAGAAAAGAGAATGAAACCTAAAAATTCAAACTGTTACTGGAAATGAACGCTTCAACATAGAAGAATGAAATTTGGGGAACCAAGTCGGCTTAGTGTACTGATCATTACCTGAAAGTATCATCCAGTTTGGGTGAAAAAATATTTGCTGAGATTTCTGGAGATTCGTAATTTTTGGAAGCTTGGGAACCCCTTTCCATGAAAGTGTTTCTCGACAGCCACTGCTTAGGGCTACATCAAGAGGAAACAAAACATAGAGATAGAACGTGAAACTGCTTTATTTTGTCAAGTATCAAGAAGCTAGCACAAACCGTGTTGGATTTAGAGTTCCAAATACATCTATCAATATAGGAGAAAACAGAGTGAAACCTAAAAATTCAAACTGTTACTGGAAATGAACGCTTCACAATTGAGGAACGAAATTTGGGGAACCAAGTTGGATTAGTGTACTGATCATTACCTGAAAGTATCATCCAGTTTGGGTGAAAAAATATTTGTTGAGATTTCTGGAGATTCGTAATTTTTGGAAGCTTGGCAACCCCTTTCCATGAAAGTGTTTCTCGACAGTCACTGCTTAGGGCTACATCAAGAGGAAACAAAACATAGAGATAGAACGTGAAACTGCTTTATTTTGTCAAGTTTCAAGAAGCTAGCACAAACCGTGTTGGATTTAGAGTTCCAAATACATCTATCAATATAGGAGAAAACAGAGTGAAACCTAAAAATTCAAACTGTTAGTAGAAACGAACGCTTCAACATAGAAGAATGAAATTTGGAGAACCAAGTTGGCTTAGTGTACTGATCATTACCTGTAAGTATCATCCAGTTTGGTGAAAAAATACTTGCTGAGATTTCTGGAGATTCATAATTTTAGGAAGCTTGGCAACCCCTTTCCATGAAAGTGTTTCTCGCCAGTCACTGCATAGGGCTACTTCAAGAGGAAAGAACACATAGAGATAGAACGTGAAACTACTTTATTTTGTCAAGTTTCAAGAAGCTAGCACAAACCGTGTTGGATTTAGAGTTCCAAATACATCTATCTATATAGGAGAAAACAGAGTGAAACCTAAAAATTCAAACTGTTACTGGAAATGAACACTTCAACATAGAAGAACGAAATTTGGGGAACCAAGTCGGCTAGTGTACTGATCATTACCTGAAAGTATCATCCAGTTTGGGTGAAAAAATATTTGCTGTGATTTCTGGAGATTCGTAGTTTTTGGAAGCTTGACAACCCCTTTCTATGAAAGTGTTTCTCGCCAGTCACTGCTTAGGGCTACATCAAGAGGAAACAACACATAGATATAGAACGTGAAACTGCTTTATTTTTTCAAGTTTCAAGAAGCTAGCACAAACCGAGTTGGATTTACAGTTCCAAATCCATCTATCAATATAGGAGAAAACAGAGTGAAACCTAAAAATTCAAACTGTTACTGGAAATGAACGCTTCAACATAGAAGAACGAAATTTGGGGAACCAAGTCGGCTTAGTGTTCTGATCATTTCCTGAAAGTATCATCAAGTTTGGGTGAAAAAATATTTGCTGAGATTTCTGGAGATTCGTAATTTTTGGAAGCTTGGCAACCCCTTTCCATGAAAGTGTTTCTCGCCAGTCACTGCTTAGGGCTACATCAAGAGGAAACAAAACATAGAGATAGAACGTGAAACTGCTTTATTTTGTCAAGTATCAAAAAGCTAGCACAAACCGTGTTGGATTTAGAGTTCTAAATACATCTATCAATATAGGAGAAAACAAAGTGAAACCTAAAAATTGAAACTGTTAGTAGAAACGAACACTTCAACATAGAAGAATGAAATTTGGGGAACCAAGTTGGCTTATTGTACTGATCATTACCTGAAAGTATCATCCAGTTTGGGTGAAAAAATACTTGCTGAGATATCTGGAGATTCGAAATTTTAGGAAGCTTGGCAACCCCTTTCCATGAAAGTGTTTCTCGCCAGTCACTGCTTAGGGCTACTTCAAGAGGAAACAACACATAGAGATAGAACGTGAAACTGCTTTATTTTGTCAAGTTTCAAGAAGCTAGCACAAACCGTGTTGGATTTAGAGTTCCAAATACATCTATCAATATAGGACAAAACAGAGTGAAACCTAAAAATTCAAACTGTTACTGGAAATGAACGCTTCAACATAGAAGAACTAAATTTGGGGAACCAACTCGGCTTATTGTACTGATCATTACCTGAAAGTATCATCCAGTTTGGGTGCAGAAATATTTCCTGTGATTTCTGGAGATGCGTAGTTTTTGGAAGCTTGGCAACCCCTTTCTATGAAAGTGTTTCTCGCCAGTCACTGCTTAGGGCTGCTTCAAGAGGAAACAAAACATAGAGATAGAACGTGAAACAGCTTTATTTTGTCAAGTTTCAAGAAGCTAGCACAAACCGTGTTGGATTTAGAGTTCCAAATACATCTATCAATATAGGAGAAAACAGAGTGAAACCTAAAAATTCAAACTGTTACTGGAAATGAACGCTTCAACATAGAAGAACGAAATTTGGGGAACCAAGTCGGCTTAGTGTACTGATCATTACCTGAAAGTATCATCCAGTTTGGGTGAAAAAATATTTGCTGAGATTTCTGGAGATTCGTAATTTTTGGAAGCTTGGCAACCCCTTTCCATGAAAGGGTTTCTCGCCAGTCACTGCTTAGGGCTACATCAAGAGGAAAAAAAACATAGAGAAAGAACGTGAAACTGCTTTATTTTGTCAAGTTTCAAGAAGCTAGAACAAACCGTGTTGGATTTAGAGTTCCAAATACATTTATCAATATAGGAGAAAACAGAGTGAAACCTAAAAATTTAAACTGTTACTGGAAATGAACGCTTCACCATAGAAGAACGAAATTTGGGGAACCAAGTCGGCTTAGTGTACTGACCATTACCTGAAAGTATCATCCATTTTGGGTGAAAAAATATTTGCTGAGATTTCTGGAGATTCGTAATTTTTGGAAGCTTGGGAACCCCTTTCCATGAAAGTGTTTCTCGCCAGTCACTGCTTAGGGCTACATCAAGAGGAAACAAAACATAGAGATAGAACGTGAAACTGCTTTATTTTGTCAAGTTTCAAGAAGCTAGCACAAACCGTGTTGGATTTAGAGTTCCAAATACATCTATCAATATAGGAGAAAACAGAGTGAAACCTAAAAATTCAAACTGTTACTGGAAATGAACGCTTCAACATAGAAGAACGAAATTTGGGGAACCAAGTCGGCTTAGTGTACTGATCATTACCTGAAAGTATCATCCAGTTTGGGTGAAAAAATATTTGCTGAGATTTCTGGAGATTCGTAATTTTTGGAAGCTTGGGAACCCCTTTCCATGAAAGTGTTTCTCGCCAGTCACTGCTTAGGGATACATCAAGAGGAAACAAAACATAGAGATAGAACCTGAAACTACTTTATTGTGTCAAGTTTCAAGAAGCTAGCACAAACCGTGTTGGATTTAGAGTTCCAAATACATCTATCAATATAGGAGAAAACAGAGTGAAACCTAAAAATTGAAACTGTTAGTAGAAACGAACGCTTCAACATAGAAGAATGAAATTTGGGGAACCAAGTTGGCTTATTGTACTGATCATTACCTGAAAGTATCATCCAGTTTGGGTGAAAAAATATTTGCTGAGATTTCTGGAGATTCGTAATTTTTGGAAGCTTGGCAACCCCTTTCCATGAAAGTGTTTCTCGCCAGTCACTTCTTAGGGATACATCAAGATGAAAAAAAACATCGAGATAGAATCTGAAACTACTTTATTGTGTCAAGTTTCAGGAAGCTAGCACAAACCGTGTTGGATTTAGAGTTCCAAATACATCTATCAATATAGGAGAAAACAGAGTGAAACCTAAAAATTCAAACTGTTACTGGAAATGAACGCTTTAACATAGAAGAACGAAATTTGGGGAACCAAGTCGGCTTAGTGTTCTGATCATTTCCTGAAAGTATCATCCAGTTTGGGTGAAAAAATATTTGCTGAGATTTCTGGAGATTCGTAATTTTTGGAAGCTTGGCAACCCCTTTCCATGAAAGTGTTTCTCGACAGTCACTGCTTAGGGCTACATCAAGAGGAAACAAAACATAGAGATAGAACGTGAAACTGCTTTTTTTTGTCAAGTTTCAAGAAGCTAGCACAAACCGTGTTGGATTTAGAGTTCCAAATACATCTATCAATATAGGAGAAAACAGAGTGAAACCTAAAAATTCAAACTGTTAGTAGAAACGAACGCTTCAACATAGAAGAATGAAATTTGGAGAACCAAGTTGGCTTAGTGTACTGATCATTACCTGTAAGTATCATCCAGTTTTGGTGAAAAAATACTTGCTGATATTTCTGGAGATTCGTAATTTTAGGAAGCTTGGCAACCCCTTTCCATGAAAGTGTTTCTCGCCAGTCACTGCATAGGGCTACTTCAAGAGGAAAGAACACATAGAGATAGAACGTGAAACTGCTTTATTTTGTCAAGTTTCAGGAAGCTAGCACAAACCGTGTTGGATTTAGAGTTCCAAATACATCTATCAATATAGGAGAAAACAGAGTGAAACCTAAAAATTCAAACTGTTACTGGAAATGAACGCTTCAACATAGAAGAACGAAATTTGGGGAACCAAGTCGGCTTAGTGTACTGATCATTACCTGAAAGTATCATCCAGTTTGGGTGAAAAAATATTTGCTGAGATTTCTGGAGATTCGTAATTTTTGGAAGCTTGGCAACCCCTTTCCATGAAAGTGTTTCTCGCCAGTCACTGCTTAGGGCTACATCAAGAGGAAACAAAACATAGAGATAGAACGTGAAACTGCTTTATTGTGTCAAGTTTCAAGAAGCTAGCACAAACCGTGTTGGATTTAGAGTTCCAAATACATCTATCAATATAGGAGAAAACAGAGTGAAACCTAAAAATTCAAACTGTTAGTAGAAACGGAAGCTTCAACATAGAAGAATGAAATTTGGAGTACCAAGTCAGCTTAGTGTACTGATCATTACCTGTAAGTATCATCCAGTTTTGGTGAAAAAATACTTGCTGAGATTTCTGGAGATTCGTAATTTTAGGAAGCTTGGCAACCCCTTTCCATGAAAGTGTTTCTCGCCAGTCACTGCATAGGGCTACTTCAAGAGGAAAGAACACATAGAGATAGAACGTGAAACTACTTTATTTTGTCAAGTTTCAAGAAGCTAGCACAAACCGAGTTGGATTTAGAGTTCCAAATACATCTATCAATATAGGAGAAAACAGAGTGAAACCTAAAAATTCAAACTGTTACTGGAAATGAACTCTTCACCATTGAGGAACGAAATTTGGGGAACCAAGTTGGATTAGTGTACTGATCATTACCTGAAAGTATCATCCAGTTTGGGTGAAAAAATATTTGCTGAGATTTCTGGAGATTCGTAATTTTTGGAAGCTTGGCAACCCCTTTCCATGAAAGTGTTTCTCGACAGTCACTGCTTAGGGCTACATCAAGAGGAAACAAAACATAGAGATAGAACGTGAAACTGCTTTATTTTGTCAAGTTTCAAGAAGCTAGCACAAACCGTGTTGGATTTAGAGTTCCAAATACATCTATCAATATAGGAGAAAACAGAGTGAAACCTAAAAATTCAAACTGTTAGTAGAAACGAACGCTTCAACATAGAAGAATGAAATTTGGAGAACCAAGTTGGCTTAGTGTACTGATCATTACCTGTAAGTATCATCCAGTTTTGGTGAAAAAATACTTGCTGAGATTTCTGGAGATTCGTAATTTTAGGAAGCTTGGCAACCCCATTCCATGAAAGTGTTTCTCGCCAGTCACTGCATAGGGCTACTTCAAGAGGAAAGAACACATAGAGATAGAACGTGAAACTGCTTTATTTTGTCAAGTTTCAGGAAGCTAGCACAAACCGTGTTGGATTTAGAGTTCCAAATACATCTATCAATATAGGAGAAAACAGAGTGAAACCTAAAAATTCAAACTGTTACTGGAAATGAACGCTTCAACATAGAAGAACGAAATTTGGGGAACCAAGTCGGCTTAGTGTACTGATCATTACCTGAAAGTATCATCCAGTTTGGGTGAAAAAATATTTGCTGAGATTTCTGGAGATTCGTAATTTTTGGAAGCTTGGGAACCCCTTTCCATGAAAGTGTTTCTCGCCAGTCACTGCTTAGGGCTACATCAAGAGGAAACAAAACATAGAGAAAGAACGTGAAACTGCTTTATTTTGTCAAGTTTCAAGAAGCTAGCACAAACCGTGTTGGATTTAGAGTTCCAAATACATCTATCAATATAGGAGAAAACAGAGTGAAACCTAAAAATTCAAACTGTTACTGGAAATGAACGCTTCAACATAGAAGAACGAAATTTGGGGAACCAAGTCGGCTTAGTGTACTGATCATTACCTGAAAGTATCATCCAGTTTGGGTGAAAAAATATTTGCTGAGATTTCTGGAGATTCGTAATTTTTGGAAGCTTGGGAACCCCTTTCCATGAAAGTGTTTCTCGCCAGTCACTGCTTAGGGCTACATCAAGAGGAAACAAAACATAGAGATAGAACGTGAAACTGCTTTATTTTGTCAAGTTTCAAGAAGCTAGCACAAACCGTGTTGGATTTAGAGTTCCAAATACATCTATCAATATAGGAGAAAACAGAGTGAAACCTAAAAATTCAAACTGTTAGTAGAAACGAACGCTTCAACATAGAAGAATGAAATTTGGAGTACCAAGTCGGCTTAGTGTACTGATCATTACCTGTAAGTATCATCCAGTTTTGGTGAAAAAATACTTGCTGAGATTTCTGGAGATTCGTAATTTTAGGAAGCTTGGCAACCCCTTTCCATGAAAGTGTTTCTCGCCAGTCACTGCATAGGGCTACTTCAAGAGGAAAGAACACATAGAGATAGAACGTGAAACTACTTTATTTTGTCAAGTTTCAAGAAGCTAGCACAAACCGAGTTGGATTTAGAGTTCCAAATACATCTATCAATATAGGAGAAAACAGAGTGAAACCTAAAAATTCAAACTGTTACTGGAAATGAACGCTTCAACATAGAAGAACGAAATTTGGGGAACCAAGTCGGCTTAGTGTACTGATCATTACCTGAAAGTATCATCCAGTTTGGGTGAAAAAATATTTGCTGAGATTTCTGGAGATTCGTAATTTTTGGAAGCTTGGGAACCCCTTTCCATGAAAGTGTTTCTCGCCAGTCACTGCTTAGGGATACATCAAGAGGAAACAAAACATAGAGATAGAACCTGAAACTACTTTATTGTGTCAAGTTTCAAGAAGCTAGCACAAACCGTGTTGGATTTAGAGTTCCAAATACATCTATCAATATAGGAGAAAACAGAGTGAAACCTAAAAATTGAAACTGTTAGTAGAAACGAACGCTTCAACATAGAAGAATGAAATTTGGGGAACCAAGTTGGCTTATTGTACTGATCATTACCTGAAAGTATCATCCAGTTTGGGTGAAAAAATACTTGCTGAGATTTCTGGAGATTCGTAATTTTAGGAAGCTTGGCAACCCCTTTCCATGAAAGTGTTTCTCGCCAGTCACTGCTTAGGGCTACTTCAAGAGGAAACAACACATAGAGATAGAACGTGAAACTGCTTTATTTTGTCAAGTTTCAAGAAGCTAGCACAAACCGTGTTGGATTTAGAGTTCCAAATACATCTATCAATATAGGAGAAAACAGAGTGAAACCTAAAAATTCAAACTGTTACTGGAAATGAACGCTTCAACATAGAAGAACGAAATTTGGGGAACCAACTCGGCTTAGTGTACTGATCATT
Organism: Spermophilus citellus; assembly: GCF_964194105.1. Classification (NCBI taxonomy): domain Eukaryota; kingdom Metazoa; phylum Chordata; class Mammalia; order Rodentia; family Sciuridae; genus Spermophilus; species Spermophilus citellus. The sequence goes on along the minus strand of NC_138191.1, from coordinate 32,828,823 downwards.
ACCTGAAAGTATCATCCAGTTTGGGTGCAGAAATATTTGCTGTGATTTCTGGAGATGCGTAGTTTTTGGAAGCTTGGCAACCCCTTTCCATGAAAGGGTTTCTCGCCAGTCACTGCTTAGGGCTACATCAAGAGGAAAAAAAACATAGAGAAAGAACGTGAAACTGCTTTATTTTGTCAAGTTTCAAGAAGCTAGCACAAACCGTGTTGGATTTAGAGTTCCAAATACATTTATCAATATAGGAGAAAACAGAGTGAAACCTAAAAATTTAAACTGTTACTGGAAATGAATGCTTCACCATAGAAGAACGAAATTTGGGGAACCAAGTTGGCTTAGTGTACTGACCATTACCTGAAAGTATCATCCAGTTTGGGTGAAAAAATATTTGCTGAGATTTCTGGAGATTCGTAATTTTTGGAAGCTTGGCAACCCCTTTCCATGAAAGTGTTTCTCGCCAGTCACTGCTTAGGGCTACATCAAGAGGAAACAAAACATAGAGATAGAACGTGAAACTGCTTTATTTTGTCAAGTTTCAAGAAGCTAGCACAAACCGTGTTGGATTTAGAGTTCCAAATACATCTATCAATATAGGAGAAAACAGAGTGAAACCTAAAAATTGAAACTGTTAGTAGAAACGAACGCTTCAACATAGAAGAATGAAATTTGGGGAACCAAGTTGGCTTATTGTACTGATCATTACCTGAAAGTATCATCCAGTTTGGGTGAAAAAATATTTGCTGAGATTTCTGGAGATTCGTAATTTTTGGAAGCTTGGCAACCCCTTTCCATGAAAGTGTTTCTCGCCAGTCACTTCTTAGGGATACATCAAGATGAAAAAAAACATCGAGATAGAATCTGAAACTACTTTATTGTGTCAAGTTTCAGGAAGCTAGCACAAACCGTGTTGGATTTAGAGTTCCAAATACATCTATCAATATAGGAGAAAACAGAGTGAAACCTAAAAATTCAAACTGTTACTGGAAATGAACGCTTTAACATAGAAGAACGAAATTTGGGGAACCAAGTCGGCTTAGTGTTCTGATCATTTCCTGAAAGTATCATCCAGTTTGGGTGAAAAAATATTTGCTGAGATTTCTGGTGATTCCTAATGTTTGGAAGCTTGGCAACCCCTTTCCATGAAAGTGTTTCTCGCCAGTCACTGCTTAGGGCTATATCAAGAGGAAACAAAACATAGAGATAGAACGTGAAACTGCTTTATTTTGTCAAGTTTCAAGAAGCTAGCACAAACCGTGTTGGATTTAGAGTTCCAAATACATCTATCAATATAGGAGAAAACAGAGTGAAACCTAAAAATTGAAACTGTTAGTAGAAACGAACGCTTCAACATAGAAGAATGAAATTTGGGGAACCAAGTTGGCTTATTGTACTGATCATTACCTGAAAGTATCATCCAGTTTGGGTGAAAAAATACTTGCTGAGATTTCTGGAGATTCGTAATTTTAGGAAGCTTGGCAACCCCTTTCCATGAAAGTGTTTCTCGCCAGTCACTGCTTAGGGCTACTTCAAGAGGAAACACCACATAGAGATAGAACGTGAAACTGCTTTATTTTGTCAAGTTTCAAGAAGCTAGCACAAACCGTGTTGGATTTAGAGTTCCAAATACATCTATCAATATAGGAGAAAACAGAGTGAAACCTAAAAATTCAAACTGTTACTGGAAATGAACGCTTCACCATTGAGGAACGAAATTTGGGGAACCAAGTTGGATTAGTGTACTGATCATTACCTGAAAGTATCATCCAGTTTGGGTGAAAAAATATTTGCTGAGATTTCTGGAGATTCGTAATTTTTGGAAGCTTGGCAACCCCTTTCCATGAAAGTGTTTCTCGACAGTCACTGCTTAGGGCTACATCAAGAGGAAACAAAACATAGAGATAGAACGTGAAACTGCTTTATTTTGTCAAGTTTCAAGAAGCTAGCACAAACCGTGTTGGATTTAGAGTTCCAAATACATCTATCAATATAGGAGAAAACAGAGTGAAACCTAAAAATTCAAACTGTTAGTAGAAACGAACGCTTCAACATAGAACAATGAAATTTGGAGAACCAAGTTGGCTTAGTGTACTGATCATTACCTGTAAGTATCATCCAGTTTTGGTGAAAAAATACTTGCTGATATTTCTGGAGATTCGTAATTTTAGGAAGCTTGGCAACCCCTTTCCATGAAAGTGTTTCTCGCCAGTCACTGCATAGGGCTACTTCAAGAGGAAAGAACACATAGAGATAGAACGTGAAACTGCTTTATTTTGTCAAGTTTCAGGAAGCTAGCACAAACCGTGTTGGATTTAGAGTTCCAAATACATCTATCAATATAGGAGAAAACAGAGTGAAACCTAAAAATTCAAACTGTTACTGGAAATGAACGCTTCACAATTGAGGAACGAAATTTGGGGAACCAAGTTGGATTAGTGTACTGATCATTACCTGAAAGTATCATCCAGTTTGGGTGAAAAAATATTTGTTGAGATTTCTGGAGATTCGTAATTTTTGGAAGCTTGGCAACCCCTTTCCATGAAAGTGTTTCTCGACAGTCACTGCTTAGGGCTACATCAAGAGGAAACAAAACATAGAGATAGAACGTGAAACTGCTTTATTTTGTCAAGTTTCAAGAAGCTAGCACAAACCGTGTTGGATTTAGAGTTCCAAATACATCTATCAATATAGGAGAAAACAGAGTGAAACCTAAAAATTCAAACTGTTAGTAGAAACGAACGCTTCAACATAGAAGAATGAAATTTGGAGAACCAAGTTGGCTTAGTGTACTGATCATTACCTGTAAGTATCATCCAGTTTGGTGAAAAAATACTTGCTGAGATTTCTGGAGATTCATAATTTTAGGAAGCTTGGCAACCCCTTTCCATGAAAGTGTTTCTCGCCAGTCACTGCATAGGGCTACTTCAAGAGGAAAGAACACATAGAGATAGAACGTGAAACTACTTTATTTTGTCAAGTTTCAAGAAGCTAGCACAAACCGTGTTGGATTTAGAGTTCCAAATACATCTATCTATATAGGAGAAAACAGAGTGAAACCTAAAAATTCAAACTGTTACTGGAAATGAACACTTCAACATAGAAGAACGAAATTTGGGGAACCAAGTCGGCTAGTGTACTGATCATTACCTGAAAGTATCATCCAGTTTGGGTGAAAAAATATTTGCTGTGATTTCTGGAGATTCGTAGTTTTTGGAAGCTTGACAACCCCTTTCTATGAAAGTGTTTCTCGCCAGTCACTGCTTAGGGCTACATCAAGAGGAAACAACACATAGATATAGAACGTGAAACTGCTTTATTTTTTCAAGTTTCAAGAAGCTAGCACAAACCGAGTTGGATTTACAGTTCCAAATCCATCTATCAATATAGGAGAAAACAGAGTGAAACCTAAAAATTCAAACTGTTACTGGAAATGAACGCTTCAACATAGAAGAACGAAATTTGGGGAACCAAGTCGGCTTAGTGTTCTGATCATTTCCTGAAAGTATCATCAAGTTTGGGTGAAAAAATATTTGCTGAGATTTCTGGAGATTCGTAATTTTTGGAAGCTTGGCAACCCCTTTCCATGAAAGTGTTTCTCGCCAGTCACTGCTTAGGGCTACATCAAGAGGAAACAAAACATAGAGATAGAACGTGAAACTGCTTTATTTTGTCAAGTATCAAAAAGCTAGCACAAACCGTGTTGGATTTAGAGTTCTAAATACATCTATCAATATAGGAGAAAACAAAGTGAAACCTAAAAATTGAAACTGTTAGTAGAAACGAACACTTCAACATAGAAGAATGAAATTTGGGGAACCAAGTTGGCTTATTGTACTGATCATTACCTGAAAGTATCATCCAGTTTGGGTGAAAAAATACTTGCTGAGATATCTGGAGATTCGAAATTTTAGGAAGCTTGGCAACCCCTTTCCATGAAAGTGTTTCTCGCCAGTCACTGCTTAGGGCTACTTCAAGAGGAAACAACACATAGAGATAGAACGTGAAACTGCTTTATTTTGTCAAGTTTCAAGAAGCTAGCACAAACCGTGTTGGATTTAGAGTTCCAAATACATCTATCAATATAGGACAAAACAGAGTGAAACCTAAAAATTCAAACTGTTACTGGAAATGAACGCTTCAACATAGAAGAACTAAATTTGGGGAACCAACTCGGCTTATTGTACTGATCATTACCTGAAAGTATCATCCAGTTTGGGTGCAGAAATATTTCCTGTGATTTCTGGAGATGCGTAGTTTTTGGAAGCTTGGCAACCCCTTTCTATGAAAGTGTTTCTCGCCAGTCACTGCTTAGGGCTGCTTCAAGAGGAAACAAAACATAGAGATAGAACGTGAAACAGCTTTATTTTGTCAAGTTTCAAGAAGCTAGCACAAACCGTGTTGGATTTAGAGTTCCAAATACATCTATCAATATAGGAGAAAACAGAGTGAAACCTAAAAATTCAAACTGTTACTGGAAATGAACGCTTCAACATAGAAGAACGAAATTTGGGGAACCAAGTCGGCTTAGTGTACTGATCATTACCTGAAAGTATCATCCAGTTTGGGTGAAAAAATATTTGCTGAGATTTCTGGAGATTCGTAATTTTTGGAAGCTTGGCAACCCCTTTCCATGAAAGGGTTTCTCGCCAGTCACTGCTTAGGGCTACATCAAGAGGAAAAAAAACATAGAGAAAGAACGTGAAACTGCTTTATTTTGTCAAGTTTCAAGAAGCTAGAACAAACCGTGTTGGATTTAGAGTTCCAAATACATTTATCAATATAGGAGAAAACAGAGTGAAACCTAAAAATTTAAACTGTTACTGGAAATGAACGCTTCACCATAGAAGAACGAAATTTGGGGAACCAAGTCGGCTTAGTGTACTGACCATTACCTGAAAGTATCATCCATTTTGGGTGAAAAAATATTTGCTGAGATTTCTGGAGATTCGTAATTTTTGGAAGCTTGGGAACCCCTTTCCATGAAAGTGTTTCTCGCCAGTCACTGCTTAGGGCTACATCAAGAGGAAACAAAACATAGAGATAGAACGTGAAACTGCTTTATTTTGTCAAGTTTCAAGAAGCTAGCACAAACCGTGTTGGATTTAGAGTTCCAAATACATCTATCAATATAGGAGAAAACAGAGTGAAACCTAAAAATTCAAACTGTTACTGGAAATGAACGCTTCAACATAGAAGAACGAAATTTGGGGAACCAAGTCGGCTTAGTGTACTGATCATTACCTGAAAGTATCATCCAGTTTGGGTGAAAAAATATTTGCTGAGATTTCTGGAGATTCGTAATTTTTGGAAGCTTGGGAACCCCTTTCCATGAAAGTGTTTCTCGCCAGTCACTGCTTAGGGATACATCAAGAGGAAACAAAACATAGAGATAGAACCTGAAACTACTTTATTGTGTCAAGTTTCAAGAAGCTAGCACAAACCGTGTTGGATTTAGAGTTCCAAATACATCTATCAATATAGGAGAAAACAGAGTGAAACCTAAAAATTGAAACTGTTAGTAGAAACGAACGCTTCAACATAGAAGAATGAAATTTGGGGAACCAAGTTGGCTTATTGTACTGATCATTACCTGAAAGTATCATCCAGTTTGGGTGAAAAAATATTTGCTGAGATTTCTGGAGATTCGTAATTTTTGGAAGCTTGGCAACCCCTTTCCATGAAAGTGTTTCTCGCCAGTCACTTCTTAGGGATACATCAAGATGAAAAAAAACATCGAGATAGAATCTGAAACTACTTTATTGTGTCAAGTTTCAGGAAGCTAGCACAAACCGTGTTGGATTTAGAGTTCCAAATACATCTATCAATATAGGAGAAAACAGAGTGAAACCTAAAAATTCAAACTGTTACTGGAAATGAACGCTTTAACATAGAAGAACGAAATTTGGGGAACCAAGTCGGCTTAGTGTTCTGATCATTTCCTGAAAGTATCATCCAGTTTGGGTGAAAAAATATTTGCTGAGATTTCTGGAGATTCGTAATTTTTGGAAGCTTGGCAACCCCTTTCCATGAAAGTGTTTCTCGACAGTCACTGCTTAGGGCTACATCAAGAGGAAACAAAACATAGAGATAGAACGTGAAACTGCTTTTTTTTGTCAAGTTTCAAGAAGCTAGCACAAACCGTGTTGGATTTAGAGTTCCAAATACATCTATCAATATAGGAGAAAACAGAGTGAAACCTAAAAATTCAAACTGTTAGTAGAAACGAACGCTTCAACATAGAAGAATGAAATTTGGAGAACCAAGTTGGCTTAGTGTACTGATCATTACCTGTAAGTATCATCCAGTTTTGGTGAAAAAATACTTGCTGATATTTCTGGAGATTCGTAATTTTAGGAAGCTTGGCAACCCCTTTCCATGAAAGTGTTTCTCGCCAGTCACTGCATAGGGCTACTTCAAGAGGAAAGAACACATAGAGATAGAACGTGAAACTGCTTTATTTTGTCAAGTTTCAGGAAGCTAGCACAAACCGTGTTGGATTTAGAGTTCCAAATACATCTATCAATATAGGAGAAAACAGAGTGAAACCTAAAAATTCAAACTGTTACTGGAAATGAACGCTTCAACATAGAAGAACGAAATTTGGGGAACCAAGTCGGCTTAGTGTACTGATCATTACCTGAAAGTATCATCCAGTTTGGGTGAAAAAATATTTGCTGAGATTTCTGGAGATTCGTAATTTTTGGAAGCTTGGCAACCCCTTTCCATGAAAGTGTTTCTCGCCAGTCACTGCTTAGGGCTACATCAAGAGGAAACAAAACATAGAGATAGAACGTGAAACTGCTTTATTGTGTCAAGTTTCAAGAAGCTAGCACAAACCGTGTTGGATTTAGAGTTCCAAATACATCTATCAATATAGGAGAAAACAGAGTGAAACCTAAAAATTCAAACTGTTAGTAGAAACGGAAGCTTCAACATAGAAGAATGAAATTTGGAGTACCAAGTCAGCTTAGTGTACTGATCATTACCTGTAAGTATCATCCAGTTTTGGTGAAAAAATACTTGCTGAGATTTCTGGAGATTCGTAATTTTAGGAAGCTTGGCAACCCCTTTCCATGAAAGTGTTTCTCGCCAGTCACTGCATAGGGCTACTTCAAGAGGAAAGAACACATAGAGATAGAACGTGAAACTACTTTATTTTGTCAAGTTTCAAGAAGCTAGCACAAACCGAGTTGGATTTAGAGTTCCAAATACATCTATCAATATAGGAGAAAACAGAGTGAAACCTAAAAATTCAAACTGTTACTGGAAATGAACGCTTCACCATTGAGGAACGAAATTTGGGGAACCAAGTTGGATTAGTGTACTGATCATTACCTGAAAGTATCATCCAGTTTGGGTGAAAAAATATTTGCTGAGATTTCTGGAGATTCGTAATTTTTGGAAGCTTGGCAACCCCTTTCCATGAAAGTGTTTCTCGACAGTCACTGCTTAGGGCTACATCAAGAGGAAACAAAACATAGAGATAGAACGTGAAACTGCTTTATTTTGTCAAGTTTCAAGAAGCTAGCACAAACCGTGTTGGATTTAGAGTTCCAAATACATCTATCAATATAGGAGAAAACAGAGTGAAACCTAAAAATTCAAACTGTTAGTAGAAACGAACGCTTCAACATAGAAGAATGAAATTTGGAGAACCAAGTTGGCTTAGTGTACTGATCATTACCTGTAAGTATCATCCAGTTTTGGTGAAAAAATACTTGCTGAGATTTCTGGAGATTCGTAATTTTAGGAAGCTTGGCAACCCCATTCCATGAAAGTGTTTCTCGCCAGTCACTGCATAGGGCTACTTCAAGAGGAAAGAACACATAGAGATAGAACGTGAAACTGCTTTATTTTGTCAAGTTTCAGGAAGCTAGCACAAACCGTGTTGGATTTAGAGTTCCAAATACATCTATCAATATAGGAGAAAACAGAGTGAAACCTAAAAATTCAAACTGTTACTGGAAATGAACGCTTCAACATAGAAGAACGAAATTTGGGGAACCAAGTCGGCTTAGTGTACTGATCATTACCTGAAAGTATCATCCAGTTTGGGTGAAAAAATATTTGCTGAGATTTCTGGAGATTCGTAATTTTTGGAAGCTTGGGAACCCCTTTCCATGAAAGTGTTTCTCGCCAGTCACTGCTTAGGGCTACATCAAGAGGAAACAAAACATAGAGAAAGAACGTGAAACTGCTTTATTTTGTCAAGTTTCAAGAAGCTAGCACAAACCGTGTTGGATTTAGAGTTCCAAATACATCTATCAATATAGGAGAAAACAGAGTGAAACCTAAAAATTCAAACTGTTACTGGAAATGAACGCTTCAACATAGAAGAACGAAATTTGGGGAACCAAGTCGGCTTAGTGTACTGATCATTACCTGAAAGTATCATCCAGTTTGGGTGAAAAAATATTTGCTGAGATTTCTGGAGATTCGTAATTTTTGGAAGCTTGGGAACCCCTTTCCATGAAAGTGTTTCTCGCCAGTCACTGCTTAGGGCTACATCAAGAGGAAACAAAACATAGAGATAGAACGTGAAACTGCTTTATTTTGTCAAGTTTCAAGAAGCTAGCACAAACCGTGTTGGATTTAGAGTTCCAAATACATCTATCAATATAGGAGAAAACAGAGTGAAACCTAAAAATTCAAACTGTTAGTAGAAACGAACGCTTCAACATAGAAGAATGAAATTTGGAGTACCAAGTCGGCTTAGTGTACTGATCATTACCTGTAAGTATCATCCAGTTTTGGTGAAAAAATACTTGCTGAGATTTCTGGAGATTCGTAATTTTAGGAAGCTTGGCAACCCCTTTCCATGAAAGTGTTTCTCGCCAGTCACTGCATAGGGCTACTTCAAGAGGAAAGAACACATAGAGATAGAACGTGAAACTACTTTATTTTGTCAAGTTTCAAGAAGCTAGCACAAACCGAGTTGGATTTAGAGTTCCAAATACATCTATCAATATAGGAGAAAACAGAGTGAAACCTAAAAATTCAAACTGTTACTGGAAATGAACGCTTCAACATAGAAGAACGAAATTTGGGGAACCAAGTCGGCTTAGTGTACTGATCATTACCTGAAAGTATCATCCAGTTTGGGTGAAAAAATATTTGCTGAGATTTCTGGAGATTCGTAATTTTTGGAAGCTTGGGAACCCCTTTCCATGAAAGTGTTTCTCGCCAGTCACTGCTTAGGGATACATCAAGAGGAAACAAAACATAGAGATAGAACCTGAAACTACTTTATTGTGTCAAGTTTCAAGAAGCTAGCACAAACCGTGTTGGATTTAGAGTTCCAAATACATCTATCAATATAGGAGAAAACAGAGTGAAACCTAAAAATTGAAACTGTTAGTAGAAACGAACGCTTCAACATAGAAGAATGAAATTTGGGGAACCAAGTTGGCTTATTGTACTGATCATTACCTGAAAGTATCATCCAGTTTGGGTGAAAAAATACTTGCTGAGATTTCTGGAGATTCGTAATTTTAGGAAGCTTGGCAACCCCTTTCCATGAAAGTGTTTCTCGCCAGTCACTGCTTAGGGCTACTTCAAGAGGAAACAACACATAGAGATAGAACGTGAAACTGCTTTATTTTGTCAAGTTTCAAGAAGCTAGCACAAACCGTGTTGGATTTAGAGTTCCAAATACATCTATCAATATAGGAGAAAACAGAGTGAAACCTAAAAATTCAAACTGTTACTGGAAATGAACGCTTCAACATAGAAGAACGAAATTTGGGGAACCAACTCGGCTTAGTGTACTGATCATTACCTGAAAGTATCATCCAGTTTGGGTGCAGAAATATTTGCTGTGATTTCTGGAGATGCGTAGTTTTTGGAAGCTTGGCAACCCCTTTCCATGAAAGGGTTTCTCGCCAGTCACTGCTTAGGGCTACATCAAGAGGAAAAAAAACATAGAGAAAGAACGTGAAACTGCTTTATTTTGTCAAGTTTCAAGAAGCTAGCACAAACCGTGTTGGATTTAGAGTTCCAAATACATTTATCAATATAGGAGAAAACAGAGTGAAACCTAAAAATTTAAACTGTTACTGGAAATGAATGCTTCACCATAGAAGAACGAAATTTGGGGAACCAAGTTGGCTTAGTGTACTGACCATTACCTGAAAGTATCATCCAGTTTGGGTGAAAAAATATTTGCTGAGATTTCTGGAGATTCGTAATTTTTGGAAGCTTGGCAACCCCTTTCCATGAAAGTGTTTCTCGCCAGTCACTGCTTAGGGCTACATCAAGAGGAAACAAAACATAGAGATAGAACGTGAAACTGCTTTATTTTGTCAAGTTTCAAGAAGCTAGCACAAACCGTGTTGGATTTAGAGTTCCAAATACATCTATCAATATAGGAGAAAACAGAGTGAAACCTAAAAATTGAAACTGTTAGTAGAAACGAACGCTTCAACATAGAAGAATGAAATTTGGGGAACCAAGTTGGCTTATTGTACTGATCATTACCTGAAAGTATCATCCAGTTTGGGTGAAAAAATATTTGCTGAGATTTCTGGAGATTCGTAATTTTTGGAAGCTTGGCAACCCCTTTCCATGAAAGTGTTTCTCGCCAGTCACTTCTTAGGGATACATCAAGATGAAAAAAAACATCGAGATAGAATCTGAAACTACTTTATTGTGTCAAGTTTCAGGAAGCTAGCACAAACCGTGTTGGATTTAGAGTTCCAAATACATCTATCAATATAGGAGAAAACAGAGTGAAACCTAAAAATTCAAACTGTTACTGGAAATGAACGCTTTAACATAGAAGAACGAAATTTGGGGAACCAAGTCGGCTTAGTGTTCTGATCATTTCCTGAAAGTATCATCCAGTTTGGGTGAAAAAATATTTGCTGAGATTTCTGGTGATTCCTAATGTTTGGAAGCTTGGCAACCCCTTTCCATGAAAGTGTTTCTCGCCAGTCACTGCTTAGGGCTATATCAAGAGGAAACAAAACATAGAGATAGAACGTGAAACTGCTTTATTTTGTCAAGTTTCAAGAAGCTAGCACAAACCGTGTTGGATTTAGAGTTCCAAATACATCTATCAATATAGGAGAAAACAGAGTGAAACCTAAAAATTGAAACTGTTAGTAGAAACGAACGCTTCAACATAGAAGAATGAAATTTGGGGAACCAAGTTGGCTTATTGTACTGATCATTACCTGAAAGTATCATCCAGTTTGGGTGAAAAAATACTTGCTGAGATTTCTGGAGATTCGTAATTTTAGGAAGCTTGGCAACCCCTTTCCATGAAAGTGTTTCTCGCCAGTCACTGCTTAGGGCTACTTCAAGAGGAAACACCACATAGAGATAGAACGTGAAACTGCTTTATTTTGTCAAGTTTCAAGAAGCTAGCACAAACCGTGTTGGATTTAGAGTTCCAAATACATCTATCAATATAGGAGAAAACAGAGTGAAACCTAAAAATTCAAACTGTTACTGGAAATGAACGCTTCACCATTGAGGAACGAAATTTGGGGAACCAAGTTGGATTAGTGTACTGATCATTACCTGAAAGTATCATCCAGTTTGGGTGAAAAAATATTTGCTGAGATTTCTGGAGATTCGTAATTTTTGGAAGCTTGGCAACCCCTTTCCATGAAAGTGTTTCTCGACAGTCACTGCTTAGGGCTACATCAAGAGGAAACAAAACATAGAGATAGAACGTGAAACTGCTTTATTTTGTCAAGTTTCAAGAAGCTAGCACAAACCGTGTTGGATTTAGAGTTCCAAATACATCTATCAATATAGGAGAAAACAGAGTGAAACCTAAAAATTCAAACTGTTAGTAGAAACGAACGCTTCAACATAGAACAATGAAATTTGGAGAACCAAGTTGGCTTAGTGTACTGATCATTACCTGTAAGTATCATCCAGTTTTGGTGAAAAAATACTTGCTGATATTTCTGGAGATTCGTAATTTTAGGAAGCTTGGCAACCCCTTTCCATGAAAGTGTTTCTCGCCAGTCACTGCATAGGGCTACTTCAAGAGGAAAGAACACATAGAGATAGAACGTGAAACTGCTTTATTTTGTCAAGTTTCAGGAAGCTAGCACAAACCGTGTTGGATTTAGAGTTCCAAATACATCTATCAATATAGGAGAAAACAGAGTGAAACCTAAAAATTCAAACTGTTACTGGAAATGAACGCTTCAACATAGAAGAACGAAATTTGGGGAACCAAGTCGGCTTAGTGTACTGATCATTACCTGAAAGTATCATCCAGTTTGGGTGAAAAAATATTTGCTGAGATTTCTGGAGATTCGTAATTTTTGGAAGCTTGGCAACCCCTTTCCATGAAAGTGTTTCTCGCCAGTCACTGCTTAGGGCTACATCAAGAGGAAACAAAACATAGAGAAAGAACGTGAAACTGCTTTATTTTGTCAAGTTTCAAGAAGCTAGCACAAACCGTGTTGGATTTAGAGTTCCAAATACATCTATCAATATAGGAGAAAACAGAGTGAAACCTAAAAATTCAAACTGTTACTGGAAATGAACGCTTCAACATAGAAGAACGAAATTTGGGGAACCAAGTCGGCTTAGTGTACTGATCATTACCTGAAAGTATCATCCAGTTTGGGTGAAAAAATATTTGCTGGAGATTCGTAATTTTTGGAAGCTTGGCAACCCCTTTCCATGAAAGTGTTTCTCGCCAGTCACTGCTTAGGGCTACATCAAGAGGAAACAAAACATAGAGATAGAACGTGAAACTGCTTTATTTTGTCAAGTTTCAAGAAGCTAGCACAAACCGTGTTGGATTTAGAGTTCCAAATACATCTATCAATATAGGAGAAAACAGAGTGAAACCTAAAAATTCAAACTGTTAGTAGAAACGAACGCTTCAACATAGAAGAATGAAATTTGGAGTACCAAGTCGGCTTAGTGTACTGATCATTACCTGTAAGTATCATCCAGTTTTGGTGAAAAAATACTTGCTGAGATTTCTGGAGATTCGTAATTTTAGGAAGCTTGGCAACCCCTTTCCATGAAAGTGTTTCTCGCCAGTCACTGCATAGGGCTACTTCAAGAGGAAAGAACACATAGAGATAGAACGTGAAACTACTTTATTTTGTCACGTTTCAAGAAGCTAGCACAAACCGAGTTGGATTTAGAGTTCCAAATACATCTATCAATATAGGAGAAAAGAGAGTGAAACCTAAAAATTCAAACTGTTACTGGAAATGAACGCTTCAACATAGAAGAACTAAATTTGGGGAACCAAGTCGGCTTAGTGTACTGATCATTACCTGAAAGTATCATCCAGTTTGGGTGAAAAAATATTTGCTGAGATTTCTGGAGATTCGTAATTTTTGGAAGCTTGGGAACCCCTTTCCATGAAAGTGTTTCTCGCCAGTCACTGCTTAGGGATACATCAAGAGGAAACAAAACATAGAGATAGAACCTGAAACTACTTTATTGTGTCAAGTTTCAAGAAGCTAGCACAAACCGTGTTGGATTTAGAGTTCCAAATACATCTATCAATATAGGAGAAAACAGAGTGAAACCTAAAAATTGAAACTGTTAGTAGAAACGAACGCTTCAACATAGAAGAATGAAATTTGGGGAACCAAGTTGGCTTATTGTACTGATCATTACCTGAAAGTATCATCCAGTTTGGGTGAAAAAATATTTGCTGAGATTTCTGGAGATTCGTAATTTTTGGAAGCTTGGCAACCCCTTTCCATGAAAGTGTTTCTCGCCAGTCACGTCTTAGGGCTTCATCAAGATGAAAAAAAACATGGAGATAGAATCTGAAACTACTTTATTGTGTCAAGTTTCAAGAAGCTAGCACAAACCGTGTTGGATTTAGAGTTCCAAATACATCTATCAATATAGGAGAAAACAGAGTGAAACCTAAAAATTCAAACTGTTACTGGAAATGAACGCTTTAACATAGAAGAACGAAATTTGGGGAACCAAGTCGGCTTAGTGTTCTGATCATTTCCTGAAAGTATCATCCAGTTTGGGTGAAAAAATATTTGTTGAGATTTCTGGTGATTCCTAATTTTTGGAAGCTTGGCAACCCCTTTCCATGAAAGTGTTTCTCGCCAGTCACTGCTTAGGGCTACATCAAGAGGAAACAAAACATAGAGATAGAACGTGAAACTGCTTTATTTTGTCAAGTTTCAAGAAGCTAGCACAAACCGTGTTGGATTTAGAGTTCCAAATACATCTATCAATATAGGAGAAAACAGAGTGAAACCTAAAAATTCAAACTGTTACTGGAAATGAACGCTTCACAATTGAGGAACGAAATTTGGGGAACCAAGTTGGATTAGTGTACTGATCATTACCTGAAAGTATCATCCAGTTTGGGTGAAAAAATATTTGCTGAGATTTCTGGAGATTCGTAATTTTTGGAAGCTTGGCAACCTTTTTCCATGAAAGTGTTTCTCGACAGTCACTGCTTAGGGCTACATCAAGAGGAAACAAAACATAGAGATAGAACGTGAAACTGCTTTATTTTGTCAAGTTTCAAGAAGCTAGCACAAACCGTGTTGGATTTAGAGTTCCAAATACATCTATCAATATAGGAGAAAACAGAGTGAAACCTAAAAATTGAAACTGTTAGTAGAAACGAACGCTTCAACATAGAAGAATGAAATTTGGGGAACCAAGTTGGCTTATTGTACTGATCATTACCTGAAAGTATCATCCAGTTTGGGTGAAAAAATACTTGCTGAGATTTCTGGAGATTCGTAATTTTAGGAAGCTTGGCAACCCCTTTCCATGAAAGTGTTTCTCGCCAGTCACTGCTTAGGGCTACTTCAAGAGGAAACACCACATAGAGATAGAACGTGAAACTGCTTTATTTTGTCAAGTTTCAAGAAGCTAGCACAAACCGTGTTGGATTTAGAGTTCCAAATACATCTATCAATATAGGAGAAAACAGAGTGAAACCTAAAAATTCAAACTGTTACTGGAAATGAACGCTTCACCATTGAGGAACGAAATTTGGGGAACCAAGTTGGATTAGTGTACTGATCATTACCTGAAAGTATCATCCAGTTTGGGTGAAAAAATATTTGCTGAGATTTCTGGAGATTCGTAATTTTTGGAAGCTTGGCAACCCCTTTCCATGAAAGTGTTTCTCGACAGTCACTGCTTAGGGCTACATCAAGAGGAAACAAAACATAGAGATAGAACGTGAAACTGCTTTATTTTGTCAAGTTTCAAGAAGCTAGCACAAACCGTGTTGGATTTAGAGTTCCAAATACATCTATCAATATAGGAGAAAACAGAGTGAAACCTAAAAATTCAAACTGTTAGTAGAAACGAACGCTTCAACATAGAAGAATGAAATTTGGAGAACCAAGTTGGCTTAGTGTACTGATCATTACCTGTAAGTATCATCCAGTTTTGGTGAAAAAATACTTGCTGATATTTCTGGAGATTCGTAATTTTAGGAAGCTTGGCAACCCCTTTCCATGAAAGTGTTTCTCGCCAGTCACTGCATAGGGCTACTTCAAGAGGAAAGAACACATAGAGATAGAACGTGAAACTGCTTTATTTTGTCAAGTTTCAGGAAGCTAGCACAAACCGTGTTGGATTTAGAGTTCCAAATACATCTATCAATATAGGAGAAAACAGAGTGAAACCTAAAAATTCAAACTGTTACTGGAAATGAACGCTTCAACATAGAAGAACGAAATTTGGGGAACCAAGTCGGCTTAGTGTACTGATCATTACCTGAAAGTATCATCCAGTTTGGGTGAAAAAATATTTGCTGAGATTTCTGGAGATTCGTAATTTTTGGAAGCTTGGCAACCCCTTTCCATGAAAGTGTTTCTCGCCAGTCACTGCTTAGGGCTACATCAAGAGGAAACAAAACATAGAGAAAGAACGTGAAACTGCTTTATTTTGTCAAGTTTCAAGAAGCTAGCACAAACCGTGTTGCATTTAGAGTTCCAAATACATCTATCAATATAGGAGAAAACAGAGTGAAACCTAAAAATTCAAACTGTTACTGGAAATGAACGCTTCAACATAGAAGAACGAAATTTGGGGAACCAAGTCGGCTTAGTGTACTGATCATTACCTGAAAGTATCATCCAGTTTGGGTGAAAAAATATTTGCTGAGATTTCTGGAGATTCGTAATTTTTGGAAGCTTGGCAACCCCTTTCCATGAAAGTGTTTCTCGCCAGTCACTGCTTAGGGCTACATCAAGAGGAAACAAAACATAGAGATAGAACGTGAAACTGCTTTATTTTGTCAAGTTTCAAGAAGCTAGCACAAACCGTGTTGGATTTAGAGTTCCAAATACATCTATCAATATAGGAGAAAACAGAGTGAAACCTAAAAATTGAAACTGTTAGTAGAAACGAACGCTTCAACATAGAAGAATGAAATTTGGAGTACCAAGTCGGCTTAGTGTACTGATCATTACCTGTAAGTATCATCCAGTTTTGGTGAAAAAATACTTGCTGAGATTTCTGGAGATTCGTAATTTTAGGAAGCTTGGCAACCCCTTTCCATGAAAGTGTTTCTCGCCAGTCACTGCATAGGGCTACTTCAAGAGGAAAGAACACATAGAGATAGAACGTGAAACTACTTTATTTTGTCACGTTTCAAGAAGCTAGCACAAACCGAGTTGGATTTAGAGTTCCAAATACATCTATCAATATAGGAGAAAAGAGAGTGAAACCTAAAAATTCAAACTGTTACTGGAAATGAACGCTTCAACATAGAAGAACGAAATTTGGGGAACCAAGTCGGCTTAGTGTACTGATCATTACCTGAAAGTATCATCCAGTTTGGGTGAAAAAATATTTGCTGAGATTTCTGGAGATTCGTAATTTTTGGAAGCTTGGGAACCCCTTTCCATGAAAGTGTTTCTCGCCAGTCACTGCTTAGGGATACATCAAGAGGAAACAAAACATAGAGATAGAACCTGAAACTACTTTATTGTGTCAAGTTTCAAGAAGCTAGCACAAACCGTGTTGGATTTAGAGTTCCAAATACATCTATCAATATAGGAGAAAACAGAGTGAAACCTAAAAATTGAAACTGTTAGTAGAAACGAACGCGTCAACATAGAAGAATGAAATTTGGGGAACCAAGTTGGCTTATTGTACTGATCATTACCTGAAAGTATCATCCAGTTTGGGTGAAAAAATATTTGCTGAGATTTCTGGAGATTCGTAATTTTTGGAAGCTTGGCAACCCCTTTCCATGAAAGTGTTTCTCGCCAGTCACGTCTTAGGGCTACATCAAGATGAAAAAAAACATGGAGATAGAATCTGAAACTACTTTATTGTGTCAAGTTTCAAGAAGCTAGCACAAACCGTGTTGGATTTAGAGTTCCAAATACATCTATCAATATAGGAGAAAACAGAGTGAAACCTAAAAATTCAAACTGTTACTGGAAATGAACGCTTTAACATAGAAGAACGAAATTTGGGGAACCAAGTCGGCTTAGTGTTCTGATCATTTCCTGAAAGTATCATCCAGTTTGGGTGAAAAAATATTTGCTGAGATTTCTGGTGATTCCTAATTTTTGGAAGCTTGGCAACCCCTTTCCATGAAAGTGTTTCTCGCCAGTCACTGCTTAGGGCTACATCAAGAGGAAACAAAACATAGAGATAGAACGTGAAACTGCTTTATTTTGTCAAGTTTCAAGAAGCTAGCACAAACCGTGTTGGATTTAGAGTTCCAAATACATCTATCAATATAGGAGAAAACAGAGTGAAACCTAAAAATTCAAACTGTTACTGGAAATGAACGCTTCACAATTGAGGAACGAAATTTGGGGAACCAAGTTGGATTAGTGTACTGATCATTACCTGAAAGTATCATCCAGTTTGGGTGAAAAAATATTTGCTGAGATTTCTGGAGATTCGTAATTTTTGGAAGCTTGGCAACCTTTTTCCATGAAAGTGTTTCTCGACAGTCACTGCTTAGGGCTACATCAAGAGGAAACAAAACATAGAGATAGAACGTGAAACTGCTTTATTTTGTCAAGTTTCAAGAAGCTAGCACAAACCGTGTTGGATTTAGAGTTCCAAATACATCTATCAATATAGGAGAAAACAGAGTGAAACCTAAAAATTCAAACTGTTAGTAGAAACGAACGCTTCAACATAGAAGAATGAAATTTGGAGAACCAAGTTGGCTTAGTGTACTGATCATTACCTGTAAGTATCATCCAGTTTGGTGAAAAAATACTTGCTGAGATTTCTGGAGATTCGTAATTTTAGGAAGCTTGGCAACCCCTTTCCATGAAAGTGTTTCTCGCCAGTCACTGCATAGGGCTACTTCAAGAGGAAAGAACACATAGAGATAGAACGTGAAACTACTTTATTTTGTCAAGTTTCAAGAAGCTAGCACAAACCGTGTTGGATTTAGAGTTCCAAGTACATCTATCTATATAGGAGAAAACAGAGTGAAACCTAAAAATTCAAACTGTTACTGGAAATGAACGCTTCAACATAGAAGAACGAAATTTGGGGAACCAAGTCGGCTTAGTGTACTGACCATTACCTGAAAGTATCATCCAGTTTGGGTGAAAAAATATTTGCTGAGATTTCTGGAGATTCGTAGTTTTTGGAAGCTTGACAACCCCTTTCTACGAAAGTGTTTCTCGACAGTCACTGCTTAGGGCTACATCAAGAGGAAACAACACATAGATATAGAACGTGAAACTGCTTTATTTTGTCAAGTTTCAAGAAGCTAGCACAAACCGAGTTGGATTTAGAGTTCTAAATACATCTATCAATATAGGAGAAAACAAAGTGAAACCTAAAAATTGAAACTGTTAGTAGAAACGAACACTTCAACATAGAAGAATGAAATTTGGGGAACCAAGTTGGCTTATTGTACTGATCATTACCTGAAAGTATCATCCAGTTTGGGTGAAAAAATACTTGCTGAGATTTCTGGAGATTCGAAATTTTAGGAAGCTTGGCAACCCCTTTCCATGAAAGTGTTTCTCGCCAGTCACTGCTTAGGGCTACTTCAAGAGGAAACAACACATAGAGATAGAACGTGAAACTGCTTTATTTTGTCAAGTTTCAAGAAGCTAGCACAAACCGTGTTGGATTTAGAGTTCCAAATACATCTATCAATATAGGAGAAAACAGAGTGAAACCTAAAAATTCAAACTGTTACTGGAAATGAACGCTTCAACATAGAAGAACGAAATTTGGGGAACCAAGTCGGCTTAGTGTACTGATCATTACCTGAAAGTATCATCCAGTTTGGGTGAAAAAATATTTGCTGAGATTTCTGGAGATTCGTAATTTTTGGAAGCTTGGGAACCCCTTTCCATGAAAGTGTTTCTCGCCAGTCACTGCTTAGGGATACATCAAGAGGAAACAAAACATAGAGATAGAACCTGAAACTACTTTATTGTGTCAAGTTTCAAGAAGCTAGCACAAACCGTGTTGGATTTAGAGTTCCAAATACATCTATCAATATAGGAGAAAACAGAGTGAAACCTAAAAATTGAAACTGTTAGTAGAAACGAACGCTTCAACATAGAAGAATGAAATTTGGGGAACCAAGTTGGCTTATTGTACTGATCATTACCTGAAAGTATCATCCAGTTTGGGTGAAAAAATATTTGCTGAGATTTCTGGAGATTCGTAATTTTTGGAAGCTTGGCAACCCCTTTCCATGAAAGTGTTTCTCGCCAGTCACGTCTTAGGGATACATCAAGATGAAAAAAAACATCGAGATAGAATCTGAAACTACTTTATTGTGTCAAGTTTCAAGAAGCTAGCACAAACCGTGTTGGATTTAGAGTTCCAAATACATCTATCAATATAGGAGAAAACAGAGTGAAACCTAAAAATTCAAACTGTTACTGGAAATGAACGCTTTAACATAGAAGAACGAAATTTGGGGAACCAAGTCGGCTTAGTGTTCTGATCATTTCCTGAAAATATCATCCAGTTTGGGTGAAAAAATATTTGCTGAGATTTCTGGTGATTCCTAATTTTTGGAAGCTTGGCAACCCCTTTCCATGAAAGTGTTTCTCGCCAGTCACTGCTTAGGGATACATCAAGAGGAAACAAAACATAGAGATAGAACGTGAAACTGCTTTATTTTGTCAAGTTTCAAGAAGCTAGCACAAACCGTGTTGGATTTAGAGTTCCAAATACATCTATCAATATAGGAGAAAACAGAGTGAAACCTAAAAATTGAAACTGTTAGTAGAAACGAACGCTTCAACATAGAAGAATGAAATTTGGGGAACCAAGTTGGCTTATTGTACTGATCATTACCTGAAAGTATCATCCAGTTTGGGTGAAAAAATACTTGCTGAGATTTCTGGAGATTCGTAATTTTAGGAAGCTTGGCAACCCCTTTCCATGAAAGTGTTTCTCGCCAGTCACTGCTTAGGGCTACTTCAAGAGGAAACAACACATAGAGATAGAACGTGAAACTGCTTTATTTTGTCAAGTTTCAAGAAGCTAGCACAAACCGTGTTGGATTTAGAGTTCCAAATACATCTATCAATATAGGAGAAAACAGAGTGAAACCTAAAAATTCAAACTGTTACTGGAAATGAACGCTTCACCATTGAGGAACGAAATTTGGGGAACCAAGTTGGATTAGTGTACTGATCATTACCTGAAAGTATCATCCAGTTTGGGTGAAAAAATATTTGCTGAGATTTCTGGAGATTCGTAATTTTTGGAAGCTTGGCAACCCCTTTCCATGAAAGTGTTTCTCGACAGTCACTGCTTAGGGCTACATCAAGAGGAAACAAAACATAGAGATAGAACGTGAAACTGCTTTATTTTGTCAAGTTTCAAGAAGCTAGCACAAACCGTGTTGGATTTAGAGTTCCAAATACATCTATCAATATAGGAGAAAACAGAGTGAAACCTAAAAATTCAAACTGTTAGTAGAAACGAACGCTTCAACATAGAAGAATGAAATTTGGAGAACCAAGTTGGCTTAGTGTACTGATCATTACCTGTAAGTATCATCCAGTTTTGGTGAAAAAATACTTGCTGATATTTCTGGAGATTCGTAATTTTAGGAAGCTTGGCAACCCCTTTCCATGAAAGTGTTTCTCGCCAGTCACTGCATAGGGCTACTTCAAGAGGAAAGAACACATAGAGATAGAACGTGAAACTGCTTTATTTTGTCAAGTTTCAGGAAGCTAGCACAAACCGTGTTGGATTTAGAGTTCCAAATACATCTATCAATATAGGAGAAAACAGAGTGAAACCTAAAAATTCAAACTGTTACTGGAAATGAACGCTTCAACATAGAAGAACGAAATTTGGGGAACCAAGTCGGCTTAGTGTACTGATCATTACCTGAAAGTATCATCCAGTTTGGGTGAAAAAATATTTGCTGAGATTTCTGGAGATTCGTAATTTTTGGAAGCTTGGCAACCCCTTTCCATGAAAGTGTTTCTCGCCAGTCACTGCTTAGGGCTACATCAAGAGGAAACAAAACATAGAGAAAGAACGTGAAACTGCTTTATTTTGTCAAGTTTCAAGAAGCTAGCACAAACCGTGTTGGATTTAGAGTTCCAAATACATCTATCAATATAGGAGAAAACAGAGTGAAACCTAAAAATTCAAACTGTTACTGGAAATGAACGCTTCAACATAGAAGAACGAAATTTGGGGAACCAAGTCGGCTTAGTGTACTGATCATTACCTGAAAGTATCATCCAGTTTGGGTGAAAAAATATTTGCTGAGATTTCTGGAGATTCGTAATTTTTGGAAGCTTGGGAACCCCTTTCCATGAAAGTGTTTCTCGCCAGTCACTGCTTAGGGCTACATCAAGAGGAAACAAAACATAGGGATAGAACGTGAAACTGCTTTATTTTGTCAAGTTTCAAGAAGCTAGCACAAACCGTGTTGGATTTAGAGTTCCAAATACATCTATCAATATAGGAGAAAACAGAGTGAAACCTAAAAATTGAAACTGTTAGTAGAAACGAACGCTTCAATATAGAAGAATGAAATTTGGGGAACCAAGTTGGCTTATTGTACTGATCATTACCTGAAAGTATCATCCAGTTTGGGTGAAAAAATATTTGCTGAGATTTCTGGAGATTCGTAATTTTTGGAAGCTTGGCAACCCCTTTCCATGAAAGTGTTTCTCGCCAGTCACGTCTTAGGGCTACATCAAGATGAAAAAAAACATGGAGATAGAATCTGAAACTACTTTATTGTGTCAAGTTTCAAGAAGCTAGCACAAACCGTGTTGGATTTAGAGTTCCAAATACATCTATCAATATAGGAGAAAACAGAGTGAAACCTAAAAATTCAAACTGTTACTGGAAATGAACGCTTTAACATAGAAGAACAAAATTTGGGGAACTAAGTCGGCTTAGTGTTCTGATCATTTCCTGAAAGTATCATCCAGTTTGGGTGAAAAAATATTTGCTGAGATTTCTGGTGATTCCTAATTTTTGGAAGCTTGGCAACCCCTTTCCATGAAAGTGTTTCTCGCCAGTCACTGCTTAGGGCTACATCAAGAGGAAACAAAACATAGAGATAGAACGTGAAACTGCTT
Source organism: Spermophilus citellus (assembly GCF_964194105.1). Classification (NCBI taxonomy): domain Eukaryota; kingdom Metazoa; phylum Chordata; class Mammalia; order Rodentia; family Sciuridae; genus Spermophilus; species Spermophilus citellus. Next base: position 32,806,330 of record NC_138191.1, on the reverse strand, counting down.
TATTTTGTCAAGTTTCAAGAAGCTAGCACAAACCGTGTTGGATTTAGAGTTCCAAATACATCTATCAATATAGGAGAAAACAGAGTGAAACCTAAAAATTGAAACTGTTAGTAGAAACGAACGCTTCAACATAGAAGAATGAAATTTGGGGAACCAAGTTGGCTTATTGTACTGATCATTATCTGAAAGTATCATCCAGTTTGGGTGAAAAAATATTTGCTGAGATTTCTGGAGATTCGTAATTTTAGGAAGCTTGGCAACCCCTTTCCATGAAAGTGTTTCTCGCCAGTCACTGCTTAGGGCTACTTCAAGAGGAAACAACACATAGAGATAGAACGTGAAACTGCTTTATTTTGTCAAGTTTCAAGAAGCTAGCACAAACCGTGTTGGATTTAGAGTTCCAAATACATCTATCAATATAGGAGAAAACAGAGTGAAACCTAAAAATTCAAACTGTTACTGGAAATGAACGCTTCACAATTGAGGAACGAAATTTGGGGAACCAAGTTGGATTAGTGTACTGATCATTACCTGAAAGTATCATCCAGTTTTGGTGAAAAAATATTTGCTGAGATTTCTGGAGATTCGTAGTTTTTGGAAGCTTGACAACCCCTTTCTATGAAAGTGTTTCTCGCCAGTCACTGCTTAGGGCTACATCAAGAGGAAACAACACATAGATATAGAACGTGAAACTGCTTTATTTTGTCAAGTTTCAAGAAGCTAGCACAAACCAAGTTGGATTTACAGTTCCAAATCCATCTATCAATATAGGAGAAAACAGAGTGAAACCTAAAAATTCAAACTGTTACTGGAAATGAACGCTTCAACATAGAAGAACGAAATTTGGGGAACCAAGTCGGCTTAGTGTTCTGATCATTTCCTGAAAGTATCATCAAGTTTGGGTGAAAGAATATTTGCTGAGATTTCTGGAGATTCGTAATTTTTGGAAGCTTGGCAACCCCTTTCCATGAAAGTGTTTCTCGCCAGTCACTGCTTAGGGCTACATCAAGAGGAAACAAAACATAGAGATAGAACGTGAAACTGCTTTATTTTGTCAAGTATCAAGAAGCTAGCACAAACCGTGTTGGATTTAGAGTTGCAAATACATCTATCAATATAGGAGAAAACAGAGTGAAACCTAAAAATTCAAACTGTTACTGGAAATGTACGCTTAAACATAGAAGAACGAAATTTGGGGAACCAAGTCGGCTTAGTGTACTGATCATTACCTGAAAGTATCATCCAGTTTGGGTGAAAAAATATTTGCTGAGATTTCTAGAGATTCGTAATTTTTGGAAGCTTGGCAACCCCTTTCCATGAAAGGGTTTCTCGCCAGTCACTGCTTAGGGATACATCAAGAGGAAACAAAACATAGAGATAGAACCTGAAACTACTTTATTGTGTCAAGTTTCAAGAAGCTAGCACAAACCGTGTTGGATTTAGAGTTCCAAATACATCTATCAATATAGGAGAAAACAGAGTGAAACCTAAAAATTGAAACTGTTAGTAGAAACGAACGCTTCAACATAGAAGAATGAAATTTGGGGAACCAAGTTGGCTTATTGTACTGATCATTACCTGAAAGTATCATCCAGTTTGGGTGAAAAAATATTTGCTGAGATTTCTGGAGATTCATAATTTTTGGAAGCTTGGCAACCCCTTTCCATGAAAGTGTTTCTCGCCAGTAACTTCTTAGGGATACATCAAGATGAAAAAAAACATCGAGATAGAATCTGAAACTACTTTATTGTGTCAAGTTTCAGGAAGCTAGCACAAATCGTGTTGGATTTAGAGTTCCAAATACATCTATCAATATAGGAGAAAACAGAGTGAAACCTAAAAATTCAAACTGTTACTGGAAATGAACGCTTTAACATAGAAGAACGAAATTTGGGGAACCAAGTCGGCTTAGTGTTCTGATCATTTCCTGAAAGTATCATCCAGTTTGGGTGAAAAAATATTTGCTGAGATTTCTGGTGATTCCTAATTTTTGGAAGCTTGGCAACCCCTTTCCATGAAAGTGTTTCTCGCCAGTCACTGCTTAGGGCTACATCAAGAGGAAACAAAACATAGAGATAGAACGTGAAACTGCTTTATTTTGTCAAGTTTCAAGAAGCTAGCACAAACCGTGTTGGATTTAGAGTTCCAAATACATCTATCAATATAGGAGAAAACAGAGTGAAACCTAAAAATTGAAACTGTTAGTAGAAACGAACGCTTCAACATAGAAGAATGAAATTTGGGGAACCAAGTTGGCTTATTGTACTGATCATTACCTGAAAGTATCATCCATTTTGGGTGAAAAAATACTTGCTGAGAATTCTGGAGATTCGTAATTTTAGGAAGCTTGGCAACCCCTTTCCATGAAAGTGTTTCTCGCCAGTCACTGCTTAGGGCTACTTCAAGAGGAAACAACACATAGAGATAGAACGTGAAACTGCTTTATTTTGTCAAGTTTCAAGAAGCTAGCACAAACCGTGTTGGATTTAGTGTTCCAAATACATCTATCAATATAGGAGAAAACAGAGTGAAACCTAAAAATTCAAACTGTTACTGGAAATGAACGCTTCAACATAGAAGAACGAAATTTGGGGAACCAACTCGGCTTAGTGTACTGATCATTACCTGAAAGTATCATCCAGTTTGGGTGCAGAAATATTTGCTGTGATTTCTGGAGATGCGTAGTTTTTGGAAGCTTGGCAACCCCTTTCCATGAAAGGGTTTCTCGCCAGTCACTGCTTAGGGCTACATCAAGAGGAAAAAAAACATAGAGAAAGAACGTGAAACTGCTTTATTTTGTCAAGTTTCAAGAAGCTAGCACAAACCGTGTTGGATTTAGAGTTCCAAATACATTTATCAATATAGGAGAAAACAGAGTGAAACCTAAAAATTTAAACTGTTACTGGAAATGAACGCTTCACCATAGAAGAACGAAATTTGGGGAACCAAGTCGGCTTAGTGTACTGACCATTACCTGAAAGTATCATCCAGTTTGGGTGAAAAAATATTTGCTGAGATTTCTGGAGATTCGTAATTTTTGGAAGCTTGGGAACCCCTTTCCATGAAAGTGTTTCTCGCCAGTCACTGCTTAGGGCTACATCAAGAGGAAACAAAACATAGAGATAGAACGTGAAACTGCTTTATTTTGTCAAGTTTCAAGAAGCTAGCACAAACCGTGTTGGATTTAGAGTTCCAAATACATCTATCAATATAGGAGAAAACAGAGTGAAACCTAAAAATTCAAACTGTTACTGGAAATGAACGCTTCAACATAGAAGAACGAAATTTGGGGAACCAAGTCGGCTTAGTGTACTGATCATTACCTGAAAGTATCATCCAGTTTGGGTGAAAAAATATTTGCTGAGATTTCTGGAGATTCGTAATTTTTGGAAGCTTGGGAACCCCTTTCCATGAAAGTGTTTCTCGCCAGTAACTTCTTAGGGATACATCAAGATGAAAAAAAACATCGAGATAGAATCTGAAACTACTTTATTGTGTCAAGTTTCAGGAAGCTAGCACAAATCGTGTTGGATTTAGAGTTCCAAATACATCTATCAATATAGGAGAAAACAGAGTGAAACCTAAAAATTCAAACTGTTACTGGAAATGAACGCTTTAACATAGAAGAACGAAATTTGGGGAACCAAGTCGGCTTAGTGTTCTGATCATTTCCTGAAAGTATCATCCAGTTTGGGTGAAAAAATATTTGCTGAGATTTCTGGTGATTCCTAATTTTTGGAAGCTTGGCAACCCCTTTCCATGAAAGTGTTTCTCGCCAGTCACTGCTTAGGGCTACATCAAGAGGAAACAAAACATAGAGATAGAACGTGAAACTGCTTTATTTTGTCAAGTTTCAAGAAGCTAGCACAAACCGTGTTGGATTTAGAGTTCCAAATACATCTATCAATATAGGAGAAAACAGAGTGAAACCTAAAAATTGAAACTGTTAGTAGAAACGAACGCTTCAACATAGAAGAATGAAATTTGGGGAACCAAGTTGGCTTATTGTACTGATCATTACCTGAAAGTATCATCCAGTTTGGGTGAAAAAATACTTGCTGAGATTTCTGGAGATTAGTAATTTTAGGAAGCTTGGCAACCCCTTTCCATGAAAGTGTTTCTCGCCAGTCACTGCTTAGGGCTACTTCAAGAGGAAACAACACATAGAGATAGAACGTGAAACTGCTTTATTTTGTCAAGTTTCAAGAAGCTAGCACAAACCGTGTTGGATTTAGAGTTCCAAATACATCTATCAATATAGGAGAAAACAGAGTGAAACCTAAAAATTCAAACTGTTACTGGAAATGAACGCTTCAACATAGAAGAACGAAATTTGGGGAACCAACTCGGCTTAGTGTACTGATCATTACCTGAAAGTATCATCCAGTTTGGGTGCAGAAATATTTGCTGTGATTTCTGGAGATGCGTAGTTTTTGGAAGCTTGGCAACCACTTTCCATGAAAGGGTTTCTCGCCAGTCACTGCTTAGGGCTACATCAAGAGGAAAGAAAACATAGAGAAAGAACGTGAAACTGCTTTATTTTGTCAAGTTTCAAGAAGCTAGCACAAACCGTGTTGGATTTAGAGTTCCAAATACATCTATCAATATAGGAGAAAACAGAGTGAAACCTAAAAATTCAAACTGTTACTGGAAATGAACGCTTCAACATAGAAGAACGAAATTTGGGGAACCAAGTCGGCTTAGTGTACTGATCATTACCTGAAAGTATCATCCAGTTTGGGTGAAAAAATATTTGCTGAGATTTCTGGAGATTCGTAATTTTTGGAAGCTTGGGAACCCCTTTCCATGAAAGTGTTTCTCGCCAGTAACTTCTTAGGGATACATCAAGATGAAAAAAAACATCGAGATAGAATCTGAAACTACTTTATTGTGTCAAGTTTCAGGAAGCTAGCACAAATCGTGTTGGATTTAGAGTTCCAAATACATCTATCAATATAGGAGAAAACAGAGTGAAACCTAAAAATTCAAACTGTTACTGGAAATGAACGCTTTAACATAGAAGAACGAAATTTGGGGAACCAAGTCGGCTTAGTGTTCTGATCATTTCCTGAAAGTATCATCCAGTTTGGGTGAAAAAATATTTGCTGAGATTTCTGGTGATTCCTAATTTTTGGAAGCTTGGCAACCCCTTTCCATGAAAGTGTTTCTCGCCAGTCACTGCTTAGGGCTACATCAAGAGGAAACAAAACATAGAGATAGAACGTGAAACTGCTTTATTTTGTCAAGTTTCAAGAAGCTAGCACAAACCGTGTTGGATTTAGAGTTCCAAATACATCTATCAATATAGGAGAAAACAGAGTGAAACCTAAAAATTGAAACTGTTAGTAGAAACGAACGCTTCAACATAGAAGAATGAAATTTGGGGAACCAAGTTGGCTTATTGTACTGATCATTACCTGAAAGTATCATCCAGTTTGGGTGAAAAAATACTTGCTGAGATTTCTGGAGATTAGTAATTTTAGGAAGCTTGGCAACCCCTTTCCATGAAAATGTTTCTCGCCAGTCACTGCTTAGGGCTACTTCAAGAGGAAACAACACATAGAGATAGAACGTGAAACTGCTTTATTTTGTCAAGTTTCAAGAAGCTAGCACAAACCGTGTTGGATTTAGAGTTCCAAATACATCTATCAATATAGGAGAAAACAGAGTGAAACCTAAAAATTCAAACTGTTACTGGAAATGAACGCTTCAACATAGAAGAACGAAATTTGGGGAACCAACTCGGCTTAGTGTACTGATCATTACCTGAAAGTATCATCCAGTTTGGGTGCAGAAATATTTGCTGTGATTTCTGGAGATGCGTAGTTTTTGGAAGCTTGGCAACCACTTTCCATGAAAGGGTTTCTCGCCAGTCACTGCTTAGGGCTACATCAAGAGGAAAGAAAACATAGAGAAAGAACGTGAAACTGCTTTATTTTGTCAAGTTTCAAGAAGCTAGCACAAACCGTGTTGGATTTAGAGTTCCAAATACATTTATCAATATAGGAGAAAACAGAGTGAAACCTAAAAATTTAAACTGTTACTGGAAATGAACGCTTCACCATAGAAGAACGAAATTTGGGGAACCAAGTCGGCTTAGTGTACTGACCATTACCTGAAAGTATCATCCAGTTTGGGTGAAAAAATATTTGCTGAGATTTCTGGAGATTCGTAATTTTTGGAAGCTTGGGAACCCCTTTCCATGAAAGTGTTTCTCGCCAGTCACTGCTTAGGGCTACATCAAGAGGAAACAAAACATAGAGATAGAACGTGAAACTGCTTTATTTTGTCAAGTTTCAAGAAGCTAGCACAAACCGTGTTGGATTTAGAGTTCCAAATACATCCATCAATATAGGAGAAAACAGAGTGAAACCTAAAAATTCAAACTGTTACTGGAAATGAACGCTTCAACATAGAAGAACGAAATTTGGGGAACCAAGTCGGCTTAGTGTACTAATCATTACCTGAAAGTATCATCCAGTTTGGGTGAAAAAATATTTGCTGAGATTTCTGGAGATTCGTAATTTTTGGAAGCTTGGGAACCCCTTTCCATGAAAGTGTTTCTCGCCAGTCACTGCATAGGGCTACTTCAAGAGGAAAGAACACATAGATATAGAACGTGAAACTACTTTATTTTGTCAAGTTTCAAGAAGCTAGCACAAACCGTGTTGGATTTAGAGTTCCAAATACATCTATCTATATAGGAGAAAACAGAGTGAAACCTAAAAATTGAAACTGTTAGTAGAAACGAACGCTTCAACATAGAAGAATGAAATTTGGGGAACCAAGTTGGCTTATTTTACTGATCATTACCTGAAAGTATCATCCAGTTTGGGTGAAAAAATACTTGCTGAGATTTCTAGAGATTCGTAATTTTAGGAAGCTTGGCAACCCCTTTCCATGAAAGTGTTTCTCGCCAGTCACTGCTTAGGGCTACTTCAAGAGGAAACAACACATAGAGATAGAACGTGAAACTGCTTTATTTTGTCAAGTTTCAAGAAGCTAGCACAAACCGTGTTGGATTTAGAGTTCCAAATACATCTATCAATATAGGAGAAAACAGAGTGAAACCTAAAAATTCAAACTGTTACTGGAAATGAACGCTTCACCATTGAGGAACGAAATTTGGGGAACCAAGTTGGATTAGTGTACTGATCATTACCTGAAAGTATCATCCAGTTTGGGTGAAAAAATATTTGCTGAGATTTCTGGAGATTCGTAATTTTTGGAAGCTTGGCAACCCCTTTCCATGAAAGTGTTTCTCGACAGTCACTGCTTAGGGCTACATCAAGAGGAAACAAAACATAGAGATAGAACGTGAAACTGATTTATTTTGTCAAGTTTCAAGAAGCTAGCACAAACCGTGTTGGATTTAGAGTTCCAAATACATCTATCAATATAGGAGAAAACAGAGTGAAACCTAAAAATTCAAACTGTTAGTAGAAACGAACGCTTCAACATAGAAGAATGAAATTTGGAGAACCAAGTTGGCTTAGTGTACTGATCATTACCTGTAAGTATCATCCAGTTTTGGTGAAAAAATACTTGCTGAGATTTCTGGAGATTCGTAATTTTAGGAAGCTTGGCAAGCCCTTTCCATGAAAGTGTTTCTCGCCAGTCACTGCATAGGGCTACTTCAAGAGGAAAGAACACATAGAGATAGAACGTGAAACTACTTTATTTTGTCAAGTTTCAAGAAGCTAGCACAAACCGTGTTGGATTTAGAGTTCCAAATACATCTATCTATATAGGAGAAAACAGAGTGAAACCTAAAAATTCAAACTGTTACTGGAAATGAACGCTTCAACATAGAAGAACGAAATTTGGGGAACCAAGTCGGCTTAGTGTACTGATCATTACCTGAAAGTATCATCCAGTTTGGGTGAAAAAATATTTGCTGTGATTTCTGGAGATTCGTAGTTTTTGGAAGCTTGACATCCCCTTTCTATGAAAGAGTTTCTCGCCAGTCACTGCTTAGGGCTACATCAAGAGGAAACAACACATAGAGATAGAACGTGAAACTGCTTTATTTTGTCAAGTTTCAAGAAGCTAGCACAAACCGTGTTGGATTTACAGTTCCAAATCCATCTATCAATATAGGAGAAAACAGAGTGAAACCTCAAAATTCAAACTGTTACTGGAAATGAACGCTTCAACATAGAAGAACGAAATTTGGGGAACCAAGTCGGCTTAGTGTACTGATCATTACCTGAAAGTATCATCCAGTTTGGGTGCAGAAATATTTGCTGTGATTTCTGGAGATGCGTAGTTTTTGGAAGCTTGGCAACCCCTTTCTATGAAAGTGTTTCTCGCCAGTCACTGCTTAGGGCTACTTCAAGAGGAAACAAAACATAGAGATAGAACGTGAAACTGCTTTATTTTGTCAAGTTTCAAGAAGCTAGCACAAACCGTGTTGGATTTAGAGTTCCAAATACATCTATCAATATAGGAGAAAACAGAGTGAAACCTAAAAATTCAAACTGTTACTGGAAATGTACGCTTCAACATAGAAGAAAGAAATTTGGGGAACCAAGTTGGCTTAGTGTACTGATCATTACCTGAAAGTATCATCCAGTTTGGGTGAAAAAATATTTGCTGAGATTTCTGGTGATTCCTAATTTTTGGAAGCTTGGCAACCCCTTTCCATGAAAGTGTTTCTCGCCAGTCACTGCTTAGGGCTACATCAAGAGGAAACAAAACATAGAGATAGAACGTGAAACTGCTTTAGTTTGTCAAGTTTCAAGAAGCTAGCACAAACCGTGTTGGATTTAGAGTTCCAAATACATCTATCAATATAGGAGAAAACAGAGTGAAACCTAAAAATTGAAACTGTTAGTAGAAACGAACGCTTCAACATAGAAGAATGAAATTTGGGGAACCAAGTTGGCTTATTGTACTGATCATTACCTGAAAGTATCATCCAGTTTGGGTGAAAAAATATTTGCTGAGATTTCTGGAGATTCGTAATTTTAGGAAGCTTGGCAACCCCTTTCCATGAAAGTGTTTCTCGCCAGTCACTGCTTAGGGCTACTTCAAGAGGAAACAACACATAGAGATAGAACGTGAAACTGCTTTATTTTGTCAAGTTTCAAGAAGCTAGCACAAACCGTGTTGGATTTAGAGTTCCAAATACATCTATCAATATAGGAGAAAACAGAGTGAAACCTAAAAATTTAAACTGTTACTGGAAATGAACGCTTCAACATAGAAGAACGAAATTTGGGGAACCAAGTCGGCTTAGTGTACTGATCATTACCTGAAAGTATCATCCAGTTTGGGTGAAAAAATATTTGCTGTGATTTCTGGAGATTCGTAGTTTTTGGAAGCTTGACAACCCCTTTCTATGAAAGAGTTTCTCGCCAGTCACTGCTTAGGGCTACATCAAGAGGAAACAACACATAGATATAGAACGTGAAACTGCTTTATTTTGTCAAGTTTCAAGAAGCTAGCACAAACCGTGTTGGATTTACAGTTCCAAATCCATCTATCAATATAGGAGAAAACAGAGTGAAACCTCAAAATTCAAACTGTTATGGAAATGAACGCTTCAACATAGAAGAACGAAATTTGGGGAACCAAGTCGGCTTAGTGTACTGATCATTACCTGAAAGTATCATCCAGTTTGGGTGCAGAAATATTTGCTGTGATTTCTGGAGATGCGTAGTTTTTGGAAGCTTGGCAACCCCTTTCTATGAAAGTGTTTCTCGCCAGTCACTGCTTAGGGCTACTTCAAGAGGAAACAAAACATAGAGATAGAACGTGAAACTGCTTTATTTTGTCAAGTTTCAAGAAGCTAGCACAAACCGTGTTGGATTTAGAGTTCCAAATACATCTATCAATATAGGAGAAAACAGAGTGAAACCTAAAAATTCAAACTGTTACTGGAAATGTACGCTTCAACATAGAAGAAAGAAATTTGGGGAACCAAGTCAGCTTAGTGTACTGATCATTACCTGAAAGTATCATCCAGTTTGGGTGAAAAAATATTTGCTGAGATTTCTGGAGATTCGTAATTTTTGGAAGCTTGGCAACCCCTTTCCATGAAAGTGTTTCTCGCCAGTCACTGATTAGGGCTACATCAAGAGGAAACAAGACATAGAGATAGAACGTGAAACTGCTTTATTTTGTCAAGTTTCAAGAAGCTAGCACAAACCGTGTTGGATTTAGAGTTCCAAATACATCTATCAATATAGGAGAAAACAGAGTGAAATCTAAAAATTGAAACTGTTACTGGAAATGAACGCTTCAACATAGAAGAACGAAATTTGGGGAACCAAGTCGGCTTAGTGTACTGATCATTACCTGAAAGTATCATCCAGTTTGGGTGAAAAAATATTTGCTGAGATTTCTGGAGATTCGTAATTTTTGGAAGCTTGGGAACCCCTTTCCATGAAAGTGTTTCTCGCCAGTCACTGCTTAGGGATACATCAAGAGGAAACAAAACATAGAGATAGAACCTGAAACTACTTTATTGTGTCAAGTTTCAAGAAGCTAGCACAAACCGTGTTGGATTTAGAGTTCCAAATACATCTATCAATATAGGAGAAAACAGAGTGAAACCTAAAAATTGAAACTGTTAGTAGAAACGAACGCTTCAACATAGAAGAATGAAATTTGGGGAACCAAGTTTGCTTATTGTACTGATCATTACCTGAAAGTATCATCCAGTTTGGGTGAAAAAATACTTGCTTAGATTTCTGGAGATTCGTAATTTTAGGAAGCTTGGCAACCCCTTTCCATGAAAGTGTTTCTCGCCAGTCACTGCTTAGGGCTACTTCAAGAGGAAACAACACATAGAGATAGAACGTGAAACTGCTTTATTTTGTCAAGTTTCAAGAAGCTAGCACAAACCGTGTTGGATTTAGAGTTCCAAATACATCTATCAATATAGGAGAAAACAGAGTGAAACCTAAAAATTCATACTGTTAGTAGAAACGAACGCTTCAACATAGAAGAATGAAATTTGGAGAACCAAGTTGGCTTAGTGTACTGATCATTACCTGTAAGTATCATCCAGTTTTGGTGAAAAAATACTTGCTGAGATTTCTGGAGATTCGTAATTTTAGGAAGCTTGGCAACCCCTTTCCATGAAAGTGTTTCTCGCCAGTCACTGCTTAGGGCTACATCAAGAGGAAAAAAAACATAGAGAAAGAACGTGAAACTGCTTTATTTTGTCAAGTTTCAAGAAGCTAGCACAAACCGTGTTGGATTTAGAGTTCCAAATACATTTATCAATATAGGAGAAAACAGAGTGAAACCTAAAAATTTAAACTGTTACTGGAAATGAACGCTTCACCATAGAAGAACGAAATTTGGGGAACCAAGTCGGCTTAGTGTACTGACCATTACCTGAAAGTATCATCCAGTTTGGGTGAAAAAATATTTGCTGTGATTTCTGGAGATTCGTAATTTTTGGAAGCTTGGGAACCCCTTTCCATGAAAGTGTTTCTCGCCAGTCACTGATTAGGGCTACATCAAGAGGAAACAAGACATAGAGATAGGACGTGAAACTGCTTTATTTTGTCAAGTTTCAAGAAGCTAGCACAAACCGTGTTGGATTTAGAGTTCCAAATACATCTATCAATATAGGAGAAAACAGAGTGAAACCTAAAAATTGAAACTGTTACTGGAAATGAACGCTTCAACATAGAAGAACGAAATTTGGGGAACCAAGTCGGCTTAGTGTACTGATCATTACCTGAAAGTATCATCCAGTTTGGGTGAAAAAATATTTGCTGAGATTTCTGGAGATTCGTAATTTTTGGAAGCTTGGGAACCCCTTTCCATGAAAGTGTTTCTCGCCAGTCACTGCTTAGGGATACATCAAGAGGAAACAAAACATAGAGATAGAACCTGAAACTACTTTATTGTGTCAAGTTTCAAGAAGCTAGCACAAACCGTGTTGGATTTAGAGTTCCAAATACATCTATCAATATAGGAGAAAACAGAGTGAAACCTAAAAATTGAAACTGTTAGTAGAAACGAACGCTTCAACATAGAAGAATGAAATTTGGGGAACCAAGTTTGCTTATTGTACTGATCATTACCTGAAAGTATCATCAAGTTTGGGTGAAAAAATACTTGCTGAGATTTCTGGAGATTCGTAATTTTAGGAAGCTTGGCAACCCCTTTCCATGAAAGTGTTTCTCGCCAGTCACTGCTTAGGGCTACTTCAAGAGGAAACAACACATAGAGAAAGAACGTGAAACTGCTTTATTTTGTCAAGTTTCAAGAAGCTAGCACAAACCGTGTTGGATTTAGAGTTCCAAATACATCTATCAATATAGGAGAAAACAGAGTGAAACCTAAAAATTCAAACTGTTAGTAGAAACGAACGCTTCAACATAGAAGAATGAAATTTGGAGAACCAAGTTGGCTTAGTGTACTGATCATTACCTGTAAGTATCATCCAGTTTTGGTGAAAAAATACTTGCTGAGATTTCTGGAGATTCGTAATTTTAGGAAGCTTGGCAACCCCTTTCCATGAAAGTGTTTCTCGCCAGTCACTGCATAGGGCTACTTCAAGAGGAAAGAACAAATAGATATAGAACGTGAAACTGCTTTATTTTGTCAAGTTTCAAGAAGCTAGCACAAACTGTGTTGAATTTACAGTTCCAAATCCATCTATCAATATAGGAGAAAACAGAGTGAAACCTAAAAATTCAAACTGTTACTGGAAATGAACGCTTCAACATAGAAGAACGAAATTTGGGGAACCAAGTCGGCTTAGTGTACTGATCATTACCTGAAAGTATCATCCAGTTTGGGTGCAGAAATATTTGCTGTGATTTCTGGAGATGCATAGTTTTTGGAAGCTTGGCAACCCCTTTCTATGAAAGTGTTTCTCGCCAGTCACTGCTTAGGGCAACTTCAAGAGGAAACAAAACATAGAGATAGAACGTGAAACTGCTTTATTTTGTCAAGTTTCAAGAAGCTAGCACAAACCGTGTTGGATTTAGAGTTCCAAATACATCTATCAATATAGGAGAAAACAGAGTGAAACCTAAAAATTCAAACTGTTACTGGAAATGTACGCTTCAACATAGAAGAACGAAATTTGGGGAACCAAGTCGGCTTAGTGTACTGATCATTACCTGAAAGTATCATCCAGTTTGGGTGAAAAAATATTTGCTGTGATTTCTGGAGATTCGTAATTTTTGGAAGCTTGGGAACCCCTTTCCATGAAAGTGTTTCCCGCCAGTCACTGATTAGGGCTACATCAAGAGGAAACAAGACATAGAGATAGAACGTGAAACTGCTTTATTTTGTCAAGTTTCAAGAAGCTAGCACAAACCGTGTTGGATTTAGAGTTCCAAATACATCTATCAATATAGGAGAAAACAGAGTGAAACCTAAAAATTTAAACTGTTACTGGAAATGAACGCTTCAACATAGAAGAACGAAATTTGGGGAACCAAGTCGGCTTAGTGTACTGATCATTACCTGAAAGTATCATCCAGTTTGGGTGAAAAAATATTTGCTGTGATTTCTGGAGATTCGTAGTTTTTGGAAGCTTGACAACCCCTTTCTATGATAGAGTTTCTCGCCAGTCACTGCTTAGGGCTACATCAAGAGGAAACAACACATAGATATAGAACGTGAAACTGCTTTATTTTGTCAAGTTTCAAGAAGCTAGCACAAACCGTGTTGGATTTACAGTTCCAAATCCATCTATCAATATAGGAGAAAACAGAGTGAAACCTCAAAATTCAAACACTTACTGGAAATGAACGCTTCAACATAGAAGAACGAAATTTGGGGAACCAAGTCGGCTTAGTGTACTGATCATTACCTGAAAGTATCATCCAGTTTGGGTGCAGAAATATTTGCTGTGATTTCTGGAGATGCGTAGTTTTTGGAAGCTTGGCAACCCCTTTCTATGAAAGTGTTTCTCGCCAGTCACTGCTTAGGGCTACTTCAAGAGGAAACAAAACATAGAGATAGAACGTGAAACTGCTTTATTTTGTCAAGTTTCAAGAAGCTAGCACAAACCGTGTTGGATTTAGAGTTCCAAATACATCTATCAATATAGGAGAAAACAGAGTGAAACCTAAAAATTCAAACTGTTACTGGAAATGTACGCTTCAACATAGAAGAAAGAAATTTGGGGAACCAAGTCGGCTTAGTGTACTGATCATTACCTGAAAGTATCATCCAGTTTGGGTGAAAAAATATTTGCTGAGATTTCTGGAGATTCGTAATTTTTGGAAGCTTGGCAACCCCTTTCCATGAAAGTGTTTCTCGCCAGTCACTGATTAGGGCTACATCAAGAGGAAACAAGACATAGAGATAGAACGTGAAACTGCTTTATTTTGTCAAGTTTCAAGAAGCTAGCACAAACCGTGTTGGATTTAGAGTTCCAAATACATCTATCAATATAGGAGAAAACAGAGTGAAATCTAAAAATTGAAACTGTTACTGGAAATGAACGCTTCAACATAGAAGAACGAAATTTGGGGAACCAAGTCGGCTTAGTGTACTGATCATTACCTGAAAGTATCATCCAGTTTGGGTGAAAAAATATTTGCTGAGATTTCTGGAGATTCGTAATTTTTGGAAGCTTGGGAACCCCTTTCCATGAAAGTGTTTCTCGCCAGTCACTGCTTAGGGATACATCAAGAGGAAACAAAACATAGAGATAGAACCTGAAACTACTTTATTGTGTCAAGTTTCAAGAAGCTAGCACAAACCGTGTTGGATTTAGAGTTCCAAATACATCTATCAATATAGGAGAAAACAGAGTGAAACCTAAAAATTGAAACTGTTAGTAGAAACGAACGCTTCAACATAGAAGAATGAAATTTGGGGAACCAAGTTTGCTTATTGTACTGATCATTACCTGAAAGTATCATCCAGTTTGGGTGAAAAAATACTTGCTTAGATTTCTGGAGATTCGTAATTTTAGGAAGCTTGGCAACCCCTTTCCATGAAAGTGTTTCTCGCCAGTCACTGCTTAGGGCTACTTCAAGAGGAAACAACACATAGAGATAGAACGTGAAACTGCTTTATTTTGTCAAGTTTCAAGAAGCTAGCACAAACCGTGTTGGATTTAGAGTTCCAAATACATCTATCAATATAGGAGAAAACAGAGTGAAACCTAAAAATTCATACTGTTAGTAGAAACGAACGCTTCAACATAGAAGAATGAAATTTGGAGAACCAAGTTGGCTTAGTGTACTGATCATTACCTGTAAGTATCATCCAGTTTTGGTGAAAAAATACTTGCTGAGATTTCTGGAGATTCGTAATTTTAGGAAGCTTGGCAACCCCTTTCCATGAAAGTGTTTCTCGCCAGTCACTGCTTAGGGCTACATCAAGAGGAAAAAAAACATAGAGAAAGAACGTGAAACTGCTTTATTTTGTCAAGTTTCAAGAAGCTAGCACAAACCGTGTTGGATTTAGAGTTCCAAATACATTTATCAATATAGGAGAAAACAGAGTGAAACCTAAAAATTTAAACTGTTACTGGAAATGAACGCTTCACCATAGAAGAACGAAATTTGGGGAACCAAGTCGGCTTAGTGTACTGACCATTACCTGAAAGTATCATCCAGTTTGGGTGAAAAAATATTTGCTGTGATTTCTGGAGATTCGTAATTTTTGGAAGCTTGGGAACCCCTTTCCATGAAAGTGTTTCTCGCCAGTCACTGATTAGGGCTACATCAAGAGGAAACAAGACATAGAGATAGGACGTGAAACTGCTTTATTTTGTCAAGTTTCAAGAAGCTAGCACAAACCGTGTTGGATTTAGAGTTCCAAATACATCTATCAATATAGGAGAAAACAGAGTGAAACCTAAAAATTGAAACTGTTACTGGAAATGAACGCTTCAACATAGAAGAACGAAATTTGGGGAACCAAGTCGACTTAGTGTACTGATCATTACCTGAAAGTATCATCCAGTTTGGGTGAAAAAATATTTGCTGAGATTTCTGGAGATTCGTAATTTTTGGAAGCTTGGGAACCCCTTTCCATGAAAGTGTTTCTCGCCAGTCACTGCTTAGGGATACATCAAGAGGAAACAAAACATAGAGATAGAACCTGAAACTACTTTATTGTGTCAAGTTTCAAGAAGCTAGCACAAACCGTGTTGGATTTAGAGTTCCAAATACATCTATCAATATAGGAGAAAACAGAGTGAAACCTAAAAATTGAAACTGTTAGTAGAAACGAACGCTTCAACATAGAAGAATGAAATTTGGGGAACCAAGTTTGCTTATTGTACTGATCATTACCTGAAAGTATCATCAAGTTTGGGTGAAAAAATACTTGCTGAGATTTCTGGAGATTCGTAATTTTAGGAAGCTTGGCAACCCCTTTCCATGAAAGTGTTTCTCGCCAGTCACTGCTTAGGGCTACTTCAAGAGGAAACAACACATAGAGAAAGAACGTGAAACTGCTTTATTTTGTCAAGTTTCAAGAAGCTAGCACAAACCGTGTTGGATTTAGAGTTCCAAATACATCTATCAATATAGGAGAAAACAGAGTGAAACCTAAAAATTCAAACTGTTAGTAGAAACGAACGCTTCAACATAGAAGAATGAAATTTGGAGAACCAAGTTGGCTTAGTGTACTGATCATTACCTGTAAGTATCATCCAGTTTTGGTGAAAAAATACTTGCTGAGATTTCTGGAGATTCGTAATTTATGAAGCTTGGCAACCCCTTTCCATGAAAGTGTTTCTCGCCAGTCACTGCATAGGGCTACTTCAAGAGGAAAGAACAAATAGATATAGAACGTGAAACTGCTTTATTTTGTCAAGTTTCAAGAAGCTAGCACAAACTGTGTTGAAATTACAGTTCCAAATCCATCTATCAATATAGGAGAAAACAGAGTGAAACCTAAAAATTCAAACTGTTACTGGAAATGAACGCTTCAACATAGAAGAACGAAATTTGGGGAACCAAGTCGGCTTAGTGTACTGATCATTACCTGAAACTATCATCCAGTTTGGGTGCAGAAATATTTGCTGTGATTTCTGGAGATGCATAGTTTTTGGAAGCTTGGCAACCCCTTTCTATGAAAGTGTTTCTCGCCAGTCACTGCTTAGGGCAACTTCAAGAGGAAACAAAACATAGAGATAGAACGTGAAACTGCTTTATTTTGTCAAGTTTCAAGAAGCTAGCACAAACCGTGTTGGATTTAGAGTTCCAAATACATCTATCAATATAGGAGAAAACAGAGTGAAACCTAAAAATTCAAACTGTTACTGGAAATGTACGCTTCAACATAGAAGAACGAAATTTGGGGAACCAAGTCGGCTTAGTGTACTGATCATTACCTGAAAGTATCATCCAGTTTGGGTGAAAAAATATTTGCTGTGATTTCTGGAGATTCGTAATTTTTGGAAGCTTGGGAACCCCTTTCCATGAAAGTGTTTCCCGCCAGTCACTGATTAGGGCTACATCAAGAGGAAACAAGACATAGAGATAGAACGTGAAACTGCTTTATTTTGTCAAGTTTCAAGAAGCTAGCACAAACCGTGTTGGATTTAGAGTTCCAAATACATCTATCAATATAGGAGAAAACAGAGTGAAACATAAAATTGAAACTGTTAGTAGAAACGAACGCTTCAACATAGAAGAATGAAATTTGGGGAACCAAGTTGGCTTATTGTACTGATCATTACCTGAAAGTATCATCCAGTTTGGGTGAAAAAATATTTGCTGAGATTTCTGGAGATTCGTAATTTTTGGAACTTGGCAACCCCTTTCCATGAAAGTGTTTCTCGCCAGTCACTGCTTAGGGATACATCAAGAGGAAACAAAACATAGAGATAGAACCTGAAACTACTTTATTGTGTCAAGTTTCAAGAAGCTAGCACAAACCGTGTTGGATTTAGAGTTCCAAATATATCTATCAATATAGGAGAAAACAGAGTGAAACCTAAAAATTGAAACTGTTAGTAGAAACGAACGCTTCAACATAGAAGAATGAAATTTGGGGAACCAAGTTTGCTTATTGTACTGATCATTACCTGAAATTATCATCAAGTTTTGGTGAAAAAATACTTGCTGAGATTTCTGGAGATTCGTAATTTTAGGAAGCTTGGCAACCCCTTTCCATGAAAGTGTTTCTCGCCAGTCACTGCTTAGGGCTACTTCAAGAGGAAACAACACATAGAGAAAGAACGTGAAACTGCTTTATTTTGTCAAGTTTCAAGAAGCTAGCACAAACCGTGTTGGATTTAGAGTTCCAAATACATCTATCAATATAGGAGAAAACAGAGTGAAACCTAAAAATTCAAACTGTTAGTAGAAACGAACGCTTCAACATAGAAGAATGAAATTTGGAGAACCAAGTTGGCTTAGTGTACTGATCATTACCTGTAAGTATCATCCAGTTTTGGTGAAAAAATACTTGCTGAGATTTCTGGAGATTCGTAATTTTAGGAAGCTTGGCAACCCCTTTCCATGAAAGTGTTTCTCGCCAGTCACTGCATAGGGCTACTTCAAGAGGAAAGAACAAATAGATATAGAACGTGAAACTGCTTTATTTTGTCAAGTTTCAAGAAGCTAGCACAAACTGTGTTGAATTTACAGTTCCAAATCCATCTATCAATATAGGAGAAAACAGAGTGAAACCTAAAAATTCAAACTGTTACTGGAAATGAACGCTTCAACATAGAAGAACGAAATTTGGGGAACCAAGTCGGCTTAGTGTACTGATCATTACCTGAAAGTATCATCCAGTTTGGGTGCAGAAATATTTGCTGTGATTTCTGGAGATGCGTAGTTTTTGGAAGCTTGGCAACCCCTTTCTATGAAAGTGTTTCTCGCCAGTCACTGCTTAGGGCAACTTCAAGAGGAAACAAAACATAGAGATAGAACGTGAAACTGCTTTATTTTGTCAAGTTTCAAGAAGCTAGCACAAACCGTGTTGGATTTAGAGTTCCAAATACATCTATCAATATAGGAGAAAACAGAGTGAAACCTAAAAATTCAAACTGTTACTGGAAATGTACGCTTCAACATAGAAGAACGAAATTTGGGGAACCAAGTCGGCTTAGTGTACTGATCATTACCTGAAAGTATCATCCAGTTTGGGTGAAAAAATATTTGCTGTGATTTCTGGAGATTCGTAATTTTTGGAAGCTTGGGAACCCCTTTCCATGAAAGTGTTTCCCGCCAGTCACTGATTAGGGCTACATCAAGAGGAAACAAGACATAGAGATAGAACGTGAAACTGCTTTATTTTGTCAAGTTTCAAGAAGCTAGCACAAACCGTGTTGGATTTAGAGTTCCAAATACATCTATCAATATAGGAGAAAACAGAGTGAAACATAAAATTGAAACTGTTAGTAGAAACGAACGCTTCAATATAGAAGAATGAAATTTGGGGAACCAAGTTGGCTTATTGTACTGATCATTACCTGAAAGTATCATCCAGTTTGGGTGAAAAAATATTTGCTGAGATTTCTGGAGATTCGTAATTTTTGGAACTTGGCAACCCCTTTCCATGAAAGTGTTTCTCACCAGTCACTTCTTAGGGCTACATCAAGATGAAAAAAAACATGGAGATAGAATCTGAAACTACTTTATTGTGTCAAGTTTCAAGAAGCTAGCACAAACCGTGTTGGATTTAGAGTTCCAAATACATCTATCAATATAGGAGAAAACAGAGTGAAACCTAAAAATTCAAACTGTTACTGGAAATGAACGCTTTAACATAGAAGAACGAAATTTGGGGAACCAAGTCGGCTTAGTGTTCTGATCATTTTCTGAAAGTATCATCCAGTTTGGGTGAAAAAATATTTGCTGAGATTTCTGGAGATTCGTAATTTTTGGAAGCTTGGCAACCCCTTTCCATGAAAGTGTTTCTCGCCAGTCACTGCTTAGGGCTACATCAAGAGGAAACAAAACATAGAGATAGAACGTGAAACTGCTTTATTTTGTCAAGTATCAAGAAGCTAGCACAAACCGTGTTGGATTTAGAGTTCCAAATACATCTATCAATATAGGAGAAAACAGAGTGAAACCTAAAAATTGAAACTGTTAGTAGAAACGAACACTTCAACATAGAAGAATGAAATTTGGGGAACCAAGTTGGCTTATTGTACTGATCATTACCTGAAAGTATCATCCAGTTTGGGTGAAAAAATACTTGCTGAGATTTCTGGAGATTCGAAATTTTAGGAAGCTTGGCAACCCCTTTCCATGAAAGTGTTTCTCGCCAGTCACTGCTTAGGGCTACTTCAAGAGGAAACAACACATAGAGATAGAACGCGAAACTGCTTTATTTTGTCAAGTTTCAAGAAGCTAGCACAAACCGTGTTGGATTTAGAGTTCCAAATACATCTATCAATATAGGAGAAAACAGAGTGAAACCTAAAAATTCAAACTGTTAGTAGAAACGAACGCTTCAACATAGAAGAATGAAATTTGGAGAACCAAGTTGGCTTAGTGTACTGATCATTACCTGTAAGTATCATCCAGTTTTGGTGAAAAAATACTTGTTGAGATTTCTGGAGATTCGTAATTTTAGGAAGCTTGGCAACCCCTTTACATGAAAGTGTTTCTCGCCAGTCACTGCATAGGGCTACTTCAAGAGGAAAGAACACATAGATATAGAACGTGAAACTACTTTATTTTGTCAAGTTTCAAGAAGCTAGCACAAACCGTGTTGGATTTAGAGTTCCAAATACATCTATCTATATTGGAGAAAACAGAGTGAAACCTAAAAATTCAAACTGTTACTGGAAATGAACGCTTCAACATAGAAGAACGAAATTTGGGGAACCAAGTCGGCTTAGTGTACTGATCATTACCTGAAAGTATCATCCAGTTTGGGTGAAAAAATATTTGCTGAGATTTCTGGAGATTCGTAATTTTTGGAAGCTTGGGAACCCCTTTCCATGAAAGTGTTTCTCGCCAGTCACTGCTTAGGGATACATCAAGAGGAAACAAAACATAGAGACAGAACCTGAAACTACTTTATTGTGTCAAGTTTCAAGAAGCTAGCACAAACCGTGTTGGATTTAGAGTTCCAAATACATCTATCAATATAGGAGAAAACAGAGTGAAACCTAAAAATTCAAACTGTTACTGGAAATGAACGCTTTAACATAGAAGAACGAAATTTGGGGAACCAAGTCGGCTTAGTGTTCTGATCATTTCCTGAAAGTATCATCAAGTTTGGGTGAAAAAATATTTGCTGAGATTTCTGGTGATTCCTAATTTTTGGAAGCTTGGCAACCCCTTTCCATGAAAGTGTTTCTCGCCAGTCACTGCTTAGGGCTACATCAAGAGGAAACAAAACATAGAGATAGAACGTGAAACTGCTTTATTTTGTCAAGTATCAAGAAGCTAGCACAAACCGTGTTGGATTTAGAGTTCCAAATACATCTATCAATATAGGAGAAAACAGAGTGAAACCTAAAAATTGAAACTGTTAGTAGAAACGAACGCTTCAACATAGAAGAACGAAATTTGGGGAACCAAGTCGGCTTAGTGTACTGATCATTACCTGTAAGTATCATCCAGTTTGGGTGAAAAAATATTTGCTGAGATTTCTGGAGATTCGTAATTTTTGGAAGCTTGGCAACCCCTTTCCATGAAAGTGTTTCTCGACAGTCACTGCTTAGGGCTACATCAAGAGGAAACAAAACATAGAGATAGAACGTGAAACTGCTTTATTTTGTCAAGTTTCAGGAAGCTAGCACAAACCGTGTTGGATTTAGAGTTCCAAATACATCTATCAATATAGGAGAAAACAGAGTGAAACCTAAAAATTCAAACTGTTAGTAGAAACGAACGCTTCAACATAGAAGAATGAAATTTGGAGAACCAAGTTGGCTTAGTGTACTGATCATTACCTGTAAGTATCATCCAGTTTTGGTGAAAAAATACTTGTTGAGATTTCTGGAGATTCGTAATTTTAGGAAGCTTGGCAACCCCTTTCCATGAAAGTGTTTCTCGCCAGTCACTGCATAGGGCTACTTCAAGAGGAAAGAACACATAGATATAGAACGTGAAACTACTTTATTTTGTCAAGTTTCAAGAAGCTAGCACAAACCGTGTTGGATTTAGAGTTCCAAATACATCTATCTATATAGGAGAAAACAGAGTGAAATCTAAAAATTGAAACTGTTACTGGAAATGAACGCTTCAACATAGAAGAACGAAATTTGGGGAACCAAGTCGGCTTAGTGTACTGATCATTACCTGAAAGTATCATCCAGTTTGGGTGAAAAAATATTTGCTGAGATTTCTGAAGATTCGTAATTTTTGGAAGCTTGGGAACCCCTTTCCATGAAAGTGTTTCTCGCCAGTCACTGCTTAGGGCTACATCAAGAGGAAACAAAACATAGAGATAGAACCTGAAACTACTTTATTGTGTCAAGTTTCAAGAAGCTAGCACAAACCGTGTTGGATTTAGAGTTCCAAATACATCTATCAATATAGGAGAAAACAGAGTGAAACCTAAAAATTGAAACTGTTAGTAGAAACGAACGCTTCAACATAGAAGAATGAAATTTGGGGAACCAAGTTTGCTTATTGTACTGATCATTACCTGAAAGTATCATCCAGTTTGGGTGAAAAAATACTTGCTGAGATTTCTGGAGATTCGTAATTTTAGGAAGCTTGGCAACCCCTTTCTATGAAAGTGTTTCTCGCCAGTCACTGCTTAGGGCTACTTCAAGAGGAAACAACACATAGAGATAGAACGTGAAACTACTTTATTTTGTCAAGTTTCAAGAAGCTAGCACAAACCGTGTTGGATTTAGAGTTCCAAATACATCTATCAATATAGGAGAAAACAGAGTGAAACCTAAAAATTCAAACTGTTACTGGAAATGAACGCTTCACCATTGAGGAACGAAATTTGGGGAACCAAGTTGGATTAGTGTACTGATCATTACCTGAAAGTATCATCCAGTTTGGGTGAAAAAATATTTGCTGAGATTTCTGGAGATTCGTAATTTTTGGAAGCTTGGCAACCCCTTTCCATGAAAGTGTTTCTCGCCAGTCACTTCTTAGGGATACATCAAGATGAAAAAAAACATCGAGATAGAATCTGAAACTACTTTATTGTGTCAAGTTTCAAGAAGCTAGCACAAACCGTGTTGGATTTAGAGTTCCAAATACATCTATCAATATAGGAGAAAACAGAGTGAAACCTAAAAATTCAAACTGTTACTGGAAATGAACGCTTTAACATAGAAGAACGAAATTTGGGAAACCAAGTCGGCTTAGTGTTCTGATCATTTCCTGAAAGTATCATCCAGTTTGGGTGAAAAAATATTTGCTGAGATTTCTCTAGATTCGTAATTTTTGGAAGCTTGGGAACCCCTTTCCATGAAAGTGTTTCTCGCCAGTCACTGCTTAGGGCTACTTCAAGAGGAAACAACACATAGAGATAGAACGTGAAACTGCTTTATTTTGTCAAGTTTCAAGAAGCTAGCACAAACCGTGTTGGATTTAGAGTTCCAAATACATCTATCAATATAGGAGAAAACAGAGTGAAACCTAAAAATTCAAACTGTTACTGGAAATGAACGCTTCACCATTGAGGAACGAAATTTGGGGAACCAAGTTGGATTAGTGTACTGATCATTACCTGAAAGTATCATCCAGTTTGGGTGAAAAAATATTTGCTGAGATTTCTGGAGATTCGAAATTTTTGGAAGCTTGGCAACCCCTTTCCATGAAAGTGTTTCTCGCCAGTCACTGCTTAGGACTACATCAAGAGGAAACAAAACATAGAGATAGAACGTGAAACTGCTTTATTTTGTCAAGTTTCAAGAAGCTAGCACAAACCGTGTTGGATTTAGAGTTCCAAATACATTTATCAATATAGGAGAAAACAGAGTGAAACCTAAAAATTTAAACTGTTACTGGAAATGAACGCTTCACCATAGAAGAACGAAATTTGGGGAACCAAGTCGGCTTAGTGTACTGACCATTACCTGAAAGTATCATCCAGTTTGGGTGAAAAAATACTTGCTGAGATTTCTGGAGATTCGTAATTTTAGGAAGCTTGGCAACCCCTTTCCATGAAAGTGTTTCTCGCCAGTCACTGCTTAGGGCTACTTCAAGAGGAAACAACACATAGAGATAGAACGTGAAACTGCTTTATTTTGTCAAGTTTCAAGAAGCTAGCACAAACCGTGTTGGATTTAGAGTTCCAAATACATCTATCAATATAGGAGAAAACAGAGTGAAACCTAAAAATTCAAACTGTTACTGGAAATGAACGCTTCACCATAGAAGAACGAAATTTGGGGAACCAAGTCGGTTTAGTGTACTGATCATTACCTGAAAGTATCATCCAGTTTGAGTGAAAAAATATTTGCTGAGATTTCTGGAGATTCATAATTTTTGGAAGCTTGGGAACCCCTTTCCATGAAAGTGTTTCTCGCCAGTCACTGATTAGGGCTACAACAAGAGGAAACAAGACATAGAGATAGAACGTGAAACTGCTTTATTTTGTCAAGTTTCAAGAAGCTAGCACAAACCGTGTTGGATTTAGAGTTCCAAATACATCTATCAATATAGGAGAAAACAGAGTGAAATCTAAAAATTCAAACTGTTACTGGAAATGAACGCTTCAACATAGAAGAACGAAATTTGGGGAACCAAGTCGGCTTAGTGTACTGATCATTACCTGAAAGTATCATCCAGTTTGGGTGAAAAAATATTTGCTGAGATTTCTGGAGATTCGTAATTTTTGGAAGCTTGGGAACCCCTTTCCATGAAAGTGTTTCTCGCCAGTCACTGCTTAGGGATACATCAAGAGGAAACAAAACATAGAGATAGAACCTGAAACTACTTTATTGTGTCAAGTTTCAAGAAGCTAGCACAAACCGTGTTGGATTTAGAGTTCCAAATACATCTATCAATATAGGAGAAAACAGAGTGAAACCTAAAAATTGAAACTGTTAGTAGAAACGAACGCTTCAACATAGAAGAATGAAATTTGGGGAACCAAGTTTGCTTATTGTACTGATCATTACCTGAAAGTATCATCCAGTTTGGGTGAAAAAATACTTGCTGAGATTTCTGGAGATTCGTAATTTTAGGAAGCTTGGCAACCCCTTTCCATGAAAGTGTTTCTCGCCAGTCACTGCTTAGGGCTACTTCAAGAGGAAACAACACATAGAGATAGAACGTGAAACTGCTTTATTTTGTCAAGTTTCAAGAAGCTAGCACAAACCGTGTTGGATTTAGAGTTCCAAATACATCTATCAATATAGGAGAAAACAGAGTGAAACCTAAAAATTCAAACTGTTACTGGAAATGAACGCTTCACCATTGAAGAACGAAATTTGGGGAACCAAGTTGGATTAGTGTACTGATCATTACCTGAAAGTATCATCCAGTTTGGGTGAAAAAATATTTGCTGAGATTTCTGGAGATTCGAAATTTTAGGAAGCTTGGCAACCCCTTTCCATGAAAGTGTTTCTCGACAGTCACTGCTTAGGGCTACATCAAGAGGAAACAAGACATAGAGCTAGAACGTGAAACTGCTTTATTTTGTCAAGTTTCAAGAAGTTAGCACAAACCGTGTTGGATTTAGAGTTCCAAATACATCTATCAATATAGGAGAAAACAGAGTGAAACCTAAAAATTCATACTGTTAGTAGAAACGAACGCTTCAACATAGAAGAATGAAATTTGGAGAACCAAGTTGGCTTAGTGTACTGATCATTACCTGTAAGTATCATCCAGTTTTGGTGAAAAAATACTTGCTGAGATTTCTGGAGATTCGTAATTTTAGGAAGCTTGGCAACCCCTTTCCATGAAAGTGTTTCTCGCCAGTCACTGCTTAGGGCTACATCAAGAGGAAAAAAAACATAGAGAAAGAACGTGAAACTGCTTTATTTTGTCAAGTTTCAAGAAGCTAGCACAAACCGTGTTGGATTTAGAGTTCCAAATACATTTATCAATATAGGAGAAAACAGAGTGAAACCTAAAAATTTAAACTGTTACTGGAAATGAACGCTTCACCATAGAAGAACGAAATTTGGGGAACCAAGTCGGCTTAGTGTACTGACCATTACCTGAAAGTATCATCCAGTTTGGGTGAAAAAATATTTGCTGTGATTTCTGGAGATTCGTAATTTTTGGAAGCTTGGGAACCCCTTTCCATGAAAGTGTTTCTCGCCAGTCACTGATTAGGGCTACATCAAGAGGAAACAAGACATAGAGATAGGACGTGAAACTGCTTTATTTTGTCAAGTTTCAAGAAGCTAGCACAAACCGTGTTGGATTTAGAGTTCCAAATACATCTATCAATATAGGAGAAAACAGAGTGAAACCTAAAAATTGAAACTGTTACTGGAAATGAACGCTTCAACATAGAAGAACGAAATTTGGGGAACCAAGTCGGCTTAGTGTACTGATCATTACCTGAAAGTATCATCCAGTTTGGGTGAAAAAATATTTGCTGAGATTTCTGGAGATTCGTAATTTTTGGAAGCTTGGGAACCCCTTTCCATGAAAGTGTTTCTCGCCAGTCACTGCTTAGGGATACATCAAGAGGAAACAAAACATAGAGATAGAACCTGAAACTACTTTATTGTGTCAAGTTTCAAGAAGCTAGCACAAACCGTGTTGGATTTAGAGTTCCAAATACATCTATCAATATAGGAGAAAACAGAGTGAAACCTAAAAATTGAAACTGTTAGTAGAAACGAACGCTTCAACATAGAAGAATGAAATTTGGGGAACCAAGTTTGCTTATTGTACTGATCATTACCTGAAATTATCATCAAGTTTGGGTGAAAAAATACTTGCTGAGATTTCTGGAGATTCGTAATTTTAGGAAGCTTGGCAACCCCTTTCCATGAAAGTGTTTCTCGCCAGTCACTGCTTAGGGCTACTTCAAGAGGAAACAACACATAGAGAAAGAACGTGAAACTGCTTTATTTTGTCAAGTTTCAAGAAGCTAGCACAAACCGTGTTGGATTTAGAGTTCCAAATACATCTATCAATATAGGAGAAAACAGAGTGAAACCTAAAAATTCAAACTGTTAGTAGAAACGAACGCTTCAACATAGAAGAATGAAATTTGGAGAACCAAGTTGGCTTAGTGTACTGATCATTACCTGTAAGTATCATCCAGTTTTGGTGAAAAAATACTTGCTGAGATTTCTGGAGATTCGTAATTTTAGGAAGCTTGGCAACCCCTTTCCATGAAAGTGTTTCTCGCCAGTCACTGCATAGGGCTACTTCAAGAGGAAAGAACAAATAGATATAGAACGTGAAACTGCTTTATTTTGTCAAGTTTCAAGAAGCTAGCACAAACTGTGTTGAATTTACAGTTCCAAATCCATCTATCAATATAGGAGAAAACAGAGTGAAACCTAAAAATTCAAACTGTTACTGGAAATGAACGCTTCAACATAGAAGAACGAAATTTGGGGAACCAAGTCGGCTTAGTGTACTGATCATTACCTGAAAGTATCATCCAGTTTGGGTGCAGAAATATTTGCTGTGATTTCTGGAGATGCGTAGTTTTTGGAAGCTTGGCAACCCCTTTCTATGAAAGTGTTTCTCGCCAGTCACTGCTTAGGGCAACTTCAAGAGGAAACAAAACATAGAGATAGAACGTGAAACTGCTTTATTTTGTCAAGTTTCAAGAAGCTAGCACAAACCGTGTTGGATTTAGAGTTCCAAATACATCTATCAATATAGGAGAAAACAGAGTGAAACCTAAAAATTCAAACTGTTACTGGAAATGTACGCTTCAACATAGAAGAACGAAATTTGGGGAACCAAGTCGGCTTAGTGTACTGATCATTACCTGAAAGTATCATCCAGTTTGGGTGAAAAAATATTTGCTGTGATTTCTGGAGATTCGTAATTTTTGGAAGCTTGGGAACCCCTTTCCATGAAAGTGTTTCCCGCCAGTCACTGATTAGGGCTACATCAAGAGGAAACAAGACATAGAGATAGAACGTGAAACTGCTTTATTTTGTCAAGTTTCAAGAAGCTAGCACAAACCGTGTTGGATTTAGAGTTCCAAATACATCTATCAATATAGGAGAAAACAGAGTGAAACATAAAATTGAAACTGTTAGTAGAAACGAACGCTTCAACATAGAAGAATGAAATTTGGGGAACCAAGTTGGCTTATTGTACTGATCATTACCTGAAAGTATCATCCAGTTTGGGTGAAAAAATATTTGCTGAGATTTCTGGAGATTCGTAATTTTTGGAACTTGGCAACCCCTTTCCATGAAAGTGTTTCTCGCCAGTCACTTCTTAGGGCTACATCAAGATGAAAAAAAACATGGAGATAGAATCTGAAACTACTTTATTGTGTCAAGTTTCAAGAAGCTAGCACAAACCGTGTTGGATTTAGAGTTCCAAATACATCTATCAATATAGGAGAAAACAGAGTGAAACCTAAAAATTCAAACTGTTACTGGAAATGAACGCTTTAACATAGAAGAATGAAATTTGGGGAACCAAGTCGGCTTAGTGTTCTGATCATTTTCTGAAAGTATCATCCAGTTTGGGTGAAAAAATATTTGCTGAGATTTCTGGAGATTCGTAATTTTTGGAAGCTTGGCAACCCCTTTCCATGAAAGTGTTTCTCGCCAGTCACTGCTTAGGGCTACATCAAGAGGAAACAAAACATAGAGATAGAACGTGAAACTGCTTTATTTTGTCAAGTATCAAGAAGCTAGCACAAACCGTGTTGGATTTAGAGTTCCAAATACATCTATCAATATAGGAGAAAACAGAGTGAAACCTAAAAATTGAAACTGTTAGTAGAAACGAACACTTCAACATAGAAGAATGAAATTTGGGGAACCAAGTTGGCTTATTGTACTGATCATTACCTGAAAGTATCATCCAGTTTGGGTGAAAAAATACTTGCTGAGATTTCTGGAGATTCGAAATTTTAGGAAGCTTGGCAACCCCTTTCCATGAAAGTGTTTCTCGCCAGTCACTGCTTAGGGCTACTTCAAGAGGAAACAACACATAGAGATAGAACGCGAAACTGCTTTATTTTGTCAAGTTTCAAGAAGCTAGCACAAACCGTGTTGGATTTAGAGTTCCAAATACATCTATCAATATAGGAGAAAACAGAGTGAAACCTAAAAATTCAAACTGTTAGTAGAAACGAACGCTTCAACATAGAAGAATGAAATTTGGAGAACCAAGTTGGCTTAGTGTACTGATCATTACCTGTAAGTATCATCCAGTTTTGGTGAAAAAATACTTGTTGAGATTTCTGGAGATTCGTAATTTTAGGAAGCTTGGCAACCCCTTTACATGAAAGTGTTTCTCGCCAGTCACTGCATAGGGCTACTTCAAGAGGAAAGAACACATAGATATAGAACGTGAAACTACTTTATTTTGTCAAGTTTCAAGAAGCTAGCACAAACCGTGTTGGATTTAGAGTTCCAAATACATCTATCTATATTGGAGAAAACAGAGTGAAACCTAAAAATTCAAACTGTTACTGGAAATGAACGCTTCAACATAGAAGAACGAAATTTGGGGAACCAAGTCGGCTTAGTGTACTGATCATTACCTGAAAGTATCATCCAGTTTGGGTGAAAAAATATTTGCTGAGATTTCTGGAGATTCGTAATTTTTGGAAGCTTGGGAACCCCTTTCCATGAAAGTGTTTCTCGCCAGTCACTGCTTAGGGATACATCAAGAGGAAACAAAACATAGAGACAGAACCTGAAACTACTTTATTGTGTCAAGTTTCAAGAAGCTAGCACAAACCGTGTTGGATTTAGAGTTCCAAATACATCTATCAATATAGGAGAAAACAGAGTGAAACCTAAAAATTCAAACTGTTACTGGAAATGAACGCTTTAACATAGAAGAACGAAATTTGGGGAACCAAGTCGGCTTAGTGTTCTGATCATTTCCTGAAAGTATCATCAAGTTTGGGTGAAAAAATATTTGCTGAGATTTCTGGTGATTCCTAATTTTTGGAAGCTTGGCAACCCCTTTCCATGAAAGTGTTTCTCGCCAGTCACTGCTTAGGGCTACATCAAGAGGAAACAAAACATAGAGATAGAACGTGAAACTGCTTTATTTTGTCAAGTATCAAGAAGCTAGCACAAACCGTGTTGGATTTAGAGTTCCAAATACATCTATCAATATAGGAGAAAACAGAGTGAAACCTAAAAATTGAAACTGTTAGTAGAAACGAACGCTTCAACATAGAAGAACGAAATTTGGGGAACCAAGTCGGCTTAGTGTACTGATCATTACCTGTAAGTATCATCCAGTTTGGGTGAAAAAATATTTGCTGAGATTTCTGGAGATTCGTAATTTTTGGAAGCTTGGCAACCCCTTTCCATGAAAGTGTTTCTCGACAGTCACTGCTTAGGGCTACATCAAGAGGAAACAAAACATAGAGATAGAACGTGAAACTGCTTTATTTTGTCAAGTTTCAGGAAGCTAGCACAAACCGTGTTGGATTTAGAGTTCCAAATACATCTATCAATATAGGAGAAAACAGAGTGAAACCTAAAAATTCAAACTGTTAGTAGAAACGAACGCTTCAACATAGAAGAATGAAATTTGGAGAACCAAGTTGGCTTAGTGTACTGATCATTACCTGTAAGTATCATCCAGTTTTGGTGAAAAAATACTTGTTGAGATTTTTGGAGATTCGTAATTTTAGGAAGCTTGGCAACCCCTTTCCATGAAAGTGTTTCTCGCCAGTCACTGCATAGGGCTACTTCAAGAGGAAAGAACACATAGATATAGAACGTGAAACTACTTTATTTTGTCAAGTTTCAAGAAGCTAGCACAAACCGTGTTGGATTTAGAGTTCCAAATACATCTATCTATATAGGAGAAAACAGAGTGAAATCTAAAAATTCAAACTGTTACTGGAAATGAACGCTTCAACATAGAAGAACGAAATTTGGGGAACCAAGTCGGCTTAGTGTACTGATCATTACCTGAAAGTATCATCCAGTTTGGGTGAAAAAATATTTGCTGAGATTTCTGGAGATTCGTAATTTTTGGAAGCTTGGGAACCCCTTTCCATGAAAGTGTTTCTCGCCAGTCACTGCTTAGGGATACATCAAGAGGAAACAAGACAGAGAGATAGAACGTGAAACTGCTTTATTTTGTCAAGTTTCAAGAAGCTAGCACAAACCGTGTTGCATTTAGATTTCCAAATACATCTATCAATATAGGAGAAAACAGAGTGAAACCTAAAAATTGAAACTGTTAGTAGAAACGAACGCTTCAACATAGAAGAATGAAATTTGGGGAACCAAGTTGGCTTATTGTACTGATCATTACCTGAAAGTATCATCCAGTTTGGGTGAAAAAATATTTGCTGAGATTTCTGGAGATTCGTATTTTTGGAAGCTTGGCAACCCCTTTCCATGAAAGTGTTTCTCGCCAGTCACTTCTTAGGGCTACATCAAGATGAAAAAAAACATGGAGATAGAATCTGAAACTACTTTATTGTGTCAAGTTTCAAGAAGCTAGCACAAACCGTGTTGGATTTAGAGTTCCAAATACATCTATCAATATAGGAGAATACAGAGTGAAACCTAAAAATTCAAACTGTTACTGGAAATGAACGCTTCACCATTGAAGAACGAAATTTGGGGAACCAAGTTGGATTAGTGTACTGATCATTACCTGAAAGTATCATCCAGTTTGGGTGAAAAAATATTTGCTGAGATTTCTGGAGATTCATAATTTTTGGAAGCCTGGCAACCCCTTTCCATGAAGGTGTTTCTCGACAGTCACTGCTTAGGGCTACATCAAGAGGAAACAAAACATAGAGATAGAATCTTAAACTCCTTTATTTTGTCAAGTTTCAGGAAGCTAGCACAAACCGTGTTGGATTTAGAGTTCCAAATACATCTATCAATATAGGAGAAACAGAGTGAAACCTATAAATTCAAACTGTTACTGGAAATGAACGCTTCAACATAGAAGAACGAAATTTGGGGAACCAAGTGGGCTTAGTGTACTGATCATTACCTGAAAGTATCATCCAGTTTGGGTGAAAAAATATTTGCTGTGATTTCTGGAGATTCGTAGTTTTTGGAAGCTTGACAACCCCTTTCTATGAAAGTGTTTCTCGCCAGTCACTGCTTAGGGCTACATCAAGAGGAAACAACACATAGATATAGAACGTGAAACTGCTTTATTTTGTCAAGTTTCAAGAAGCTAGCACAAACCGTGTTGGATTTAGAGTTCCAAATACATCTATCAATATAGGAGAAAACAGAGTGAAACCTAAAAATTCAAACTGTTACTGGAAATGAACGCTTCAACATAGAAGAACGAAATTTGGGGAACCAAGTCGGCTTAGTGTTCTGATCATTTCCTGAAAGTATCATCAAGTTTGGGTGAAAAAATATTTGCTGAGATTTCTGGTGATTCCTAATTTTTGGAAGCTTGGCAACCCCTTTCCATGAAAGTGTTTCTCGCCAGTCACTGCTTAGGGCTACATCAAGAGGAAAAAAAACATAGAGATAGAACGTGAAACTGCTTTATTTTGTCAAGTTTCAAGAAGCTAGCACAAACCGTGTTGGATTTAGAGTTCCAAATACATCTATCAATATAGGAGAAAACAGAGTGAAACCTAAAAATTGAAACTGTTAGTAGAAACGAACGCTTCAACATAGAAGAATGAAATTTGGGGAACCAAGTTGGCTTATTGTACTGATCATTACCTGAAAGTATCATCCAGTTTGGGTGAAAAAATACTTGCTGAGATTTCTGGAGATTCGAAATTTTAGGAAGCTTGGCAACCCCTTTCCATGAAAGTGTTTCTCGCCAGTCACTGCTTAGGGCTACATCAAGATGAAAAAAAACATAGAGATAGAATCTGAAACTACTTTATTGTGTCAAGTTTCAAGAAGCTAGCACAAACCATGTTGGATTTAGAGTTCCAAATACATCTATCAATATAGGAGAAAACAGAGTGAAACCTAAAAATTCAAACTGTTAGTAGAAACGAACGCTTCAACATAGAAAAATGAAATTTGGAGAACCAAGTTGGCTTAGTGTACTGATCATTACCTGTAAGTATCATCCAGTTTTGGTGAAAAAATACTTGTTGAGATTTCTGGAGATTCGTAATTTTAGGTAGCTTGGCAACCCCTTTCCATGAAAGTGTTTCTCGCCAGTCACTGCATAGGGCTACTTCAAGAGGAAAGAACACATAGATATAGAACGTGAAACTACTTTATTTTGTCAAGTTTCAAGAAGCTAGCACAAACCGTGTTGGATTTAGAGTTCCAAATACATCTATCTATATAGGAGAAAACAGAGTGAAACCTAAAAATTCAAACTGTTACTGGAAATGAACGCTTCAACATAGAAGAACGAAATTTGGGGAACCAAGTTGGCTTAGTGTACTGATCATTACCTGAAAGTATCATCCAGTTTGGGTGAAAAAATATTTGCTGAGATTTCTGGAGATTCGTAATTTTTGGAAGCTTGGGAACCCCTTTCCATGAAAGTGTTTCTTGCCAGTCACTGCTTAGGGATACATCAAGAGGAAACAAAACATAGAGATAGAACCTGAAACTACTTTATTGTGTCAAGTTTCAAGAAGCTAGCACAAACCGTGTTGGATTTAGAGTTCCAAATACATCTATCAATATAGGAGAAAACAGAGTGAAACCTAAAAATTGAAACTGTTAGTAGAAACGAACGCTTCAACATAGAAGAATGAAATTTGGGGAACCAAGTTGGCTTATTGTACTGATCATTACCTGAAAGTATCATCCAGTTTGGGTGAAAAAATATTTGCTGAGATTTCTGGAGATTCGTAATTTTTGGAAGCTTGGCAACCCCTTTCCATGAAAGTGTTTCTCGCCAGTCACTGCTTAGGGCTACATCAAGAGGAAAAAAAACATAGAGGACGAACGTGAAACTTCTTTATTTTGTCAAGTTTCAAGAAGCTAGCACAAACCGTGTTGGATTTAGAGTTCCAAATACATCTATCAATAGGAGAATACAGAGTGAAACCTAAAAATTCAAACTGTTACTGGAAATGAACGCTTCACCATTGAAGAACGAAATTTGGGGAACCAAGTTGGATTAGTGTACTGATCATTACCTGAAAGTATCATCCAGTTTGGGTGAAAAAATATTTGCTGAGATTTCTGGAGATTCATAATTTTTGGAAGCCTGGCAACCCCTTTCCATGAAGGTGTTTCTCGACAGTCACTGCTTAGGGCTACATCAAGAGGAAACAAAACATAGAGATAGAATCTTAAACTCCTTTATTTTGTCAAGTTTCAGGAAGCTAGCACAAACCGTGTTGGATTTAGAGTTCCAAATACATCTATCAATATAGGAGAAAACAGAGTGAAACCTAAAAATTCAAACTGTTAGTAGAAACGAACGCTTCAACATAGAAGAATGAAATTTGGAGAACCAAGTTGGCTTAGTGTACTGATCATTACCTGTAAGTATCATCCAGTTTTGGTGAAAAAATACTTGCTGAGATATCTGGAGATTCGTAATTTTAGGAAGCTTGGCAACCCCTTTCCATGAAAGTGTTTCTCGCCAGTCACTGCATAGGGCTACTTCAAGAGGAAAGAACACATAGAGACAGAACGTGAAACTACTTTATTTTGTCAAGTTTCAAGAAGCTAGCACAAACCGTGTTGGATTTAGAGTTCCAAATACATCTATCTATATAGGAGAAAACAGAGTGAAACCTAAAAATTCAAACTGTTACTGGAAATGAACGCTTCAACATAGAAGAACGAAATTTGGGGAAACAAGTGGGCTTAGTGTACTGATCATTACCTGAAAGTATCATCCAGTTTGGGTGAAAAAATATTTGCTGTGATTTCTGGAGATTCGTAGTTTTTGGAAGCTTGACAACCCCTTTCTATGAAAGTGTTTCTCGCCAGTCACTGCTTAGGGCTACATCAAGAGGAAACAACACATAGATATAGAACGTGAAACTGCTTTATTTTGTCAAGTTTCAAGAAGCTAGCACAAACCGTGTTGGATTTAGAGTTCCAAATACATCTATCAATATAGGAGAAAACAGAGTGAAACCTAAAAATTCAAACTGTTACTGGAAATGAACGCTTTAACATAGAAGAACGAAATTTGGGGAACCAAGTCGGCTTAGTGTTCTGATCATTTCCTGAAAGTATCATCAAGTTTGGGTGAAAAAATATTTGCTGAGCTTTCTGGTGATTCCTAATTTTTGGAAGCTTGGCAACCCCTTTCCATGAAAGTGTTTCTCGACAGTCACTGCTTAGGGCTACATCAAGATGAAAAAAAACATGGAGATAGAATCTGAAACTACTTTATTGTGTCAAGTATCAAGAAGCTAGCACAAACCGTGTTGGATTTAGAGTTCCAAATACATCTATCAATATAGGAGAAAACAGAGTGAAACCTAAAAATTGAAACTGTTAGTAGAAACGAACGCTTCAACATAGAAGAATGAAATTTGGGGAACCAAGTTGGCTTATTGTACTGATCATTACCTGAAAGTATCATCCAGTTTGGGTGAAAAAATATTTGCTGAGATTTCTGGAGATTCGTAATTTTTGGAAGCTTGGCAACCCCTTTCCATGAAAGTGTTTCTCGCCAGTCACTGCTTAGGGCTACATCAAGAGGAAAAAAAACATAGAGGACGAACGTGAAACTTCTTTATTTTGTCAAGTTTCAAGAAGCTAGCACAAACCGTGTTGGATTTAGAGTTCCAAATACATTTATCAATATACGAGAAAACAGAGTGAAACCTAAAAATTTAAACTGTTACTGGAAATGAGCGCTTCACCATAGAAGAACGAAATTTGGGGAACCAAGTGGGCTTATTGTACTGATCATTACCTGAAAGTATCATCCAGTTTGGGTGAAAAAATATTTGCTGAGATTACTGGAGATTCGTAATTTTTGGAAGCTTGGGAACCCCTTTCCATGAAAATGTTTCTCGCCAGTCACTGCGTAGGGATACATCAAGAGGAAACAAGACATAGAGATAGAACGTGAAACTGCTTTACTTTGTCAAGTTTCAAGAAGCTAGCACAAACCGTGTTGGATTTAGAGTTCCAAATACATCTATCAATATAGGAGAAAACAGAGTGAAACCTAAAAATTGAAACTGTTAGTAGAAACGAACGCTTCAACATAGAAGAACGAAATTTGGGGAACCAAGTCGGCTTAGTGTACTGATCATTACCTGTAAGTATCATCCAGTTTGGGTGAAAAAATATTTGCTGAGATTTCTGGAGATTCGTAATTTTTGGAAGCTTGGCAACCCCTTTCCATGAAAGTGTTTCTCGACAGTCACTGCTTAGGGCTACATCAAGAGGAAACAAAACATAGAGATAGAACGTGAAACTGCTTTATTTTGTCAAGTTTCAAGAAGCTAGCACAAACCGTGTTGGATTTAGAGTTCCAAATACATCTATCAATATAGGAGAAAACAGAGTGAAACCTAAAAATTCAAACTGTTAGTAGAAACGAACGCTTCAACATAGAAGAATGAAATTTGGAGAACCAAGTTGGCTTAGTGTACTGATCATTACCTGTAAGTATCATCCAGTTTTGGTGAAAAAATACTTGTTGAGATTTCTGGAGATTCGTAATTTTAGGAAGCTTGGCAACCCCTTTCCATGAAAGTGTTTCTCGCCAGTCACTGCATAGGGCTACTTCAAGGAGAAAGAACACATAGATATAGAACGTGAAACTACTTTATTTTGTCAAGTTTCAAGAAGCTAGCACAAACCGTGTTGGATTTAGAGTTCCAAATACATCTATCTATATAGGAGAAAACAGAGTGAAACCTAAAAATTCAAACTGTTACTGGAAATGAACGCTTCAACATAGAAGAACGAAATTTGGGGAACCAAGTGGGCTTAGTGTACTGATCATTACCTGAAAGTATCATCCAGTTTGGGTGAAAAAATATTTGCTGTGATTTCTGGAGATTCGTAGTTTTTGGAAGCTTGACAACCCCTTTCTATGAAAGTGTTTCTCGCCAGTCACTGCTTAGGGCTACATCAAGAGGAAACAACACATAGATATAGAACGTGAAACTGCTTTATTTTGTCATGTTTCAAGAAGCTAGCACAAACCGTGTTGGATTTAGAGTTCCAAATACATCTATCAATATAGGAGAAAACAGAGTGAAACCTAAAAATTCAAACTGTTACTGGAAATGAACGCTTTAACATAGAAGAACGAAATTTGGGGAACCAAGTCGGCTTAGTGTTCTGATCATTTCCTGAAAGTATCATCAAGTTTGGGTGAAAAAATATTTGCTGAGATTTCTGGTGATTCCTAATTTTTGGAAGCTTGGCAACCCCTTTCCATGAAAGTGTTTCTCGACAGTCACTGCTTAGGGCTACATCAAGATGAAAAAAAACATGGAGATAGAATCTGAAACTACTTTATTGTGTCAAGTATCAAGAAGCTAGCACAAACCGTGTTGGATTTAGAGTTCCAAATACATCTATCAATATAGGAGAAAACAGAGTGAAACCTAAAAATTGAAACTGTTAGTAGAAACGAACGCTTCAACATAGAAGAACGAAATTTGGGGAACCAAGTCGGCTTAGTGTACTGATCATTACCTGTAAGTATCATCCAGTTTGGGTGAAAAAATATTTGCTGAGATTTCTAGAGATTCGTAATTTTTGGAAGCTTGGCAACCCCTTTCCATGAAAGTGTTTCTCGACAGTCACTGCTTAGGGCTACATCAAGAGGAAACAAAACATAGATATAGAACGTGAAACTACTTTATTTTGTCAAGTTTCAAGAAGCTAGCACAAACCGTGTTGGATTTAGAGTTCCAAATACATCTATCAATATAGGAGAAAACAGAGTGAAACCTAAAAATTCAAACTGTTAGTAGAAACGAACGCTTCAACATAGAAGAATGAAATTTGGAGAACCAAGTTGGCTTAGTGTACTGATCATTACCTGTAAGTATCATCCAGTTTTGGTGAAAAAATACTTGTTGAGATTTCTGGAGATTCGTAATTTTAGGAAGCTTGGCAACCCCTTTCCATGAAAGTGTTTCTCGCCAGTCACTGCATAGGGCTACTTCAAGAGGAAAGAACACATAGATATAGAACGTGAAACTACTTTATTTTGTCAAGTTTCAAGAAGCTAGCACAAACCGTGTTGGATTTAGAGTTCCAAATACATCTATCTATATAGGAGAAAACAGAGTGAAACCTAAAAATTCAAACTGTTACTGGAAATGAACGCTTCAACATAGAAGAACGAAATTTGGGGAACCAAGTCGGCTTAGTGTACTGATCATTACCTGAAAGTATCATCCAGTTTGGGTGAAAAAATATTTGCTGAGATTTCTGGAGATTCGTAATTTTTGGAATCTTGGGAACCCCTTTCCATGAAAGTGTTTCTCGCCAGTCACTTCTTAGGGCTACATCAAGATGAAAAAAAACATGGAGATAGAATCTGAAACTACTTTATTGTGTCAAGTTTCAAGAAGCTAGCACAAACCGTGTTGGATTTAGAGTTCCAAATACATCTATCAATATAGGAAAATACAGAGTGAAACCTAAAAATTCAAACTGTTACTGGAAATGAACGCTTCACCATTGAAGAACGAAATTTGGGGAACCAAGTTGGATTAGTGTACTGATCATTACCTGAAAGTATCATCCAGTTTGGGTGAAAAAATATTTGCTGAGATTTCTGGAGATTCATAATTTTTGGAAGCCTGGCAACCCCTTTCCATGAAGGTGTTTCTCGACAGTCACTGCTTAGGGCTACATCAAGAGGAAACAAAACATAGAGATAGAATCTGAAACTCCTTTATTTTGTCAAGTTTCAGGAAGCTAGCACAAACCGTGTTGGATTTAGAGTTCCAAATACATCTATCAATATAGGAGAAAACAGAGTGAAACCTAAAAATTCAAACTGTTAGTAGAAACGAACGCTTCAACATAGAAGAATGAAATTTGGAGAACCAAGTTGGCTTAGTGTACTGATCATTACCTGTAAGTATCATCCAGTTTTGGTGAAAAAATACTTGCTGAGATATCTGGAGATTCGTAATTTTAGGAAGCTTGGCAACCCCTTTCCATGAAAGTGTTTCTCGCAAGTCACTGCATAGGGCTACTTCAAGAGGAAAGAACACATAGAGACAGAACGTGAAACTACTTTATTTTGTCAAGTTTCAAGAAGCTAGCACAAACCGTGTTGGATTTAGAGTTCCAAATACATCTATCTATATAGGAGAAAACAGAGTGAAACCTAAAAATTCAAACTGTTACTGGAAATGAACGCTTCAACATAGAAGAACGAAATTTGGGGAACCAAGTGGGCTTAGTGTACTGATCATTACCTGAAAGTATCATCCAGTTTGGGTGAAAAAATATTTGCTGTGATTTCTGGAGATTCGTAGTTTTTGGAAGCTTGACAACCCCTTTCTATGAAAGTGTTTCTCGCCAGTCACTGCTTAGGGCTACATCAAGAGGAAACAACACATAGATATAGAACGTGAAACTGCTTTATTTTGTCAAGTTTCAAGAAGCTAGCACAAACCGTGTTGGATTTAGAGTTCCAAATACATCTATCAATATAGGAGAAAACAGAGTGAAACCTAAAAATTCAAACTGTTACTGGAAATGAACGCTTTAACATAGAAGAACGAAATTTGGGGAACCAAGTCGGCTTAGTGTTCTGATCATTTCCTGAAAGTATCATCAAGTTTGGGTGAAAAAATATTTGCTGAGATTTCTGGTGATTCCTAATTTTTGGAAGCTTGGCAACCCCTTTCCATGAAAGTGTTTCTCGACAGTCACTGCTTAGGGCTACATCAAGAGGAAAAAAAACATGGAGATAGAATCTGAAACTACTTTATTGTGTCAAGTATCAAGAAGCTAGCACAAACCGTGTTGGATTTAGAGTTCCAAATACATCTATCAATATAGGAGAAAACAGAGTGAAACCTAAAAATTGAAACTGTTAGTAGAAACGAACGCTTCAACATAGAAGAACGAAATTTGGGGAACCAAGTCGGCTTAGTGTACTGATCATTACCTGTAAGTATCATCCAGTTTGGGTGAAAAAATATTTGCTGAGATTTCTGGAGATTCGTAATTTTTGGAAGCTTGGGAACCCCTTTCCATGAAAGTGTTTCTCGCCAGTCACTGCTTAGGGCTACATCAAGAGGAAACAAAACATAGAGATAGAACGTGAAACTGCTTTATTTTGTCAAGTTTCAAGAAGCTAGCACTAACCGTGTTGGATTTAGAGTTCCAAATACATCTATCAATATAGGAGAAAACAGAGTGAAACCTAAAAATTCAAACTGTTAGTAGAAACGAACGCTTCAACATAGAAGAATGAAATTTGGAGAACCAAGTTGGCTTAGTGTACTGATCATTACCTGTAAGTATCATCCAGTTTTGGTGAAAAAATACTTGTTGAGATTTCTGGAGATTCGTAATTTTAGGAAGCTTGGCAACCCCTTTCCATGAAAGTGTTTCTCGCCAGTCACTGCATAGGGCTACTTCAAGAGGAAAGAACACATAGAGATAGAACGTGAAACTACTTTATTTTGTCAAGTTTCAAGAAGCTAGCACAAACCGTGTTGGATTTAGAGTTCCAAATACATCTATCTATATAGTAGAAAACAGAGTGAAACCTAAAAATTCAAACTGTTACTGGAAATGAACGCTTCAACATAGAAGAACGAAATTTGGGGAACCAAGTCGGCTTAGTGTACTGATCATTACCTGAAAGTATCATCCAGTTTGGGTGAAAAAATATTTGCTGTGATTTCTGGAGATTCGTAGTTTTTGGAAGCTTGGCAACCCCTTTCCATGAAAGTGTTTCTCGCCAGTCACTGCTTAGGGCTACATCAAGAGGAAACAAAACATAGAGATAGAACGTGAAACTGCTTTATTTTGTCAAGTTTCAAGAAGCTAGCACAAACCGTGTTGGATTTAGAGTTCCAAATACATCTATCAATATAGGAGAAAACAGAGTGAAACCTAAAAATTGAAACTGTTAGTAGAAACGAACGCTTCAACATAGAAGAATGAAATTTGGGGAACCAAGTTGGCTTATTGTACTGATCATTACCTGAAAGTATCATCCAGTTTGGGTGAAAAAATACTTGCTGAGATTTCTGGAGATTCGAAATTTTAGGAA
This sequence comes from Spermophilus citellus, assembly GCF_964194105.1. Classification (NCBI taxonomy): domain Eukaryota; kingdom Metazoa; phylum Chordata; class Mammalia; order Rodentia; family Sciuridae; genus Spermophilus; species Spermophilus citellus. Next base: position 32,765,258 of record NC_138191.1, on the reverse strand, counting down.
GCTTGGCAACCCCTTTCCATGAAAGTGTTTCTCGCCAGTCACTGCTTAGGGCTACATCAAGATGAAAAAAAACATAGAGATAGAATCTGAAACTACTTTATTGTGTCAAGTTTCAAGAAGCTAGCACAAACCGTGTTGGATTTAGAGTTCCAAATACATCTATCAATATAGGAGAAAACAGAGTGAAACCTAAAAATTCAAACTGTTAGTAGAAACGAACGCTTCAACATAGAAGAATGAAATTTGGAGAACCAAGTTGGCTTAGTGTACTGATCATTACCTGTAAGTATCATCCAGTTTTGGTGAAAAAATACTTGTTGAGATTTCTGGAGATTCGTAATTTTAGGAAGCTTGGCAACCCCTTTCCATGAAAGTGTTTCTCGCCAGTCACTGCATAGGGCTACTTCAAGAGGAAAGAACACATAGATATAGAACGTGAAACTACTTTATTTTGTCAAGTTTCAAGAAGCTAGCACAAACCGTGTTGGATTTAGAGTTCCAAATACATCTATCTATATAGGAGAAAACAGAGTGAAACCTAAAAATTCAAACTGTTACTGGAAATGAACGCTTCAACATAGAAGAACGAAATTTGGGGAACCAAGTCGGCTTAGTGTACTGATCATTACCTGAAAGTATCATCCAGTTTGGGTGAAAAAATATTTGCTGAGATTTCTGGAGATTCGTAATTTTTGGAAGCTTGGGAACCCCTTTCCATGAAAGTGTTTCTCGCCAGTCACTGCTTAGGGATACATCAAGAGGAAACAAAACATAGAGATAGAACCGGAAACTACTTTATTGTGTCAAGTTTCAAGACGCTAGCACAAACCGTGTTGGATTTAGAGTTCCAAATACATCTATCAATATAGGAGAAAACAGAGTGAAACCTAAAAATTGAAACTGTTAGTAGAAACGAACGCTTCAACATAGAAGAATGAAATTTGGGGAACCAAGTTGGCTTATTGTACTGATCATTACCTGAAAGTATCATCCAGTTTGGGTGAAAAAATATTTGCTGAGATTTCTGGAGATTCGTAATTTTTGGAAGCTTGGCAACCCCTTTCCATGAAAGTGTTTCTCGCCAGTCACTGCTTAGGGCTACATCAAGAGGAAAAAAAACATAGAGGACGAACGTGAAACTTCTTTATTTTGTCAAGTTTCAAGAAGCTAGCACAAACCGTGTTGGATTTAGAGTTCCAAATACATTTATCAATATAGGAGAAAACAGAGTGAAACCTAAAAATTTAAACTGTTACTGGAAATGAACGCTTCACCATTGAGGAACGAAATTTGGGGAACCAAGTCGGCTTAGTGTACTGATCATTACCTGAAAGTATCATCCAGTTTGGGTGAAAAAATATTTGCTGAGATTACTGGAGATTCGTAATTTTTGGAAGCTTGGCAACCCCTTTCCATGAAAGTGTTTCTCGACAGTCACTGCTTAGGGCTACATCAAGAGGAAACAAAACATAGACATAGAACGTGAAACTGCTTTATTTTGTCAAGTTTCAAGAAGCTAGCACAAACCGTGTTGGATTTAGAGTTCCAAATACATCTATCAATATAGGAGAAAACAGAGTGAAACCTAAAAATTCAAACTGTTACTGGAAATGAACGCTTCAACATAGAAGAACGAAACTTGGGGAACCAAGTCGGCTTAGTGTACTGATCATTACCTGAAAGTATCATCCAGTTTGGGTGAAAAAATATTTGCTGAGATTTCTGGTGATTCCTAATTTTTGGAAGCTTGGCAACCCCTTTCCATGAAAGTGTTTCTCGCCAGTCACTGCTTAGGGCTACATCAAGAGGAAACAAAACATAGAGATAGAACGTGAAACTGCTTTATTTTGTCAAGTTTCAAGAAGCTAGCACAAACCGTGTTGGATTTAGAGTTCCAAATACATCTATCAATATAGGAGAAAACAGAGTGAAACCTAAGAATTGAAACTGTAAGTAGAAACGAACGCTTCAACATAGAAGAATGAAATTTGGGGAACCAAGTTGGCTTATTGTACTGATCATTACCTGAAAGTATCATCCAGTTTGGGTGAAAAAATACTTGCTGAGATTTCTGGAGATTCGAAATTTTAGGAAGCTTGGCAACCCCTTTCCATGAAAGTGTTTCTCGCCAGTCACTGCTTAGGGCTACATCAAGATGAAAAAAAACATAGAGATAGAATCTGAAACTACTTTATTGTGTCAAGTTTCAGGAAGCTAGCACAAACCGTGTTGGATTTAGAGTTCCAAATACATCTATCAATATAGGAGAAAACAGAGTGAAACCTAAAAATTGAAACTGTTAGTAGAAACGAACGCTTCAACATAGAAGAATGAAATTTGGAGAACCAAGTTGGCTTAGTGTACTGATCTTTACCTGTAAGTATCATCCAGTTTTGGTGAAAAAATACTTGCTGAGATATCTGGAGATTCGTAATTTTAGGAAGCTTGGCAACCCCTTTCCATGAAAGTGTTTCTCGCCAGTCACTGCATAGGGCTACTTCAAGAGGAAAGAACACATAGAGACAGAACGTGAAACTACTTTATTTTGTCAAGTTTTAAGAAGCTAGCACAAACCGTGTTGGATTTAGAGTTCCAAATACATCTATCTATATAGGAGAAAACAGAGTGAAACCTAAAAATTCAAACTGTTACTGGAAATGAACGCTTCAACATAGAAGAACGAAATTTGGGGAACCAAGTGGGCTTATTGTACTGATCATTACCTGATAGTATCATCCAGTTTGGGTGAAAAAATACTTGCTGAGATTTCTGGAGATTCGTAATTTTTGGAAGCTTGGCAACCCCTTTCCATGAAAGTGTTTCTCGCCAGTCACTGCTTAGGGCTACTTCAAGAGGAAACAACACATAGAGATAGAACGTGAAACTGCTTTATTTTGTCAAGTTTCAAGAAGCTAGCACAAACCGTGTTGGATTTAGAGTTCCAAATACATCTATCAATATAGGAGAATACAGAGTGAAACCTAAAAATTCAAACTGTTACTGGAAATGAACACTTCACCATTGAAGAACGAAATTTGGGGAACCAAGTTGGAAGGTGTACTGATCATTACCTGAAAGTATCATCCAGTTTGGGTGAAAAAATATTTGCTGAGATTTCTGGAGATTCATAATTTTTGGAAGCCTGGCAACCCCTTTCCATGAAAGTGTTTCTCGACAGTCACTGCTTAGGGCTACATCAAGAGGAAACAAAACATAGAGATACAATCTGAAACTCCTTTATTTTGTCAAGTTTCAAGAAGCTAGCACAAACCGTGTTGGATTTAGAGTTCCAAATACATCTATCAATATAGGAGAAAACAGAGTGAAACCTAAAAATTCAAACTGTTAGTAGAAACGAACGCTTCAACATAGAAGAATGAAATTTGGAGAACCAAGTTGGCTTAGTGTACTGATCATTACCTGTAAGTATCATCCAGTTTTGGTGAAAAAATACTTGCTGAGATATCTGGAGATTCGTAATTTTAGGAAGCTTGGCAACCCCTTTCCATGAAAGTGTTTCTCGCCAGTCACTGCATAGGGCTACTTCAAGAGGAAAGAACACATAGAGACAGAACGTGAAACTACTTTATTTTGTCAAGTTTCAAGAAGCTAGCACAAACCATGTTGGATTTAGAGTTCCAAATACATCTATCTATATAGGAGAAAACAGAGTGAAACCTAAAAATTCAAACTGTTACTGGAAATGAACGCTTCACCATTGAGGAACGAAATTTGGGGAACCAAGTCGGCTTAGTGTACTGATCATTACCTGAAAGTATCATCCAGTTTGGGTGAAAAAATATTTGCTGTGATTTCTGGAGATTCGTAGTTTTTGGAAGCTTGACAACCCCTTTCTATTAAAGTGTTTCTCGCCAGTCACTGCTTAGGGCTACATCAAGAGGAAACAACACATAGATATAGAACGTGAAACTGCTTTATTTTGTCAAGTTTCAAGAAGCTAGCACAAACCGTGTTGGATTTACAGTTCCAAATCCATCTATCAATATAGGAGAAAACAGAGTGAAACCTAAAAATTCAAACTGTTACTGGAAATGAACGCTTTAACATAGAAGAACGAAATTTGGGGAACCAAGTCGGCTTAGTGTTCTGATCATTTCCTGAAAGTATCATCAAGTTTGGGTGAAAAAATATTTGCTGAGATTTCTGGAGATTCGAAATTTTAGGAAGCTTGGCAACCCCTTTCCATGAAAGTGTTTCTCGCCAGTCACTGCTTAGGGCTACTTCAAGAGGAAACAACACATAGAGATAGAACGTGAAACTGCTTTATTTTGTCAAGTTTCAAGAAGCTAGCACAAACCGTGTTGGATTTAGAGTTCCAAATACATCTATCAATATAGGAGAAAACAGAGTGAAACCTAAAAATTCAAACTGTTACTGGAAATGAACGCTTCACCATTGAGGAACGAAATTTGGGGAACCAAGTCGGCTTAGTGTACTGATCATTACCTGTAAGTATCATCCAGTTTTGGTGAAAAAATACTTGTTGAGATTTCTGGAGATTCGTAATTTTAGGAAGCTTGGCAACCCCTTTCCATGAAAGTGTTTCTCGCCAGTCACTGCATAGGGCTACTTCAAGAGGAAAGAACACATAGATATAGAACGTGAAACTACTTTATTTTGTCAAGTTTCAAGAAGCTAGCACAAACCGTGTTGGATTTAGAGTTCCAAATACATCTATCTATATAGGAGAAAACAGAGTGAAACCTAAAAATTCAAACTGTTACTGGAAATGAACGCTTCAACATAGAAGAACGAAATTTGGGGAACCAAGTCGGCTTAGTGTACTGATCATTACCTGAAAGTATCATCCAGTTTGGGTGAAAAAATATTTGCTGAGATTTCTGGAGATTCGTAATTTTTGGAAGCTTGGGAACCCCTTTCCATGAAAGTGTTTCTCGCCAGTCACTGCTTAGGGATACATCAAGAGGAAACAAAACATAGAGATAGAACCTGAAACTACTTTATTGTGTCAAGTTTCAAGAAGCTAGCACAAACCGTGTTGGATTTAGAGTTCCAAATACATCTATCAATATAGGAGAAAACAGAGTGAAACCTAAAAATTGAAACTGTTAGTAGAAACGAACGCTTCAACATAGAAGAATGAAATTTGGGGAACCAAGTTGGCTTATTGTACTGATCATTACCTGAAAGTATCATCCAGTTTGGGTGAAAAAATATTTGCTGAGATTTCTGGAGATTCGTAATTTTTGGAAGCTTGGCAACCCCTTTCCATGAAAGTGTTTCTCGCCAGTCACTGCTTAGGGCTACATCAAGAGGAAAAAAAACATAGAGGACGAACGTGAAACTTCTTTATTTTGTCAAGTTTCAAGAAGCTAGCACAAACCGTGTTGGATTTAGAGTTCCAAATACATTTATCAATATAGGAGAAAACAGAGTGAAACCTAAAAATTTAAACTGTTACTGGAAATGAACGCTTCACCATAGAAGAACGAAATTTGGGGAACCAAGTCGGCTTAGTGTACTGACCATTACCTGAAAGTATCATCCAGTTTGGGTGAAAAAATATTTGCTGAGATTACTGGAGATTCGTAATTTTTGGAAGCTTGGGAACCCCTTTCCATGAAAATGTTTCTCGCCAGTCACTGCGTAGGGATACATCAAGAGGAAACAAGACATAGAGATAGAACGTGAAACTGCTTTATTTTGTCAAGTTTCAAGAAGCTAGCACAAACCGTGTTGGATTTAGATTTCCAAATACATCTATCAATATAGGAGAAAACAGAGTGAAACCTAAAAATTCAAACTGTTACTGGAAATGAACGCTTCAACATAGAAGAACGAAATTTGGGGAACCAAGTCGGCTTAGTGTACTGATCATTACCTGAAAATATCATCCAGTTTGGGTGAAAAAATATTTGCTGAGATTTCTGGAGATTCGTAATTTTTGGAAGCTCGGGAACCCCTTTCCATGAAAGTGTTTCTCGCCAGTCACTGCTTAGGGATACATCAAGAGGAAACAAAACATAGAGATAGAACCTGAAACTACTTTATTGTGTCAAGTTTCAAGAAGCTAGCACAAACCGTGTTGGATTTAGAGTTCCAAATACATCTATCTATATCGGAGAAAACAGAGTGAAACCTAAAAATTGAAACAGTTAGTAGAAACGAACGCTTCAACATAGAAGAATGAAATTTGGGGAACCAAGTTGGCTTATTGTACTGATCATTACCTGAAAGTATCATCCAGTTTGGGTGAAAAAATATTTGCTGAGATTTCTGGAGATTCGTAATTTTTGGAAGCTTGGCAACCCCTTTCCATGAAAGTGTTTCTCGCCAGTCACTTCTTAGGGCTACATCAAGATGAAAAAAAACATGGAGATAGAATCTGAAACTACTTTATTGTGTCAAGTTTCAAGAAGCTAGCACAAACCGTGTTGGATTTAGAGTTCCAAATACATCTATCAATATAGGAGAAAACAGAGTGAAACCTAAAAATTCAAACTGTTACTGGAAATGAACGCTTTAACATAGAAGAACGAAATTTGGGGAACCAAGTCGGCTTAGTGTTCTGATCATTTCCTGAAAGTATCATCAAGTTTGGGTGAAAAAATATTTGCTGAGATATCTGGTGATTCCTAATTTTTGGAAGATTGGCAACCCCTTTCCATGAAAGTGTTTCTCGACAGTCACTGCTTAGGGCTACATCAAGAGGAAACAAAACATAGAGATAGAACGTGAAACTGCTTTATTTTGTCAAGTTTCAAGAAGCTAGCACAAACCGTGTTGGATTTAGAGTTCCAAATACATCTATCAATATAGGAGAAAACAGAGTGAAACCTAAAAATTCAAACTGTTACTGGAAATGAACGCTTCAACATAGAAGAACGAAACTTGGGGAACCAAGTCGGCTTAGTGTACTGATGATTACCTGAAAGTATCATCCAGTTTGGGTGAAAAAATATTTGCTGAGATTTCTGGAGATTCGTAATTTTTGGAAGCTTGGGAACCCCTTTCCATGAAAGTGTTTCTCGCCAGTCACTGCTTAGGGCTACATCAAGAGGAAACAAAACATAGAGATAGAATCTGAAACTCCTTTATTGTGTCAAGTTTCAAGAAGCTAGCACAAACCGTGTTGGATTTAGAGTTCCAAATACATCTATCAATATAGGAGAAAACAGAGTGAAACCTAAAAATTCAAACTGTTAGTAGAAACGAACGCTTCAACATAGAAGAATGAAATTTGGAGAACCAAGTTGGCTTAGTGTACTGATCATTACCTGTAAGTATCATCCAGTTTTGGTGAAAAAATACTTGTTGAGATTTCTGGAGATTCGTAATTTTAGGAAGCTTGGGAACCCCTTTCCATGAAAGTGTTTCTCGCCAGTCACTGCATAGGGCTACTTCAAGAGGAAAGAACACATAGATATAAAACGTGAAACTACTTTATTTTGTCAAGTTTCAAGAAGCTAGCACAAACCGTGTTGGATTTAGAGTTCCAAATACATCTATCTATATAGGAGAAAACAGAGTGAAACCTAAAAATTCAAACTGTTACTGGAAATGAACGCTTCACCATTGAGGAACGAAATTTGGGGAACCAAGTCGGCTTAGTGTACTGATCATTACCTGAAAGTATCATCCAGTTTGGGTGAAAAAATATTTGCTGAGATTTCTGGAGATTCGTAATTTTTGGAAGCTTGGCAACCCCTTTCCATGAAAGTGTTTCTCGACAGTCACTGCTTAGGGCTACATCAAGAGGAAACAAAATATAGAGATAGAACGTGA